>NW_026638754.1:1205000-2653469 GCF_028554395.1 Pezoporus wallicus | reverse complement strand
TTTCAATCAAATTTCAAGTATCATGAATAGGCCTGCTGCTATTACTGCTGTTGATTCCACTTCTGACATAAATAGAGAAGACAAAGGAAGTTTTTTCCACCTCATAGTGAGGATGTTGCTTGCATAGGAAGTAGCATTTTTTTCTAGTTCAAAGCACAATACATTGAATGTACCAAACCTCCTTGTTCTAAGAGGAGAATATTCTAACAACCTAGACGAAATGCGTTAGCAGCTGTAGGTAGTATGTTACTATAAAAGTACCGTCACATAGAAAATCAAGATATGGCAGCCCTTGGAATGCAAGTAGGTTTTATGAGCAATATACTTTTTAGTGAAAGATAATTTTGAAAATGCAGAATAGATTTTGTACATAAATTAGAATTGTGTTAAACCCACAACTTTGCTCATCACAAACGTCAGAAATGTCTGTCAGGAGTGTTTACAGAAAAAGAGATTTTAACTTTCATCTTGATAAACAGAAGTTATTGTGTCTTTTGCAAATCTTTAGACAACAGAATTTTGAATATTTTATCAAGTGAAAGAAATAATTCCAGATGATTTATCAGACTAATAGCCAACAACTGGAAAAGCTAGTAAGAGATTTAACAAATTACTGAAGAAATTACAAATTTGTTTTTAAAATCATATCCCTTTCGAGTAACTTTTCTAAAGAAACTATGATCTGTGATGGCACTCCACAAGCATGGAATACATGAACTGTTGTGCACTGTTTGAGAAAACACAGTTGTGTTGTTGTAGCTAAAAAAGATGTTTATTTTTCACCAAGCTCACCACTGCATCAACCAATTCTCATTGTGACAGTATTGCAGCCACGTAACATTATACACACCATTGACATGAGCTCATGTGAGTTCCTGTCAAACCAAGATAAAGAGGAATAGTGGGTATGGTCTAGAAAACAAAAAATAAGTGAGCTGTTTCACCAGTCTGAGAATAGAAACAAAATTTACAGCCAAGTCCTTTTGACTGCAATTATTTATAGTTGGTAATAAAATGGACCACAGACTATTAGTTGGCCCCAAGGGCAAGTAGCACACATTGGCTAATACTATCATGGCTCTGCTTTCATCCCCCACCAAGACAATGTAGCCACATATTTAGTGACTTTGGGAATGCTCCCTGGTAAGTCTTTCTTATAGTTTAAAACTAGCAAAATTCAAAAGTGAGTCTGTGATATCTTTATGTCAGCACCTCATCTGACACTTGAACATGAGAGACAAGCAACACAGGAAGAAGCAGGTCTACTGTCATAGCCAACTCCAAGTGCTTCCACTACTTAAAAAGAAAATACACCCATGCCTTTCTCCAGTGAACTCCCTGAATATCCCACCAAGGTACATGAAAGCATGAAAGAAAGAAAATTTTTCGTCATTTTAGACTGCCACTTCATCTTGCCAAGCAAAGCCTCACTTTGGAAAGGCAGAATTAGCAATTAATGTTGTCATGGCATGTTATATTATCTTTCTTTATAAAGAATGTGTCTTGGAGGTGGCAAAACAGGGATAAAATGAGATTTCTAAGATCCTAGGATATCCAGACTTTGGCAAACAAATGTGGATTCTCTAGCAAGATAAACTAATTTCTCACTTGAATTAACTTGAGGGGAAAAAATGGAGGTTTTTGACTATTAAAGGAGTGAGATTCTGGTAAAGGCTTTCAAGCAGCAAAGCAAGGAGATGATGTAGGAACCTGATATCTTTTCAGATAGAAATATATGATGATATTGCCTCCTGTAACAAGGCATTGGGACTTCAGGATCAGAGAGATCTCTCCCAGACACCTTTTTTTTTTTTTTTTGTTCCTGCTTTTAAAACTGTACTTTTATTTCACTGTAGAAAACAATGCTCAGTCTCCCCCTGCAGCATGTATACAGCCTTAAATAGTAGAAACAGTATTTTGTCTTTGATTCATCTTTCAGTATTATCCTGTCATTTATGTTTTAAATCATATGTGAACATTCTACCTCAAAAAGACTGCCACTGTTTTGTTTCTAAGTGTTTTATTGTACATAATGAGCTAAATGCTATAGCTCATCATAAAACAATAATACTTTGCATTAAGAGAAATACATTTCCTTTTACTCATGATTGCCTTTTTTCCTGAGATGATGTGTACATAATGATTTCTTTTCAGGAGAAGGAGAAGTAGTTAGCTAACTCAGATGGATAAAAAAAATACACACAATACTAAACAAAACTTCATTGTCACAATGTGTTTCATTCTATGCTGTATTTCCTTTTAGCAATTTTCTTATTGAAGTATAGAATTTTAAAACCATTTCTTGTTCTGAAACTGCATAGCAGTGATGGAATCAGATTACCAATACAAACACTAGCTCTGTGAACACTTCAAGCTTGCATAAACTTGTATAATCTCTAACCTTACCCTCACTCTTCATTACCCCCTTCGTCTCTCATAAAACAAAAAAAGCACTTATGGAGCCATGCAACAAACTGGACTGAGTTAAATTAACCTTTACTCTCCCTTTTGGGCTGGGTTAATTTTAGCTTAGATCTGTCTCTGTCCAGGTTCACTGTCCAGCTATATGGGTACTAATCTCAGCACTAATAACTGGAGAAAGAAATAAGGAATGAGTACCCAAAAGCAGAGGCTTTGCTCAGTTCTTTCAATATCTAGATTAAAGACCTCAATGAATTAGAATGAAAATATTACAGAGGACATGACTGTAAAAACATGCTACTGGAAATAAATAATATCACATATGAAATTCAATATTCTGCATTAAATTAATAATTAAATTAATCATTAAAAAGATTAAATGGCATTATACACTCAAAACTCAAGAAATGCTCATTCAAGTATATGTCCAGAGCACATTTCTCACAAATTATATTGTTGTATTTCCCTGGGCAATACAATTAATCTTCAAACTCACAGATATCTGTGTGTTGCCCAAGGTGTGTGTGACTACACAGTAGAAATCAGAGAGGAGAATATTGTCTTTAGCATGTGGTAGGCTGTCTACTCTGATTCAATTTGTTTAGAGCTCAGCAGAAAGCTCTGCACTGGTGTTCACACCTTACATTTTGTTGTATTTCACATAGTTTTATTTTAAATTTTATTTAATTATGTATTCATATTATGAAGCTTATTGATTTGTGTGTATATGTGTTTCCTGATTCTTTGGCCCATTCATATGTCAGATCATTCCTCAAAGCTAATAATAATTGTGGATATTTTTAATACATCATGATAGCTACAGATTTAGTGCCCTTCAGTATTAATTCCTGACAGTTATTTTCCCATTTATTTTATGAGAGAATTTTAAACAGAGAAAGATATCATCTGATAACTAAATGTTCCTTTTTATCTCATTTGTAGCAATTGTCAGTGCACAGAGGCATTACTATGATCAATTCAAATGTATGAACAGTGGTGCCGCCTATGAAAATATGTGAAAACTGAACAGAATGAAGCACTGATGAAATTTCTGTTCTGTTCTAATCTTTACTGATATCCACTGCTAAGACAGCTTATAAGAGCTTGCAGTTTGCAGGACTGTGAAATGACAGACTATAGAAAAATTTGAAAGTTCTGATTGATTAGAAAAACTCTTTTGTAGTAGCTTGGCATGGCAACCTTTTAAATTTTAGATCTAAGTCACACATTTCATGGAACCATTCTAAGGAATGAAGCTTAGAATCTTAATTTTGATTAATAAGAAGGAGGGTAGAAGAAGAAACATAGGCCATTAAAACAATAATGTCTTTCATTTACAAGACTGATATCATGGTCTAATCTCATAATAATTATTTTAAAGAAACTAATAATCTTTTTTCATTGATAGCTGACTTTTTTTTTTAATGCTTTACACAGCAAGAGGTGATATGTCACCATTCAGGTTTTCTGTTTTCCAGGTAACCTAGATGTAAACTCCTGAACTCCAGTAAGCAGTGAGCGGACAGAACACATGTACCAAGATGCTCACAGGTTTCTCAGCACACAGATCGCACCATCAGTGCTATCACTGCCCTGGAGCACTCAGTAGCTGCCCCCTACTCTAGGAGGATTTTTCTCTTTCGCACTTGAGGAGATGGGCAGATCTACTCTACAAGAGCTCAGAGGCTGAAGCAAAGGCCCTTACTGAATCAATTTGGCAGACCCTGTGCTCTTACACAAAGGATCCTAGTTAAGACAAGCTGTCTTTTACTTGGCTGAGATGAGATATTTCCAGAACCAAGTCTCTTTCAACCTTGAAAATACCCAGTCTTATGTCCTCACTATAATGCTGTTGTTTTATTTGCCTTAGAAAGTTGACAATCTTTTATCTTCTTATCTTTGTTTTGCAGAAAGATTCACTTAACTTGCAAAGTCCCCCCAGTGAGCTTAGCAACTGGCACCACAACTTAAATAACAGGCCAAACTTAAGAAAGTGCCTCCTTCTGGTGGTTTAAACCCAGCCAGAGAGCTTGTTCACTCACTTCCCCCCTTCTTGCCCTCCCCCTACTCCCAGAGGGATGGAGAGGAGAATCGAAAAGAATGCAACTCCCACAGGTTGAGATAAGAACAGTTTAGTAACTAAGGTATAACACAGATCACTACTGCTACCACCAATGATAATAATGATAAAGGAAATAACAAGGAAAGAGAGTACAACACCTCACCACCAGCCAACCGATAACTCGCCCCCCCCAGCCCGACCAAGCACCGACCAATACCTCCTCCAACTCTGCAGTCCTAGCCCTTCCGGGTTATTCTCTGTTACATCCTGGGCATGACATGCTGTGGTATGGAATACCTCTTTGGTCAGTTTGGGTCAGATGTCCTGTCTCTGCTTCCTCCTGGTTTCCCCTCCTCCCTGGCAGAGCATGAGGCTCACAAAGTCCTTGGCCAAACCAAAACATCACTATCAGTTCTGTTCCCAGGCCGAAAGTCAAAACACTGCACTACACCAGCTACCAAGGAGAAAAATGACTGCTACTGCTGAACCCAGGACACTCCTTAAAAATGCATCCCTATTCATTCTTGATTTTAGTTATATGCCTGAGTATTATCAGAGCAGAAGTGTAAAGCTAAGCATGTAATAAAGCGTTACGGGTGAACACAAAGGTGTGCTTAAAGGCTTTTCTACAGTTAGATTCATATTATTAATGTCTGAAAAGTAATATTATTAATGTGAAATATACATGTCTACAACTGAATAAAACGGGATTGTATTATGGCATTATGCATTGATCCATGCAGCCTTTGTCACATATACTGGTGTTTTGTTCACGTTCTTCCAGGCATGTTTTCAGAGCCAGATAGACTTCAATGCCCAGATGCAAATGGAAAGATTGCACAAGTGAGGTTATTTCAACAGAGTGTCAAGGACCAGATTGCACTAAGTCTGGCCCCTTCATTTCTTGCATTTCTCAATGCAGGCTTTTTACTCTGAAACATGACAACATGTCCTATTGCAAACGATGGAGACATGACTCCAGAACACACTGGAACAAAATGTGTAATCATGAAAGGGAAGCACACACTAGAGCAGGCAATATAGTTTATTCAGCACCAAAAAGCTACAAAGCTGTTCCTACTTTCTATTATTGAATCAGAATCTAATTCTATACTAAAAAGAAGTTTTGACAAGCTATCTGGACAATCACCCTTCTGAACATCGATACAATTCTATGTCAACTGCACCAAACATATGAAATACTATTTTAATACATGGATAAATTTGCAATGAAATTTAAAAAGCAAGAAAAATTCAAAACCTCTCCTACTAAACAGATAACCATTTTCTTGCCATATTTCATCTTCCATACCCATTAATAAAAGGTCACGCAAAGAGTTGTGGTCAATGGTTCAATGTCGAGCTGGAGACCAGTAACGAGGGGTGTAACTCAGGGATCAGTGTTGGGACCAGTCTTGTTCAACATCTTTGTCACTGACATGGACAGTGGGATTGAGTGCGCCCTCAGCAAGTTTGCCGATGACACCAAGCTGTGTGGGTTGATTGATATGCTGGAGGGAAGGAATGCCATCCAGAGGGACCTTGACATGCTTGTAAGGTGGGCTGATGCCAACCTCATGAAGTTTAACCATGCCAAGTGAAAGGTCCTACACCTGCACTGGGGCAATCCCAGGCATAGCTACAGGTTGGGCAAAGAAGAGATTCAGAGCAGCCCTGCAGAGAAGCACTTGAGAGTGTTGGTCAATGAGAAAATGAACATGAGCCGGCTTCAGTGTGTGCTCGCAGCCCAAAAAGCAACCATATCCTGGGCTGCATCAAAAGGAGTGTGACCAGCAGGTCGAAGGAGGTGATCCTGCCCCTCTACTCTGCTCTCGTGAGACCTCACTTGGAGTATTGCATGCAGTTCTGGTGTCCTCAACATAAAAAGGACATGGAACTGTTGGAACAAGTCCAGAGAAGGGCCACGAGGGTGATCAGGGGACTGGAGGACCTCTTGTATGAAGATAGGCTGAGAAAGTTGGGGCTTTTCAGCCTGGAGAAGAGAAGGCTACGTGAAGACCTCATCAGCCTTTCAGTATCTGAAGGGGGCCTATAGGGATGCTGAGAAGGGACTCTTCATTAGGGACTGTAGTACAGGACAAGGGGTATCAGGTTCAAACTTAAACAGGGGAAGTTTAGATTGGATAGAAGAAAGAAGTTCTTTAAGGGTAGTGAGGCACTGGAATAGGTTGCCCAGGGCAATTGTGAATGCTCCATACCTGGCGGTGTTCAAGGCCAGGCTGCCTTGTGACATGGTTTAGTGTGAGGTGTCCCTGCCCATGGAAGGGGGGCTGGAGCTAGATGATCTTAAGGTCCCTTCCAACCCTAACTATTCTATGATTCTATGATTCTATGATTCTATTTTGGTTTTTTTTGCTGTTGTTTTGTTCTCCAAGGATGTGGGAACATCACCTAATGCCCTAGTTATAATTTTTACTTGAAAGGTAAAATTTTTTTAAATTATGTTGTAAGCTAATAAAAGCAATCACTTAAAAAGGAACACTTACTGACACAATAACTGTTGCTGTTAAAGATCTACTTATTTGGAAGAAAATAATTATTTTCTTAATTTCTTAGGGAGGAAAGAACATGGAATTTCACCCACAGATCCCTGCACTGAGTTCTTATTGAGTACTTGCACGTAAACTCATGTATGAAAGATTTATATCCTCTGTTTTGTTTTAATACTGGTGTTTGGTTTTAAGAACTCCCAATCTGTGTTAACTATTGCAATTAAAAACAGGAAGCTCAACACACTTCTGAGAAAACACTGTTTTTCTCTGGTACTTAAAGCTACTTGTTTCAAATATGTCTGTAAGTATAAAATCTAGCAACATCAACTGGTGCTGTCAAAGTAAATAAATTAAGGAGGCGGGAGGGGAGGTGGGTGTAGTGCTGCATATTTTGATTAATTGAAATTCTCTCTTTCCAAAATAGGACTGCAATGAATATAATTATTCAGCTCAAGGTTAATTTGGGGGTTATAACCAAGTACATAGAACCAAAATTTTTTTCTTTACCACAGGATTCCCAGAAAAACAGATTATTCTGGAGGTCATTTCTTTTCTACACTTCATTTTCTAAATTATGATTTTCCAAGATCAAAACCTAATTTTTTACTTCATATTTTTTAATATATAGCTGATCATTATTGCTTTGTCTATTGGATATTCAGTTTAAAATTACTTCTAGTGCCACTAGAACACTACAAATTCACTAGAGTTACTCTCTAATCACCACTCCAAAAAAGGAAAAAAAAACAAAACCAAACCACCCAACGTTTTATTCATATACATTAAATCACTCATGCTATAAGGAAACTATGAAAGATCTCATTTCATGTTATAGAGAAAGACTTGACCCTTTATCCCCAGACAGCAATTTATATGATGAATCCACTACAATTTCACATTTTGAAGTCTCTGTATGACAATTTCCCCAGTGCACAATAACCCAGCATCCTCTGTCTTCTCTGATTGAAATAGATAAAACTTTATAACAAGTACTGTAGTGCTGAGGATACAAGACATTTTAAATTATAAAAACATTTTAGTCTTTGAATATAACATATATCACATTTCCTTCCCCTTCAAAAAAGTTAAGCAGCATCTAATGGTATCTGTTTCTCAAATGCACATGAGATTATCCATGTGCACACAAGTTTTTTATAATTAAATATCTGAATATTGGAAAACAGTATGAATTCATTATATAAATGCTACACAGCATGATAGCTAAATTAAGACCATTTTTACTTTACCCTCTATTTCTTAGTATCCAGGTACATATCTTATGTACCTGAATCCTAATATTGTATATATTTAACACATACAAGGATGGATAAAACTATTAATCCTTGTACATATTAGATAGATATTATCTTGGTATTAGATTACGTATTTGATATCAGACTTTAAATAGATGACAGATAAAGATACATTTTAGATTAGAAACATGTTTGACTATAGATGACCCAAGCTACATGCATGATAGAGTTTTACTTTTTTTAGTATTAATAACTGTAAAAATTATACAGGTGTCTTCAATTCATAAAAAAAGGGTCATTCAAACTATCCTAATTTATATATCCCAAGCACTGTGAAAGATTTGTCTGTATTGATTTCAACAGTTTCTGAGCCAAAAAAAAGGTGATCAGAATTTTTACTTCCTACTCTACAATGCTTAAATAGCCAGTGGATAAGGATTTTAATGAAGTAACTAGTTTTAAAAGCCTATGCTTTGGGAAAAGGCAAGAAGAAAAATGTATTTTTTAATACTTTTATTCGTATTTCACATTTATTTCATTTAGCTGCATGCAGTACTGCTAGGACTGTGCTACTGCAGTCTGTTTAGAGTAGGGTAGTCTGAAACATTCACATAATTTGGTGGAAGGAGTGATTTGATATAGTACAAAACTTGACTGAACTTATTACTAACTGCACTGATGTATCCTTTAAATTCTATTCAGTTTACCCATGATTCTAGAAAATGTATTTACAAATTTCTTTAAACAGATTTTGCTTAGAAATTTAACTAAAAAAAAATCTAAATAGTATACTATTAAAAAAATACAGTCATTATGTCAAACCTTAGAATACTTTTCTATGCATAAGGCAAGATACCAATTTTATTGATGTTGATTTAAATTATATTCTTGTAGTGGTCACTGAATATTAGAGTTTAATAATGCTTTTGTAATGGCATTTACAGTAGATAAAGCTCTAGGCAAGATATTTTGTTCTTATTGCTGAAAAATCAGTGCTAATTGATTAAATGTGACTTTGACTCTGGGATGCTATTACCTATACAAATTGACAAAATAGAAGATGTTTCTTTTCATTTGTTACTCATGGTATTCACCACACCTCTATTTCTAAATTGTCTTAGTCTCCTGGGGCAATTTCATCACTTTCGATTGACGTAACAATTATTTTTTAGCTGAAGGAAGTCTGATGAGTCTCCTGCAGCAACTTCATTTAAACAACCTGTAAATAATGCAAATATACCAAAGTACTTGAAATTGGTTTTAAAGGACTTTAGCATTTACCTTTTATCTGACTGCAGGACATTAATGGATTTTCTTTGTTCCGTAAATTTGAAAAACTAATGACTCTTAGAGAGCAGATGAGGGGACAGATGTGATAGGTCTTTATATGAAAATTACATCTCGGTGCATAGTGATTAATGAACAGTTGTGGAGATTCTGAGTTTGTGGTAACATCTATTTAATGACGTTGACTTTACAAGTAACGCTCATGCTTTTTAACCAGCCACCTGCTGAATTACAGATTAACCTATATACTCTCAACCACAGTCCAACATTCTTACATACTTCTTCCAGCTCTGCTACATTTGTTTTGTGCTGCAGAAATGGACTGACTTCAAAACCTATTAACAATATTTACCTACAATGAGATTTGCCTATTCATCTTCCAATACGAAACACTCTATTTATTTTCTGGATAAGATTAATACATTTTGTAGCTTGTGAGTCTTCTTAGAAGTTGATTGTAGTGGTAGCTGTTGAGATGAGATGCCAGATAAAGCTAATTGAAAAAGAATGATAAGTTCCTCTCCAGTTTGTTACTCATCAAACAGTATTTATTAAACTTTAAAAACCAGTAGTAGTTCTATGATCAAAGAATAATAGATGCTAAACTCATAAATACTTATACAGGAATGTTAGGAGCTATAATTTTAGGAATATTGTAAAAACAGGTGCATAGCTGTTCTGCATGGACACCCATTTATACAAAACTGATCCCTGGCATGAAAGTACTCATAAATCTTTGAGGAATAAATTGTTCTAAATTTTACTTCACTTAATTTAATTTTTCATCCTAATTCCAATTTAAAAAAATGAGAATTTTGTAGGAACTTGTCTCATGGAGCTCCTTGTGCTAAATGAAGATCACCCTGCTCTCATGAGACCCCACTTAGAGTACTGTGTGCACTTCTGATGTCCTCAACACAAGAAGAACATGGACCTGTCGGAGCAGTCCAGAGGAGGGCCACAAGGATGATAAGGGGTCTCAAGCATCTCCCATATGAAGACAGGCTGAGAAAGTTGGGACTCTTCAGCCTGGAGAAGAGAAGGGCTGCATGGAAACCTCATAGCAGCCTCTCAATATCTAAAGTGGGCCTACAAGGATGCTGGAGAAGGACTTTTCATCAGGGATTGTAGCAATAGGACAAGGGGTAATGGGTTCAGACTTAGACAGGGGAAGTTCAGTTTGGATATAAGGAAGAAGTTTTTTACAGTGAGGGTGGTGAGGCACTGTAACAGGTTGCCCAAAGGACGGGTAAATTCTCAATCCCCGGCAATGTTCAAGGCCAGGTTGGACAGAGCCTTGGGTGACATGGTTTAGTGGGAGGCATTCCTGACCATGGCAGGGGAGCTGGAACTATATGATCTTAAGGTTCTTTCCAACCCTAACTATTTTATGATTCTATGATTTGGAATGCAGAAGAAACACCAGACCTGCAACTTCCAAAAGTGGAAGCAATGGCACCTTTTCTGAGCTTCATGACTCAACAGGTGGGTGTCCCTGACAGTTTTGTCTGACCGTATCCTCTACTCAGTAAATATTCAAGTGTACCTTGCCATCGAATCTTATTAAACTACTGATGCATTTACTATGAAACTTTGTTAAATCAATAAACATATTGCTACTTCTTTTCTAGGAATTATTAAAGTCCAGTAATACCTGAGGAACAGTGATTACAACAGTGATTACATTATTACTACTTCTTCACATGAAAAATTATATAAGTTCTGAACACTTCATCACAAGCTAGACAAAGCAGAAGTACATTCCAGCATCTTCCAGCACCTCACAGTTTCAGACTGTTAGTGTACTGGATTTATGGAATACATCAAACCTGTTATTGATCCATGAATTTTCTTACTGAATGGATTTTTTCACATTATATATATATATATATGTCTGTGACTAATCGAAAGTATTCAAGTAGGTATTACTAAATGTGTTAAGAATCCTTTGTTCATCTACAAAGGAGGGAGGGATAATATTTTTTTAAATATCCATTGGTCCTCACCAAAAGAAATTCACTGGAAGAGTAAAACCATTTTTTTTCCTTCGCTCTTATCAAGGGCAGCAAATCCATGGAAAAAGAAGCCTGATTCTGTAGTGCTGCCACCATATTGGCTTTGGTGGAAAAGCTGTGCTCTACAGCAAAGTGAAGCAGGATTAAGGCTTTGCAACTACATTTAGTAAATGCCATTATTATAGTGAAATGATTCATAGAATCATAGAATCATAGAATAGTTAGGGTTGGAAAGGACTTTAAGATCATCTAGTTCCAGCCCCCCTGCCATGGGCAGGGACATCTCACACTAAACCATGTCAACCAAGGCTCTGTCCAACCTGGCCTTGAACACCTCCAGGGATGAAGCATTCTTTTATTATTTTAAATAGTTTTAGGGACATAAAATATAATATAAGAATAGAATTTTGTCTCCTTTCACATTATTTTTTAAATTCAATCAATAGATGAATTCTTTACATTCTATCTTTATTGGCCTTCCTTCCTTAGAGGTTCTGGGAAATAAACAGCACTGAAAACAGATGGCTGGATCTACAAAGCTTTACCTTATGCAGTAAAATGAGGCTCTGCGCAGATGGACCTGTAGATATCAGTGCCAGTATTGTACCTTATCCATATGGACTGCAAGATTTATGGCAGAAGTAATTATTGTCAAATTTATCCTTGGATACAAGCTAATGCCTCCCTGTTTGCATGGCTCTATTTGTTCTATTTTGTGGCATTAGAGAAGAATAAATAATGTGAAATAAATATTAAAAAGTGTTTACATGGTAGGTCAAACACAGTACCTTAACTAGTCTTTCAGTAGCTTTTAAGAAAGAACTCTTTTTCCCTGAGCATTATGCTTGAGCATGGCAACATAAAGCATGCAGGTGAGCACGTATTGTGGCAGCTGAGTGTTTTTACACCAGAGGACTCACATTCCTGCAGACAGAGATTTATGTCATGGAGTGCACAGAGCTAACAGGTAACAAGCAGTGATCTGATGGCATTATCTAGGGCAGGAAAAAGCTGTCATGGCATCTTTAAGAACTGAACTCTATGCTCATCACTGGGCTGTCCTCTAGGACTTGGCATACTTGCTAATATAGTTGGAATATTCTTAAATCACTTCTATTACTAAATATTGTGTCCTCTTATCAGCCAGCTACAGGTCCTGTAGAATGTTACGCAGGTGGGACCTAGTCTAAGAACTGTTGGATGGCCTATATTGATCATTCTGAAGAAAGACTTCTCCAGTTGTTACCTTAAAGTCTTGTGAGGAGGTCTCCATTGATAAGTAGTGTAGGAGTATAATGACAAAGGCTGAACAGAGCACCAGCAGGATCTTGGAATAAGTTTGTAGCAAAGGTTTTTCTATGGCTTCCCATCACTGTTCTTACATGGGAATATCCACATTTCAGACGCAATGAGCACGAATGGCAAACAGCTATGGAAAAATAATTATACAAATGTAATTTTTTATATTCACAACGGTAGAGGCGTCCATTTACAGATATTTTTATCTTTTAATATGAGTATGATGTAAAGTATTGATGCTTTCATGCTTTCATTTAACTTTTCTATGATTCTATGATTTACACATCTGTAAATAGTAAATGCAGGTGTTTTTCAGCTTCTACTGTATCTGAGATATATAGACCCATAAATAAAGGAGCTAAGGCCCAGTGATCTTCGCAGAAAGTAAATCAGGAATGTTGCCTTTGCCCATTAAATTTTCCATTTCTCTTCAAATGTTCCAATTTTCCCTATTTTGTTTCTCAGCTACATTTATGACGTTTTCATTGTCTGATTACACACACTATTGAGGTATTCTCTAATGCTAAAATTTTGAAGACTGTGGTGCACCTAAAAAATGAAGCAAGCAATCTCTTACAGTATTAACAAACACCTTAATTTTCGTAAAACAGATCACATTCATAGGAAGTTTGGGGATTTTATTTCTTTTTGCCTCCAGGAGTGAAAAAAATCCCATAAATAACAGTAACAAAAATGTATAATAAAAAACCCACCTGAATGACTTAATAAAAAATATCTGAGAGAACAAAACATTATAGAACAATACAAATTACCCTGCACAATATCATATAGTGGGCATTTCAGGCTAATTCAGCATAGCAACAAATGTTTAGTTTGGAATACTTGCAGAGCAAAATACATTTCAGAAAAATTTGCTTCTGAAATTATGGCAAAAATACACTGGTTTCATATGAAGGTTTGTTTTTTTTTTTTTTACTCTACCAAAATAAACAAGCTTATATTTAAAAATAATTTTAGCTTTCTACTGAGCTAATTTTTTCCTTGGCTACCACAGGCACAATTTGCTTAAGCTGAAAGGAAATAACAACTGCAAAGTTATTTATATATGATGAATGAGAGCATAATGTAAAACAAGATACCTACACCACAACAAGCAACAGAACATTGCTCAGCTTAAAGCCTGAATTCATATTACATCCCTATTTACCCAGAACATTTTTGTGCACTGTGCCTTCAGAGGCCCAAGAGATTCTTGTTAAACGTGTATTCAAATGCCACTAAAATTGTAAAACCAAATTATCTTATGAAGAAAGTTACAAGGGAACATCTTAACTGATAAATGCATGAAGTATATTTAATAATTTTTAAAAGTTGAAGTAACATTCACCTCTGAAAATTAGTTACCTACATCTGAAGCATTTAGCAAATTAGCAGATTACATTTAGGAAAGACAGTTTTTAGTTTCTGTGTTACCTTTAGAAGTTTCACTTACATAGTTATGCAGTAGCTACATCAGTCTGATTATGGAGGACAGACAGTTTCATAAAACACTACAGATGAATGATGGCATTCCTCAAAGCTATTATTCTTCAAAGTGTAGAAAATATAGAATCATAGAATCATTTAGATTGGAAAAGACCTTTACGGTCATCAAGTCCGACAGTTAACCTAGCACTGTCAAGGGCACCAATAAACCATGTTCCTAAGCACCACATCTACATGTCTTTTAAATACCTTCAGAGATGGTGACCCAACCACTTAACTGGGAAGCCTGTTCTAATGCCTGACACTCTTTTTGGTGAAGAAATTTTTCCTAATACCCAATCTAAACCTCCTCTGGTGCAACTTGAAGCCATTTCATCTTGTCTTCTCACTTGTTACTTGGGAGAAGAGGCCTACCCCCACCTTGCTACAATCTTCTTTCAAGTAGTTGTAGAAAGCAGTAAGGTCCCCCTGAGCCTCCTTTCCTCCAGGCTAAACAATCCCAGTTTCCTCAGACCCTGCACCAGCTTTGCTGCCCGTTTCTGGGCCCCCTCCAGCACCTCCATGCCTTTAAGGAGTGAGGGGCCCAAAAATGAACACAGGATTGAAGAAGTGGCCTCATCAGTGCCAAGTACAGGAGTATGATCACTGCCCTTAGCGATAGTTGGCCGCACTATTTCTGAGACAGGCCAGGATGTTGTTGGCTTTCTTGGCCACCAGGGCACAAGCTGGCTCATGTTCAGCTGCTGTCAACCAACACCCTGCTGGTTGGTTGACAGGGCAACTGTTACAATTCTGTTGAAACAGTTCTTCATCTGTTTTCAGCTTTAGTCTGAGGACAATGCTGATAACACACTGATGTTTTAGTTATTGCTAAGTAATGCTTACCCTGATCAAGGATTTTTCAGTCTCTCATGCTCTGCCAGTGAGGAGGGACATGGGAAGCTGGGAAGAAGCAGAGACCGGACATCTGACCCAAACTAGCCAAAGGGGTATTCCATACTACAGTACGTCATGCCCAGTACATAAACTGGGGGGAGCTATCCGGAAGCTACCAGATCGCTGCTTGGGTTGATCTGGGTATCAGTCAGTGGGTGGTGAGCAGTTGTATTGCGCATCACTTGTTTTATTGTTGTTTTTTTTTCCCTTCCCTTTTTAGTTCTATATTCTCTCCCCTTGTTATTTCCGTTATCATTATTGTTATTAGTGGTGGCAGTAATAGTTCTGTATTATACTTTAGTTATTGGACTGTTCTTATCTCAACCCATGGGGTTTACAGGCTTTTGATTTTCCTTCCCATCTCACTGCAAGCCAGGGGGAAGAAGGGGAGGAGTGAGCAAGCGGTTGCATGATTCTGAGTTGCTGGCTGGGTTTAAACCACGACACACACCCAGGTCCTTTTCCACTCAGCAGTTTTCCAGCCATGCTTCCCCAGGCATTCTTCACTGCATGGGGTTGTTGTGACCCAAGTGTAGGACCCAGCACTCTGCCTTGCTGAACCGCATACAGTTGGCCTCAACCCACTGATTCAGCCTGTTCAGATCCCTCTGCAGAGCCTTCCTATCCTCCAGCAGATCAACACTCCCAGCCAACTTGGTGTTGTCTGCAAACTTACTGAAGATACACTCAATACCCTCATCCAGATCATCAGTGAAGATATTAAACAGAACTGCTGAGCCCTGGGAAACACCACTTGTCACCAGCCACCAACTGGATTAAACTCCTTTCACCACAACACTTTGGGCTCAGCCATCCAGCCAGTTTTTTACCCAGCAAAGAGTACTCCCGCCCAGTCTATGTGCAGCTAGTTTCTCCAAGAGAATATTGACTATGAGGTGAGACTGACAGAACTGTAGTTCCCCAGACCCTCCTTCTGGCCCACCTTTTAGGTGAGTGTCACATTTTTCAGCCAACTGGGACCTCCCTGTTTAGCCAGGACTGCTGATAAATGATTAAAAATGGCTCAGTGAGCACTTCTGCCAGCTGCCTCAATGCCCTTCAGCAGATCCCATCTAGCCCCATAGACTTGTGCGTGTCTAAGTGGTGTAGCAGGTTGCTAAACGTTTCCCCTTGGATTATTTGGCTTCATTCTGCCCACCATCCCTATCTTCTAGCTCAGTGTAATTTCCTTTGCACTAGTTTTTTTCTCTGAAGATTAAAAATCATCACAATTTATGCAGAAAAGAAATAGGCAAATTTCAGGGTTCTCATTTTGGCACAGTGAAGGCCCTATAGCATTTTGACTACATTACAATGTTTATTCAACTGCATCCCATTTGTGCTGTGCTTCAGGAAAACTAAACTGCCCTTCAAGCCCTAAGGACAAAGCTGTTTACAGACAACTAGAAGCCATTGTACTTTAGCACTGATGGCTAAAACAGCTCAAATAGGGTACAAGTCTTCCACGATGTTGTATAAAATTCTGTGAGAGGGAACAGCGGTTTACATGGATGGATTCTGACATAAGGACACATGAATGGGTATCAGGGAATATGTATCACAAAGAAAGCAGTGCTCTGTGAGACATGGGGAAAGGAATGTAGAACAAGGGAGAAAAAAAGAAAATATAAACAACTTTTTTAAACTAACTGAACACTTGGTTCAATGAAACAAGAATTTTGCAGCTTATTCCAATTCCCACAAAAATAAAGAGTTATATTGCCTGTTCTGGGTATGCTGCCGCATTGTGGTAACCAATGTTAGTATGTCTATTGTCTTTGAGAAAGATGTATCTGAAATTACTTTCATGATATTTTGCATGGGCAAAGTACTCTGCGAAATAACATGAGGAGAGTAAGTTAGCACATGTTCAAAAATACAGTGTTAGCTTACAGTTACACATCTGAGTTTCAGTGAGATTTTGAAAAGAATATTGGAGGGAAATAAGTAGCAGTAGCCACTGTCATTTGAGTAGCAGTTAGTTTGTTCACAATATGCAGTTTAAAGTCTGGAAATTCCAATGCTTCAGACTTCTAATGCCTTTTCCAAAAAAAAAAAAAAAGTTATTATGGCAGATGATGTTGAAAGCACTGATTTTAAAGAAATTTTAAGGGTTCAAGTGCACATCTTTATTCTTCTTTGTGTATTTGATTAGAATTCATAGTTTTGTTCATAGAAATGCCTTCAACTTTTCAAATAACCTGCCTAACAAGGTAGTATGAGGTGCAGCTACTGTGAAACAACCAACTGGATCTTGTCTGAGCAGTTTGATAAATTTTATGATCTTCTCTAACATTTTCTTCTCTAAACTGTGTTAAAGGCTTTGTTTAGGTTATTAATTCCTTGTAAAGGCTTTTACTGTGCTTGAGACAAGGATTTGTTTCTAATATCTACTAGGGTGGTATTTTAGACATGTTTTTATGCATCAGTATATGGATATCTGGGGTTCACTACTATTTGCCTCTTGCCTCACTGGTTGCTGACATCTCTCCCACCTTTAGGGCCAGAACTGGATGACTATAGCCATTTCCAGTATAACCTTAGGCATCTAACCATGGTGTTATGTTAAGTCTGGCAGTGATACTCCAGGTCACTTCTCTGTAACCAAACCCATCTAATCATAGCAATCGCAGGTAGACTAATCTGAAACATAGAGTGGTGACGCATTCTCGTGACTCATTCTCTCCACCACCCCCTAAGACTACAGTTCAAAATGTGGCACATCTCAGTCAGGAGACGCCCTGGACCTAGCAGACTGTGTATGTATTAGCCAGATTGTTTGGTACCACTCCACCAGACTTTCCTTTAAAGGCAGGTCTTGCAGTGGCTTATGTAGAGCAAAGCAAGTCCCGTGAGAGCCAGGCTGGATTTCCTTGCTGCCAGCAGAGCTCACATTTGAGAGTGAGCCAACAGCCTAGGCTGGCTGCACACCATGGAAGAGCAACAGAATATGTTTAGAAATAAATGTTCAAGCCTCAGCGCTTTTCACCAGCAAAGCACAGCTTTGGTCTGGCTAAAATGTTTACCAAGCTTGTGTTGACTACTGAATGGTTTTAGCAGAGCAAAACAGTTGAAGTAATCACAAAAACATCATTTTGCTCTGGCTTTTAATTAACATTTTAATTTAAAATTTCAGTGATGCAAACTTTATTTTAAAGTTATTCATAAATATTTTGTAAAAGTATAACATGAAAATTATCGCATTCATGCTAAAAGACATGATTTGATTTGAAACAACATTCTTTTCTTGATCATACAAATATATGTATATGCAGTGGAGATGGTTGCAAAACAAGGGAGCTGCTCCTAAAAATGAGAAACAAAAATTACAACCCATAAGGAAATGCGGTTCCAGCACCTTGTGCATTTATGATTGAGATAATGTGTCTGCTTCATGACATGAACTTCCTGTCTGAATTACTTTTTCCATAAGACACCACTGCCTCATCATGGTGAATTGCAGTGACAAATCATACAAGTCCCTATTAGTCACTTCTCATATTTGTATCTGAATTAGTGTTAATAGAATATGTTTATTCTACTAAGGTGAATTATATTTTTTCCCCCGAGAATAATTAGTAAATTTATACATAACTTCTCAAGAAGTATTTTTTTAAAAAAAAAAAAAAACAAACTATTGGCAATTTAGAATTATTTTTTTAAATTAAGAAAGAAACAGAGAAGTCCACCTTTCTGATATACTGAGGACTTTTACTCTTCTCATACTGCCCTACCAGTGAACAGGCTGGAATGCACAAGGAGATGGAAGCCTGCTGCTCAGGGACTAGCTGTGTATCAGTCAGCCACTAGTGAGCAATTCCTTTGTGCAACACTTGTTTTGTATAATCTTTTATCATCACTATTATTATTTTCCCTTCCTTTTCTGTCCTATTAAGCTGTCTTTATCTCAACCCATGAGTTTTACTTTTTTTCTATTCTCTCCCTATCCCCTGTGGGGGGGACTGAGCAAATGGCTGTGTGGTGTTTAGTTGCCTGCCAGGTTAAACCACAACAATTAGAGAGGTCCTTAACTTGGCACATAAGGAATTAACACAGCAGTGTTACATCTTCTTGATAAGCATATTTTTTGGTCATATAAGTAAGCCTTTTTAGCCCCAAGGATGAATTCTACATCATTTCCTTCAGTGTAACTTCTCTTCATATTTATTTCTTGGGGTTTCCTTTTTTTGTCGGAATCTCATTCCTTCTGGAACATCGCTTATTCAGAAGGTATCTATTGCCACCCAGGTGCTATGAGAATACCCACAAATACAGCCAGGAATTGTAACACTATGGCCTGTGCTTTGTTAATATCTCTCCACCTTTTTCTCAATTTATTTCCCACACAAAGCATCTGATGTTCAAGCCTTCCTGATCATTTCCTGAAAGTCCACTGTTGTCCTTCTTTTTGCACAGAGCCTTGGCCCAGCATGCCATTGGTTGGTACATCATGTTTTCTGTCACCTGCAGAATTATCACTGTAGCTTTTACTTACAAGCATTGGTACTTTTTCCTCTTTTCAGATAATAATATCTGCATTTGCATCATGCTGTTCTCCTCATGCATATGGAATATGTCACTGTATTTCAGTGAATCATTTGTAACTGTTAAGCAGAGCTCATAGTTGGGGAAAAAAAAGAAAACTTTCATTTTCTGATGTTGTTAAATGGGAACATCTGTATAAGGAGCCACCTTGAATTCTAGTATTCATTTCAAATATCATATTTGTGCATAACAATACAGGCACTAAAAGAAATATTTCTGCTAAAGAGTTTGTTTCTGGTGTTGAGGTGTTTTATAAATTTGGGTTGCAGTTTTGACTTCATACAGTAATTAATTATCTTCACTAATTATTTAGTGGAGACTTCATATCCTAAGTCTTCACTAAAAAACATTCTGAAAATCTTTCTTAGTGGAAATTCATTAACTCAACAATGCAGAAAATCCTATCAGGGCTTCTATGTCCTACTCACATTTAACTGGAATATACTAAATTTTAAAGGAGAAGAGGCATAAAGCAACTTTGATGCATCTGTGACTGTAAAAGTAATATTGGGCTATCTCTCTTTTCATTACTGTATGAAGCATGAAAGGTACAGTAGTATCACAATATCATATTCTGGAGTTGTTCATAGCAACAACTTCAGAATCATTTTAATTATTAAAAATTATGTCAGCATACATGTAAACTGAAAGTGCTTTAGTTTGTAAGAAATTGAGCTTCTAGTTTATTACTTTGTTTTCTTGTTAGGAGGGAAGCTCTTAAAGCTGCTTGCAGTGTTAATTGCACATTTCTTTCCTGTCTTGCAGAGAATGCCATAAAATCACTGATGTGTTTGTTCTCGTTTCCAAAAGCTAATATAAGGGAAAAAACCTACTTAGCATGAAGCCAATCCTGCTTACTGTAAAACACTTTTATTTTTAAACTGTTATGATAAACACTTTTTGCATAAGAACAAAGAAATAAGGGGAAGCTAAGGAAGAAAACAAAATCCATTTAAATCCTATGATGAAAAAAAAAAAAAACCAACATAATTTTTATTAAATACCAGCTCTCAGAAATCTATAAGGGAACATAAGTTTTGAACTACCTCTTAGTACTGAGGTAGCGCAAAGAGATTGTTAGTTCCACTTGATCGAAACAGGTAACACATTGACCGTAATGACCAGTATACAGTTGTAAGACTTAAAATAGGCTAAAAATTACAAAATTATTTACCTTTGTTCAGCAGGAACTGGGGAAAAAGGTAATCTGTTAGCTACATCATACCTAACTCATAATGCAATAAATGAAATTTATTTCCTTATTAGAGGAATATAAGTGGAATGTATAGTGGATATACATTATAGTGGATATGTATATTATATATTATATATTTTAAATACATAGATGTCCTGGGTTCAGCAGCAGCAGTAGTCTAATACTGATAGAGCAGTTAAACATGCAACCTTAGCAAAAAAACAACAAAAACAAACCATCCACAAAAAAAAAAGAACAACAGCAAAAGCAAACTTTTTGCTATTTATGCCTATAAAGAGGCATTAAGATTTAGTTCTCAGGTATAGCAGTGCTGTAGACACAGAAACATTATCATTGTCCTGGGTTCAGCAGCAGCAGTCATTTTTCTCCTTCTTACAGCTGGTGTAGTGCTGTGCTTTTTACTTTTGACCTGGGAACAGTGCTGATAACACCAATGTATTTAGTTGTTGCACAGTAATGTTTTCTCTGACCAAGGACTTTGTGAGTCTCATGCTCTGCCAGGGAGGAGGGGAAGCCAGGAGGAAACAGAAACAGGACACCTGATCCAAACTAAACAAAGAGGTATTCCATACCACAGCATGTCATGCCCAGGATGTAAACTGGGAGGAGATAGCTGGAAGGGCTATATCACTGCTCGGGTCGGGCTGAGTAGCGGTGGGTGGGTGGTGTTATTTCCCTTATCATTATTATTGTTGGTGGTAGCAGTAGTGGGTTTGTGTTACACCTTAGTTACTGGACTGTTATCTCAACCCGTGAGAGTTACATTCTTTTGATTCTCCTCTCTATCCATCCGAGAGCCGGGGGGAGGAAGGGGTGGAGTGAGCAAGCGACTACATGGTTCTGAGTTACTGACTGGACTTAAACCACAACAATAGTGGATATATATTCCTTATATAGTGGAATATAAAGAAATAATAATTTCCTTATTATTGTAAATCTTCCACGCTTACAATATTGAAAAGCAGCATGTATGTTTGGTGAAGCTCAAGGTTAGTAAAATCAAATATCTGCTGAAAGGACCTTTTCTTGCAGTCATTTGCCTTAGAGCTTCAAGCTACTGAGTTCCTGCATCTGGGAAATATCACTACTGTAATTGTGCGGTCTAGTTATGCCTGGTGTGGGACTAACCCTGTAAACAAGGAGCATAAGTAGTTTTGACACACAGGTTCCTTTGATAGTTCCTTTTTATAATCCATATACAGAGTCACAAACCATTGCTGGCTTTTTTTACCTCTAGGTGAGATAGGAGCAAATTCATAACCTTGGCCTGACTATTCTTTTCATTCTCATGTAGCCTTTGTCAGAGTATTTAAGCACTTTTATGTAGAGAATTAAATCATGTAACAAGTATCTGGTTTGCAGGAGCTGTTTTCTCCTTCATCTTCTCTTGCAGACTGACTTATTACAGAAGAGTGGGCTTTCTTGTTTGTTCGTTTGGTTCTGTTTTAATACTCCTCCTATGTATTTATCAGAGAGGAAACAAGATCAAAGGAACACAGGCTGGGCATTCATTCTGCAGCCTTAAATCAACCCTGAGGATGTTCTGCCTGTATCATTGTGGTGGGTTGACCTTCTCTGGCTGACAGGTGACCACCACAGCTGCTCTATTACCTCCCTTCATCTCTGAGACAGCAGGAGAAAATACAACAAAAAGTCCATGGGGCAAGATAAGTACTGGAAAATCACTCACCAGTTACTGTCATGGGTGAAACAGACTTGAGTTGTGGAAAATTAATTTAATTTACTGCCAATTAATCAAGGTAGGTTAATGAGAAATAAGAGCAAGTCTAAAGTACACCTTCCCCCACACCTCCTTCTTCCTAGGACCAACTTCACTCCCATCTCCTCTTTCTCCTCCCCTTTCTAAGTAGTGCAAGGGGAAGGGAAATGGGGTTGCAGTAGTTCATAATGCTTTATCTCTGCCTCTCCCTCCTCCTCACACTCTTCCCCTGCTCCAGCATGGATTCACTCTCATGGGAGACAGTCTTCTGTCTTCACAAACTTCTCCGATGTGAGCGCTTCCCACAGACTACAATTCTTCATGAACTGCTCCAGCATGGGTCTATTCCAAGCAGAACAATCCTTCAGGAAAGGACTGCTTCAGTGTGGATTCCCCACAGGGTCACAGACCCTGCCAGAAAACTTGCTCAAGCATGGGCTTTCCATGGGCTGCAACTCTATTCAAGGCACATCCCCCTGCTCCATTGTGGGTCCTCCACAGGCTGCAGGTGGATATCTGCTTCACCATGGACTTCCATGGGCTGCAGGGGCACAAACTGCCCCATCATGGTCTGATTCATGGGCTTCAGGGGAATTTGCTCCAGTGCCTGAAGCATCTCTTCCACCTCCTTTTTCACTGAACTTGGGGTCTGCATAGTTGTTTCTCTCACATTTTCTCCCCTCTCTCTCAACTGTTGTTATGTAGTGATTTTTACCCTTTCTTACAGATGTTATCACAGAGGCACTATCAGCATTGCTGATTTTGGCCATCTTTGGCCAGCAGCAGATCCATCTTGAATCTGGCTGCAGCTGGCTCTGTCCAGCATGAGAGTAGCTTCTGGTGTCTTCTCACAGAAGCCAACCTCGCAGAGCCCCTTCTAGCAAAACCTTGCCATGTAAAACCAACCCAACACAATCATCAACAAGCATCTCCCTCCATGTACAGTTATTCTTTGCCATACTTCCTCCAGAAGCTGTACCTGCTCCTTTGAGTATCCCAACCAATCCTGCATATATGGATGCAATTTGCTGTTGGGTGCCCTACTACTGATTTTGTTGTTATTTGAAATCTCCTTATACTGAAAACCCATTAATACAATACAGTTGAGAAATGACAAATCAATGATAACTAAACAAGACACTGTTCACCATACTGGAATGCAATTTCTTAGTGAAATAGATATGATTTCTTCAAAAGGTTGAAATATTCCTTCGCATCTTACAGCAAAAAACCACCGGAAAAAAAAAAACCACAACAAACAAAAAACAAAACAAAACAAAATTAAAAAAAAACAACACCAAAAAAATTTACACCTTTTCACATCTTTTAAAAAGCAGACTGAATGGACTTGGCTCTAGCCTCCGCTCCCCTTGTCTTTCCTTTTAATTCCTCTTTCTAAAATTTTTTTATTATTTGCATTGCATATTTGCTGAAGTATTCCTATCTGCTTCCCTCAGTTTCTGCTTATCCATGGTGAAACTTTCCCTGGCTACCTCAAAATGGTTTTATGATATTACATAATGACATAAAAATACCCCATAATTCTCAACAGTTCACTCCAGATGCTGATCCCTCTAAAAGTGGCTCCCCAACAGGCTATGAACTGCATCAAGATGGAAAAATGTGCACCATATGGACTGTTGCCTCTGAGCAGGAAACAGACAGACTAACCTGTCTTCTTAGTTTCTCCGCTTTCTCTTTTCCAACTGCTACACCTTCTTAGGGTTATCTTAGTATTTTGCTATTTCTCTTCAGAGCAGTGTAGCCTAGTGTTATTTAAAGCAACTCAGCAATTTTCTGACTCTTAATTTTTATTTATTTTTTTTTCTCCTAAACAACTGGAGCCTACATTTTTTTTATGATTTTTCCTCTGTTACCTCCAACTCAGTCTTTGTGTATAAATTGTTTTCTCACTTACTGTTCACCTCCTTCCCCTTTTTATGAGATCCCTATGCCTTAAAGTTATTTTCTTCACATTGCGTAGTAGATTTTGTCCCTTTCACATCATCATTTTAATGAAAAATTTGTTAAGCGGAAGAATATAGGCCACTTCTGTTGCAACTCCAAAAAGGATCTAGATATTGAACTGCACTGACATCAAAAAACAGATTTTGGTCAAAAGAGTACTATTTTGTGTCTGAAGAAATGCTAAGAATATTAAGAGACAAGAATAAAAATTCAACTTAAAAAAGCCTGTGTTACTGAATAAACCTGAGGCGTTGCACATGAACAGATGAACACGGGTTACACAATGCACTGTGAAAAAGGAGTTCTTGTATACTGTGAAAACAAACCAGACTCTGAAGCTTGCTGCGTCTGAATGCAATCCTGATATCAAACAGCCACTCACATGCCAGGTACATATAGAACTACAGCTCTTCTATGGAAACTGTTTGAAAATGGTACTTTCTTCTTCCTCAGGTCTGTTCCTTCTGTATCTTCAGTGTTACACCTGCACGATCCAGAGAAAAGCTAAGTTTACTGCTGTTAGACTTTGAAATCAAAACACAGTAAAGAGGAGCTGAATTAGATTCTACATGCTCAGGAATCAAAAAAAAAAGCTGGTATTTAATGTCCCAGGTAGTTACAGATAAATTAATTAATAGGTTTCACCAATCGTTATTGTTTCAGAATTTAAAATTAATGAGACTATGCCTGATGACATTTATTGGTCAGTAGAACTGTTATTACAGTTTATAATAAATGAAAAAAAAGATAGCCAGGGAAGTTTGCAGGCAATTAAAAAATCTTAAGCACATCTACTGAAGACTTATTGTATACCAGCAAAGACAGGACCCAGCATTTTGTCCTTTGCAGTCATTTTTTTCAGCATGAATCTTCCCTTCAAAGAGAAAACAGTGACATGAATGTACCACTGACCTAGTTATTAACCTACTGCACTTGTTCTACAAGAACAGCTGCTGCTCATCTCAGAAAACAGCAAACCGGCACCACTTTAATACCTTTGCAATGAATGTCTTTCAGCTTCATTCTGAGAATTTTGTGTGAAATAGAAAATATGGTCTAATTAATCCAAAGTTCTTTGTCTCTATAAATATGCAGTTGGCAACTTTCTTACAGCATAATAGCATAGTTTACTATACATTGTCTGCTACTTGTCAAAAGAACAGACAATGTACAAACACTGAAAATAAAATTGCATGTGTCATATCTGAGAGAAAATATGTTGCTGTTCAAAATTGAATGAACACTTTATAAAAACATAGTGTTCTGCCCCAGCAAGTTCAGTTACTCAAACTCCATTTTGCTACGTTATGCTGGGACAAAGATTTATGTCTTCATTAGAATAAAATAGAAATACCTTAGACTACATTGTTTTTAAACTAGAAAAATCAGTAAAGTACCATATTACCAAGGTCAATGTTGTATAGTACCAGCAGACACAAACCCATTGATAAGCATTTCTGAAAGACTGCCACAGTTTTAAGCTCTATTTCAATGGATGATTGAATTTTCCTCTTCCCTATGACACAGCAGGGACACTCCAGTTCCAGTAACAGGTTAATTCTGACCCAGTGACTCCTCTTGTTTTCTATCCCTGTCAAGCCAAAAATGTGCTTTGTTCTCAAGAGCAAATTACAATTTATTTAATTCTCTGTATAAACCCTAAATGTGTCTGCATATTGAAGAAACAAACATAAGCCTACTAAACAATAAAAATCTTGTGGGAAAAGAGAGTATTGTCTCTAGCATGCTTCCCAATGTGGAAACACCCTTGAAAGAGGAAAGCTATTGCAGATTGCTTCATTTCAATGAATTTCAGCTATTTGAAATATAGATGCCTATTTTTGAATTAATTGTTCTATGTTTTCTTTATAGCTCGCAAAGACCTATAGGCAATTCTAGGGTATTATTGATATTAGATGTCAACAATAGGATTAGATGAATTGCACCCCAGGGCTCACTATTACTCTTTGCTGACTCTGAAAGGAACCTGAGGCGACTAGCTAGGCAATAGAGATCTGCACTATATATTTACAACGTAACTGAAATTAATCTCAGTTTTGTCATAAAAATTATAACTTGTATTTCAGACAGGGGTCTAAATGTCTATTTCTGTTTGCATTGACTTAGACTATGTAATGATTTGCTGCATCATCAACATCATCATCTGAAACTACTCAAGAACAAACAATCCACACAGAGCAGAGAGCTGCCATTATTATTATTTAGACCAGGACAGGTAACCCACAAAAGAAGCAGCTGTAACGGATTTATCTCAGGAGACATAGCTCAAATCAATCTTACCTACAAGTCCTTCAGCAGGTGTGCTTTAATCCGAGTCTTTCAGTCTGAAGATTTTCCCCAAATCACTGTCAGCTGTAACAGGGTATATTACAGATTTTTGTCCTCCCGTCATCTTTGACATGAAGGGTACTATGTGTTGAAAAATTAAACAACTAAATGTATGTTTCTGCATACAGGTATCTACATGTATCATAAGTGTGTAAGCTCCCCTTACAGTTGATGCTGGCAGTGGTTTCTGAAGAACAATTCAGCTGGTCAGCCCCAGAAGTTCAATTCAGTTGTCTAAAGGCAAGCATTTAGTGTTATTTGACATATCACAGAGCAGATGAGAAATTCTCTAAGGTCTGGCAAATAGATGTCATCCTTTCCAGAGAATCTGCCGAAGCCAGGCAAAAAGCCATATGATGTCTCAAATAGTGAAAGCAATCTGCATTGAGACAACTCAATAAAGCTCTTTACCAAGATCTCCACTGACACACAGAAATTTATACGTTGGTGTCTAAATCTAACACTGAATGACTTCAAGTGGAACCCAATCTCTAGTGCTGCTCTAGAGGATGTCTAAACATAGCAAAAAATTTTGATCTCTTGATCTCTATTTGAACTCCCTTCTACAGTGTCATCTATGACTTTCCAATATTTTATAGACATATGCAGTACCACTGAAGCATACAAAATGTAGAAGCAAGGACAGCCAGCCTGAGAGGAAAGCAAAGAAATTGTCCAAGCTGCCAGGGATCAGGTTAGAAAAGTTAAAGTCCTGATAGAATTAAATCTGGCCAGGGACATCAAGGGCAACAAGAAAAGCTTCTATATAGATACATCGATAATAGAAGGAAGACTAGAAAAATTGTGGGCCTTCCTTCCCAAAAGGAAATGGGAGATCTGGTTACCCAGCATACAGAAAAACCCAAGGTACTCAAGGACTTTTTTGCCTCAGTCTTCACCTGCAAGTACTCCAGCAATCGGAGCAATCCCAGACACAGCTACAGGTTGGGCAAAGAAGAGATTCAGAGCAGCCCTGTGGAGAAGGACTTGGGGGTGTTGGTTGATGAGAAAATGAACATGAGCTGGCTTCAGTGTGTGCTTGCAGCCCAGAAAGCCAACTGTATCCTGGGCTGCATCAAAAGGAGCGTGACCAGCAGGTCCAAGCAGGTGATCCTGCCCCTCTACTCTGCTCTCATGAGACCTCACTTGGAGTATTGTGTGCAGTTCTGGTGTCCTCAACATAAGAAGGACATGGAACTGTTGGAACAAGTCCAGAGGAGGCCCACAAGGATGATCAGGGGGCTGGAGCACCTCCTGTATGAAGACAAGCTGAGAAAGTTGGGGCTGTTCAGCCTGGAGAAGAGAAGGCTGCATGGAGACCTCATAGCAGCCTTCCAGTATCTGAAGGGGGTTATAAGGATGCTGGAGAGGGACTCTTCATTAGGGACTGTAGTGACAGGACAAGGGGTAATGGGTTCAAACTTAAACAGGGGAAGTTTAGATTGGATATAAGGAGGACATTTTTTCCTGTTAGGGTGGTGAGGCACTAAAATGGGTTGCCCAGGGAAGTTGTGAATGCTCCATCCCTGGTGGTATTCAAGGCCAGGTTGAATGAAGCCTTGGGTGGCATGGTTTAGTGCGAGGTGTCCCTGTCCATGGCAGGGGGGTTGGAACTAGATGATCTTAAGGTCCTTTCCAACCCTAACTATTCTATGATTCTAAGTCACAAAACATAAAGGCAGGGACTGAAAAATGAATACCTGCTGTAGGTTCAAGACCATCTAAAGAACCTGAAGGTGCACAAGCCTGTGGAACATGACAAGAGACATCCATGGGTCCAGAAGGAACTGGTGGATGAAGTGGCTAAGATATTATCCATCATATTTTAGAAATCATGGCAGTCCAGTGAAGTTCCCACTGACTGGAAAAAGGGAAATATAACTGTAATTTTTAAAAAGGGAAGAAAGGAAGATCTGGGGAGCTACAGCGTGGTCAGTCTCACGTCAGTGCCTGGCAAGATCATGAAGAAGATCCTTCTGGAAAGTGTGGTGAGGCACACGGAAAGTAAGGTGATTGATGATAGCCAGAATTGCTCCACTAAGGGCAAATCGCTCCTGACAAATGTGGTGGCATATGACAGGGTTACATTAGTGGATAAGTGAAGAGTGACTGACATCATTAACCCAGACTTGTACAAAGCATTTGACACTGTTCTGCATGACACCCTTGTCTCTGAACTGGAGAGGCATGGATTTGATGCATGGACCATTCAGTGAATAAAGAATTGGCTGAAAGTTTTGAAAAAAATTGAGTTGAGGTAAATTGCTTGATGTCCAAGTGGAGACCAGCGGCGAGTGGTATTCTTCAGTGGTCAGTACTGGGACCAGAGTTGTTTAATACCTTTGTCAGCAACAGGAGAGTGGGATTGAGTGCACCCTCAGCAAGTCTGCCAATTACTCCAAGCTGTGTGGTGCAGTCAACATGCTAGAGGTAAGGGATGTCATCCAGAGGGACCTTGCCACTTTCGAAAGATGGGCTCATATCTCATCAAGGCTAAGTGCAGGTTCTACATGTGGGTCAGGGCAATCCCAAGCACAAATACAGTCTGTGCAAATAACTGATTAAGAGCAGGCCCGAGGAGAAAGAACTGGGGGTGTTGGTTGAAAGAAGATCAACATGACCAAGCAGTGTGAGTCTGTTGCCCAGAAAGTCAACCATATACTGGGCTGCATCAAAAGAAATGTGACCAGCAGGTCAAAGGAGATGATTCTCCTCCTCTGAATCATGAGACCCTACCTGGAGTACTGCATCCAGCTCTGGGGCCTCAAACACAAGAGGTGCATGGACCTGCTGTAGCAAGTCCAGAGGAGGCCACAAAGTTGCTCTGAGTGCTGGAGCACCTCTCCTGTGAAGACAAGCTGAAAGACTTGCAACCTGGTCTAGTGGCAGGTGTCCCTGTCCACGGCAGGGTATCTGGGACTAGATAATCTTTAAGGTCCTTTCCAACCAAAACCACTCTATGACTCTATGTTCTGCACAGCTTCCCCAAACACTCTGAACTTAGTTAAATGGTGTATTAAATGAGGACAGGTTATCCATAGTTAGTCCATTACTAAAATATTTCTCTCTGGTGGCAAGTAACAGTTTTCAGCAAAAGTATGCAATAGTAGTGGAAAAAAAAAATGGATTATAACTTAACCATCTGTAAATATAAGTTTTGAGGGAAGGTGAGAAGTTTTGAAACTTCTTCATGATTAATAATTAATTATAACATTATTATTACAAAACACTTCTGTTCCAGCAGCCCTACACTCAATTTGCTACTCAGTAACTAGGTCTGTGTACTAAGCACCCTGCAGCGTATAGTCTGAATTTAAAACCTCTAATGATTGGTATTCCTTGGACGAGGATTTTCTTGAGAATCCAGTGTCTTTGCAATTCTTTATGCATAAGAGCTAAAGTCTGCGTATCTGTGATGTCTTTTTTGAACACAGATGGTTTAGACAGTCATCCAAAGAAGGAATTTCATCTATTTAATTTTTGTCTTCTGCAGTAGCGATTCAATATCAGTACATATTGGATTAAAGAATCAGCATAACCATAAATATAGCTAACAGGATTACCAATAAAATCAAAATAAAGAATTGTGACAATACTTTAAGAAACCTGTAGAAAATTCAAGTTCCCACTGGCTGAATATCATATTAATAGAAAAAAGTATCTTACAAAAACCTAAAGGAGGAAAAACACACTGTGTTTGAAATAAGCCAGTTGCTATATTATTTTATAAAATGCGCTTTTATGTGCTACAAGCAGTATTCAAAATAATAATGTACAATTTTACATATGGAGCAGATTTCTCTGCAGTACACGTGAAGTCTTCTATATGTGAAATGGCTTCTATCTTGTCATGTACGAGACCATTCTAAGCATTGTTTACATATATTTTTCCACAGACTCAAAATATATTAAGATGAAGATTCATGAGCATGTTATGTTGGACTTGCTCACCACTTAAAGTCAGGCAGACACTTAAGGCAAGAGATTACTTCAGAGTACCCTATCAGCTGTTTTCAATACATCAGAGATGCAGACAACAGAGGATGAAATGGGATGAAGCAGATGACAGCTTCTTCTGAACCCTTTTCCCTCATGTGATGGCAAAGGCCACAAGTCTATCTATTCAACCTCTCCTTTCCTAAGCTCTCCATCCCATCTACACCCTTTCCTTTCCCTTCTGTGTTTCTAGGATGGCCTGGACATCTCACCTTCACTCTGGGTGGCTAATATAAATTCAAATTCCACAGTAATTTCATACACACAATATAATGATTTTTTAAGTTATACAGTCTTTAAAGAAATGTATGCCTTGGACCATTTTAACACAGGCTACCAATGGCAATTTATTTGAAGGGCAACATCTTTTTTACTGGAAGGCTTCTGTTCCCTTCGTTCACAGTACAAAGAGAAAATCCCATCTTTACACAGCATGATGAACAAAGTGTTGCTCATAATTCAGTATGTAACATGCTTCCTTCTGAGCCACAGTTGGAGCACTGCCTCAGCATAATTTTTTTAAAGGTCCCTTTTTCTTTACCGCAGCTCTCACCTTTCAAAATTAGTCCTACTGGTACCATTCTTTCCACAGCTGGGCTCACACTTTCCTCTCAAGCTGTCTGTGAATCTTTCATTCAGGTTGTTATTTATTTCTTAAGCAATTTCCTAACATTTCTTTGCCATATTCTTGATAACACATAGGAAAATAAAAATAAGCAACTGCTGGAGCCATAAGCAAGTAATTTAAAATTATTATCTATTTTCTGCATTCTCCATACTGGCATACTGCTGCACTCTGCCTGAACAGGCTTGCAAAATTTCCCAGTATGTGTAAATTATACCAAAGGTTATTATTAAGCTTCTGTCTTTCTTTGCTGTCTCATCATGAAGATTTCCTCTTCACAGAGGAATAAAACCTAACCACAAGGAATGGCAGAAGAATTAGAAAAGTGTCTGTCAGCAGACTTTTAACAGGTCATAAGCATGTCCAAACTTGACAAGTAACGTTTGTCCATGGCAAAAGAAGAAGGCTGCAGGTTCAAACAGTCACTGAAGTTCAGGTTTGGGATGGATTAAAAGGATTAGTTGTCAGTCTCTGTTCTCATGTTGGTAAACTCTTTCATAGTAAAGGCCACTCTGGAGATCAAAGGAAACATTCAAGTTAAGATGGTGACAGCCACTCCACAAAGGCAGAAAGTCAGAAATTATTATCTAAACCCTACTGCCTAAAATAAACGATTCCTCTGCAATAAAAAATGGCAATAAATGACATATTTCAGAATATTTTTCAGTCATCTAAGTCTAGATTCCTTTGACCAAGTTTTCAGTCATGTGTAAATGTGCACTGAAGAAATAAAACACTAAGCATGAGTGTTTAGCTGTACTTTCAATCACTGTTCCTGGTCATATTTATTATTCTGGCAGTTCTATGTCTACGTTCTTCCAAAGTCATAAGTTTGGACCAACATTTTGCCTTTTTTTTCCTCATGTGCCACAAAGAGTTCATATGTTGTTCTTGCACTCTATCAATGCACAGGTCTTTGAGTTGTCTTCCCCCTCTGTCATGCAATCTTGGTAGTACTGATTTAGCATTATCCCTTAAAAACAGAATGTACATGGCCCCTAGGACTTTCCCATGATCCTGTTCAGCTTTCCTTCACCTTGCTTACTCCTCCCCTTCTCTATTCTCATCTGTACAACTCATTTTGACTCTTCGCCTGCATTTCTCTTTTCCATTTTTTTTTTCATTCTGTTCTCTTCTATTCTTTTCTTGGTTCCTTTTTCTTCTTTTCTCCTTTTCCATCTGTCCTCCCTGTATCACCTTCATGCTTTCTCAAGACTCACTCTTCCTTTATCTCTCTTCTCACATCTTGCTCCCATTTTCAATGTCAGGGTCTTTCTTTCCCTTTTGTCTTGGCATTTAAAAAGCCCTAGAAGCGCTCCTCTTCAGCTCATCATTAACCTATGATTTCATTCATTTATTCTTAGTTGACTGGGATTTTTCATTGTCTTTCTTTCCAGAATGCTCCTGTAAATTAAAAGGCCAAGACTAGCCTATTTCTTTCTTGGCTAGAAAAAGGAACAGATTCAGATCATGCAGTCTTATTCCACTTACATCACCAACAAGCTCACAGGGCTCATGACTGGAATGTGATGTGAGCAGATGCAGCTGGCAGACCAGGATCAAAAATTTATATGAGTCCCAATGGAGTACTGGGTTGGGGTTGGCATGCTGACATATATATCTTGCCATAAGGAGAAATGTAACTCTAAATCCCCAGTGGTAAACATTAGGTGTCTGTCACTCTGGGAGAACAAAAGGGCTTTTACTTCCTCCTAGACAATTGTGTTACAGCCAAGACAATCATTTGACCTTTTTGAACAAGCCCTTTTGAGGACTTGTTCATGCAGTTAATCTTGTTGGTGTATAATTGAGTAGAAGGTTGTGAAAAGGCATTAGACTACACTAAAAATCCTGAGGATCAGTGCTTTAGATTTTTCATCCTTCTACCACTGTTCATTTTCATATTTCAGAAAGAAGATAAATATATTCCTTAGTAAGAACACAGGATAAAATAAGTTCATTGGGAAGGAAGTTTATTTACTAGCAGAGCCTCTCAGAGCAGATGTACATACTCTCATTGGATTCAATTGTACTATTTAACTTTTGAGTTTTAGCTTTTCTCTTCTGTGAACTACAGAAGGCAAGTTAACATACAAAAGAAACTCGCTGACTACATGACTGGCTCACTTTGATTTTCATTTATGGTAACTCATATTAGGTGTTGATTTCAGTGGCTTTCCAGTATGGAAACGGTGACTAGGTAAGTCTGGAAATGTCAGAGATTAAAATCTGAGTCTATAGTAAGGAGTCATGAAAACAACACTATAGTCTATCAGTAACCTAAGTATGGAGAAAACACCTAAATACTTCAGGTGAGGAATCAGTCAACTCTAGAATGTGACTTTTGACAGGACTGAACAAGGCTAGAAACCATCTCTATTTTGTCAGGGTACAGAGTTTTTGGAAATCCACCTTTTACAATTTTTCATCCAAAAAGAGAGACATACACCCAGTTACCTGGCCCCATTCAAACAGGAAAGGAACCAACTAAACGAATCCCCAGAGGTCCAAGGAATGACTGGAATAAGTGTGCTGTGTTCTGCTTCTGATTGTCGTGTGAACATTTGGCCCCATTTAATTCAGACACAGTTTTACTCCTAACCCAGCAAGACCAGAATTTTGCCATGTTATCTTCAGTTTCTGTGTGGCCAGCTGTATTATAACCACAGGTCAAACAGCAAGACATCACTGAAGAGACAGGGCTGATTATAACTACACACTGAAGACACAAGAAGCTAAGCGGAACTCTATGTGCAGCACTAGCCATTCCATCATTTCAGCAGAGATGTTACTGCTGTCAGCTCTCTAATTCAGTTGTAACTATAAGCAGGACCAAAGTCCCTCTGAACTGTACATACAGGAAGACAATTCCTACTCTAAAGGCATTAGCATGTCTTTTAAACAAGATACAAGTGAGTGTGACAATCCGTGTGAGAAGAGAGTGATGAACAGGTAATGTAACACAGCTATCATAAAACTACATATGCATATGCCTGAAATTCATTAATTTATGTCTTATTAATTAATACAGATTCTATCCACTACACAACCTAGTCACACTGGCTTGGTGGCTTGGCTGATATATTGTTTGATGACTATATGCAAGTCTATTCATGCAAGCAGTAGTTACAGGCAGATAGCATGTGCTTATAGCAAAGATTAGATCCACTGTCTTGGGCATGGCAATGTAATAATGCTGCAAGAGATTCATGTACATGGGTTCCTTAGTCTGTTGTATGAATTTACATATGGCTTTGCAGAAAACACTTTTCCAGAACCATACCCCTTCTATATACCTTATGTAAGAATCATAATTTAAAAAACAGGTATTGTTCTTATTTACTAAACTTCCTAGTCTTTTTCGTTCTGCATTGCTTTTGTAGTTTTGTTTTATTTCAAGATATTTTTACTCCTAGTAAAAAGTGCATACATTTGTATTTATAAGTATGTGATTACTACACCTATCAAAATTTTACAATTTCGATGAATCCTTCAGCCAAACCTACACAATTCCACCCATCCTCGTGGGGAAAGAAATCCTTTTTCTACACGAGATATGTGAAGCAATGCAGTTACCTTCCCCACCCTTACTGGAATCCTTTCCTTACCAAATCTAAAGTGTAGGAATAACACAGGGAAACTAATCTCCTTGGCCTGAGAAAGCAACTGAAGCCCCTCAAACTTCATAAACTTTAGAAAACACTCTTGATGCAGTTGGAAATGTATCTAGTAGTTACTTCATGATGTCAGTTACAAGACTACCCTATTTCTTTTCAGATTTTCTCTGCCATTTCTTTGCTATATTTTTCAGCACAGAACATATATTATTCAAATATGCTTCTGCCGCTTTAAAAAAAAGTTGTGCTGGAAGTACGTAGTTTAAAATGAAAACATTTTAAACTCTGCCATCTTACTCAGCCCGTGGCTGTTATCAGGCTTCTACTTTAGCATTGCACAGCTTGTCCTGCAAGATAGAAATGTATGACTGTCATCTTCTTGCCAGTGCAATGATTTTCAGCAACAGGCACAGAAATATTCTCAACATCCACTTTAAAGTCATACATATGTTTTGGGACAGCAGGAAAGATTAAAATTTGGGGAAGTCTGGTCTTCCTTAGGAGGATAAAATAAATTAATTTTAAAGTGTCGGAATTTTTTGTTATTTCCCTCAGTTTCTTTTCTGTTGCTGCATGATCCCATTGTGACTAGGACATAGCACTGGGAAGTGTAAGTGCTAAGCATTAGTTAGACAGAAGATTGGCTTGGAAACAATAGCAACAGGTCATAGCTGAGTTTTGCCAAAGTTCAAATAGATGGGCTTCCACCAATCTTACATTTCAGGAGCATATTCCTATTGTGCATTACACATTAATATGTATTTCCACACCATCTTACAAATACCACTACAATTAATTTGCTTTCATGGCATATGATGCCAGGTGGAAGATGGCAGAGAAGTTTATTCTCAGCAGCAGGTGCATGTGAAAATATAGACATCAATTTAAGATAGTACTGACATGTTCTACACCTTGCATGTATCAAAAAAATAAGCTATGTAGGTAAATAGCAGAGTCATTTCTCACTTAGAATAATTTTCTGCTCATCTACCACCATTTTAATGAAGTTTCTTCTGATTTACATTGGTATGCAAAGACAGCAAGATCTATGTTACACAGACATAAACATAAGGGCTTGAAAAAGGCAGACAGTTTAAAAACTCAGAGACTTTGAAAAATTTGATTATGTAGAAGTTCATACTAAATCATGGTAGTTTGTGAGTACTTGTCTCAGATGAGAGCCATGTTAGAAATGTTTCAAAACTTATCTCTAGAATACATGGCAACAATTACTACAGCTATATACTTTCAGGATAAATCCTGGTGGTAAAAAACTGTACTGATAAACAAGGCAGTATACCTATGTACAACTGCTGTTTAAGTGAGTGGAGTAAACATTGCAGTCTACTAGTATATTCCATGCAATTCTGTATTACTTACACCATCTAGCTTGATATATATCATGTTGCACGAAGTAAAACATTTATGGAGAATTGCACTGTGAGAAAAAAACACGTGATTAGGATCAGGCCTGAGGAAAATGAAGGGAGTACTCTCTTCAAAAGCACTTTCAGCTGCAAACTCTTTTTCCTTTTCTAGGTTACTAACAAAATGCCAATTCTCAAACCAGAAAGTTTCTCTAAAGAGACTATAAGTAGTAATTCAACTTTTAAAAAACAAACAAACAAAAAAAAAAACAAACCACAGAAACACTGAACCTTTTCTCATTTCCTTTCCAGTTCATCTTATGAGACCTGTGGCCTTGTAGAAACCCTGCAGCTTCTGAAACCTCTCCTCTCCTTGCTATTGTGGTATAAATACCCTTGCTAGAAGGGTTTAAAAAAAGCCCTCATAGAAAATATTTATCCAGCTCTAAAAAAAGCTGAAAAATATATTATCTTATATGCATACTTTATAATATTATTTCACTAAACATAAATCTTGAACAGGAACTGTATAAAATAAAGAGTCAACAAGGAATATTTATTACCACAGTCTAGGAAGAAGTGGGAGTTTTCTCGTACTGTATTTTCAGTTAATCTGAAAAGAGGTGTCACTTTCAATTTATTACTATTTTGTCTTGTACGCCAGAGTCAACATAAAGATCACTTCTCTTGCACTGAGAGGAATTTGAATTACACAGTAAATGCCAAACCTGGGAGCTTACATGTCCCATTTTTAGGTCCAATAGATTACATCTGAATTCACAATGCTGCCATTTTTAAAATGGAGTTTTAAAACTTGAACAAAAGCATACATGTGTTTAAGCTATTCCATTTTGGCTTTGGTGGATTTGTCCTTTAAAAAAATCAGTCATTGTTCTATATGATTGTCATGCTTTAAGCCCAGCCGTAACTCAGAACCATGACGCCGCTCTTTCACATACACACCACCACCACCACCACCACTCCTTTTGCTCCCACCAGCACTCCTGGAGGAATGGAGAGGAGAATCGAAAGAATGTAACTCCCACAGGTTGAGATAAGAAAAGTCCAGTAACTAAAGTATAACAGAAACCACTACTGCTACCACCAATAACAGTAATGATATGGGAAATAATAAGGGAAGAGAATACAACCACTCACCACCCACCGACCGATACCCAGCACGACCCAAGCAGTGATCTAACCCTTCCGGGTAACTGCCTCCAGTTTATATAGCGAGCATGACATGCTGTGGTATGGAATACCTCTTTGGCTAGTTTGGGTCAGGTGTCCTGTCTCTGCTTCCTCCTGGCTTCCCCTCCTCCCTGCCAGAGCATGAGGCTCACAAAGTCCTTGGTCAGACTTAACATTACTGAGCAACAACTAAAAACATTGGTGTTATCAGTGCTGTTCCCAGGCTGAAAGTCAAAACCACAGCACTGCACCAGCTACTAAGAAGGAGAAAAATGACTGCTACTGCTGAACCCAGGACAGTATCCACCCTGTATTCCATGCCATTCACGTCATGCTCAGATCCCACATTTTCAATATACTATCAGTCTTATCTCTTACATATATATGTATATATACATCCACACAGAGAGAGAGAGAGGTCATTCCTTAGAGCATGGAACAATCCCTATAAAGCTGCTGAGTCCATCCAGTCCATGATGTCTGGCTCCATCTCTTGTAACAGTCTTTCAGAGCAGGAGAGGCTGTGTGCAGTGTTCACACTTGTGAATAACCTTGGCAATAGTGTCCATTGCTAAGTCCACCCCTCGATCATGAGTCCATCTCTATGTTGCATCTCTGCCCTGATGGCCTGAAGTGTCATGGGCCCACCAGGCTCAAAATAATTCACCCTCACCTTCAGCAGTTTCTGCAACTTGTCACTGGGGACTCCATACAGATGCCTTCCATCTCCAATGCTTACAAAGCACTGGAGGGGCCCGGTGGACTAGATACTCACCCATACTGTCCCACACACCCTGCCACTCATGACTGTCCAGCCTTGGGGAAAATCTCTTGGTCCTCCTATATCATTGTCTAATTCTAGACAAGACCCAAACACGACTGCACTTAATTTTCAAGATCAGATGAAATGGTCGGGGGTAAAACACACTCTGAGGTTGTAGGTAAAACACCCCATCATAATCAGCAGGCAGGTCTCAAGGGTACCCAAAAGCTATTCAGAACCTTCAGAACTCTCAAATGATGCTGCTGTACTTGTCACTGGGGCTAGTGTAGCTGCTGTACTTGGAGCTGGAGTAGCTGTGCTGTCTGCTGCGGTCAGAATTTGTGTAGCTGCTGTACTCGCCACTGGGTTGGTGTAGCTGCTGTGCTTGTCACTAGGGTGTGTGGGAATGTCTCCCTCATAGGCTGACCACCCAAGGAGGGGAAAGAAGATGTGTAATTGCTATACACTTCTATTATATACCTCCCAAATTATAGAGGTGGTGACCACACTGGGAACACAAGCCAGATCAGTTTCATGATCAATGAGTCTATTGTATTACAAGCCATTACCATAAAGTACAATGAAACGAGAACCTTAGATACCTTACATTATTCCTTCTCAGCCTGATTTCTGTTGCAATTCAAGTAGCTCAAGAAATTGCAACTTTGGTATGTACAGACATATGCCAGGAGAGAAAAGATCTTTGAGGCTGATGAACAGGGAAGCTAGAGAAATGTCCATAGGCTGTGCTTATTCTTATTGTTTGGCTTCACTGGGCCATAAAAAAAAGGATAGTATTAAAAATAAATGTGAGCAAATAGCACAGTTTACACAGTGCTATTACATACAAAGTATTCAAACATCTGCCTTCTCACAGAAAGGCCCTCACTGGCAGGCCCTACAAACTCTTTAGTTAGTGCAAAGGTCTTTATTAGCTCATTATCATGTTTTGCCTTTGCCAAGTTTCTAGACAATGCCTTACTTTTTTTCTATTTACTCCTCTCAAACTACAATAACTATTTGGGAACATTACTTTTGCTTTATTATTTAATTTGTATATTTCCAACCTATACTATGGTACAGCAACAGTCTGCCACAGCTGCTAGGTTTAAAGCTGTTTATGTTTTCAGAGAACTTTGGAGCACCAACAGTTCTTATCTCACAATGGATTTACTGGATGGATCATGGTGTGTGAGAAGAATTTGAACTGTTTGAAGGGAGGGAAGCAGAAATTGTTCGTCTGACTCAGACCTTCTGCACAGTTGGTGTTTATCACTAGTCTGAGAGAAAGAAAGCAGAGAGAAAGTACCAGGACTGGCCATAGACCATGTTTGCATTTCTGAACAAGAAAAATAGCTTTCATTATTTGTTACTTTTTAATTCGTAAAGCAAAAATTCATCCACTTCCTTGTATATATATAGGATTGCACCAAAATCATACTTGACTCATCAGCTTAGATTCTTGAAGAAACAACCTATCAATTCCTCATTTATTGACTATTTTGCCAATAATGCATCCTATTAATTTAGCTGTTATAGATATAAATATATTTGAGTAAAGAAATAAAATTGAAATATTGACTGCATGCAAATATATTGCAGACTATCACGTTTGGAAGAAGGAAACAAGACTTTTACTTTTCCATGAAAAAATATTATGTTACATTTAGCAATCATGGGACAAGCACATGTCCCAGAAATGTATCATGGGAAAGAAATACATTTCAGCAATCTATCCTGATTACAGTCCATAAAATCGCTGTCTGAAAACTAGATATTAAGAAATTTTATTATTCACCAAGTGCTCTTGCATGACAATACCTTTATTCGAGAGTTAAGAGCTCTTGAATACAGCTCTTTTACCTTATATTTACTCTATTTTTTAAAAAGGTAGACAAGACTTTTCTAATATTTGCGGGTTTCTATCTCTTACAACAAGAAAAAGGGTCTCCAGTAATCCCACTACTAACAGTTATCAAATTTAGAAAGCTGACTTTGCGTAAGGAAGATTTTCTATGGGAAAGAGAATCACAGGAACTTTTTTAAAACTTTTCTACTAGATTTAACACACAGGTATCACTATCTGGTATCAGAAAAGGTGACAGAACTTCAGCACCCAACACACCAGCATTGCCAGCTATGACTTGTGGATTTTTGTGAAGCCTGCAATACCTACAGATTTTCCAGATTCACATATGTTGCATCATCACTGGGACAAATTCTTGTGTGTATAGCCTGTCCTTCAAGCTCTTGCAGCATATTTTTTTTGGTTTATATATAATTTAGACACAAGCTCTGAAACAAAGATTAAGATTACAGTTATGGTAAGATTTAAGATTTGCAAAATGGGCTGACCTGCTGTCTCTACAGCTGAGTCCAGCAAGAGCAAGTCCTTATAGGCCAGCACTAAAAAGCTGTCAGTGAGGTAACCTGAACCACTCCTAGAGTAGATACCAGCTTGGGCAGGAATTAGTGCTCAGATGAGTTAAACAAATTTTAGATCTTTTTGGGTTCAAAGAGCAAGCTAAGACCTGGCCCCAGCTGGTTCAGAATTCCTATTCTGAAGGCTGGTCTGTTCTCTCTAACGGTTTGTATTAGAATTAAGATTTGGGCAAATAGAGGCTAAAGATCTTTTTATCTGATGGTTAATACATATTTAAGATGAAGAATGATATGAACAGAACTAATGATTTAATGTTGATACAAGGGTGGAAAGAATTCCTGATTTATCATTATGTTTAGAGCTGTTTGTTAGTAACATATGAGAAAGGATAATCTGAAGAGCTCTGTCTGTTGGTGAAACCTGAAATGTTGGCAGCATTCAATAAGAGCAGATGTCAAACGAGTCCCTCAGTTATTTCATCTGTCTCATTTTAGGGTTAGAATTACTGTTTAACAGTCACATCAAGGAGCTGTATGTACTGACACATTTTACAGGATTCCCACGATAACATCAGGGGCTCATGGCACACTGAAAAAGCTTACTGACCTCCTGCTGCAACATGAGTTTAGCTCTCTATGGTCTAAAGTCTGTTTGGACACACCCAAGCAGAGTGACCTTGACTCAGTTTTACTAAGAAAAATCTTGTTAAAAAGTGAGAAAGTATGCAATAAAGTCAAGCAAGGCAAGAAAGAAAAACAAAATAAGAAGTATAATTGTTCATATAGTAATAGTTGTCAGATCAGGAATTTAAGATGGAAAATAAAATTACTAACTTAAAAAGGTATAAAACTGACACCTGGGAATAAAGGGTTAACATTGTGCCTGCTTGCTTAAGCAGTCATTGTGCTTGGTGAAGCAGAATCCTAAGAGTCAAAGTTGCTAGAATGGTGAAGCAGAATTGTAGGAGTTACAGCTGCTAGGCAGAATTGTAGTACATAAGATTCATAACTTAACATTTAAGACATTCTTGTTTAAATGGTATCCAGAGAAAGAGAAGGAACAAAAGGTAACCAGAGTAACAAAATTTGCAAACTTGACAAGTTTCTGCTTTAAGATACATAAAACCGGCTTGTACCAAACCTGAGGTTTGGATAGAAGCCGAAACCCTATTGAGTCTGTGTGAAAACAAGAGATTACTCGTGGTGATGAAGAGGAACTACAGGCCTTCAAACTCACGACCCCCTAACGACCACCACCAGGAGGCACTGCGCAAGCGCATCAATGGGATGAATGCCAGAAAATTAATTCTAATACTAGATGAGAATAGGTTTTGCATATATTAGGCGTGAAGTAATCTCATGTTTATATAATCATTATATGTAATATAAACAAACTGAGTGGCAAAGGAAAGGTGCAGTGCTTTTGGAGGAGCAATCCCCCATGCACCTCAGCGCTGAATAAAAGCATACCTACTTTACAACCTTAACGAGTTGTGCAGTCTCCCTGCATATCAAAACCTTAAAGGAAAAGAAAAAGGAGAATCTGAAGATACAAACTCAAAAACAGCAAGGATCAGCCAGTTCTAAGGAACAAGAGAGTCTAGCATTTGCACTGGTTGGCAAAGGCTTTGGAGATGTTTCATCAGGATCATGAGTTTACCACTGTAGCTTACTGATGTTAGATATCTACTGTGTGCATTAGCCAATCAGCATTACAAAAATGTGTTCTGCTTACCAAGTCTCTGCACACTGTAAAAGTTGCCTGCATGAAGCAATTCAGAAAGGGAGGGTTACATACTAAGTAAATAAAACTGACCAATGATCAAGACCACTGCTAAAATTAAAATCTGGATTAAGATTTCAGTATCATGGTATGAAAGTTTTCATAAATCCTGGAAAATCTGTATGGATAAAATTCTACCCCATCCTATAGTTTCTACCCCAATCCTATAGATTGGATGAAAGGCAACATGAGCCATGACCTCTGAATAGGTTAAGGTTCCAATCTGGACAAGCTGGTTTCACTAATCCATGATAAAGGTCAGTTGTGAGATTAAAATTTGTTTAAGAGCACTAGTGAAAGCACGTCTTCTACAGCCAGTTAAATGGTGACTCCAAGAAATTCCAAGCAAAAGAAGGCTGACAGAAATTCACCACTCTCTGCTGACAGTTCAACGCTAACAGGTTTGCCCGGTCTTGCTTAAGGCTGGGCTTTAGCATAGGACTGAAAGTCAGATTGCAAACTGAAGAGTTCCTCCCCTCTTGGATTCTGAAAGGCCTGGAGGAGTATTGATTAGGAACTAATAATGTAAGTCTCTGAAAAGGTATGCTGCTTCTCACTGCAATTAATAGCTGGGATAAAAATTAGGGATTGAGAAAAAATGGGTTGAAGAGCTATGTTTTGCTATTTCTGCATCCCTGTCTATAAAGCCTAGAGAAGAATTCATCTCTTGTTGCTATTTCTACTGGTGGCATAAACCTCTAAAACTCAGATTAGGATTACAATCAGGTTAGTATTATAATTTGAAAAACTGTTTTAAATGATGAATTTACAAAAGTTGAATAATGTTTCTAATGAGTATATGCATTATATTTTATGTTTTAAATGCAGGTTAGGCTTAGGGAAATTTTAGATCAAAGAATCAGTTTTATGATCTATCCTAGATATCTTACAGGAAGACAATGAGACCTAACAGTAATGTACAGTTGCTAATCCTGTCATGTGTGTAGCTATATTAACTATAATTAATACAAGCGCAAGGTTCAAGAGCAGAATCCTAGGGTCAAGATTTCAGGGCTTTGTTGGCTGATCAGTATTACAGATCGTTCCAGGGTGAAGAGAGGGATGGCTCAAGTAGGAGTAACCATTTGTCAATTTGACTGCTAAGAATACTTAGCTTATCTTTCAGGCTATGGTCTGAATGAGGGTTCAAAGCACTGTTTGATGAATTATTACATTTCTCACACCTCCTGTGAAGTGTGATCTAGATCCTGAAAAACTTAATGAAAGATGTCAGGGGCCTTACTTCCATTACTACAGCAGTAGTTGTTTTATAATCAACAAAGAAAGGCTTAGGATAGCTGGAATTCGTTTTTATTAAAGTCTAGTCCAAACACCTGCAAAAATATTAAATGAAAAGGGATGATGACAATTTATCATATAAATTTCAGTACCATGGAAAACACGTTTGTCCAGTTTATAATTATGGGTAGGGAGAACATTCAGGAAAGTGAACAGGTGTGTTTACTGATTATTCCATAAAAGCTGCAGAAGGAAGATGTAGTGACAGCAAGAGCTGTTGTGTTATTGCTAGTGTTAATCAAGATATAGTTGTTTAACCTTAATTTGGTTTGAATTTTAAGCCAGAATTAGACTGTCTTCTCAGTCCAGCTCTACACATTTACTGGTAGGTCTACTGAAGTTTACAAATGTAATGCTGGCTGACAGTAAGAGAAATTAGTTTTCAAATCAGGTGCAGTTTCACGGCTTTTGATAAAATTCAGCACTGTGCTGAGATTACAAGTTGGCAAAGCAGAGGCTGAGAGATCTCTGTCTACTGATTGATCTTGGAATGTCCTTTACTGCAGTTTAAGGTCAGATAATAACAGATGTATTGCTCTTTTAGACATGGGTCTGATTGGTAGATCAGTAACTGAGTTCAGGGTTTGGAAGTAAAGAGCGAATATTTTCATGGAATATTTTGGAAAGAAAAATGATGGTTGTATCCACATGAGCTTTATGTCATTTGTATAGGCGGAGAGGCTGTATTGTATTAAACCTTGATTTACAGTTTGAACCAATTAGACCATTGGTCTTAGTGACAGAACAAATATTAGGCTGAAGGGGGGGAGTTTTGCTCCTGATGAATCCCAGAAGTCCTGAGCAAGTTACAGAAGAAAATAGGAGTTTAAACGATACTGCAATATCTAACTAGAGAGTAGTCACATGTTTGTTACACCAGGCCAGTGATTGGGCTAGGACTGGGTTTAGTAGGCTAAGTATGAGAAAACAAAGTTGTTGGAGTCTCCTCAGTCCAGCTGTTTTTTAAATTAGTTACTTCTAGCAGTAACATGTCTCAAGAATAACAAGCCAAATGCATACATTAAATGTTTCAGGCCTACCTGATGATTCCCTTATTCATTACCCCTCCTCTTTATCAAGTGTGAACAGCAACTCATTCTTTTGATCTCCTTTTCCTTTTAGGGACTTTTTCCTTCTGTGGAGAAGACAGGTGAAGAGGACTGCTTTCTCTTTATAAAGGCCTGAGATAGCACATTGTCCTGTTTCAGATTAATAGTCATTCGTCACAATGCTGATTTATTGGCTCTCAAAGTTGCTTCTCTTGACCTCACAGTTTCATTATATTATACCTTACTTACAGCCGGTATTTGCTGTTTTAGTGTTTTTCAAACGTGGGACTTGGGCTAAGGTTCTTGTCTCATTGTACTTTATGGTAATGACTTGTAATACAATAGAATCACTGATCATGAAACTGATCTGGCTTATGTCCCAGTGTGGTCACCACCTTTATACTTTAGGAGGCATACATTAGAAGTGCTTAACAATTACACATCTTTTTTTCTCCTTCTTGGATGGTCAACCTGTGAAAGAGACATTCTCTTACCTTCCCAGACACGCCCCCCCCCCCCCGACCATTTACAGCATCATTCGAGAGTTTTGGAGTTTTTGAATGGCCTTTTAATACTGTTGAGACCTGTTTGCTGATTGTGATGGGGGTCACCATGTTGGCACACATACAGAGTGTGTTTTGCCCATGACCACTTCATCTGATTTCAAGAGTTAAGCAGAGTCAGGTTTGGGCCTTGTATGGAGTTAGACGATGATATAGGAGGGCCAAGAGGTTTTCCCCGAGGCTGGACAGCCATGAGTGGCAGGGTGTCTGGGACAGTATGGGGAAGTATCTAGGTCAGTGGGCCCCTCCAGTACTTTGGAATTTCACCACCAAACAAGTGCAAAATCTGGAAAAATTAGTAAAACACTTAAACGAGGTGTGTTGTCATTCTGGCCATACCAGAGATGGACAAATCATGGCAACGTGCTGGGGCTTGGCCTATGCTTACAGGGCCTTGTTCAACACTATCCAGCGCCTTCAAAAGGAAAAAAAAAATGTCCCTGGATCTGAGGGCAAAGCAACAGTCAGCACAGCTACTCCAGCTCCAAGCACAGCAGCTACACCACCCCCAGCGACAAGTACAGTCGCTACTCAAACTTTGGCTGCAATGAACAGCGCAGCTACCCCAGTGACAAGAACAGCAGCTACTCCACCCCCAGTGACAAGTACAGTCGCTACTCAAACCATAGTGATAATCACTGCAGTTAAACCAGAGGACCAATTTGTACCAATATCAGTTGCCCCTGTATGCAAGAGGAAAACAAAAAAGAGGCAAGAAGGGTGAAGCAAGATGAAGAAACAAGGTTCTCACCACCTGGTCTAACATCTGATCAGGAGTCATCATCACATGACGAAGAAGAAGAAGAGGTGACTTCTCGACCTTGGATTTCAGCTAAGCTACAGAATATGCAAAAAGATTTTACCCGTCAACCAGGGGAGCACATCATCACCTGATTGCTCCAATGCTGGGACAACGAGGCCGATGGTCACTAGAAGGTACAGAAGCCAAGCAGCTGGGATCACTTGCTAGAGAAGGGGAATTGACAAAGAAATTGCAAGAGAGAAAACTCCCTCAGTCTTTGGAGGCAGCTCTTGGCAGCTGTGAAAGAAAGGTTTCCATACAAGGACGATGTTTTGAGTCATTCAGCCAAGTGGACTACTATAGACAAAGGCATCCAGTCTCTGAGGGAATCAGCCATCGTAGAGATGATCTATCACATCAAGCCAAATAATGGGGATACACCCATAGATCCAAATGAAGTCGAATATACACGACCCATGTGGCAAAAACTTACACGGAATGCACAGTCATCATATGCCCATTCATTGGCAACAGTAACCTGGAATGACATAGTACCACTAACAGTGGATGAAATGATTCATCAATTCCCAGAGTTTGAAGACAATCTCACCCCTTCCATCATCTCAGCTGTGGAAAAACTGTCCCAGAATCTCCAACAATTGAGGGACGATCTGATTTATCCAGCTCCTCACGTGTACCAATACACATCTCAGCTATTAACAAAAGTCATCCTATTGTTTGAGAGAGAAGATATAGAAGGTATACGTCACGGGCCACCCTATGGTTTTACCTTTGGGATCACAGAGAGAACATGATGAAGTGGGATGGAAAACCTACTTCAGCTTTGGAGGAACGGGTGAGTGAATTGAAGAGGGGAACAAGGGTTAAGGCTGATCATCCCATGAGAGCTGCAGCTTCAGTCTCTGGTGAGCAGGTTCCCAGATGGAGCAGAAGAGCTGATTTTACTCCAGCTCCTGTGATAACAAAGAATAATCCCTTTCAACAAGACTTAAGTGTCCAGTGTTGTAGTGACTATTAGAGGGGCCCTGCCTCCAGCCAGGTGGAGGTAGGAGACAATCGGATTTACAGGACTGTGTGGATCAGATGGCCTGGCACATCAGTCCCACAGAAGTATAAGGCTCTAGTAGATAATGGTGTACAGTGTACCCTGATGCCATCAAGCTGTCAAGGGGTGGAACCCATCTATATTTCTGGATTGACGGGAGGATCTCAAGAGTTGACTGTGCTGGAGGCTGAAATCAACCTGACTGGGAGGGAATGGCAAAAGCACCCCATTGTGACTGGTCCAGAGGCTCCATGCATCCTCGGCATAGACTACCTCAGGAGAGGGTACTTCAAAGACCCAAAAGGGTACCGGTGGGCTTTTGGTATTGCTACTTTGGAGACAGAGGAAACTGAGCAGCTGTCCACCTTGCCTGGTCTCTCAGAGGATCCTTCTGTTGTGGGGTTGCTGAAGGTCGAAGAACAACAAGTGCCAATCGCGACCACAACAGTGCACCGGCAGCAATATCGCACCAACCGAGACTCCCTAATTCCCATCCATCAGCTGATCCGTAGACTGGAGGGAGCTCCAGAACATCTGCAATACACTGATGACATTATTGTGTGGGGTGATACAGCAGAAGTCTTTGAGAAAGGGAGGAAAATTATCCAAATCCTGCTGAAAGCCGTTTTTGTCATAAACAGAGTAAGGTCAAGGGACCTGCACAGAAGATTCAATTTTTGGCAATAAAATGGCAAGATGGATGTCGCTAGATCCCCACAGATGTGATCAATAAGAAAACAGCCAATGAACTTAATTGTATGCTGTTGCCTGCTATGTAATACTTTTATAGCCCATCAACTAGATGTCTTCAGGTCAGCAGCGACTGGCCTTTACTTCCCTCCAACCATCACCCCAACAGAGAATGAACTTTGATAGAACCAGATGAGTTCTGCAGTAAAGGAGCAATAAGCATCAGCAGGCAATGATCCAACACTGCACACAGCCTTTCCTGCCCTGAAAGACTGTTACAAGAGATGGAACCTGACATCATGGACCGAATGGACTCGGAAGCATTATAGGGATTGGTCCATGCAATAAGAAATGATCTCTTTCTCTCTGTCTGTGTGTGTATGTGGATGTATATATGTAAGAGCGATGGTACATTGAAAACGTGGGATCTGAGCATGACATGAATGGTATAGAATAAGGGGTGGATATTGTCCTGGGTTTAGCAGTAGCAGTCATTTTTTTTCTGTTTCTTAGTAGCTGGTGCAGCACTGTGTTTTTGACTTTTACCCTGGGAACAGCACCGATAACACTGATGTTTAGTCTGACCAAGGACTTTGTGAGTCTCATGCTCTGGCAGGGAGGAGGGGAAGCCAGGAGGAAGCAGAGACAGGACACCTGACCCAAGCTAGCCAAACAGTTATTCCATACCATAGCACGTCATGCCCGGGAGGTAACTGGGAGTTACCTGGAAGAGCACTGACTGCTCAGTCGGGCTCGTTTCGGTAGGCGGTATCGTATTCTCTTCCCTTGTTATTTCCCTTATCATTATTATTATTGGAGGTAGTAGTGGTGGTTTGTGTTATACCTTAGTTTCTGAACTGTTCTTATCTCAACCCGTGGGAGTTACATTCTTTCAATTCTACTCCCCATCCCTCTGGGAATGAGGGGGGAAGGGAAGAAAGAGAAGGGGGGGGGAAGTAGACTGCGTGGCTGACTTGCCGACAGGGCTTAAACCACGACACCATCTAAATGCCTTTCATCCTCTCTCCCTGTCAAACACCTGACAAATCCATTCTATTACACATGACAGACCAAACCATACTTCTTATTTTCTCAGCTATCTGGAGCACATCAAATATGTATTGCATAGGTTAAAAATTTTTTAAGATGAGGTTTTGGGGATTTGAGGTTTTTTTGGTTGCTTCATTTTTGTGCTTTGTAAGTTGAAAACTGTTGATGTTAGTTTAGTAACATCGCTTCACATGTTTTGGACAAGAGAAAACTAACACCTCTGGAAACATCTTCTGACAAGATGTTTTTATGCCTCCTTCCATGATGAAAAAGGCAAGTTTTCCCTCCTAGAAGAGATGTGATGAAGACCCATCTCTGATTTCCAGCCTGTCGTTCAGATATCTTCTGATGCACTGTATTTGAAGTGAAGTCTCCGTGACTTTTTTTTCCCTTGTCTATCTACCAGATATCAACAGAATGTTTCCTCCAGGTGGGCACTCTGCAAGGGGGAAGAGGAAAGGCTGTGCTTTCTCTGCAAGCCTCAGAACGAACAATAATTCATGTGTCTAGACTGGCAGCAAATAAAAAGAAATAAATAGGTAAGTTACAGAGCTTTCAGAATACTGCCATAACCAGAAAATTAAGATATTAAAGCAACAATAAGCAATTAGCTCTTGTTGAAGTTAGCCCTTATTTCATGCATGGGATGTGCATGACACAACACCACCACTTGTAATCTCATACTTTCCTAAACTCTAAAAAGAATGATCTCTTCTCAAGCTGAATTAAGAATGCATCTTCTCCAGCCTTTCTAGCACTGTTGAAGACATCTTAAATATAGTTCCTTGTAACTATACCTCAAATCAAATAATATCAACCAACTCTATTCACTCAAAAAAATACCTCCATTGAGACGCAAATAGTGAGCCTGAAAAATGAAATGCCTAATTTCAAAGCTCAGAAAGGGAATCAGTCTCTTCTACTTCATACTGGTCCTCAAAGATCTGTTTGTGTCTTGGCCAGATTTAGGCAGACTTTCACAGACAGAAAGGCGATTGCTAACCCAAAAAATCAGCTTCCAGTCAAATATCTATTGTCTGCTCTAATACCACAGGGAAGCTACAGCACTTAAAGAAAGATCACTGGTGTTTCCTTACTGTCATTCTTGGAAACAGCTTTGCTTTCAAGGCTGAAGTGTCCAGAAAAGACATTCAGTTCATGAAGAGATTTTTCTTAGAAATTTTCAGCCCCATATTGCAGATGTTTGACAGGCTTACAAAATCTACAATTACAAGTACCCACCAGTCCCCTCTAGAATAATGACTAGGTAAATACTACATTCTGCCTGCTTTTTTACCCCCCCCCCCCCCCCAAAAAAAACACACACACAAAAAAAATACAAACAAAAAAAATTTTTTTTTTATGTTAAGATTTAGCCTTAAAAGGGAAATAACTTGGAAAACTTGAAACCATAAAAACTCTTTCAAGCTACCAAGTATTAGCTAATCCCAGATACACACTGTAAATTTAGACAAGCTTCAGGATTGAGTTGGTATTGTACACCAGGCAGTGTCACCTCCTCAAATTTAGGAAAGAAACAAGCATTCATATGCCTTTCTTGAACCAATCATTCCTCTAATCTGTCAATCAAGGCTTAAAAATAAGTTCCAGAAAGTTTTCCCAACCATTATCAAACACACTAATGGAATCACTTTCATTTCTTAATGAGTCATGTGGTAATAGCCAAAATCTTGTAAGCTGTTCTAGAACACCTGGCATATTTCCAAAGGCAGAGAGAAAACCTTTGGGATCAATAGGATTAGCTCCCAGCTCTTAGACTTTATTGGCCAATAGCACAAGGAGCATGACAGGTTTCCTCAGCAATTCTGTGGCAATTTTAGGGGAATTTTCTGTCCTAGTGTGCCAAATCAGTCAAGAACATGTGACATGGCAGGTTAACTAATAAATCCAGAGGCACTTCTGCTGCTGTTCATCATACTTGTGGTGAGTGTCAAGAGAACCACATAATACCCTCAGGAAAATAACTTATGTTCTTCAAAATGCTTAGTTTTTCTGTTTATTTTTGGTGGGGCTTTTTTGTTGTTCTTTTTTTTTTTGGTGGGGGGGAGGTGAGTTGGGTTTTGTTGGGTTTTGGTTTTTTTTAACTGCTATTCTCACTACCCAGTACTTCATGGGCAACATGGTCCAGTGTGAGATGTCACTGCCCATGGCAGGGGGGTTGGAACTAGATGATCTTAAGGTCCTTTCCAACCCAAACCATTCTATGATTCAATGAATCTAGTAGTGAGAGGCAACTGATAAAGTAGAAGGGAAAAACAAGAAAATGGTTGTGACCAAATGATGCACAAAACTGCTAATTTTTTTTAAACAAGCAGATTTGTATTTTTATTAACCTAACGTTTGGCAACCACTTCATAGTAATATGCTGCTTAAAAAACACAAAGTAAAATAAATTTTCAATAGCTGGGAGATGAAATGGCAAAAATTTACTTTGATATAAAAAACCAAAGCTCTGAAACTTTTTTTTTTTTTTTTGGAGACTACTTATCTGCTTTGGAAAACAGAGTGCCAGAGAGGAACTATGGCTCAGATTCAAAAATTGGCATGTAAATGTTTGGTATTGATCTGAAACTAAGTTTTCTGCTAAATGCATTATCTATTCAGACTGACTTATTCAACAGATGCTAAAGTCTGAAGATGGTAGCTAAAGTCTGAAGATGGTAGATTTTGATGCTATGTATAGGGATAATACAAGCTATGAAGATTAAGCCTAATATTTTTTTCTGGTATTGGCTGAGCTGCAATGGCGCCCACACATTTGCAATGGTTATGGAGATAACTGATAATGTTGTTACTGTTAGTTCCATGTGCAGGAAGTTGTGAAATGCCCGTATCTGAAACAATTTTTTTTTTTTTTTTTTCCTCACGAGCAAACACTGTCCCCTGCTGACATCGTGATCCAGCAATAGGTAAAGAGCAGTACATACCCAAAGTATGTGGTGGGTAACAGGCAGAAGAGATTGCTTTGTAAGCTCAAATATGTTCACTCTAGAGTTAAAGTTCCTTCTTTGTACCTCAGAGACAGATCTGTAGTTGTCTTTCCCTTGTGTCCAAACCCAAAGTTGACCTTTTGCAGGACCTTTTGCTTCATGGTTTGTAGACTGAAAGAAGCAGGGTGGAAGAAGAGTGGTGTTGTGCCTGTTGATACTTCTACACTCAAACCAGCATAGATTTCTATCACCTGACTGGCCAGGATTTAAGGAGAAATCAAGTGATGGTCTGACTCCATGGCTAATACATATCAAAGCTACCATGGGACAGCAAATCTCAGAGCTGGCTACAGGCTGACCTTTCTAAGTCATTCCAAGAAACTCCAGCTGCTTCTGTTGAGATATAATCATCATTTTTACAGGGAGACTCCCAAGATCCTGTCTTAAGGACAGATGGGATCTTGCATTCTAAATATTTAGAGACAAATTCAAAACCTACCAGAATTATAATTTTTTTGAATTTGAGATTTTCATATATTCCAGCATGACAGAGGAGAATTACCAAAAGCAGAGGAAAGATTAATCAAAAAGTGTTGGATTGATTAACGTAATGAATTTCCCCTTAGCTATTCTGAATAATTTCATTCACTAAAGAGAATCAGTCATTTTCATTTACCAGTATGTCAGGAATTTCTATACAGACATTGAATATCTACATTTCTTTTAGCTGCATCGCTGTTTGCATGAGGCTTAGAATGATTCATAAAGGCATTTGAGCTGTCATTTCCACATGGATTCTGTAGGTTAGTTTCCACTCTGCAATCACAATGAAAACACATAAAACAAAAGGGTGGAATGGCTACAGATAAAGCATGCCAAAGTCTATACAACTGGTATTCTTTTCCATAAGTGATCTTAGCAATACTAATAGAATGTTATGCCACTTCCTATACTTCACTTTTTTTTTTTTAGGTACTATATGACATCACAGATAAGGCTACATGCTAAGTTTTCAGGCAGTGGAACCAGAATGATACTTGTAGGTTTTGCAGTTTTCTTAAACAGATTCTTTATCTCAGAGTTCACAGTGCACACTGTAGTGTTCTTCTGCTTCAAGTTTCACCTTCTTTTTGAGAATGCAGATATAGGTCTTTTTCCACTGAAGGTGGCCCCATACTGCATCAAAAGATCTGCATTTTAGAAAACAGCAGTTTTAACTTTTCAGTAGGAAAAGAAATCATTATTTCTTCAAAGGGTGAAGAAAATGGAGAGAATGTGGATGGCTCCCTGAAGGACATGAGATGTAATGCCAGTGGTCCCTAGTTTTTTTATACACCCTGAAGGAAGCTGAGGACACCAGCACTCCAAGCCTCCCCATGCACTGAGAAGGTGCCCTTTCCATGCCCTGGAAGGCATCGCAGGGAGTACCACACTAGGAAGGGTATGCGCCTTAGTCCCTTCTCTCCCACCAGAGCTGGTGCTTAGCAGGCAGGACACATAACCCCTAACCCTAACCCTAACCCTAACCCTAACCCTGAACCCAGGACAGTGGCATAGGACCAAGCTTATAAATGCTGGCTAACATCATGCAGGAGATAAACATCAGTGGTTAACTGGAATATTTTGTTCAGCTCTGGGGCCCCTAGCCTGTTGTAATAAATCCAGAAGAGGGTCACAAAGATGATCAGAGGGCTTGAGTACCTCTCCTATGAAAACAGGCTGAGAGAGTTGGGTTTGTTCAGCCTGAAGAAGATAGGGCTCTAGGGAGACCTTAGAGCAGCTTTGAAGTATCCGAAGAGGACCTACAGGAAATCTGGAGAGGGAGTTCTTACAGGGCATGTAGTGACAAGACAAGGGGGAATGGCTTTAAACTGAAAGAGGGTAGATTTAGGTTAGATATTAGGAAGAAATTCTGTATTGTGAAGGTGGTGAGACACTGGAACATATTGCCCAGTGAAACTGTGGATTGCCCATTCCTGGAATTGTTCAAGGCCAGACTGGATGGGGCTTTGAGCAACCTGGTCTAGTGGGAGGTGTCCCTGCCCACGGCACGAGGGTTGGAGCTGAATAATCTTTAAGGTCCCTTCCAACCCAAACCATTCTATAACTTATGATATTTGATAGCAGAGATTTAGGGTCTTACTGACTGCAACTTAAATGACTGCAATACAGGCAGGATTTTGAATGCATTACACCTAAAGTAAGAAACAGAGACCCAAACAGTCCCAAATAATTTAACAGAGTTGTGGATTGTTTGGTGTTTTTTTTTAACCTAGAAGGCAACTTAAAGGAGGAAAAAAAGTGCTAACTGCAAGACATGTGCCAGGGGAAAAGAGGCAGTAAAGCATATTTGGGTGTAGTTGCTTGACTTTTTCCAGCACATACAAAACATATCTAGGGGAAACTCCCTTGGCTTTCAAGGGGAGCAGAATTTCTCTGACTATTGACTACTCACCTTTTGTTCCATTGGGAAAGGAGATTCTAGAAATATCAGCTAGCACTTTTAATTGCAGAAAACCAAGGCTGAGTACAGTAGAAAAAAAAATGTAGGTCAGGAATAATGGCAAATATTCAACTTGCTTTTACAGAACTAGCCAATGTCTGTAATAAATCTATTTATGTATGTCTCCAGAAAATAAATGGTTGTGTTTGTTCAAAGCACACTTGAACCAGCTTCGAAAAAGTTTTCATTTATGTCCATTAATTCACCTTCCAGTTCAGAAGAAGAGTTCAGTGGGTTCCAGTTTCCTCTGAAGTACTGAGCTAGGTAATTGTTATGTCCCTGAGCTGCAAGAGGCACCCAGGTGCTTCACATATTTCTATTTTTACCCAAGCGTTACAATTCAGGTAATTGACACATGAGGAAAATCATAATCACAGTCCATCAAACTTGTTTCAGCATGTGTCTAACCGTGTACAGGCTCAAACAGACTTCAAACAGATTAAGCATCACACTCAACTGGGAACCCAGGGCTTATCCAAAGAGTGGGAGTCAAGAGGTTCCACACTTCTGAGGACATGGGCTTGAAGTCTCATTCAGAAAATAAGACTAATTTGACCCTCAGGAACTGATTCATAAGACTATATGCCATAGTTTATCATGTTGGCTAGATCTCAGTTTATCATTCAGATTACCTTCATACTCATTTAAAAATAAATAAGTAAATAGACATTTCCTAGGGCTCAGTTCAAATTGATGTCTAGATTAGATCACAGTATCAGCAGTGTGAAGTACATTCCCATAATAAATTCCCTCAGTTCCTTATTGCAGGCTCTGTCAATATATGCTACTTGTTGCATAGATATAGTATGTGTCAGGGAGCCATAGTTTGATTATTGTCACATTGAACAACATAAGTGATACAGAGAGCTGTAAGAACAATTGTGTTTCATTCACAGCCAGATCATGGCATCTAAATCTAAAACCAAATTATCCAGCTCAAGATGTTACCTGTAATCCCCTGCCATACACATCTTTCCTGCAATCTAGCTGTTCTTTGAAAAGACAGCAGGAAAGATGACGCAGGCTGAAGAAGAGTGAAGGGAAACTAGATACTGCATGACATGCATGAAAGCTGTTACCTCACATTTTTAACTACATGCTTCTAGTAGGCCTCCAGGTCTGTGAGCCTGATTCACCATGGAACACTAAGGAAAAGGCAGCTGAGACAGGCAACATGTACAATAGCAGCTTCACCTCAGATCTAATTCACTTGGCTGACCGTCCTGTTTAATATCTTCCAGTACATAGTACATACTAAAAATTCAGATGAGTATCTCACATGGGAAAATTTCAACATTACTGCTAATTACTGAATATGTGCAGCCTAAAAGGACCAAAGATCATTTTACTTCTCTGACACACCTTCTACTGTAATAGAAAAGGGGGGAAACAGTTAAAACAGCACTGATTAATGCATGTCTTGCATTAACACTAATTAAGGCAGATTCTAGCTTTCACTACATATAACTCCACAAGTGGCTCTACTACCAGTACTAAGTGATTGAGTCTAAGGTGCAAAAGTAAAAATGTAGTAGAATTTATTGATGTGCTTTATACCGCTAATGGTCTCTACTCCCATAAAACATTACAATAGGCTCTCTCAGTACTGTGTACCTCTGGTATCATTTAGTCCCCCAATGGGTATGGTTTACTTTGTAGTTACAGAGGTTTTTTTTAAACTACATAGGTACAACTTAGTCATAATGCTGTGTTTTAACCCAGCATCTAAGAATTAAAATGTTGACTTTGCCAAGCTAAAAAAAAACCTCCACATTTTAAAGGGTTATAAATATTCAATTATTTTATGATTTATGTTTTTTTATCAGACAATCAGTTTTGACGTAGATACAAAAGCCCAGGATGAACAGCTGATCCAATATATCTGGCTGGTAATACTGCTTTCAACAATCACATTTGATGAGCAAACATGTCCTCCTAGCCACCTACACTCATACCCATCTGTTCAGATGGCAACATGCCTCGGCACAAGGTAACATGCCAGTATTAGAAAGCCAAAGAAACAAGCCAAAAGTAGGCTTAAGGAGAAATCTAAACAATTTACTTACCAGACTTTCTTTCCAAATTTCATTCTACTTGTAACAAGCAGTATTACACTACTGCGCGTTGACTTTTAGAATTTTATTCCAGTTGTGGACAATTACAGGACTACCAGCACACAGGAAAGAAGAATTGGTTGGTTGTGCATACTTACAGCTGTCAAAAACCCTTGAGATGGATTGCAGCTGGTAGTTGAGAAGCCCGTTAAGGATATCTGTCAATTTACTTTGAACAGCTAGAGACAGCAGATGCTGCAGGTGAAGATAATTCCCTGGAAGACAGAACCACCTGGGACAGTCACAATCACAGCAGAGAAGCTAACTACAAGCTCTGTCTCTATAATGACAGACTGGAATGGCAAGAAGTATTATTCACCCAGTCTGAATTGCAAAGCTTGTCAAATGCTTATTTTACAAACCTGTGTGGTGTGCTTCTCAAAACCCACAAAATCCCAGAAAACTTATTCATCACAAAGTCTGAAGCTTATGCACTCACTGCAGTTACGTGTCTTTCTTTGCCACTGTGAAGTGGGTAGAAATTATTCTGTATTCTGCAAAAAATAAAAAGACTGAAGAAACTGTAATTTTACATTTCCAAGAATATAATGAGTGGGGGTTTCCTCATTTTGAGGTTTGCATATTACCAAAAAATAATTTATGTTTTGATAGAAGTGCTTCTTTTTTTTTTTTCCATAAATATAAAATAGTCCCCAGCAGCTTTTAGCATATGTAGGCAGTTTTTTTAGAAACTATGTCTTCCCAAAAGAACATGGAAAAACTATGAAATGTATATTAACAAAAATGATGATTAGCAAAGTATTCCTTCATAGTTGACCTAAAAAGTAAAGTTCTGAGATGAGATTAGAAAAGCATCTCCCACTTTGGCACCAAAACTCCATTTTCTAAGCTTTGGAAAATACTGGTTTTAATTACTCTGCCATATGCTGCTGTGTATACCTCTTTCTAAACAGAAAGCCTTTGCTTTGGATTCTCTCTGAGATTCAGCCACCCTGACATATCCAGATCTCCCACTGACAGCACAAACTATTTAAGATCTAGTCCAAAGCCCAGTGGAAAAGCTGGTTATCACCCCTATCCTGTTCCCCTCACCATGATAGCTGTGCGCAGTGGAGAGGTACACTCCCACCCTTTGATATGATTAGCACTTGCTTTGAGATTCTTTGTCCTTTCTGTAATAGAGCAGAGACAAGGCAAGTTATTAATTTTAAAATGTTTTAATTGTGAGAAATCTAAGCCAAGGAGATGAGTTCTACCCTGAGAGGCACAATGCCACATATTACAGCCAGCCTGTGACTAGAGAGAAGCCAAGAAAGGGTGACAGCACAGAGAGGAGGACAAAGAGAGGATAAGTGAGTTTTCAGCTATGTCACACCCCTCGAGTTTTTTTGCCCAACTCAAAGCAATGCAAAGTCAATTTCTTTAAGAACACTGTAGAGTCTATTAAGGTCTACCTTTCTTGATGAAATTTTCTTGAAGAAAAAGAAAACAGAAAGAAAACAGAGATAGGAGCTCCTTCACTAAATGCAAAAAAGAGGAACCTCAAATACTTGACTGTTGTCTGCTATCATGTCTATGGGTAGTCCATAATCTGCGTTGAAAGGCTGTTAGCATCATGCCCTCTGAGGTAGCTCATTCACTTTTTATAGAGACACCTAAAATTCTCTGATCTCAACCTTGAATCATGTAAAGAACTTCAGCTGCAAAAAAAAAAAATACAATCAAGCCTTTAGACCTGCCATGACTTTTGGACCATCCTGTTTTTCACTCCTGCTTCAATAATACACTCGTTTGGTTTCTTTTTTTTTGTTTGTTTATTTTCTGTTTTGGCTTTTTTAATTTCCGATTTAGATTAAGAATAATGTAAGGCTTTCATTATTTGCTTTTCAATTTTACATTATACCCAGCCTCTGTCTACTTTAGGCTAATACCATAAAATAATATGATAAAAGATGCTAACTATTTTCATTTGCTCTGAGGTTTCAGCATTTAAAAACATACACTGAGAAAAGCAACACCCTTCACTCATAAGAACCACTTCTTTAGCCAATGTACTTGAGGAAAGCTCAGCCATATGTAATCAGTAAAATCACATACTGACAGAGAAATAGGAAGCTCATTTCCCTGAGTAGAGGAGAATTTATCCTCTAATGCTTGTTTTACAACCAAATACTGCCAGTTCTATTTCCTGCTGCCTGAAAGCTCTACTTTTTCTTATAATTTCTTCCAATCTGTTGCTTAGAAATTTTGAAAAATAGCTACCCCATACTAATTCATAGCTTAGAGTTAGATAGAAATATCTGTTATATTCAAAACTATTAGTCAGACTAGTTTGGATTATAGGGGTGTATAACAGAATGTCTGTTAAATCATTATTGAATTGACAGAGTGGAGAAATGTTCATTCTTATTAAATCAAGTAAAAGAAACCCAAAGGACAAAATGCTCATGAAGCAAAGAAAAGAGAAAGCTTTATATTTAATATATTTTTCTGTCTCAGCTCTAGACACAACTTAAAGCACCAAATTAGTATCATACTAGCAGTGTTCTTAAATTTCAGATACACAATCAGCCTGATACCTTGTTGTTAATCTACCTAATGTACTAGATCTGCCTTTAAAGCCCAGTACTGTTGTTCAACTGTGCAGCAAGCCACGCAAGTAATAAATACAATTACAATGCAATTTGCTCGTATACTGTATCCTTCATACCTGAGGTAAAAAACGCTTTGTAGACACAATCAGTTATGAACTAACTAGAAAAGGAATATTTTAAGGAATGATTTAAGTAGAAGGAGTAAATTATAGGTTTCAAAAGGTTCCCTCTTTTACTAAAACAGAGCTGGGAAAGAGCAAAATGTCAAGTGAAGATGTGCAGTTGAAGAGCAGGTTGGGAAGAGCCAACTGAAAGCAAATCAGAGTAAAGCCATGAACACTTTTAACAGAGAAGAGTCTCAAACTTCCAGCATATCACAGGCCATTCCTCCATAAAGCATAATGTACCAGCTTTAAATCCTCTTGAATGTAGTATCAAGGCACTTCTGAAAATTTTACTCAGTTCCCATCTACGTATTTAACCAGTTGAGTGCCCTTTCAGATCTGGTACTTTGCATAATCACAGAAGTAAAAGATAAAATGTCATGACTCAATAAAAATGTTATGCCATGCACAATCTCTGCTACAATTTCATGGCAAAGGAGAAAGTATGCATTTGGTAAGTAGGTATGATGAGTGCTTTTTAGCACTTGCAATTTGTAAGGTGTTGCAGCAGCCATGAAAAAAATTTGGCTAGCTAGGAGGTTATTTGAATAAAATAGTGAATAGGCAGCCCAAGTTTAGAAACTCATAGGATATCCAAAACAAGGGAAAGAATTGACCTTGCTACGTTAGTTTTGTGCAATCCTATTCCAAAGAATAACTGAATTACGATACCAAAACTGCCTCCCTCTTAGAAGAACCAAGCAGAAAACTGTGAAAAAAGAGACAGCAGGATTTCACCATCAAAGTGAAAAAAGTTACTCTACAGCTATGGTTCTGATTCTGTGACTCTGTTTATGATGTTCCATTTTTGTGACTCTGTAACAAAGAAGTCTGTACTCACCTTTACTAAAGGGAATGAATCTTAAATTTTCCTGAAATTGCTTGTTTATAAGTGTATTTGTGGCTACATAAAATCTCAGTTAATGCTTGCAAACATAAGCAGAGTGGGTCTTCTGAAATCAATACATCCAGACAGAATGTTATAACAAACAAGCCCTTGGAGCTAAAGCAAGATTTGGGGAAGTTGTTCTTTATGAATATCAGTAAACAGCACCAGATTGTTCAAAAGCCACCAGAGAGGGCAGTTTTCTCAAAGAGGTGTTATACAGTTCTTCTCTAGCGTAGAGCAGGCAATGGACAAATGGCTTTTAAGTTTCTGGGAAATCCTATACTGTCACACTTCTCTTTTCAGCTGCTTTCCTAAAATACAGCTTGAAAAAAAATATCGTTTTCTGTCTAAGATTTCAGTAAGTCACAAAATCTCTGAGGTGGAGACTCTCTTTTTGATGTTTCTACCTATTTCTATAGTGTATGAAACAAATAAGTTACCTACCAGTCACTATCTCAGTAAGAAAAGTTGGAAAACTTAATAAGTCTGATAAAATCAAAACATGAATAAACATGTTGTATAGCCCTACAGCCAGAGAAGCAGCAGAGTCTGTGAGAACAGCATATGTCCTCTTAGTTATAATTCTTGATTTTTTTTCCAGAGAAATGAAAGCACACATTTAAAAATTAATGGAGGTAGTACCAAGCGGAGACTTTTCAAGCAATTGCTTTCATGGTTCAACATTTTTTCTTAACCACGGAAGTTTTCATGAAGAACTCAGTAGTGTCCAGGGGCTTTGTGATTATACCAGGACTGAAAGAATGTGACTGACTGATGGGAAATCAGAACAGTAAAGCACTTCATCATTTTGCAGTCTGACCAGGCAGAATTGCAGTGAAATTATAGAATTGTAGAATTGTAGAACTGTAGAATTAACCAGGTTGGAAAAGACCTTTAAGATCATCAAGTCCAACCATTACCCCAGGACTGCCAAAACCACCACTAAGCCATGTCATTAAAGGCCTCATCTCAATGTTTTTTTTGAACACTTCCAGGGACACTGATTCTACTAGTTCCCTGGGCCGCCTGTTCCAATGCCTGACCACCTTTTGGTGAAGAATTTTTTCCTAATACCTAGACTAAACCTCCCCATGCCCAGCTTGAGACATGTCACTATGAGATTAAAATGTGTTTATTTAAATCTTTCTCCTACAATTCAACCATTTTCATTGCTTTATCTAATTAAATTCACTAAAAGTTACCAGACAATGGGAGCTGTAGCCCCATTTTCTGATCTGACAAATTTAAAATAAATAAATTATACATGTACACACTGCCACAAAGGATCCTCTGCCTTAGGCAGCAAACATCCTTAAAGAACTGCTAACACAGTAAAGAACCCTAACACATGACAGACAGAAGGAGGAATCCAAGCCAGGGAAAATTCCATATCAAATTGGAAGAATGCTTAGCAGTCTCCAGAACAATCCAAGTCTGGAAAAGCAAATCAAACACATTTAATTAATATCACTGTTTCTTTATAGATGAAATGAAAGTTCAAGTATTGACCATGGGAAAGAGCCGTTTCATTGACACACTGTTCTCTTTCCATATCATTCCTGAATATCTTATGTTTTTTTTACGGATGAGCATATAATAAATTGGAGGCTAATACCTGTCCTCTGCTACTTAACTTCAGAGACTTCACACCAAAATCCCAATTAAAACTTTCCCCAATCTAATAAACAATCACAAGCTTGGCAATTAACTTTTCAAAAGCAAGCTTTTTACACTCACAATGTTTTTACAGATACAAGTCATACACAGATAGGAACATCACAGTCTTTATAAAAAGATACACCTGCACACAAGACCTGATATTCCATACGTACACATCAAGTACTCAACTTTATCCAGAGAAGTTTCCTATCAAATTTTACAAATTAAAAATAACTTAGCACATTTTGTTGTCTTTAAAATTGAAACTACAGACACATTTTAAACCCCACTAGGAACCAAATTCTACCCTTCCTTTCTATGAACAGAAAAAGAAAAAAAAAAAAAAGAAATTCCACACTTTCAGTTTTTAGAAACCAGTTTGCATCTATACTTTCACTTACAATGATCATTTCCATAATATTAGCTGAGTAATATTTATTTAATGAATATTCCAAAGATCATTTTCCACTCAAAATCAACACTTTTCTATCTGAGGAGCAATAAGAATATGTACTAAATTAGTGGATATGAATCATCTATTTTGAGGGTGTTTGGAACTATTTTTTACTGTCACCTGAAATTCATACTCTTTTCAAAGGTGCACATGAACATCACTTGCTGATTTCAGCTGCATAAATAACATCACACTGGAACCAAGGTAAGACTGCTGAGCATCTGATAGAAACACTAAATGATGCATGGTAGGAGAGTCAGACCTCCAGATTCATGCTTAGAACACATTTTCTTAACATATCCTCATCTGTAAAAAGATTTGCTCAACACAGATATTAGCGTCTAGCAACTCCATTTGGTGCACTGCAGACAATAACATACCTAGGAATGTAACAGTGTGCTTGAGAAGGATTTTTTTTATTCCATTTGCCCCATGGTATATTACAGAATTACAGATACTTCTTTTTTTTTTTTTTAAGTCTTTTTAAGCACTTACCCACTCAGATTTATCCGATTCATAATTAACCTTCTTAAGGGACAAATTAAAGTTTAAAATTTTACTTCAAAGGTAGCTGTTAAATGTCTTTAAACTGTGTTTAAAACGTTAAAAATTAATGTAACCTGCAGATTATCATTATTGCCATCATACTTATTATAGTATGGTCTAAGAGCCAAATACAAGATTGCAGAATAATGGCAAGGAGGATGAGAGATGATCCTTGTTCCAATAGCAATCAACAAACAAGACTGGGAGGAATATACCTACTATTCATGCCAATAAAAGAGAGACATGGCTGCAAGCCCCATGATAATTCCATGACTGATTCACTTCTACTTCATTATTTCAGCTTTTGGGTGAGAATCAAAGAAATCAGCCTGCATCCTTCAGTCTCTGCATGAACAGTTTTGTGTAGCTTTTCTGCCAGCTCCTTTCTCAGGTAGAAAATATTATTTCTGCTTGCAAATCCAATCCCTCCCTTACTGTATGCAAGAAATAATAGAATTTGCATCCCTTGGAACCTCCTAGTGATTATTATGATCAAAGTCTACAACTGCAATTAGGTGATAGAATAAGTAGGGAATTAACAAATACATCTGTTAGAAGAATTTGTGAAGTATGGTAATGAATAAATGCCATGTTTCAGCTATATTTAGTGCTTGAAAAGCAGAAGAAAGAAACCCTGTATTACACTGTCTTCCATCATGCTGTGCATAATACTGGAAGGGACAGAGGGAGAGGGGGAACAGCTGCCTTAGACACCCGCAGGAATTTAGCCTCAACAAATGGTTCCTGCTGTTTGGGCTATTGGTTAGTTCAAATCCAGATGCATGCTTCTGCTGCTCTCCTTGCTCCCCTTCCAGTATGCACTGAACTGACAATTACTTCCTTCTGCTCCTATCCTGCTCTTTGCAGTCACCCTGGCCCTCTTGTGTCTGTTTGATCTTTCATCCATGCAGGCTACTTTGTGATGGTGACTGGGGCTTTTCACCACTCAAGGTAATCAGAATCCAGAATACTAAATAAGCAGCTGAGAATGACCCACGGTTGCTTGTACAGCTGCCTAACTTACTATATCGTTCAGCTGGAAAGAGGATATGAGGGGTTTGAAATAGTTTTGGGAACCAGTTCCTGGACTTCCAATATCTATCATGCTCACCTTTTACTCCCCATTAGCATTCAATCACTCCAGATTTTTCAACAGGTTGTTTTGGACAAGATGTGTTGATTCCCAAACACATGTTCATCTCAGCAAGTTTATGTCATCAAAACTCAAAATGAGTTTTCAGATTTCACTCTCATTCTTTTCAACCTAAAGGGCAAGTAAGGAACTTGTGCTTTACAAAATCAAGCCAAAGTTATCAAAACCAAAAAGCATTAATAACTTGGGTATCTCACACTCCTCTTGTATAAGGAGTAGTGAGTCAAAGTTTTAAGAGTGCTTTCAGTCTAGAAAGACAACAAGCTAAATTTGAGCTACAAGGAGATAAAGCAACAATACTCAGAAGCCAAAGCTGAAAACTAAAATCTGAGAACTTTTTTGCTTAAAACCAATTTGGAAACACTTCATCTCCCTCTTCAGAATAAATCTGACTATTTTCAAGCTAAAGCAGTTATAGAATTGCTTAAAGCAAGGTTTGTATGGAAAGATTTTTTTAAACTGTTAACTTTAGAGAGCAGAACAGATCAGTGAAGCTTTAGATGAAATTCAACTCCCATAGCGTATGCAATTTCACAAAAAACAGATATGCTCAACAGAATGAAAGCAGCAATGTAAGAAAGGCCATACTGTGTTAAGCCTAAAATCTAGCTAATCCAGTATCCTGCCTCCAGAAACAGCTGACAGAAGATAACTAATGAAAAGCATAAGAAAAGGGCAAGGATAACCTGTGCTTCCCAGATTTAGAGGTGCCTGAGACAGAAGCAAAGTCTTTGCATTTAAGAGCTTATGATGGATTTTTCTTCCATCAGCTGTTCAATATTTTTGAAATGGGTAAATTGGATATATTAAAAAATGTAAACATACCATAAATCATTTTGAAATACTTTGTTTTTGGGGTCCAGTGCTGTTTAATATTTTCATCAATGACCTGGATGAGGGAACTGAATGTACCCTCAGCAAGTTTGCTGATGATACTGAACTGGGAGGAGTGGCTGACACACCAGAAGGCTGTGTTGCCATTCAGCGAGACCTGGACAGGTTGGAGAGTTGGGCAGGGAGAAACTTGATGAAATTCAACAAGGGCAAGTGTAGAGTCTTGCATCTGGGGAAGAACAACCCCACGTACCAGTACAGGTTGGGGGCTTACCTGCTGGACAGTAGTGAAGGGGAAAGGGACCTGGGGGTCCTGGTGGATAGGAGGATGACCATGAGCCAGCAATGTGCCCTTGTGGCCAAGAAGGCCAATGGCATCCTAGGGTGCATTAGAAAGGGTGTGGTTAGTAGGTCAAGAGAGTTCTCCTCCCCCTCTACTCTGCCTGGTGAGACCGCATCTGGAATATTGTGTCCAGTTCTGGGCCCCTCAGTTCAAGAAGGACAGAGACCTGCTGGAGAGAGTCCAGCGCAGAGCCACAAAGATGATGAAGGGAGTGGAACATCTCCCTTATGAGGAGAGGCTGAGGGAGCTGGGTCTCTTTAGCTTGGAGAAGAGGAGATTGAGGGGTGACCTCATCAATGTTTACAAATATGTAAAGGGTGAGTGTCAGGATGATGGAGCTAGGTTTTTTTCAGTGATGTCCAGGGATAGGACAAGGGGCAATGGGTGTAAACTGGAGCATAGGAGGTTCCATGTGAACATCAGGAAAAATTTCTTTACTGTGAGAGTGACGGATCACTGGAACAGGTTGCCCAGGGGGGTTGTGGAGTCTCCTACATTGGCGATATTCAGTGCCCACCTGGACAAGTTCCCATGTGACGTACTCTAGGTTACCCTGTTCTTGCAGGAGGGTTGGACTAGATGACCTTTTGAGGTCCCTTCCAACCTTTAGGATTCTGTGATTCTGTGATTTTTATCTTTTTACCCCACATTGCAATGTAAAAAATATACAAAATTTTAAGATGAAGAGAAATATTTTTATTTTATTAAAATTAAATGTTTTGTATGAATTGAAACAATACTGGGGTGCATTTTTTTGGCTTTTTTTTTTGGCTTTTTTTTTTCTTTATGAAGAAATTTGACATTTAGGCATGTATTCCACCTTAGAAATTTAGCCAAACTTTGTAAATCTTGACATCTTTTAAAAAAAGGTCCACCATATAAATAGCTGTAGTCGTTGCCTTTCTGCCTGGCAAAAATCTTTGCATGTTATGCTTTCTAAGATGTGCAAACATTTGCTAACATTATTTGAAAATCTTCAAACCCCTCTGAAAACAACTGAATGTACAGCAAATCATGTGCAGCCAGAAAACATAGAGGGAAGGAAGGAAATTGAAGGGGGAATATTACAGTCACCTGAGGTGAAAGTAATTGAAAATATTTGAAGAAATAAGAGAGAACTTCAGGTTACAGAGTTTTTATATTGTCATATAGGTGGTTGTTACTGAAGGTTCTACATCACTTTAGCACTTTTGAAAAAGCTTCTTAATTATAAAAGACGCTTCCCCCTGAGTCTCTCTCCTTATTTTACCCTCTTTCCAATATGCTAAAAGACTTCAGCACATAGCTTTCTTGTGTGCAACATGCTTAGGACACCTGATTAAGCAACTCCAGATGGAAACATGCAATAGACAAGCTAGTGATGGAAAACAGACTACTTTTAACACTCTTTTTAATAACAAAAGACCAAGGAAAAATAATCATGTCTTATCTGGCTAATCTAGGGATTAGAACATTAGCAGTGTTGTGAACGCTCTTAATTTTGTCATGGAGCACTTCATTTTTTTTTAACCTCAAACCACAGCCAAGCCTTCTGAACTGGAGAGGAATGAGTCAATTTCTGTTTTCAGTTTCATATGAATTAATTTTTTTTTTCCAATCTTTTTTATTTCAAAGAGATTGGATTCCTAGCTTATCTCCTGAGCATGTCAAGACATCTCTCCCAAAACCCACTAAAGTGAATGACCCAGGGATTATGATGCAGTTGCCACAGGTTTGGGAAGCAAGGTTTCCTTGATATGAGAAGTGGTATGCACAAGGGCAAAAGGGACATATGCCCCGGTCTCATTTCAATACATGTCAAGACGAACACTCAGACTCAGAACCAGGCAGGTCTCCAGGGACAAGTAACCTTGGTGTAGCCAAACAAACACAGACATTTGGCTTGGAAATCAATAAGAAGGGGAAATATTATGGGGAAAAAATAAAAGTATCGTTGAATAAAATTTAAATTCTGTTGAGTCCGGCCATTCATGTGATGTGGTCCTGGCCAGCAGGGAGGGGTTTTGTCAGGGGGTAAAACCAGGAGGCTGCCTCCCCTTCTGTCAGCACAGCAGTTATGTAGCACGGCTAAGATGGGCAGATGAAGGAAGTGGACCACTCTCTGTCCAGATAACTGCATTTACCATTCCATTTTGTGACAGCAAAATATCTGTGCTCCTTACCACCTTGCCAGCTAGTCTGAGTTTTCTGCAAAAGTCCAGTGTAAAATGCATAGAATTTCTCCAGCATTTTTTTTCCTTCCTTTGTGATAGCTGACTCACTTGAAGTTGGAGAAGACATTTAACAATTGACTGCACTTTTTTCAGTCACAGCAAATAGAACTTTTCTTGAAAAAATAGATTAAAACCTCCCGATTTTGTCTGATAAAAACTGAGTTAATTATTCCACATGAAATTGCAGAAGCCCACACTGACATCTGGTGGCCTTTTGTACAGACTAAAATCGCTCCCACCAATTTCAACAAATAATTCATGCAATATTTCATGCAATATCTAAATGACATTGTGTTTGTATCTGCCTGAGTTTAGCAGCTACTATTCAAAACCTGAGTTAAGATTTAATGAGTCCAGTCCTCAGCAACATGCTGAAGTACTGCCTTTTAATTAGCTCCTAAGTTAAGTTGTATTTGCTGCTGGTTCTAGCTGCAGGCATCAGAAAGCCACAAGCTTTCATAAGCAGCAATTAAGGTTGCCAGAGCTGCCACAACAACTCTGAAGCTGCACTGGGAGTTATCAGGAGATTTCACAATGACACACTGCATTAAACAGAGCTTCAGCCAGTGGGAGTAAAAGTGTCTGATTACTGTTATTGCTATTGTAGGATCTAGTAGATCTAACCATGGACCAGGATCCCATCACAGAAAGCACTATACAAACCATGAAGATGATGGACCTCCCCATAGTAGGATATAATCTAATCATAAGAAAAGGAACAATCAATATATTGAAGGTGTCATAGATCAACACATCAGAGCCCGGCAGGAGGTGTAATTAAATAGGTACTTTTTTAAAATCAAAAGAAGCAGAACACTCCTGTGGCAGTGAAAGAATATGAAACTCTGAGAAGGAAGAAGAACCACCTTACTGTTAAGACAGTGTAATTTTTGAGGGGGAAAAAAAAATCCCATTTTTCATCTACAGGGCAATTGTTTGTGTAACAGAAGAAGATTCTCCTGAATCAAGTACAGCAAAGGTCTTGGAAGACACACTGCACCACTACTACTGCTAAAAAAGGGAAAGAAAACATTGCCTTCTCCTCTCTGAAACAAACAGGATTGTGTACTTTCACACTCACTGTTGTGAAGGAGACTGATAGTATTTCTACAGCTCTGAATGTCTTGTTGGAGAGAAGGAGAGAAGTCATCTGGCCCGCTCCTCCATGCACTGAACGGACAAAGAAAATCAAATGAGCCTTTGTTTTTAGCTGTCATCAAGAATCTCATCTTAGCTCAAGATAACAAAATTCTGTTAGCAACGTTTTCCCTGTCAGTTCCCAAGCTGTTGACTCCACCACAAGAGATTATCAACTGGGATCTCCACCACAGAAAACCAGGGTCCAACAGAAATTTTATTAATCAATGACATAAACTTCAATCTGACTCAAGGAGACATGTGTGAAGATTTCCCACAGGAAGGACATTCTGAAGGACAACTCATAGTGTGAAAACTCTCTTTCTTTTGTGTAATTTTGGTTTATTTAATTTTCTCTTCTATAATGTTATAAGATTAAGAGTGAAGATACAGCCATTTCCTAGAAGACCTTTACAATCCAGTTAGACAATACAATTAGTAAGGGCAGAAGTGTCAAAAAAAAACCCAAACAAACAAAAAACAAAAACAAACAAACAAAAAAAAGAATGTACAAGATGTGTCTACTCTTAGTTCCTTGATTTAGTAAGGGTCAAGAAAAGTGGGAAATCCTTTCAGAAACTATGGACCTTTCTCAGAAGGTGGAAGTATGAAACCCTTTAAGATGAAAGGATTTGATAAGACGGTGCTGGAAGATATGGCTTACTGGGATATGTGGGGGTAGGTTTGTGAGAGCAGCTTTGGGCAGCACAACACAGGCAAGGAAAGGAAACTGAGATGGAGCTGAGATAAGAGATGGGCTCAGACACTCTGTTAGGGACCCTGGTCATGAGCCGATAGTGCTGCTTTAAAGATAGCCAGTAAAGGATCTGCAGATGATCCCAGGAGTAAGCAAGGAAGGTGCTTTTGAAAGAGGGAAAAAGTTCTTCAGAAAGAGAAATTCACCAAAAAAAAGGCATGACATAGAAAGGAATATCTAGGTGTAAATAACTAGTTTCTTAATGAGTATGGAAAAGAAATCTTCTAAGTAGATGTTGATGAGCTGGCAGAATATGACTGTATATTATGATTCCCTGCCAGGCAAACAACCAGTCAATTCCACCCATTGAAACAAGCACATTTAGCTAATGACCTAAAACCAATAAAATATCACAGTTACTCCACCAAAAACAAGACAATGTGAATTTTCTGACAGACCTTTCCATGTTACCACAAGGCACCTGCACCTGCAGTAATCTTGAATTCAGTTCATCTTTGCTTCTTACTGGCCCATAGGCTTTTAAAAACAGTTTGCAGTATGTTTCCCAGTAGATACTTAAAATAAAGTTATATGATTGTCAATATAATACTATTTCTAAGGCGGATTTTTTACAACATGTATAATGTTATATTTTTAAGGACTAATAAAAAAATTTTTGTGGTACATTCATCTGATGTTTCTTCTTGTTAAGCAAGACAGTTCACTGGCTGTACATTTCCAAGCCATAGAATCAATTTAAGTTATTATCATTAGTATTAAGTTCAAGGGTGTAGTGTGGTTGAAAAATTAATGTGTTTTAGTCATGCACTAGTCTGCTAAACTAGCAAATCAGTATTGGTGAAAGCCTAAATCAGGTAGTAAAATATGAAGATTTGCCTTCATCAGGGAACACCATCATTTTCTATATTAACATAAAACCAGCAAGTCCTAACCAAACTGTAATATACTAGAAACCAAATATGAAAACTGAAGAGAACTTCATAGTCACAACCACATTGAAAAAATATAAAATAAATTCATAAAGAAAACTAGAAGTATTGGATATAGATAAATCAAAGAAGTCACAACAATACTATTTCTAAGAAGCAGAGCTTTGTACATAAAGAACAGATGATTCAAGGAAAAGCACAGAAGACACTACACAGAGCCTGGAACCTATAGCTCTAGCCTCTGGCAAAAGAAAAACTGAAGTTGATACCGTTGTGGAAGGTAGCATAATTTAATAGCTGTTTCACATCCGTAGCCTCAAGAGACTGCTGTAGAGAAGCAAAACATATAATGTCTTAGCCAGGAATTTCATATTGCTCCTCATCTCAGCTCCTCATCACCCCAAGTTCATTCTGTGGGCACTGAGGACAGCCTACCACTCTGAAGCAGTTAAGGCCATAAAGAGTTTTGTAGCTGAGTTATCTATGTCTTTTCTAATTAAATAAATTAAGAGGAACTCTATCTGGTAGAAAACTTCAAACAAATGTTAGTCAAACATTACTTAACTATGAAAATACACAGTAGCAGGGCAAAAGGGATAGATGCCTATAACTGATTGCTATCTTATTAAGACAGGGCACTAAAAAGAACTTGCAAACTGATTTGGAATTACACTACTTTATAATGTTTTTTCCCTTCAAAACATAACTCCAGAAGACTTCTTGAACTACTCAGGATCAAGCCAGACTAGACCCACGAGGTAGTGAACTCTTCCTTATAATTCATTGTAATGTAATTCTAGGCCCATTTAGTTTTACAGCTTATGCTGGAATTAAGCCACCGGAGTGCAGACATTGCCTCTGGCAGTCACTGATACAGCAAGTCAGGATAGGTCACTCCAAAGGTCTAAAGCATACCTGGCAGGAAGAACTGGGTGCAGGAGGAAAGGTCCTTTAAGAATCAGTTGAGTCCCTGGGTATTTTTTTTCCTCCTGTCCTGGGTTCAGCAGTAGCAGTCATTTTTTCTCCTTCTTGGTAGCTGGTGCAGTGCTGTGGTTTTGACTTTCGGCCTGGGAACAGCGCTGATAACTCCAATGTTTTTAGTTACTGCTCAAATGTTTGGTTTGGCCAAGGACTTTGTGAGTCTCATGCTCTGTCAGGGAGGAGGGAAAGCTGGAAGGAAGCAGAGACAGGACACCTGACCCAAACTAGCCAAAGAGGTATTCCATACCACAGCATGTCATGACCAGGATGTAATAGACAGTTACCTGAAAGGGCTGGGACACTGCAGGGTTGGACTAGGAATCGGTCGGTGCTTGGTCGGGCTGGGGGGGGGGGGGGGGGAAGGGCGAGTTATCGGTTGGCAGGTTGTGAGGTGTTGTATTCTCTTCCCTTGTTATTTCCTTTATCATTGTTATTATTGGTGGTAGCAGTAGTGATTTGTGTTATACCTTAGTTACTAAACTGTTCTTATCTCAACCCGTGGGAGTTGTATTACTTTTGATTCTCCTCTCCATCCCCCCAGGAGCAGTGGGAGGGAAAAAAGCGGGGGGAATGAGAAAGTGACTGTGTGATTTAGGGCTGACTGTGTTTAAACCACGACACCTCCCCTTTTACAACATCAATTCTTTTGAGGACATCCACACAGATCACCTAAAAAACGGTGCCTACCATTTATCTGGTTTGCCATGCTCACACATCTGCATGCAAACATTAAAACGAGACTGAGTAAATTCTTTGAGAGTGAAAAATTTGTAGTCAGCCTCCACATTATAAAAAATATATGTGACTCCAGGTGTGCATACTGCGCACAAAGCAATAGCAGAGTCTGGTCTTGGATACAATTTAGATAAAAGACTATTGTGGGTGAAAGTTGTGTGGATCAGAGGAGATAGCCCTTGGAAAATTAAGAAATTGATACATGTGAGTGGCTACTTTAGTTATTTATTACCCCACAAGAATAAAGTAAAGAGATTAGCTACCAGCAATTATTATCTCCCAGACTGAGCTTTAATATTCACCAAGTTTGCTCCACAGCAGCAGAAGCAAGAGTGCACATAGTTCACGAATTCAAATAATGAGTTCTCGAGCAGCATTAGCCTTAGGATACATTTTGTTACTCACCACACTTTCTTAACTATTACCATTTTCATTTACACAATATAGCAGTCTTGCTAGCACTCCCAATTTAAAAATAATCCTTTATCCTTAGAAAATTTAAATTGCTGCTTTATATCTTTATTTATTGGGATAAAGAGTCCAGGTAGTCAAAAAATTTTAAAATACACTTCAGCCAGTGTTTGAATTTTAAATATTAGACAGGTCCTCATAAGATGTAATGAGTAACCAGAGGCCAAACTATAGCATCATGCATCAGCTTTCGTTCAGTCTAACATAAATTGATCTCTGCTTAAATTGAGAGAGGAAATTTCCTGAGCAAATCTTCAGACTTAGGTCTCATTAGAAAAATATTCTCTTTACTGATATAAAAAGGAATTTGTCTCATAAGTACAACATGCTGCAAGAAAGCAGGACTATCTCATTCACAAATACAGGAAGGTCTCATTGCGAAACAGTCCTGTGCAAATTTAACCAATGTTTACACTTCAGTCCAGGCAAACATAAGCAGTGACAATGCTGAGCAGCAGAGCACTAAATCCGTTCCACACTGAGACCGTGGTTACTTACACTACTGTGTGTCAGCAATTGTTTGATCGCAGGATCACAGAATGGGCTAAGCTGGAAGGCACCTCTGTAGATCATCTAGTCCAACCGCCCTGTTCAGAGCAGGCTCACCCAAAGCAGGTTGCCTGGACTTTTAATGTCTTCAAGGATAAAGACTCCATTACTTCTCAGTGCAAGCCATTCAGTGCTCGGTCACTGTCAGAGTAAAAAAAATGTGTTTCCTCATGTTCAGAGTACCTCATGTGTTTCAGTTTGTGCACATTGCTTCTTTTCTGGCTCTGTCTACTGCCTTCCACCTAGTATCTACACACATGAATAAAATGTCCCTGAGCCTCCTCTTCTCCAGGCTGAAGAGTTCCAGCTCTCACAGCCTTTCCACATAGTTTACATGCTTCAGCATCTCCACAGCCGTTTGCTCAACTCACTCCAGTATGTCCCTACCCCCCTGAATTGGAGAGCCCAAATGTGGCCTCCCCAGTGCTGAGGAGGGTGCAAGGATCACATCCTTGACCCACAGGTCATGCAGTTTTGTTCCTGATGTTGCCCTTGAGGAGCTGTTAATCTTCCTGACTTCAAAGGTGCATTGCTGGCTCAAGTTGAGTTTCTTGTCCACCAGGACCCACCTCTTTTTCTGCGCAGCTCTTTTCCAGCTGATCAACCTTCAGGGTCTACCACTGCAAGGTTACACAGTATAGGCATGCAGAGTAACAGATCAGTCTTTAGTTCTCTTTTTGAACAGCTTTACTCCCCCTCTGTTTCTCTTCTAGAATAAAACAACCCAAATGCTCAGCCATTCATCCTATATCATTTTTTAAACTTCTGATTATTTTTATTACTCTCTTACATGCTGTCTCCAATTTATCAGCACCTGCTTTATAATAAAACACCCAGGATTGGCCACCAAACTCCAGCTGAAACCATACTATTGCAAACTTAGCAGGTGCCATATCCCAGAATGACATCTCCCATTAGTGGTTTTGCATTGTGCTGTTTAGTCTAAAATAGTTTGTACTCACACAAATCCTTCTTTTCCATGTTAAACATAGTACTTTGCTTTATGCTAGTTCTTATCAATGAGTCCTTATTCTGCCGTTTTGTGCAATGTCTTCCTGATACCCATCATTAAATCACCCTGGCACAAAGCAGTTGTATTCTCATCTTCACCATGAACCCAGATGGATCACACAGAAGGAAAGTGTTTGCAACAGAATTATTTCACTTCCAGTACAGGGCTTGTAAAATAATGAGTAAAGTGGTAGAAATTATATAGTCCAATATATTCTAAAATAGGGAGAATTGTGTCAACCCATGAAGCAAAATCTTCCCCAGAAGAGTAAATTTATTTCCAAGTTCATGAAGACACATAGCTATCCAGGCCAAGTAAAAATTGTGAATTAATATAAAATGCTATTGAAGGCAGTAATTTATTTTACGCACTTAATTGCTCATGTCTAAAATATAAACCATGTTGAATAAAAAAAAAGTAATAACTAAGAAAAACGGAAAGTTACATGTTGAAACACATGTTCAGGCTAAGAAATGTAATATCAGGATAGGCATAAAACAGAAAAGGGAAAAAGGACTTAACAAACTGGAAGAATCTTAACTGGGTGTCCTGGGTTCAGCAGTAGCAGTCATTTTTCTCTTTCCTAGTAGCTGATAAGTGCTGTGGGGTTTTTGACTTTAGTCTGGGAACAGTGCTGATATCACACCAATGTTTTTAGTTGTTGGTAAGTAATGTTTACTCCCATCAAGGACTTTTTCAGTCTTATGTTCTACCAGGGAGGTGGGGCATGGGAACCTGGGAGGAAGCAGAGACAGGACACCTGACCCAAACTAGCCAAAGGGGTATCCCATAGCACAGCACGTCATGCCAGGTATATAAACAGGGGGGAGTTATCCAGACAGCCCAGATCACTCCTCTGGTCAGCCTGGGTATCAGCTGGTGGGTACTGAGCAATTGTACTCTCTCCCCTTGTTATTTCCCTTAACATTATTATTATTGGTGGTAGCAGTAGTGGTTTGTGTTATACCTTAGTTACTGGACTGTTCTTATCTCAACCCATGGGATTTATGGGGAGATTCTTTCGATTCTCCTCCCCATCCCTCCAGGAGCAGGAGGGGAAGAAGAGGGTGAGTGAGTGAGTGAGTGAGTGAGTGAGTGAGTGAGTGAGTGAGTGACTGCATGGTTCTGAGTTACTGGCTGGGCTTAAACCATGACACTGGGGCAAGAGGTAATTAACACTACTGAGAATGAAACAGCATGCAGTAAGAAATTTAAAAAAAAGGACAGAAAGGTGAAGGTGCATTTAAAGACAGACACCATGCCAACTTGAACTGAAATGAAAATATCACATAAGGCAGAGTTAGAATTAAATCCAAGGGTTATTTCTTCATGTCACTAGTACATGAGCTAAAACAAACAAACAAAAAAATTTCTCTTCCCTGCACAGTATGGAACAAATGACCAACTAATAAAGAGCATGACTGACACAAGGAATAACTTACTCTCATAGAGAAGACTACATCATACTTTTCTATATAATTTAGTCCAAATATCCAGAAAATGTCACTGTAATCATTACACAGTAAATTGCCAGGTGTCCTGAACAGCAGACCTAGAAATGTCATCAAGATACGATGATTATGTTTATGGAAATTTTCCTTTTTTGTAACTGACCTTCCCCTATTTTATCATTCCTTTGGTTGTAAATTATATTTGCTTATGCATTCTAGTAATTAAATCTTATCGGACAAGAAAATATGTTTTTATTTAGGTGGGGGGAAGCAAAAAAAAGCAGGGGGATATATTTTCCCTCTTGTAACTTACAACTAATACAGTGAATCAAAGCAAAGACTGTAGTTCAACAGCCTACAGGCTTCATACTCCAAATAAAACAAGTTACTGCAGTCTTAAAAGGAATCCCTTTCTGCAGAACCTCCTCCAAAAAATACATTTACATGAATCTTGTATGTATATTGCAAATCTGTGGGTAAGGAATAGAAGTGCTCATGGGCAATACAAAAATCAGGACTTGTCCAAGGACCTCTGCATAGAAGTATTTCACAGGTTTCATTTCAATATCTTCCCATTTCGGTGTCAAAACAAAAAAGAAGAAACTGAGAAGTTTGAGGCTATACAATTATTCAAATTCAAAAATACTTGACTCCACATACCTTTCTTCAATTCGTATTTTTTCAGTTTAATTATTAATCCAAAAGCCTAGCTGTGTAAAAGTGGATTTGATTCTAATGAGTTACACTGGAATGTTTACAACACTTGTGCAAGTAATATGTGGTCTCAAGTTTCAGTCAAATCCGCAGCTAAAGCAGACTCACAAACAGCAGTGGTGACCAATATTGATTTTCATAATCTTCAAGTCCCCAGAAAGCTTCATTATTTTCTCCAGCACTGGGTTTTCAGGACCACCTATTCTTTTACATTAGATCCAGACTAAACTGTAAAACACTTCAACCAAAGCTCACCTTAAAGTTACAGCTCCTTTAGACTGCAGTTCTCTAAATTCTGATTAATACAAATTCCTACAGGCATATATCATCTGCTCTGAGGTCTGCATACCATCTCCTTGATTTGAGAAAGCAACCCAATGCATTGGGCACTATGTTCAAAGACTCAAAATACTGGAATGTGCACTCTGAAAGAATACAATTCCTTATTGCCCAGAATACCTTGAAAACCGCCTCATTTTGTGGTCATGACTGTTGCTCTCCTTTCTCTGCCTATGTAAAAGAGCATAAAACACCTTGATGCCATTTCATGGGAGCTTGAACCATACACTTTTCTGTTCATGTCTCCTTATGTGCTTTTTTCCCCTTCCATCTCTTTTCATCTGAATCTTTTTCCTAATATGCATTTTTGGTCTAGTTTAACCTAATAAATGTTATCAATGGTATAAGAGTGGAGGAAAAAAAAGGATAAATTCATGGTTTGGATTTCAGGACAAGTAGTGAAAAGTAGTAACCTTTGTATGGTCTTAATTGCATTTGTCTGTTTACCCGTACTTGCTCTTAAATATACAGCTGATTTCCCTGCTTGTAGCAATGATATTGGGAACCAATATTTAACATCCATTCTGGACCAAAACCAGAAATAAATATAAATGAGTCAGACATAACATTTTTCTACCTGTTGTTATCAAACAGCCTAATACTATTGAAGACAAATCATTATCACTCATTAAGTTCTCTGAAGAGCCACAGACTATACTTTACCTTTTCTGTCACACTGACCAATTTGTCTGGAGCCTCCTACAAAATACTGTGAGTTTTGTTTTAGCAGATGCTTTGTGAGCTGCAAAAAAATTCTTAAGTATCTTTTTAACTCCAATTGGAAATGACAAGTAAGGTAAGCCCCTGAAATTGCAAATACTTGAAATGTTTCAAATTTTATCAAAGTTCACTGTGCTTTATTCAATTTATAAGATGCATAGGTTGAGCTGAAATAATTCATAAAGTGCATGAAGATTATTTTTTTTATTTATTCCTAAACCACACAAATATATTTATGCTTTGAAATTAAGTTTAGCTACATTTCACCATAACACATCAAAGGCAAAGTCAAAACATTCAATTTAGTCAATGCTAAACAGAAACTGTGCAGCCTTTTACATCTCTCAGCCATTTTTCTGTGCTGAATTATTTCACTAATTTGAGTAGGATTTGCATTTATTTTGATCTATCCAAAAATGCAGAAGAATGAAGTGCCTGCCTTGAAGTGAGTATCGTCTAGCTTTACTTATGTACAAGCGAAATGGACTCATGGCTCCCTGTATCACCAGTTATCTGTTTCACAGCATTCTGTCAGATGCTCATTGTGCTCTACATTCCTAAAGTTATTTTGGCATGGGCAACAGTAATGTATGAGGAAGCTAAAATGGATAGACATCTACCAGCAACTATTTTAGGCACAACAGATATCTTCAACAAGAAATTAAGTTTTTAGTGGGATGCTATTAATCCATGTCTTCTCTTTGTGTCTATGACAGATTATGAAGTCAAGAACATAGAGCCTGGGAAAGCTTGTAACGTGGCGTTTATTTAGCTGACATTAGACCCTCCTTGCACTGTGGTGGCTGCAAGTGGCAAGTAAATACCTATTTCAGGAACCTCAGTCCAAATATCAGAATCTCTTCCAGCATAGCAGCTATCCACTTGCTATGGATAAAACAGACTATAAGCCTATCTGCTGATCACAAATTCAATCAAAGATTCTGTTATAGGGCTAACAATCAAGTTTTTTTTCAAAAAACTATTGAGCTCCTTGAAGATAAAGAATTATCCAGTGCCTAACATGCCATCAGTGCTCACAAACAACAGTGATATGTGCACAACTTGCATCTATTCGACACAGGATTTAGGTGTCTTGAGCAACCCCAGTAATACTTCTAAGTAAGTAAAAGGTACATAAATCCTATTATTACTAGAGACTTACTAAGCCTTTAATGACTTTAAGTTGCTTGTTAGCCATTGCTTGCTAGGTAAAGCCTATATAATTCTTATTGCAAGAAACTTTCTAAATGAGGCTGCACAGAAAACTGTAAGAATCAATCCTGAACTGGCAGAAAAACTGACTTTATAAAGGCTAATATATAACTAATATATAACTTCTACAGTTCTTTGTCTTCACTGTTTCTGTGGAAAGCCTGTGTTTGATCATTAACACCATGTTTTCATGAGCGGATCTGTGAGGACGAATCTGCTCTTACCTTTAAATACACATCTATCTATTCTGCAGGTTTTTTCCCTAGGTGACTTTTTAGATTGTTTTGAGAAAGAAGAAGGTAAGAATATTCAGGCAACAAGCTCCCCAAGAATTAACCTCTTCTTACTTTGTAAGTACATGGCTATTATACAAAACTGCTAGTAGCCACTGGGTCCTCTTCAGTCTGAGAGAACTGAAGGAAAACACTGAAACTGAATGCAGTCTGTGATTAAACTTAATTTGCATTAATGACATTCTCTACATCCACAATATAGATTAACTCATTAAAATATTCAAGCAATACTATTTTAACTAAGATCTTGTCTTACATGTCCTACAACTTAACTTGATCCCAAACATTAACAGCAGAATGTATCAAATCATTTAGCCAACAACATGACTGAGTAGGGGGATGTTCATGGAAGAATCACTCTGAGTCAGCATTCAAAATTGTTTAGGGAATTATTTGTTATTTGTTTTTAACTGCAAAGATTTTGTATAATTAGTTCATTAATACTTATCCAATGCACAGCAATCAGGATTTGAAATCAGTAAGTTAATTAACACAATTAGCACACATGTTAAAACTGAAAAGGGTTATTACTGTGGTTTAGTAAGGTTGAAGAAACACTTTTTTACAGCTTCAGCTGTATGCTAGTAGGGAAAAGCAGTGCTCAGAACCTGATTTTTTCCCAGTAAAGTGGACAGGAGTTTTGATGCTGAGTTCAAAGACAGAATCATGTCTCAACAAGATAATTATCAATAGTCAAGCACAGAAGTCACAAATGAATATGAAATTAGCAGTTAAAGTTTATGTCCTCACTCATAAGAAAATGAACCATACTATAGTTTTTATTCTTCTTAGCTTTATTAGCGTCTTCCAGGAGAATGATTTCTTTTTCTTGATACAGTATCTTCCTACTTTTTAATGCTCTAGCAAGCCTATTACATGAAAGCATAAATGATAATTTACCATTAGTACTTTTGTATGTCACCCATCAATCCGTAGCTGTTTCCATCCTCCAAGCCATGAATAAGGAGATGAACGGTAGGTCAGTCAAACCCTGTTTCTAAATTCAAATAACCCATTGAAAGAGAGTATTATTTTGTGCACTTGTGTGCATAGGCAAAGTAGCCCCATTCTAAATGGAACATAGACTATGCATCATGCAGCTACGGCATGGAACCAGCAGGCTTTGATAGGGAAGACAATAGCTTCATGCTTTGCTCTGCAATTTCACAGAAACCCTGCATATGTGTTTACATGTGTGTGTACGTGCATCTGCATTCCTACCAAATCAGACATCCCACACTACATGCATACTTTGTATGAAAAAACATGAGAGCCTCCCCTGGCTTCTCCTTCATTTCCACAGGTAGTAACAAAGGAACGCATTTGTGCAGGCAGTATCTTTCCTTATTTAAACTTGGAATATTCTGACTAGCTCATTCTAGGTGTACAAAAGATTAATGTAATGCCCCTGTTTCTAGCAAAATCAACTCTTCAGTATGATACAGGTATCTATTCATTATGTAGTGTTCCCATTTTACAAAATCTGTTTGCAGACTCCATCTGGAATATTAGATATTATAGGCTTTATTACACTCCAACCTACATACGGCTGGCCATTATTATTCACTATGGTTGTGTTTATATTCCATTTACGTTGTTTAACCCTTAGCTTTTCCTGCACTGTATTATAAATCCCTAAGGCTCAGATACAGGATCCCTAATCAGGGTTCCTGAAAATGCTGAGGGTCAGTGCCTGGCTGTTAACCTGAGCTTGGAAATGGGGATAAGGGAAGAGGACTTCACAGCTGAAAATACGTGAGGGGGATGGTAAGCCCATGCCCCACCACAGAGGCAACAGAAAGTGCCATCAGGCTCATCAGATGAAACCTAGGGTTCAAGCCTATATTAAATGTGCCGCATAAAAATATTCAATACAGATAACTATGTCACCTTCTAGGTGTACTTATTGTAATCATTATATGACTGATATTATATTTTTCTCATTTGAAATGTCTTCACAGTAATTTATCCTATAGTCGTTTATATTTTAACAAAACAATTTCTGTTTGCACTTCAAATTGTTGCCTTCAAAGATACTGTTCCCTCTTCAAAACAGGAATTTCAGCTCTTAGTGGTCAACAAGAGATTTCCCGATTGACATGATGGGATTTGATCACTACCTAGATGAGAGGGCTGTGTTTTGCCTATTAACAGAAAACAAAGTGTAATTTCTCCCCCAGATTCAAGTCCACAATAGATAAATTATAGAAACAAAGAATGTAATTGCTTCTGTTGTTCTGGTATCCATTTTGTACAAACCACTCATTCTTACAAAAATATATTTTGACTCAGACAAGATACAGAATTGAGATGTCTTAGTTACCCACTTGCAATTTCTTAAGTGAAAGCTGAGGATAGAAGAGAAATCAAAACATTCTAGTCACTGAGAACTTGCTGCCTTACTTCTTCAGGAAAATTGATCTTTGAAATGGGAAAGAAAGAAGTCAGCTATTAGCAAGGTAAAGGAATTCCATCAGAAGCAAAAAGATCTGACTATTTAGTTAACAAGGAACAGGAATACCACTTAAGATGCTTTTAAGTAACATATATGAAATGTAAAAGATCAAAGGAAGAGTTAGTTTGTCTATACTTTGCAGTGTTACCATACAAAAAGTCATTGTGGTGTTTAATTTTAGCCATTTTCCCATTAGTTAACAGATTTCAGGTCACATAAAGAGCACTGCATAGCCTTAATGTCACATGGGAAACACAGAATTCCCCATTATTTTTGTACATATGTGGATAAAATTAACTGAACTACATCTCATCCTATGAAAGAGAAAGTAGAGTTTTGTACAAGGATATCAATTAAACCAGTACAGTAATTCACATGGAAGATGCCTTAGAGGTGTCATCCTTCAACACCTCCCCTTTGTAACAAGACACATCACTGAGAAATCTCTGGCATACTGTGACTTGTCCTAACCATTTTTTTCAAGCAACTTTCATGGGAGAACTCTTCAGTTACATAGTTCTTTTCCCCATCTCAGTTTCCATTTTTTTCTCTATTCTCTGCTTTCCAACTTAACTTTTGCTGAGGTTACATTTTAGTAGTTCTGGGATCTGAATGTTTTTTGTTCCATTTATACATCTGGAATATTTACAATTGTTCCCTCAGGGATCTACAGACAAATTCTTGGGCCATTTGTCCTGACTCATTTTTAAAACTATCTAAATTGCAGTGTGTTCTTATTTTAGGTCTCCAGGCAAGTCTATGTCATAAGGTTATAAAGAATCACTGAATGAGCTAAAATTCAACATCCCAATTCTTCACTTTGTAAGATCTGCAGGCAGTTAAATTTTGAAGACTTATTTCATTGTGTTCTATCAAGAAGGCATTTAAATTCCATAAGGAGACAATCAAATTCTTTGTGAAAACAGTTCTTTCCCCTTCTTTCTATTAGTTCTTTGCCCTTCTTTCAGTGAGGTATTAGGTCAAAATTAAGCACTTCTGGCTGGGACTGACAATCCTTTCTCCCTTTCATGCCAGACACTATTTTCACTTTCTAAGGCCATTTCTGGCAGCCTTTTCACAACCTGTGGGCATAAATGTGAAATATTCATTGATCAATTTTCAATCCAAATAGGGCAAGTTATCAGAAGCTTGTGCAATTCTACATTACACCCTAAACATTAAAAGCTTTTTAGGGACCGATCTTTCAATCACTTAATTGTGCAGTCAATTTTAATGGAGTTCCTCACATGCTTGAAATTAAGCATCTACTTCGATATCATTGTGAACTAGAACCTAACTCTTCTTTATTACCAACAGTTACTGAAGCCCCATTTTTTCTTCTAATTTTACCTAGCCTGTCAGACAAACATAGCCATAAAACCCAACCTGTTATTGTGGTTCATATGTACATAATCCTTACCTGACATTACCTGAGCCTTAAACAGGAAATAAATAAAGAAGCTTATCACTGCCACAGATAAAACAAGACAGTTACACCATCAAAACATTTTTAGTCTTTTTAGAACACAGCAAGTCTAAAGAGTGTAAGAAAAGGAAAGTAAATGAACACTGCCTTAGTGTTACCTCTAGATCTAGCCAAGAAATCTCTCACATCATAAACCATACAATATCCCTGCAAAAGAGTTCTGTGATAGGATTTCCTGTCCTGTGATGACAGGATTTCCATATTTGTGCAAAACTGGTAAGAAACATTAATTTGTGTGAAGACATGACCCTGAAAATCTGTAAAAGTAATCAATTTTTATTAAATTTCTGGGAGTTAATGACAGTGGAGGGCATCTGAATTTTAAAGGAGGCACTCAGTGTCTTTCAGACCCCCTTATAATTGCCCACCACACAAAATCACATCTCTGAAATTTTGTATTTTGCAAAAATTCAGGAATAACATTTAAGGACAGCTCTTGCCAGATGCAAGACAATCTACCTTTATACCCTCCCACTTTGTATTTCATCTCCCCAGGCTTTTCTCAAAATTAATAGGCTGATACCTTCCAAAACACATAAATTCATACCTGACAAAATATATGGAGTCACGCCGCTGCCTCTTTTCACACTCCATCTGGTGCATCTATTTCTGACCACATTTCCTGACATGTCACCTCCCACTTGGGCCTATTTGCCTGTAAATTAGAAAATGTTTGTAACTGGGCTCACCTCAGAGATTAGGAGAGATTCTTCGCTGCCTTCCTGTTCTACCTCTACCTCTGTTTCTGCAATTAGACAAGAGGTCCATTGCCATCAGGATACTTTCTTCTATGGTATAACATAAGACCTTAATCATGTTGTTACACTAGACCTAGGTTTTTATTTTTTTTTTTAAAAAGAACTGTCGTGGTTTAAACCCAGTCAGGTAACTTGTTCACTCACTCCCAGTGAGTGGTGCCAAGCTGACAACAATCAAGGTCCGTGTTCGTCTCCCCCCCCTCCCTGCACCGGGGCTCTCCCCTTCCCCGCTCCCGGAGGAACGGGGAGGAGGATCGAGAGAGTGCAACTCCTACGGGTTGAGACAAGAACAGTCCAGCAACAAATCACCACCGCTACTATCAGCTAAAACAATGATAAGGGAAAATAACAAGGGAAGAGAATACGATACCACCGGCCAAGAAAACGAGTTCCACCCGGAAGCCCCTGTCCTTCCGGGCAACTCCCAGTTACCCCCCACCCCGGGCATGACGTGCTGTGGTATGGAATACCTCCCCGGCTAGCCCGGGTCAGGCGCCCCGTCTCTGCTTCCTCACAGCTTCCCCTCCTCCCTGGCAGAGCATGAGCCTCACAAAGTCCTTGGTCAGGGTAAACATCACTTAGCAACAACCGAAAACATCGGCTTCACCAACGCTGTTCTCAAAACTAGAAGTCAAAACACAGCACTGCACCAGTTAACACAAAGGAAAAAACATGACTGCTACTGCTGAACCCAGGACAACCTTCTGCAGAATCAAGTGATGGTTTACTAACAAACACGGAGAGAGTCAAAGATGGCTGACCACTCAGATCCCCAGGTAGCTGAGGATAGCACTCACACCTAGCCCACTGCTCCTCTAAATTGAACTATTCACAGATCGGCAAGCAAAGAATCTATTTCTCAATTCCATCATGAATCATTTAAACCGATCCAAGTTTTGCAATGATGGTATTCTTTCAACTATTTTTAATATTATTATATTAAAATGATACCAGTAAACCCAAACACTACACAGTGTAGAGTCGTCAAATATGGCAATACGTATTAGATATTCTATGCCCAAACAAAATGCAGCAGGTTACTTTAAAAATGTGAAAAAAGCTTTAGATTGTTCAGTTTTGTCCTAATTCTGTCACTGCAAGTATGACACAAAATAGGCAGAGCTTTGATTTTTTTTTCTTTCCTATCAACTTTTTACAGCAGTATTTTCCCAAAATAAGATACTTTGTTTACTCCTCACATTACAAAGAGATGGAGGGGAACAAGGATATATCATTAGTGACACAGAAGCAGAAGTCAAAATAGCATTAAAAAAGGGGAAGAAGAAGAAGAAAGAGCACAGCAGTAGTTCTGAAAAAACAAGTATTTTATTTCACAGTGACATAAGACAAATAGAAAATCCTCTATAAAGGCAAGATACCCTTTGACTTATATTTATGAAAGACGAATTCCAATGGGAACAGACTCAAAGAAGCACCATCACAGCTGTTACAAGAATGGAGAATTTTTGAGAATACTTAATATATCTTCAGACACAGGTTAAATTACTTTCATCTGCTCAGCCTAGCAAAGCAACTATTGAAAAGGGCTATGATAAGCTATGATAAGATATTAAGAGGGGTATTTGAGAGGGAGGAGAATTATCTGAATTAAAGGATAATAAGCACTACAGAGACAAAATCAGCTGGCTGTAAATTGGCCAGGAATACATCTGCACAGAAAACTAAGTTTTCTTGTCATGTGCAAGGCTGATTACCCTGTGATCCTATGATGTTTTTCAACAGGAAAACTAAGATGTTTAAAGCTGAGTGCAGAAGGGCAGAGATCTCTCACCTCATTAACAACCACACTGAACCTGTGTTTTCCTGTCATAGGACACTGGTTTAGCAGCCAAGCAGCCATGCAAGAATTCTGAACCTTTGGCCTCATTTTGATCAGAGGTGAGCCTGTTTCTGCCTGACTGAGATACATAAGGTTTGGAAAGGTGTTGCCTGACAGGCAGAAGCTCTAACTGGAAGTCAAACTGGCTTTAGGAATGGCTCATTTAAGGAAATATATAGAAGCCCAGCTAAGATACACAGGTATGCAGCAGATTTCTTTGCATTTTTCTCCTAATGGTTTTGGATGAAGCATGAAGCTATTTGGTTAATGATTGACACAGGTGTTCTATGAGACAGCAAAAGTCCAAGGTGATCCTAAATCTGATCTCAGCAAATGAAACTCTTAAGTGATCCTGAATCTGATCTCTCAGAGCCACAGCATCCAGGGCAAACAGTGGTCATTCATGGGGATATTTCTGAGTTGTAGAGAGGTCAGGTAGCTTCTCCCCTGTCTGGGAAAAGTTCAAGGCTTCACAGATGCACCTGACCAAGTAGGCCAGGAGTTCTTCCTTCGCTGGTCAACACAACTCAGGACACATCCTCTGCCATAAACAAAAGGCATCCTCCCCTGTAGGAACACATACACCTGTGCCTGTGCATTGCCTAGAGAGGAGTTTCGGCCATGGACCAAAGCCAGGACAAGGAAAGCATGAGCAGTAAGAGAGTACAGCACATGCCCTTGAGCCACATAGCTGCCGCATACAGGTGTAGTTGGAGGGAACAGAATTTGCCCTATGCCTTGCGACCCATTACATACAGCTCTGCAGCAACCCTGTCCTATTTGTCCCTGTAATGGAAAGCAGTGCACAATTCTAATGATAATGCACTCAGGTGAATAAAATCCAGCTGGTACCACTTAGTTATACTGTTTCTGAAATGCTATCAAGACTAAAAAAAATGGTAAAAATTATTTGTAACACATCTGTAGCAGGCATTTTTGTGAATGCAGAGGGGGAACAGATTTGCTGAGTACAGAGGTACTGCTGTATTTTAAAGCACAGCTTCTTGTGTAACATTCACGTCCCCTAAATTTAGCACCAACAATATTGTCCATCATCAGCTCAGCAAGTACTGTATGAGTGGATCAGTACATGCAATTTTTCTACAAGAGGAAATCATCTTTAATGTAGTGTTGGGTGAATAATACTTTCTTAAAGCTATTCTCAGAACAGGACAATGTTTCTTATTTACAAATAAAACTACCAGTCACTGCTTTAATTTACACCTTTCATTCACTATGGAGAGGCCACGGCATATGACCATAGATCTCTGAGTCTGGGGATCCATTAATCTGTGGTGAGCTGAGAGGTGATTTATCTATGGCATAGAGGAGTCTTCCAGGCTCCCAGAGACTGACAGTGCTATCACTGACTTTCTCACAGTTATTCATCAGTTATTCTCCCACAGTTGTCCACAGCCAAGACTGCTCCTCTCCAGCCAGCATATAATCTTCAGCCCCAAGGTAGTAATGCTTAACTTCAGTCCAGCTAAGAACCTGTGTGTCTTAGGCAGAAAAATACATCCCAGACTACATCTCAAACCTCAGCAGCAGCAGCCTAAACAGGACACACATGCAGAAGCTCATGCCACAGGTATTCTGCACCATAAGATGCCATATAACTATTCCCTGAACTATTGTTAGGTGGAAGACAAGTGTCCCCTGGTGTCACACACCCTCAGAGTCATCAGGCTGCCACAGCACTACTGCAGCAGCACAGCTCTAGAACAACTGGTTCTTCCAGCACAGCTGTTGGGTCTTCCTGGAGATTGGCAGCTCCCAAACCATTTCTCTCATTTATTGTTTAATGCATTAACGCAGCCACCTTCTCAGCCACACCAAAATTTCTACCACAGTTCTTGATGGAGAAGAAAATTCTGTGCATAGCTGGTCTAGATATACATAATTAAAAAGTATGGACAGGATTTTCTTGATTAAAAGTATACAGATTATTAATTTTTTTTTGTTTGGTTTTTGTTTGGTTTTTTTTTTGGCAGTTATAGCTATGTCCATTAACCTTCCTGTCATCTGCAAGTGGAGCTGAAAGTACTGTCACCCCAGTCTCAGAGACTTAGGTTACAGCCATTCATGCCAGAAGCTTCTTTTATTTGAAACAGGGACTTAGATTTGCTCCACGATGCAGCAGTCAATTGTTTGGCTGAGTGTCAGAAGCAGCTGTTTATATAACAGCTTAATTTGCAGCCACCTCCAGATTTTACTTTAATTCTCCCACAGCTCCTGAACTGTAATGAAAATAATAGTGGATAGTTGCCATGCAAAGGTTTGCAACAAACAAGAACAGATTTAATCAATGGAAGGAAAGGTATACTTTTCATTTTCCATTAAGATATATATGTCTTCAGATCTGATTGTATGCAACCGTTTACCTGCAGCTCATAAAAACTACCTCCAGCCTGAGAATTAAAGATTGCTGTGTGCCATTACAGGTCTGATTTTTCCTGAGGCTTTAGGCCAGAGTTCATTTTGACTCTCTTGTGAGATCTGGCTATTCAGCACTGCCTAAAATCAGATCCTTCAGTTACATCTAATCAGGGCATACAGTTAAATAAGTGAAATCCAGCAAGGTAGTCAAATGGCTGTGCACTGCTGCTCTCTTGTGGTCTAAAATCGTGTGTCCTAGGAGAGGGCTGTGAAGCCATCAGGGAGAGGCTCACATAGCAGAGGAGGGTTTTCACAAGGGGCAGATGGGGGGCGGACCTCTTTGGCAAAGGATACTGTATATGGGACAGCATTAGGCTGCCAAACACCAAAAATCCTTTTTTCCAGGGCCAGGAGGTAGGATGAGTCAGACTTAGGTGCAGGAGTGGAGGGTAGCAGTGGGAGGACAGGTCCTTTCCCACACTCCCTCCCAAAACAGTAGGCAGAGAGCAGAGCGCTCTGCAGTCAGGAGGAGCAGCAGTAGGAAGTGGGTGGGCAACCTATCACCCCAGAGGAGCAGCAGCAGCAGGTAACAGCTCTTCTGAGGAGGTTTTCCAACAGCCAACTCTGCAAAACCACCCTCAGCATGGTTCTGCCCTGGACCCTAGTCTGGGCAGACACCGAAGCACAGCCTGATTCATAACCTCCCTTGTGCTTATATTTGGGTAACTGCTGCAACGAATTCAAGATCCAGTGTTTTGTAGGAAACAAATGTGATTGCTATGTATAAATTAATAAACATAATTGACTTCTGAATTGCTTTGGGCCATGGAGGGTACAGTTAGTGGCACAGCCTGGGAGGAGGTAGACAGCAGGAGGGTGAATTATCATTTTGTACCCTATGTTCCCAGAAAGATAAGGGAGATAAAGGAGAAGAAATGGAGCATGTGAAGCTCCTGAGTGGAGTTATAATAGGAACTAAACAGCTTAGATAAATCTGTAGCAAAGAAGTAAGGCTGAACGGACTCTTATATTTTAGGTTGTGTTCTATTGCTAAATGGAACCATCTATTTAAGGAAGATATGAGTACTAAATTTAAATGAGAGGAAAACCAGCGAATTTGTTAGTAAGATGAATAAGTTGTATCCAAGTGGACCTGACTTCTACACATTCAGCCAGCTAGAGTCCAGATAACCACAGAAAGGCTGCAGAACAAGCACAAAAAGAAAAAAAAAGTCACCATAATACGAGAGTAGAAAAAAGTCTGTATTTATGAAATGGACTTCACCTTCAAATTTACATCTAATGGCACCTGAAACTATTGGACAGGAGACTACAGCCCAGTGCAAAATATGGACATTTGGAAGCAAGGAGAGGCAGGCAGTTCCTCAAATTGCAAACCAAGACTGAGAAACTAATGAAACTTTGGACTGCAAATTTTCTTTTTAAAGGGATTTCTTCTCAAATTATTTTGTGTGCTACTGCAAGTTTGTGAATCCTCATCTATTCACCTTTCGGTTTGTCCATTTCCTAACTCAAGAGGGCAAACAGAATATATTGACTACCTGGACAAATAGCAGCTTGTGCCTACTACATCTCAGGAGAAAAACAGGTTAGAGCAAAAGAGAATGTGTCTGGAAAACTAGGTTTCCATCTTGCTTTAGACCACTCACAGAGGAGCCAGCATTAGCCCCTGAAACTTGTTGCTACATGAGCCTCCAACCACCAACTCAAAATGGAAAGGAACTGTGGCTACGTATTCCTTACTTACAGTACCACCCACAGGTTCTCTGCAGGTGGTGCCCACGGGGCTTGCCTTGCTCAGTCAGTCTCTGAGCTTACAACCTAAACACACAACATGTTAAATTACCCAGGTTTTGTTAAGTAACTTGAGTTGGAATCAAAATCTTAAATAACAAGACAGAAAACTGGCAAAGATAATTAAAAGACCTAGATTCATCCTAGCTAAATGCTAGCATCAACTGAAGATACTACCCAGTTCATAGGCTGGGGAGAGTGAGGTATCTCCAAGACCACCAGGCACCTGAGCGCTGACACTCCAGTGTTTGCCTGAACCCCTGTGGAAACTGGACCATCACAGATCAGAACTAGTTTCTGCAGATGTTTACATTTAATGAATGCTAAGCACTGCTAAACATAAAGGCTTGGCCCCACTTGACAGACACTTTCTCATCTTCTTTCTTGCTGAAAAAAAAATAGTTTAAAAGCAGAAGTTCAAAAGATTTATTAGTAATGATGAGGACTTTTCAATATACAATAGCAGAACTGTCTCAGTGAAGTCTCAGTGGCTAGCTGTATGCTTCAGACCATGTTCCTGACAGTGATCTTGGGATTGCAGGAACAAATGTAGATATTCTTAAAAGAAGGAGAAAGGCAGCATTTGCCATGGAAAATAATAAAATCATTCTGATGAGCAGAGCAGCCAGGTAACCCTGTCAAAGCCATGCATCCTTCATGTTAGTAGACATGTCATAAGGTAAACTGCTTAAAAGATGCCACTGTTTAAATAAAAAGCAAAATGGAGATATATACATGTAAAGTAGTTTTATTCCATTTTAAATGCAGAAAAATGTAAAAATACTTTAAGGGTGAGCTTGAAAGAAGAAGAAATTCCTGGGTTTCTACAATAAATCCATTCTTGAACAAATGCATTAAAATAATAAAAAGCCTCCTCTGCATCAAGAGTACAAAAAAGCTCTCAATTTTTTTATAGTCTCCCTCCTGTCTCCAAAAAGCAACTGTCAGCAGAAAACACAAAGAGAAACCAAACAACTTTGTCGAAAACTAGATTACTCACCTCATGGATTTGTCAAAAAGAGACCAGGCTTTTTCATATAGCAAAGATAAGTTTCATTGTAGACAAGAAAGAATGCACGTAATTAAATCAGTCACACAGATGAGCATGATTTGAATAAAATGCTACCTTGAATAATGCCTTCTTGCATATCAGTATCTCTGCCATATGGTGAGCATTGAAGATGAGTTGTTGTTTCTGTTTTGTTAACAAAAAAGACATGGTTGAACTAAGACATCAAATTATGATGAAACTTAAGTAGCACAATGAAAATAGTGCACATTGTAAAGTCATCTGTCTGTGTTGTCTGCAATGATAATTTCCTTAATCTCAAAAGAACATAGCTGATACCACACTTAGAGAAGAAAAAATACTTATGCCCTGAGGTACAAACTTATGCTGAAATGATTTAACCTAACATCTTTAAAGATTATTCTGAAATTGCAAAGAACTCTATAAAAGCAGATGCCAGCATATTTGCCACATGGATACAGTGCATCACTTACTTAAACTCATTCTTGGATATATACTTTGATGTTTTATAACTGACTCTGTATTCAAAAATTAAGCTTATTTTAACACAAATACTGACTTGCTGAATTTTATACCCATATGTTTGAATAAAAGAGACTGACAAACACCAAAAGACGTTAGAAATGGTTTTATGAAATTACAGAGATATAATGAGAGTACACAGAGATGTTAACTTCAGTTTCAGAAGACTGCAGAGACTGCTTCATTCCATGAATTCCAGGAAGAATCTCATGAGACTAAATAAATAATAAAGGAGGGGAGGGTCATTTGCTCAATAACTCCCCATTAAAATATAGTAAATACAGAAACATCAGAAGTATGGGGGAAGAAAAGATTGGGGTGAGGGACGAAAAATTAGCCATGAAAAAACTAAAGAACTGAAATTATTTTGGCAACAATACTGTCTCCCCTTTATGTCTACGTACTATGACACATTTTTTGATTACGTAATCACCAACTGCATTGCTCTAAGATCTCTGCTTCTCCCATTTCACAGGTAGTGCAATTTCCAATGAAAGGATCACGGAAAAGTGAATATAATTCTTCTATATTGAAGTTATACTTGTCTACTGTCTGTGAATTACATGGAGAAACAAACAGACCATCTTTATGTCTCCTTATCTGTCCTTAACTAGAAAACAGGTGATAATATAACTGAGCACTTTTCATGGAGGAAAAATACAGTAGAATCATAGTACAAAATTCAGTTTGGTTTTACCTATGTTATGTACAGAGTGGAATCAGAATATCATGAGGTTATACCATGGCATGAAGTCACCAACAGACATCAAAGACTCTGATAGCTCTCCAACATGAGTAGCAGTTCACAACATCACTTAGCTTGCTTATTTTGCAAGTGAAGAAGCGAAGTCCTAGAAAATAAATCTTGCACTGCACAAAGCAGAAGAAGCCATGGTGCTGGTGTAAACACTGAGAAACAGCAGACACATAAGGAACACTATGGGACGGACTTGTCACCATCAACACTTTTTTTCAGACATTTGAATATAGAGATTTACAGGCTCCATTTTTAGTTTATAAACTAAGTTTTAGTTTATAAAATTAGGAAATATTCCTTTTTTTACAGCAAACATGAAGAAAAAATGTAGAAGGTATTTTTTATATAGCTTGTTACACTGTATAACTAAGAACAATTTTTCTGACAGGCTCTTCACTGATACTATGACATGCTATATTTTTATATGGTGGCCTTCTTATATAACAACACCAAACACTTCAAGAGAAAGCTTTTCACTCCAGAGATTTGTCCATTTTGAGCCAACATGTAACTGACAGAGAATGAAAAATAGAAGGACCATCCAGCACACATCTTTGCTATTTAAACTGTTTTTACGAAATCCTCTTAACTGCTAAAAATATGTTGAATGAAGGTAGACAAAACAGTAGGCCAGATTAAGTTTGCCTTTGTATTTCATAGAACAGGTATTTCTTAGAAATCACTCATTGCACTCCCATATAAAATTATTCTTAACTGCTATATTAGAGCAAGTGCATGCAATTGTCTAAAGTGAAAGTGTCATCTATTACAGGTAAAACTCATCACAAGCTTTAGAACACACCTGGATGTTTCCGAAGAATTATTCCCTTCCTACAACTGCAGGCTGAATTCTGATTAAGCACTATATACCTGCCAAACAGGCAGCTTTTTTCAATATCTAAACTTATTTTAATTATTCATGTATTTTAAGTCAGCAGAGACCCTAAAAAGAAGTATTACATGAAAACTACATTGGGTGAATAATAACATCTGCATAAATTAAAGACTTGGTTGGGCAAAATGGACATATTAAAGCTGCCTCCTGATTCGGAGAAAATTCCAGGAACAAACTTGCCAACAAAGTTTTCAAGCTGACAAGCAGGTATTCTTTATTGCAGCGCCAGGAGACACAGGGAATAGCTCCTCCTAACGTGTGTCCCTGGATTGCTACACAAGCCATCCTATTATTGTCCCTGGGCATACATACATATTCATGAGGCTACGTATGGATTACATCATTTTCCAGAAAGTTTCCCACATGCATACAGAATTGTGGTGGTGGTCTCTGAGGGTCGTTTACTTCTTCCAACAATCTTCAAGATTCTACAAGAATTCTTGCACATAGCCAGTGACAGCCTGGGGCAGGGAGAAGGCCACAGAGGGGTTTACAGCATAAACACGTTATGTAAGTGACTGCTTAAAATGAAATATTAAGTTATTCTTTCAGATGCAAATACAATTGTGGTCCCTGTACCATTAAGAGAGAAAATTTTACTTCCTGCTACCAACCAAGCACCACATCTTACTTTAGAGGCAGCAGTCAAGTTGACCAGCTTCAGAGAACAACCTCCACTGAGCCCTTCCAAAAACAGTGCAGCCAAAGTGAACTTTGCACTAGTGGAAACTACCAGATACAGCATAAAAATTTAATATTATGGGGTTGCAGCAATGCAACTTCAAATTATCTCAGTGATAGAACCAGTATTATGTCCAAAGTTGGATACAGCTTCATTCTTAGTTGGGGGACAGCACATCCATATAACCTTGGTCACATGGAGTGATGCATAGAAAGTGCTATGCCACCTCACTCTAAGGCCCCTCCAGCTTCTCCCATCTCATATCTGTTCCTGTTATCAGATTTGTCTACAAGCTGGAAAATTTTCAAAGGCATAAATGGATCTTGAGGTGGTTGTCTTCCACTCAATCCTAATGACAGCTTGAGGTCTTACACTTTTTTTATACCTTTCAAGATGTCATTAAAAATAGCTTTGATTCAATTATTATACCTATGCAAGAAAAGAGAATTCTGCTTTGTGCTGTTAGCAATTCATGTCCTGATTTCTGTTCCCTACTTATTGCATTAATCATTCTTTTGCCATTTTATTGCTCAACTAGATCTTCAGAACTGAGGAACTTATTTCCATAAGCATTATAGTGACTCAGGCACACAACAGAATGAATTTGGAGCTAGAGTTTACATTTGATTTAGTATTTTCAGGGCCTGGGCATTTAATACTAGTTGTAAAAGTACTTCTATGGTGAAATCAGCTTCTCATTTGTACAATTCATTGACCTTTTTAGCTCACAAGTGAAGAGCTGTAGGTTACAAGGATTTTCAAAACATAATTTAATTATCCAAAATTTAATAAAGAAATCATGTTTTCTTATAGCTTGAAGTAATTCCTAAAAATCTAATTAAAATATCTTTAATTAGTGCTGCCAAAATTGCTCAAGCATCAAAGAAGATCATATCCCCCTTCTCTAGAAAAAATGATAAAATCATTTTGCAATTTATATGCACTATCACTTCTGGGAAAAATGTGGCTGTCTGGGATTTTTCTAAAGACAAAGTTCAAAAATGTTCAAAGTGCTGAACTGTACTGGCATTGTACTGTACCTGATAAGAATAAAGAAATCATGCTTATTCCAGCAAAAATGGAGTTCTGAGATGTCAAACACTGTGCTGGTCAGGGATGGTATCCGGAGTGTACACAATTTATAATCACTCAGATGAAGCAAGGTGCTTTATTCTGTCTGATGGTTGATTCTTGTCTATCCATTACACAATAACATTTGAAAGTTGTAACTGATCAGTACCAGAAATGGAGGGAACAACTGGCTAAGTCTCATCCATCCTTGTGACAGTCAAAAAAGCACGAAGGAAGAAAGTGGACACAAAAGATGTGTCTGGAAGCAGAGCTTGCACAGGTATACCTGTCCTGGAAAAAGCACCATGCCCTCGTGACATGCACACAGAAAAGGACTTGAACTGCAGCACAGTAGCCGTGCTACACAGCCTTTCATCAGATGTGCCACAGAGTAAACAGGTTACTCACAGTTTGCATCTCACTCCATAGCTAGCTGTGTGCTCCATGCCCATCACAGCATGCTCCATAGAAAGGACTGCAGCTGCCACAGCCTCTAGCCACTTCTCTGAATGTCCTTCCAAATCATTGTGCAGCCTTCTGCTTTCATTGCTTTCGGAGAAAACTCCGGGGACAAACTTGCCAACAAAGTTTGACAAGCAGGTACTCTTTATTGCAGCGCCAGGAGACACAGGGAATAGCTCCTCCTAGCGTGTGTCCCCGGATTGCTACACGAGCCTTCCTTATATAGTCCCTGGGCATACATACATATTCATGAGGCTACGTATGGATTTCATCATTTTCCAGAAAGTTTCCCGCATGCGTACAGAATTGTGGTGGTGGTCTCTGAGGGTCGTTTACTTCTTCCAACAATCTTCATCACTTCTGGCAGCCTTTGAAGCACACACAGTAGATACTCATGCCAGTTTAATTGGTTCATTAGCACCAGAGACATAATAATCCTCCTATCCTCCTACTTATCAGTTGGTTTAACTGTCGCCCATCCTGGACACTGGACACCTGCCATTCCCAGATACTCCTTATCTCCTACGTCCTGTTTTTCTATCCTGTTTTTCTTACACTTATTTTGTACTAAGGTCATAGGGACTTAAAACTATGTCAACTACAACGGTTTATCTCATACAAGAATTCTCAGTATGTTCTCTAGCTGTACTCTATTTTTTTCTCTGTGAATCATGCACCTCAGTAATTTTCCATTGCTACTGTGTCCTGGGTTCAGCAGTAGCAGTCATGTTTTTTTTGTGTTAACTGGTGCAGTGCTGTGTTTTGACTTCTAGCTTGAGAACAGTGTTGGTGAAGTCGATGTTTTCGGTTGTTGCTAAGTGATGTTTACCCTGACCAAGGACTCTGTGGAGCTCATGCTCTGCCAGGGAGGAGGGGAAGCTGTGAGGAGGCAGAGACGGGGCGCCTGACCCGGGCTAGCCGGGGAGGTATTCCATACCACAGCACGTCATGCCCGGGGTGGGGGGTAACTGGGAGTTACCCGGAAGGACAGGAGCTTCCGGGTGGAACTCATCTTCTTGGCCGGTGGTATCATATTCTCTTCCCTTGTTATTTTCCCTTATCATTGTTTTAGCTGATAGTAGCGGTGGTGATTTGTTGCTGGACTGTTCTTGTCTCAACCCGTGGGAGTTGCACTCTCTCGATCCTCCTCCCCGTTCCTCCAGGAGCGGGGAAGGGGAGAGCCCCGGTGCAGGGGGGGGGAGACGGACACGGACCTTGATTGTTGTCAGCTCGGCACCACTCACTGGGAGTGAGTGAACAAGTTACCTGACTGGGTTTGGCTTTCCATGGTTCAGAAAATGAGTGGAATTTTAATTGGAATATATGACATACTGTTTTAATTTAATTTTTCCATTTCAATTTTTCCATTTAATTGGAATAACGACATACTGTTACAAAGCCATCAAAATTACTTAAAACTGATTCTAAAGGTTTATATTTCATTTTGTGATTTTGTGCCTCCTTGTCTCAACAGTGTCAAGATGAAGCCCATCACCAGGGCCAGCATCTCAGGAACACCCTCTCCCTCTGCCAGGAGAAACTGTAATTGTGCAGTGACACATGCAGGGCTTGCAGGGGGTGCACAGATGGAAAGCAAGAGGGAGCAGGTAGAGAAGGAAATAGGGGGAGGAAAAGAAGGAATGAACTGTGTTTAACAAGTATAACACAGTCAAAACAGAAATGGGCCCACAGAGTCAAACATCATGTCCTTGGAGCTTGAAAATGGGGCTGAGGGGCCTCAGAGATTCCCCAGAACTGAGAAAGAAGATGGTACAAAGACAGAGAGTCTCTAAAGGAGGGAGAGAAGGGGAAGCAACAAGTAGAAAGACATAGGAGAAATGTGTTGAAGCTGCCTTCAGTAACTTCAGTGAGCTCAATCAACAGAAGCTTTGCACAGCCCACTGGTATTTAATAAAAATAACTCCTAGTCCAAAATCACTAACAACTCAAAAGTGTCAGTGAGAAGTGAGTACAGGCACTGTGTGCCAACAGATCTCTGACTCCCAAAGTAGAAGAGCTCTCTTCAGTGGAAGCACTTCAGCACTGCCTGTGATGGAAAAGCACATGGAAGAGCTCATGCTACATAACTAGAAATCAAGTATGTAGGAAAGATAAATAGGTCATAGAATGATTTATGTTGGAAAAGACTTTTAAGATCTTCAAATCCAACTGTAAACCTAACACTGCCAAGTCCACTACTAAACCATGTCCCCAAGTGCCACACACAGATAAACTTGCAAACACACATCCACGCCTGTAGTAAATCCCCAGCAAAGGTTTCTCCTAATGCCATGACAAATGATCTGACTCACACTGTATTCTGCCTTCCGTCAGACAAGAAATAAAGTTATAGGTAAAAGTTTGGGATCACAGAGCTTGAAAGAAAATAAGAGATCCAAGTCTGGCTGATTAAAGCTCCCCTATAGCTCCTTCACTAATCCAAACCTAAGAGTTCCCACTTCCTTTTGAATTTACTTTCGCTGCTGTGGTGCAGAGAAAAACCTACCATTCCCTGAGTAACTAAATGTTTTCTAGCAGCCTCATTTTCTTTCCTTTCTGTGTGCTGATAAGAACCTGAGCATCAGTTCTCTCTCCTTTAGCACAGCAGGCTGAGTCTTGTTTTCTGAGTGCTTCAATTTGGCATTAGTACATTTCTAACATCAACTGCATCTTTCAGATTGATCTTTAAAAAATCTCTGCTGCGTAAAATAAGTTGGGAGGGGATGAAATAGAGGATTGAGGGTCATTTGTATAATTGATATCTGATGCTTTTAAAGTTAGCAGACATTCAAACCACAAGACCTTCACAATGAATTATGTTGTTTCTACTTAGGCATAAGCATAGGCATGCTGGTGGGATCCCCATTTAGCTGCATACTGGCATACATATGGGCTGGCTGCTGCTATGTTTTTTACTATTATAATTAATGCTAATAACGGTAATAAAAATATTATCTAGCCCTAGGTAGAGCTCTCAATTAGTAAATCTCAAAATACTTTCCAGGAACCATTAACTAACTCCTCAGTTTGCCATCAGAACAAATGGGACTAACTAAAGAGCCATTTACTTTTTAATGTGCATCACTGACTGACACTAATAGGGCTGACAATAGCCTTTATCCATGTATGTGACCACAGTTACTTAGAGTTGTTGTCTGAAGTGCTGCCATATACTAGGAATTTCAAAATCTCAAATATATTTAAATAAGCTGCCTGACAGAAGAATCAGAAGGCGAATCAACATATGAATTCTTTAGGGACATAATTTAGTCAGTGAAATGTTTCAGTCAGTTCTTCCTGGATTTTTTTCTTTTATTCCCAACTTGCAAATGGAAACTTTCCATGATTATCAAACTACTTTCTTACCATGTGTTTCTGCTTAAAATGTTCAGCATATAATTAGCCAGTGTCTGATACAAAACCAATGGTAACTCTGGGTTTGGGCATCTATGCACCAGTCCTGACAGCTCTGCTTAGTATGTAGCATCAAGCAGAGTATCAGCGCCCAGCTCAGATAGTTTGATTCCCCTAATATGATCTCCTAAGAAAAGAAATCTGCTGAAGTATAAGGACACCTGGATGCAACTGCATGGGTTTGAAGCTAGTGAGAACTTTTTTTTAATGTGAGTTAGCATGTTAAGGTACTGGAACGGTTTTAAAAGTCTTACCTCTTGTTCCTTTTATTACGAGCATGAGCAGGGGATATAATGTCATGAAAATGAGTTAGAAGACAGTTTTATATGTCTGCACTGTAACATTATCTGCTGGAAACACGCTGCCAAGCAGAATAGTAAATTAACTATTGTATTAAAATTTGCAGGATTATTCCTAGAATTTTCATTTCTGTTTTATAGTCAAGTAAAAATTTGTATTTATTATATGATGATCATATATCATAAGCAGTGATTACATTTTTAATTAACAATTGAAAAATTAATTATACATTGCAGGATTCAGAACAGAGTGGTATAGCTTAATAACCATGCTGTTATATGACTTATGTATTTCATACTATAAAAACTTATACTGAATATAGGGGTTATAAAATTTACTCTGGGAAAAATGCTGTAAAAATTATCATAGGTTGCTAATTCAGTCACTGCGAATGAAAAAACTAGTCCTTTTACTAGGAAGGTGTAATAATAAGTGTTCGCTTTTGGGGGCAAGCTGCACTCAAATGTGGTTGAGGTCTGTGGCCAAGTACTCAAAGTGTCTTTTACTTCCAAAACTAAATAAATTTTACACCCTACTCATTACAGCTACTTCCAGCATTATCTTGAGCTTTGGCTGTAAAAGTGCATTGGAATATCTGGTCTGAGCTATGAGTCTGCGAAACAGTACAAGGGAGACTCGTGCAGACTCATCACAATGCCCAACAGCGACCTATAGCTCTTATGTCAGCAGAAAACATTACTGATAACAACGAAAGTTAGAACTGCATAGTTCTAGAACATGAAGGTGTGTAAGTGCTCTCTTTGCATACTTTTCATGGACACACTAAAACAGCCAAAGTACTCCTTTCTGATTTATATTTTTTTAATTGCAATACTCTATGTGCCATAAATGTGAATGTTTCCCCTAAATCCCTGTGCTAAAATTTCCCCCTCGATACCTCTCATGATTATGCAGAAGTGTCACATTGAACTGAATGAAATATAGTAAAAGCATCATCATAGGAAAGAAATGTTGGGATAGGTAGTAAATATATGATTTTTTCCACATGGACATGCTCTGGTTCTTGTTAACAGTAGAGTTACACGCTATATGCTATGTTTTGAGGTTTTTTAGATTGAAACAGCCCATTACTAGTAGTTTGTTCATTCACTTAGCATTATGGAAACCATGATTCTATTTGTATGAATCACCCCCTTATGTATGCTAAATGTTGACAGCAGCTGCATTTAGCAAATTTCATTGCTTCCTCACAATTCCTGAAGTGTAGGAAAGCTCTGTGCGTGTTTAGGCCTACAGAAGTTTACAGGCTTCTTTTCTTTTTATCAGCTAAAAGCAGTTAATCCCTGGAGGAGAGGAGGTGCAATATGTTTTTAGTTTGCTGTTCTCAGACACAAACATGATTTTCTCTAATTCTCCTCCATTCCTTCCTAAAGCAAATAACTGGTTGTCTGCTCCCTTTTCCCCAGTGGCTCTGCTATTTCAGGCTGCTTGTCTGAATCTCCTTGAGGAACCCTTTTTCTTCCAGTCAAACTTCAAAAGAGAAGTATCAAGGGAGCAATGGCTGTCACTTTGTGTAAGTAAAGATTACTTTTTCATTTAGCATCCTCCTCATGTTTTTTTTCAATTTTTTCAAAGTCTCAGCTTCCTCTGTATTTTGAATAAAATCTTGACCTTCTCTCTACTTTTCTCCAGCTGCATGGAGGAAGAAGTTTGGTGGGAGCACAGAGCCATGATGATTACTGAGGGATTATTTGAGGAAGGAAGAGGTTAGAGATGATGTTTCTAGCACAAAGAGGCTGTTGTTGGCAGAAGTTTGAGGCAAGGTCCTGAGGGACACACTTCTGTTAGGAGAAGTGCTTTGGGAAAGAAGAGACAATTTAGGGTAGGATTTTAAGAAATGGAAGAAACAAAGAGTAAGAGAAGAGGAGAATACAGTGGTGAAACCCTCTGTGGGTTGAGGAGGAGATGTTAGGGACAATCCAGTTCCTGAGACATAGGCATTTATTACTATTTGAGCTACTCTGGCACTTTAGACATCTTTATGGAGCTGGCAGCTAAACTACAGGGTGCAAGTGAGCTTTCCTGAACTTGCAAGTGAAGATTCCTAAGGAGATTTCAAAGGAAAGTAGATCCCTATGCGTATTTGATTTAATTATCGCTTGTATATTTAGTAAGACATAGAAATTAGGGAGGAAAGCATGAAGAAAGTTATTACAGAAAATGGTAAAAGGAAAGCAGCAAAAGAAAGGAAGACTTGACAGGTCATATAAAACAGAAAACATGCTGAAGAGTAGGAAAAATGAGAAGGAAGTGATCTCTGGGGGGAACAGTAAACAAGCAGAAAACTGCAATGATGCTTAAAAGTTTAAGTTGCATACTCTGCTAGTAAGTTACTGGCAGACATTTAGTACACAAGTCAGGTTAAACTTCAAAAATATCCATGTCCCACATTGGTTTAACACAGGTATTATTCTGCAGTGTCAGACATCTGTGGATATATAGAATCAGTCTATGAAGATTCAGATGATACACTAAAAAAAAAAAAGTTATTACTTTTATTATTTTCTAAATTAAAATATAAACCTAAGGCCATTCCATAAATGAAAAACAACAGACCTTCCTGAATCCCTGTAGGATGATTGCACGTTACAAGTGACCAAACATCTGGCCTCCTATACTATTGTCGTGGTTTAAACCCAGTCAGGCAACTTGTTCACTCACTCCCAGTGAGTGGTGCCGGGCTGACAACAATCGAGGCTCCCCCCCCACCCCAGACGGGGCTCTCCCCTTCCCCGCTCCCGGAGGAACGGGGAGGAGGATCGAAAGAGTGCAACTCCTACGGGTTGAGACAAGAACATTCCAGCAACCAATGTACAACACAAATCACCACCGCTACTGCCAACTACAACAATGATAAGGGAAAATAACAAGGGAAGAGAATATGATACCACCGGCCAAGAAAAGAGTCCCACCCGGAAACCCCTGTCCTTCCAGGTAACTCCCAATTACCCCCCACCCCGGCCATGACGTGCTGTGGTATGGAATACCTCCTTGGCTAGCCTGGGTCAGGCGCCCTGTCTCTGCTTCCTCCTGGCTTCCCCTCCTCCCTGGCAGAGCATGAGCCTCACAAAGTCCTTGGTCAGGGTAAACATCACTTAGCAAACACTGAAAACATCGGCTTCACCAACACTGTTCCCAGGCTGGAAGTCAAAACACAGCACTGCACCAGCTAACACAAAGTAAAAACATGACTGCTACTGCTGAACCCGGGACATTATCCACCCCTTATTCCATACCATTCACGTCGTGCTCAGATCCCACATTTTCAATACACCATCGCTCTCCCACATATATGCATCCATATACATACAGACCAAGAGGAAAAGATCATTTTCTTAGTGCATGGACCAATCCCTATAATGCTGCCGAGTCCATTCGGCCCATGATGTTCAAAGTTCATTCTCTGTTGGGAAGATGGCTGGAGGGAAGTCAGGGCCAGTCGCTGGTGACCTGGAGACATCTAGTTGATGGGCTATAAAAGTATTACACAGCAGGCAACAGCATACAATTGATTTCACTGGCTGTTTTCCCCTAAAATCAAATCCCCTTGAGGTATACATCGGACTTCCCCATCTTCCCGCATTACCCACCAAGTATATCCAGGTCCCTGAGCAAAAGCAATCCCACGAGTGGGTTTGCCTTTACCTGAAGCAGGAATAACCCAGACTGTCTTCCCCAGCAAATTCTTCATATGCACCATGGGAACTTTGTCCCCCTCTACAATATGTAAAAGTTCTGACTGGGCTGGGCCAGCCCTGTTGGCAGATCCTCTGGTGTTGACCAGCCAGGTGGCCTTTGGTAAGTGTGTATCCCAATGCTTGAAAGTTCCCCCACCCATCGCTCTCAGTGTAGTTTTTAACAGCCCATTGTACAGTTCGATTTTCCCAGAGGCTGGTGCATGGTAGGGGATGTGATATACCCACTCAATGCCATGCTCTTTGGCCCAAATATCTGTAAGGTTATTCCGGAAATGAGTCCCATTGTCTGACTCAATTCTCTCTGGGGTGCCGTGTCACCACAAAATCTGTTTCTCAAGGCCCAGGATGGTGTTCCGGGCAGTGGCATGGGGCACAGCGTATGTTTCCAGCCACCCGGTGGTTGCTTCCACCATGGTAAGCACATGGCGCTTGCCTTGGCGGGTTGGTGGCAGTGTGATACAGTCAATCTGCCAGGCCTCCCCATATTTATACTTCAACCATTGTCCTCCATACCAAAGAGGCTTTAACTGCTTGGCTTGTATAATTGCAGCACTTGTTTCACACTCATGAATAACCTGGGCAATAGTGTCCATTGTTAAGTCCACCCCTCGGTCACGGGCCCATCTATATGTTGCATCTCTGCCCTGATGGCCTGAAGTGTCATGGGCCCACCGGGCCAAAACTAATTCACCTTTATGTTGCCAATCTAAGTCCATCGGAGCCACTTCAATCTTAGCCGCTTTATCCACTTGTTGGTTGTTCTGGTGCTCCTCAGTGGCCCGACTCTTGGGTACATGGGCATCTACATGACGTACCTTCACCACCAGGTTCTGCACCTGGGCAGCAATATCTTTCCACAGTGCAGCAGCCCAGATGGGTTTACCTCTGCGTTGCCAGTTGCTCTGCTTCCATTGCTTCAACCACCCCCACAGGGCATTTGCCACCATCCATGAGTCAGTATAGAGATAAAGTACTGGCCACTTTTCTTGTTCAGCAATGTCCAGGGCCAGCTGGATGGCTTTCACCTTGGCAAATTGACTCGATTCACCCTCTCCTTCAGCAGTTTCTGCAACTTGTCGTCTAGGACTCCATACAGCTGCCTTCCATCTCCGATGTTTTCCCACAATACGGCAAGAGCCATCAGTAAACAAAGCATACTGCTTTTCACTTTCTGACAGTTTATTATATGGTGGGGCCTCTTCAGCACGCACCGCCTCCTCCTTTGGTGACATTCAGAAATCTTTGCCCTCTGGCCAGTTGTCCTGGGTTCAGCAGTAGCAGTCATTTTTCTCCTTCTTGGTAGCTGGTGCAGTGCAGTGTTTTGACTTTCAGCTTGGAAACAGAGCTGATAACAATGATGTTTTGGTTTGGCCAAGGACTTTGTGAGCCTCATGCTCTGCCAGGGAGGAGAGGAAGCCAGGAGGAGGCAGAGACAGGACACCTGACCCAAACTGACCAAAGAGGTATTCCATACCACAGCACGTCATGCCCAGGATGTAACTGGGAGTTAGCCGGAAGGGCTGGGGGACTGCAGGGTTGGAGGAGGTATCGGTCGGAGCTTGGTCGGGCTTGGGGGGCGAGTTATCGGTCAGCGGGTGGTGAGGTGTTGTATTCTGTTCCCTTGTTATTTCCTTTATCATTATTATCATTGGTGGTAGCAGTAGTGATTTGTGTTATACCTTAGTTACTAAACTGTTCTTATCTCAACCCGTGGGAGTTGCATTCTTTTGATTCTCCTCTCCGTCCCTCCAAGAGCAGGGGGAGGGCAAGAAAGGGGGGGAAGTGAGCGAACGAATTACCTGACTGGGTTTAAACCACGACACCAGTCCATGATGACTTCTAGAATGCCTGGATGACTGAGATTTCCTATTCGAGCTCGTTGTGTAATTAGTGCAGCCCATTTACTCCATGTAGCATCAGTTGCATGATGTGTAGAGGAGACCCTGCCTTTGAACATCCAGCCCAGCACGGGCAGCTGGGGTGCCAGGAGGAGCTGTGCTTCAGTGCCAATCACTTACAAAGCAGATCGAACCCCTTCATACGCTGCCAGTATCTCTTTCTCAGTTGGGGTATAGCTGGCCTCAGATCCTTTGTATCCCCGACTCCAAAAGCCGAGGGGTCGACCTCGAGTCTCCCCTGGAGCTTTCTGCCAGAGACTCCAGGTAGGACCGTTCTCCCCAGCTGCAGTGTACAGTACATTTTTTACATCTGGCCCGGTCCGGACTGGTCCAAGGGCTACTGCATGAACTATCTCGCGTTTAATTTGCTCAAAGGCTTGTTGCGGCTCAGGGCCCCATTTAAAATCATTCTTCTTCCGGGTCACGTGATAGAGAGGGCTTACAATCGAACTGTAATTTGGGATGTGCATTCTCCAGAACCCCACAGCACCCAAGAAAGCTTGCATTTCTTTCTTATTAGTTGGTGGAGACATTGCTGTTATCTTGTTGATCACATCTGTGGGGATCTGTCTACGTCCATCTTGCCATTTTATTCCCAAAAATTGAATCTCCTGTGCAGGTCTCTTGACCTTACTCCGTTTTATGGAAAAAACAGCCTTCAGCAGGATTTGGATTATTTTCCTCCCTTTCTCAAAGACTTCTTCCGCTGTATCGCCCCACACAATAATGTCATCAATGTATTGCAGGTGTTCTGGAGCTTGCCCCTGTTCCAGTGCAGTCTGGATCAGTCCATGGCAAATGGTAGGGCTGTGTTTCCACCCCTGGGGCAGTCGGTTCCAAGTGAACTGGACACCCCTCCAAGTAAAAGCAAACTGTGGCCTGCACTCTGCTGCCAAAGGAATTGAGAAAAATGCATTGGCGATATCAATTGTGGCATACCACTTGGCTGCCTTTGACTCTAGCTCATACTGAAGTTCTAGCATGTCCGGTACGGCAGCACTCAATGGTGGTGTGACTTCATTCAGGCCACGATAGTCTACTGTTAGTCTCCATTCTCCATTAGACTTTTGCACTGGCCATATGGGGCTATTAAAGGGTGAGCGGGTCCTGCTGATCACCCCCTGACTCTCCAGTCTATGGATCAGCTGATGGATGGGAATCAGGGAGTCTCGGTTGGTGCAATATTGCCGCCAGTGCACTGTTGTGGTCGCAATTGGCACTTGTTGTTCTTCAACTTTCAGCAACCCCACAGCAGAGGGATCTTCTGAGAGACCAGGCAAGGTGGACAGCTGCTCAATTTCCTCAGTCTCCAAAGCAGCAATACCAAAAGCCCACCGGTACCCTTTTGGGTCTTTGAAGTACCCTCTCTTGAGGTAGTCTATGCCGAGGATGCATGGAGCCTCTGGACCAGTCACAATAGGGTGCTTTTGCCATTCCCTCCCAGTCAGGCTGATTTCAGCCTCCAGCACAGTCAACTCTTGGGATCCTCCTGTCAATCCAGAAATATAGATGGGTTCCACCCCTTGACAGCTTAATGGCATCAGGGTACACTGTGCACCGGTATCTACTACAGCCTTATACTTCTGTGGGACTGATGTGCCAGGCCATCTGATCCACACAGGCCTGTAAATCCGATTGTCCCCTACCTCCACCTGGCTGGAGGCAGGGCCCCTCTAATGGTCATCACAGCGTTGGACACTTAAGTCGGGGTAAAAGGGATTATTCTTCGTTATCACAGGAGCTGGAGTAAAATCAGCTCTTCCATTCCATCTGGGAAACTGCTCACCAGAGACTGAAGCCGCAGCTCTCATGGGACGATTAGTCTTGGCCCTTGCTCCCCTCTTCATTTCACTCACCCGTTCCTCCAAAGCTGAAGTAGGTTTTCCATCCCACTTTGTCATGTCTTCTCCGTGATCCAGCAGGTAAAACCATAGAGTACCCCGTGGCATATACCTCCTGTATCTCCTCTCTCGAACAATAGGACGCCTTTTTTAATGGCTGAGACGTGTGTTGGTACACGTGAGGAGCTGGATAAATCAGATCGTCCCTCAATTGTTTGAGGTCCTGGGACAGTTTTTCCACAGCTGAGATGATGGAAGGGGTGAGATTGTCTTCGAACTCTCGGAGTTTATGAGCCATTTCATCCACTGTTAGTGGTACTATGTCATTCCAGGTTACTGTTGCCAATGAATGGGCATATGATGACTGTGCATTCCGTGTAAGTTTTCGCCACATGGGTCGTGTACATTCAACTTCATCTGGATCTATGGGTGTATCCCCGTTATTCGGCTTGATGTGATAGATCATCTCTATGATGGCTGATTCCCTCAGAGACTGGATGCCTTTGTCTATAGTAGTCCACTTGGCCGAACGACTCATAACATCGTCCTTGTATGGAAACCTTTCTTTCACAGCTGCCAAGAGCCGCCTCCAAAGGCTGAGGGACTTTTTCTCTCTTGCAATTGCTTTGTCAATTCCCCCTTCTCTAGCAAGTGATCCCAGCTGCTTGGCTTCTGTACCTTCTAGTTCGTGACCATCGGCCCCATTGTCCCAGCATTGGAGTAACCAGATGATGATGTGCTCCCCTGGTTGACGGGTAAAATCTTTTCGCATATTCCGCAGCTCGGTTGAGGTCCGAGGTCGAGAAGTTACCTCTTCTTCTTCTTCTTCGTCATGTGATGATGACTCCTGATTAGATTCTGGACTGGGTGGTGAATTCATTGGTTCTTCATCTCGCTTCACCCTTCTTGCCTCCTTTTTCCTGTTCTCTTGTGTACAGGGGCAACCGATATTGGTACGAATTGGTCCTCTGGTTTGGCTGCAGTGATTATCACTGTGGTTTGAGTAGCAACTGTACTTGTTGCTGGGGGTGGTGTAGCTACTGTGCTTGGAGCTGGGGTAACCGCACTGTCTGTTGCAGTCAAAGTTTGAGCAGCTGCTGTACTTGCCGCTGGGGTAGCTGCGCTGTTCATTGCAGCCAAAGTTTGAGCAGCGACTGTTGCTTTGCCCTCAGATCCGCCGACATTCTTTTCCTTTTGAAGGTGCTGGATAGTGTTGAAAAAGGCCCTGTAAGCATAGGCCAAGCCCCAGCACGTTGCCATGATTTGTCCATCTCTGGTATGGCCAGAATGACCACACACCTCATTTAAGTGTTTTACTAATTCTTCTGGATTTTGCAGTTGTTCGGTAGTGAAATTCCAAAGTACTGGAGGGGCCCACTCACCTAGATACTTGCCCATACTATCCCACACAGCATGCCACTCATGGCTGTCCAGCCTCAGGGAAAAACTCTTGGTCCTCCTACATCGTCGTTTGACCCCAGACAAGACCCAAACCTGACTCTGCTTAACTCTTGAAATCAGTAGTGGGCAAAACACACTCTGTATGCGTGCTAGCATGGTGATTCCCATCACCATCAGCAAACAAGTCTCAACAGCATTAAAAGGCCATTCAACAAATTCAAATCTCTCAAATGTAAATGGTCGGGGGGGACGACTGGGAGGGTAAAAGGATGTCTCCTTCACAGGTTGAGCACCTGAGAAGGAGAAAAAAGATGTGTAATTGCTAAGCACCTCCATCATATACCTCCCAAAGTATAAAGGTGGTGACCACACTGGGAACATAAGCCAGATCAGTTTCATGATCAATGATTCTATTGTATTACAAGTCATTACCATAAAGTACAATGGGACAAAAACCTTAGCCCAAGCCCCACACTTGAAAAACACTAATACAGCAAATACAGGATGGAAGTAAGATACAATATACTGAAACTGTGAGATCAAGAGGAACAACCTTGAGAGCCAATAAATCAGCATTGTGACGAGTGACTATTAATCCAGTCAGATCCGTCGTTATCTCAACCCCTCGTGCCCCACGTTGGGTGCCAAAAAGAACTGTCGTGGTTTAAACCCAGTCAGGCAACTTGTTCACTCACTCCCAGTGAGTGGTGCCTGGCTGACAACAACCGACGCCCCCCCCCCCCCCCCCCCGCCCCAATCGGGGCTCTCCCCTTCCCCGCTCCCGGAGGAACGGGGAGGAGGATCGAAAGAGTGCAACTCCTATGGGTTGAGACAAGAACAGTCCAGCAACCAATGTACACAAATCACCACCGCTACTGCCAACTACAACAATGATAAGGGAAAATAACAAGGGAAGAGAATACGATACCACCGGCCAAGAAACGAGTCCCACCCGGAAACCCCGTGTCCTTCTGGGTAACTCCCAGTTACCCCCCACCCCGGCCATGACGTGCTGTGGTATGGAATACCTCCCTGGCTACTCCAGGTCAGGCGCCCCACCTCTGCTTCCTCCCGGCTTCCCCTCCTCCCTGGCACAGCATGAGTCTCATAAAGTCCTTGGTCAGGGTAAACATCACTTAGCAACAACCGAAAACATCGGCTTCACCAACACTGTTCCCAGGCTGGAAGTCAAAACACAGCACTGCACCAGCTACCACAAAGGAAAAACATGACTGCTACTGCTAAACCCAGGACACTAGGAAACAAGTATTAAATACAACGAAGAAATCTTACGAGCAGTCCAGAAACTGATTAAGGTGGCAGTCATGCACTGTAAAGCACATCAGTGAGAAAATACAAAAGAAATTACAGGAAACAAATTGGCAGACAGAACAGCTAGGAGGACTGAGATGCCTTCCAAATGGCATTAATCTCTACTAAAACTATTGCTCTACCAAGAGATAAACCTAAATACTCACAGGAAGAAGAGAAACTAAGAAAGTTGCTAAATGTAAGAAAAAATCTGGCAGGATGGGCAGAAGGCCAAGTAGTAATCCCACCACTTATAATGAGGGAAATAATACAGGCACAATATAAAGAATATCATTGGAGAGCAGAAGCATTAGTGACGCTTCTAAAGAGACACACAGTATAAGTAAAACCGCTAGAAATAGCTAAAATGAGAACTGGAAAATCTGAAATATGTTGAAAAACATTCCAGTTGTAAAGAAAAAAGTGCAAATGGGAATATTGAAATCAGGACTGGAATCAGGAGATTATTGGCAAATAGAGTTTTCAGAGCTACCTTGGCAAAACGGGTATCGGTACATTTTGGTAGGGGTTGATACTTCTGCAGGATGGCCACAAGTCTTTCCCTGTTAGAGCAATCAAGCAAAAGAAGCCATTAAGTTTGTAGTGCAGGAACTTATCCCAAGATTTGGGGTGCTTATTGGAATATCTTCGGATTGAAGTCCACATTTTTTTGCAAAAGTGGTACAGGGCATTAGTAAAATGTTGGGAATTACTTGGGATTTACATACTCCTTGGAGACCACAATCCAGTGGAAAAGTAGAAAGAATGAATCAAACATTGAAAAGACAGATTAGTAAAATATGTCAGGAAACTGATTTGAAATGGCCTCAGGCACTCCCATTGGCCCTTTTGCGAATCTGTGTTCAACCTAAAAGTGGAACTTTAAGTAGTCCTTATGAGTTGCTGTCGTGGTTTAAACCCTAGCCAGACAGCTTGTTCATTCACTGCCAGTGAGTGGTGCCGGGCTGAGAGCAATCGAGGGCCCCCCCCCAGGTCTCTCCCCTTTCCCGCTCCCAGAGGAACGGGGAGGAGGATCGAAAGAGTGCAACTCCCACGGGTTGAGACAAAAACAGTCCAGCAACCAATGTACAACACAAATCACCACCGCTACCACCAATGACAACAATGATAGTGTTGTGTGTCAAATTTAAAAAGATTGATCTAAATTAATATCTTTACAGGCCACTGCCCACACTTAGTTCACATTTCTTTACTTTTTTATTCACCTCTCAATCTCGAGAGAATATGAAAAAGGGAAAAATATTTTTAAAAGAAAGAGAGAAAAAGTACAAAATTAAAGGGAAAAAAGGAAGAAAGTGAAGGGAAAGGAAGAAATCTAAAAGCAGGGAAAGACAACAGGAAAGAAAACAGTCTTGCAATGGGCATTTTTGTTGTGGAGAATGACTGTATGGTTGAACACAAATATTTACCTTGTCAATAGGGGCCAAAGGATCTAAGGCACAAGATATAAATGGGTTGGCTTGGTGATTTCCCCATTCATGCATAAGGGGGTAATAGGCCTGCTATGAATAGCGGAATTTAGAATAAAATTCATTTTCATCTGTTCTTGTAGAGACAATGCTGGCTATTCCAAAATGTATTTTTCTGTTGTAATATCCATTTTCATGTTTGTCTGACATGAGATTTACAGGAATGTAGGTGAAAGATTTGGATTTAATATTGTACAGGTTTTCTCTCGGAATGTTCTTTACATACAGTAGTATATATTTTGAAGACTGCTTTCTAAGGCCTAAAATGTTCCACATAGCCAAAGTATAAAATACTGTGTTTCCAATATCATCCTTTTCTTTAATAGCATTATTCCTCCACTCTCATTCTTGAAAGGTTTTTCCATATGTTTCACTTTCTTCTCTGAGCAATCTCACTGAAGATGATGGGATCCCTTGTATGTGCACCACACATCAAAAACTCATCCTAATTTCAGCTATGCTGATAATGGAAACTACAGGAAATTGGTATGTCATTTTCCTCCTACAACTGAAATTCAGAAAGAGCATAAGTAGAGTTTGAGGGCTGAAAGACAAGGTCAGCCTCTGAAGCACATATTTTGCCTATGTCTAAATCCACCTTCCTTGGCAGACGGTAACAGCAGACAAACGAAGGATCACATAGAGTCTTTTCCCCTAGAAGAAGGAAAGAGAAAAAAAGACAGTGCAATGGGAACAGCTTCATCCTCTCATCATAGATCAATTGGATATGGTTAGAACCATTGTGCATAGTGCTGTCTAGGAGTGAAAGAAGAGAAACTTCAGATGAAAGGAGTCATTCATGTGGTCATGTCCAAAAGACCCAAACCTGAAACTGCTATATTTCCAGCTGGAAGCAAGAACTGCAGTGGTATGTTCAGAGCCAGGCCTGAATTCAATATTTTTTCCCTGTGATTTCCATTTGAATGTTCAATTCAGACCCTGCTTTAGATCTTTTGATAAAGAACTTAATAGCAACTCTGTCTGAAAAGACAAGGGAAAAAAAGTAAACATGGCAACTAATTCAGTCTAACTTTTTTTTTATTGCCAAGCAGCATTTACCAATTTCATCACTGCACTCAGTGCTAGTGAACATGGTAATTTTTTTCTATTAATAGTCTTATTTTATTCTGTTAATATTTATGGACTATGCCTGGTTCACCTTTTTTATATCTTAGCATTCATCTGACGTTAGATTAGCACAGAAATGCTAATAAGGTTTCCTAGATAATCTTTGACTCTTCCATGGGAACAAGGAGGTACTCACGATTGGGAGATTCTAAAGGTCTTATTTTCAGTGACCCCATAATTGTCCATCCTAGTATTAAGTCTGAACAAAATGCTGATGTAGAGGAAGGCAAAATATGAGCTTATTGCAACCCCTAATGTCTAACCAAGAAACCAAAATTCCATAAACATAATTGGTTCTGTTTAAGGCACATTAGCAGGCAAGATATTGCATCTAGCATCAACCTAGCTCTGGTGACAACTTGAAATGAAATCCTGAATTCATAAGCTTGTTCTACTGCACCTTTGTCTTTTTTTTTTAAACTGCAAATCAGCTGCAGCAACTACAAAGTGTTATGTACTATATAGTGCCTGACAAAAGAAGAGTTCCACTTCCTGTGAGACCCGTAAATGCAGGAATAAAAATACTAAAAAAGGGTGTCTATAGCACTCAACTGTTTGATCCTAATCTAGCCTACAAGGCTACTCCTTTAGTCAGTAAATCACTGTTCATCTGAACTGCCTACGGCTCCAGATTGATAGGCAAGTGGTATAGTTGTTCAGCTGAGTCTGGTGACTATTGTTCAGAAAGGTAATATCCTCTCAAGTGAAATGCATCCCACTTGGAGGGTCCCATGGTCCTGAGTTGAACCAAATCAAAAGTAAAATAAGAAAAATTCAGTTCAGCTGTTGACTCCCTATTATACTTCTCGCAGAGGAGGAAGAGTAAGAAGAAAGATATAGCAATATAGTATCTAATTCAGAATAAATGAGAACCACCCACAGATCTGGCACAAAAATGACTGTAGCATAGAGCACAGCATTTGACTTGTGTGAATAGCACCATTGGTGCCAGCAGAACCACTGCCCAGGAACACAGGCAAGTTTTTCTGGTTTTAAAAGTTCATGATCTCTCCAATCAATTAAAGTAACATTAATTCTTGACAAATTAAAGTTTCTTCAAAATAATATTCACATTTTTAATTTGTTTTAAAAGCTTTTCCTTGTTGCCAGGGTATATGGGGCAACATGTCTGTCAGTGTGCCACTCTGCAGAGAACAATAGCTGAATAACTATGACAAAGAACTGTCTAATTAGTCTACATTTTTCAAAGAATAATTGCCTGTCAAGCAGTTAAACCATCTGTCTGGAAACACATTTCCTAGGGCAGCAACTGAAATTACAGGTATGCTTATATGGATCCCTGATAACATAAATCTTTCTCAAAAGCTGTCCTGTTTCTATTGTTTTATAGAAAAGTATATTTTCAGGACTATTTTATATTTGACAAGTAGTGCATAAAATTAAGGAAACTTGAAGGGTTTTCAGTTTTACAGCAACAATACTGTGCAACTAATGTACAGTAGTTCATTTCAAATAACAAGGTCGATGACTTCTTTAATGGCAAATGGTCCTTGTTTAGAACAGTTTAAAATACTGCTGTTAGTTTTTCAGAAGACATAAAGCACATGCATTAACAGTGGCATGAACAGAATAGCGTAAGGTTGAAGCAAAAGGGATGGAATATTAATGCTGTCACTCCAGGTAAAGATGGAAGCTATTTTTGGATCTTCCTTTTCAACTGTGCTTCAAGCAAGAATGTATTCATTACCAGACTCCATGGGGACTTTTGCTCAGTAAAACTTACTCAGTTTGTAGTGGTACAGAGGTAAAAGTACCTTAGAAAACATAAAGCATATTTCAATAAATATTAGTATCTTTAGCAAAGCTCAGAGGAGATATTTTCCAATACCTCATTATGTATCATATCTTCTTATTCTAACAGTAATCAGGCACCAGGGAAGAAACAGATCTGAAACTGGGATAAAGAACTAAATTAGAGATGCTGCATACTTGCTTTGTTCTAGTTATATCCCTGAAAATGAATCTAACATGATGTAATCAAGAAACTGCTAAGAACATAACAGAGAACTCTGCTTATTTATTGGGCATTGTTTTTTTATATTACTTAGATTTGCATAACTTGGCTCTTCATTTTGTATTAGCAATTTGTATGCTGTGATTTTCAAATCACTCTTAGTTAATTTCTAGTTTTGTTAAGGCCAAGGTTTTACAGCCTTCAGGTTTACAAACTGAGGATATTTCCATGTTCAAACTTACCAGGACTATCAGTAATGGAGCTCTCTACCAAATGTTTATTCTCTTGTCATTATCACTCAAAGCACTATGATATTTAACCAAAGGCTACTAACATTTGCTAGGAAAAACTGAGGTGCTTCTGCTTTAGCAGAGAAAGGCTAATTGCCGTGTTTGGCTTTCCAATATATATAAGCAGAAATAAAAATTTCTGCTCATTTTAGTATGCTTTTCAAGCATGGACCTACTCTGAAGTTTACACTAGAAGCCAAAAAAACTCTTGCTTTTGCCATCTGAAGTGGCAGACATCACATGTGGGGGTTTTGTGTTCATTTGCCATTCATTACTGGAAATCTCTTAGCATCAACCTTCAGGAGTATTTCTGTCACTATCTGTGAAGGAAGAATCCTGATTTTCTTTCAGATTTTCACTATACAAAAGATACCACAGATGGTATTACACAAGGGAAAAAAATGCACTAAGCTTAATTAAATTAGTAATTATAAGACTTTACATGAACATTTGTTGAAATACTATATTCATAGAATCATAGAATCATAGAATAGTTAGGGTTGGAAAGGACCTTAAGATCATCATGTTCCAACCCCCCTGCCATGGGCAGGGACACCTCACACTAAATCGTATCACCCAAGGCCTCGTCCAACCTGGTCTTGAACGCTGCCAGGGATGGAGCATTCACAACCTCCCTGGGCAACCCATTCCAGTGCCTCACCACCCTAACAGGAAAGAATTTCCTTCTTATATCCAATCTAAACTTCCCTTGTTTAAGTTTTAACCCGTTACCCCTTGTCCTATCACTACAGTCCCTAATGAAGAGTCCCTCCCCAGCATCCCTATAGTCCCCCTTCAGATACGGGAAGGCTGCTGTGAGGTCTCCACCGGCCTTGTGGTGACACAAATTTTCTCTCACGGTTGAAAGTATCACAATTATATATAAGATGTTGCGGAGTTCCCCTCCAGACGTATTGTACACTTACTGCTAATCTGTTACTAGAGAGTTTGCTTTTCTTTTTCTGTGCTCATTCCCACACACTAATAAAATTTCTTCTAAAACTTACTTAGACCACAGCTCTTGATTTAGAGACATTACCACAGGTATTTTCAAGGCTCTGTCAGCACTGTAATTGTAAACTCCAAGCTTCATTTTTCTTAAGCAAAAATCCAGCACTTAGGTTCCTTTGTCATTTATTAGCTTGCACGCTGAGTTACAGTTCTTTGTACATGAATACTCCCTCATCAACTTGCCAGCACAGAACCATGGATATTAACTGAGCAGGGATTTATCTTTGAAGCATACCATCAAACCAAGGAGTAAAATAGTATAGCTTTTGTTTAAAAGGGTGTACTATGCAATTAAACACTTTTCAATGAGACAAATTCATTTTTCCAAGCAAAGTGTGAAAGTATGAGAAAATTAGATCATTTCTCTCCTCATTATGCATTTTCTTCTTTTCTAATTTTAACAGTTCTGATGAGAGCTGTTCTCATCTCTTTACCTCCTGTGGTTATTTCTTTTATGAAAATGATAAACTTTAACCTGAACTTCTTCCAGACTGAACTCTTCATTGCATTACTCTATTCTTCACAAGCCAAATTTTCAGGAGAATGTATGTCTCTCCTGTGCCAGTCTTATTGACCTAACAAGGTATGGACCATGCTTACAGAGCACAAGCTATACCCAGCTTGTAAATGTTGTGGCTGAGGACAGATCTGCAGATCTATTCCTATGTATTCTCTTTACACCAGAGAAGACGAGAATTAACGACTAACTTCACAGTAAGTTGGCATCCCTATGCCACATCCTCAGGCAAGAACCTGAGCTGAATCAGGTGCCCTACAACTGCTGCCACTCCACATGTTTCCAGGCATGGGGAGCAGAGGTTGCCCTCATCCTTTGTGCCGAGTCATGTTTCAGGACACCTCCTGATGTTCCAGCTGGGCTCCAGAGCATCACCACTCCTGGGTTACCCACTTGATCACAAGGCTGATAACAGCCTTGTATTCAGATCAACACAATTTGTAGCCCTTAGATGTCATTGAGCTAGGGATATGGCCAAATTTTAAGACACTATGAAAAGGAAACACCTATGAACAAATCACTCACTGCCTCGGCAGTGAGAACACTGATGCATAGTTTCTGATGGTTCTGGCTATGAACACTGCCAGGGATGGAGCATTTACCACTTCCTTGGGCAGCCTGTTCCAGTGCCTCACCATCCTCACAGTAAAGAATTTCTTCCTTATATCTAACATAAACTTCTCCTGTTTAAGTTTGAACCCGTTACCCCTTGTCGTATCACTACAGTCCCTAATGAAGAATCCCTCTTCAGCATCCTTGTAGGCCCCATTCAGATACTGGAAGGCTGCTATGAGGTCTCCACGCAGCCTTTTCTTCTCCAGGCTGAGAAGCCCCAACTTTTACAGCCTGTGTTCATTTCTCTGCCCAAACCATAGCTGTGCCTGGGATTACCCCAACCCAGGTGTAGGACCTTGCACTTCACATGAGGTTGGCATTGTCCCACCTCTCAAGCATGTCAAGGTACCTGTGGATGGTATCCCTTCCCTTCAGCATATCAACAGAACCACACAGCTTAGAGTCATCAGCAAACTCGATGAGGGCACATCACTCCCACTGTCCATGTCACCAACAAAGATGTTGAACAGGAACCAACCCCTGAGGGACATCACTTGTTACTGGTCTACAGCTGGACATTGATTTGTTGACCACAACTCTGCATGCATCCATTCAACCAATTCTTTATTCACCAAGTGGTCCATCCATCAAATTTATGTCTCTCCAGTTTAGAAACAAGGATGACGTGTCAGACAGTGTCGAACGCCTTGCACAAGTCCAGGTAAACTATTTCAACTGCTTTGCCCCTGTCCATCAGTTCCATAGCCGCATCACAGAAGGCCACCAAACTGATCAGGCATGATTTGCCCTTAGTGAAGCCATGCTGGCTGTCACCAAGCACCTCATTGTTTTTCACGTGCCTTAGCATGCTTTCCAGTAGAATCTGCCCCAAGACTTTGCCAGGCACAGAGGTGAGACTGACTGGTCTGTAATTCCCTGGGTCATCCATTTTCCCCTTCTTGAAAATAGGGGTTATATTTCCCTTTTTCCAGTCGTTGGGAGCTTCACCCGACTGCCATGATTTTTCAAATATGACGGACAGTGGCTTAGCAACTTCATTCACCACTTTCTTCAGGACCCGCAGATTGATTTCATCAGGTCCCAAAATATTGCTCAAAAATACCTGAAGTGTCCTGAGCTCACCTACATGCTTACACCAGACTAGTTGTAAGGAAGACACTTTTTGCAGTGAGGGTGATGAGGCACTGGAACAGGTTGCCTAGAGAGGTGGTAGGTGCCCCATCTCTGGAAACACTTCAGGCCAGTTTGGATAGGGTCCTGAGCAACCTGATCTAGTTCAAAATGTCTGCTCATAGCAGGGAGAGGGGTTGACTAGATGGCCTTTAAAAGTCCCTTCCAACTCAAACTATTATTTGATTCTATGATTTCAAGTGAATGCTCCTTTCAAGTTGTCCTGGGTTCAGCAGTAACAGTCATTTTTCTCCTTCATAGTAGCTGGTGCAGTGCTGTGGTTTTGACTTTCAGCCTGGGAACAATGCTGATAGCGCCAATGTTTTCAGTTGTTGCTAAATAATGTTTGCTTTGACCAAGGACATTCTGAGTCTCATGCTCTGCCAGGGAGGAGGGGAAGCCGGGAGGAAGCAGAGACACCTGACCCAAACTAGCCAAAGAGGTATTCCATACCACAGCATGTAATGCCCATTATATAAACTGGGGGCAGCTACCTGGACAGCTAGATTGCTGCTTGGACCAGGCTGAGTATCAGTCAGTGGGTGGTGAGCGGTTGTATTCTCTTCCCTTGTTATTTCCCTTATCATCATTATTATTGGTGGTAGCAGTAGTGGTTTTGTGTTATACCTTAGGTACTGGACTGTTCTTATCTCAGCCCATGGGAGTTACATTCTTTCGATTCTCTTCCCCGTCACTCCAGGAGAGGGGGGAGGAAGAAGGCAGGGAGTGAGCAAGTGGCTGCATGGTTCTGAGTTACCAGCTGGCCTTAAACCATGACGCAAGTTAATTCAAAGCCCAGTAGCCTGCTATTCCAGGTGGTGGAGGTTCAGGCATTTCTTCCTTTGCTAAAAGCAAAGGGGCAGAAAGGAGATTTGGACCCTGCCCTCCCAGATGCGCCTCCTCCTTATGCATGTAGTTAATAAACTTTCAGGAGAATGGTAGCTGCTTTTTTTAAAACTAAGCAACAGAAATTCTTAACAAAAAAAACACAGAAAATCTTTGACAAAAAGAAAAAAACAAAAATACCGAAGGTTATTTCTGGTTTGCTATAGTTAAACAGCAATACTGTCATTAAAATAACTTAAAGGCACAAAAGAATACAAAGGACAGGTATGGTATAGTGAAACAGATCTGACAATAAATCATCTGTTACCATCTCTGCTTCAAAAACATCTAAAGAGTCCTAAACAATAACAAACCGGTGGAGTATTTCTTACAGATGATACAGCACAGCAGCAGCTCACCATGCTCACATATGAGCAAAACTCTACTTAAACTCTTTCCCCAAATCAGCTTCCTCTCATAGGATGCATCTACTTACATTTATTTTCATTATGGTGACGCTTATCAGTTAACTCAGCTTTTTGTTTCTTGGGAATGGGAAAGAAAATCGATCATTGCCATTTCTATTTTTAAATCCATGGGAGGCTCTCTGATACTCTAACTACAGAACTGCACAGAATCTGAGGCAGACAAATGGATTTTGCAACTGAAATCTAAAATATTATTATCAGGTCCTTCAGAAGATACAATGTTAGTCTGAAGGGCAATACAGTGATGGGGACATGTTACTTCATGTTAAAATCCCACAGTTTTTTTTCATTTCTGTAACTTCATCTCCCTTGCAACATGTTCCACTCCCACATGCAGAGAACTGAATGGAAAGGACTGTTTACCAGGAAGATTTGTGCCTGGAAGGAATGAAATGTGCTTTCTGTGTTGTCTCTGTGAAAAATGGATGATCTTTTCTGCAACAGTGACTAACCAGGCACTCCTGAATCCAGACATGAAGTCATTAACATTTCACACAATATTTTCAGAAATGGGCAAATAGGTGTAGGGGCCAGAAAATTTTCAGGCACATGACATCGCACTGGTGCTTCCATCTCAATTAGATATAGAATAGTTGAATGTTCAGAAACACATGCACATTTTTTCTTGTTAAACCATGAGTTATATCAAATAGGGAAAAATATTTTTCTCAGAATAGGAATTTGGTCTTTTTAGTACATTCAGGTCCCTATCTGCATAAATTACTTCCCTTTTAGACTGAAGCTTTATAATAGAAATTGTTGTTTAGTCTTTACTATGTATCCAACCCAACATTGCATTTCAACATACCTGCAAGTTTTATCTTCAAGCAAAAACACCACACAGAGTGCACAATAGGAGTAAATTTCATGATTCTTTAGATTACATGGCCCAAATACAGTCATCAGTACACTGCCTGCACAGTGCTTTGAAAAACTAATATTAATTCATTTTATTATGTGTTAGAGTATGCATTTCCTGACAGAAAGGCTTTTTCATAACTCAGTTCCATGGTATAAAACACCAAGCAGTTAATTTAACTTCTAAAGCTAACAGGTTGAAAAAAAATTGTAAATTAATATTAATCTTTCCAAAAGAAAATTAAGACACAAGCCCCAGTAAATGTATTGCAATTTGCAATAAATTAAATGCTGTTGCAATTGCAAACATTTATCTCTCTACTCTGAGCATACTTAAAGACAAACTCACAGGCATTCATAATGAAAGTCTGCTGAGCTGCAAGCTGGCCACAAAATATACTGACAATGTAAAATACATTTTTTTTTTTTTTTGTAAATTCATGGCTTTAACAAAAATTCACCCTATATCATAACACCACTCAGATGACACTATTTTTCATTACCTGAAGAGCTGAGCTCAGGATCTATCTCTCTGTAATAATTCACTGGTTTGTAGTATTAAACTGAATGTATTTGAAGTATAAACTATGACAGGCAATAATTGGGTATATTTAACTACAAACTGTAACAGGCAACAACTTCTCTGGTTATCAGGGAAGTACTATACTCAGAAATCTTGAAGACCTAGTGAGAGATAAACACAAGTCTATAAAATCCAGTGATGACATCTGCATTAGACTTTCCCCATATATTAGTGACAAGATAATTTTCAGGCTGTAATTACAAAGAATTTAACTTCTGACAGTGTTCCTGTTAGGGTGCATCAACCAGTTAACAGCTGGTTATAGCATCACTCAGCCATCAGTGAGAGGCAGGAGAGTGAATACTCAGGAAGAAAATACAAATACTAGAAACAAAAGTAATAAAACCAGTAACACATGTTAAAATAGCTCTAAGTGTATGCATATCTGATATAATCCAAGTCCTTTGTATAGCCTTCCACTTAAAAGTGCAGCATGTCAAGAATCATAAACAGCATGAGGAAAAAATAAACAGCATGAGCCCATATAAACAGCAACTTTTGTGTATACTTTGTCTAAGAGCATTTAATGTTTTAATCTACAGGCAAGTCTTGTTTCATTACTTAGAAATTTTCTAATATTTATCCCTAAGTGCTTTGGAAAGAGATTGCAAACACGACCATAATTGTTCTCGCCATGTGGAGCTCCAGAAAGGAATGACTGTGCTGGGAAAGGGGCTGTGACCAGCCCAAATGTTTCTTCCTCTTAATCTAAAGCTTGTAAGCAGTCCAAATAACTACAGTAAGATCATTTGAGTACTTAAATACCTACTTTTCAGATCGGGGCTTAATCTACAAATGCTAATAAAAATATAAATGCACATTGTAAAGTGCTAAATTATAAACCTCAAATTAACAAGAATAAAGTGACTTATATAAAAACTCAGTTTTGCAACCGCCATGCTGAGAGAAGTTCTGCATGTTGCATGGCTTTTTTGGTTCCTTTTGAAGCTTCTAGTTCTCAACCCTCACCGCAATAGAACAGTGAGCTGTTCCAGCAAGATAATTTTTTATTACCTGGGAAAGGTAATGAAAACATAAAAGGTGTTTGCAGTCCTTTGTGGCAGAAAACATTAGGACAAAGGAATACATGTTATCAAGAATTTTTCAAGTATTACATGCTACTTCATTTCTGTAGTTGCCCAGTATTTCCACTAAGCTATAAAACAAGTACCAGAAAAAAAGAAGCAAATACAAAAAGGTTTGATAAAAACTAAGCAAAACAAATAATTCCTTTTTCCTTCGTTTGTCTTAGAATCAAGGCTGCAGGACACTAAATACTTTTTGTGCATGTGTCCAAGTTTTTCTTTAGCTTGTGAGAGGGCAAGTGATTGATTCCATTTATAAAGCCTTTTTAATGCATTCCTGCCACTGAGAGTGCTTTTTCTAACTCATTCAGGTTCATTTACTACATTCTTCAGTTTATTACTATCTGGTATTTTATCTGCAACAATCTCTACAATTACTACATTTACACTCTTTTTTTTCCTTTCATCTATTTTTCTTTCTATTCTATAACCTTCTCCATCATCCAGTTTCACCCCACTAAGGTTTTTTGCTAGAAAAAGAATATCTACCTAGGTGATGCAACCACCACTTTTCACAAACACATGTTTTCTGAATACGTATTTGTAACCTTTCATAGAATCATAGAATCATAGAATAGTTAGGGTTGGAAAGGACTTTAAGATCATCATGTTCCAACCCCCCTGCCATGGGCAGGGACACCTCACACTAAACCATATCACCCAACCTGGTCTTGAACGCTGCCAGGGATGGAGCATTCACAACTTCCCTGTGCAACCTATTCCAGTGTGTCACAAAAGGGGAGGAGAGGGCACCTAAAAGCCCAAATTATTTCAGCTTAGGTTCACAGAATCATTTAGGTTGGAAGGGATGGAAAGGATCTTTGAACTTCATCTTGTCCAACACTCCTGCTCAAGCAAGGTCACCTAGAGGAGGAAGTCCAGGACCATGTCCAGTTAGGCTTTAAATACCTCCACAAGGACTCCACAACCTTGCTGTGGACCCAGTCCCAGTGTTTTCCCACCCTCATAGTATGAAAGTGTTTCTTGTCTTCAGGCGGAATCTCACATGATTTAATTTATGACCATTGCCTCTTGTCCTGTCAGTAGCTCCCTAGCCTTCATTTCTTCTCATCAGATATTTGTTTATACACATGGATAAGATCCCTCTGAACCTCATCTTCCCTAGGCTGAATACTTCCAGCTCTCTCAGCCTCTCCTCATAGGAAAGATGTTCCAGTCCCTTAATCATCTTAGTGATTCTGTGCTGGACTCATTCAGATCTTTCTTGTACTGAGGAGCCTGGCACTAGACAGAGTAGACTAGATCTACACCCAGTTTCCAGGATATCTTTTATCTTTCCTGTTGGTTCAGTGACTCTCATCTGCTCCTACCACTGTAAGGTCTAGAAAAAGATTCTTCTCTTAGTTCTAAACTATTTTTCCAAATATAGGAAAATGTAATTTAAAAGGTGCTGAGCCATTTTTGCTCCTGATAGCTATCTGAGTTACTTTTTCAGTATTTATAGACCTTTTAACTGTTATGGTCAAAAGCTGGCAAAACTAAGTTGCAGCCTGTTGGAGAAAACATATAAGACCTTCAAAGCTGATGTTGGTACCATGGTGTTGACATGGTATATACAGAATAACTTCAGTGCTTTCCAGTTTCTAATTCCCACAGGCTATTATGCTGAAAAGTCATTCAGGAAATCCTTACGATCTGCATAAAAATAGTGCAACTTATGATATAATGTTTGTGTAAATTATATACAATAATTATATAAATTAAATTTATATAATTATATAAATTAAATTTATATAATTTATATAATTTATAATTATATACCTTTTTTATGTTTCGTTAAATTATCAGAGTTTTTGTGGTATTTATAATGTTGTAGCATCGTTCTTCTGTCCCAGTCCTCTATACCAAAGCACTGTTCTCCTACAGAAAGCGCTTTATTAGCTAGATCCACACACAGTACTTATCAACAGATTAGCCCATTTTTTCAAAACTTGTCCAACCTGGCCTTGAACACCACCAGGGATGGGGCATTCACAGCTTCCCTGGGCAACCCATTCCAGTGCCTCACCACTCTCACAGTAAGGAACTTCTTCCTTATAGCCAGTCTGAACATCCCCTGTTTAACCCATCACCCCTTGTCCTGTCACTACAGTCCTCAATGAAGAGTCCCTCCCCAGCATCCCTATAGACCCCCTTCAGATACTGGAAGGCTGCTATGAGGTCTCCACTCAGCCTTCTCTTCTCCAGGCTGAACAGCCCCAACTTTCTCAGCCTAGCTTCATACAGGAGGTGCTCCAGTCCCCTGATCATCCTTGTGGCCCTCCTCTGGACTTGTTCCAACAGTTCCATGTCCTTTTTCTGTTGAGGACACCAGAACTGCACACAATACTCTAAGTGAGGTCTCACAAGAGCAGAGTAGAGGGGCAGGGTCACCTCCTTCAACCTGCTGGTCACGCTCCTTTTGATGCAGCCCAGGATACGGTTGGCTTTCTGGGCTGCAAGCGCACACTGCCAGCTCCAAGTCCTTTTCCGCAGGGCTGCTCTGAATCTCTTCTCTGCCCAACCTGTAGCTGTGCCTGGGATTGCTCCGATCCTGGTGTAGGACCTTGCACTTGGCGTGGTTAAACTTCATGAGGTTGGCATCAGCCCACCTCACAAGCGTGTCAAGGTCCCTCTGGATGGCATTCCTTCCCTCCAGCGTATCAACCGAACCACACAGCTTGGCGTCATCGGCAAACTTGCTGAGAGCGCAATCAATCCCACTGTCCATGTCACCAACAGATGTTGAACAAGACCGGTCCCAACACCGATCCCTGAGGGACACCACTCGTTACTGGTCTCCAGCTGGACATTGAGCCATTGACCACAACTCTTTGCGTGCAGCCATCCAACCAGTTCTTTATCCACCGAGTTGTCCATACATCAAATTGATGTCTCTCCAATTTAGAGACAAGGATGTCGTGTCAAATGCTTTGCACAAGTCCAGGTAGATGACATCAACTGCTCTACCCCTGTCCATCAGTTCTGTAGCCCCATCATAGAAGGCCACCAAATTGGTCAGGCAGGATTTCCCCTTAGTGAAGCCATGCTGGCTGTTGCGAAGCACCTTGCTGTTTTTCATGTGCCTTAGCATGCCTTCCAGGAGAATCTGCTCCATGATTTTGCCAGGCACAGAGGTGAGACTGACTGGTCTGCAACTTCCTGGGTCATCCATTTTTCCCTTCTTGAAAATGGGGGTTATATTTCCCTTTTTCCAGTCGTTGGGAGCTTCACCTGACTGCCATGATTTTTCAAATATGATGGACAGTGGCTTAGCAACTTCATTTGCCAGCTCCTTCAGGACCCACGGATGGATTTCATCAGGTCCCATGGACTTGTGTACATTCAGATGGTCTCGAACCAGATCCTCTCCTACAGTGGGCCTAAGGTCTTCATTCTCACAGTGTCCTGTCTCTGCTTCTTCCCAGCTAGCTTCCTCCCTGGCAGAGCATGGCACTGAGAAAGTCCTTGATTGGGGTAAACATTACTTAGCAGCAACTAAAAACATCGCTGTTATCAGCATTGTTCCCAGTCAAAACCACAGCACTGCACCACCTACTAAGGCAAAAAAATGGTTGCTACTGCTGAGCCCAGGACACTCTAATACACTTTTCCAACAACAAGAAATAAAATAGATATTGAATTAACAAAAAAGGAGCATTGGCTTATTGAAGTGCAGGCTGGTGTTCTGCAACAACCATTACATCGCCTTCTTGTCAGGCCAGAAGGAAAATGCAGGCAAAACCCCCCAGTTAAGTTTAATCAGAATAAAACATCTACTCTGCTGATTATTTTAGAATTATTTTAACTGGTTTTCTTTAGATCTTAAATAATTCTTTATTTACTCATGTGCTCCTAATGTTTGATTGTATATTTACTTCCTTTCTTCATACTTCACAACCAGGATCTTCCGAACACCGCATAATTTTTTTTTTTTCAGTCATGATCCCTTTTTCCTTCCCTCTGCAAGGAAAGAGGCTCTCAGGCCTCTTTCTCCAGTTCAACCTCTTTCTCCCTCTTTCCCTCAACAGCCAGAAAAGGGTCAGAAATCTCTCCAGTATCATAAGCCTTTTGGCATTTCAACCATCTTGCAAACATCTGCAAAGACCTTTTGCCAATTGCCTAGCTTTATGGGCTAAGTTTGAAGGAAATCAATAGATTCATCATATTTTCTTCAACTCCTCTATCTACCTGATTGTAGTGGTTTAAACCCAGTCAGGTAATTCGTTCGCTCACTTCCCCCCCTTTCTTGCCCTCCCCCTGCTCCCGGAGGGACGGAGAGGAGAATCGAAAAGAATGCAACTCCCACGGGTTGAGATAAGAACAGTTTAGTAACTAAGGTATAACACAAATCACTACTGCTACCACCAATGATAATAATGATAAAGGAAATAACAAGGGAATACAACACCTCACCACCAGCTGACCGATAACTCGCCCCCCCAGCCCGACCAAGCTCCGACCGATACCTCCTCCAACCCTGCAGCCTCTCCCAGCCCTTCCGGCTAACTCCCAGTTACATCCTGGGCATGACGTGCTGTGGTATGGAATAGCTCTTTGGTCAGTTTGGGTCAGGTGTCCTGTCTCTGCTTCCTCCTGGCTTCCCCTCCTCCCTGGCAGAGCATGAGGCTCACAAAGTCCTTGGCCAAACCAAAACATCTCTATCAGCTCTGTTCCCGAGCCGAAAGTCAAAACACTGCACTGCACCAGCTACCAAGGAGGAGAAACATGACTGCTACTGCTGAACCCAGGACATTATCCACCCCTTATTCCATACCATTCACGTCATGCTCAGATCCCACATTTTCAATATACCATCACTCTTATCTCGGTGCACTCTTATCTTAGTGCATGGACCAGTCCCTATAAAGCTGCTGCGTCCATCTGGTCCATGTCAGGCTCCATCTCTTGTAACAGTCTTCCAGAGCAGGAGAGACTGTGTGCAGTGTTCACACTCGTGAATAACCTGGGCAATAGTGTCCATTGTTAAGTCCACCCCTCGATCATGAGTCCATCTCTGTGTTGCGTCTCTGCTCTGATGGCCTGAAGTGCCATGGGCCCACCAGGCTTAAAATAATTCACTGTCCCCTTAAGCAGTTTCTGCAGCTTGTTGCTGGGGACTCCACACAGCTGCCTTCCATCTCCGATGCTTCCAAAGCACTGGAGGGGCCCAGTGGACTAGATACTTGCCCATACTGTCCCACACACCCTGCCACTCATGACTGTTCAGCCTTGGGGAAAACCTCTTGGTCCCCCTATATTGTCGTCTAACCCCAGACAAGACCCAAACCTGACTCTGCTTAACTTTTGAGATCAGACAAAATGGTTGTGGGTAGAACACAGCCTGTGTGTGTGCCAACATGCTGATCCCCATCACAATCAGCAGGCAGGTACCAAGGATACCCAAAGGCCATTCAAAACCTCCAGAACTCTCAAACGATTCTGCTGTACTTGTCACTGAGGCTGGTGTAGCTGCTGTGCTTGCCGGCTCTCCCACCGCCAGCTTCTCTTTTCCTGAGTCCAGCTCTTCCTCCTCTGCCTTGCTGGGAAATGCTGCGTGGTCTCCGGCATCCTCCTGGGGCTCGGCGGGCGGCTTCCGGGGGATGCTCTCTGCCGTCTCAGGGCGGGGCTCGGCCGCGGGGCTCGGCTCCTCCGCCGGACACGGCTCCTCCGCGGGGCTCGGCTCTTCCGCGGGGCTCGGCTCCTCCGCCGCCTTATCCCGCTGCTCGGCAGCCGCTTCCTTCTGCTCCTCGACCGCCCCGGCCTCCTCCACCCGCAGCCGTCCCTTCGCGGCCTCCGGCCCCGCTCCCGCCGCCGCTTGGTCCCCGGGGCTGCTCTCCCGGGCCGCTTCAGCAGCCGCCGGCTCCCGGGACCGCTCCCCCTCAGTTCCCTGCAGCCTCACGAAGATGGAGAGTAGGGCGAGGGCCAGGACGGTGAAGAGCAGCCGGACGGCCAGGTACAAGTCCACGGCCACGTCCGTCCCGCCCTGCTGCTGGAGCCCACCCGTATTACAAGCCATTGCCATAAAGCACAGTGAGACAAGAACCTTAGCCCAGGCCCCACACTTGATAAACACTATCACAGCAAATACCGGCTCTACGTAAGTTACAACGGTCTGAAGCTGTGAGATCAACAAGAACAACTCTGATACCCAATAAATCAGCATTGTGATGAGTGACTATTAATCCAGTCAAATCTGTCGTTATCTCAACCCTTCGAGCCCCACGTTGGGCGCCAAAAAGAACTGTCGTGGTTTAAACCCAGTCAGGTAATTCGTTCGCTCACTTCCCCCCCTTTCTTGCCCTCCCCCTGCTCTCGGAGGGACGGAGAGGAGAATCAAAAGAATGCAACTCCCACGGGTTGAGATAAGAACAGTTTAGTAACTAAGGTATAACACAAATCACTACTGCTACCACCAATGATAATAATGATAAAGGAAATAACAAGGGAACAGAATACAACACTTCACCACCCGCTGACCGATAATTCGCCCCCCAAGCCCGACCAAGCTCCGACCGATACCTCCTCCAACCCTGCAGTCTCCCAGCCCTTCCGGCTCACTCCCAGTTACATCCTGGGCATGACGTGCTGTGGTATGGAATACCTCTTTGGTCAGTTTGGGTCAGGTGTCCTGTCTCTGCTTCCTCCCAGCTTCCCCTCCTCCCTGGCAGAGCATGAGGCTCACAAAGTCCTTGGCCAAACCAAAACATCTCTATCAGCTCTGTTCCCGAGCCGAAAGTCAAAACACTGCACTGCACCAGCTACCAAGGAGGAGAAACATGACTGCTACTGCTGAACCCAGGACACTGATGCCAAGAGGAAAAAGGCAATGGGTAGTGAGACTGGTTTTCAGCTCCTTTCCTTGGTCTGGCTTATTTCTGCCTCTTTAGGTGCTAGCTTTGCTCAGAAGGAGGACTTTGAAGGATCCACTACCACGTATCACTTGTGCACACCACAGTCCTGTGGCTCCCTCTAGTAGCTTTTCCCTGGGAGCATTGACAGAGCTTGCAAGTAATGGAGTGTTCTAAGAGCCTCCAGTGATCATACTTGTATTTTCTCTGTTTTTATCCAGGTTACTTACATCAACATGTTATTCATTAAAAATAATTTTTTTTCTTGTTTTTACTGCAGCTCTTCCTGCACAGCATCTAAAACTACAGCAGTCTTGGGTTTATTGTTAAAAAGTGATACTAGGATAGCAAAAGGCTACATGCAGTGCTATACGTACAAGAACAGTGTGTTACAATCCCTGAAGTATACTTATTTAGTGCTAGGCAGGTTCTTCTCGACAAGTGTCAGTTTCTGAGGTTTGGGTTAATTATGCAGGGGCAAGCTGCAAATTTAATCTCTCTTTACTCTTTACTCCTGCCTACGGTACTTATTTTGTATTTCTGAGCAAGTCTGGAAAAAGGGGAAAAGGCAGGTTCAGCCCATGTTTTTTAATGCTTTCATCTTCCTGCAGCAGGTACAGTGAGCACACAGCTTAGAGCCATTACCGGCAAAGAAAACAAACTGCAGCATAAAGGACAAGGCTGCTGCACAGCAGTTGTACTTTGCTTACATGGTGTTGGGCCTAACGCCTTTGGTTGGGAAGAGAGGCCTCTTGTGCCCCAGGAAGCCTCCTTGGTACCTCCTACAGGGAACAATACCAGCCATTAGATAGGGACAAGGACATCAGATGGAAAAGGTGCTTTGTTAAAGTGTCATGCTATGACATTTGCTATTAGCCCTGAGAAAAGAAGGCACACGAATATGTGCTTGAATGCCCAGAGTCCTCTGTGTTGGATAAAAGGCTTCCATCTACCCTGAGGATATAGACCCATCTGCCTTTAATATTGCAAATACAAGCTTTATAGTTCTCTTTGAGATCCAGGCAGTCTCTAATGAAGAGTCTGAGGAATTTAATGCTCTTCCTTTTGGCTCTTGAGAGCAGTTACCCCCCACTATTACATATGTCATGTAGAACTTTACTTAGTAAACTTCCTAAGTGCAGCTTAAATTCCAAACTGCTACAAGCATTGGCAGCATAAATCAAGCCAGACAGAGGCTTTGCACTAAATCCCAGCACAGGCTTTCAGACGTAGCTCAGGGAGCCATTCACAGATGGGAGGAGATCAGACTTAGCTGCGCCTTTCTGCAGTTTCTTGCTCCCAGGAAGTGTCAAGTGAAGGATCAGGGTTCATGTCTGCAATTTAGGAGCAGGAGTTTTAGAAGTAAGAAAGCCTGTTGACTGTTTAGCATAGATAGATTGTGCTGGATTATTTTTTCCCCTCTTCTCTTGTCTAAACTTCGCAAAGAGACAGTAGCCAGCAGCTTTGCCATGCATCTGTGATGTTTCAGATGTATGAACATCCTGTGATTAGGAGATGAAAATCTGCAGAAGGATAATATGCTCACTTTTTAGCCCCAAAACCTGTTACAAGGGGCCAAAATTGTTTCTTTTATTAATGGAAGAAATACAGCATTTAATATTAAAAATATTTTATTCTAAATCTGGTAGCTCCAGTCAGTCCTATTTGTACATAATTTGGTGATCTAATTTCTTTTACTTGCCTGTTTCAGTAAATTTCACTGTCTGATTAAACTGTAAGAGTCAACAACAACAAAAAAATCACTTCAGTGAATTTATCATTGATCTATTTTGAGCTCATACAAATCATTGGCATCAAGTTTCTTAGCAGCCCAATTTGTTAACCAGCAAGAGTTTTGCTGAGTCTAGCAATTGTCACTGATGTCTGATAACATATTTAGGTATTTGTCTTCCCTCATTTCTATCATTTTTGATACATACCATTTTGTAATTGCTCTTAAATTGGGCCATCCCCTCCACTATAGCTTCTTCATTAACAGTCTACCAGCTTAAATACTGTATTTTTTATATTCTCTGACTACTTTAAATTTACAGTTTCTTCTATCCTCCCCCTTCTCATAGAAGAACATTATATTTTGACCCATGTGTCCCATTTACATCTCCTAAACCACAAGAGCTCTTCACTGCTGTTTAAAATGTCCTCCAAGCCATCCATCATTTTAGGTCAGTGGCGCAGAGAGGGAGACACAGCAGGGCTCTTTCACTTCACTGAAGTCACTATAGTGCTGGGCCAGTCGATAGAAGAAGCAAAAAACCTGCAGCATAACAAACAACAACCCACCAGATTGATTACTGCAATGGAGAATATTAATGTCTTAAATTAAATACATCTGACAGTATCCTCAACTATTTATCACTTTTGATGCTAGGCTATACTTACCTTCAGAACAGGCTATGACAGCCTGTAGTACAATAACTGAGATGGAGAGAGCCCTGATCCAAATGGGGAGAGAAGGGGAAGGGGAAGGAAGGACTGTGCAGTCAGTCAACTGTACAGCACAGACATCAATATAGAAATATGTTTCATGCTAATAGAAAGAATAAAGCATGCTTATCCCTGCTGATAAACCTATGTTTGGTTGTCACTTGGATTTCCATAAAAAAAACCAACACAACTAATTTGTCTGCCCTGTGTTTCACATATGTCCCATGCATTCAACCTGTCATGACTAAAGGGTATAGAATCCTGGGATATTTTCTCCTCTTCCAAAAGTTGCTACAATATAATGTATTTGAAGTCATGAAATGAGACAATTGCTATTACTCAAATGTATTTCTAAAGCACGCACAACACAATGGTTATTTGTACTTTATTACCTCCAAGCTAGTTCTGCTTTAAAGTGATGCATAAGTAGCATTTGCTTTTATATATAAATGTATTTCTGTATACAGGCAATATTTCCCCTTAAGATTAGGGAAGAGATTCTGAGGTTGATGTACAGTTGATATACTGACCCCTTAGAACACACAGGAAGTTGTCTAATTCAAGCTTTGGGATTTGCCATAGCTCTAAAAAGATGACATTCTTATTGTTCCTACCCAGAATGAGGAAAATAGGCATATTATTTGAACAATAATCTTACTCCTCCATACATCTAAATCATCTCCTGTTTATCGTTCATGCCTATTTGTACTTGGATTATACAGGACCAGATTCGGGCTGCCTAATCAGTTTGAGTGGGATGCTGCTTTCCTAGTAGTTTCATCAAAATAAAAGAATCTACCAGAAGTGCTAATGAGTAAGAGTAAATAAAGCACACTCCCATCCATCATTCGCATTTCATGAAAGCAGAAGCAAAAAATTTATCAGGAAGCACTGGGGAGAGGAGAACAAAACACCTATATGAGTACAGAGCTGCCCTTATCTGTACATTTTCATTTCTGTATAACTATGGCTATTTTAGTTGCAGTTGTGGAAATACAGAATAAGGACCAGACAGGTGTAGCTTACGGGGGTGGGTGGAATCCTCTTTGATTGCAAAATCAATTTATTCTCAATTTTTGTTAAAAACTGAGTTTGATCGAGGTTTTTGCCTAGGCTTTAAATACTACCAATGTGATGAGGATTATGTATTTGTGCAAGACTGGCTAGCAAATCCTGTGAGCCATTAACATATTTTTAAAAAGCATACTTTTCTGCAGCAGTAGGATGCCTTATGAAGAGGTGATAAAGAGTAAGTAAGGATGCTTGTTGCTAAAAAATAATAGAAGCTCACTTCTTTGTCTGTGTCTTCCTTAGCCTAGCCTACACTATAGCATTCCTGTCAAGAGCTGACACAGCATCTATAGAGAACAATCAAATTGCTATATTGAAAGAATGGATGCTATTGAAATAATTGATTAAATTTACACCATTTACTTCTCCTGGTGCTCTCAGTCTAACCTTAGTCAAATGGAAAGAGTTCGCATAATTTCTGTTTATACAGTAATCTTACTGCTTTGCTTTGTTAACATTACATTTTTTATCAGATAGAATTCTGAGCCCTTTTTGTTCTTATTAAAATTTATTAGAGGAATGCATTAATTATGTGCCAGTGTCATGTCTCTTATAATCTTTGCTGGAAGAATTAGACAATACCTCTCTGACCAAGGAGGGGTAGATGGCAGTTGGGTACTATGGCTGTTTTTTTATAACTTCATTTCTGAAGAATGTCACGAGTTTCAAAATAATGAGCATTTGACCTCAGGCAATGTCTCTGTTGTGGTTTAAACCCAGTCAGGTAACTTGTTCACTCACTCCCAGTGAGTGGTGCCGAGCTGACAACAATCGAGGTCCGTGTCCCCCCCCACTGGGGCCCTCCCCTTCCCCGCACCCGGAGGAACGGGGAGGAGGATCGAGAGAGTGCAACTCCTACGGGTTGAGACAAGAACATTCCAGCAACCAATGTACAACACAAATCACCACTGCTACTATCAACTACAACAATGATAAGGGAAAATAACAAGGGAAGAGAATACGATACCACCAGCCAAGAAAACGAGTTCAACCCGGAAGCCCGTGTCCTTCCGGGTAACTCCCAGTTACCCCCCACCCCGGCCATGACATGCTGTGGTAAGGAATACCTCCCTGGCTACCCCGGGTCAGGCGCCCCACCTCTGCTTCCTCACAGCTTCCCCTCCTCCCTGGCAGACCATGAGCCTCACAAAGTCCTTGGTCAGGGTAAACATCACTTAGCAACAACCAAAAACATCGGCTTCACCAACATTGTTCCCAGGCTGGAAGTCAAATAACAGCACTGCACCAGCTAACACAAAGGAAAAACATGACTGCTACTGCTGAACCCAGGACAGTCTCCTTGAGGGACATGTCACATCTGGCTGTCACAGTCACCATGGTGGAACCTGACACAGCCAAGCAACTGGTGGTAGCATGTTACACAGGAAATCTGGCAAAAGAGAAGCTTCCTCTGTGTGCACCTGAGCAAAGCCTTTCTTGTCCCTTACATCTGAAGCGTATGTTCCCTAGAAAGGAACATGTGTCTAACGTAAAAGCAATAAAACCACCAAGGAGCACTAGTAGGTTCTGCAATTTTTTCCCTTTGCTAATTCAGAAACTTGACTAAAGGTTTTGTTAAAGAAGAATATCAAAAGTGCACTCCTTGAAATGCAGATCTGAGAAAACCAGCAAGAATCTCACCTTTATTGTGTAAAGATACACAAAATCTAGGCATTTGCACACTTTTTCCTCAACTGCAGTTTAAACCATAACTATTGTAATAGTCTTCAAAAATTGTCTGCACTGAAATTTCTGTCTGCCAGAGAAGGGGCAATGGATGGAAATCATCTTATGCTACATCTGAATAAGTCACTCAAGACTTCTTTGATATGCAGCGAAGATTCACTGCTCCCTAAAGCAGGTATTTTATGCACAGTAGGATTGAGGAAGGAACAGAATTATATTATTTGACTACCAAGTCAGACAAAATTGATCTATGCAGAATATTTTATGCATAAAGAAAGAAACACATTGCTTGCTATAGGGTAAAAATAAGATTCACATCACTAGAATACTAGGAATAATCTAATTTGCATCATAGTTCATGTCACCTTAATTACAGTATATTTGAAAGGTACATAATATAGACTTGTTCTCTGTCTTAGGAAACTGTGTTGTTTTATTTACTGTCACTAGTGGGCACATGTTCCATGTTATGCTCCTGTAGTGTTGTGGTTTAAGTGCAGTCAGTAACCCACATAGCCCACTTGCTCACTCCCCCGCTTTCTCCCCACCCCCTGGGCCCCGCTCCCGGAGGGATGGGGAGGAGAATCAAAAGAATGCAACTCCCACGGGTTGAGATAAGAACAGTCCAGTAACAAAAGTATAACAGAAACCACTACTGCTACCACCAATAATAATAATAATGATAAAGGAAGTAACAAGGGAAGAGAATACAATACCACCCATCGCCACCCAGCAGGGAACCAGCCCTTCTGGGTAACTGCCCACATCCTGGGCATGACGTGCTGTGGTATGGAATACCTCTTTGGCTAGTCTGGGTCAGGTGTCCTGTCTCTGCTTCCTCCCACCTTCCCCTCCTCCCTGGCAGAGCATGAGACTCACAGTCCTTGGTCAGAGTAAACATTACTGAGCAGTAACTAAAAACATCGGTGTTATCAGTGCTGTTCCCAAGCCAAAAGTCAAAACCACAGCACTGCACCAGCCACTAAAAAGGAGAAAAAATGACCGCTACTGCTGAACCCAGGACATGTTGATGTGTGGATAGAGTCCACAACTCATTAAAGTTGTAAAGTAGGTATGCTTTATACAGCGCTGAGGCACATGGGGGATAGCTCCTCCAAAAGCATGCGCACCTTAGTATCGTTTCCCCTTTACATTTATCTTCTAAAGTTATACATATGCATGAGGTTGCACAACATGCCTATACATATTCATGTCCTATCCCCGCTGCGTATTATAATGAGCTAAGAAGTCCTTTGCGCCTGCGCAGTGCCTCCTAGTGGTCACGGGCGAGGGTCTTAAGGTGAAGTAAATGAGTCTTCCTCCAGCCTGAGCTTTTCACCTCTAGTCTTTACAAATGCTCCCCAGAGGCTTGGTCATTGTCCAAAGCACAGAGCCAATTTCAGCCGGCCTAGGCATCCAAAGGATGGGCATCAAGTCACGGTCCCTACCTCTTAACAATAGCCACGTCCTTATATCTTCTTTTATCATACACGGCGAGTACGATAAGCATGAACGAGTAGTAACATTGTTAAGCAAGCAGCTTGATCTGCCTCCTTGTACACTGCAAGTACAATAAGCATGAACAAGCAGTAACACTTAAGCAAGCAGCTTGACCTACCCCCCTCTGTACATCGGTTAACCCTTTGCATCAATGTAGCTTCAAATAAAATGGACAGCTAATACCACATAAAGCTATTTAACAAGATTCAAAACATTTAACTGCATAATGTAAGAAGCAGTCTGAATAGAAGTATTTATTGTGAATAAGATGAATCACTGCCAATATTAGCAAGTCCTAAAGTGTCTCTGTTGTCGATTAAATTACACTGTCACCTTAAAAAGATTGCCTTTTAAAGGGAAACTTCCTGAATTCTCAGATGCTGGTATCTTCTGGCCCCTACTGTCTTCCCATGTGCACATTCCTGACCTCTGCTAAAGACTACTTTGTGTCCTGAATCCATCAATTATAGTGAGAGCTGTCCCCATTTTATACTGTATCTGACAAGCACAGTGAATCCTGTTCTGGAGTTACTAATGCACCCATGAGTTCAGTGTCTGGGTCCCTCAAGGTCTTAGCCTCTGCTGTGAAGGGATTTTTTACATCCAGTACCTTGGCAACTTTCTACTATACAGTTTCTTTCGGAAATACACAAATAGGTGAACTGCTTTTATTTTTTCCCCTAAACATGCTTTTAGATTTTTAGGAATACAACTAGCGTCCCACCTTTTTCAAAATCTAGTACCTCACGTGTGCATGCTTACCTTCTTATTTAATTTATAATCTGCTGCAGTTTACACTACTTGTTCAGCAAAAGCTACGCATTTTGCTTGTCCCTTCACACTAAATTCCACTCACTATGGAGACACTAAGTCAGTGTAATTGAGCACAGTGTTCTGCATTTGTAAAATAACCTCAGAACTGTTCCATTTGACAATTGAGAGAGATAAGGGCACACTGCATAAGGAAGTGAAGGAAGACTTTGACTTGCAGTTCCTCTTGATACTTATCTCTGTGTAGCCATCTAAGTGTTACTAACATATGTTTCTTGTTTCTCAGCAGTAAAAGAAAATGCAATTTCAAACACGTTCCATAATTGAAAATTACAACATATATTTTGAAGGTGTGATGATCCTGCTTGCCTTGGAAGAGGCACGTAACTCCTACATCCCCAGCCTCGTAGCTGGCTCATCTTTTGAAATTGGGTTATCACAGCATGGAAGTTTGACTAGTACTGCAACACTCGTGCAATTACAGTGCTCTCACAGTTTTCAAAGCTGTGCTGTGCTAACTTGCAAATTACTAGCCAAATGGGATTCTCAGGAAGACATCTGTAATTACCCTGTAGAAGGCAAAGATACCTTCACTTATTTTGGCCTTGAAACAACAAGGTATTTAATCACACACACTTATTTTTGAGCATGAGATTGGAATGATTCATTTCAAATGGAAAGATAAGGAAATACTTAACCACTTGCTAGATCAGGGCTATGAATTGCACTATAAATTAGGAAATAATCACACCTTTCCGTATCATAATTTAAGTGAGGGCAAGCAAACTGGTCAAGGAATGGGGTCTTACGGGGAAAAAAACAACTCAGTAGTAGAAAGAGGGACGGGGTGGACAACCTGTGGGAAAATATGGGCATCTCAACATGGTTGACTGAAATTCCTGTGCAATGATCTCATCCCATTCACATCTTCAAGTAACTGATGACTACACCCTTCATGCAAAAAAGAAATCTCTGAAGATTTGCAGGACCTATAAGATTAAAGACAAGGCTTTAACTCAAGTATAGAGCCACTCTCCCTTTTGAAAACATGCAGCCCTAGAGTAGATCCTCAGCTGATATAAAATTAAATGCTTCTGAAGCAGGATCAACTCATGCTATCCAGGAATCTGCAGTGGAGCTTAATAAAACTGGAGGAGAGGGCAAGAAGGGAAAGAAGATGAAATAATAACAAGGCTTTGTCCCAGGGCAACTTTAACATCATAGCTTTACAAGAAAATTTATGGGTAGGCAGATATACAGTAACACAGACAACAAGCAAACAAACAAGCAAAAACCAAAAAAGCAGCACAGTGAGGAAGTACAGGTTGCTGAAATATTTGTGTAAGACATTTCAATACCCTTGGTATTGAAGGTATTACTGAAGTTGAACAGGTAATCTGACAACCTCCACTCATATACCTGCTGGAAAAGGGACTGAAAAGTTGAAGAACTGAATTCTGATTAGGGTGTTCCTACATTAGCAATGAATTTGGTATTGTCTTGTGCACCCAAATTGCTTACAGCATCAGAAATACTAACACAAGAGTCTTGGTTTTCATCTTAGCTGCTTTTCATTAAGCAGGGTAATGAAAACCCAATTGAAAACTATAATGGAGCATACCAGGAAGGGGTGGAAGAAAGCATAAATTTTTGTTTATTATAGATTAGTAGCTAATATCCAGGCAAACCAAGAGAGATGGAGAAAGGCGTCATGATTATTTTCTGTTTTTCTTCTTGTCTCAAAACCCTTCTGTCATCTGTGATCAAGTTACAAAACTGCTCTTCTTAATGACTTAACAGCCAGAAAAAAAAAAAAAACACTCCCACACACATAGTCTGTGGTAAAAAGCCTACATAATGTGTATCCTTGTGTTTTGGCATATAAAGAAGTATACCCTGTCTTTATTATGATCAACGACAAACTCAACATGAGCCAGCAGTGTGCACTTGCAACCCAGAAAGCCTACTATATGTGTGGCTGCATCAAAAGGAGGGTTGGACTAGATGATCTTTTGAGGTCCCTTCCAACCCTTAGGATTCTGTGATTCTGTGAAAAGGAGTGTGACCAGCAGATTGAGGGAGGTGATCCTGCCCCTCTACTCTGCTCTTCTGAGACCCCACTTGGAGTACTGTGTGCAGTTCTTATGTCTGAACATAAGAAGAACATGGAGCAAGTCCAGAGGAGGGCCACAAGGATGATCAGGGGACTGGAGCACCTCCCGTATGAACACAGGCTGAGAAAGTTGGGGCTGTTCAGATTGGAGAAGAGAAGGCTGCTTGGAGACCTCATAGCAGCCTTCCAGTACCTGAAGGGGGCCTATGAGGATTTCGGAGAGGGACTCTTCATTAGGGACTGTAGTGATAGGACAAGGGGTAACAGGTTAAATGGGGTTAGATGTAAGGAAGAAGTTCTTTACTGTGAGGGTGGTGAGGCCCTGGAACAGGTTGCCCAAAGAAATGGTGAATGCCCCATTCCTGGCAGTGTTCAAGGCCAGGCCAGACGGAGTCTTGGGCAACATGGTCTAGTATGAAGTGTCCCTGCCCGTGGTAGAGGGGGTGGAACTACATGACCATAAGTTCCTTTCCAACCCTAATCATCTTCCAGAGGGGTTAGTGCATGAAAGGAATCTATAAAAAAACCTCACTTTTATGTAAAAATGCAACTCAGTAAAGTGCAAGTTAGTAAAATTTTTCTTTAACGCTTCTCCCCCAGATATGATTTCTAATCTGATAACAAAAAGGAAAAATACAGACTATACATATAAAACAGTAAGACAAAAGCTGATGGTTAAATATAAATGTGGAGCTTCTATGATCACTGTGTAACTGCAGAGGAAGTGCACCATGGAATTTACCTGCTCTTCTAAGCAGGTTTCTCATAAACCTAAGCTGATTTAACAGCCAAAAAAGGGAAATGAACAGGAAGATAACCAGGGGATGTCTATACAGATGGACAGAGACTTCACGATTGAAGACATGAACAGCTTCAACCCCAGGAAGCAAGCAGCTGTATCTGTAAAACACAGAGCTGTGAGCAGCAGGAGCAGACACAGCTGTGCCACTCTAGACATGAATCGGGCCCCAGCCTGTCTTGGCTTGCACCTTCTGCCAGGGATTTCTCTGCTGAGCGACACCACTGCGTTAGCAAAAGTTGCAGCACTTTGCCTGGGCTCCCCACCCAGCCAGAAGTGCTCTCCAGCCCAAGAAAAGAGCTCTTGTGCATGGCAGGTTTTCATGGTCTTCCAGCAGAGATAAAGTAGCACACCTGATCCCCACCTCCCTCTCCTCTTTATTAAATGGGGCATATGCATGCACTGAAAATAAACAAATTCACCAGGGAAATTACATTCTGTGTCACTAACTTCTTCTCTAAAGCCTTTCCTTCCAGATGCCTGAAAAGACTGGTCCTGAGCAAACAGGCAGAAATAATTAACCTCTTTGCCCTTCCAATCAATCAGCTGTGACCATCCTCCCTTTTTTTCTGGCTAGAAATAATAGGCTTGTGAAACAACATTTTTACAGTTTACTACTGGTCACTGCACGTGAAATTATGAGATCTACTGATGCAGAAAGTGCTTATAATTAACTAGCTGAGATACTCAAAAAGCTTGGCTAAAGGGTCAGAGCTGAGATCTCAACCCTTATCACATGTCTGGTGAAAAAAGACTGGCTCAGTGACAGAGCCCAGTGTTCCACTGGCAACAGTTTACTTACTCCATAAGGATTTAAACCTTAGCCTTTACAGTATTTTGCACATGGAAATTCTGCTGTAATGCTCCAATTAAACAGTTTTAACAAATGCAGGTTTGCCCTTCTAATCACGTGGCCACAGAGCTTTATAGGTACTTGCAGGTAATGCGTGATGCAACTCCCAGAACAGCTATCTGCCTCCAAGCACCTTTTAAAATTATTTATTAAAGCGGGTGTAGAAATGGTTCCAAACTTGAGGTACAAATAATCCTCTCAAGATAACACAATTCCCTCTGTATGCAAAAAAAAAACAAAAAAACCAAAAAACATGGGTATCTTTCTTCTGAACAAAACCTCTGTGGATTTTGATTAATGACTCAGTTTTACAATAACTGAGTGTACTGTATGAAAGTCGATGCTCTTTCGCTGACAGTTCTGTGCTGTACCCTAGGCTGATCTGCTGCCTTTTTTTCCTCATAATTATAAAACCAACAAGAACAATAGCTCCATTCTTCCAATGCTAGCATAGTTCTTGTAACTCTTCCACCCCAGTTTTTAGCTAGAGAAAAGGCAAGATCAGAGATGACACAGACTGCTGCGACACCAGCAGGGTTTTGCCCAGTGATGCCACACATTTTACAGGCAGTGGTAGCACTGAGGGGTGTTTGGAGGCTGGGGGGTGTCTTCCGAAGTGAAGAGTTCATGGGTGGCACTGCTTTCTGGAAGCAGAAGGGGTGACCACAGCAAGTGACTGTTTCCCAAACTACTGAAACGAAAACAGGACTGGTGGCCTGACTACTAGATCCCAGGGACTGATGGGACCATAGTAACCCTGCTGGCTACCCCTGCTGGCTTTGTGGATGACAACTGGGTTTAGCTTGCTATTTACTGGCCTGCATGTTTTAATTCCAGTGGGAACTGGAGGAGTTCAGCTACCAAGCTAGCATTCCTATTGCAGGCAAAGTGCTGAACAAGGAAGAGAAACTCTCCTTAGAGGAAAGTGACAATAACAGTGACATTCTTATTTTTACTGTGCTCAAGCCTAGAGGCATAATACTGAGATACTGATGAGGGATGCTGGGGAGGGACTCTTCATTAGGGACTGCACTGACAGGACAAGGGGTAATGGGTTAAAACTTAAACAGGGGAAGTTTAAATTGGATATAAGGAAGAAATTCTTTACTGTTAGGGTGGTGAGGTACTGGAATAGGTTGCCCAGGTGCTCCATCCCAGGCAGTGTTCAAGGCCAGGTTGGACAAAGCCTTGGGTGACATGGTTTAGTGTGAGGTGTCCCTGACCACAGCAGGGGGGGGTGGAACTAGATGATCTTAAGGTCCTTTCCAACCCTAACTATTCTACGATTCTAAACAGGTCAAGCCGGAGGGTAGGAAAGTAAAAATGTGTCACATTTCTCTGAAAAGAGTATTGTTTCTTTAAACAACACACCCCCCCCAAAAAAAAACCAAAAAAACCCCAAAAAAAAACCAACAAAAAAAAAACCACCCACAAACGCTTCCATAACATCCTTCCTTTGGAACAAACACAAGTGACCTATTAAAGAACACGACAATAGCCATCAGATCCCTGGGAACAGTACCACGATTCACTAGGTGTGGAGGAGAGCCTTCTGACACGTGATTTTACAGTAAGATGGCTATGTGTGATGAATAAGGCACTTCAACTATCTCTCTTTGGCATTTATATGAGAAAAAAAATACTGCTTTCTCTCTCTCTTTCCCCACATTGGGAACAAGGAGAAAAAATACTCTTTCTGGATTTGATTCTTGATGAATTGGAATTAATTATTACTACACTGAATTTGGACTTCTGTCTACAGCCACAACTCATTTGAAAACAAACACAGTTAGCATTCCAAAGCTAGTTACACATTTTAAACAGCCTATCAACTGTATTTTATAGACATACTTAATTATATATGTGCATATGTATTATGTATGTAAGGAAAGCCACAAAGAGTGCAGGGTGCATACAATAAACCACTGTAATCTGAAATGTATAGCTTCAGGAAAGAAAAACCCTAGTCTTTGTAACAAAGAAGAATATTATTGATTTGTGATTACTCACGTAAAAACCTTGTTAGTAGAAACTAACCACACAAAGAAGTATTTACATGGTATAACAGTGGTACCCGGAGACAGAACAAAGAAATGCAGTTATTTCACAACACTTATAAACTATTTCTCCTAGACAATTAATATTTTCATTATCAAAAGCAATCCTTTCATTAACTTGTGTAAAATTCATGCTCTGTATTTTCTGTCTCTCATTAACATAACATTATTTAGAGTTATCTGCAAATACAGAAATCAATGTTTTTATAAACCTAATGCTAAAAACTTGTGTACTGCATTGTCACTCGAAGTCTGGAGAATAAACACCTTAATACCAATGTAGCATGAAGTAGCAGGCACTTCTTTATTGCAGCATTGAGTGCTAGGTGGAATTTCCACAAATCAAGCACACCCCATTCCAATTTCATCATTACAATTATACACAAAAATTACAAGGTAGTACACTCCAGTTACAATGACTGGTTAGTGATTTGCACATAATTATAATATCTCCTGTGTCATTCTCTTCTGTTTCTACGCTTGTGCAAAGGAAGGGTCTTCACCTGGGCAAGGGTTCTCCTGATCTGTGGGTGTGTTTTTTAGTATTATAATGAGAGTTTAATGAGAGCAGTTCATCTAAAGGGCACCCTAATCTTATTTTGTTGCCAAGTTGACTGGCTAGATGTCTACCTTGCCAGGTTATCAAATAACTCATCGTATATACAACAGACCCTAGGTGCACTGGTTATGGTCTAGAAAGTAAGGATTAAGGCTAACATGTTACAGAGAACAGGAACTTCAAGCAATGGAGCATCAGATTTCAAGCACCACAGCAACCCATGCTAACATCTGAAATCAAGATGTTCCTATAGGCAACTGTTTCACAAACAAACACAAAATATAGAAGGATTCAGTAAAACTGAAGATAATCTGCAACATTCCCCTCCCCTCCACCCCAAAAGTTTTGAAAATCATTTCAATACTTTCATTCTAAGATTTATTTTTATTACTTGTTGGTGGGAGTCATTATAAGTTAGTGGGAGTATTTGGGATTGATTCTTGTTCATGTGGTTGTCTAGCCACTGTTTGGATGATCGTTCGATTAAATAGTTGTCGTGGTTTAAGCCCAGCCGGTAACTCAGAACTATGCAGCCGCTCGCTCACACCCCTCCTTCTTCCTCCCCCGGCTCCTGGAGGGATGGAGAGGAGAATCAAAAGAATGTAACTCCCATGGCTGAGATAAGTCCAGGAGCTAAGGTATAACACAAAACTGCTACTGCTACCACCAATAATAATAATGATAAAGAAAATAACAAGGGAAAAGAATACAACCACTCACCACCTGCCAACCAATACCCAGCCTGACCTGAGCAGTCATCTGGGCCTTCTGGGTAACTGCCCCCAGTTTACACACTGGGCATGATGTGATGTGGTATGGAATACCCCTTTGGTTAGTTTGCGTCAGTTGGTTTGTCTCTGCTTCCTCCCGCCCTCCCCTCCTCCCTGGCAAAGCATGAGGCTCAGAAAGTCCTCGGTCAGAGTAAACATTACTTAACAACAACTAAAAACGCTGGTGTTACCAGTGTTGCTCCCAGGCTGAAAGTCAAAAACACAGCACTGCACCAGCTACAATGAAGGAGAAAAATGACTGCTATCTCTGAACCCAGGACACATACCATTTGGTCTGTTTCTATTTGCCTTTTATATTTTCTTTCTTTCCCCCCCATCCTTTTCACAGTTCACTTGCCATCTCATCAGGGTTAAGGTCTGGAATTTGAGTAGAATTACATCCCAGTTTCAATAGATCTCCATGTCTTACTATTTCTCCATCTGGTTCAGCTTTTACCACAAAATTGGCTCCCACTAACATCCAAATCAATATCCATTCTCCCTAGATCTGAAAAGGATACACAAAATTAGATGTATTTCAGAGTCAATTTTGGGGTCTCATCATCCATGATGGTGGGGCTTTCTTCACCCTAGTGTAGTGTATCCATGCTTCTGATTCAGCTATCTTGATGGCAGTGAGGGTAGTCAAGCACTGGAAAAGGTCCTTTCCAGTGTTCCCGAAGAGGTTCAGAAGTCCATGTTTTCACGTACACATAATCTTCTGGTTGGAAATCATGTATTGGGCTCTCCAAAGACAGAGGCCTGTTTCAAACAATCGCACTACAAAGCACAGTTAAGGATTTTCCTAGGGAAAGTAGATAGCTATATATATATCTTGTTTTCCTCTTATATGTACATTCAAATTTGGTTCTGGAGATTCATACAGCTTTCCATATAGCAACTGTCCTGGGTTCAGCAGCAGCAGTCATGTTTCTCCTTCTTGGGAGCTGGTGCAGTGCTGTGCTTTGACTTCCAGCCTGGGAACAGTGCTGGTGATATTGATGTGTTCGGTTGTTGCTAAGTGACGTTTTTACCCTGACCAAGGACTTTGTGAGGCTCATGCTCTGCCAGGGAGGAGAGGAAGCCAGGAGGAAGCAGAGACGGGGCGCCTGACCCAGACTAGACAAAGAGATATTCCATACTACAGCACATCATGCCCGGGGTGGGCGGTAACTGGGAGCTACCCAGAAAGACACGGGCTTCTGAGTCGGACTTGTTTCTTGGCCAGTGGTATTGTATTCTCTTCCCTTGTTATTTTCTCTTATCATTGTTGTCGTTGGTGGTAGCGGTGGTGATTTGTGTTGTACATTGGTTGCTGGACTGTTTTTGTCTCAACCCGTGGGAGTTGCACTCTTTCGATCCTCCTCCCCGTTCCTCTGGGAGCGGGAAAGGGGAGAGCCCTGGGGGGGGCCCTCGATTGCTCTCAGCCAGGCACCACTCACTGGCAGTGAATGAACAAGCTGTCTGGCTAGGGTTTAAACCACGACAGCAACTCATAAGGACTACTTAAAGTTCCACTTTTAGGTTGAACACAGATTCGCAAAAGGGCCAATGGGAGTGCCTGAGGCCATTTCAAATCAGTTTCCTGACATATTTTACTAATCTGTCTTTTCAATGTTTGATTCATTCTTTCTACTTTTCCACTGGATTGTGGTCTCCAAGGAGTATGTAAGTCCCAAGTAATTCCCAACATTTTACTAATGCCCTGTACCACTTTTGCAAAAAAATGTGGACTTCAATCCGAAGATATTCCAATAAGCACCCCAAATCTTGGGATAAGTTCCTGCACTACAAACTTAATGGCTTCTTTTGCTTGATTGCTCTAACAGGGAAAGACTTGTGGCCATCCTGCAGAAGTATCAACCCCTACCAAAATGTACCGATACCCGTTTTGCCAAGGTAGCTCTGAAAACTCTATTTGCCAATAATCTCCTGATTCCAGTCCTGATTTCAATATTCCCATTTGCACTTTTTTCTTTACAACTGGAATGTTTTTCAACATATTTCAGATTTTCCAGTTCTCATTTTAGCTATTTCTAGCGGTTTTACTTATACTGTGTGTCTCTTTAGAAGCGTCACTAATGCTTCTGCTCTCCAATGATATTCTTTATATTGTGCCTGTATTATTTCCCTCATTATAAGTGGTGGGATTACTACTTGGCCTTCTGCCCATCCTGCCAGATTTTTTCTTACATTTAGCAACTTTCCTAGTTTCTCTTCTTCCTGTGAGTATTTAGGTTTATCTCTTGGTAGAGCAATAGTTTTAGTAGAGATTAATGCCATTTGGAAGGCATCTCAGTCCTCCTAGCTGTTCTGTCTGCCAATTTGTTTCCTGTAATTTCTTTTGTATTTTCTCACTGATGTGCTTTACAGTGCATGACTGCCACCTTAATCGGTTTCTGGACTGCTCATAAGATTTCTTCGTTGTATTTAATACTTGTTTCCTGGGAGGAGAAATAATTCCCCTTCCTTCCACAGGACTCCATGAACATGCCTCACACCAACAGCATATTTTGAATCTGTCCAAATATTGACTTTCTTTCCTTCATTTAGTCCTAATGCTCTCATCAAGGCTATCAGTTCTATCTTTTGAGCAGAATTTGCTTCTATAAAGAATTCTCAGGAGTCACCGCATTTCTGGCATATCTAATTCCATCCTGTACAAAACTGCTACCATCTGTGTATAATTCACAATCAGTATCATCCAGTGGTCTATCCTTTAAGTCTTATCGACTGGAATAGACATGTTAAGTGGTCACCAAAGAGTCATGTTCTAATTGTCCTTCTTCCTGCACAGAATTCAAATGTCTCAAGGGCTAATCAGGTTAGCTGTTTTCAAAATGACATCATCTGTCAAAATTACTTAGCATTTCATCATTTTGCTAGGGAATAACCACTGACCACCCTTTTAGTCTGAAACATTAATTACCATGCGTGGTACATACACTGTTATTTCCTTCCCAAAGTTAATTTTCGAGCTTCTTGTATTAACCTCACTGTAGTGGAAACTTCTCAGAGACAAGTAGGCCATCATTTACTTACAGTGTCTAATTGTTTGGAGAAATAACCAACCGCCCAACCGGTCTTTTCCAACTTCCTATTTTCTCAGTCAGCACCCCAAGTGCAAGATGTTGTCTTTCACGAACAAATAACTGAAAATCTTTGGTTAGGTAGACACTTTGTACCCATTTAGTCCAAGAAAATATAAAAGGTCTATTGTTATCTTGATACAGGTTGGTCTTTTCTGTAGCAATCAAGACGTCATCCACCTATTGTAGAAGCAAATGTCCAGGTTTAGGTTCTGTATCACTTTGCTTCCACCATTCCAGCTCTTTCACCAACTGGTTGCTGAAGACCATTGGACTTTTTTGAATCATTGTGGCAGTCTTGTCCATGTTAACTGTGGTTTTCATCCTGTTTGTGAATTTTCCCACTCAAAAGCAAATAATTTCAGCTTTCCTCCTCCAGGGGTATACAAGATTCCTTTAATCAAGCACTGTAAACCACTGATGATCCTCTCTCAATGTTGTTAAAAGAGTATATGGATTTGCAGCTACAGGGTGTATGTCTTTTAACTATTTGATTTATAGCCTTTAAAACCTGAACTAATCTATATTTACCTGAAGTTTTTCTTACTGGTAAAATTGGAGTATTATATTCTGACTCACACTCTTCTAGAATCCCAAACTTTAAGAATTTATCAATCAATGTCTTGATTCCTTGTCTAACATCTGGCTTTCCTGGATATTGTTTTACTCTCACTGGTTTTGCCTGTTCTTTCAACTCTATTTTTACAGGTTGTGCCATTTTTGACTTCCAGAGAACAGTGACTTCAAGAAACACGGCACTGGATTTCAAGCAGCAAAGCAGCCCATGGTAACATAAAGGCTAGTTTCTTAAATCAAGATGTTCCTATAGGTAACTGTTTCGCAAACAAATACAAAATATAGAAAGAATCAGTAAAACTTAAGATATTCTTCAATAGCATGGGTGATTCTCTTCTTACTTACCCTATAATTCCCTTGATAAAATTTAATGGCCAGTTGCAATCCTGTTATTTGGGGAAATGTCACACTATCTTACATTAGACACCTTAGTATTCAGTGCTTATTTACATCTTACTCAAGGTACTGAAAAGACAGTTGTCTTTCCAATAACTACTGGTAGGCCAGCAAAACTATAAATGTCCTTTCTTCCTCCAGTTATGTGTTAGACTTGCATAGGGAAAAACCCTAAATTATTATAATTGCAAAGGAGCAGTGGAACACAGTGAGCCCTGTATAGACATAGCAAGCCGGCTTGCTATATAAATATGGGATAAGGAACAAGTGCTTACAATCTGAAAAGGTGGGGAAAGGTAGTAACAAAGAGCTAACTGATTTCAGCACACTACTGAATACCAAAAAATCAAACACCAATAAGACACAGTAACTGCCTAGGTCTGAGAATACTGCATACAGCCAGCTGAGCACAAGCCACAGAAGAAAGATTATTTTATCATTTTTAGCTACTCATTTTAATTTGTTATAAAAAACCTCACTTGGAGAGAGGATTTTGCCACTTCTTTACATCACTCCTACAGATATCTGACAGTTTCTCAGCTTCTCTCAGAAACTTAACAGACGATTATCACAATTGGTGTCAATGAATAAAGGCTGAGGCTTAAAACAAGGTTTAATGGTTAAATGAACCTTTTACTTTCATTTTGTGCGCTATAATTTTAAACTAAAAATTACTTACAAGGGAAGATTATTTTTAAGAGTACTGTAAACTAATTTCTTTGGACAGAAGAAACTGAAGTCGAATTACAACCTCACTCCTACCCCCATATCTAAACATTATATGCAGAGATGGTTTGACACAGTACTTTAGTGGCACAGGAAAACTTCCAAACCTAAGGTGAAGGTGAAAGAACATTATTCCTTAATCACATCATGACACTTAAATATAACAAAAGGGCTCTCTGCCTCCACTTTGGCACACTATATAACCTGAATGATCCAAAGCAGGCAATCTGGCCTACATACTTTTACTATTTCTGTGGGTAAATATGTAACATTTATGTTGGTTGGGTTTATTATTTGCATGTTAAGTCTTTGACTTACTATGAAAAATAGTGTCCCAATAATAAACTACTCATTCGATCTCTCTTTTTTTATGGTACTCTCTCTTTCTTATTCTTCTTAAAATTTGGCTTAAGTACTTCTCTTGCAGTAATAGACTTTTAGGATTAAAATACTTGTCCCAAGAAGGAGCATGGAAAAGAGAAGAATTCTTTAAATTGTGCCTCATTTTGGCTGTGACTATCCACTCCCTCCTGGATTCAACTGAACTGGTGCAGGACTTTTTGCCACTTCCAGCTCTTGGTTACTAACCCTCTCTCAGAATTACTATCCCACAGCTAGGTGTAAATTTTGCAAACAGAGTAATTTTGCAGACAGCAGCCAATATCCTCATCTAAAGGTATCATCTCCAGCCTCTGGAGTGTTCTGCTAAATACTCCCTCAACTGCTTCAGCCATAAGATGGTCAATCACTTCAAGAGGGAAAGCCCATCAGGGAATGCTTACATTTACCACAGAGGTGAAAGACAACTTCTTTCCTTCTGAGGGGAAGGCAACAGCAAGCAGCTGGAGGCAAGATCACCCTAAATCAACACAGATGCTAGCTAAACAAGCATCTATCAACTAAACATCTGGAAACCATGTAGTAATTGGGCAGTAGCCATCTGTGAAATTTCCAGAGGGGAAAGCAGATTAGCAGATTTCACGTATGGGAGAGGTGAGCCACTAAAGTTCAGTGAGGAAACAACTCTGCAGACATGCACCAAAAGAGGAGAGCTTAAGGGTCTGTCCCCATGGCATCCTAATGAACAGGTGAAGACACTGCTAAACAAGATCACTTGCTTATCGGAGCACATCTAGCTATGGCAACATAATCCAGTTATGCAAAGAAAGCCATCCTACATGGGATGTAGGTCTACCTCAGTTCCCTATCTCCAATGCAGTGCTACTTTGAGCTGCAATTTCAGTATTGCCTTTGACTGGACTGTATTCTGCATAGTGTTTCTATATCTTGGGAAATGATGCCTGTCTTGGAGCAAAGGAAAATGCACTGTCAAAAAGCCTCCTTACCAAAGGTACACATTGCATAGTACTCTTTAAACATTATCCCCTACTGGAGAGTGTTTGACCATCTCACTGTTGTTCTGCAAGACTGCCCCTGAGGGTTGCTCCCATAATAAATAAAGAAACACACCAAGGTCACTTCTGGGGACATCAGGACATGCTTGAAACACTCCCCAAACAGCTACACTTTATGTCATGTCTGCTCCTGTGTGCAACAACTATCCCAAAGCACCTGCAACATACCTGCTATAGCCATTTGGCACATATCATCCATGCCAAAGCTTGCTAATGGTTGTTTTTGGACTCAGTACCTCACCAGTAATATGGACGTTTATAATTCCTACTAGACTTGCAAAGTGGTGGGACCATAGCATCTTTCAGATGTGGGGTGACCAACAGCAGGCCTTTCATTTCTGGATGTGAAGAGACTTTCCATAGCTTCATATCAAGAGCTAGAACAAGCTGTCAACAAGGATAAACTCATTTCCAAGTCATAGCCTACTTCAAAAGCGGGTGGAAGCTCAGGAACGTGGCCACATAATCCCTACAGACCTGCTGTAGGACTGTATAGTTCAGTGAGGGAAATTCCTCTAGGGAAATTTAGCATCACTGTCCTGGAGCTGGTTTAACTACCTGCACCCCGAACACAAATACTGCCTTTCAGAAATACAGCACACGTAATTGTGCTGGGGGTTGCTGATGGAAAAAACATTCCCATCAAAATGCATCTTCTCATTTCAGAGGCCCCGCAACGTTACCTTTCAGGGTACACCCCCAAACCAGAAACAAGGCATCCATATGATCACATAATGAGTATTTGCTTAAATAACTCAAAACTGCACTAAGCTTCAGAAACGCACTGATTTTGAGCATTCCTGGGGTTTTACTTGAGTTTGACCATTCCAGGAAAAGATAGTTTCCTGGCCCTTTGTCACAGCAGTACAGTCAGTAGCGAGGATGGATAGTTGCATCTTCCTGCTTTACACAGCAGCCCTATAGTACAGGCAATTTTGTACCATGCCCGAAAAGTGCGACTATCAGAGGCAAACAGTACACCAATACCTTGCTGCCACTAGATGGCAAAAAGCACACACGGAAAGTAGCAATACATCTCTGAAGATGACTATTAGTCTCTACTCACGGCAGTCCCTTGGGTATAAATAGGCAGGAAGGCGACCAGGCAGCACAAAAGCCCTGTCCAAGCATGCACTGTGCCTTTGGAATAGCTGCACTGCGTCCCAACGCTGTCTAATTATCCACCTCCCTCTGCATCGAGTTGTGTTGTAACGCTAGCTACCAAGAACAGAAAAGAAAGGCTGAGACTGGATCCTCCACCGGAGGCACGGGGAAGCTTTGAAGAAAGAGCTCGGTAGGGCAGAAGTCTGGCTGCAAGAGACTGTGAAACTCTGAGAGAGCGCAAAAGAAGGGAGCAAGGGGAAATCCTCTGCAGAAGGATTTACTCTGCAAGACTCCTTGTTGTCTTGTGCAGTGATTATGGGACACAGCATTCGATGCAGAGACTTAACTGACAAAAAATTACCTCACCCACCCACCTTAGCCTGAGGACATACTGCACTGGAAAAACACTGGCAACAAACACTAATTACCACAGGGATGGTGTCACAAAACTGAGCGTTTAAGATCACTAAAAGAATCACTGTCAGAGATATTAATAAAAGTAATTTTAATATAAATTTAGAAATGTGTGACTCAACAGAATTCAATGGCAAGGTTCACTCTATTACCTACAAAAAGAGATTGTGTCTGAACTGGTAATGATTTATACATGATTGGATTAAAGTGATTATACAGAGTTGAATTGAAATGTGTACAGAAACCGAAGGTACAAAAGAACAAGGCAGACCCTCCTGTTGTTATAAAACTTCGTCTCAGCCATGCTCTAATTCAATTATTTTATTACAATTGATTAATATCGAGAGGCAATAAGCAAGCAGCGCTGGGTGGGCAGGGGAGCCCGCTCCACCAAAGACGCACACCGAGGTTTCTGGGGCATAGTCTCTTATACTCCTCTGTCTCGGGTTTCAGCCAATCCTGTCATCTCCTTCACCCGAATATTGACGTGGTTCCTTTTCATTGTTCTCCTCCTGTTGCTGGGGTCTTATCTTCGGGTGAAGAAACTTCTTAAAAAGTTACTGAATTCCTTGGTAATGCATTAACAGGGGATGTCTATCACAAGCTTAACCACCATCTTAGACCCCCTAAATTCCATTTCTTATATAGTTACTTATTCAATACACAAGTTTCACCTCATCCTGTGACAGGATGTATCTCTTGATTACCTAACCCCCTTAAGGCATTCAAGCAGTTAAACAAAGTACCCCTTTAATTACCAAAGCGTTTGAGACATTCAAGTAGTTAAAGTATCCCTTAAAGTAACAAAGCATTTGATTAAGAAGGATTATTCCTTTGTTTCTTCTTCTCTTTCATCATTGTATTGACAGGAAAATCTAATCATTCTTATACATTTTACAGATGATACAATGCTTTCAAGGATTTTCGATTCCACCCAAAGTACAATGATGACAAGTACTCCTAAATTGCCGACACAAATCGTTCCTATACATCTCACAATTCCCCCCTTTGTTTTTATGTAACTTATTGATTCGTGTCTTGGCCTCCAATTTCATAACTGCCTTTTGAGCAGCGGATAATATTGGAGTCGTCTTTGTTTTTAATACCATCAATGAGTGGGTTCCTCCCTTATTTTCTGGTTCCAATGGCATGAATGTTAATTGCATGTTTTGTACAACTGTATGTATGAATCTGGTGAAACATGGGATTATACGTGGAATAATTAATAGTCCTCCAAATATTCCCAATATCACTATACCAATTTTAGTGATACAGTCCCCATTTAAAAATTGTCCCCAAGATCCTAATCCTCCTAAACTGATTCCATTCCAGGTTGGTACTGGAACATGGGCTATCTTTTTCACTTCTCTCACAAGCTCACTTATGGCTATTCCCTCATCATGTATTTCTAAACAGCAATTACTGAGTTTGAATCAGGAAAATCTAATCATTCTTATACATTCTACACATGTTACAATGATTTCAAGGATTTTCGATTCCACCCAAAGTACAATGATGGCAAGGACTCCTAAATTACTGACACGAATCATTCCTATATATCTCACACTGTTGAGTCATGAGGCTCAGACCAGACCCCCTTGCTTCCTAAACTCCTGATGGAGCCTAGGTGCGGTGGAGCTCGTCCTAATCTCAGACTGGGACAACAGTTTATGTCTAATGGAATTTAAAAGGAAATCAAGATAGAGGAATTAAAGGTGAAAAGGGTAAGGGAAATGCTCCCATTGAGTCACAAGGATCAGACTGGACCCTGGCACAGAAGGTTGTGTGAATGTGCTTATTCATCACCTTTCAGGTCCCTTATTGCTTGAGCAAGTGTAGGTCTTTCAGAGAACAGAATGTGATTCTGTGAAGAAAAAAAATAAAAAAATCTTTGACTTTATTTTAGCTGCGTGTCTTGAGGTTTGAGCCCTCCTTGGCTAAAGGAGGGTAGCCCAGAGTTTTCTTACACAGGTGATGTATCTTTCAGAAGAAGCTATGTAAACACATGGCATTCACAGGTTGCTTTGAATCCCTAATCCTGAGAAGTCCTAAGTGTTGGTAACTCTTGCTGCTCCTTGCAGGTAGTGTCACTTCTTAGAAGCAAGCTCCAAAAAACCTCAGATCAAACGATGCTCTTGTTTTGGATGCTCTTAATCCCTTTCACTTTCAAAATCGAATAATAGTCATAGACCTGGAGGGTAACTTTGCGGAAGTGTTACTACCAAAGATGACTCTCTGTATATTTCTGAATGTTTCAGAACTAGAAAGCAACTATCAGAAGCCTATGCTAAGATCGGTCAGGAGTGCCGTGGGAAGAGATTACCATCCACAAGCAGCAGTGACAGTGAAGATCTGTCTGAAAGTCCAGTTCAGTCTTCAACTGAACTGGGACATCTTGGCAACACTTTGACAGAGAACACAAGCCTGTGTGTAGGAAAAACCGTCCGAAGCACGACCAGGTCCTATCAATAAACGAGGCTGAAGCCTATGTGGAAAATACGGTAAGCATTTTGAAATAGTGCTCTCAACTAGTGCTAAAGCGTATCCATAAGCAAAGTTATGGTTTTTAGCCTAACGCTAGAATCCATTTATAGATCCAAACTGTATGGTCTAATATACTGAAACAACTGCTAATGACCAGTTTGCTTCTGACAGGTGACTCAGGAGGAAGTTCTGTGCCAAGCTTCCGGGTCCTCAGCAGCCCTCCCTCAAGGCGAAGGAGTCTGTTATGACACACAACCCACTGCTATAGCAATGGGAGGAAGATGACACTTCTGAGTTGCTAAGACCCAGCATTTAATTCAAGTATTTTTGTTCCAACCTGGCATTTAATAAACTGTGCAGTCTATCATGTGTCTTTGTTTTCTTCTGCTCCCCCTTCTGGGTCTGTTTCTCCCGTCCCCTGCTCATGCTGCTGTCCCCTGTTTTTCCCTCTGCTTGCTTCTGGTACAGACTGCTGCAAAATGGTGACAGCTGCTGGAACCGTTGTGACTGACATTTTAGAACTGCAGCATTTTGTCACAGAGTTTGAGTTCTTTGGACTTTGCTGGTATGGAGAGCAGAGCTGTATTTTTGAAGCAGCCTTCAGGCTCTCTTCCTGGGCAGACTGTTAAGAGTTCTCCGTCTGCTCTTGCAGTCAGTCATGCAGACTTCCTTGAAAATGACAAAGAAGCAAGGCCTTAAGTCTGAGGAAGAACTCCCCTCTGCTCACTTCAGTTCCATTCACAGACATCACAATCCCCACCCCGTCGCCAGGCACTGGCGCTTGCGCGAGGCGGGCCGTTGCATGAGGGAGGGCGGGTCCCTGAGCCGGTAGTGGCCGGCGGGAGAACGAGCTCCGCCTGGAGCAGTTGTACCGTGCCGGGGCCGCTACCGGATGTTCGCTCGGGACCCCGCCCAGCTGGAATGGTGCTTCCTGATGTTGCTCCCCTGAGGCGGGCCCGTGCCCGCGTTCCTGCAGCGGCATGAAGAGGCTCTTCGGGTTCGGGAGGAAGAAGGGGCAGCAGCCTCTCGGCAGCGCCTCAACGCCCCCTGCCGCCGGTGCATACGATCTCCGGAAGAAGGACTTGGGCAAGCTGCACCGCGCGGCCGCCTGCGGCGACCTGGCCCAGGTGCGGCAGGGGCTGAAGAAGCATGGCGTCGACGAGCGGGACAAGGCGGAGCGGTAAGGGGGGAACGGCGGAGGGAGAGAGCTGAGGCGGGGTCGGGGAGGCTCTGCAGTGCCAGGAGCAGCTGCAGCCCCCGGCAGCAGCTCAGCGGCGCTGGAGTCGAATGGCCGCAGCATGCGGGGAGTGAGAGTCGTTTGCAGCCGAGCTCAGCCTTCGGCTGGGTGTGGGAGTCGGTCTTGCGCTGGCAGAAGCCCTTAAATTCGGCCTGGCTTCCAGCTGTCGCCTTTTTCCCCGGCCTTCTTTGCCGGAGTCCTACTTCCTTGCTTGGGGCGCAGGAATGGAAGGGAGCAGCCTGCCAAAGGTAAGTTGCATTTAAACTGAGAAAGCTGCCCTCCCTTAACTGCGGGTAATTTAAGGAGGGTTAAGCAGTGCAGGCAGGAAAGAGCCACAGAGCAGAAGAAACGTGTGGTTTGTTGATGGTGCGTGCGCAGTTGCCTGATGTACCTTTTCTGACTGCTGTGTGGCAGCCAAAGCAACAACCTGATTTTAGATGGCAGTTAGTTGGTTTGTTACAGGTAGTCGATATCTTGGGTTGGAAGGTCCAGGCGGCAACTTGCAGGAGAAGCTGCTGCTTCTGGCAGGTGTTATTGTGTGAGTTTTTGGGTCAAGCATAGCAAGTGCTTGGCAGTTGTATCTTAAGGAGACTGTAGCATAGCTCCTAGCGATCCATCGTAAGCAGAAGGGATTCAGCTTCAGTTTCTGGGTCTTGAATGTGTCTTTAATGACTTTTCTGAAATAACTCAGAGTCAAAACCTTTGTGATGTTCTGAAGAGATCCGGGTTTTACCAGAGTAGCTCAGCTCCCTCGGCTGTCTGTCCTGAATACTGGACTTCTGCCAGCCAGCTAGCTTACTGCCTCAAAAAGACCTAGATGTGTAGGAGAAGCAAGGAAGAGCATGGTAAGCGGGCCCTTCAGTAATGCTGGTGGTGTGCCTGAGTGTTGCCAGTCAGTATTTGTTTGTGCAGCTGTAGGTAGGGGATGTGGTTTTAAGGTGGACTGTGTTCTGTGTATATTCCAGGTGTCTGAGTTGAGGTGCCCAATGGTATTTATGGAAATAGCTGCTGAATGTTTCTGTGTTTCTGCTGTACACTATACCCTCCATGAGGGCTTCAGGCCCACCAGTGCTTGTGGGTGTGATGTGAGTTGTGAGTGACCACCAGCTGCAGTCATGTTTCAGACTTTCATTGGGTCCTCCAATGACTGGAACAGTTGATGTCACGGGAAATAGAAGTGAAGAGTAGGAAGTGTGGGAAGTAATGGCTGAAATGAGTGCTTTGGTAATATGAATATCTCAGTTCTGGTCCTTGGGACTTCCAAAAACAAAATCCTCTACCAGGGATGGGGAAAGTATCACACCTACAGGTCCTGTAGCCCATAGGTCCTCCCAGAAAATGCACTTTGAACAGCATCAGTTAGGAGCAGGCGTTTTTTCAGAGGTGGTCTAACAAAGTCTTCAGCTTTGCAGAAAAAAATGTCCAAACCTCAGCCCAGAGCTGGAAGTACTGTAGGTGTGATGCTGCCTAGTAATGAGTCCTGGATCAAAGCTAATTGGGAAGAGAGCTATACCTTGTCAAGCTGCCTGTCAGAGTGAACTCTAGAGCAGCTTGTAGCTGCTGAGTTATAGGCTCAAGTGCTGTTAGAAGCGTGTGCCACCAACCTGCAGTTTCCCTGTGGTCTCCCAGTGGTGTGGTTTTGTGGGGAGGACTGCTCAGGCAGTTCTCTTCTACCCCATGGGTGATCAGTGTAGAACTGCAGCCACAGGAGGAACAAGGGCTGCCCAGGGTCCTCAGGGCTGGGTGGCAGAGCAGCTTTGGTGTTCTTGTGGGAAAAGGCAACTGCAAGCACTCTGTTGTTCTCTGCCAGCTTGTGTCCTGAAGTTATCTGTTGTGGAGCTGAGCAGGCCTTGCTTCAAGCAGAGCCATCTCCTTCCCTGCTGGCAGTCTGAGGGGCTTGATTGAGGAGGCTTGCAGCAAGAGTCTGCTGGTTTTCTGAAGGCTTTTCTGTTTGCAGAGCTGATAGTAACTTCTTCACTTTTCTCATGTTTCATAGTGCTTAGTGGCAGTAGGAGCTTTATGAAAGAGTCCATGATAATCTAAACCAGTCCTGGTTAGCTTTCAGATACTATCAGTCAGTTGTTTCTTCAGAGATGAAGGATTCTGCATACTCACATGGGAATTTCTCAAAAGTTGTGGCAGTCATTCTTGCAATGCTCGAGTCTCTTCTCTCTCTGTAGCAAGACGTTGCAAGTTCTTTTGTAGTTTTGTATGTTTTTCTTGCCCTTAACCTTGTTTCCCCGGAGGAGATCCATCAGCTGCCCTGTAACAAGTATCTGCATTAGGAATTGCTGTGTTCCTGTGCGGTTTTTCTGTTGCTGCACCTTCAAGGCAGAAGGGTCCTGGCTGTTTTCTAGCTTGTCTCCTGCTCTGTTGGGACATGTGTCCTGCAGAGCAGCAGGCACTTTGCCTTCTGCACAGAATGAAGCTTGTGCTGCTTGGTGCCTGTGGTTTAGAGGGAAACACATGCAAAGAAGGTCTGGGTGATTTTGTCTTTGCGTACAAGTTGGCTGGTTAATTAACACCAGACTTTGGATGTTCTGTGGTTTGAAGGAGCTCTTCTCTTTTTTTGCAAGGTGTTAACTTGAAGAAAAATTTCATTTTTCTTTTTCTTTTCATTCTGTGTTTCATTTGCTTATGCTGGTTGTGTTTTGTGGAAACATGATATTCCCTCCTTGAAGGCTTCCTCTGTCGTAGGCTTTTTATTGCTGTAATAGTCGTACATGTCAGGAAGGTCAGATTTTACTTTCCTGTAGTCAAGATTACAGTGTTTTGCTGTCTGGTTTACTACACCTTATCAGAGGCACCTAACTGCAAGTGTTTGCAGCCCTAGTAAGCAAGCTAGAGAAAAACCGGTAATTCTCAAAGTGCAGGGAAACACTAATGCTCTTGCTAAAAACCCTATATCCTACATGTCTGATACACTTCTAGCACATGAATGAGCCTACTTGCTGTAGTCCTCAGTTTTCTGATCTTTGGTCTCTGTTGCTGTGCCATGTGTGTGGTACTGCTGGAAGCAGTGACCATTGCCTAGGCAGAGGAATCTGTGCACTTCCAGTTCTGCAGTGAAGGAAATAGCACCTTACTAAGTGGACGCTCTGAAAACTTTTTGCCAGCAAGCCTCAGGCAATTGGTGTGCAACTGCCATTGCTGGTAATGGAATGAGAAGTCTTTTCTTAAGCTTGCTTCTTTGCAAAGTGAAACTTGTGATCATACCCATTTGTCACAGCCTGAAATGATTTCCTTAGTTGTTTGTCTGTGCTAATTTAATGTACTTTAATTTTTAGGACACCTCTGCATCTTGCTTGCGCAAATGGCCATGCGGATGTCGTCACATACCTCATAGAAAACAAGTGTAAGCTAAATCTTTTTGACAATGATAACAGATCGCCACTGATGAAGGTATGTGGAATGTTATATTCTTGTAAGTGGAGCTTATTGATTGTGCACTAAATGATGTATCTTGCCAGATTCTTTATATAGGCTTTTGTAGAACCATGTATATTGTAATTGCTGTGGCATAGACATATGTTAGGCAATCTTCGAGGATGCTCTTTTGTTCCACTATAGGGAAGCTGGGGAAGTTGTAACAAAGTGGAGTGTAAATGTTGGAAATTTTTCCCTTCTTGTGTGTTGTTCCCAGGCAGTACAGTGCCAGCAAGAAAAGTGTGCGGCTATTCTGCTAGAGCATGGTGCTGACCCAAATCTGGCAGATGCAGATGGGAATACTGCCCTTCATCTTGCCGTTATATCTCCTAATACGGCTATATCAGGGCTATTACTTGAGCATAATGCCAATATTGATGCCCAGAATAAGGTAAATTTTTAGATTTGTTACAGAAGCTCTTTCAGAAGGTCATGTTAATGCTCATCTTGAGGGGGCTTTTTCACTTTGATTTTTAACTTGATGGAGTTGTATGTCCTATCAGGAGGGATGTACCCCGCTTATTCTTGCTGTCTCGGAACATCAGGAAGAGATAGTGGAATTCCTTCTTAAAAAAGGAGCTGATGTGCATGCTCGAGATCATTGTGGAAGGTGAGGGATATGTCAAAACTCTGCATGGGTCCCTTTAGTATTCGTTAGGTTGGATTGATGAGAGTCATGGGAATGAGCTTTGAAAGCAAGTCTGCACTTGGCTGCTGTCATACCTCAGTGGATGATTTTTGCACTGAGGATTGCAAGAAGGCATTGTGTGTGGTGACCCTTCTGGCAGGAAAGGTGCCATTAGCTGAGCAGCATTGCCTCGATTGAAAAAAACCATCCCCTGCATAGCAGCATAGTTTGTATGTAAGTATTGTCTACGTGGAAGCTTTGTCCGAAGCTTGACAATTTAATTGCTCTGACTCCTCCCATTTTAATGTTGCTCTTAATACTTAATGAAAACTGCCCTTTCTTCTGTTCATTTTAAAGTAACGGGGAAGTACTTTTTTTTGAGAGCAAGTATGAATAAAAATAATTCTAGTGCCTATGTAATATTATCTGTTTCATATAGTATTTTGAACGTTTCAGAACTCCACTTATGACCGCTGCTTCTGGTGGGGAGCTTAATTTGATAAAAGTTCTTCTTCATTATGGTGCTGATCTTTCCCATAAAGACACTCATGGGTGGACAGCTGAGGATTATGCTGTTATCCATGGATATTCTAGGTAAATTTTCAACTTTATAATTGGAATAAGTTGTCTGTTATCAGTGTCTGTTGTCTAAGTTGCTGGTTTTGGTATAACAGCACCAAGGTTTAATGATGTGTTCAGGCCTGTCTTGAAGCTGTGCTCAGTAATGTCTTCCAATATATATTGTTCCTGTGTTTAATGTTAACTCAGAATTGAGGAAGATTTCCACCCAAAATTCTCTGATAGCTTTCAAATTTTGTTGTGAAGCTCGCATGTGCCCAAAATAAAAAAAGTGGCTGTATCCTACAGTTATCCAGAGGTGGAACTTGGCAAACTGAAATGCATATAAACCCTCTCCCCAGATCAGCACCTTTGTCCTGACTGATTTCCCCTACAATGACCAGGAACTATGAGCCTTTTGTTTCAGATAAGATCTGACTGATATCCCTTTTGTCAAAATCTTTGGCAGTTTACTGCTCTTATGCATAGCTTTGTACCTCTGGGTGTTCCTTCTCTAAGGTGGTTATGTGTGCTGAAAAGCAAGGCTGAAGAAAATATACCAAGCAGGAAAGCAGTAGTTAATGATTTTGTAGGTCTGAATATGCATGTATAGAGTAAACATGACTGTAGTGGATGTTGAAATTTGTAATAGTCACGCAGTAAGTTCTCTATGTGTTACCCTTAGTGAATACATCTGAGTATATAAATCCATATGACTAGGAATATGTATAGGATGGACAATAAGTGGCTCTTAACTGTTCTGTTAAATGGTCTGTATAAATACGTGGTTACTTTTACCAAAGCTCTTTCCTTTCTTTATGTAGTCTTAGTAAACTGTCAGAATACATACACTGGAAAAACACGGGAGAAGCTTCTGCAAGTGACGCACGTAGCACTCAGCGCCAGGCAGGAGCTTGTGACTTTACGTTGGGTGCATCTGCTATGGACAGAGGAGGTAGGATCCTTAACCATGGAGTAGCTCTTGAGGAAAATCAGCATGTCATTTTCTTATGGTGGCTTGTATTGTTAACACTTGCTGTGTTCACCATTAAATTTAGTGAAGGCATGAGATGGATAGCACAGAAGGTTGTGGGAATGTACTTATCTGGTGCTAGTTGGAGGTGCTTCTTGTCAAGCTGATTTGTGTGCTACATGTTCGTTTATAGGATTGCTGCCTTCTGCTTGTCAGGCTGCCCGTCTGTGTAGGTTTTCCTCTAGAGAGAAGGGGGACAGGGAAGGAACTAGGCAAGAGTGTTTTTTGTTCTTCAGATGTGTAATTTTACCTACAGATGGCCATTCAGCTTGTGAAAATCCAATTGCAAAAGCAGTAGGTTTATCTTGAGCAGTTGTTCATACTTTTGTAGGTGGAAAGCAGCAGATGAGTTAGCAGGAAGGTATGTGTCATGTTGATTTCCAGTGAGCGTGTATGTCTTTGTTTTAATATTAGTACTCGTCTGCAATAAAATTTTTAGTGAGTCATCCTCTTTCTCAGCATCAATTACATTTTTTTTTTTTCCATGTAGTTGATTAGGGACATACTCTAAGAAAAAATATCTTGGAATGGTAACTTTGCTAGCAACAACAATGTAGCATTTGTGTTGTATCTTCTTGGACATTGTTTGATTTGCAAGAAAAATTACGTTTTTCATCCACTTTCAGTAATTTTATTAAATGAGCTTTAAAAATCCTTATTAATTAGTGATCTAGAAAAACAAATTGCCTTGTGATCAAAAAATTAAGTTCTTCAGTGAGTTTTTAAAATCCACTCTGTGCTTATGAGCTCCCATAGCTATAGTGGAATATTAGAAAATTAATATTGTAATTTAAATGAAATTTTGTCTCATCATTTAAATCTCAGACCCTACAGTGGATTTTTTTTTTTTTCTTTCCGGGTTTTTAAAGGTGTTATGCCGGAGCTGCGTGGCAAATGGGCAGCAGATTGTTCACAGCTCATTACTCCATTTTTTTTTTAAATACGCCAAAAAATAAGAGTAAAACCTGGGATGTATATGTGATATTTATTTTTTTTTTTAAAAAAAAAAAGGAGACCAGTAACGAGTGGTGTCCCTCAGGGATCAGTGTTGGGACAGGTCTTGTTTAACGTCTTCGTCGCTGACCTGGACAGTGGGATTGAGTGCACCCTCAGCAAGTTTGCCGATGACACCAAGCTGTGTGGTTCGGTTGACAGGCTGGAGGGAAGGAATGCCGTCCAGAGGGACCTGGACACACTTGTGAGGTGGGCTGATGCCAGCCTCATGAAGTTTAACCATGCAGAGTGCAAGGTCCTGGGTCCTGGGTCGGAGCAATCCCAGGCACAACTACAGGCTGGGCAGAGAAGAGATTCAGAGCAGCCCTGAAGAGAAGGAGTTGGGGGTGTTGGTTGATGAGAAAATGAACATGAGCTGGCTTCAGTGTGTGCTTGCAGCCCAGAAAGCCAACTGTATCCTGGGCTGCATCAAAAGGAGTGTGACCAGCAGGTTGAAGGAGGTGATCCTGCCCCTCTACTCTGCTCTTGTGAGACCTCACCTGGAGTATTGTGTGCAGTTCTGGTGTCCTCAACATAAAAAGGACATGGAACTGTTGGAACAAGTCCAGAGAAGGGCCACAAGGATGATCAGGGGACTGGAGCACCTGCTGTATGAAGATAGGCTGAGAAAGTTGGGGCTGTTCAGGCTGGAGAAGAGAAGGCTGTGTGGAGACCTCATAGCAGCCTTGCAGTATTTGAAGGGGTCCTATAGGGATGCTGGGGAGGGACTCTTCATTAGAGACTCTAGTGATAGGACAAGGGGTAACAGGTTAAAACTTAAACAGGGGAAGTTTAGATTGGATATAAGAAGGAAATTATTTACTGTGAGGTTGGTGAGGCACTGGAATGGGTTGCTCAGGGAGGCTGTGAATGCTCCATCCCTGGCAGTGTTCAAGACCAGGTTGGACAAGGCCTTGGGTGATATGATTTAGCGTAAGGTGTCCCTGCCCACAGCAGGGGGGTTGGAACTAGATGATCTTAAGGTCCTTTCCAACCCTAATTATTCTATGATTATATTCTATGATATTTAAGAAGTTGGCTTGTGCTTATTTGTATGCTTCCTTTTTGTCAGAACATGAACCTTCTTATGAATCACAAACAGGTTTGCAAAAACCTCCAAATGAATGGCTTCCAGTCCTAGCATACTGAGTTACAGACTTTTTAGATTTGAAGTTAGAATTTCTTGGGCAGAAAATAATAATTATGCAATTTTTCTAAAGGCGAGAGATTCAGATTTCTAATACGACTGCTGCTGCTGAACCCAGGACAGTTTACAGTGACAGTATTTTTTTAGCTACTGCACTGCATATTAGTGATTTGTTTCTTCAGTGTTTCCCTGAGTCCCTACAGAAACTATTGGGTTTTCATCATAGAGTTCCTGGAAAAGAAATGAGTGCTTCAGTATGTTTTGCATCTCCTGAGGTCAGGAAAAGTTGTCCTGTATGACCTTTTAAGAGAACTGGGAAATGGAAGAGGGATGAGAAACCATCTTGAGGCCCCTTCTTTACCTCTTCAGGTGTGTTTTTCATAGGAGTCCTTTTGCCACATTCATTGAATGTATCTGTGGTAAAATCAGTTTAAGCAAGACTCCCTTCTGCTTCAAGACAAATGTTACGGCCTTGTCACAAAGAAGTTTGGTGTAAGGTAGCTGTAGTAGCAGAACGCAGAATGACACCATTTTCTGATTTGGAATATAAAATTTTACTAAGTAGGATTGGGTAGAGGAGGTGAATAGGTGATTTATATTCCAAAACTTGTGTTCCATAACAGATAGACATGCATATGCACACAAACATGCATGCGTGATACTCGCACAATCAGTGCACCCGGTTTGGTTCAGTTCTGGCTTTCCCTATAGGCCTAGTGGAAGAGGGTATTTGTTCTGACCACTTGTATCTGCATTGTGGCTGCTGGCATAGCTTCCCATATGTGAACAGTTCAGCATGGTCAACTCAATGCAAGCAGGACTTCTATCTTTAAACTGAGGTAGGAGGGGTCTGTGTTTGCATCAGATACCAATTGACACAAGTTTCAAGGTGAGCTGGTTAAAGGCAGGAAGTTCTGGGTTGCTTTTTTAGTAGGGATAATAAACATGCTAAAACTGTAACTTCTGATGAGTGAGTGTAAATAACATAATGGCTCAAAGTTGTGTGGTAAAGTGAGTACCAAAACCAAGATTTCCTTCAAAATTTCTTGTCAGTGTATCTCCAAAGTTTAGTTGTTGGTAGCTAAGGATTTGGGGGATGCTTGGGAGGGATTTTAAAGTGTGTTGTATGTGGAAAGCACTCTACAAATATGAAGGAATTACATTTGCAATCTCTGCTAGGCAGGGGCTAGTCAGGTTGAGGGAAATACAAAGTTGACAGTAAATTTCTGGTAAACTGTTTCAGTATTTCAGAATACTGGAATATGAGTATTTTACATGGAGCAAGTAAATTAAGTTACACTGTTTGTCCCTTGAGAGTAGACTTCTGTAGATTGTAACTGGTTTTGTTCTAGTGCTTACAGCTGTAGAGTAGGCTGATATTCGCAGTACATTCTCCACTGCTATAGCTTTGATGTACTGCTTGTGTTTTCCAAATCTGGGAATACAGATTTGTTCTGATATCATTGTTTCATCTGTCCTTTCCATGCCTTTTCCTAAATGGGTATAGGAATGCCCCAATCTCCTAACTAGGCATCAAGAATGGGAAAATCAAAGAAAGGTATTCTATGCAGTAACACTTCAAATGTGAAACATGCTGTAACAAATACAAATGTTAACTCACCTATGATGTTTATTATCCTGGAAGTCCCTATTTTCATTGTTTTGGTTTTAAAAATTAGATGTGAGAGCAAAATTTGGGTGCCTTTTATTTGTTTGCATGTTTTGCATGGCTCCTTTATTATTGAGTGTCTGCTTTATGTCATTAATAGTAGTAAATTTATTTATTTATTTATTTATTCATTTATTAAATATGCTCTTCTATTACTCCAGAATGGCAATGGACTTTAATTAAAGTTTGAAATAAGCAGCCCCCAGAGGCTGATTTTCTAGGTTCTGTTTCTATGGTAGGGCATTAAGGTCTGTGTGAAAGCTAGCTCATAAACTTCGTGTTGACTTCTAAAGGATAATGTGACCTGGTTTTGATCATTGCTTAAAGTTGCTGTACATCAAAATCAAAAGTTCAGATAACTTACTCAGCTGGTTTGATTCATTATAACTGTACTAATTGAAAATATAACTGAAGCTACCTGTGAAGAGTTCGTAACTGACTGCTATATACTATCCACGCAGAGACAGATTTTTATTCAGCCTGAGAGGTTCACAGGTACATTAGACTGCCAGCAATGAGCGAGTTAACACAAAACTGTGGTATGTCCAAATAATTGAAATTTTCGAATATTATTTCTTTGCAGTAGGCAACATTAAAAATCAAAGTCCGTGTTAGTATTTTTTCTGGTTTAGCTTGTTCTTGCATTGGAAGTTTCACAAGACATGTCTACGTGACTTGTCCACGCTGAACCACATATATTGTATTTCATTGTCTGAAAACCCTGTTCGGGTCAGGAAATGTACTCGTCAAAATTTTCACATGAACCCTGTCTTTAGGTCAGCCAAAATTTCCATGTTCATTTGTGGTTTACTAGTAGTAGAGGAGATGTCTTCAGGCATGATATCTCATTGTTTTCTTTTTCCTTTAATGATTTTGTCCAAGACCTCAGTTAGGTTGTCATCCACTTGTCACAAAACATGCTGAGACTGCCTAGCTGTAGAGCTGCTTTGCTGAAAAGACTGGAGTGTCTTGGCAGAGGGTGAGCTGAGAATGAGCCAGCAGCGTGTCCTGGCAACTGAGGTAGTCAGCAGTGTCCTGGGCTGTATTAAGAGCATCATAGCCAAGAGTTTGGGGAAGGTAATTGTGCACCTTTACTCAGCACTCACTGGGTTGTATTCAGCTCCCTAGGTATAGTTTTGAGCCCTGCAGGCAGGAGAGGCTGGACTCTTGTTCTGTCTGAACAGTGAGCAAGTTCAGGGGATGGCTTTCAAACTCACCAGAAGCGGGAATGCTTGCCTTTCAAGGAGCAAGTCAGGAAACTGGGGTTGTTCAGCCTAGAGAAGAGGTGACTTTGAAGGGGACCGAGCAGCAACTTCCAGGAAAAGGCAAAGCGAGGTGCTTTCCCAGTGGTGCATGATAGGAGGCAAAAATAAAAGAGGTATAAATGGAAATGAGTGTTTCTAATTGAATAGGGACTGCTTCACCATGATAAGGACAGTACAGTTTACCTCCTTGGAGGTGTTCAAGACCAGACTGGTTTAAAGCTTTAAGCAGCCTTATCTGACCTCATAGCTGAGTCTGCTTTGAGGAGGCAGTTGGCTTAGAGGCTTCCTGAGGTCCCTTCTAACCTGATTTATTCTGTGATCCTACATGCAAGCTGCTTCGTAACACTGATGAAAGCTTGGAGTGCAATATAGAATGCCCTGGTTATGCGCCTTTTATCTGTTGAATACGCGTTTTGCTGCAATGTAGAGAATTGCTGGTGATTCTTCCACCTGAGAATAAGCTTTAGATTTTGATCATGGTTTTTGATTTTATTTACCTTGTCTGAATAATGTGTAACTGGGTAGAGCAACAAATCTTGGTATTATATAACATAATGTTACATAAGATAGTAAAATCTCTGTATGTGATGTGTGCACATGTGTGTAATATCAGTAATTCAGCATTAGTTAATTTACTAGCTGTCTTGCTAAGCCACCAACATTTTGTTAATTGCTTACTGATGTAGTATATTCATGCTGTGGGGGGTTTTCGGTGGGTTTGGTTTGTTTGGAGTTTTGTTGTGTGCATAGTTTTTGGTTGTTTGGTTTTTACCTTAGAGATGTTTCTTAAACTTCTATATATATTAGAGTCTGAAGGAGATACAACTCTGGCCTTTTTGGGGTGTTTTTTGGTTGTGGTTTTTTGGTTTGTTTGTTTTTTTTTTTTATTTAATTTAACATTAATATGTTATTAGTTTAATATAGTTAATGTATGGTATTTGTTTTGGAAATGCATTTGTTCAGGCTGTCTTGTGTTGAATTGACTACCCCAAACTTCATACTACTATGACCTGCAGAGTTGTCCCATGTTAAATGTTTGTATCATCTGGTTAATTGTTAGCATGTCAGATCTAATTTCAATGTGTCACTTAATGTTTGAACAGCAATGGACGTGTTTTTCCAAGGAGACTCAATAAGGTGAGACTTTAAAAATGCCACTTTAACACTTACCTGAGGAATGATTTGTGAGACACAATACTCATTTTGTCTTGCTTTTTAAGAAGCTGTGAGGTGGGGAGTGATGACAGTTGGCATACTTCCGAGGAGGAGGAACTCAATTTTACCCCCAAGGTATGGTGTGTTTACAAGAAAAATGTCCTGTAAAAATAAGTGAGTTGAAGGCAAGTTTTCTCTGGGATTGACAGAAACTGCAGTTCTAGCCAATATTGTTTTCTGCTTAGATGCAGTCTCCGGCCTGCCAGCCTTTCTTCTGCTGTGAGCTTTTCCTAAAAGATCCATATCTATGGCAGACCATGCAGTAGATCTGTGGTTTGGGGCAAAAGAGCCAAAGAGGTGATGAGATAAACACCCACACTGTTTTACTTGTTCATTTGAGTCAGATTTGCAGACCCTAAAAGTCTATACATTACTGTTATAACTTGTTCTGTTCTTCTCTGAACATTGTTATTGTTTCCTGTGAATTTGGTGATAAAATCCTGTTAAAGAAAAAGGACATTTATTTATCAAGATCTACTGAAATCCTTCATTACCTAGTTCTCCTTTCCTCCTCATCAGGCTCCTTAAGAACACTCAATGGATGAGTTACTCAAATGGGTTGTCTTTTTTTTCTTCTATGAGATGGCATTTCATGTGTGCATGTGATCTCACACTGCATGTTTTCCCTCTGCTGTTTTGAATGCTGAGATAGTGTTGCTTTTGCCAGCTACAAGCTCTCATGCCTATTGTTTAGCCTGATGTTCTGAAGAATTATCAGCTTCTGCAGTGATGTCTGGAGCATCTGTTCTGTTGCACTGGGATTCTGCAGTGATGAGGAACTTCGGTGTAGAAGTTCAGTTACTCTTCTTAGTAATGCTAGAGATGCAAGCATATTTAAACATTTCATTTTCTTGCCCTGATTTAAATAGAAATGTTACAGTTTTCTGGCATGGTTTTGAAATGTAGGGATATTTGAGGAAGTGTACTTGCAGGTGCTAATTTATGCATCAAGTCTAGGAGTCTCAACAGGTACTTGTGTTTTGCACATTTGCAGGAAGCTTTCTGAAACTGTGATCTTAAATATAGCTGAATTTTACTTAATGATTACATATACTAAAACCAGGTTTCTTTATTTACAGAAGGTGCAGAAGCCAAACTTGGTACAGTTAATGAAGGCTTCCCAGCAGTACAGGAAAAACAGTAAGCTATTTGGAAAAGACTGCATGATACACTGATACATAAAAGAAGCCTTGCTAAGGAGGTGGTTTTTAGTTGTTTTTTTCTGTAGGTCTTTTTTTGTTTCATTTGTTTATTTTGGGTGTAGTTTTGTTTTGTTTTGTAGTGTGGGTTTTTTTTGCCATTGTAGCTAAAAAAGTAGCATTTTGAAAACACAGGACTTAGTCATTTCAGGAAAAAGTCATATCCTTAAAATTAAGATATTAATCCCCTCCTAAGCCTTTGTTCCTAGTCAAGTCCATTCTCCATCCTGCCCATCACTTATCTGGCTCCTTTTCCAGAAGTTCCAAGATGACTTGTATGCATTAGTCTGGTAATGTGCCTGTTACTGTTTACATAACTCTTTTGTTCACATGTATTTTTCCTTTTGTTGTGCTTAAAGATGGTGATAGTTCTAGAATTGAAAATCTTAAGTCACCAAAGAAATGCCTCAAAGAAAGAGCCCTGTCAGGTGCAAATGCAAGCAAAGGAAAATGTGGACAATTATTGATTCCGGATGCGAAAAGCCTGGAGGAGGAACTAGAGGAGGAAGAGGAACATGATGAAAAAGATAATGGAGATGATGATGAAGATTATGAGGAGGAAGAGGAAGAAGAGGATGAAGATCTTACTCAAGACAAAAAGGAGGAGGAAGATCTTGAAGAAGCTCATTCTAATGGCATAGTGAAGGAGGAACAGGGTGAGAAAAAAGAGCCTAAAGGGGAAATTAATCAGAAACTGGAGTACATTAGTAGTGCCAAGTATGAAGGGAAAGCTTGTTGTGAAGCTGGAAATGTCTGTGATTATGCTGTAAGTAAAAAACTTGATGAAAAGGTGGAGGAGTCTGTTGATACTCCTGTATCTTTTATAGATAGATGTTACGAATGGTCGCAAGAAAATATAACTGCCATGTCTCCAAAGATAATGAATAATGAAGTATCTTGCAAGTCAGTACCAAAACAAGCTGTCTTTCAAAATCTAAATAATTTGCAAGATACACAAGAAGGGGGGAACAAGAAAAGCATGATCCATAAGAAGTTTCACAGAAATGCTGACTCCTGTTTTGTAGGCTCTGAAACGACAAACTGGAAAAAGGAGATACCTCAGCCTCTCTCAGGTAGCTCTGGTCTTAAGGAGAAAAAGTCAAGCTTTGGTGATGGTGATGGCTTTGAAAATGACGATAGTTCTTGGTTAGCAGCAAAAAACCCAAGACTTGGAAGTCAAAGACCAAACTCTGTTCTTGAATGTGTGAATGATGAAGATACTGAAGAACAGCAATGTGAAAAAGTAGATGGTGAAGTCTGTGAAGCACTGAAACAAGACAGTGAAAACTTGTGCTTAAACAAGTGTGAAGAAAATTTAAAAGCAGCATCTTACTCGAGCACCAAAGTGAGTATATAGGGATGATTCAATCACAAGGTTATTTTCTAAGGGTAATATAGGTAAGAAACAAATGTTAAACTGGAGTTCTATTAATACTGTTCTTCACATATATCAGTCTTTTGATCATTCTTTTTTGATATTGGGGAATGCCTTACTCCCAGGCAGAATGGTTTCTCAGGTATAAGAATACTATCAGGCTATATATATATGTGTATATATATTTTTTCCTGTTGGTTATAGTGGTTTTGTGGGAAAAAAAAAGGGCAGTAGTCCTTTTTGGGATTCGGCTGAAGTTTTCTCAGTTGTACGTATAGATTTTATCTGTAAAGATTTGCTGCCATTTAGTAAAATTCCTTGTGTGATGGCTGAAATTGAGGATACAGAAAGAAGTTTAAATAGGATTGAGAGCAGAAAGCTAGTGATTGTCCTGAGAGAAAAGTAGGGGAAAAGAAGGCATGTTCCAGAATCATGTAACTTAAAGCTAGTGTTAGACTGACATGAGGAATTCTTGGGGGCTTTGCAGAACCAGCCATGAGACTTTATGGTGTTAGGCATTGCTGCCTACTCATACAGATTGCCATGGAAAAATTGAAGGCCTTGTAGAACAAAGCTCAAAGTTTCACATTTGTCTTAAACAAGAAAAGTATTTTTCAAGTAGTCTGTAGGTGGTGGAAAAGATGCTTTTTCAGCCCTTTGCAGTGTTTTGGTTGATCTTTTTAGGAGAAATCGTCTGAGTGGGATGACGAGGAGGAGCAGGAGAAGCAAGATGTTGGTGAAAAGCTACAGACTGCAGTTGTTGAGGGTATGAAAAATTCTGCTTGTAATTATAGCCGTCAAGTCTGCAATGCTTCTAAAGACAGTGTTACTGAGAGCAATGAGTTTGTGAATACTGATCCCAATTCCTTTATAAGTATTAATGCACAGCAAATGAGCTGAAATGGTGATTGACACTGAGAAAGCAAATTTTCTTCTTGCCTGTGAGTCCTCATGGTCACTGGCAGAGAAGGAAAGTAGTTTTGTGCTGTTTCATTTATTCTTGAAGTGAAATTCTAACATTCGATTCTGAATGATGCTATATGAACCAAGTGCCATTTTTGCTTTTGTTGTGCTCTCCCTGAAGTGATCTGAACAAAATACGGAGATGAAAAAGAAGACTTGTGTGACATTAATATTCTTCTTTCTGGCCCATGCAGTCAGATTGAAAAGCTGTGACTGCTCTTGGCTGAAGCCTGTGAAATTTAGTCAAGCTGAGAGAAAGCTGTTCTGTTCTGATGCCTCACCTTGTCCAGTTTTAAGATGCAGAGCATCTCTCCAGTGCCACGCTTGTGTGTGCTTGAAAGTGTTACCAGCTCCGTCAGAGCTGAGCACTTGGTACTCGCCTTGGGTCTCAGAGGAGGAGAAGGCACATTTTTAAATGGCAGTGCTCAGGTGTCTAGCTGCTGGGAAGGTTTGGGGTAGCAACCCTGTGTCAAGGAGGATGATTCCTGATAGAAGGACAAAAGGAGCATTGTTGGTGATTTTAGTGTTGTTAGCTTGAGGATGTTTTGGATAATGTTTCAACAGTACTTCCTGTACAGGGGAAAGTGGTAATGAATGCCAAATTTTAGAGCTATAGGATGGAGAGAGGTGACTTGAACTCTGTACCACAGGACAGCAGTGTGCTGGGATGTCTTCGGGAATGTTACCTAAACGTGTTGGGTGTTGCTTGTAGCTGTCAGCTGTTGTGCATAGCCATCTTCTGCTGCAAAGGAGGCAAGAGGAAGTGGTTATGTAAAGGAAATACCATGATGTGGCTGGGTGAGAAGAAACCCTGGAATAACAATTCTGAGTTTGTCCTCAACAATAGAGCCACTGTGCATCTTTTGGATGCAGGGCTTGAATGACAGGGAAAGGCAGAGTGAAATAAAAAAAAAAAAAAATCAGTGTCTCCCTTTTCACCTCATTTTTTAGGTGCCGTGACAGCAGCGGAAGCAGAGGAAGATGATGACTCTCCCTGGGATTCTGAGGTACTTAATGAGAGGAGGAGCACGGGGATTCCCACCAGGGTGGGGAGTGGGAGAGCAGGAATAAGATCCAGAAGCACTTGAGAGCTTGCTTCTGACTTGGGCCCTACCACTGATGAGGCTTCTTTCCTCTTTTTCCACTTCTGCCATATCTTGGTAACTGGTGCCCCTTGAAATACTTCTGCTGTAGGCCAGCTGTTTTGTTAGGATTGGGATAAAGCTAGGTCAGCTTGATGACATGGGCCTCATAGAAACTGGCTTTTGAGTTTGGTTTCTAGTATAGTATTGAAGCAGTGAAGTTTCTCGGTACTTAAAATAGTCTGAGGTTTTCACAGGGGTTGGCAGGATTTTTGTCCTTACACCATACAGCTCTATTCTGCTGACCTGGTGGCCCTTACAGTCTACAACCTAGATGGTTAGGTGTTTCTGAATAGATTATCTCTACCTTTTGCAGGTGTACTTTGTCCCTTTTTGAAAGTCATGTTCAACAGAAGTACCAGACATGCTGGCTGCGTTTGCCCTTTTTGTTCTTTCTGTCTGTGGTAATGGGATGAAAGAAAACAGGCTGGCTGTAGTTAACCACTTGTGGCTTTTCTTATGAGGAAAATCTAAATCTTCCCTGCCCTCTTCTTAAAAATACAGGAGTAAAATGTTGGTTTTGTTGGGGTTTGTTTGTTTGTTTTCTTTTCTTAGGTAACCTTAGTTTCTGTAAGCTTTGCCTTGCCAGACTTTGTTCAGCCCAAATCACCCTTGCAATTGGGAGTAGCGATGTGTTCACTCACCCCTGCAGGATATGTCCCTAGGGAACATAAGCGTGAACTTGAATGTCAGCTACAAGTTCAGTACAAAAATTGGATCACCACAGACCTGCAGTTACTGGTTCACAACCCACATCTTGAGTTGCCATGTTAATTCTCTTTTGTGGCTGTCCAGTTTGCCAAGGCTTGTCAACATGACAGAGTAGCTTAGATGAGTTTTGAGGTTTATGCCTAAGATCTGAAAACACAGCTGCTTTGATTTTCCAATACACTATGTCTTGATGTGTTCTTTCCAAGCATCTTATCAGAGGTTTCTGCATCCCTTATGGTACTTGATACCATGCTGTGCAAGACGGCTTAGCAGGAGCTTTTTGCATAGAAATGAGTTGAAAATGCATTTGTACCAATTCTAATGCATTTGTTTTTAGATTATAGAGACAGATTCTGAAAGTCTGAGAAAAGCATCATGTGTTGTGGTGTTCCCAGCTGCAGACAGACATGGAGCATGCTCTCAGGTTCCTTCTTCAGGGGACCACAATGGTAACTTCCTGGTGGACTAAATGTTTGTTTGTAAGCATTTATAGGCTAAAGTGAACTTTTATGAGTGTCTGTTTTAGAAATGCTGTTAATGATGTATGCTACAGCAATGAAGTGCTTTGTATTTGTTAATTAACACCAGTTATCACAGCTCTTCCTTGCCAGTTTCTGAAGCAAGTTGTCTTGCTTGCATTATGTGCGTACTTTGGATGCATTTAGATTTTTCTGGATTCAGGTTCTTGTTTCATACTGATGAAAGTATATGTGGTTTAGGCCTGACCTTTCTGAAAACTTAATTTTGATGATAATGCAAGAGAAGAAAGCTATGACCTGGATAAGCTTTTTTTTCCCTTAGGTTATTATTTTCATAGCTTTCTGTTCTGCTTTGCCTAGGAGCTAAAATTGTGACTAAAAGTTCAGGTGTTGTGGCTAAAGTTTTTTGCCTGTAGTTTGTGACACTGTCTCTTGAGCATCTTGAGCATAGGATGGCAGGAAAGTTCTGCTGTTGAGATAGAACTCTTTTTAAAGGATTTCTCCTTTAACAAGCAGTTTGTCAGTCCTGTTTGTAGTAGAGGTACAGCAGAATAGCTGAAGAAGCTAATCCAGTTTTAGTTCAGTATACTAGAAGCAAAATGTTACAAGATCCCAGGAGGTTTTAAATCTACTTGTGGAGTAATTGTCATGGAAGTCTGCTTTGTCTGATTCTAGTAGATAAGTCAAAAACCAGTGTAAAAAAAAAATAACCACCAAAAAAACCAACCAAAAAAAACCAAAGAAACAACAAAAAAAACTAAATTAAAGAATTATAATAAAAAAAAACAACAAAAACCCAACCAACAAAAACCCAACCAACCAACCAAAAAACCCACAGGAAAAAAAGAAGTGTATAAAGGGTGTTAAAATGATTATGGTAGCCTTTCTAAGGTATTTCCGTACTGCTAGATCACCAAGTCTACTGAAATCAAATACATTTTGATTTTTAATGATTTTTTTATATATAATTTTTTTTCTGTAGAGCCATTCCTAGTAACATTTCTTATACTTTTTTCATGAGAGGACTCAAACTAAAAGGTGACTGAAACAGAGGTTGTGAGATATACAGGTGGGGGAGTTTTTAGAAGTTCTTTAATATTAGACAAAAATAATTTAAAAAAAAAAGTTTGCGGATTACAACCAAATATTTCTCTTTTGTTTTCTTTCAAGATAAGCCAGAATAATCTGATAAGAACTAGCTTAGTTTTACCTCACTGAAATCATTTGCATTAGATTTCTGTGTCTGCTCCCATATATCTTCTGTTGTATCAATGGAAAGGAAAATACTTCTCAACATTAAACACTTGTAGAATAATCATAGCGGTAGTGCTGTTGGACTGTTCATTCATGAACATTCATCCATTGCAGCAGACTAGCTTTGGCTTTTGGAATAATCCTTTATGAAAGCAGGATTCAGATCCTCAGAAGGACTAAATATTTCCATCTTGTTCTGTTAACAAGCATGTTATTGCTTCATGTGAATTGTCCTACTCCTGTGATTATTTTCTCAATCCAAGGTGCACAAAGGGAAGTATGTATTGTCAGTTTCTTGTATAGTAATACAAATGCTGTAGGGTGAGCGAAATTGAATGTCTTGATGAAATAATGCTTGCAACTAATATTTAGTTGTAGAAACTACTGATGTTGAATGGAGTAAAATATACCTTCAATTAAATAACACTTGACAAAACATTTTTTTACCGCCAGGCTTTTCAGAGAAACCCAGCAATTCCCAGGTAAATATTTGTTCACTTCAGACCAACTACTTGTTCTGCTTATTAAGTAGTATGTAGTTACTTTGAATTTGTTTTTTTTCATCACTGGATTGTGTCTTTTGTAGTTAAAGACTCCCGAAGCTGTTTCAGAAATAAATAAGCCCTCTCCTAAAAATAGGCAGGAGAAATCAGGTAACATTCGCTTCACGTGGTTCTGGGTTTCACTTCATAATCTTTCTGGACAGGAGTATTTAATAAAGCATCTGATTCATTTGTTTTGCAGATCTGTTGGAGGAATTTGGTTTAGGAAATGCAGAGAATATTGAAGGTATTCTTGTCTCTTTGCAGTGTTGTTTTATGGACGCATTCTACTTGCATATTTTTTCCTAATACTAAATTAATGGTTCTAGCAAGATGTTCTGGGAGCAGCAGGTCTACTGAAATACTCATCTATGCATGTGTTTGCTCTCTCCTCTAGTCTGCCATTCAACACTAATATTCTTGATGATGTAGGCTTCCTCCACTGTGACTGCTGTCATCTCCCCTTTTCAGGCAGTCCTGAGTTTTCTTTACAATTACACACCCCTCCCTCCCATTTCCCCCCCCCCCCCCCCAAAAAAAAAAAAAACCAAAATCCAAGAAACACCAAAACAAAAAAAAACTAAACCCAAACCAAAGCAACCAAGAAAAAAAAGCCCAAAAGACCAACCAACATATCAAACCACACACACACCTTCTTGATATTACTGGTTCTCTGAGCGTGTGCTATGGCTAATTCCAGGCTAGGGATGTCCAGGAGCTGCAGGTGAGACAAAGGGTAATTCTTGGGATTATGCTGTAGCTGTACTTAGCAGGAATTATTACGATGTGCACATTACCAAATACTGGGTGCCTGTGCCTAGTTCTGCTCTCTTGAGTTCTTTTCCTTTTGTTTTCTGAAAGGATGTTAAAAATCAGTGTGGTGTCTGTGGGGGTACTTTTTTTGGACTTCATCAAGCTCCAGTATTTCTCGCCATGCCTTCCTGTGGATGCTTCCAGAGCTGTATGCTCAGTGGAGGGGAATCTTGCTGGTTCAAATTATCCAGCCACATTACAATTCTAGTAAGAAGGACAAGGACCTCTCCACAAAAACTATGTGTAACTATTGAAGGAAAGATGTTGAATTATGGAGGTTATATGTATAGGAGCTCACGAATTTGAGGGGCTATGTTATTTTGTGTTAAGTGTTTTTCTTACAAATATGATGATGCAAGATGCACTCTGAGTGTAAATAAGTAATATTAAGTCATGCTGGTTATAGAAATGTTTTTTTTTTGCTGTAGTTGACTATTCAGGATCTACCTGTCACATGTCATCATCAGCTACAAAAGAAGACATCAAGGATACCACTGAAAACTATGGGGTACAGGTATGTAAACCCAAATATTTTGAATTAGAGTCTGAATTGTTAAATTGTATTCTACACTAAGGTAAAGAAAACATACCAGTCAGTGTATAATGCTGAAAGGAGAGTCCTATAGATGAAGGCTGTATTGAAGTGAAGTTGGATGCAGTCTTCTTACAGTAGGGTAAAATCCTTGTAATTATGTTGGATACTGGCTTTTCTACTGATTTGTTTAGAGCCAGTTTGCTTAAATTTTTGCTAGTGTTTTTCCTTTTGGGTGATACTGTGAATCTTTAGCATCTTTATTTTTTAATTATAAAAATTGCTCTCAAAATGTTATATTTGTTACATAATGAGGATGAGTTTGCAACAGAAATTACCTAGATTAACTGTAACTTCCTTTTTCTTGGAAATTTTTCTGTCTGTACCTGTTTACTTAAGGATAAATATATTTTAGAAATTACCAACTTGATACAAAAAACAGCACATGAAAATCAGACTGACAGAGCAGAAATTTCACACCATGATGAGAAGTCACATAGTGCTGACAAGCAGTTAAGTCAAAAAACTTGGGAAGAAAGATATGAAAAACTGTGGGTTGAAAATGAAAAAAGGGCATTGAAAACAAGTTTTAAAAACATTACAGCAGAGCTGAAGCAACTGTTTGGTGAAATTAATGAAACTGGAAAAACTACTTCCCTTGTGGAAGAAGTGTCAGAAGATGGCTTCAGTGAAGAATCAAAGAGTTCCGTTGTTTCATCTCCTGTGACAGAATCAAGTAGTAAGCTAGAAAGAAAAGGTGATTTTGGAGATATTAAACCTATGTCAGGTGGAAAAGTACCCAAAATGGAAATTGTAATTCCAAGTCTTGGTGTCCTTCCTGATCAAAATGACTTAAATGCAAATATGGAAGATACGTGGAGTGCAGATGAAGAAGATGGCAGAAATGATAGAGATAACACAAAGGTGCCTGTAGCAACAGGAGAGGAAAAGAAAGTGCCTACAATAAAAATGAAAGAGAAGGAAAATGGAACTAATAGGAATGTAGAGGGAGATCCTGAATGCTCCCTGAGACATAGCTTAAAAACAAATATTTTGGATGATGTTTCTAATGCTCTTCCTAAAATAAGACCTGTTTCTACAAGTGATGAAGATGCACTTTTTGCAACAGAAAGGAAGCTTGGAAAAGTCTGTGGGTTTAATGGAGATCTTCCCAGCGACTGCCTTCTTGGCAATAATAATATAGGAGAAAGAGAAATTGAAAGTCCTTTTGCAAATGCTCAGCAGTCATGTGGCATGCTGAAAAGGAATCTTGATGAGCAACTAAAACAAGATATGCAAAGATTTAAGAGTAAGATAGGAATGCTTCAAGTAGTATTCCTGGCTTTGGAGAAAGAGAAGGCAGAGCTGCAAAAAGAGGTAGAAGTTCACCTGCTACCCATTATTCTCTAATCTTTCTCCATATCAATGGTCCTGTTCACTTTAGCTATTAATCATTAAGGGAAGATGCATTGTGCTAATTGGTTTTTGTTTTAATGGAAATACAATTAATAGAGCAGTGAAGAGTTGTCCTCCCATTTTTGGAAAACACAGAATACATTATTGTTCCATTTTAACAAAAGGTGGCACTCAGTTCCAGTGTGAGCTGTTATTCATTACTGTGAAAAGAAATGCACAGTTACAGCAGTTGTGATTCTGAATCAGAGAATGAAAATAGCTTCTGAACAGGGTCTTGACTAATCTATTCATTTGCTGTGATTTCTGCATGGTGTGTTATCATTGCCCTTCACTAAGATTCCTGTTTGCTGTGAAACCATTTCTGCTTGTTGGTTTGGGATCCTCCCTCTGCCCCCATTAAAGAAGCAGTAGCCCAGCACACTTGCAGTTGATTTTCCTCTGTGCTTTTACAACTAACATTCTGCAGTCATTCAGACTCTTTATCCATCTGTAATGTTTTTATTTTGTTGTTTATGTTTTGATACACGCTATTGTTTGCTTTTTACAGGCTGTGTTCTTGTTACATCTTTAATCATGAGTGAATTCAAAGTGCTTTCAATGACTTAATATCCTCTGTAGTGTAATTTTTTGACAGTGCTTCTGTTATGAATACTTCTCTGTATGAATTAAAAAATTCATTTTTCATTATTTTAGAGGTAAACCGTGAATCTGTCTTGGATATTGTGTTTCTCTTCTAGAAAAACTAAGAAATATATAAATGTGTTTTTGTAGGTTGAGAAAGACAAAAGCAAAGAAAGATGTTTAAAAATGCAGGTGATGGCAAAACAAGATGACCCTGATAAATTAAATACACCACCAAGCAACGCTGATGATCAGCAAAGGAAACAGAAGCTTACTCTAAGGAAGAATGAGTGTTTGAAAATGGAGAATGAAAGCGCTATAGAAGAAAAGGACAAAAAGAATTTTTCACCTGAGAAGAGGTCAAAACTGATTAAAATGCCAATGAAAGGGTAAACTTATTTGTAGTGGTACTTAAGGATCTTTTAGATTTTTCTGGTACTGTAGTAGCTGAAGTAGTTTTGTCAGTGCTGAAAGCCATACTGAGTAGTCCACTGCTTCTAAAACATCTAGAGGAAAAAAATTAGAAAAAACTAAGCTTATAACACAGGTTCAGCTTTATTGCCTACTTTAAAAAAAAAAGATTAAAAAAAAATCCTGTGGATTTCCTTGTCAATACTGAGGCAAAATGTGTCTTCAAAACCAAAGTTGAAGACCGGAAAAAAAGGCAGTGATTTTTATAGGAAATGTCTATCCAGAAAAGAAAAGTAGGAACTTGTAGTTTACTTTGCTTTCTCCCTTTTCTAGGTGATTTTAGTTATCTTCATGCAGTTAGTGTTTTCATTAAGTTCGAATGGTCTTTGTCAGGAAAAGGGAAAAGATATTACCAAACCAATCTCTGAAGTCTGAAGAAGGGAGATGTTTTTTATGTAAACCAGATCAGGAGGTTTTTTTCCTGTTTGTTTTTCAAAGGATTCTGCTCCCTAGAGGATATATGTTCCAGCTTACCTGAATCTAGATCAGATTCCACATTTACCGCTCATTCCTAAGGAAGGGGTTTTTTTTAAATACTTGTATCTTCTGTCACCTTTGGAGTTAAGTCAGTTGTTTCTGGACATAATTTAAGTATGTTACTCAATTAGTGATTGTTTTTCCATTTCCATTTAATGTAGAAAACTTGCTCTGAATGCGGAAGTTGCAAAGAAAAACAAAAGACGGACTTTGAAGAAGGAAGCTAATCAGCAGTTGAGCTCTTCCAGTGGGAATAATTTTCAAGTACTGGATGATAGCCCTTCCAGTGACACATCTCAAGATGAAGGAAGGTGCTGAATATAAGGAATGATATAAAGAAACCTTACTTAATGATAAAAATTGACCTGAAAGCTAAAGCTTTTTGTAAAGTTGATGCCTGTATTGATTGTTCTTCATGGGACAATACTACCTGAATGCCCTTTGTGTTCAAAAGCACTTTTTTTTTGGCTTGGAGTGCTTTGAACATACTAGACAAGTTAGTACGGTCAGATATGCACAAATTCTGCATAATTAACTGAGCATGTGCACTTTGTAAATACATATATATTTTTTAATTATTTTTATTTTAGAAAGGGAGAAGAGAGATTTTATAAATGAGCAGAATTACTCCTTCACTGCAGGCATCTCAGTTTTGGTGGTTTTTTTTTCTGTTTTCTGGCCTTTTTTTTAATTATTTTTTTTTTTTTTTTTAGCCCCTGCTGTGTCCCTTCCTGACTTCTTGCCCACCGCAACCTTATTTGTGTGGGAGTTAAAGCAAGAAACAGAAGGTGTTAACACTGTACAAGCACTGTTCAATAGCTAAAACACTGATATGTTATCAACACTGTTTTGATCAGAATCTGACACACAGCACTGTGTGGGCTGCTGTGAAGAAAATTGATTCCATCTCAGCCAGACCCAATACACTAGAGAATCCAAGACCTATAGGTTCTTTGACCTGTAAGAGAAGGATTTTCAATACTGAAGAGAGCTAAACCCCCAGTGTTAAACCCACATGTCTAGCTGTAAGATTCCTGTCAGTTTGAGTGAAGTGCAGAGAACAGTTATTTTAACTGTTTGCTTAATATCTTGTCAAGAAAATAGCCTTCCAGTAGACATAATAGTGCACAATTTTTTTTCAATCTTCAACTAAATCTAATAAAATTCTTACATGAAAGTTTTCAGAGCAACTTCAGATAATTGTTCATAATAAGCCTTTCAGTACTGAAGTATGTTTCTGTTTTCCAGACCTGCAGCCAGAACAGGGTTTGAAAAGAACAAGGTACTGTAAAATTAGTTTCTTGATAAATAGTTTGCATCAGCTTTTAATCACTTAAATAGGAAGAGCTTTTACATAGTGATCAACCAGATGCACAAATTGCTGCTAGTGTGAGCTTTTGTCATATTTGAACCAAATCTATGGGCTGTGAATGAGAGAATGAATCATTCATGCATTTGTACTGACCTGTGATACTATATATTTGTATACAGAAAATGCTGTGTTGTTTGTAGGTCAGCATACAAATGGATGTAGCTGATGATCTTGATATAACTCTCTCATCTGACACAACTTCACAGGATGTTGAATTGCCAACTTCAGCCTATGAAGACGCTATGTTGCTGTTAAAACAGCTCAGTGTGGATCCTGCAGGTATGTTTCCAAGTCACTTTGTCTTCAGCTGTTCCTCTTTTAAAACATGATTTCTTTGCACTCCTAGGTATTTTATTTTTATATTTCTATTTAATATTCTTTTGTGATTAGAATCAAAAAATGTGAAATTATGTCACCTAGCCTTAGATGTCTGTTTATAATGTCAACAGACATGTCTTGCTTTATCACTGATTCTTGGTCTAGTCAGAGCTTGAGAAGCAGATTCTTCAAAGTACAGTTCACCTTTTTTTAAGGCAGTCATCAAAAGTTACCAAGATCACCTTTTTACTCTTTATATCCTCTTGTGGTTTAACGCCAGCTGGCAATTAAGCACCACTGAGCCACTTGCTCACTTTTCCCAGGTGGGTTGAGGAGTAGAATCAGAAGAGTGAAAATGAGAAAACTCATGAGACAGTTTAATAAGCAAACAAGCAAAGTAAAACAAGGAATTATTTCACCACTTGCTATTGCAGGCAGTTGTTCAACCACTTCCAGTACAGCAGGGCTCGATCACATGCAGCGATAACTTGGGAAGACAAACACCATCACTCCAAACATAAAATCATAGAATCATAGAATCATTAGGGTTGGAAAGGACCTTTAAGATCATCTAGTTCCAAACCCCCTGCCATGGGCAGGGACACCTCACACTAAACCATCTCACCCAAGCCTTTGTCCAGCCTGGTCTTGAACACTGCCAGGGATGGAGCATTCACAGCCTCCCTGAGCAACCTATTCCAGTGCCTCACCACCCTAAGAGGAAAGAATTTCCTGCTTATATCCAATCTAAACTTCCCCTGTTTAAGTTTTAACCCGTTACCTCTTGTCCTGTCAGTACAGTCCCTAATGAAGAGTCCCTCCCCAGCATCCCTATAGTCCCCCTTCAGATACTGGAAGGCTGCTATGAGGTCTCCACAGAGCCTTCTCTTCTCCAGGCTGAACAGCCCCAACTTTTTCAGCCTATCTTCATACAGGAGGTGCTCCAGTCCCCTGATCATCCTTGAGGACACCGGAACTGCCCACAATACTCCAGGTGAGGTCTCACGAGAGCAGAGTAGAGGGGCAGGATCACCTCCTTCGACCTGCTGGTCATGCTCCTTTTGACGCAGCCCAGGATACGGTTGGCTTTCTGGGCTGCAAGTGCACACTGAAGCCGGCTCATGTTCATTTTCTTGTCAACCAGCACCCCCAGGTCCTTCTTCGCAGGGCTGTTCTGAATCTCTTCTCTGCCCAACCTGTAGCTGTGCCTGGGATTTCTCCGACCCAGGTATAGGACCTTGCACTTGGCATGGTTAAACTTCATGAGGTCGGCATCAGCCCACTTCACAAGCGTGTAAAGGTCAAACGTCCCCCCTTCTTTCCTTCTTCCCCCAGCTTTACATGCTGAGCATGACATCATATGGTGTGGAATATGCCTTGGGTCAGTTGGGGTCAGTTATCCTGGCTGTGTTCCCTCCCAGTGTCTTGTGCACCTCCAGCCTGCTTGCTGGTGGGGGTGGTGTGAGGGCTGGAAAAGGCCTTGACTCTGTGTAAGCACTGCTCAGCAATAACAAAAGCATCCTTATATTATCAGTAGTGTTTTCAGCACAAATCCAAAACTTAGCCCCAATGCTAGCTACTATGAAGAAAATTAACGCTATCCCAGCCAAAACCAGCACACTCCTCAATAGCTTATGTCAAATAGCGCAACAAAATACTGATTTTGCTTAAATATGTATTTATAATCAACTGTCATAAAATGCTTGCATATATATACATTGCATTATATAAATGTAAGCATCACTGTGTCTCTAAAACAATGCTTAAATTTTATTAGGTGGGGGTTAACCTGCTCTCACTGCCCCTCCTCAACAGGACAAAATAGGTTGAAAAAGCTTGAGATCAATACTTATGGGAAGCTACACATAGATTGTCTTTCAGTTGTTTGTCCTCCTGAGACAGTTTTTCCACAGCTGAAATGATGGAAGGGGTGAGATTGTCTTTGAACTCTCAGACTTGGTGACTCACTTCATCCACTGTTGGTGGTGCTGCTTCATACCAGATACCAATGAGTGGGCATATGATGATGGTGCTCTCCACATAAGTTTCCGCCAGATGAGTCATTTACATCTGACTTCATCTGGATCTATGGGTGTATTTCTGCCATCTGGTCTATGACAGTTCATCTCTGGAATGGCTGATTGCCTCAGGTACTGGATGCTTCTCTCTATCATGGTCCACTTGCCTGAGTGACACAACATTGTCCTGATAGGGATAGTTTTCCGTCACAGCTGCCAAAAGCTGCCTCCAGAGGCTGAGGGCTCATTTCTCTTTTGCAATTACTTTGTCAGTTCCCCCTTCCTAGCAAGTGATCCCAGCTTGGCTTCCCTACCTCTAGTTCATGACCGTCGACCCCATTGTCCCAGCATCAGGGCAGCCAGGTGATGATGTACTTCAGATGGCTGAAATCTTTTCGCATATTCCACAGCTCAGTCAAGGTGAAGGATCGAGAAGTTACCTCTTTTTCCTCTTCCTCAGATTCCTCTATTAATATTGAACTCTTAATAATTCTTGTTCAGATGTCATCCCCTCTAGTACGCACATTGGTCTTCATCTTTTTTCACTGCATGAGTTCCTCTTTCTGGCTCTCATTTGCTTTCCCCCTCGTTTATAGGGGCAACTGATATTGGCACGGATTAGTCCTTTGGTTTAGCTGCATTTTCTACCACTGTGGTTGGAGTGGGGCTATCATGGAATAAGCCCAGCTGGTAACTCAAAACCATGCAGCCATTTGCTCACGCCCTCCTTCATTCCCCCCTGCTCCTGGAGGGATGGAGGAGAATCAAAGGAATGTAAATCCTGCAGCCCAGTAACTAAGTACCATGCAAACTATTAATACTACTACCACTAATCTTAATAATGATAAGGGAAATAACAAGGGGAGAGATATAAACCTGAAAGGGTAAAAGGAAAAGAAAACAGTAAGCATGAGTGATGCACAATACAATTGCTCACCACCACCAGTTGATACCCAGCCTGACCAAAGTCGCGATTTGGCCTTCTGGGTAACTCCCCCCAGTTTATATACTGGGCATGAGGTGCTGTGATATGGAATACCCGTTTGGCTAGTTTGGGTCAGGTGTCCTGTCTCTGCTCCCTCACAGCTTCTTGTGTCCCTCCTCACTGGCAGAGCGTGAGACTGAAAATTCCATGATCAGGGTAAGCATTACTTAGCAATAAGTAAAACCATCAGTGTTATCAGCACTATTCTCAGACTCCAGGCAAAAACACAGCACTGCACCAGCTGCTAGGAAGGAGAAAACTGTTACAGCTGAACCCAGGATACCTGCTGTAGTGTCTCCTTCCAGCAGGAAAAATCTGCTCCAGTCTGTGCTCTCCATGCACCACAGGTCCTTGAGGGAGTGTTTACCTGCTCTGGCATGGTGTCTTCCACAGTGCTGCATTGTGGATATCTGTTCCAGCATCATCTTCTCCAAGGGCTGCAGAGAAGTACCTGCTCCACCATTGTGTTGCCATGGGCTGCAGGGGGATCTCTGCTCTGGTATCTGAAGCACCTTCTTCCCCTCCTTCACTGAACTGGCTGCTTTTCACATACTTTTCTCCTTCTCCTCTGTGTGGTGGTTTTGTCCTTTCCTAAATATGTTTTCCCTTAGGTGCCACCAGCATGGCTGAGAGGCTCAGATGTACTTTGTAGTGGGTGTGTTGGAACCAGCTCTGTCTGGCATGGGGTAGGCCCATGGCCTCTTCTCGTAGAGACTTCTCCACTGCTTGCAGTCTTCCCACTACCAAAACCTTGTTCCCTACACTCAGTAGAGCAAACCATTAAATAATATATACATTGGCAAGTACTTGTGCGTTTGTTTAGCTTTGTGTCTCTTCTATCGCAAAACAGGTTCTTCTATTTTGTTGAAAATTCAAAACATACTACTTCAATATGAGCAGAAAATAAAACATGAGAAAAATCGGTACAAAGCTGTCTGGAGAGAAGTAAGGAAATTGGAAAGTGAAGAGTCAAAATTAATAGTGGAGGAGACTCAAGATTTGAAATCCATATTGGCTCACCGAGAAGTGGAATGGAAAAGTGATATCCAAAGCCTTAAGTATGTAACCTTGCATTCTGCTAATGTGTTATCTTGTCAGTGCGCATGTTCCAGAAGATGCTGATGGTACAGGCATCTTGATATCTTGAGATGTGTTTTTTCTTATTCTTTCTTTGTAGCTGCTGCTGGTGTATAATATTAGGAATTCTAGTAACTCTACGTAGTGCAGCTCTGATCACATTTGAGAGCATTTTTGTGCTTGCTTGTTTATGAGGTCAAATTTGGGATTGCCCCTTTCCCCATTTTCCTGAGCTAGACATGTATGGTGTGAAGTTTTTAATCACTGTTCACATCACTTCAGACAGGAGTGGCCAGCAGGCACCATATGAAATTCAGCAAGGATACGTGCAAAGCCCTGCACTTGGGAAGAAATATCCTCTGTTGATGATGTATCATAGGATGGCCTCACTGGGGAGCTTGCTGAGCATGCCCTGGCTGTCTTAATGGAGTCTCTGCGCAGCCTGTGTTTGTGCTTCAGATTCTCCCAACCCCGGAGCAGGACCTTGCACTTAGCCTTGTTAAACTTCATGAGGTTTGCACAGGCCCACCTCTTGAGCCTGTCAAGATCCCTTTAGATGCATCCCTTCCCTCCAGTGTTTCAGCTGCACCACACAGCTTGGTGTCATCAGCAGACTTGTTGAGGGTGCGCTCAATTCCACTGTCCATGCTATCAACAAAGCTGTTAAACAGCACCAGTCCCAGTACCTACCCCTGAGGAGCACCACTCGTCACTGGTCTCCACTGACTGCAACAGTTTGAGTGCAACCATCCAGCCAGTTCCTTATCCTCAGAGTGGTCATCTGTCAAATCCATCTCCAGTTTAGAGCCTAGAATGTCATGTGGGACAGTGTCAAATGCTTTGCACAAGTCCAGGTAGATGAAGTCGGTCACTTTTTCCTTATCTGCCAATGCCATAACCCCATCTTAGAAGGCCACCAAATTTGTCAGGCCCAATTTCCCCATAGTGAAGCCTTGTTGGCTGTCACCAGTCACCTCCTTATTGTCCATGTTAGCATAGTTTCCAGGAGGATCTGCTTCATGATCTTGCCAAGGTGAGACTGACTGGTCTGTAGTTCCTTGGGTCTTTTTTTTCCCTTTTTAAAAATGGGGGTGATGTTTCCCCCGTTCCAGTCGGTGGGAACTTCGCCAGACTACCACCGCAACTCACATATGATGGATAATGTCGTAGCCACTTCATCTGCTGGTTCTCTCGGGACCTGCAGATGAATCTCATCAGGTCCCGTGAACTTGTGCAACTTCAGGTTCCTTAGATGGTCTCAAACCTGTTTTTTCTACTAGGCAGTTCTTCATTCTCCCAGTCCCTGCCCTTTGCCTTTTGCTATTTGTGTGGTGTGGCTGGAGCACTTGCAGGGGAGGACCAAGGCAGAAAACATCCTTGAGTACTTCAGCTTTTTTCAGATCCCAGGTAGCGAGGTCTCCCGTTGCCTTCCAGAGAGAGCCCATATTTTTCCCTAGGCTTCCTTTTATTACTGAGGTACCTATTGGTGGTTTATTTAGGTGTCTTGTACAGTGATATCATGGGTCATGGAATGAAGTTGGAATTTCTTAAAAAGTTAAAAATTACAGTGAAAAGAGGAAATTGGAAAAGACTGTAGGAATCTGAAAAGATTTAATTATTTTATGGAATGAGTTGTCTCTGCAAGTTCATCATGTAGAATATCTACTTTTTACATCAGTGCTTTAGTTTCTCAAATGTTCTGTTAATCCCAGATGTACTTTGAAACAAGAAGAGGAAAAGATGCTCAAATTAGAGACATTGCATGAGAAAACAAGAGAAGAACTCCGAAGGAAAGAAGATCAATATTGTAAAGAGATGGAGGAAAAACAGCAACTTGAGTTACACTCGAAGAATTTAGAAATGGAGGTAATAACACTGAGAAAGCTCTTGAGACAGGTACGTTAAACAATGAGTTAAACACTTATTTTCTGCTTCTTTTTGATTGTCACTCTATTTGAGTATGCTTAAAGAAGGTGGTACTTTGTTGTTCATGGAAGAGGCCTTAGGTAACTTGCCAAATTTTGAGGACGGTTGAGAACACGTTAGCTCACAAGTAGTCTGTTAATTTTTTTCTTGTCTGTTCTTGTATTTTTTTCTTTGCAAGTTCATAATTCCTTTTAAGGATTCATTTTCTCCTTTTAAGGATTCATTTTCTCCTTTTTCAAAATTTAGGTTTCATTTGCATTTCAGGCAAAGTCTGAGTTATTTTTCTAAATTACTAAAAACATTCTGCATTTCTTAATTTTTCAGAAGAAATTTAAGATTTATTATTTATAAACGGCTTATCATAACTGAGGAAACAAAAATATTTACAAGAATACAAAGGACAATGGGAAGATATTTCTAGCTCTGATTTTTCTCAAGGTGCAGGCAGTTTAATTGTATTACTGTAGGTTGAAGAAGAGCGTGATGAAACACAGGAACAGCTCTCTCAGGAAAAGAGTGCCAGAGCCCTGCAGGAAGGAATTTTGAACAACCACCTTTGGAGGCAAAAGGAACTAGAAGAAGAAACAAGAAGAACTATGATTAATTAAATTTCACCATGTTTATTCTAAAGTTAGGAAAAATCTTATATAACATTTTCTGCTTCTGAATGGATTATTTACAGTTTTCCAGTGTAACTCAACAGTGTCTTTAAAAGTTCTGGGAATCAGCATCAGTCCTGTATGCACCTCAATTGCATGTTCAAGTAGGAAGCAAACAGAAGACTATTTATGCTGTTTCCTAAGCTATTTGTTATTTTTCATCTCATAGACATGTTTTCATTAGTTTTTAAGGATTCTCACAGTTAAAACACCTAGTTACCTGCGTTAAGGTTGACCAGGAAGAAAGCTGTTTGACACCATTTGTGTTGTCACTACTTGTTTTTATTACTTACTCTGTTATCAAACTGACTGACTTCAAGCATGCCTTTCTTTTTGATCTCCACATTCTAAAATTCAGTGAAGGAATATGAAGGCTTTTCAGTGTTGCCCAGTGACAGGACAGAGAGCAGTGGCCATAAACTGAAACACAAGAAATTTCACCTCAACATGGGGAAGAACTTCTTTCCGTGGGTAGAGCACTGAACAGGCTGCCCAGGGAGGTAGTGGAGTCTCCTTCTCTGGAGACAGTCGGTACCCGCCTGGATGCATTCCTGTGTAACCTGCTCTAGGGGGCCCTGCCTTGGCAGCAGTGGTGGACTAGATGATCTCCACAGGTCCCTTCCAACCCTAATGATTCTGTGAATATCATCAATGAATTAAACTCTCTGTAGGAGTTAGAATAATTGCAGGAGGGAAAAGCAACCATAAAAGCTGCATTTAAAAAAGAAAACAAAAAATCTTGAAAAGAGTTTACTGAACTTACTACAAATGTGCAGTGCTTGGAAGAATTATTTGTTCTTGGCTGTGCTGACCAATAGGTGTAGGGTGAATATGTGGAAGAAAGTTAAATATATATAATAAAGAGGAAATATACAAGATTAGTGTGTTCCAGGGATGATTGATTCGTATAGCTAAGTTTTAGTAATACAAAAGGATAGGTGTTAAGAAGATGGTTGAGAAGGAAAATACCCTTTTTTACCCTTGTTTTCATCAGATTTGTAACACAGCTAAATTAACCTTAAAGCAAATATTTTAAAGGCATGCACATATAAGAAAGTATTGTAATTTTAAAAGCTTTATGCTTGAGATATACTTGTGAGGTGTCCCTGCCCATGGCAGGCGGGTTGGAACTATGTGATCTTAAGGTCCTTTCCAACCCTAACTATTCTATGATTCTGTGAGATATTCTAATTGTTTGGTTGCTGGCTTAAGAAGCAAAGAAAGGTATATTTAGGATGTTCATTTAGGGTTTAGGGGCATGTTACACTTTTGTTGTGTGCATACATTATACACATGCATGGGTTCATAGAATAGCTTATGTATTAACTGAGATTTCACTCTCATCTTTGAAGTCATGCTTCAGTGTTAGAAATGTTAAACACAGTTTAATGCTGAAGGGGTTTTGTAGATTGGTTTCCTAATTGGCTATTTATTCATGTTTCCCGGCATTCAGGAGTCCGCCACTGAGAGAGAAAAGGATCTGTTGTACAAAAATCAGTTGCTACAAGATGAGATTGGTATGCTAAGACTAGAACTTGATCAAGTAAGACTTAGGCAGCAGGAGGAAGAAAGAAAATATTTAGAGGAAAATGAAGCCTTGAAAGAAAAAAATGAGGATCTCAAAGAGAAACTTAAACTAAATGAAGAAGCCTTAACACAAACAGTTTTTCCGTACAATGGACAGTTGAACTTATTAAAGACAGAATCTGCAGTGCTATCTTCCAAACTTGAGCAGACAAAAGAAAGCAAAGACAGACTAGAGACAGAAATTGAATCACTCCGTTCCCGTCTGAACACTGCTGTTCAAGAACTTGAACATCATCAGTCGTCAAAATGTGATGTTGAACGAACATTTCAGAGAGAACGTGATGAATGGCTTCGCTTGCAAGACAAGCTCCATCATGACCTCTCTGATGTGAGAAAAACCAATAAGAGCTTGTCTCAGCGGCTGAGTAAAGCTGAAAGCAAAGCTAATAGCCTAGAAAATGAGCTTCACCAGTTGAAACAAACACTCAGCGAAAAAACACTGCTTTTGGAAATGACACAAAAAGAATTAAGTCAAGCCCAGTGTCGGGCAAAGGAATGTGATCATGCTCGACAACTTGAGAAAGATCAAGTAAGCAAACTTAAAATAAAGCAGGAATCCATGCAGGAGCGATTGGTCCAGCTTCAGAGTGAAAACCTTTTACTCCGCCAGCAACTGGAAGATATGCAGAACAAGGGGATCATCAAAATGAAAATGGTGAATGATGTGCAGGATCGGTTTAATGATATTTTCAGTAAACTCAGAGCTGATACTGAAAAGCAAGTTTGCCTAGTGGAAGAGAGAAACAAGGAATTAAATGCCAAGTGTACTGATTTAACAGAGCAAGTCTTTAAATACGAGACTGAGAAAGCAGAAAGAGAGGTAAAGTATATACTTAGAAAGAACAATTTAAAGTTTCTTAGCTCTTGAAGCTATTTTATTTTTCTAAAATGTATCAGGTGTAAGTTATATGCATGGGACCAAATAATGGTGATCTGTTCCAGTTTATCATCTTCCACTTAGAATTGTGCAAGGTTTCAGCAAACAGGATGTTACTGCTCACATCTGAGCAGAGAATGGAAAGAAGTCTAAGCTGTACCAAGAAAAGTGATTCTTCTCTACAATTTTTTTTAACTCTTTTGTTAGTCTATTTTATGCCCTATAGAATGATTTTGTGTTTGATTTTTATGTCTTACACTAATGACACAAAGAGTCATCCAATTTGTGAGGGTTGAGAGATGAAGATGCAGACAAGTGAAGTGATGGGGATGGATTTATTTTAAGCTCCTACAGAGGAAAAAAAAAAGACTTCTCCAGAAGTTGCTACCAAAGTTTAAGAGTATTAGTACTGTCCAGGTGCTTATTTATGTATGTGTGTTGGGGTTCTGAGGGGCCTGCCTGGTCCTCGTGAAGGTAATTTCAGACAGTAATCTATCTGTTTTATGATGTGTAGCCATATTTAAATGCGTTCCTTCTTTATGGCTCCATGAAAGACTAAATAACTGGGCAGAATACTCATTAGGACATCAGTTAAACTGTCATTCTACAAATTCACACAGTACACGAGTATGAAACATGCTCCTGTGCAGAGCACTAGCATCATTTTATGTTGCTCAAACACACATGAACCAAGTGTTGCTCCTATTACTGCGTGTAGATGGCTTTTGTAAAGGAAAAAGAGTGGAAGAGAATAAAGGCAGAAGTAGGAGTAAGTTACAGATAGCTGAAAAAGCTGTTGGCAGTGGGAGAATGCATTGTTATAGATGTTCCTATGAGTAGGTACTCTCTTCTCTATTGTTGAAATATTCTACCAATTCCAGGTAGAGCATTTATTTAAAAGTTGCCTTACCCATTTTGTTTAATCTTCTTTTACTTTCTGACAGATAAGAACTAATCACATTCAATATTTCTACTCTCTGGTGTAAGGTTTGCCTCCCTTAATAGTTTGAATAGTGATTTAAAATTACATTTCCTTCTTCATAACAAATCCAGAATCTCAGATAATGTCAGATAACCACCTTGTTGTTTATTTGTGAATTGCCACAGGGGGAGGGAAGAACTCCGGAAGTATAATGGAGGAATAGACAAAAGTGATCTAATGCAGAGCCCTGCCTTTGGTCATCTGATTAATATCTGCAGTCAAATTATGTCTCTTACAATAGATTTCTTTGGATGTTTTTAGAAAAACACATGATCGCAGTGTGTGCCTATATGTATTTCAGAGAAAAATAATACCTGAGCCTTTTTTGTGTTTTGGGAAACAAGCCCTCATGAACAGCTGCTAATAGCTTGGAGGTGCTCAGCTGAGAGACTGAGAGAGGTTGTCATCTGTATAGATGCTTGCTGGTTGCGGGCAAAATTTCATACCTTTGAATTCAATCCTAAAAAAGATTTAATAATATAGTAAGTTAAAGTAAAGGTTTATTTAACGTTCTTAAAATTTTCATCATGCTCATTAAACTGTTTCATTAGGGAGTGGTCAGACAGCTGCAGCAGGAGCTTGCCGATGCTCTTAAAAAGCAATCTATGTCAGAAGCTTCACTTGAAGTTACTACACGTTACCGCTGTGACCTGGAGGAGGACAAGCTGCGCTTGCAAAAGGAATTGGAAAAGGTTAACACCAAGGTACATAATGTCTGTAACTATATGAAAAAATCTGAGAGTGCCTGATGAAAGTAGGAGTCAATGTTGTCCTAAAACCCTAGGAAAAAAACATGAACAGGATGAATTCAATGATGTCTGAATGAATTGCACTGTTCTATGAATTTGGTGTCCATGTCTTTTGACATGAAGACACTATGTCCTTACTTAGACAAAGGTGTTTGTATTTGCTAAGGTGCTTTGCAGAATAAACTGGTGTTTGGTTTGGCCAAGCATGTCTGATATCTGGAGAAGAGCAGAAATACTGGCCTCCTGCTTTTGGGCTTTTTTATGATTTCTTTGTTTACCCCCTACTCCCACCACTAGGTAACGTGCCAATTCTGAATACTTTTGTAACTTACGCTGCATTTATTCATTTCCCTCCCATAGCCTACTTTTGCCCTGCTTAAGGATTTCCCATCATTAAGCGGCCTTCTTGACAGTGAATTGTCAATTTCTTTCTGAGTCAGGGAACATATTTTGCAGTGTTATTTCTAAAATGTAATCGAATCCCCTTAAGAGGGGGAGAGCCTAGTTACCCGTTTCTGTGGGGAAATTTTAAGATGAGGTTTTCCTAGAGAGCCTGGGGAAAACTCAGTTCCAGAATACAGGCTGCTCGGAAAGCAGCCTGGTCTATTCCCCAGCTTTCTGATTTTGAGTTTCCCATGGTACTCGTATCTAGTGGAGTGCCTCAAGGGTCAGTACTGGGACCAGTATTATTTAATATATTCATCAACGATTTAGATGAGGGAATTGAGTGTACTATCAGCAAGTTTGCTGATGACACTAAGCTGGGAGGAGTGGCTGACATGCCAGAAGGCTGTGCTGCCATCCAGCGAGACCTGGACAGGCTGGAGAGTTGGGCAGGGAATAACTTGATGAAATATAACAAGGGAAAGTGTAGAGTCCTGCATCTGGGCAGGAACAACCCCAGGTTCCAGTATAGGTTGGGGAACGACCTGCTAGAGAGCAGTGTAGGGGAGAGGGACCTGGGGGTCCTAGTGGACGACAGGATGACCATGAGCCAACACTCTGCCCTTGTGGCCAAGAATGCCAGTGTCATCCTGGGGTGTATTAGAAGGGGGGTGGTTAGTAGGTCAAGAGAGGTCCTCCTTCTCCTCTACTCTGCCCTGGTGAGACCGCATCTGGAATATTGTGTCCAGTTCTGGGCCCCTCAGAAGGACAGGGAGCTGGAGAGAGTCCAGCGCAGGGCAACTAAGATGATTAAGGGAGTGGAACATCTCCCTTATGAGGAATGACTGAGGGAGCTGGGTCTCTGTAGTTTGGAGAAGAGGAGACTGAGGGGTGACCTTATTAATGTATATAAATATATGAAGGGGGAGTGTCACGAGGATGGAGCCAGGCTCTACTCAGTGGCAAACAATGATAGGACAAGGGGTAATGGGTACAAACTGGAACACAAGAGGTTCCACTTAAACTTGAGAAGAAACTTCTTCTCAGTGAGGGTGACGGAACACGGGAACAGGCTGCCCAGGGAGGTTGTGGAGTCTCCTTCTCTGGAGACATTCAAAACCCGCCTGGACACATTCCTGTGTAACCTTATCTAGGTGTTCCTGCTCCGGCGGGGGGATTGGACTAGATGATCTTTCGAGGTCCCTTCCAATCTCTAGCATACTGTGATACTGTGATACTATAGCAAATCCTACTTAATGCTCTAAAAGGTAAAGATTTGACATTAATAAGCTGGTGTAACTATTGTCTGCTTTAGACCCTTTGTGATATCAGATGCTGCTTCAAACACTTGTTGCAATATGTATCGTAGATTCATAGAATGGTTAGGGTTGAAAAGGACCTGAAGATCATCCTGCCATGGGCAGGGATGCCTCACACTAGACCATGTTGCCCACGGCTCTGTCCAGCCTGTCCTTGAACGAACACTGCCAGGGATGGAGCATTCACCCTTTCTTTGGGCAGCCTCTTCCAGTGCCTCACCACCCTCATAGTATAAAGGACTTCCTCATATCTAACCTGAACTTCCCTTGTCTAAGTTTTAATCCATTATACCTTGTCCTATTGCTACAGTCCCTGATGAAGAGTCCCTCTCCAGTATCCTTGTAGGCCCCTTGGAAAGCTTCTATGAGGTCTCCACGCAGCCTTCTCTTCTCCAGGCTGAACAGCCCCAACTTTCTCAGCCTGTCTTTACACGGGAGGTGCTCCAGTCCCCTGATCATCCTTGTGGCCCTCCTCTGGACTTGCTCCAACAGCTCCATGTCCTTCTTATGTTGAGGACACCAGAACTGCACACAGCCCTCCAAGTGAGGGCTTATGAGAGCAGAGTATAGAGGGGCGGGATCACCGCCTTCAACCTGCTGGTCATGCTCCTTTTGATGCAGCCCAGGATACGGTTGGTTTTCTGGGCTGTGAGTGCATGCTGCTGGCTCATGTTCAGTTTCTTATTGACCAACACCCCTAAGTCCTTCTCTGCGGGGGTGCTCTGAATCACTTCCCTACCCAGCCTGTAGCTTTGCCTGGGATTGCCCTGACCTGGACCTAAGACTTTGCACTTGGCATTGTTGAACTTTATGAGGTTGGCGTTGGCCCACCTCACAAGCATGTCAAGGTCCCTCTGGATGGTATCCCTTCCCTCCAGCATATCAACCAAACCACAGGCCTTAGTGTTGTCGGCAGACTCGCTGAGGCAGCATCAGTCCCAGTGTCCACGTTGCTGACAAAGATGTTGAACAGCAGCGGTCCCAACACTGACTCCTGAGGGACACCATTTTCCAGCTCCTCCAGGACCCGCAGATGGATTTCATCCCAAACCTGATCCTCTCCTACAGTGGGCTTAAGGTCTTTATTCCCACAGTCCCTGCATCTGTCTTCCAAGACTTGAGTGGCGTGGTCAGAGCACTTGCCAGTGAAGACTGAGGCAAAAAAGTCATTGAAGAACCTCAGCCTCCTACAAATCCTGGGTAGCCAGTTCTCCTGTTTCCTTCCAGAGAGGGCCCACATTATTCCTGGTCTTTTTGTTAGAAACATACCTACAGAAGCCTTTCCTGTTACTGTTGATGTCCCTGGCCAGACTCAATTCGAACTGGTCCTTAGCTTTCCTGACCGTCATGATCCCTAGCTACCTGGACAATATCCCTGTGTTTTTCCCAGGCTGCCTGTCCTTGCTTCCACCTTTTATAAGCTGCTTTTTTCCCCTCTAAGTTTTCTCAGCAGCTCCCTATCCATCCGTGGAGGCCTCCTAGCTCTCCTGCTGCATTTGCTTTTAGTTGGGATGCAGTGCTTGTGATGTTGGAACAGGTGATCTTTGAATATCAACCAGGATTCTTGAGCCTCCCTGCCCTCTAGGGCTTTATTCCATGGAACCTTACTGAGCAGGTTCCTGGAGAGGCCAAAGTCTGCTGTCTTGAAGTCTAGGGCAGTGAGCTTGCTGCATGCCCTTCTCACTGCCCCGAGGATCTTCAAGGATATTCATCAAATTAAGTCATGGAAATTCTACAGCAGATATTGATGCCAAGCAGTTTGTGCTGGAGGCCTGACTGGCATCATCAGACTGGAACAAAATTTATTTTTCATCTTTTGGAACAAACCACTTATTTTTATATTTTTTAATTTATTTTTATATTTTTATTTTATAATACAAAATATAATTTTATATTATATTTTGGAGCAAAACACTTTTGCTTTTCCTTTGGCCACTTGGTGTGTGTTTGTTCTCATGAAAGAAGAGAAATGCCTGTTGTATCATTTGCAGAACTTGGTGCGAGTCTTGGAATTTCCCACTACCTCTAATTTTAAGAAAACGTTAATTTTAGCTTAGATAAGGTGCTTTTATCTGTGGCCTGTATGAAGCAACTTATTTTTGTATTGTAAGCAGTGAACTAGAGCTCTTGTTATGACTCTAGTTTCTTATTAGGACTGAATAGATTTTGAAAATAACTGCATGTAAAAGTTGAGCTTTATGATGTACTAACAAGAGAAGAGGGAAGGCAGTCCTGATGCTGATCCTTCCCTTTAGTTAATAGGGCATGGTTTTCAAACGTACCGTGGATGGGAAAAGCTACTTCAGCCTGTTTTCACTGAAGAGACTTTGTATCCTGCATGATGCTTTCTCTCCCTGAGGCAAAAAACTATAGCTGATGACTGCAAACAATTTTATAGTGACGTAAAACTGTGGGTGATTTGGTCATTGGTGCTTCATGTAAATGCTGTAGAATGTGATATTCATTTCTGGTAATGAGGTGTAAACTTCATTCTGGAAAGTCATAGTGCTTCTTTTAATGCTTCTGTAGGTTCATAACCTCTTGGAAGACTTGTTAACTAGCTTACGGACAACACAGGCAGCTACGGGGGATCACCACCAACAGGTACATGGCTGGCTTCTGTGAATGGCTGGTTTAGTCTTGGAATATTTTGTATGCAGGTAATTAATGAAAACACCAGGTGGACTGTGTAGGCAGAGTTAAGCTGAAAAATGGCCCTTCTAGTTTTAGGGCAAAGTACCCTCAAGGGAAGAGGCTGTAAGTTTCCTCATTCTCCTGCTGCTGTGTTTTCTGTGTTGTGGTGTGCAAGAACTTGTGTTCAGCATGATTCGTCTGGTGAATTCTATCTCCCATCCCACTGGGGGAGTAAGTGGCCGTGTCATGCTTAGCTGCCTACTGAAGTTAAACCATGGCAGATGATGAATAGGATGAATGACGTGGGCAGAGGGAGGTAGATCTGTGGTTGAAAGCTGCAAAAGGAGACTGGACTGGGGAGATCCATGTTATCTTTGCAGCTATGTCAGAGCTTTCCCTTGAGATTATGTTAGCTTCTGTCATAAGACGCAGCATTTCGCTACTCTGTAAGGACACTCTTGAGAAAGTTGTACACCCTGAGGATTTTTTTAATCTGAGCCTCTGTGCTAAAGTTTTCATGACTTTCTGTAGATCATTAGACATCTTTTCATCTTTTTTTTTTTCCTTTCTCCCCTTACAGAATGTCACTAAAAGCATCTAGTCAGGTTGCATTCTTTATATGTGAACTGAATCAGCAAATTCTGTTCCACTCAGGCGCATCTGTTGTGCAAAACTTTGTTCCTTTGGGTAGAAGCATAAATAGCATTGCTGATTTGAAAACATTTTCTTACTCCTGGGAGATACACAGAAGCCATGAGAGTAGAGTATTTTCTGTGGTGGGCACTAGCGGAATTCTCATCTTATAAAGTATGTACTGCTAGGAACCACAGACAACCTTTGGAAGAAAGTTCTAGGGCAATTTTGTGTGTGTGCCTGTGTCATCCCCCAAAGCTGCAACCTTATCTTGCCACTTCTACAGCATTCATTCTTTCCACCAGGTTCAGCTGCTCTTCTTGGTTATAACTCTGCATTAACTTTAACCATAGATCTTGGATTGGGGAAGGAGCGTTTAGGCCTGTTTCCATTTACGTTGCTGCTGTCTATCACACTGTTGTCTCTCTGGTCGCCTTAGATTTTCTTCTGCTGCTGTTGCTTTCATAGATGCAAAAGCAGAATGTGCTGGATCTGATATCAAATGACTTACACAGTATGTGGGAAGAGCAGTTGAAGTTAAGATTCCACCTTGAAGAGCGTGTTGCTCAGCTTGACAGGGAAAAGGCTGAACTCCTGGAACAGGTGAGCCCAGCAAATTCTCCAAACACCTAGTCAACACCCAGAGAACTGAGTCCACCTTTCTGTTGAGTTCTTGCATACTCTGCTTTTTTCCAGTATCCCTGTCATTCAAGCTCTGAGTGTCTTGTCATTTGGGGATCATCCAGAAAAAGCTAGTTGGGTATCTTTGTGTAAATTCTGCAGCAATTCTATTGGGAAGAGTTCCCAGTGTGGTTTGCCATCAGTTGAGCACATCAAATAAGGCCACAGTTCCCCAGTTCTTTCTTGGATTCCTTCTGATCATTTTCTGACTCCTTGGTTTCTGAACAGTGTTAAAATGCTTTGTGTTTCCAGTGCAGTGCTTCAAGGAGCTGGTGCAAGTTTTCAGGGTAGCAGGAGCTTAAGAGCCTTGCAGAAGTCTGTACTGAAGGAATACTGGGCAAATGAACTAGTGCTTAGGAAGCAAGAAATTGCTGCCAGTTTTCATGGGCCAGTCTTTCCCTTTTCTCCTGTTTAAGAAAAATGGAAGTACAAAACAGGTACCAACTCTCCTCTGGTTTGGCTGAGAAAATGCCAAGAGGGAGATGTCAGTAAGTAAATACCCAGAAAGAGGAGATGTAAGTAATGGCAGAGGGGAATAAAGCACTGAAGAACTCTGAAAGATCAAATTCCTCCATAAGCCCCTGCCTTTTGGTTATTGAACGTCCCATGAAAGCTTTAGATTGATCTCTGCTCCTGTGATGTGCATACCTACATAAGCCCTGCTATGAGCAGAGGAACAGCCAGAAGTGTTCTCCAGCACTTTTTCCAGCTTTTTGCCTTGAAGCATTAGAAGAGAGTGGCCTTAGTGTCAGGGAGGGCATCTGTTTCTGTTGTTGGCTATTGTCCTATTTGTTGTAAAACACGAAGGAATTAACTGTTCTCAGGAATTCTGTCCCTTGACATTCTGTGGAACTAGGCTAACAGAGATATACTGCAACTTCTTTCTGGAGAAGGCTAGATGCGCATACTGCATTGTTCCTATTCTGTGTGTGTCATGTATCTTTTCTATTTTGAAAGTGTGAGAATGAAAGAAAGAAAGTGAAAAAGCTGGAAGAGTTGAAACGCCCAGTCGAACTGAGTCTATATCAGGAAACGAAAAGAAACATTGAACTGCAGAAAGACTGTAAGAGGTATGGTTTCTTAGCATGGTGGTTACTGGACTTTAATGAACAAAGAGGTGTACGTAACGGCTTGTGAGCCAATTCAGGCCTCATCTTCTTGCCAGGCACTTCTGTGCATGAGCCTATAGTTTTCCATAGCTGCCAGAAGAACAGCAAAGGCAGGTTGCTTTGTACTTACTCTGCAGGGAAGGGAAGTCTTTCAATCTTCTTTTCATATGAAATTTGGACCCTCCAGGTGATTTGCGGCACAGGAACGCTGTTTTTTCTCAGTAATTCCCAGTTAATGATGAAGCAAGCTGTGCCTGTGCTGTTTACATAACAGTATGTGAAAGAGGATGGTTCTTCCTGTGCCTCGTTGTTTGTTTTTTTTTTTTTTGACCAATTTGCTGTGCAGGTTGAAGAGGCTTATGAGCAGAGCTGTGAAGAAAGTAAGGGTATATGAGGAGAGAGAGATGGAGTCCCAGCTTAATTGTCAGGGAGAAGTGAAGAACGGGTATTCTGAAACGGTCAATGAACTCGGTAGATTAAGAGCAACGGTGAGTTTTGGTTTGTTTATGGTTTTGTGATGGTGGTGCTGCTTTTCCTCTTGAAACCTTCGTTATACCTTTCCTATACTACTATTCTCATTGATTCCCCCCGCCCCTTTCTTGGATGTATTTTGGAATTGATTGACCTTTCTTTATGCTCTATCTACTATTCCAGTAATAGCTGACTATAATACTGGTAGTGATGAATAAATGATGATATGATGAGTAAAGAAAAAAACATTATATGCAGAGCAGGATCTGCAAGGGAACATTAAGAGCTAGCCAAAACTGGCACTAGGGCTGGCAGGGCCGCAGAGCAGCCCCATAGGTCCTCTCCAAGCAAGGCAGAACAGGCCCTGTGATAGCAGGCAGGCTCCCTATGAGTGCAGATTGCCAGTCCGGTCCATAGGGATGGGCAGGTCTGCTGTCCTACCAGTTTGTCATGTCCATGGCTGAGGGTGAGGGCTGAGAGCAGTGAGGCCTGGCACAGGCCTGGCTGCACTTTGAGGCTGCAGCAGCATCTTCAAGGTCTCACAGATTAATCCCTTCTCTGGATAAGAGGGGAGTAACAGTGCTGCAAATCAAACAACTGTATGAAATTGGCTTTGCCCAAGATCAGCCCCTGAGCCATCTCTTAGGCACAAGCTGGGCAGGAGACAGTACAGATTTTGCTTTTCTAAATGGTATCATTGTTTCCCAGGACACAATGTGGAACCTGAGGAATGCTGTCAGAAATTATGTGAAATCTGTTCTTGTTTAAGAAAAGTTCCTGGCTTCACTTTAGTTTTAATACTGAGTTACCAGATGATAACAATAGTCTTGATGGCCAATCCCTTCATCAGTTTCTGCTCCCCCACTGTCTACAGGTTGGTGACCTTTCCCAGCAGCTGGAGAAAGAGTCTAAAATATGCATGCAGCTCAAAGCACAAAATTGCAGTTTGCGGGAAGAGTTGTCCACCATGCGTGAGAGCCATGACAAACTGGAGAAGAGCGAATGCCAGCTGAAAGAAGAGGTGGCTAAGCTCAAACATCACATGGACACTAACATGGTAGATTGCAGCCAGATAGAGCAATACAAAAGAGAGGCAGAGGAACGAGCCGCACAAGAAATAAGACAAAAACTAGAAGAAGTCAATCTGATTTTGCGGGTAAGTGAATTTCTCACATGTGTCTGTAGTTTCTATTATAGAATTCTGTTATGGTCATCATTTTCTAATGTTTTATTTTTGGTGCCTGATTCTGTGGGTTTGTGATGTCTTTCCTGGAGTGTGGCGGGAGAAGGGAATATGGTTGGGACAGAGTTCTTTTATGTGTGTGCAATGTGGCAGTAGTTTCTTGAATCGACAGCTTACCCAAGGTAGATTTCCATTTTACAGGTTTTGAGGAGTATTGCTGTACACTGGTCTTGTTCTCACTGCTCACCCTTGAATGGGTATTGCAACTTGCATGAATCCTTTTCTGTATGTTCTGTCTTACAGAGACAGTCTTCTTTCATGAATAGCTTTGATGAAAAATAGTGCTAAATTATCTCATGTGGTATTTCCAGGGTTCTTCTGCCTTGATGGATGATGTTAGTGAGGAGGCACACTTGCCTCGCTGAATAAAGCTGGGTCCCTGAAATTCAGTGTATGCAATTGACTGGTGGGGGGAGTTCTCTTTTTCTTTGTGGTGGTTGAAACTGCATTATCTGCTTCAGATGCAGGCAGTTTCCCAGGACAGATTAGAACAAGTCAGAGCCAGTCATCATGCTTCTCTGAGAAACCAGCTAAAGCATAGAATAAGAGATCTTGAATGTGAATTGGACAGGATAAAAAAAACCCAACAAGACGGTATTTTTCAACAAGGATCCACACTTGTGGAAATGGAAAGGTACAAAGAGCTGTATCTGGAGGAGTTAAAAACCAGAAGACGCCTAGGAAGTAAACTGGAAAGGTGCGTGCATCCTTTTTTGGAGTGGCAGTAAGATACTACTTTTTCCTCATGCATTTTCCTCCTAAAATCCCTCTTCTCCATCTGGTCAGCATTATGCATGCAAGCATAAGATGGCATATTTGTTAGGAAAGTACCTTCAGACCCTTCCCCTTCATTAGGGCTGTCTCTTCAGTGCTTCAGCAGTACCACTGATCGTGGCATCAGTAAGGCATCTTTTAAGTTCATTGAGCCTTTTTGTCAATCTCTAGTTACCTCCTCCTCTTATCCTGGGTATGGCAGAAAAGATAAATTTCAGGTCCCTTACTGCTTGAATAAGTGTAGGTCTTTCAGGAACAGAATTTGATTCTGTGAAGAAAAAAAAAAAAAGTCTTTGACTTTATTTTAGCAGCGTGTCTGAGGTTTGAGCCCTCCTTGGGTAAAGGAGGGTACCCAGAGTTTTCTTACACAGGTGATGTACCTTTCAGTCCTAAGTGTTGGTAAGACTTGCTGCTCCTTGCAGGTAGTGTCACTTCTTAGAAATAAGTCCCCAGAAAACCTCAGATCAAATGATGCTCTTGTTTTGGATGCTCTTAATCCCTTTCACTTTCAAAAGTCGAATAATAGTCATAGACCTGGAGGGTAACTTTGCGGAAGTGTTGCCACCAAAGATAACTCTTTGTGTGTTTCTGAATGTTTCAGAGCTAATGAGAGACTAGCAGAAGCCAGTGCTAAGCTCCTTCTGGAGCGCCGCAGAAACAAATCTTTATTCACAAGCAGCATTGTCAGTGGAGGTCTGGCTGAAAGTCCACTTCGGTATTCAACTGAACTGGGACATCTTGGCAACAACTTGTCACTGAACAGAACTCTAAGTCTAGGAGGAAGCTTCCTAAGTCCAGCCTGGAACGAATTGTCATCAAGAAACAGGGTTGAAGCCTATGTGGCTCGGGTAAGCATTTTGAAATAGTGTTCTCAACTACTGCTAAAGAATATCCATAAGCCAAGTTATGTTTTTTAGCCTAAAGTTAGAATCCATTTATAGATCCAGACCGTATGGTCTAATATTTCAGAGCAACCACTAATGATCAAAATAGTACACAGCTAGAGGTGGTCAGGATGAAGACTTCTGGTCATCAAGGTTATACAAATTTCCAGGAATGCTCAAATACTCAAATACAAATACTGAAATCTGAATAATGAGTTGTGTAACTACATCCTTTAAAAAATGGAACTTTTATCAAGAATACTGTGGCATAGAAAGGTCCCAGCTAAGTTCTTCATTAAATGTTAATGCATAGTATGTATGACCTATTTAAACCATCTAACTTTATGATGAGTGCAAAATCCTATTGGACATCTTTGTTTGAGATGTATTTTCCTTCTTTACTGATCTTTATTCTAGCAGTTTTTTCACTGGAACTTGTTTTAGAAGATTAATACCAACAAAGGATGCTTCATAAACAGGATGGTATGAACGGGATTGCATAACTTTACACCACAGTGCTGGTCGTATACTGTGCATAGAAGGCATTTGGTTTTGTAGTTCCTGCTATGTGTTATTACAAGAAAGGATAAAATTAGCTGCTCCTCAGGAGGTCTTCACAGGCTTCTAATTTTGCAGCATTGCTGCAACCTCTGCAATACCTCTTGCCAAGGTATATGCCCTGTAATTAGCAGCCAGTGTGATAGCACATACCTCACAGAATGGTGGACATTATGAGATCTGGAAAGCAGATGTCAAAAGGTGCAATCAGTTTCCCATTTAGCATAAGATTGAGGCGTGGAGGATCTTCTCTATTCAGTGTTCTGTCCCTTGTGTATTCTGTTGTTGAATGTGAGAAGTATTTGTTCACTCTTAAGTCAATCTTAGTTCAGTGGTGCCACCCACATTGGAAAGAAAGCTTTTAAACGATGTGTCTCCAAACTGTGTCTGGTTTAAGGGGGAAAAAAAAACAACCACCCAACAACAAATGTAACAAAGCCAGACAAAGCAGTATATGTAATGTGTAGCAGTGCTGGTTACAAAGATGAACTTTCATGTATCACTGTGAATGTGTATTTTGGTCAGAGAGGTGGAGATGCATTGCAGAAGAAACTTGGGAGGCAGTTACTACTGTAGTATCTGCAGGGGCTATTCTCCATGCAAGCAGTAGAAGGGAGGCAAGATTTTGAGAGGACCACCTTACAAGTGAAAAAAAGGAGAAGGCCAGAATAAAGGGACAGGAGGGGTGGGAGAAGGGAACAAGTGAGATAAAAAAGGCACAGAAAGATGGGAGCAAGTTGTTAAGAAAAAGTCAAGGAAGAAACCATCCTACAATTAGGGAAAAAAAGCTGCCCTAGTTTAAAAGTGTTAACAGCTATGCCTTTTTTTGAAGAATAATAATAGGAAAAAAGAAGACAGTGAAGGGAAAGAAAGAAAGAGTACTGAGTGCTTCTTAGCTGAATTACAGCAACGTTCTTCAGGTGGTCCTATCCATTTTAATTTTCCAGAAGAAATTGGAATATTCTGGATATCTCCAAGTTTTGTCAATATCAAGAGACCTTTACTGGTTTACTAGCTTTCCTTAAATGTATTGCAGAAATATTTTAAAAAGCTATTTCACAGCTTACTGTTTTTATCCAGTTGCTAATATATGCAGAGGCATATTTCAAATCTGTATATAGGCTGCTTCAACTTCCTTGTGAAGAATGATTCCCAGATCTACTTATGAAAAACATTTGAGCTGATTCCAAGAAAAGCATGCATTAGATCTGAGAATTGTGATACTGTTCTTACTCAATGTGTCCTGATTTCGGTGGCACCCATAATGTTTCTTTTCCGAGCGTGTCTCTCATACTTTGTGATAGAGTACTATTCTGGGTAATGCCTTTAGGATTTTATACTGTATTGTGAGGCATTGCTTTGGAGGTTTAAAAAAACAGAACCAAAAATACCCATCAGCCTTGAGCAGAATCTCAAGGAAGTTGAACAGTTATGTATGACATTTTCCCAGTCTCCAGTTACCGACGTCAGCTGAAGGTTTGTTTGTTCGTCTGGGAGCTTTCTTACATACCTGAATGTCTCCTTCCTAGTGCAGTTTTGTTAGTAGTACTAGGTCCCTAGAAGTTGTGTTTGATCTTGTTTACAAGGTGGAGAGACTTCTAGTTTGTTGTCAACTGAGCTGAGAATAATTTACTCTTACTGTACACAGTTTGTCTTAAAAGTATTAGCTTTTAATTTTAATATAGTATTAAATTCTAAAGTTTTCTTCCTTGAATGAAGATGAACGGTTGGACTTGATGGTCTTAAAGGTCTTTTCCAACCTAGTTGATTCTATGAGTAAAACTTGCTAAATGCTCAGAGAACTCACCAATTTCTTACGATTTCTACCAGATTCCCTTAAGAGAAAGCTGGAAATCTCAGCATGCCTGTTTTCCCTTAGTCAAAGCTGCAGGTTTTGGCTGGTTTCTGGGACTTAAAATTACTGGTATGAATTTATCCTCCCTGATGCTAAATCCAGCTGCACATCCTTTCGTGATACTTCTTCCTGTAATTGCCACTTAGGGAACAACTGAGACTAACTGTAATCACAAACTCTTTGTAACCACAAGTCACAGTTTTGTGTCTTCAGGCCGAGAGCACAGTTCAGTGTATTCAGGCAAGTCTTAAAGCCTGATATTCTTTGTCAGAGTCCTTCTGAAAAAAGTAGCAGAATCCTCAGAGGTGCAGTAGTTGCTGAAGGACATGCATCTAAGTGGGTATTTCATTTAGAACTGCTGGTTTTATTTTCCTCAGCTGGGTGCAGTGTGTCATTATCAGTGTTTAAAGCCATACTGTATCTTTGAGGAACTGAAAGGAAGGATTCTTAATATGTATCTAAAAAAGGGGGATTCAATTGGAAATAAGGCTTTAAGTCAGGAAGTAACTAAAGGGGAAAACTGCATACATCCGTCTGCATACAGTAATGGGTGCTGAATGTCAGTCAGTTTCCAGATGCTGTTATTTCTGCAGGAATCTTATACTATTCTGGAGACAGGAGGTAACAGGAGGAAAGAATTCAGAAATGACAGTTTGTCTATTTTGAAGTGCTTTGCTGGTTGTACTCTGCTTTTGTAAGTGCTTTGCTGCTTAGTACTCTGCCTATCAGATTGTTTAAAGATGGAAGAGTTTCTCTGACTTTAAGGCTTTTCTATACTTCACTGTTCACTTCAGTTATGCCTCCAGTTTTTTTCCAGTAACTTGGTTCCCTTCTACCAAATTTGTCTTGCCTTTGAATTCAAGCTGAGCAGTGCCTTCTGGCTGGAGCTTACAAATGCTTATGCCAGCAAAGCTCATAATCACAGGGAGTTAAAGAGCTTAAACTGAAGTGTGTCTCAGGTAGTCATAGTGCACTTCTTTTTTTCGTCAAAGCTCTCTGCGCAGGTTTGGTGTTTCTCACAGTAGCTTCCTCAAGGTGAGAAAGACTATCTGAGGTAGAGGACATGCCGTTCTTAAGAGGAGGATGTTTATGTAAATTTAGTTTGTGCAAAAGCTTTGAAATAGCTTCTGGGGCAAGGAGGTGAAAACATTTCACACTATTACTCAAAATGCTGGTTATTAATTCTTTGTCCAGACAGCTGTTGGAAAAAACATTGGTAAATGATGCTGGCTGCAATCAAGAGGAAGAAGTGCTCCTCTAGCAGATGGGCACAGCTCCTTCTTTTAGACATAACTAAGGAATGTGGAGTTGAAAGGCTTGAAAGATCAGTTTTCCTTAAACTGCTGTTTAACATAACAGGAGATGTCAGTGATTATGCATATAGGCTTATATTTTGAAGATGGTTGTGTGGCAAGCTCAGTAAAAAATGAGCATTCTATGATTTTTTGTTTGTTTGTTTAAAAAAAAGAAATGCTTTCCATTACAGTATAGCCCCTTCCCCCTTATCAGATACGTGTGCTACAAAAATTAGTAACCTTGACATGGAAGTGCAGAAGTATCTTGAAAAATACAAAAATGTTCATATTGACACAAGCTCAATAACCAGTAAAACCCGTATTATATGCAAATGTCTTTGTTTTTTATGTCTTTCGGCTTTTGTTATAATTTTTATTAGATTTTATTGTATTTTTAATTTTGTTATTTTAGGAATGAGGAACAGATGACAAGTACTTTAAAAATTCTGTGCATGTAATTACAAGCAGTACTGTAGCAACTAGCAGCTCATTATGTTCTGGAAGGAGACTGGCTGAAATTTGTTTCATAGTAAAATTTGTGTCATAAGAAGAATGTGTCTATTGCCTGTCCTTTACAGGAGTAAAATGATCTTAGATGGGATCTTTTTGTCTTCTAATGATCTGGTCTACTGACTCACAAATTGTTCATGAATTGGTATCTAACCATCCAGAACTAAACTGAGTCAGATGAAACACAAATACCAGGTACTGCTAGTGTCCTGTGTACCATAATTTTGGAACTGCTGCCTTAGTCCATAGACCAAGGCGAGGAAAATCTGCTGCAAGTGCTGCAAGGAGATTTTGAGACTGGAATTCTATTGTTAGGTTTAATAAATGCCAAACTTAAATCCTAACAGCTGTGCCAAAGACAGGTGAAAATGAATGTGTGTGTCTTGAAATACAAAGTAATAGTGAACTCTGCTAGCTGCAGTCAGTATGAATTAGTGCATTTATGAAACCAGCTTTCTTAAGTAACACGAAAAAGGGAATGTCTGCTTCCTACTCTCTCTCTCAATTTCTGTTGCTTTTCTGATTTTGTTTTCCATCTGCTCTCTCATATTGTACCAGCATTTGTATTGTTAGCTTTTTACTTGCTTCATTAACATAGAGTCTGTGTTCTTATTTCTCACTGAAGAGTCTTGAACTTAAGGTTGTTTTTCTTTCTTTGTCAGCTACTTAACCAAAAATCTGTTCTTCCTTCTCTGCAGCCAGATACGTGACAAGGTTTGTAGCCAGTATTGTTCAATGTTGGGTGGTATTTTATACTAGAAATGTTTTGTCATTTAAGCTGTTAGGTTTCAATTAAAACTTACTTATGCATTCATATTTTCCTAATATTTTTAACATGTTAGTTTGTCCAAGTGAAAGAAAGACTGCTGTAGGGTACTTTGCTCTATGTATTTGTAATGTTACAATGTCCTGGGTTCAGCGGTAGCAGTTACTTTTCTCCTTCTTAGTAGCTGGTGCAGTGCTGTGTTTTTGACTTTCAGCCTGGGAACAGCACTGATAACACTGATGCTTTTAGTTGCTGCTCAGTAATGTTTACTCTGACCAGGGACTTTCTGAGTCTCATGCTCTGCCAGGGAGGAAGGGAAGCCAGGAGGAAGCAGAGACAGGACACCCAACCCAAACTAACCAAAGGGGTATTCCATACTACAGCATGTCATGCCCAGTATGTAAACTGGGGGCAGTTACCCGGAAGAGTTAGATCACTGCTTGGGTCGGGCTGGGTATCAGTCAGTGGGTGGTGAGCGGTTGTATTCTCTTCCCTTGTTATTTCCCTAATCATTATTATTCTTGGTGGTAGCAGCAGTGATTTGTGTTATACCTTAGTTACTGGATTGTTCTTATCTCAACCTGTGGGAGTTACGTTCTTTCGATTCATCTCCCCATCCCTCCGGAAGCGGGGGGAGCGAGCGAGCAGCCACGTGGTTTCTGGGTTGCTGGCTGGGCTTAAACCACGACATATGGCTTCTGTGGTAGTTAACCATCTATAAGATGACAGTGTATGGATTTCATCTGTTATGATGGAACTTCTGAATCTATAGGAGTATGCTAGTTAATCCTCCTTGCCAGTTCTGTGTCCTGGGTTCAGCAGTAGCAGTCATGTTTCTCCTTCGTGGTAGCTGGTGCAGTGCTGTGTTTTGACTTCCAGCCCGGGAACAGTGCTGGTGATACCGATGTTTTCGGTTGTTGCTAAGTGATGTTTATCCTGACCAAGGACTTTGTGAGGCTCATGCCCTGCCAGGGAGGAGGGGAAGCCAGGAGGAAGCAGAGACGGGGCACCTGACCCGGGCTAGACAAAGAGATATTCCATACCACAGCATGTCATGCCCAGGGTGGGGGGTAACTGGGAGTTACCCAGAAGGACACGGGCTTTCGGGTGGGACTCGTTTCTTGGCCGGTGGTATCATATTCTCTTCCCTTGTTATTTTCTCTTATCGTTGTCATTGGTGGTAGCGGTGGTGATTTGTGTTGTACATTGGTTGCTGGACTGTTCTTGTCTCAACCCGTGGCAATTGCACTCTTTCAGTCCTCCTCCCCGTTCCTCCGGGTGCGGGGAAGGGGAGAGAGCCCTGGGGGGGGGGGGGGAGCCCTCGATTGCTCTCAGCCTGGCACCACTCACTGGGAGTGAGTGAACAAGCTGTCTGGCTAGGGTTTAAACCACGACATTCTGATATTCAGAAAGTTCTTGGTAGTTACAGTGGTTGTGTCTGAAGTACTGGTACTCCCCCGTGGGTAACTGGTGAGTCAACACTGCTTTCTGGACTGCTTTCTGGAAAAGAGTTCTTGAGAAGGTAGCTGCTGCAAGGGAAACCAGTATGTTGCAGCCTGCAAAGATGTGCAGTATGATTAATAGTACCTACTCAGGAGCTTTGGGATAGGCAGCTGTGATTTTTTTTTTTCCAGGAGATTAAAGGGGAGCAGAACAGTGAAGGGAAATTATAGTTGTCCAAGGTGTATTTTGCCTGGCTCTTACTCACTTGTCAGCAATCAGTGTGTGTTGGTTTCCACCTATTTCTCTTTCCTCAGGTGTGGATGAAAATCAGAAAGATGTTAATGTAGTAAGTAAGAGGAAAACAAGATCTTTTTCTTCTTTTCATTCATCCACACATGTTGTGAAGGGTCCTGTGGACCTTTTGATCATTGTGAATGCTCCAGAAACCAGAGAAGGTGGTTTCTTCTAACACTTCAGCTCCTATTGCTTTGTTTAGGATTGGTCCTGGATCATCTTTTGATCTAGACATTAGTTTTCCTGTTGGTTTTTTTTTTTCCTGTTACCTATGTTTCATTTTGTGCTGCTCGTATCAGATGCTGCTCCTATCTGTTTGAAAACAAGCAGAGAATTGGGTGATCTTTTTCTGTTGTTCTTTCAGCTCCATGCACCTCTCTTCTAGCTGTGAAGACACACACTATTCCAGTTTGGAGGAGTAGTGCATTTGATCACAGCTATTCCTGCAGTCCTGGAGAGACGGCCCTTCTCTCCACTTTGCTGGCTTATGGATGCACTTGTTTGGGCCTTGGAGTTAGTCTGTTACTGCTCCTCTTGTGAGAGTATGCAGAGTGCTTCGTTTCCTGAAGCTCTTGCGCCTTATGGCCTGTTGAGTACATTGTACAGTGCTCTGGTTCTTCTTTTTGTTGTCAGTATGTTGCTAAATGAGCCTGCTCATTTCATAAAATACATAAATACCCACACGGATTCAGTACTAAAATCAGATAATTACAGAATGGGTGAGGGTGGAAGGGGCCTACAAAGGTCATCTACTCCAACCTCACCCCTGCTCTGTGGAATTTCCCCTATTTAAATTTGTGCCCATTCCTCTTGTTCTTTTACTTGGCAGCACCAAGATTATGATTCCATCTTGTTTACTTCCCGCCACCAGGTATTTATACACATAACTAAGGTCCCCCTGAGCTTTCTCTACTCCAGTAAAGAAACAGTTGCAGCTCACAGCCTCTCCACATAGCTCACATAGTCCAAGCCCTTCAGCATCTTTGTGGCCACCAAAGGTGTGGCAGCTGTATGGTATCTGTTTTGAAATTCACTTCTGTGTGTCACAAACTTGATGGGAAAAAATGCAGGAGTCACAAGTGTCATCAGATGTAAACAACAGCTTATAGTGCTTAGACTGTGACTCTCAAAAATACCTCATTTTTTCTTATGGAGACTTTGAAGTCAGAATCATGAGAATAACTTCATTGGTAGCAATAACCACCTTCTAGGGAAGAAAGGAGAAGTGCTTCTTTCTAGTGATCGAAGCAGATTTTTTGGTTACATAATAAATCCCACAGCACTTGCTGAGTAGAGGCTGTAGGTGTTGTTATGTGTGCTTATTACAAAGTTCACAAGAAAAAATTGTATGTTTTTATATGTATGTCATTGTATTTGCAGTAACGAAGAAAAATCCTGGCATGATCTGTAGGAGCACTTTCAATTCTCCATCTTAAGGTGGAGAAAAGAATATTGGCATGTTTTTTTCTGTACAACAATACGTGTCAGTTCTTTGGCAGCTGCTACTGCGTCCCTATTCTTATGAAGTCACAGAAGACAACTGAATTTGTCCCTGTGGACAGCATTTGTACACATCTCAGCAATTAGCTGACATTCTGCTCATGTATTTGATGCTAAACTTTAGCCACACCTTCATTGTAATAACTCCACTTTGTATTCTTCCTGTATATGTTTTAAATGCCTAGTTAAAATCCAGCTGGTGAGTTACAGGTTGTTGTGCTATGGTTAATGTTGCTCAGCGATGAGAATGCTACAGCCTGGCTGATCAGGAGGTTGTGTTCATTGAAATTCAGACCTCTAAGCCCTAACCAAGATGTTTCTATTTGGGATGATTTTTTTTTTTTTTTTTTTTTTTTTTTTTTTTTTTTAGTTTTGATCATGTTATGTGTGTGTTTTAACAATGTTATAAAATTTTAATATTACAAAAATGTAACTTAATACATTAAGTGTATATTTTCTGTATGTTTCTAGGTACGGCAGCAACTGGATGAAAAAATCACTAAAGAACTTTGAACAGGGTAATGTGTCATGTTAGGAGTGCTTTTTAAAGGAAAAAGATGACTGTTCCTAACTCTTGCAGATAATGGTTTGAAAGCTGTCAAGTTCTCATGCTAAGCACAGGTTTTTTCTGCTAACTTTCCAATTTAGATGTCAATGTGAAAACCTCCGGCTTACCACAATATTATGTAGAATGTTATGCAGTTGCCCGAAAAATAACAAGAACAAAGAAAACTAACCTGTTTATCACACAGATACACTGGCTTAAGCAGACGTCACCTTTCACTAGAGTTTATCCTCAAGCACATCAAACATAAAAGAAGCCCTGAGATAAGATTCTGTAGATTTCAGCCGTCATTTCTCCCTCCATGTACATTGATTGCATTCAGCACTAAACCATACCAGACACATTCTCTGCTGTTAGTTCTTGATTTTTGCCTGTAGCTTATATGTTGCCACCTGTTTTGAATAAGCAAGAATAATATAATCAATGTCAAAAAATACCCTTTCTTTAGGAAAAGATCAATTAGTAATATTTAGGCAAACATATGATAAGTTGAATGCTTGTAATACATAGCATAAAACATGCTCCATAATATGAGGCTGAATGTCCAAAGAGGAATTCCACCTATTTCATGATAGCCATTCCTCCAGGCTCATGGCTTTGCAGTGACTGGTGCCATTTCAGGGCAGGTAGACCCTAAGAGAATTTCATTCTGTTCCTGTATGTTTTTAATCAGATAGAGGATTCAACCATACCTTCCTAGCTCTTCCCATGTGTCTGAATGGACACAAAGCCATTGCATTGCATCCGTATGTATTATTTTGAACATAATTTTGCATCTGCTAGGAATCATGGAGTGTGTTTGGTTTGGGGACCTTGTCTGAAAAAGATGACTGGAGAAAGATGGCAAAGGCAAGTTTGCTTTCATTGGGTATGTGTTTTCATGGAGGAAAGAGGGTTTTGCCAGGGCAAGTCATAAAGACACTCCTCAGAGAAGGTGCCAGTCTGGGAAACGTGTCCTGGCCTGACTGCAGAGCAAAGGTGTTTGTATTTTCACAGGCAGATGCTTTAAAAGTTTGCCATGGTGAATGCAGAAGCTGGTTTTTAGGAGTAGTGTTCCACTAAATCACTGGTTTGAATGTTTAAGGAAAACGGATGCTTGAGGTCAAAGAGGTCTGCAGGGGGCTAAACTTGGCACTGGCTCATGGACTCGTTTGTGGATCCCCTGAGATGTTAAGTGTGTAGCCTCTGGAATTTCTTTGACTAGCTTTAGAAATACCATTGGCTGATAAGCAAAGGTAGAAAAAAATGTTTCTCCCTTTGTGCCTAGCCCTTTCATTGTTATGTTCCCTTGGAATTTTTTAAATCTCTTTCTGGACTGCAGTTTCTCCAGTTACCCATGCTGTTTTTACAGTAATATCTTTGGCCCTGTCTACTGTGAAAGTAACACCAGGAACCTTTTCTCTTTTCTCCCTAGCCACTGCTGAACTTGAAACTGCATGTGCTGGAGCCTCTCTCATGATACCTACTGATGGATCTTCAAAAAATGTCCCCATTGTTGTTGACCAGGATCCCCTTTGCAGAGCAATACAGGAGTACCGTGATGTTTTAAACAAAAATTGCCTAATTTGAACAAAATGCTATGGAAAAGCTCTGGAAATAAATTTGTTTACATACTGCATCTATGGTTTCCCATCTCATGGTACAGATGTGAAAACATATTTAGTGCAGTGTGACTGTTTGTCTACTAAATGGATGTCAAGCACACTGCACTTACTTGTTGGTTTATTGCTGCATAGTTGTTTTGTTTTGCACCTACAGTAAGAACCATATCTGTTTTTTTCTAACAGATTGACTAACCTTGATTCTTGAGCTTGACAGAACTGCCAAAATGTTTCTTATTTACATAGATGTATTATTTTATTCCACTCGTGTTCTGTGTTTTAACAAAAGAGCTCCCTTTGTTCTGTTTAATCCTTTCATTCTATGTGTTTTTAATGTTTCCAGTGTTATTCTAATGCGCTTTGAGTGCACAGCTTCAATCCTAATGCAGGGAATATTTCTGCTAATAAAGTTTTACCAGTGTTAAAGCTGGAGAATAGGGCCCTTTACGTTCCTGTCACTTGATGCACCTTAGGTTTAAAATTACTAGGAGCGTATAGTAGTGTATAGCCAAGGAATTTATGATGTGATCTGTTTGGTCTGTTTGTTTTGTATCGCAGAACCACAGAATGGCTGAAGTTGGAAGGGAGGTCCCCTGGTCCAGCCCCCCCTGCCAAAGGGGGACCACCTAGTACTGGTTGACCAGGACTGTTCTGGCTGTAGAATATGTCCTAGGTAGGAGACTCCACAGCCCCCATGGGCAACCTGTGCCGGTGCTCACCTTCCATCACAGTAAGAAAGTGTTCCCTGATTTTCAGACAGAACCTTGGTGTTTCATTCTGTGCCCGTTGCTTCTTGTGTTATTGATGTTGATTTTTGTATGAAAAATGGCTGCAGCTTTAAACATTCACAGGTCCTACATCAACACCTGTGGTGCACCTGAAGCAGTTCATATGGGGTAAAAAAAGGAATCAACTTTCAGTCTCCTTAGTACTTTCCAGAACTAACTTGTGTGTTGCAATGGCTAATCTTTTTGTCACTGCTAGCAGCTGATATGGTGGCTATAGCCCAAATATTAGGCAGTGTTATGAGACTGCTGGAGGGGAAGGGGTGCCATTCAGAGAGAGCTTGACATTCTTGAGAGGTAAGCTAGTGCAAACCTCATGAAGTTCAGCAGTGCAAACTGCAAGGTCCTGCACCTGGGTCAGGGCAATTCCAGTCACAGCTACAGGTTGGTTGGAGATTCAGGGCAGCTCTGCAGAGAAGGAAGTACCTGTTGGTGTTGGTCAATAAGAAACTGAACATGAGCCAGCAGTGTGTGCTCGCAGCCCAGAAACCAACTGTGTCCTGGGCTGCATCAAGAGGAGCATGACCAGCAGGTCAAAGCAGGTGATCCTGCCACTCTGCTGTGCTCTCGTGAGACCCCAGCTGGAGTTCTGGTGTCCTCAACTTAAGAAAGACATGGAGCTGTTGGTCTCACTAGATCAGAGGAGGAGTACAAAGATGCTCGGAGGGCTTGAGCACCTCCTGTTTGAAGACAGGCTGAGAGAGTTGGGGTTGTTCAGCCTTGAGAAGAGAAGGCTCAGGGGAGAGACATTACAGCAGTTTTCTGACACTTAAAGGGGGCCTACAAGAAATCTGGAGAGGGACTTTTTACAAGGGCAATTAATGATAGGACAAGGGGGAATGGCTTTAAACTGAAAGAGGGTGGATTTAGAACAGACACTAGGAAAAAAAATTTGTACCATGAGGGTGGTGAGTCACTGGAACAGGTTGACCAAAGAAGTTGAGGCTGCCCCATCCTGGAAGTCTTCAAGGCCAGGTTGGACGGGGCTTTAAGCCACCTGGTCTAGTAGAAGGTGTCCCTGCCCATGGCATGGACCTAGATGGTCTTTAAGGTCCCTTGCAACCCAAACCATTCTATGATACTATGATGTTTGTGTCAAAACAGGCAGGGTTACTTTTCTCAGGGAGATTTCTGTTGTTGCTGAAGATTTACAGTTGTCATTTCCTGTCTGCAGAAGTCACTACTGATTTGATGATCACAGTACAAGGTCCCAGTTCTGGGAAAGTAAGAGCGGTTGTACTTAGATGAATTATGATGGGAAAAATTTTGGGTTTTACCCAGTAATTGAGAGAGTTAACAGGCAGTGAGGAAAGCAATGAATGCTACTGTGACACTGTTCAAGAAAATACATTTTTGTGAAGCTGATACCCTATATTTAATTCCAGGTATTGTTTCAACTTGATAATTAAACTTTGTAGTGTAGTACATGTCCGTGTTTATTGTTCCCCTTCTTGACTTTACTTTTCACACCTTTTCCTACCCATAGAACTCTCCAGAGCTCTCCTCTGCTCACTTCAGCTCTGTTCACAGCTGTACCTTCAGCTTGTTCTGGAGGCCAGGCAAATGCCTAGCACATATTTGTCTTTTTCCTCTGGGGAGGCTTGAAGCACAGTTATGTTAAGATTGTGGACTAAAGTTGACGGATTTCTAATAATAAATTCCAGACTCTTTGTGTATTTCAGGGCAATCCTCCTTGTGGTCTGGGCATTAGGTAGCTGGTTAGCTTCTGGTAGCCATGCCAGTCTGATAGCCTTCTATGATGATGTCAGTAATTCAGTGGACAGAGAGAGAGCAGTGCATATTGCTTCCTTGACTTTAGCAGGGCCTTCTCTTTCTAAACTTCCTATCTCTTTCCAAAGAGAAAGCAAGTGTGTTTCTAAATTTCTTTGCTAAGATATGTTAGAGACTCTTTCACATCAACAGCTGCAAGAGGATCGCTAGATTCTGTTTCAGAAAATCCCAGTATGCCAGTTGCTTTTTCCTCAAGAGCAAACGGTGTAAGGAGGTGTCCAGGTTTTGCTCTCTTCCAAATGATGCATTGAATTGTAGCCACAAAACAAGTTTTTTTCATTGTTGTTCTTTGGCAGAGTAGTGGCTTGAAAGATCAATTAAAGGCTGTTTGAGTAGTACTACCATAGCACTAGTATGTCCACCCAATGAGGCTTGAGACTTCTGAAATACCCAGGCATCTGCTGACCTTTGCAGCTCTCACTGCTTCGCTGATGCTTTGCAGAGGGAATATAAATCTGGTGTCCTGTAAGCATACTGACCAACTTTGACCTGTTTTCATCTTCCCTTTACATTACGGACACCCCTTGCCACCCATATCTGGATATAGAGATAAACATCCTGTTACTTAAACAAGCTACAAGTTCTGTAGAAACTTGAAAAGCCAGTGGTAAATGCTTCCATACTGCTTGCTGGCTCTCAGAAGTGAAGGTTATTGCTTGCTGGACAAACCGAACTGAAAGCCAGTGTTAACATCTCGCTTAACAATAAAATTAACTCTAGTGGATCCATTAACTTTAAAGATGAATGTGTTTGTTTGCTTGCTCACTAGAGAGAAAAACCTGTTCTCAAAAGTGGGTACTTGCTGGAAACAGCCCCAGCTACCTTGAAAGTGGTGCTGCTACTACATCACATGGGAATATAAGAGGTAACTATCCTGAAACAGCTGAATCCTGTTCTATAAAACAGGGAATCTGTCTCCTGCGTAGGAGTGGTGGGTCTTTTGTAATTTCTGACTAGGTGTCTGGACTGCTTACCTAGTATCTCAGTGCTTGATCACATACTACTTGAACATAGCAGGTGCATGTTGAGGGATTGTTTTATGGAATTTGTTCATGCAGTGCAAGCAATACAGGCAAATTGCATGTGAACAAGGGAATTTCGGTTTGCTCCTGTACCCCATTGGCACTGTTCTTTGCATTCCAGAACTTTATCTGTATCAGACAAAGAATGCCTTCGTAAGCAAGGCTGACTTGTATGAGACCTTGAACAGGCAAATGCAGCACGTAAAGAGGTGTTTCCCACTATCAAACTACATCTATTCAGACAGATTTAGGGGAGCTCTTTCCCTTCAGTTTCTACCCTATCCACTGCACCTTCAGCCCCAGAGAACAGTGTCAGGCAATCTTCTTCCAGATGAGGTGCAGATCCATTTTCCATACTTAGGGAAAAAACATCCAGCTTCTTGTCTATGGTATACCAGTCTACCTGTGCAGTAGCAGTGTCTTTTCCTTTCAGCATTCTCCTTTGTAATGAAATACTCGGTCACCATTTGCTTCTTTCCAACCCTTTTGGCTCCAGCCATTGTCTGCCTTTTCATCATATTCCACAATTTTATTCATAGTATAGTTCGTGTTTCCATCCTTCCAAAGCAATTTCTTTCACATGCCTGATGTCTTCCATGGTATTAGTAAGAAGAAAGAGATTAGTGGTCATGATTCAGCTTGAAAGGTCAAATAAAATTGTTGGAGAAAACAGGAGTCTGAGGCCATTCCAGATACATGGGAAAAAACCTTTCCTTTCTGAGTCTGCCATCACCACAGAAAGCCTCAATGCTGAACAGTTATGGCTTATATGCTGGAACTGCAGAGTGAGGTTTCCTAACAGGAGTGAATCCTAGTGCTGTAGTTAATACCACTCCAGCTTCTCTGGAGCATCACAGCTATAAAAAATCAAAAGGCCACAGGATAAGTGCATTTTTTTTTTTAATTTTTTTTTTTTTAAAGCCCTGAATTCCCCAAAATGTGTCTGTGTGTAGCCTTCGGTGCCCTCCAATGCTATTAAAACCAGGGATCTTGTTTCAGTAACAGATAATATAGTTTAATTTATTTTTTGTATTGCAAGCTGGTTTTCATGCTATGCTCTTATGTTTATACAGGGGCAGAATGATATCTGTGTGTCTTGCAGCCAGCAAGCTGCAGGTACACTCTCAACAGCTTTGGCGTCTTCAGGTTTGTCACGGGAGAAATGAACTACGTGGACTCTTGAGAAAAGCGGAGAGATGTGATTTTAATGGGCATGCTGAACTGTTCACCAGTTTTCAGTGGTAATACCTTGGCTTCCTATCGATAGTGTAAGATGTCTATGGAAAAACAAGCCACACATGGGGATCGTTGGGGTACTTCATTGCAGAAGGCTGGCCACCCCAGCATGAGGCAGCCTCTGCTTGCAAGAGTCTGTGCATACAGAAACAGTTCTGCATGCAAAGCTAAAACACAGGTCTGCAGATCTGTCTCCTTGGCATGGATGCCAGTTCCTTTGAACGTGCAGTTGTCAATCATTACAATAGACTGCTAAATAATAGCCAGAAGCTGTACCAGGATACCTAGAAGACTCCTAGGACACAGTTGACAACCAGTTACTCAGCTTTACCACCAGTTTGACTCCTGCCTCCTCTTACCTATTGGTTACGTATTACCAGTAGCAGATGGTGTTCACCGTTTGCACTGGCACATCCAAGCTGATAACCTTATTTCTTCACACTGTCAGCCTTGAACATGCAAATTGCTTTCCATTGATAGCACCACCTTTTCCTAAGCTTAAGCACTACTTCAGCTGAGAGTTCTGTGATCATTGACCATTCTACTACCTTGTAACTATGATGAATTATTAATCAAATTATTACTATCAATTTAATCACTGCTGTAAACACGACAAGGACAGTAACTGTTACGCAGGCAAGCAGCACCGTTCATGTTTATTCAGGATAATTTGGACCACAGCATAGTTGGACCTTGGGAGCACAGCTGTGTATTGCAAAGGACAGTTTTCACTTTTTATCTTCTCTTGGCTTTTCTGTTTTAACTCTAGAACTGGAGTATGAATTCTGCTCCCACCTCATAGGACCATCCCCAGATGTCTATAGCAGTGCCTCTATATAGAGTGGAGCTCTAGGCATCTTTGTAAACAAACAAAAAGCCTCTGGCATTTATAAACACTCGTGGCATCTACAGGAACACTACTGCTAGTCACCTTCTTGCTGATGAACTGCCACTTGCCATGGCCTTGGAGAAAAGTAATTTTTATCTCCAGTTTTATTACCAAAATCCCGTGTACACAACTACATTCCGTGTTGCAAGAATGGACAATTGCTGTACAACGCAAATGCTCCTCTTTAATGTCTTTTCATGAAACAGAATCATGCTTATATACTTCTAGAGCACCAAGGCAAAAATAACCCATTTCAAAACTAAAACTCTTGTCACAGCAGCTAGGCAGCCACAGCAGAAAGTATTCACCAAGGAATCCTGAATCATACAGGCCCATTCCAGTTCCCTTTTCCAAACAATTCCTCATAACAACCTAACCAGCTGTGTGTCTTTGTATTTAATGTTGTTAATTTATGCTGTCCTCTGATTCAAGAGTTGCAGGGCTGTGTATTTTGGGGCAAAGAAGAAGTTACTTTGAACATGAGCTGAATTTAATTTCCTCTCTATAAATGACTGGCTGAATTACTTTCCAACTTTATTCCTGAAACAAAATCCTGCAGCTGCATTTTGCCATCTGTCACATGCAGGGCCCAAGTCACTGTAAGGAAAAATTAGCTTTCATTTTGGACATGGAAGACAAGATGTGTAGATGTTTTGGGTGTGCAGACAGGAACAAAGAGATGAACCAGTAGTACATGGAAAAAAGATGGATCACCGGCTTTTCAAACGTAACTATACATCCTTATGTCTAGATTATCTACACTGATTAAACTTTTCTTGGTGCTGTAGTAGAATGTTTGTCATCTTAGAAGGTTCTCATTTCATTAAATTACAAAGGCTCAGGTGGCCCCTGGCAGAGTGAATGGAAACTTAACTGCTCACATAAATAATGCTCAGGGCCCAAGATGCTGAAGGGTATTGGGCTGGGTATGTGTGTGTGTTGAAATGTGGCATTAGCAGTAAGGTAGCCTGGCACCTCCTTTCCAGCCAAGGGGAATTCTGCTGCTATCTGTACTTTGTTGTTGAAACTCAGAAGAAGCATAATTGGAACCAAACCCAAAACTACTAACAGGTACAGTGTGGTTGTAAAGTGTGATCCATGTCTTATACATAAATAAAATCATATGACTCCCAGACTGAAGATGTTTTTTCTGACTGGTTTCTGCACTGCCTGGACTTCTGAAAAATGGTAGCATCAGAAGTTAGAGCATAACACTAAAAATTATTTGATGGATGTTACAAACTATGCAGGATGTTAAACTACTCTCTAGATAAAGTGGAGCTGTTTTATCAGTTATCATTTAATTATAACAGTACCTCACTCAACAGCTACTTGAATTCTGTGCCATTTCTCATCACAGACTGTTTCCACTCAGATCCTGACAATTTTAATGTAATGTGAGCTGACAACTTTTCAGGGAAGCAGTCTTGAAACTCTTAAGTACCATTCCAGACAGCAATCCTACCACATTATAGTTACACAAAAGAACCTTAAGCCTGCCTTTCAAAGACCGTGAGCATTTGTACTTGTCAGATTTAAGCTGCACTTACACCTGACTCTGTATCCAGGATGAGTTGGGATAAGCAGTAGAAGAAACAGAAAAAAGCAAGAAGGCTGTTTCCATTCAGTGTTGGTTAAGTACACACTTCCATGTGTTTTGCACATGCAGTTTAATCATGGAAGTAATCTGCACACTCCTACTGCTACCGATCTCATTGTTAGGTGAGCTTCAGCCCTATTGACTGTTTACATCTTCCCTGCTTTTGAAATCTATTTCTAAGCTAACTGAGGTTCTATTGTGTGATGTTTCCTCTGCAGCATCACACATTTTCAATCAGCAGCAGCTTCTTAGCCATAATCACTTCCTGCCTTGGCTTCTGTTCAGCACTGCAACTTGCTGCAAAACAGAATTCCTGGAGAGCGTTCGTAAGAGAGGAGCACCTCTCTTAAGAAAACAGGTTGAGAGAGTTGGGTTTGTTCAGCCTGGAGAAGACTTTGGGGACGCATTAGAGCAGCTTCCAGTACCTAAAGGACAGCTACATGAAAGCTGCAGAAGGGTTTTTTACAAGGGCATGTAGTGACAAGACAAGCTTTAAACTGACAGAGAGTAGATTTAGATTAAACATTAGAAAGAAATTCTTCCCTGTGAGGGTGGGGAAGAGCTGGTGTGGGTTGCCCAGAGAAGCTGCTCCCTAAAGTAACAAACACCTTTTATCTAAAAGTGCAAGTAACACACAAAAAGTTCAGCTTTGCATTAAATTTCTTGGCATTCAGTGGCACTGTTACCGATACAAGGCTGAACAGCAGCAGCGCATTGTTCAACACATGTTCCAGAGTTCCAGGAATGTGCTGCAAGGCTCCAGGAAGGAAGCTATTACCACCTAGATAAGGTCAGGCTTTTAGCACTAGCAAGTAGTTCTTGGCAGAAGTCTGAATGCTATTGTGTTTTCAGCTCTGACTTCCACCTTCTTCAGTGGAGCTTTTGATTTCTTCAGTGAAAACACTGCCACTGAAAGAAAGTGAGCATTTCTGATGTTACTGTAAAAAAAATCCTGTTTAAAAAAAGGCCCCTGAAAGAGACCCCAAGACAGAATACAGCACACTGGAAGAGGCTGTCAGGAATAGGTGTTCTAGGACAAATACCTGGCTCTTTACTATCTCCTATCATATGTTTTTAACCTGGTACAAGTTTTCTCTCCCTCACCTGAAAGCTTGGTCTGTGGAGATACTACCTTCTAGCACATCTGGGTTTCATGGGGTGTTTTGTCTGTGAATACATGATATATGAAGTATGCCTTATTATTTAAGCAACACGGAAGCTAAGACTGACTGATATGACACATTTTCTGGATCTTTACTGCTCCTGAAGAACACTCTTCCACTTAAAAAAACACAGACTTATTTTCATAATTCTTATCAATAAACTGCAGTTTCCTCAACTGGAAAGCAGAAATAAGAACAAAATTACTAAAAATTGGTAGAGCTGCAAACACAGGTGCCAAAATGTGCCATAAAACAAATATAGCTGGAAAGCACAAACCACCTTCATGTTTCACTGGCAAGACTCACATTTGCAGTTTGCAAGTACCTTCATCTGAGGCTTCTACCTTCTTGAGAAGTACCTTTGTGGTTGTTATCATTTCATTCCTAAAGGAATAACAGCTCTTGGCTTGGTATTTATTATATTAACTGTGGAATAAATTAAAACCTTTCTTACCAATTCACAGAGAACACAACCCTGGTATTTAGGATCGTTTATGTATCAATCTGCAGAATAAAATTCTTAGCAGACTGCAGCTCCATGCAGCAGAGGCCAAGAGGGGGAATTATATAAGCATCTACCGAAGCATACACATCTGGTACATTTGCTATGGCATGAGATAAGTCTATCATACAAATCACCTGTACTTTATGTTTGGCTTTAGCACAGTGTGTTTTATGTCTCTCAGCTGTTTTACCAATAAAATGGATTGAAAAATAAGCACTAACTCCAGCAACTAAGGGTAGTGGGCTATAGTTGATAGAAAAGGTTGAGTCATACAGAAATTCTTCACTGTTGGCGTTAAGTCCTCATAACAGAATCCATGCTCTTTCAGTCCAATAGCCTGCCTGTAGGTCATGAAGAACTCTGACTGCAAATACACGAAGTGGACATGGAGGCACTTCACATGGATTGAAATGAAGGAAGTTGCCCTTGGACCTCAGAAGACAGCTTCTGCTGTTGCTTTCAGGCACACCAAATGAATTTAATTGATCTCTTTATAAGCCAGGTCAGTCATTACACTGGAAGCATCCTTTTCCAGTAGTAAAGATCTCCATTAAACAAACAAAAGGAGGAAGTGACCAGCCTCTGGCAATGCAGGAAACTTCATGGAATATGACAATTACCTCCAATTCAGCATTACTTCCTTTTGTCCTTAGCATCACCGTTCTCTGCCCTGCTCGTTTTTGTAAAACTGGTTTATTATTCTGTAAGGACTCACTGGATTTTCCTGAACATTACCTGTTACTTATAGGATCTTTAATGTAAGTTTCTTGCAGGAAAAGGCATTTTCCAAGAACACTGGACTATGAGCCCTTTTTCCTAGCTCAGCAGAGCTCTTCATGTACCCCTAGGGAATCATCTGAGAGCCACAGTGGCCAGTGCTCACTGGGAGCTCCTTTAAGTCTGAAAAAAGAGTTTTTTTTCTGAGAGTACTTTTCCCTTCAGCAAGAATAAAGCAAAGGTTTTTTGCAGACATTACTACTCCTTATCTCCTAGGAGACGTTTGCTGTGCTACATCTCTGCAAGCAGTGGGAAATGGCAAACAGGCCCTCCACCCCATTCAGCTGGCACACACCGACTGACATACCCCTGCTCAACAGAAACTATAGAGATCCTATAAGCATATCAGGCGCTAGATTCAACTTCAGGAAAGCCCTCCTGAATGAGTCTCTTGGCTTTGACTCTTTACCAGTACATCAGGAAGAGGCTTTGGTCAAATCCAAAACAAAGCCAATGGTATCAAATTGAAGTAAATTTTGGTGCAGAAATTAAAACAAAATTTGAGTGTAAGCCAAGCCTCACAACTCTGAAAAGCTTTACATTGCTGCTGTCTAAGCATGATGGTAAGCAAACTCCACAGCTGCCAGATTTAAGGTTTTAGACAGGCTCTTCTGTGCAAGCTCTGTCATGGCAAGGCTGCGTAGCTGCCCACTATCCCAATCCTTTGCCTATCCCATTGCAGAAGAATCAGTTTGACAGCACAAGCATGTCAACACCTTTGGGCCTTGAGCACCCAGTTTTTGTTAGGATCCTTTTCCAAAAAGGAGTTGAAACTTACTTTTCTCAATCCCTTTGAGAATGCCTTAAGTTTAAGTCAGCCTGCAAGTGGGAACACATCTTAATTTCTTTAAGTTATACCTACCTCTTGCACGCGCTATTTCATTGGTACAGAAGAGTGCATGCAAGAGCCAAAGTCGCTCACCTGAAGTGAGCATATTTTAAACATCTGCATTAAATTATTTCCCAGATCTTGTTTTTCCTGCTTCAGCAGTTCCTGTACTTAACCAGCCTTTGGATTTTACTAATGAGCTTCACAGAATCATAGAATAGTTGGGGTCAGAAAGGACCTTAAGATCATCAAGTTCCAACCCCCCTGCCATGGGCAGGGACACCTCACACTAAACCATGTCACCCAAGGCTCCGTCCAACCTGGCCTTGAACATTGCCCAGGGATGGAGCATTCACAACTTCCCTGGGCAATGCATTCCAGTGCCTCACCACCCTTACAGTAAAGAACTTCCTTTTACCTAACCTGAACTTACCCTGTTTACTTTTAAATCCATTACCCCTTGTCCTATTGCTACAGTCCCTAATGAAGAGTCCCTCCCCAGCATCCCTATAGGCCCCCTTCAGACACTGGAAGGCTGCTATGAGGTCTCCACACAGCCTTCTCTTCTCCAGCCTGAACAGCCCCAACTTCCTCAGCCTGTCTTCATACGGGAGGTACTCCAGTCCCCTGATCATCCTCGTGGCCCTTCTCTGGACTTGTTCCAACAGTTCCATGTCCTTTTTATGTTGAGGACACCAGAACTGCACACAATACTCCAAGTGAGGTCTCACAAGAGCAGAGTAGAGGGGCAGGATCACCTCCTTCGACCTGCTGGTCACGCTCCTTTTGATGCAGCCCAGGATACGGTTGGCTTTCTGGGCTGCAAGCGCACACTGAAGCCACCTCGTGTTCATTTTCTCATCGACCAGCACCCCCAAGCTCTTCTCTTCAGGGCTGCTCTGAATCTCTTCTCTGCCCAACCTGTAGCTGTGCCTGGGATTGCTCCGACCCAGGTGTAGGACCTTGCACTTGGCGTGGTTAAACTTCATGAGGTTGGCATCAGCCCACCTCACAAGTGTGTCAAGGTCCCTCTGGATGGCATTCCTTCCCCCCAGCATATCAACCAAACCACACAGCTTGGTGTCATTGGCAAACTTGCTGAGAGCACACTCAATCCCACTGTCAATGTCACTGACAAAAGATGTTGAACAAGACCAGTACCAACACCGATCCCTGAGGGACACCACTCGTTACTGGTCTCCAGCTGGACATTGAGCCATTGACTACAACTCTTTGTGTGCGGCCATCCCGCCAGTTCTTCATCCACTGAGTGGTCCACCTATCAAATTGATGTCTCTCCAATTTAGAGACAAGGATCTCATGCGGGACGGTGTCAGACACGTCTATGTTGCTGACAAAGAGGTTGAACAGGATCAGGATCAGTCCCAACACTGATCCCTGAGGGACACCACTTGTTAACTGGTCCCCAGCTGGACACTGAGCCACTGACTGCAACTCTTTGTTCTGCCATCCAGCCACAAACTAACCTTGGTTTCACAGCTTTGCATCTGAAATTGCTTCAAGGGTAGAGAAAAGTTTCAAGTAAGATCACAATCTCAGCATATTTAAGCCCTCAATGAAACACAGGACCAAGGAGTTGAATTGCAGAGGATGTGTTCAAGGCAGAATGTCTCCACATGCATTAAAGTGCCATAACTCAGCTTCAAACGTAATTTCTCAGCTATAAAGCAACAACATATTTCCTCAGTTGTTCCACTGCTTCTACAAGTATTCACCTATGTATTTAAGAATTGAGAGCCAGATTTCATTGAGGACAAGTATCTTCAGTTCAATATATTTGGTTTCCAGTGAACTTGCAATGAAAAGTACCAAATCCCACTTAATACATACACTAAAATAGCTTTTTTTTTTTAACAGTACATTTATACATGGGGCCGGTGGGGGGGAGAGGGGGAGTAGCATAATATTGGACCTGTTGGCATAGTAGAAAGAAAACAGTTTTCTGCAACAGCACCAACGCCCTGTACTGCCACACCAGTATTTCTGCTGGGTAGTGAATATCATGTGGCCTAAAACACACTAGACTGCACAGAGCTTGTCCCACTGAAATTGGCTGTTGATGATGGATAAGAATAGGTCAATTATGGTTACATGTGATCCTTATATTCACTGTTAAGGCAGATTTCATGCAAAAGCAGTAATTTCTCTAACTACACTTGTGTCTTCTAAACTATACTCTAGCAAGATAATGGCTACCCATTAACAAACACGCAATTCTCTTTCTATGGCTCTTGCCCAAATTTTGGGCAACATGAGAGATACTAAGAGGAGAACATAGAGAATGAGTGGGTCTGCAATTTAATGGCTTCAAATAAATGTGTGTTATTTGAGTTTGTACTTGTGTTCCTGCTCAGAAGTTTGCCCTTCTCCAATTTAATTTGTCTGTAAGCTTTAAGGCACCAAGAATTCCTGCATCTCCAGCAGTCTTAGAAACCAGAGAACAGTGTTTGATAAACAACAAAAACTCCTATTACATGCAGAAGTCACTAATTTGACTGTGAAAGCTTTTAACATTCTTGCTTTCTACACTACACATCAAAAAACCCATAAACCACAAAAAGGTCTTCTACTCACAGCCAGAACTACATTTACAGATGTTTAAAACTGACTGTTAGGTAATCTACATCCAAATAAAACCTCAGTTAACACAAAAAGCCTTGTTTTACATTTAGGAATAGATCTTATTTTAAGAATGAGGTGTATACATACACAATATCAGGACTATCACTTACACTCCTTATGTTTCCCAGTATGTATTTCACACTGAAATTATGCAGCATGAAACCCCAAAGGAAATTCAATGACAGCATCTTTCGTAAAAAGTAGAAACTTTAATTTACATGCAAAACTACAACATATTCATAATAAACTAATGACCAAACAAATTACAATTTGTAAAAATCATCCACTTTGTTAAATAGGTCCGTACAACCAAAGATTTACAAAGTCCTTGTGCATGTTCATCTTTTCAATGCACAACTGAACTTAAAGGTTCTGCTCGAATATTCCCCAAGTCAAGAGCTGAATCTGTCTCTTCATCAATTTCACCAATAACAGCACTGCAATAAAAACAAAACAAAACCAAACAGGTTATAGCTGGTTGAAATCCCCTGGTGAAGACCTTCTTTAGAATTGCAGAGCTCTGTCATTTGAATTTCAAATATTTATGGCTCTAAATACCATCTAAAGGAGGTTTTAGGTTTTTGAAGTTTTTATCTATCATTTTTAAATTATTATTATTATTATTTATTAAAGACCTAGGCTATAAGAACCAAGTACTGCTGATCTCTTCTGGGCAGTAGATTACCCTCTGAAACAAGAGCTGGAAATTTTTCAGAGAGAACAGATTTTTGAGAGCAATGTCTAACAGTCTGTAAGTGCGTAAGACATCAGATAAACATGACAATTTCCATTAACACCCCCTAGTAAAGTGTTATTAATTTATCCAATGAAGAATATATAATATTTCACCTATCCCATGTTAAGACTTACTTAGACTAACACAACAGCAGACTCAGTAAAGTTGCTTTAAAGAGAAAAAAAGGCTAAGGTGATGGACATCATACTAGCTTAAGATGAGAACTAAACCAAAGGGAACCTAAGAACAAAGGGTCTAATCCTTCTGGCGTGCTCTTCCATTTACTGCTTCAAAGACTTATAAGCTAGTGGCTGCATACACAAAATTAATTAACAGCCACCAGAAACTATGTTATATTAACCCATCCAATAGCTTTCTGAATAAAGTTCCATTTTTGGTCTCTGCTGTATCTTGCAACAGTGAGTTCCCCCATGAAGTTTTACAGTGTGCCACGAAACACTTTCATACATAATTTGTTGTTGGATTATCTTTGATTTTCAGTAACAATAAAACCTACAGGAATTTAACTGAAGTAATTATCTTCCCATCTTCTTTCTACTACTCCCAATTGCACAGCAACCAGTAACCACTATACCTGTGTTTTGTTTTTTTTTAAACTAAAGAGCCCTTGTCTATTCAGCCTTTCCTTGACAGAAAACATCTTACACCTTTATTCTCACTTGCATTCTTCCTGCATTTTCATACTGCACCCCTCTAACGACAGTGACACACTAGCTGCTAATGTAATGACAGCAACTACTACTGATTCAGTCTTCTTCCTAGTAATCCTTAATATTCTTTCTTCCCAGTGAATCAGCATTTACAAAAATACAGCCAGAGACCAGAGTGAGACTGAGCTTACGAGTAAAAACATCCCAGTACAGGTGTCCAGGTTCCCATGACAGTCACTGGAAACTAAAGAGGAATTTAACTTGCCTTGAAATAGAAATATGGTCAGCCAAGTACCTTTCTTAGCTCCATCACTACCTAAAGCTTCAGTGTGCTGTGAGCTCGGACAACAAAATGTGAACTACTTATGCCAACTGAATATTCAAGCACTGACCAGCATGAAACCTCATTTCAAATTTGAGTCCTTCAGAATTCTTGCATGAGAATCTGATCTTGAATACTTGTTACTATTTCTTAGCTTTTTGTAAAGTGACAATTTAAAACATTTCCTTAGATTAAAAACCACCCAAGAGAAAGCACAAGTTTCTCTTTAGTTCACAAGTAGAAAAAAAGCTTTTTTAAAGATCTTACTCCCCGAGACATAAAACAGTATCCATCACCACTCCTGCCATCTCTTTCATAGGCTTTCTGCTTCTCATACAGCAAAACACACACATGTATTTGAGAGGCTTGTTTTTAATCAGCTTTTTGTCACAATTTTTAATACTAGGAAGTTGTGCAAAACTGTAATAATATCTTCTTTGGTTTCCCTAATTCATCACACACTTCAAAAACAGCTCCTTTTTTCCTTCCAAAAACCTTTACATACTGAGTTTTTCTGACTGACGCTGCCTATTCACTGCAAGCTTCTAGTGAGGCACACAAGAATGCCTGGAAGTATCTTATCCCATTACTGTTGCTTTTCTTTTCAATAGCTTCTCTATCCATCCCATCCATGTTGTCGTGCCCGCCACCCCCCCCACCCCAAGTCCCCTATTTTGGAGTTAGTGTTACTTAGCTGTTGTTTGTTTTTTTTTCTTCTTCCTACAAGGATGTTGAATTTCAGTATGTTAGGAGTCACACGGATACAGAATTACTCCTTCTGATGAATATGATTCAGAGTTTGTTAAGGTTACAAAAAAAAAAATTCTATAAAAAATGCTTTGAGTATATTTGAGTAATGTGGTAGCCGGATATGGTGAAAAAGTAGAGTAGTAAACAATTATCTGGCATTTTATACACATCAGTACTATTTGAAAAGTTACTAGCAAGTAGCACACTCAGCCCTACCTTTGTACATTTGTCAATTTACTTTTTTTTTTGCTTAAGAGCTTAAATCAAGAGAGGAAAGTTTCCAAAATGATCCTCCTTCTCAATTATATTAAACACACCTAGATATAAGCCTAGGTCTTAACATTTCTTTGTAGAGAAATATCCATTAGAAGATTCAAATTCTTATCCAGGCTCACAGGTTGGTCACTATGACATTCTCTTTTTCTCACTATGATAAAAAATAACCTCATTTTTTGCCATCAGTTTCAGAATGCTGCTGCAAAAGTAGTTTTCCTAGCAGGCCCAACTTACAAGGCCTTTGTTCCAGTTCTCCTGTATCCTTCCTATCTGTTTGGCACATGAGCTACTTTTCTCTGCATTTAATGAGCATTTTGTTAGGGTATTTTACATCAAGTATCAACTCATACATTTGACCTGTCACTGCATCAGCTTCCACAGTTGTTACTCTTTCGAGCCAGAAACTTCATGCATCTCCCAGATTATAAAAAGTGTTCTGTACGAACACCTCATCCAAAAAAATCCTGTTAAAAGTCAGCTTTGTAAATCAGATTTCTTTTTGCACACAAGTTCTCATCTTTTGTTCATTCTTCTCTCTCGGTCAACAGATCCTGCTTCTCACAGGCAGGAATAAAGAACATCTACACAATGCCTAGACTCAAGAAAGGAAAATGCTGAGCTTTATACTGACCTTTCCTAGATGGCTGGCAGTATATGAGCTGGTCAATCTATAGCTCAGTAAATCTGTACTAACACTATCTTAACATTACAACAGAATGTTAACAGAAGCATAGATACTTGCTATTTAGTATACAAACACAGAATCATTTAGGTTGGAAAAAATCTTTAAGATAACTGAATCCAAACATTAACCTAGGACTGCCAAATCCACCACTATGCCACGTCCCCAAGTGCTGCATCTACATGTCTTCTAAATTCCCCCAGAGATGGTGACTCCACCACTTCCCTGGTTGCTTCAACTTTGACAGTACTATCGGTGTTACTCACCAAAATAAAGATGCAATGTCTGGGGCTAGCAAGATGTATAGATACACACACACACACACTAAATTTTTATTAAATTGGTTTAAACAAGAGTGCACTATACTTACACGTTATCACCTCTTACAATGTATAATCCCAGCACTACCTGCTCTACTCCTTGTGAAGAACTGAACACTCGTTCATGGCTTTCATCCAAAATCAAGTTAATGGTCTGATCAAAACCTTTGAGGGTTCCCTGAAAAAAAGAACAACCCACACACAAAAAAGGCACTCAAATTACCTTTCAGATTTATCATTATGCTCTCAAGGAGATCTTAAACAAGGCTGCAATACAAAGGTACTAGAGAACAGATGCTCTATTTAGGTTTTATTGTTAGGCTTAAACATAAATAGCTGGAGAATGAACCTTTAAAAGCAACTGTCAATTTAAGAGAAGTATCTGTATTTACCAAGTGTTTGTCTGAAAAGCTACAGTAATACTTAGCATCAAAAGAAGTTTCCCCTTTACTAATGACAGTCCACATTAGACAACTTATTTTAGTCCAATTAGACAACTAATTTTATTGTTTCTATAGTAAAACTTGAGTCTTCCTTGTATGGAAGTTCAGAGAAATCAAATCAGCAACTTGAAGAATTAAAAAAAAATGGATTCTTGTGGTCAGCAATATTCTTAAAATGCAATTTTAAGTGGTATCTCTTTGAAAGTGATTAGCTTGGTTCCACAAAATTACTAACACCTCCCCCCCTCAAAAAAAAAAAAAAATAGAAAACCCACACAAAATTAATTTCTGCATCATTTCAATAAGCACTTGGAAAAATTATAGCATAATTGATTTGTGCAATTTACTATCAGCAATTGACTAAGAAATTTAAACTGAAAGGTCATGTAAACCACTGTCATTCAAACAGTGGTAAAATCCATTTATATTATGTAGCCATGTAACAGTGAGGCATATATACCAACTCCATTCCAATATTTTTGGTAGAAAGTATTTTGTATCACAACATGAAGTTAACCAGACTGACTCCAACCAGACAGCAGGTTTGGTGAAGCTAGCATTTTTCTGCCAGAAGTACTGTTTTCTCTGTATAAAGCTAAGTACAGGCACAAACATATAATCCTCATTCAATGACCACATGATTAAGTTAAACACAAAAAAAATAAAAGATGAGGGGAGGGAAATACAAGAGAAAAAAAAAACAACCAAACCAAAACCCCAAAGAAGCCCAAACACAGAAGCAAGAAAACAAAACCATTATACAGGCTAATAAATAACAGCTTGGCAACCCTTAGTTTTTCCGGGCTTAAACAGAATCCCACAATTCTTCAGCAATTATCAGCTGACGTTTTTCTGTAACCACATGGAAGAAATGGTTATAGCACAAAAGGTGAAGAACCTACTGAACAAAGAGGACTCTTTAGATGGAAGCCAAATCGCTGAACAAAAAAGGCATTTTCTTGTGCATTCCTATATGAAAGGCCATTTGATAAGTCAAAGCACTTGCATGCACAAATTTAACAATGGACAATGCCAACAGGCAAGATCCAGTAAAAGTTTAAGTCAAACAGTATCAAATAATGGCCATAAAGCCTTAAAGCAGAAGTGTGTAAAGATGTGAACATATAAGTGATAATATCCTAGCATGGTGCCTTTGTTGCCATGAAAGTCTTCATGGGGGAAACAGAATGTTAAAGATACAAGTCTCACCACAATCATTCTTCCATCAGAAGTAATTACTGCAACAGTACCTGATAATTCGTTAAGGAATTGTTTTGAGATATCTGAGGTAGAACCATTAACATTTTCTGAAGCATTCATATGTAATGTAAGTTTTAAGATCCACTAAAAACCAGAACCGACTATCAGCACTTCTTAAAATAAAAAAAACAAAAACAAAAAAACAACAAATCAACCAATATGGTTGATAGAAACACTTGACAACACACCATTTTTTACAGTTTCACACTACCCAACCACGAAGCCATACACAAACATGAACACGATTAAAAGCAGGTTGAAGATTTTTAGTTCACCTCTCTTCTCCAAACTAACTGCAGTACCTCAAAATTGAAACAACATTAACAGTTTTATAAACATTTCAATCCAAGTCCTTAACAACAGTTTAGCAGTGGGGATCATGTGTCTGGCATTCTACATCCCCTCACTCTTAAGGCCTATCTCGGTGCGATGATCAGATATCCATCACCCTCAAAGATTCTGGGTTAGTACCTTACCATTTGTGAATAGAATTGAAACTGTCCATGGGTTATGAAGAGCACAAAACGGTTCAAAGAACACTTGAACTTGAAGGTTTCCAACCCAAATCATTCGATGATCCTACGAACACTAACTCACAACTTTTGAGCAATCGACATAAAGCTGCTAGGCAAACACGTTAAGAGCCCTTTACGTGACCAGACCAAGTGCGAACCTCGTTCCTCATCACAGATCAAACAAGGTTCAGGTTCGCAGCACCTGTTATACAGGGAACCCTATTTTACCTGCCAAGCCAGCCTCAGATAAAAAATAAACCCACACAACCCGCAGGGAAGGACCCAAGGAAAGCAACCGCCCGTGAGAGCGGGAGGCCCGGGTACCCCTCGCAGCTCACACCGATGCCCGCAGCACCCAACCCCCGCAGCGTGCTGCAGCCACCAGGCCCCCAGCGCCGCCATCGCTCAGCAGCACCGAGCCGCTAGGCCCCCCGAGCGCACTCTCCCCTCACGCCCGCGAAAGAGAGGAAGGCCGTTCCCACCGCGCCGGGGCTGTGCCGGGCTAGGATACGGTTGATGTAGTTCTCCAGAGCAGAAGTCATGGCGCCGGCTCCAGCGCTGCCCGTGCGCTGGCTGACACCTCACGCGAGACGGCAGCTGCGGCGCCGAGACGCCCGCTGCCACCTCCGGCGCACACCAATGACGCACACAGCACACGCGAACAGCGGGGAGGCGGGGCCGATTTCAGAGCGAGCGGCTCCCGCGCATGCGTGGAGGGAGTGCGAGTGGGCTGTGTGCAGTCGGCGGCTTGGCGGGTTGCGTGGGGGGTGGTGGTGCTTGGATTTCTCTGTGGAGAATGTACGGCGCCATTCATAGGGATGCTTGTTTAGTGGGAGGTACAGGGGCAGTGTGACCCGTCCTGTGCACTCAGCCCGCTCTGCCGGCTGCTGCTGTTGTAGAGGGGTGCGGTCGGGGTGGGGGGTGTAAGGGTAGTTAGTTTGCTGAGCTTTAGGGGTGATGGGAAGCGCCTTGCTGCCGCGGTGTAGCGTTTTTCTTGTTAGCACGGGACCCGCGTATCCCTGTCTTGGCTTCTTGGGAGCGGCCGCTGTGAAGAGGGCTGGGAGGAAGCCTGGCGGCTGTTGCTGCACCCTGGCTGAGAGCCACAGGGCTGCGGGGTGGGCGCCTGGGGCCACCTTCGGAGTGCTGCTCATTGCGGTCCCGTGCAGAGGTGCTCTCTGTGGGAAATGGTGGGTAGCTGCTTGTGGGGAAGATGAGACTTGAGGAAGGTGGATTTGTGGTGCTTGAGTCGCATGGTATAGTGGGCATGGCACCAAGCCATGTGCTTGGGTTCAGGCAGCAGTCTACCGGCAAAGACGTGTGTTGCTGTTTAAAGAAAAATGAAGCAGTCAAGCTATGCAATCCAAGCAGAACTATGCCTCCGTATGGAAATATGGGCAGTGCCGAGTAGGTGGTGGTTCTTACGCAGAATTTTGTATTTTATGGTTACAGGAATCTCCTTTCACCATAACCTGTAAATGTGGGAATGGCAAATCAGAGTGTCCTGAAGGACTTGCGCTTTTTAATGTTTTTATAACTTTAGCTGTCACCATCATTCTTCCCTTACCTTTCTGGTGGCCCATTATTCTGATGCATCCCTGATTATTGCTGCCTTTAGTAATTCCTGGTTAGTCCACATGATGAATATAGTGTGTCCTTAGTGTCAAGAGTCCTGTGAGCTAAAGGGGTGCATAAAATCTGCTGGATTCAATGGTGGCCCCAGCAGACAGTTTTCAAGAATGTAGGAGCCAAGCTGGTACTTGACACAAGCAAAAATATCCTGGAGAAATTAACTTGAGACATTCAGTAATGGAACCAAGTTAAGCTACAAAGCTAATTCTTGTACTTTAGCTACCTTTGCCTCTGGGAGATGCTAGTGTACAACAGCCTTTCAGAAACATGACTGCAGTATGTTGTACATACACACATTCTCTGCATTGCAAGCTATTCAGTCATGCGTGTAGCCCTCTAACGGTATTTAATAATATAGCAGACTGTTGGTGATAATCTAGAGGCTTCCCCAGTATGACTTCCCACAATAGTCAATCTACCAAGCTGCTCAAAGCGTGAGGTCAGTGCTGTTGTTTCAGCATTTCTGCTCAAAGAGCCTTCACAGTCACATTACATTTTCTTACACCTGCTTTGTTGTCAGTATTGGCCATGTATTGCACTGAGTGCCCACCTTTTCAGATGTAACACTGTGTGGGAAATATTCTGAAATTTTAAAGTATAAAGCCAAACAGTAACTTGTTTCCAGTGCAGTTCATTGTGAAATTAAATGCTACATAACCAGGATAAAAAAATAATAAAATTATTGTAAGTTCATGACATTTAGTACACAGAAAATTAGCTTGGGTCTTAGAATATGGAATTAATCTTTTTGTCAGTTTTTGGATGACATGAGAAGAATCTCTGTAGTTTTCTAGTCAGTAAAGATAGTGATTGCAATGGGCTTCATAAAATGGTCTAAAATATGGGGTTTGATCTGTGTATAGTCAAGAGATTAGATTTGCTGAAGCACTGAGTAGAGACATTCATAGGAGAAAGCTCTCACAAATAATACTTTGGAAAAGTGGGAGGAAATGAACTTTTAAGTTTTTTTTTTTTAATTATTTTGATTTCCAGGGCTTTCAACTGCAAATTTCGTAAATCTTCATACACTGAAATACTGAAAATGCATTTTTTTAATAACTGGAAGGTACAATCAGGTGTTTAAGACAAACTGAAAATTCAAATCTGTCTACTCCCAGTTTTGTGGAAGAACTGAATAACTCAACACAGATGATGTACCAGCCTTTGTTCTCTTTAACTGATGAGATCCCATAAAAAGAAGTATCAAGTCATGCAGCAAAGTTGCAGGCACAAGTGAGGCCAAACTGATGTTGCTTAAACCGTCTCAGTTCTGAATTCCCTGACCTCTGTGTGTCTACCTTTCAACTGGAACAATATTTTGTAGGTTTTATTTAACTATATAGATGCTACTCAGAGTTGAGATCTTCTGTCAGTACTAGTCCAGGTTCCTTTAATTTCAGTAAAACTCCAGGGACAAATTGGCACGAGGAGCAAATTGGAACTTGGTATCCTGCCAGTGGTATAATTCCTGCAGGGAATACTATTTCTGGACAGCAGAATGCTATTGTTTCACCCCATTCTAGTGTGCTAGTTGTTTCCTTTCATGCTATAGCCACCACAAATACAGGGAAAGCACAAAGAAGTTTTTTAAGGCAAATTAACCAGAAAAAGTGGATAGACATTTCCTGGCACCTCTGAAGGTGACTCTGAAGAGGCTAGACCAAAGTAATCTCTTGGCAATTTGTCTAATGGCTCAGCCTTTAACAAAAACATGACAAGAGATCTCAGAGAAAGTAAAATACTTTTGGAATTGGGTATTACATAATGCCCATCCTCTTAAGCTCTTACAAAAAGCGTAACTGTCACCAACCTTTATACCAGGATTGGAAGTAATTGCTATATATTCTGTGTAAGAGGCTGAAGATTGTGTGTGTGTGTGTGTGTGTGGTTTAACATTTTCCTTTTCACACTCTTGCTTCTCCCTGTAAAGACAGACATTTTCAGAGGTCAAGAATACGAGATCATTAGGATACACAGACATAGGATAAAATCTTAAAATACTCACACTGTGACATTACCTCAATATCTGATCCCCTGGCAATCTTTGATTTGAGTTTGTTTCAGCAGTGTCCCTGAAAAGCAGAGAAGGACTTTTTTTCTTATTTTATAAAGGAGGACTAAACCCCAAAGAGTAAGGCTTAGGTCTGGCCTCCTGATGTCAGGTGGCTGGGCTTTGTCAAACTAAGTACTTAACAACAGTTAGCACTCTCCGTATAGTGGAGCTCTGAAAAGAGAATTCCTGGCTTCATCTACTTAGGTGCTCTCTGCCGCCTTCTGAAAGCAAGCAGATATGGTCACCTTCTCACAGTCCTAATTGAGGTTCAGTCTTCCATTTGAAGTCTTCTCTTATAATTCTCCTCATAGGAAGATGAAAACTCTTAATTTCATTCTCAATCTTCTTGTGGGGAAAAAAATTTAAAAAGTTTCCTGCCTTTCCCTCTAAGTAGCAAGGTTTGGCAGAGTAAGTTACAGCCTGGGGCTGTAATTTGCCCTTTCATTGAAGCTGTGCTACATGCAGAGAAAACGTGGGTTCATTAGGCAAGAGTCTAGGACTGTGGTTAAATTGCTTGTCCAGTAGAGGGAAGTCTTAGCTTTTGGTTGCTATTAGACAGGCTTTTACAGAAATCTAATGGCATTTTAGATTAAATGAATAAACAGCCTGGAGCACTGATTCTCTGTAGATGCTCAAGATCACTTGAGTCATAACTTTAGATATAGAAATTCATTGTCTTATGTCTGAGCATGTCACCCTGGTCTTCTTTACAGAGAAAAATAATGAATTTTCTACCACAGGATGAGATGTGTTCCCACTAAAGCTGTCCATGTTTCTCCAAAGTGAGACTAACTCAGACATCTCACAGGTTCACACTTATATTAGACCAGACAAATTTTATTTCTGGTAATCATAGTTGCCAATATAACATTGGTTTTAGGATCAGAAACCTGCAGCTAGCGCCTGTTTGTCTGTTTCTTCCCTTCAGTTGCTGCAGAGCATTTAGGATACCCTCAATAACTGAATATGAGCATACGCTAAACAACTCAATATGAGCATAATGCCCATTAAGCTCTCAACTGAAGAGACAAAACACCTTTGTGAAAAGGCTTCCCCTTTCTCTTACATTGTCTAGGTATAGTCTACTTGCTAATTACATTTACTCCTGCAATTAAAATCAGCTTATTTCTGGAATTGATTTTCCATACAGTAAGGTTGCTATGGCAAATGACTGCTCTATGTTATGCTTTTCACAGAGTATATAACCAGCTAATCATGTCTTGGAGTGTCTCTGCACACTTTCCTGCTTCCTTATGGTCTGCTGGGGCAGGAAGGAAGCGCTGCAGTGGTAGTTGTAGGATGTACATGCAGTTACTGTGTGTAAACTTGTTATCTGGCCAAGGGCTGACAGAATAGATGAGTAGGTATTTTCTTGTTGGTCTCACTGTATATTGCTTGTCAGTTTTATGTCTCCCAAAAACCACTGGCTTTTAGTGGTTGTGCTTTCCTTGGTTATTAAGAAGTAGCCCAGTTTTATAAACCCAGCTATGCTAAAGGGTTAAGTGGCTTTGTGGAGTTCCTATGAGAAGAGAGGCTTGACCAGTACCATTGTGCACGTCAAACCATGTCCCAGGCAGATCAGATGGAGAAAGGTGCAAGACCTACTTCCTTGAAAAAGCTGAAACTAATATAATCATGAGAAGAGAGGCTTGACCAGTACCATTGTGCATGTCAGAACATGTACCTGTCAGATCAGATGGAAAAAGGTGCAAGACGTACTGCTCAGGCTTCCTTGAAAGCTGAAACTGATATAATCACCCAAGTGTTGGAATAGGAGCTTTAAGGAATTTCTTGTAACAATGCCACACCCCACACACACCCAACCCCCCCAAGTTAACAACATCTGTCAGCCAGCTCAACAAGAACTGCATCCCCTGGTTGCTGCTCAAGAAGAAATAGCACTTGAGGTAGTGGCATGTACAGAAGAAGGAAAATCAAACAGTACATATTCCAAAAGAGAGAAATAAGCACCTTCAAGTTGCACATATTTCATTTACTTAATCCTTCTAATAGCCTTTCTATACTTTCTAGGACTCAAACATTTACAGCTGTCTTATTTTCACCTACATTCCCAGAATGTCACTCCATAAAAAGAGCCCAGCCTTTCAGTTCATCTTTAGTTTGTACACACCCAAGCCGGCTAAACATGATTGCCTTCTCTTTATGTGTTCAGGAAAACCAGAAACACCCTTTCACGTCTGCTTTGTTCCTCTGACTCTGGGGAGACTTTAGTGTCCATTATCAGCAATGCAATGATACAGATTTTATCTGGTTGCTGGGGAAAAGTAGAAAGATCTTGCTCACCTTGTGTATGACTATCTGCAGTCTAAGACAAATGTAATTGTGTATATCAAATGACAAGGGTTTGCAATGAAACAACTGGAAAGTATTACAAAAGATTAACAGTCTGAAAATTGCTATAGGCACTGAATATAAGTTACAGTGCATTAGAAACAAACCTGTAGCATGAGTAAGCACAAAATGCTTTTTATTTATCTTTAGAAACTTGGTGTTACCAAGTGTTAACAACAGGTTAGGATTGGCATGCTGGAAAGCAGCTTTGCAGAGGAGGACCTAGAAGTCCTGGTAGACAAGTGAATCATAAGCCAGCAATGTACCCTTGTGGCCAAGAAGGCCAGGGGTATCCTGGGCTGCATTACAAAGCAGATCAGTGGAGGTCATCTTCCACCTATACCTGGGTGGGGCCTCATCTGGAGCACTGTGTCCAGTACTGGGCTCCCCAGTTCAAGAAAGACAAGGAACTTCTGAAGATGGTCCAGTGGAGGGTTACACTGACAATGAGGGAACTGGACTATCTCTCTTACAAGCAAAAGCTGAGAGAGCTGGGCCTGTTTAGTCTCGAGAAGAGACAACTGAGAGGGGATCTTACCAGTACATACAAATATCTTAAGGGTGGGTGTCAAGAAGGTGAGGCCAAATTCTTTTCAATGGTGCCCAGTGACAGGATAAAAGGCAAAGGGCACAAGCTGAAACACAGGAAGATCCAATTTAGTATGAAGAAGTTCTTTTCTGTGAGGGTGACAGAGCACTGGAACAGGCTGCCCAGGGAGGCTGTGGAGTCTCCTTTGGGGATACTCAAAACCCACCTGGGCGTGATCCTGTGTAACCTGCTGTAGGGGAACCTGCTTTAGCAGGGGACTGGACTAGGCAATCTACAGAGGTCCCTTCCAACCCCAACCATTCTGTGCTATCATGGGAGACATTACAGAAACCCTAATTTTACTCAGCTTCTTTATGAGAAAGTGTGTATTTTTTCCAGCAATTTTTCCTAAATTATGCAAAATACCAATAGCAATAAAATAATGATTACATCCCTACTTAATGTGTTAGCATAAAAAATAACTTTGCACATTTCTGTTTGCAGGAAAACAAATAGTTTTCCATTTTCCTCTTAAACAACAAAAAACAAACAAACCAAAACAAAAAAAAAAAACAAAAGAAACTGAAAACAGCTGTAGAAGTTCAGTATTATCCTTTTATAACTACAGAATTACAAAGCAAATGGATTCTTTTCGGCAGCTGTAAGCAGAGTATTAAGACAATTCCGCTGTACATAAAATGAATAATAAGCTTCAAAATACTGACATTTACTAGCATGTCAGGTTCATAATTTTTTACAGTCATAGCTGAAATTGCGTTTGTTAAATAGCTCTCATGAAGCAGGCTTTTCATTCTGATAGATTCCCTACTATAATTCATCTTCCTGTAAAAGCACTGATCCTAATCTTTAGCCTGTGTTAAAATGACTAGATCTTCCAGTTTTAAATATAAGGTACTCTATCTTAATACTCTGCAGGGATGCCCATTTGATCCAATTCTACTTCTTGTTTCATTTGCTCTGCGGCATGTGCTCACCATGTAAAAGGAATAGCATATGGTCAAAGGGCTCTTCAGAGGTGACTTGCACACTGCTGGCTGCCAGATATAATGTAGATTGCACTAAAAAAAATCAATAAAATGCTGCTTTGTAACACATATGGCATCACTATTTTGTGAAGTAGGTTATTCATTGTACAACAGGGCAATCTTTTGGCAGGAGGACCTTTAAACCAATTGCAGAAGTGGAGAAAGAATAGACTGTGGGTTTTGTCCTGCCCAGAGAAGTGCCAAAGTCCTTCTTGTTAGAAACATGTCAATGAAAAATGATTAGCAGGAGAGGAAGATAAATAGGGGAACCCGCTTTTCCTTCAACAGGCACTGAACTGTGTTTTGTGTAATAAAAAGCTTAAAGCCAAAGGGCAAGGAGGGGGTCTCTTTTTTTAACAGTGAGCTATACTGTGGAAAGCAAAACTTGAAGTACAAGCAAACAGAATTGCACCAAGAGCAAAGAAGAGAGGTGGCATTTGAGGATGGCAGATGCTATCCTTTCTTCACAGCCTTGAAGAGGGCTGCCTGTTTTGTTGTTATTTCTAGCCTCAGATTTTGCAAGCTACTGCTCCAACTGGATATTTTCTCTTACAACCCCCAGAATCTCCTTGGTAATTGCAGCTGGCATCTTTGTTCACCACCAGAGTATGTGCTAGCTCTTTAACTTGGTACTTTCAGGTACTTGTTTTCACAACTGTGGTTATTTTCTATGTTAGTTTTATGGGTAGTTAGCATTATGTTCATGCTGGCACTTGAGTTTCCTTCTAGCGATGAGTCTCTTTAGCTGTTAGTGTTCAGATACCAAGGATGGTTAACTTACGGGGAGAAGAAACAGCTTTAGTGAGCTTGCTTGTTCCAGCAGTAGTAGCTCATGATCCTCTCATGCAGACAGCTGGCACCAATGATGAGCTCAGGGTGAGGCCTTTGGTGTGAAGAAGAGAACTCTATATGCTGGACCCTGGAATTTCATCTTCAGTCAGCACATGGGTATCCAGAGGGGAAGGAGGGATCATGATTACAAAGATTAATAGAGGTAAGAATGAGTGGTAGCAGAAGAAAGCCTTTCTGTTGACTTACTGTTTGCACTGTTGGTCTAAGTTGGGGAACACCTTTGTAAACAAAAAACTCCAGGGCTTTGGGTCGTGGCAAGATGTGTTTCTTGTTTGGAGAGGTATCCCCATGGGTAAAGCTTTTCGTTTGAGGCAAATCTGCTTCACAGCAAGAAGTTGCACTGTGCTCAGGGTTTCTTTTTTCCCTTTTAAACTTGGACAGAATTTGTTTTCCTCACATCAACGTGATCGTGTGTCTGAGATCTAATAGCCACTCTAGAGTGCCTAATGGCACAGATTCCTGAAATTCCTAATGCCCTGGAATTTGTGGGCTATTCGGATGGGTACATTTAATGACTGAAAGTGCAAGTTAGTTTTGCAGCTCTGTAGTGCTCTAGCAGCTGGGAGGAAAATTATAGAAGGCCTTGAGAAATGTCATTCTGTTGGAGTGCGCGCTTACCTGGCTATGTTGTAGAAGGGTCTCCAACAGTCCTTGATATCTCACATGAGAGCAGTGTCTCAGAGAGCATAGTGCTAACCATTAGTAATTGCTGCCTTTTCATTATCAACCACTGTGCTATTGCGTTATTGATTAATGGCTGTTGAAAGCCATTCCTGGTCCCTTGGGTTCTTACTGAAAACCACTTAACATGTTAGCCACATCTAATTGAACAGCAAGAGGAATGAGTGAAATAGCATTCATAAGCGCTCCCTCCCTTTATAGTGATTGGCAAAAGTGTGAATGTCCCTGAGCATTGAAACCATCCTGAAGGCATCCAAATTTCCAAATATTTTTTTTTAAATATATTTTACTCAACTTGTATATGCAACTGGATACGCTGCTGCTACTTATGTTCTGGAGACTTGTGTGCTTCACTTATTGTAGGAACTAAAAGTATTCTGTACATATTCTATTCAATTCTGTTCAATTCTACTCTATTCTACAGACAGAATGCAAAGAAAATGATTTGCCGAAGGCTGTTATGTGCCACCAATAGAAACCAAATTTGTGTTTCTGAACTATATCACAGGCAATTTCTCATAATTTATTTTACAAGAACTTTTTGGTTCTTGAGGAAGGTTCTTCTGCTTCCCCCTCAGCATGTAATTTGGTACAGAGCATGTATGAGCATTCCCCATCTTGCCCCTTCTCTTCCTCTTACTGGAGACTCCAGTACTTTGTTAATCACCTTCATTCTCTTTCAGGCTCAGGCAGAGAAATTCCAGAGTGGGATATGGACTGCAGTACACCACACATGAGGTAAAGCACTGTTGTCATCTGCCTCACCTACTTACCTATCTTTCAGTTTAAAAAAAAAAAAAAGAGAATAGAGAATTAAATGCATGTGGAAGAAGTTCATTAGGATGGAAATAATATTTGTTGCCATTCCTGATGACACTGACATGACATATTAGGGTGTTTATATATCTTTCAAAAAATGGTCTGCCTTCTTTAGTGTCAGATCAGTGCTGAGGCAGGTATGTCTTGTAGGCAAAACAGGTTGCTGCAAATTGAAGCATAGTATCAAGATAAGACTCTCTTTGTGGTGCCCTGAAGCTAATGTGCAAAATCTGTTTTCGCAAGTGCTTTCATATTTTTGTTCTTTATTATGAACGTACACAGCACATAAGTGTTTTTAGTATTGACTGACTCTGGTATTTTGTAGTCACGATTGTGGTATTTAAACAGGAGGTGATTTCTTCTGCACATGGAAAAGGGGCTGTGTTATAGAGGAAATAATTTTTGAAAGTGTTGCTATTTTTTGGCAAGAGGGTGTTGTGATTATTTTTCAAAGAATATACCCAGTGTTCATTATGTTCATGTACAAACCCATGGTGATTTGAATTTGATTTCTAGTCTGTACCTAGGGAAAATTATCATGGTATTAGAAATGCAAGTATGGTATTAAATTGGAAAGCTCTTACATACAGTTTCATCTATTTCTTTTTTAGATGTTGTGTAATACTGCTTCCAAATGACAGCCTAAAAGCTGTGATTACTTAGGTGAAATGAGCAATGTCACTTGAATAACAACTACTGTAAATAATGGAGATCTTTTTATAAAACTTTATCATATTGCTAATCCAAAATGCATTTGGTGTGATATAGCAGCACATTGCCCTGGGTTAAGAAAATTCCTTTCAAGGAGTTTGCCTGGCAGTGATTTTTAAAACGCATTTGAAGACTCTGAAAACCTTGAAATACAAGCGTGAGATTATTGTCCTATAAAAATGTGTTTTGTGAGGGGTCACAATTATCTTCAGTTTCTAGGTGAAACAGAGCTGGTAACTTATCTCCAGTCACTGCTAGCAAATTTGTTTAGACACTTAGGGAATTCAGGGAGATTTTGTTATTTTCGGTTTTGTTCTGTTTTGTTTTGTTTTTTCTCCCTGCTGCACTGCTCTTGTACAGAGATAAGTTATTTTTACAGGAGGCACTGTGTCCAGGATATACATATGTAGCTGAAAATTGTCACAAGGTAAGAAAACCCCCTGAAACACGCATTTCTCACATCTCAGGAATACAGTCTTTCCAGTAAAATGCTCAGCTTAAGAAACTGTATGTCATGACACTGCATATGTGCACAACACCAAGTATAATGCTGGGTTTTCTGAAGCAGGTCTGGTTTTTAGGTTAAAGCATTGTTGTGCTAAATTGGTGATTAATCAGTAATGTTCCAGCTGAACAAAGCCTCAGTTGAGAAGGGTACTGTTGCTGCTCCAGGTTTAGACATTGTCCAGCAAGGGGCCCCTATGCAGGGCAAAGATTCCAAAGGCCATATTTGAACATAGAAATAAAAAGAGCATGGAGGAAGCTGGCAACAGAATTATGCCAGCTAATGTGCTTGCAAACAGATTTTGAACGATAGTGCAATGGATTTAGAGGATGAGTGGTTTACAAGCCTAGCATATTGTTTCGTATTGGGTATTTTTTTTCTCATGCAGGTATTCACCTTTTTTCCCTCCACGTGGTTATCAAGGAATGCAAAGTAAGCTATCACAGTGTCAGATGCAAGCAAGATCTAACAGCTTTAGAGCAGCTGAGAACATGCATACAAGCATATTGGGTGTCAGGATGACGCTGTACTGGCAGAGGAATCGGTAAGGGGCAGAGGCTTTCATTTCCTGCTGAGCTTTGTCAGGATTGAGGTCTGCAGTGTTATACAGAGAGATTATGTAGTCTGCAGGATGGGAATGTGCCTCTGTAGCACCTCACAGGCTGAGTCATTGCGTTAAAAGTGCAGGACACATTATGCATTGCAGGGGAAAAGCATTTTGGAATTGTGCAAAACTTACCATAGGATGTTCAAGGGAGACACCGCAAGCAGGGAAAGGGAGAGACAGAGGTGGTTTGGGGAGAAAAAATCTTGGGAAAACAGAGGAATAAGGGCCTAGAAGGGGGCAGTCACATCTTAACAGCCTGCTGATCAGTAGGCTTGTCTGGCCTTGCCCTGCCCCTGATCAGCACAATCTGTCCTGTCTTCTCATTTAAATCCATTTTTATTTTCCTGGGGGCAAGATTCTCTTCTGTGTACAAGGAGGTCTGAGAGGGCAGCAACTGGAGCGGGACCATGGTATCACAGGAATCCCTGTCTGTGATGTTAGCAACTGGAGTACTGATACGCAAGTAAGTCATTGTGTGGTCGCTCCTGAATATCAACCTGGGCTAGTAAAGTAGTTGAAGTGACCAGGGATCACAGTGACATCAAGGACACATCACATGTGTCATTGAGAGTGAGACAACTGTAGGAACTAGCTGTTGGGGGGAGTGAGGGTCCCAGCCATGTGGCAGAGAGACTGTAGGGTCTAGGATTGACTGAGGGATCAGATCTGCGTGTTTCTCTCTCTCTCTCTGCATTAGGCAACTGAGAAGCCAGGGGCAGGTACTGCAGGGACTGAGTGTCTAAGCTCAGGTACTGGAGGCAGTTAAAGCCAATTCTTCACATTCTTCTTGTCAATTTACATCTATGCAGGGTAGGCCTCATCCTGATCCTCTAAAATCTGAGTGTTTCAATTTATCTCTCCTTTTTTTTCTATGCCTCCTTAGAGACATGTTTCTGTGCTCTGCATTTGCAGTGATGGTATAGAGAGCGAGATGCAAGTAGATAGAGAGTTTTGATCTTCGCGCTTTTTACAGCCTTTTGTTCTCACTCTGCAGGTACAGAGTAGTAGAAAACCAGTCCCTTTGTGTCTGGAATGCTTAGCACCCCTTTTCTGTATCTGTTCTATAAAATAGATCTCCATTCTGCACCCAGTTAGAATCATAGAGTCATAGAATAGTTAGGGTTGGAAAGGACCTTAAGATCCACCCCTCTGGCATGAGCAGGGACACGTCACACTAAACTATGTCACCCAAGGCTCTTTCTAACCTGGTCTTGAACAGCACCAGGGATGGAGCATTCACAACTTCCTTGGGCAACCCATTTCAGTGCCTCACCACCCTTACAGTAAAGAACTTCCTCCTTATATCCAATCTAAACCTCCCCTGTTTAAGTTTGAACCCATTACCGCTTGTCCTATTATGGCATTCCCTAATGACAAGTCCCTCCCCAGCACCCTTGTAGGCTCCCTTCAGATACTGGAAGGCTGCTATGAGGTCTCCACGCAGCCTTCTCTTCTCCAGGCTGAACACCCCCAACTTTCTCAGCCTATCTTCATACGGGAGGTGCTCCAGCCCACTCATCAACCTTGTGGCCTCCCTTCTGACTTGCTCCAATAGCTCTATGGTCTTACATTGAGGACACCAGAACTGCACACAATACTCCAAATGAGGTCTCACAAGAGCAGAGCAGAGGGGCAGGATCACCTCTTTTGACCTGCTGATCACGCTGCTTTTGATGCAGCCCAGGGTATAGTTGGCTTTCTGGGCTGCAAGCGCACACTGCCAGCTCTTGTTAAGTTTCTCATTGACCAACACCCCCAGATCCTTCTCCACAGGGCTGCTCTGAGCCTCTTCTCTGCCCACCCTGTAGCTGTGCCTGGGATTGCCCAGTCCAGGTGTGGACCTTACACTTGGCTTGGTTAAACTTCATATGGTTGGCATCAGCCCACCTCACAAGGGTGTCAGGGTCCCTCTGGATGGCATTCCTTCCCCCCAGCTTATCAACCGAACCACAGAGCTTGGTGTCATCGGCAAACTTGATGAGGGCGCACTCAGTCCCACTGTCCATGTCACCAACAGATGTTGAACAAGACCGGTCCCAACACCCATCCCTGAGGGACACCACATATTGCTGGTCTCCAGCTGGACATTGAGCCATTGACCACAACTCGTTGCATGCGGCCATCCAACCAGTTCTTTATCCACTGAGTGGTCCATCCATCAAATTGATGTCTCTCCAATTTAGAGACAAGGATGTCGTGTGGGACAGTGCTGAACGCTTTACACAAGTCCAGGTAGATGACATCAGCTGCTCTACCTCTGTCCATCAGTTCTGTAGCCCCATCATAGAAGGCCACCAAATTGGTTCAGGCAGGATTTCCCCTTAATGAAGCCGTGCTGGCTGTCACCAAGCACCTTGCTGTTTTTCATGTGCCTTAGCATGCCTTCCAGGAGAATCTGCTCCAAGATTTTGCCAGGCACAGAGGTGAGACTGACTGGTCTGTAGTTCCCTGGGTCATCCATTTTCCCCTTCTTGAAAATGGGGGTTATATTTCCCTTTTTCCAGTCATCAGGAACTTCACTTGACTGCCATGATTTTTCAAATATAATGGACAGTGGCTTAGCAACTTGGTCTGACAGGTCCTTCAGGACCCAAGGATGGATTTCATCAGGTCCCATGGACTTGTGAACACTTGCTGTAGTTATTTACCCAGGAATTTCTGGCCTGAGAGTGTCCGTAATCCATTGAGTTAGGCAGACAGATGTGTGAATCCTAGTTAAGCAGTCTGAATGAGGAAAGGAAGTACTGACTTGTTTTTTTTTCCTCATGCTCCTGAGGAAAACCCACTTCATAAAGAATTGTATGAAATATGTGCTACCTACTGATATGTCATGCAAACAGTAAGTCTGTGAAGTGTCCTTCAAAGATTGCTTGAGGGTTCTGTCACACCAAACCTCAACACTTCCACATGATTAATTACTGCCAAGTCCAGTCTTGAGCAAGAAGCAGTAATTCATGTATGTATTTGTGTAAAGTGTGGCAAACATCTGGGCAGATATATATGCTTGTATGTAATACAGGTTTCAGTATATGGTGAGGCTTCATAACAAGATTTGAACAGTCCCTTACCAAAGTGAGAACATTTTGCCTTATTGTGGGCTAATGATTTTTTTAACATTTAGTGAAGTCTGGGGAGTCGTTCTCATTAGCGGGTGCTGCTTGCAGGAAGGAGAGATATACCTGCATCTGGCTTGACCAGGCATACTGGCTGTTTGGGGAGGTGAAAGCAGTGAAAATTTGGGGGAATGAGTGTTGATATTGTCTCCTGAATAAGTTAAGGATTGGTAAGTCTCTTGATGGGGAGCAGGAGTTGGGGTGGAAGTGAGAAGGACAGAACAAAAAGGCTGTAGGGGTAAGAATTAATCCAAACAGATTCTAATGGAGGGAGGAAGCACACTTTCCCTGGCTGAGGTCTTCTTTAGGTTTGCTTCCACAGGATATGATGGAATTTGATAAGGACTGCATTCTGAGCTCCATAGTCAAGGCACTGGTTTGACACGATAGAACATGGTAAGCTTTTTGAATCTGATCTAAAGATAGGTAAATACAAACATAGTCATATTTTATTTCTGTCAGCCATTCTGCTAACTTCTATTTCTAGTCAGAACCTTCAAGTGAGAAATATAATGCCCTAGGCACCATTTCCTCCCAGCAGATGGGTCCTGCCACAGGGTGGTATGGATCTTGGGAGCTGTGAAAAACGGGGTGATTGGACCCTGGAGGAATGTAACGCTTCCTCTCACTCTTCCCTCCCCACCAAGTTCAATAAATCAGTGCACAAAAGCTCTTTGGAAAGCAAACGATTCAAAACAAAACTTCATTTGTGGTGTTATAATTGTATGAATGCTAAGCAACACCTACAAAGAGGCAAATAGTGTGATGGTGGAGCTGTTGTGTCCTTTCAGAAACATTTAATGGAGTTCAATTTAAAAAAGAGGAAAAAAGCCTTTGATAACTAGTCTAGTCTATAAACTTTCCACAAGTTTTCTAGGATTGTTTCAGAGTCATTTATGATGCCAAATTCTTCAGTATCACCAGAAACTGTTCCTGCCATACATATAAAGTGCTATATCATGGTGGAAAACCACACAGGAACCTCTGTTACACTCACTTGAGTAGGTGCACAGAACCAGAAAACCACTGAACATTGGAGACATGATTCTGCCATAAGTATTAGCCCATTTGGCCTGAGATGATGACATAAAATTGTGTAGTGTCTTTTGATTTAGTATGTCTTTGCTTTCTGAACGCTTTCTGAAGCTGTGCGCTAATCAGAATATCACAATCATTCATTTCATGTAAGCAGGAGATACGTAAGATCCATCACCCTTCCCAGGTATTCTGGCCCAAACCTGTCCTGGAGAACACAGTGAAATATGTCCATGTTGGCTAGCCTAAGACCCCAGCAAGCACAGCTCCAGTGCTAGATTCTATAAACCTAATTGTATTGCTTTAATCTGTATAATTTTAATATAGCTTTATTTATAAAATGGATTTAATTCATGTAACCACTGTGTAGGAATGTTTTACAGGCACTGTTAATTCCTTATCCAGTATTACAAATATGCCTAAGAATAAAATGAATGTTATGGTATTAATTTATGCATTTTTTGAAAAAAATCAAAGTCACATAACCTATGTCTAATATTTTCATTTAATTATACAGTTCTACATTTTCGTCTTCAAAGAAATCTACAAACAATGACTAATTAATCCTTGCAGCAACCCTTTGAAATAGGTAGATAGACATAATTAATCTCATCTAACTGTTTCTGTTCCCAAGACAAAACATTGAATCAATATTTAAGCCAAGATTAGACCTCAGTCATACTCTGTGGTCATTTCACTAAATTAGCAGTTCCCGAGTTTCCTTAGATTGGCTTCCTCCTCTCCTGCTGCGATAGTTTTGATAGGCATATGCCTTGGCCTGCACCAAGCCTTCAGTCTCTATCTTCAGCTTTTCTGCCAAAATGCTTCCCCTCCCTCTCCCACTTGGAAATTGCTTCCACTTCACTCAGTCCACATGTGGAAGGTCTAACTTTTTCCTTCTAAAATCCTGTATCTGGCTTTCATTTGCATATGCCTGTCACTGCCTGATGAGCTCTTTGCACCTGCAGTCCTCCTCCCACAAGTTCCCTGTCCTCCTCGTGCCATTGCTCCCCCTCAGAGCCCTGCTTCCATGCTTGGTATGTACATTGGCATCCCCCAGGTGAATCACCCTGCTCTTTCCCTAGTCCCAGCTTCTCCCAGCAGCCAGGAGGAAGTTCTTCTAATGGGGCTGGTGTAAGCTGCTTTGTATGGTCTAGTTGCCTCACTCTTGTACGGTGAGCAAGGAGAAGATCGAAGGTAAGCTTTGCACCATTAAATAGCAGACACTGTTCTCACAGACCATGGCCCATACCAAGGTGTAGCCTGGGATCCACATGTCTGATACCGTAGGTGGAGATTCATGAAAGATTTCACAGCACATTGTGAGTTGCAAAAGCACTTTATAGGATAAAGGGCAGGCATTATTGTTCAGATAATGGTGAAGATTAAGGAAGTTTGTGAGCTTGGTTTGAGGAACCAAAGAGACGCTGATGCTGTAACAAAGAATATTACTTGCATTGAAAATAGTCTAGTGATATATAGTCGGGAGTAAGGCAGTTCTGAAGACCATAGTGAGCAACAGGGATTGCCAAGCAACAGCAGTTATCTGTGGCAGACTCTGATGAAGTCCTGATCTGATAGAAGAAACTAATTCTGCATAACATGGAGTGATGGATGTGATACAAGAAAAGAGAAAAAAAAACAATGGAAAAGTAGATGTCAAAGAACAGCACCAGAAACTGAGAAACAGTACCAGAACCTGGACTTCCCTCCACGGTGCTGTTTAGGATCTGATCAAATCTTACTTGGCTATAGCTTTTCTTGTCTTGTAGGAAATAGAGTTCATGTGATGTATCCTATAGTTGTTGATAACAAAGTCACATTTATATTTGTGCTTTGATGTAACATGTCAAACCAGAAAAGGTATTTACCCTGACTATAGGGATTCTGTTCTCCAACAAATTAGTGAATGGACCGGAAATGTTCCTGCAGGCAGCTGATCTGACTGCCCTCTGTTGACATGCCACACTTTCCTTATACTTATCATTTCCCTTACAGAAAATATTGTGTCTCTGTGTGACTGCAGGAGAGAGTTGAAATGTATATGTATTATCCTCAGATATAGTGAAATGTTACTGAAATTCTCCAGCAACATTTCACTATATCTGAGGATATACTACAAACAGTGCACAGCTGCAAAATCTCTGAGTTATCTTGGCATCCCCAAAAGTATAATTTTCTATGAGTGAGATTGCATAGCTATGTCTGCTGCTTGATTCCATTTTCTTTAGAAAAACTTTTGATGCTCTGCCCCATACTTTCAGGCCCTCTACAGCTGACTAAAACAGTGGATATCTTCTTAAAATAGATAGCCTGCTTCAACTATAAATTGATTGGGTTTGACTAGATAGGATTATATGTGGTGCAGAATTTCAGATGGATGATCATAACTGTCCTGCTTGGCTTTAGATCATTGGATTTGCCTGGGTACTAAGTCTTTCCATTCAGCATGATTTAAGAGAGTAGAATCCAGAGCTCTATGTGATAAAAATTGTACATTCAACCAAATGGAGAATGGCTGAGTATAGACATATGGCAGATTCATTTTTTTAGGCTATTGATAATCTCAAAGAACATGTAGTAACAGAACAAATTAGCATGTTGGTGGAGGTTCCCCCGCCACCCACAGCAAATGATATTTTGGGGCATATAAATAGGAGTCAATTACAATAACACATCCCTTTCAATCTGAGTAATTTCTACTGAAATCCAAGATGACTACAATCAAAAGGAGATGTGCAAAGGCATGGTGTTCTTTCTGCTTTAAAATAATTATACACTCCAAATACGTGCAAGAAAAGGCAAATCACTTAAGGACTCTTTTGGAAGAAGTAACTTGGTGGAAATATGAATGTCTGTCAGTTTCCTGACATAGTTTAAGTGTTAAATGACAGATAACCTAGGATCACCCAAACTACATGGCAAAGCTTTATTGTATGGTACTGACAATGAAATCCTGAATGTTGACAATTGAATTAAAAGATTTCATTCATGCCGAAGGTCTCTCTTCTGATATTTTCTCTTGCACTTACATGTCTACAGATGTTTAACTTGCGTAGAGGCAGTGTGGCAGTGAGGATTTGCTGCATAAAATCTTGAAGGAAGTTTTTTTCTAGTCTAGGAATGTATTTTTTAATCTCTTGAATTAAAAGCCTGAGGGCAGCTGATGAGCACAAGGCAGAAGCCTAGCCCTGCTGAAATGTTACCAGGTACTTCTGTAGTGAACACAATCATCTTAAGGTGATAACTGTTAAGATACTCAGTGATCTTTGTCTCTCTCAGAGAGGGAAAAATGAAATGCCCTGGTTTCACTATGCAAATTTTGCAGCCATTTTACTGCATCAATGAACTGTTATAACATATGTAGATGAACACTTCCCACCTGTTCTCCACTGATCTGGCACACTTGTAATTGCGTGTCCTATATTCCTGTGCTATGTAGTGGCTTCTTCTCCCACTATAGAAACACAGCCAACAAAACTGAAACAAAGGTCCCTAAAGGCTTCAGTTTGCTAAAGATTAAATCTGTCACCTCCTCCTTTCAGGCCAGGAGACTTAAGAGACTTATTGGCGGTGTCTTCTCAGCTTTAAACAAAGCCAAGGCTAGGTGGTAAGCAAGAAAGTCTGCTGCCCTTTCTGCCCTAGAGTTCAGACTAAGCAAGACCTTTTTTGTGTAGGCTTTCACCTTTAGAGCTGTAGAATTCACATGGAGCTTTGAGCTCCATCTGATTGTAGCGATCAAGATTTTGTGGCTTACAGTCATCTCTAGGAAAAGATTTTTGGTTTATTTTGAATGATCAAAGGAAGCATGGCACAGCAAAATTTCTAGTGAAGTGATACATGTCCTTACTGGTGCCAAACTTTGCACTCATACCTCAAAGCAAAGAGTGCTTGGCAGAGTCAAGAGTGATTAAGTACCTTTAAGGACTTCAGGATTAGGCCAAAAGGAATATCTAGAAAGATATTTTTCATTATCTGGTAACTTTTCCAGAATGAACCTTTTTTGCAACAATACAAATGAAAGTCTTATTAAAAAGGTACATCTTTTTATTACTCTAGAAATGTCTGCAGACAGGCTTTTCCAGTAGCTATGATCCTTAAGATGAAAGACAACGTAGTTTCCTCCCAGATCATAATATTGATGAATTATTCCTTATGAATTTTCCTGAGTATGGATATTGCAGACCTGATTGTGAAATTTAGAAGCGAAAAGCTTTGGGACAAATGTAGCCCCAGATCTGATATCTTTTCTTTTGCCAGGGAAGCAGTGTCTGTTCCCCATCGTACAGTTTCTGCCCCAAATCTCTGCCAGATTTCTCAGTCAGCACCTTTGCAGATGAAGCTGATCAAAGTCCAGGATTCCTGGGAAGTTCTTCCATCTCCTAATTCCATTTTAAGGATTTACATGGGCAACTGGATAGGAGAGCTCATCTAGCTGAAAAGAAATCACCTTCTCTTGTACTGGGTTGGGTTTCAGCTAGATCAGCTCCCCAGGCCTCTGCCTGAATGTGCTAGTCCAGTGTAAAATCAGGTAGAAACATGTGATGAGTCTTAAGAAGGAGATTTAAGTCGTAGGTTACTATAGGATTTTTACCCTTAGATTTCAGCCTTTTCTCCCCAAGAACAACTTGTCTTTGTCTTGACTTGACCCAGCCTCTTATTTTTACCCACAGAAAATGCAAGTAGGTACCAAAATATTTTGCAAGATAAGAAGCATGGAACATACTGTAGGAGTGTCATAAGAAATAGATGAGACCTATGCCGCATCCCTTTACTCTGCTATGAATCGGCTTTTGCACAGCGTAACTAGAAGTGCTTTGAGAGTATTTGGCCTTCCTTCCCCTGTGAGCACACAAAGACCTCAGACTTCTTTACCATACTGAAAGTTTTGAATCTTAGCATTGTCACTCTGCTTCCTATAAACAAGTCAGAGAGACTGCAGAAAATCACAGGTAGCAATTCCTGCAGTCCTGATGGTTTTTTAACCTTTGCTAAGAATCCTTGCAGAACTGGGTGATATTTAGTGATCCAAGTCTGATATGGTGGTCCCTGTACAAGCAATAAAATGTCAGAATATTAGTATATTCTTATCAAGAGTGAAGGCCTCATCTTGCCTGCTGTGCTGGGCAAAATTAGAATAGTTAGGCATTTTTTATACATACTTGCTTCTCTAGCTGCAACACAAGTTAATTTAGATTTTTCATAAAATAGTCTAGTCCATCGGATTTTTATTCAGTGGTGACTTTAAAGAAATACCACTAGAGGGCAAAATAACAGCTGCAAGCCATTTGAATTTTGGGACTGTGGACCTACAGATGTTGAGGCTGATGAAAAATTATCAACTGCAGTGGTGCTGAAATGAGCCTTAAAAATCCATTCTCCTCCACAAACACTTAAAATTCTCCCAGATTTCTTAAATATGAAAAATAAGCTACTTAATGGAAGCTAGCAAACTGTTCAATGTAATTAACAAAAATTATATATCTTGTTAATCAGTTTTATAAAACAAGAAGATGCAAGTATCACATCACGTGTCCTTCTGAAATTTTTTGGAGCTCCCCATATAAACAACAGATCTGACAAATTCCGTGATAGTTAAAAAAATATTTCAACATATGTGCATATGTATATGTGTGCATATGTCCATACCTACACATGCACACAAATTTACCTCTGCATTAATAACATAGATGGAGTGCTGACCAAATGTAGAAGAGCTGAATTTGATTCCTAATACTGTTTTATTGTTCCCAGAGCTTCAAAAACACTTTAAAAAATACTTAATGCAGTCCAACAGCCGGAGGCTTTGAACTTGTCAGATGCCATAAACAAAGCCACAGTGGTCCTGGTCAGTACTTGAATGAGAGGCCTCAGAGGCAAGAAAGGAACTGTGGGATGCATGTATTTTCTGCTTTTAATCCTGCTGCTATTTCTGTCTCCCACAGAAGTTCTTGTATTTCATTTTATTCTCATCTTGAAACCTTTGTTTCCTTTTCTCCTTATATTTTAAAAAGAAAATTGTATACAAACAGTGGGGGAAATCCTAAATTACCATCTCATTTTTTATTCTGAACATTACTTGCATAAGGCTTCAAAGAAAATAACAGGCAGCGTTTGAAATAGTCTTTAGCATTTGGCTCATAGTTTAAAGGGTGCTGTGGATAACATTCCAGTCACCAAGTTTCTGTGGCCTCAGCCTGCAACTGTTTAATTTTGTCCCACAAGTGCATATAGCTATGATAGCACTTTCTGTTACATTTAGACAGTATTCTTTGCTTTATAAGTCCCTAAACACACTTCATCAGACACGCAGCATGTTGATACATTAAAGAAGTTTCCTTCTGCAAGGGCATTAAGCCCTGAAAAAATACAACTGTGTCAACAGAGTGAAGAGGAAAGGCCCAGTATGTTGGCTGTTGAAATCGATCTGAACAGTCAGTCCAGCTCATTGAGAGTCTCTGTTTGCCACGTCTTTGCATGATTGTTCATTAGGGTTATTCTGGGAACCAGGAAAATGGGGAGCCAATTCTTGGGCTTGAAGGAAAATCTCAGCTCAGCTTGTACCTCAGATCAAGTTCAAGCATGTACTTTCTGATTCTAGGTCCTGGTGTACTCTCCCAGATCAGATTGTTCTTGCACAGATTACTGAAGATATTCGTGGAGAGGAAATCTTGATTTCCAACAAAAGTTTTGGAGGCTTCATTCTGGTGGAATATCCTAAAGCTTTGAGCTCTTCTTGCATGGCAGGATAGGCCTGTCCCTATTCCAACACCCTTTAAATTCCCAGCCTGGTGGGTAAAGCTCAAAAGCCATAGACTTTTGTGCCTGATAGGTTCTTGGGAGCAGATCCTGTTGGCTGCAAACCCACCTGAGAGAATTGTCCCTCCTCCATATGACTTGGATCTCAGAAGAGCTTCAGCACTGAGCCTTCGGGCTGGCTCCTGCATTGCACAAACATGGAGACATCATTTCCCAGGGAGGTTGCATGAGGCCCCATTCTTATCAAAGTGACATTCCCAGGGCTTGGGAAAACAAAATGATGGGCTGTTTAAGTGGAGATGAAAAGTCAGACACTTTCTTTTAGGACAAGGTAGGCTGTGGAGATGTTACTTGTCCTGTTTGTCTTTTCTCTTGGTGTTGGTCCCTGAGCTAATCTGGCTGTGGGTAGCAGTGGAGCCATCAGAGGCACTCATGAAGGAAGCAGGGGTGAGCATCATGTTTGTTATCCAAGAGGGTGAAGGTGGAATCTCACTCAAGAGACTCCTGCTTGTGAAATCCCGACAGACCCTCAGTCACCGATGAAATCCCGCATGTGGCAATTGCAGTGCCCATGGGGTAATACTGGCATTCAAGACCAGACAGCTCTTATAACCTAGCACAAACCACAGATGAGCCCATTAGTCTTAGTAGACTTCTGCAGGACTGAGTCATTCATTTGATGGATAGTTGCAGAGGTTAGATTTTTCAAAGGAACCAGATCTGTAATGGGCAGGTTATGACACAGTTATATGGTTTGACTCTGCAGCAGATTAAATTTTCTAAATGATTTTGGGAAAAGTATTTCTTTAGTTTCCCTGATTTTGAAGTATTATGTATAAAAGTTCCCATCACCACTGCTAGTCATGTATAATTTAGTAGCTATGTTCCCAGTACATTAGGTGGCTATATAGGATAGCAGTAACTAACGATGATCATTATAACTCAGTGAGTAAATTATAGGTAGTTGCATTTTTTAAAAAAAGGTTGAAGACCAGTAGCTGTACACCGACCCATGCACACACATATTCTGTGAAAGTTTTTCACTCATTATTTTTTTCAAATTATTATTATTATTTTGCAAAAAAAGGTTCATTCTTTTTTCTTTTGTTTCAGTTACTCCATTCGTTCTGTTTCTGATGATCTAGCTGTTGCTAAATAGGAGCAACACTGGAGTTCCGGACAGCAGTGTACCAGGGGACACATGCTCAGGAGAGCTACCCAAGAAGATGATGGAGACAGGGAGATAATGAAACTCACAGGACATGTGCTTGTATTTCCAAACCTAAAATTTTGAGATTCAGAGGAAATGTTTGTCTTTCAGTTTGTCATATTTTATAGAGAAATCAAATGGAGCATGAAAAGCAGACCTGGGAATATTAACCAAACACCTCATTTTCTGCAATAAGATTGATTCGTTAGGAATATTTTCATCAAGGTCTTAAAAGCTTGATGATTGAATATAGTGCTCTTCTCTTAGCTGTAAAAACAAGTATGTATTCTTAGACATTTGCATATGTACTGAAGATACAGGTCAGGTTCCAGCAGAATTTAATCTTTATGCAAGATGTCAGTCCCTTGAATCCCACTGAAAGCTTTTCCTCCCAGGCAGTGCCTGGGAGATCTACTTCCAGCTCTTAATCTTCCTTTTGGCTAATCTCTCTGTTAGTTAATAAGGAGCTATTTACACTTCATTAATAAGATGCTATTGTCAATATTAAAAAATAGTTGCTCATCAAATTCACCATTTAAATCTGGTATAAAGTGTACATTATCTTTTTGCTTGCTTCAATTGAGAAGTGTTTTGCATTATGTTCTTTATAGTTTCTTATGCTAATGTTGTTCTTGCAATTCCCTTCATAATATAAAATAGTTAATTATCAATCATGACAATCCTGCTATGGGTTTGGATAAAGTCTTTCATGCTTCCATTTATTAACCCTGTTGTCAAACTGAATAAAAACCATGACTAGTTTCTCTTAGTTACTGTTGCTTTGGAAACTAGTTATATATCTTGATTTGTAAATGCCTGTTCTTTCAAAAAAAAAAAAAAAAAGTTAAAGGAATCAGGGTGTTCTTTCTTTTTCTTTCTTTCTCTTTCTGTCTATTATGATTAATATGCTATGTCTAAAAACCCTGTTTCAAATTGCAGGGTTACAGCTTCTGAGCCTTCTGAGTCAGCCTTCTGAAAGCTAATTAACTCATAATTCAATATAGAGTCAGCATGTATCAGCAGAAACTTACAATCAGAGAGGAAGCGTGTAGCAACTAATGAAGTCTTGTTCCAAGGTCTTTACCAGCCTTTCTCAGTGACCTTAGCAAATCCCTGTGTAAATACTCTTGCTCTTCTTCTCTGTCTGGTTTAACTAGAGAAAGATGTATTTTGGGCAAGGACTATTGCTGTCCATAAGAATGACTTCAACATGCAGCCGTCCTGACAGAATTCTTCAGAAGTGCTTCTTTTCACCTCTGATTCAGTAACAGCTCCCGTGAGTTTTCCTAACATAACCAACTTGGAAGGGTCCACTGTTACTTAAGCTCTTGCAAGTAAGAAGGTAGAAAACTTGGAAAGATCTTTCAGATTCCATGGTAATACAGTCCCCACTATAAATTCTGAATGCAATATATTTCTGATTATTTAATTGTAGATTTTAAAAGGCATTTTTGTTTGTTTGTTTTAAGATATATCTGTCTAATTTGTGAGAATGAGAATAAATTTACATGGATATCAATTAAGTCCATGTAATTTTTAAAAATTGTTGTTGTGAAACAGAAAACGTAGAACAGATACACATCCATCCCATGGCTTATCCTTTAAATACACTGTTAGAATCACACCTTTATCTAGCATCCAGTATTTGCCTCATTAACTCTAAAAAACTGATAGGGTGCTTTGTCTCCTGTAGCATACTCAGAAGTGCTGAGTTATTTTTACAGTGGAAGGCAGCAGGGAGTCTGATTTTAGTACTACCTATTCACCACAGCACAAGATCTTTGGCATTAACCTAAAGAATGCTGTTTTATTGGAATTTTTGCGAGGGGTTGAAATACTTTTGAAAGTTACCAAGCTGACAACTCTGGAGAATGTCATCCTAATATCTGTTGGATGGGTACAATGCTGGCAGTGTCTGCTCAAGTTGCCTGGTATGGTTCCTTTGCCATCTATTCCAGGCGCATGTAAAAGGTCCACCCTTAAAAAGGAGAGAGGTAGACTTTGTGACTTCATACTGCAGGGCTTCTAAATGCTAAAATCCTCTATTAGAATGACACTCAAATCACCACATTTGTTTTTCTCTAAGTCTTGATTGATACCAGTTGAGGTGGTAACTAAGTATGCTAAAATGAGAGGTTTTCTCCCTGCTTTTTGTATAGTCAGTAGGCAGAGGTTAGGTCAAAGCAGGAGCCTTGGGTTAGGTGCTGCAAATCTCTAATGCCACGCCCCATCTAATTGCCAAAGGTTGGGTATCCCTGCAACAGACTTGCAGCTCATCCCACCAGTCTCCCTGATGGGAGTAATGCCCTGAAGTGCACTACTTTTTGGCATTCTTCTGAACTACCTGAAAGGAGGTTGTAGCAAGGTGGGTGTCGGTCTCTTCTCCCAAGTGACAAGTGACAGAACGAGAAGAAACTGCCTCAAGTTGAAGGAAAGGTTTAGATTGGATATTAGGAAAACTTTCTTCACTGGAAGGGTTGTCAAGCATTGTAACAGGCTGCCCAGGGAAGTGGTTGAGTCACCACCCTTGGAGCTATTTAAAAAATGTGTAGATGTGGCACTTAGGAACATGGCTTAGCAGTGAACTTGGCATTATTTGGTGTACAGTTGGACTTGATGATCTTAAAGGTCTTTTCCAACCTAAATGATTCTATGATTCTAAACCCATAAAGCTCCAGTCCTATCCCCAGGAAACATCTATACCAGAGAAAAGATATATGAATAATGCTGGTCTTGAGAATACACTTTTCCATTTCCAGCTCCCAAAACACAGTAGCAGAATGCCTTGATATCTTTTTAATATTCTGGAGCAAAGTATTTGCATTCCTCCGAGTATTGCCCAGGACACTGATATTAGTGAGTAGTACACCCTTGTAGGATTCGTACATTTTAGTTCTACCCAGGTATTCTAAATTTGTAACACAAGAGAAATTAAATTTAAAGCAAACAAAAGCATTCACTTAAAAAAAAAATGCTCAATGTAAATATTTGATAACAACTTACTGACAACAGTTAAAAACCACCACAACATCAACTGATCCTAAGCTTATATCTGAAACTCATTTAGCTGACAAGCCATAGATACTAAGAGGTACCTACTCCAAATAATCAGGGATGCAGAGTTTGCACACAAATCTGCAAACAGGTTGTATTTGTGGGAGATGGGATCTTAATGATGGACTGAGGAAGAGTGAATGCATTTCTGTTTGATCCTTTTTTTGAGATTCTCTGGAAGGAAGGAGGAAGGGACTGGAACTGGGGATTCTTTTGTGATTTGTACCTCCTTTGTGATTACTAATTCCAGATTTATTCAAGAGTGCTTTTCCTTGCATGGATATGTTAATGACATTTTTACAGACATCTCCTCTCTTGGTGGTAAACATGGCTTGTTTATCATGGCTTGTCTAAACTGCTAGCAAATTTTTATTATAGTGAGAGGTAAAATGCTTTCCTCACCCTGGCAATTTGAAGAATTCATCCTGAAGCCTTTCTATAGAGGGCGCCTTATATTTACTAGAAATGTGTACAAACATGTGATTAGAGCTGCATCTCATTACTAGCTCTCTCTTGGGACTAGAGGGTTTGATTATCAGTTTGGGACGTCTAATTCCAAAACCTTGTCCTTGAATGATACAGTGATACTACTACATTTGCATACAAATGATGTTCCCTCCCCAGCAAATAGCCCATTCACTGCCTACAGCAACTCTTTGATAATTAGATTTGACTTTCTTAAGAACTCCTTTCAATTTACTACTGAGATAACTAAGATTATGAATCAAGATTTTAGAAGTCTGGGCTATTAGATTGCAGCATGTGACAGGTAAGCATGAGAGCTGAAGACACAGCATAAACTTGCAAGAGTCATAGTTACTTTTCCTTCCCCAAATAATACTTCTTAATTTCTGTTTAGAATCTATATACCCACATATTTCACAGAAAATGTTTTGTTAGTCTTTGAACTGCAAACTCCTCAGGTCTCCAAAGCAACATACATTAAAGGATGAAACTCAATGTTCTTGTGAAAGCTGAAATCTGCAGTATTTTAACGATTTTCTTTTCTAAAAATATATCTCTTGATGTACTGTGAATCAGATATCTCAGTCCCACTTCACTAATAAAAAAATAAAAATATAGAATACTTTCCAAATGTATTAGAGATTTTTTTAACAGTACAACAGAGTTAACAGTATTTATTCTTTTATAAGCATTAGCTATAGAAACTTTGAAATGAAGAAAAAAGTTCAGCTTAATATTCCAAGGCAAGGTAATGAACAGCATTCTGAGGATAAGAATTTCTTGACCTTAACCACATTTAAGGCCCCTTTTCACCTCAATTAGCTTTGCAGAATAGTCATAGGTGTTTTGTATAAATTATCTCTTTTTGTTCATCTTCCATGAATTAGCACTTACTGTTCTAGACATAAATTCTGATTTCCTCAGAAGAAATGTAATTATAATGTGTTTGAAAACATTGGTACATTATGCTTAACACTACACATGAAGCATGCCTGGATGCACCTCATCAGGTGAAACATGAAGTTACACATGAAAAGGTTTTGTATGCTGATGTTGAGAGAGCTGTCACATGTTGAACATCAGATAAAAGAAAAAATAGTGTAGCCCCCAAATATTTTCTATCAAATGACAGGGGGTGAAGTATATCTCTGAGATTTTCTCCTGTGGTCTGTGTTTGACCAGAAGTCTCTGGGTAGCAAAAGTTGCTGAGCAACACAGAATCTTAAGGAAAAGCCCTAATGCTGAGAAGAGGAAGCAGAGAAGCCTTCATTTCCAGCATATTCTGCAGCTTGTAAAAAATACAGTCAAGCTTTTTTTTTTTTTTTTTTTTTTTTTTTCTGTGGTTAAAAGATTGTAGAGAAATGTCTGCTCTGGTTATACTTTGCCTTTAATGATGCACCAGGACTACTTAATTGCACCAGCTGCCTAAAAACATTCTGCCTTCACAGCACAACATAAATATCAGTGCTCTCCGTGAAACAAAAGGCGTAACAGTCTTAGAAAATATTAACTTTTCACGTATCTTTTTATTATTGCTAGCTATACGTGAAAAAAAAACCCAAAGCTACATCTGTGGAAAGAGTTGTGATCTCTGTTAAGATTCTTGTCACAGAATCGTGTATTTATTTAATGTCTAAAGTCAATTGCTGTCTCACAAGATCATAATCACAGCCATAGACAGGACAGCTTTCCAAAACAGCATCATACTTTCCAAATTGTAAATAAAGATATAAGCAAACAATGTGCAAATAAATAAAAAGGATAATTAATTTGCATATCTGCTGGATCATAATATTTTTTTCCAAGTACTAGGTAGTGAGATTCAACTCCCAGTGACTGGAAACCAAGGCAAGATGAAGGACTGAGACCAGAACCCTAGAAATACCCAGATTTTCTCATGCTAGGTCGTTTGGGTTTTTGTGTGTGGTTGTCTTTCTGATTCTGTTTTTGTTTTGTTTTTTTTTTAATTTCCTGACATTTAATGCCTTGCTTTTGTAACTTTAATCCCAACTTCCAGCTTTACCTCCTGGAACATATTTTGTGCTACTAGGTTGCAACGTTTTTGCTTCAAATTAAAATGTACTTCTTTAACATAAAATCTGTTTTAACAGAGTTTTGTTTGTAGTGATGTATTTTTCTCAGGTTTAATCATGCCATATTTAGTTTGGTGTTTTGAAATATGGTTCACATCACCTTTGTACAGTTAATATAAGGCAGTTTTGTACTTCATCAACAATTAGAAAACAGAAGGCCATAGGCCTGTATTAAACAAGTGAGTGATGCAACTGTACAGAAATGTCACCATAGCAACTGGGCTTGCATACAGGATGCTGTATTTAACCTTGGGGAGCTCTTAAAGCTCTTCGTTCCTGAAATAGCTGAACACTATGTGGTAACGGGGATGTGCCTTCAGTGGTATAGCAGTAGATTTGTCTTAGAAACGTGCAAATGCTTTGGCCCAATATAACTTCTAACTAAGAAACCAATAGTGTATGAGCATTCTAACTGACGTACCTCACAGAAGTCATGACTCGCTATTGTGAATGTGTGACATTGCTTGCTCTTTTTGGAAGTGGGAGGGAGCTATCTGTAGCGCTTATTGCATTAAGACAGAAGCATCTTACCAGGAAAATATTTCCAGGAATTATTGTTTTATTCTGTTTTCCTCTTGCTAGTCCATATACCCCCTTCTCTCTGCACAGTTACTATGAACTTTGTTAGGAGAAAGAGGAAGACCACATATGCTTTTCTGTTTGTCTTGTAGGTTTGAATTTTCCAGCTCCTAGTAAACTAGCCATGTGGATGATATTAATTAGAAATGTGAATCTATATGCCCTCAAGTCAGAGAGAAGTCATGTGAATTAGCCTCACTGGAGAGTCATGCTGCTAGCAAAATAGCTCTAGGCTGCCAATTTTTACTAAAGCAAACATTTCAACAACCTTTGGTTAAGGAAACTTAGAAGTTATCAAGGCATAAGGTCGTAAGATCAAAATGAATTCTTGTAAGCAAAGAACAGTGGTAGGTTTGAATACTGTGTGGTTACTAACTCCCGTCAGAGGTCAGGTTAATGCATCACCATTCCCATTTAGCTTAAGATTGACTTAAGATAAAATACCTAGGACAGGAAGAGTCCAGGTTCACTTGTTACCTAACTGCCTTTCAGGGTGCCTAAATCACATATTATCAAGGGGTTTGCAAAACCTGCCTTTAGGTGTCTACAAGGCCTTTGGCACCTCAATTTCCAATGGTAATATGCACCAAGTTCTTACTTTTCTGCAGAAAAAATTGATACTCGATTACCAGTTGTCCACCTCATACCTGTTCTCTGACAAGACTTGACATGAAGCCTTCCCATCTGTATGCCACATGTAGGAGAGGAGCAGTGATGTCTCTATATAAAATGATTCTGGGGAGAGTAACTCATTTGGGACAAGGAAATGTGAAGGTCTGTCAATAGAAGAGACACATTTATGGATGCTTAAATTCTAAGAGCAGATTTAACAGAAAAGCCCCATTTACCCTTTTAAGGAAATTAATATATTAGACGGGTTTGCCAAGAAGTGAGAAAGCAATGCTTTCATAACTCATGTTCATAACACAAGAGAAAAAGAAGAGGCACTATTACAGAATTATAGCTGTATTTCAATTGTATAACTAAGAGAAATGTATAGAGGTAGTTGTGTTAAATGCTGGTTTTTTCCACACCATGCTGTTGCACTGCTGTTCAGGAACATGTCTTTGTACCTGTCTGAACAGATAATTTTAAACTCTGCATTATAATTAAGTGGGTTTTACATAATTTCACAACCAGAAACTCTGATGTGAAAGCAGAAAAATGTTGAAAACCAATCTGCTAAATAAGGGAGCAAAAGGAAGCATGACTACTTTTAGAATTTCTGCCAAGTATCAAAATCAGGTTACAAGACTAGCTGGAAGTGTTTTGGCCAGTCCATCAGGTTCCAAGCCAGTAGTCTATAAAAGCTGTGGGTTCATTTAAGAGTCAGGTCCTGTGCCTAGTGGAGTTAGAAGCCAGACATTCCCCCCTGGCTTCAGCAGGGAAGAAGGGTAAACCTCTTGTAGGAGGGATAAATGTTGAAAATTCCTAGCTTCAAGACAAATATGTTTTGGTCCAGCTCTTCAGCAAGGTAGAATCGTATTGCTTGCTGCTCCACCATGCTGCTCCAGTGACAGATTTCCCAATAGATGGCTGTGATTAGAGAGTATCTTGTAATGGGCCAGAGTCACCAATCTGCTAGTCTGACCTCCCTGCTGGGACATGGGCTTCTTGACTAATCCAAAAACCTAAGGCACAGTGGAAAGACTGTTGAGGCATATCCAGTCACTGACTGTGACTCATGCTGTTCATGTTACTCATCCACGTGGGCACTAATGAAGTGACTGTGAGGTTCTGGGAACACAGGGGACAGAATCCAGGTCACAAGTGGTGCTTGCCAATACTCCCATTTGACTGCAGAGGCCTACCCTGAGTCAAATGAGTCATGAATTTGAATGGAGATCTTTACTAATAGTGATGGCATTGAGCTTCAGCTTCCTTAAAAATAACATGCTGCTTTTTATGGGAAGAGGGAGCTGAAACAGGGAAACTGTCTAATACTGGTGCTCAAACTTTGGGAGAAAGACTTTGACCTAGGGTTAAAGAAAATGTGCACTCAGTCTCCAGAGGAGTCAATTACAGAGTTTCAAGTGCTGTTTGTTTGTTATGTGTCATTCACAGTATTGCAGAGACTGGCAAAATGTTTAATCTAATCCTCAGACTGACCTTCCAGTTTTTGTCAGTAGAAGACTTCAGGCTATTTTAAATTATTGTTCTAAAAAGTAAAAACTGCTTGCAAAACACTGTCTGAGTTCAAGAAAGGATGTATAAAATAAACATCATTCTTTCATACACTTGTAGAATCACAGAATAGTTGTGGCTGGAGGAGACCTCAGGAGGTCCCTAGTCCAAGCCCCCTACTCAAGCAGGGTGAGCTACAGCAGGTTGCTCAGGACCGTGTCCATTCAGTTGCCAAGATGGAAACTCCATAACCTTTCTGAGAAGCTTGTTGTTGTGTTTGGCCACCCTCATAAGGAAGAAAAAAACAACTAGTTTTCTCTTGCGCTTAAATGTAATTTCCTATATCCAGTGCTGCTTAGCCCATCACTGGGTACCACTGAAAAAAGCCTGGCTCCATCTTCTTTACTTCTTTCTATTGCATAACTTTTCTGGAAAGGTGGTTGTTGGGAAAAGGGGTCATAGACTGTACTGCTAAGGGCAGTCTTATTTCCCTGGATAAGAGCTAGGCACTATGTTGTGGTTTAAGCCCAGCCGTAACTCAGACCCACACAGCCGCTCTCTCACTCCCCCCTTTTCCTCCCCCCACTCCTGGAGGGATGGGGAGGAGAATCAAAACAATGTAACTCCCACGGGTTGAGATAAGAGCAGTCCAGTAACTAAGGTATAACACAAATCACTACTGCTACCACCACCAATAATAATGATAACGAAAATAACAAGGGAAGAGAATACAACCACTCACCACCCACCGACCAGTACCCAGCCCCACCTGAGAAGTGATCTAGCCCTTCCAAGTAACTGCCTCCAGTTTATATACTGGGCGTGAAGCGCTGTGCTATGGAATACCTCTTTGGCTAATTTGGGTCAGGTGTCCTGTCTCTGCTTCCTCCTGGCTTCCCCTCCTCCCTGGCAGAGCATGAGGCTCACAAAGTCCATGGTCAGAGTAAACGTTACTGAGCAGCAACTAAAACCATTGGTGTTATCAGCGCTGTTCCCAGGCTGAAAGTCAAAAACAGCACTGCACCAGCTACTAAGAAGGAGAAAAATGACTGCTGCTGCTGAACCCAGGACACACTACCACAGCCACTGTGGTGGTTTACACAAATCCAAGCAAAGTGCTGAACCCCCTCCTCTGCATGTCATTGTTATTGAGTGACTGCTAAGAATAACTTTCAGTGATTCATATTAAGCTGGAGAGGCATCTCATGCAGAGTCCCATATCTTCTAAGTATCTTTATTAATGATTGAACAATGACATTCAATTAATACGTTTAGGAAATCGACAGACAATACGAAAGCAGAAGTTGCTTCTACTTTGGTGACAGGATCAGAACAGGAAATTAAATGAGTGTGAAAAGTCAGACATCATCTGAAATTAAAAGCAGATGAAATTCAACAGACAAATCAGATAGAAAAATGTAACAGGAGTAACTTTGCACAGAAGGATCTGGGGGTTGTAGTGAATCACAAACTGGCTATGAGTAATAACACGATATTGTTACAAAAACAAAGTCTTGGTCAAAGATACATTCATACTCAACCCTTGGGAAGTAATTGTTCTCTTCTACTTGGGAGTCAGCTGGATCTCAGACCACTGTGTCCACTTTTAGACAACACATTTAAAAAGATGACATGGAGAAAATCCAGAGTGCAAATGAATGCTAAAGGGTTTAGAAAACACCATCCATAAAGAAAGATAGCTCCATTCCTTTAGGCTAGGAAAGTGAAAATTAAAAGGGGATAAGATAACTCTTCTAGTATGTAAAGGAGATCATTATTAAAAGAATAATGATCAGGGTTTTTTTTAAGACCAATGAGGAAGGAAAAGAAATTATTTCAAATAAATGCTGCCTACTCAAATTTGCATTATTAGTGCAATCTTCTGGAGTACTTTGGCTGTTGAAGTACTGGAGTAGCTCTCAAGAATACATCTGAATGTCTTATTGGATGTGTTTAAAACCAGTACCTGCTGGGGACAGTGCAAGGGCAGGACAGGGCAGCCTCCTGTTGTCCTTCCCACATCTGTGTCTCTGTGGTTTTAAGACAATGAGTCTCAAAGTTAATTAAGTGCATCCTTTTTCATAGTGTAGAAAAATTCTGGTTCCCATACAGAACGCATGGGAGAGGGAAAGATTCATGTTTAACAGTCTCCAGGTGGGGTAAAGATCTGTAAGCAGGAACAAAAGGGGTATTTCCTAGTGTGTTAATTGTGGTTTATAAAATCTACTAATGCTGTGCTGAAGGCAATCCTAGAGGGCTCCTGAGGTAGACTAGATTACTGCCAGCAAACTAAGAGGTTGGGATGATCTCTGTCTTCTGATGTAATCTTTTCTGTCTGTTTTCTTAAATATTTCTTACTAGAGATGTTTTCTTGCTGGGTACTAAAAATTTTTCTTTTGGAATATGAAAGCATTCCAAGCCCCAGATATTTTTTCTCAAGTGTCCTGAAAAAATAAAATCTAAATTCTTCCTACACAGCACCTAGGTCATCAGCAGCCAGCACAAATCAGCATGTAACCATCAGCTAGAAGGTGCACTTCATGACAAATAGCATAAGAATTCCATAGGTACAATAAAGGTATTAAAACAGTGAATCTAGCAACATTTCTTAGAGAGACAGAAACCCTACTCTAATTTACCAGTCTGCAGTGTAAAGAAGAGGTTATTAATATGGTGTGTCCAGTCTTTATTAGTAAAAAATATAGAGCAAAGTTCACGTGAAGGCAGTGTCTGCTGCTGCTCTGCCACATAAAATGAAGCTGAAATGCCAAACCAGCTATATACATGCAAACAGAAGCAAACCTGCTGGGTTTTGGCAGCCAGAAGATCTGAAAGAGCTTTGACTAAACTGAAAAGGCAGAGGCATCCCTGGTGTTCCTTAGTTAAAAACCTTGCTTTCTTTCCAGTTGAGTGGGCCACACTTAGAGCGGGCAGATCCTTCTCCTGGAGTTGTCACTGGTCTCAGTCATTGTGAACTGACCACTCATTCTTGTGGATGTTGTGTGGTTCCCCACTAGAACTGAAATCATATAATCATATGTTTTCCTTATTTTTTTAAATATAATTTCAAATGGTCTAGATAATAAATATTATCTAAATGCATTCTTTAGATAATGCGTATTATCTGTTAATTATCTAGATAATAAATCTAAATAATGCATAGAGATCCATAAAGTTTTTTTGTTGCTACACCTTTAAACAGTGTTGTTCCCTGTTGTTAAATTCTATAGATTTTGTCCATTAAGGAAGCGGTGCCCAAATACCCTTCTTCATAGCAAGGTCATTTGAGGGCAATACACAGAATTTTTTTCTTTACCTGTACAGTCTAACTTTGTTAACATCTCTCTAAATAATTTCACAGTAAAATTTGTGGGACGGATTAATTCATGAGGAAAGCCAGTAGAAGTCAGTATAAACAGACTGAAATGATCATCCACTACACAACTGAAAAGTTTGATCCAATAGTAGTGCATCAGAGAGTGAAAATAAAAAGTTACGATAAAGCAAAAGATGCTATCACTGTCCAATAAAACCTGTGTTAAAAATGCTAGTGTTCCTTCAAAACCAATTGATTCTAATAATTACACAGTCATTAAAGCAACAGTCTAAAGGGAAAGTTCTCTTATAGAAAAGTTCATGTGAACAGTTATTTAATCTGCTTTTTAGTATATCTAGATGAAGGGCTTTTTGCTGGATTTAAGACAATCTATTATCAGATTTTTGCAGTCATTCTACTTAATTACTTCTCTGCCAGGATCATTTTTATTCCTAGGGTAGTTTAGAGGGAGAAATTTTATTCTTGCAGCTGTAGGAGAGTCATTCTCATCACTCTGTGAGTGATTTCACACTGTGTTTTCCTCACATTATCGAGCATTAAATAGAAAACTATTAATTTCCAGGTAGCCTCTTCAGTATTGCGTCTGAGGGCTGCTGCCACAATCAGATTTAAGCATTCAAATTCTGTCTTATCACCAGTGTCAGCGCCTCAGTCCCAAACACAGATCATCAACACCCTCACTGTGCTGATGCTTAGCCAGGTGTGCTCTCATATTCCAAAAGAATATGTCCCTCTCACCCACTTCCCCTGCTGAGCACCTAAACAACCCTGTTATAGACACATTTTTGCACTTTCATTCTCTCAGGAGCCCAATAAATATTCATTCCATGCAAAGTGGAACAGTTTGAAGAGAAGTAGTGGGATGCCTCACCCTTGTGCCTTAAAATAGCTAACCTTTTATGATCAGCATGTTCACCTCAAGGTGGGAGATGTCAGTCAGATTCCCTCAAGCAGCAAAGGGAGTTTAATGCAAGCTTCCCACAGTCTTGCTGGGATAGGTAGGTTTTATGATACAAGCTTGTTCCTTGCTGTCTGCAGGTAACTGTCAATCCCTTAAATAGTATTGGTCATTTATGAAAAATCAGTGTGATTGCCTCTATGATGCTCAGCTGGGCTTCCTTTCAGTGGAAACCAGGGTAACCAGAGCTGAGCACTCAGCCTGGCCTGAGGAAGGTACAGGTAAATACTCAGACCCAGAAATGGGAAAGTGGTCCTTGCAGTGTTGCCACAACTGTTTTCATTTACAAATACCTACAAGTAGTTTAGCCTGCAATGTTTCCTTATTCCTCTTGCTTTCCTCAACAATCCTTGTTTGTTTGCTTGTGTATATAAAACTATATATGTAAGTGGTGGGAGAAGGGGTTCATTTTTTGCACTTGCTTTATACAAAACATTTTGATGTCTTCAGACTCCACTTCAGAGTTGCGATCATATGCTATGATAGGTGACCAAAAATTATCTGGTTTACTACCAAAATCTCTGCAGATTTGCTCTGATTCACAAATGCTAGTGACCTTGTCTTCACAGAGTCATAGAATCATATAGGTTGGAAAAGACCAACCATTAACCTGGCACTGCCAAGTCCACCACTAAGCCATGTCCGTAAGTGCCACATCTACACACCTTTTAAAAACCTCCAGGGATGGTGACTCAACCATTTCCCTGGGAAACCTGTTCCAGTGCTTATTAACCCTTCCAGTTAAGAATTGTTTCCTAATACCCAATTTAAACCTCCCGTGGCGCGGCTTGAGGCCACTCTTTGGACTTGCTATCCAGACAGTCTTTTACCCAGCAAATAGTAGGCCTGTCTTCACTGCATTCCTGTAGAAATGGTTTATCAGAAATGTCTGCTGCTTTTAGATAGCCAGCTTGGAATTCATGTTTCAGAGATTTAACCTTTTTATAAAGTTTTCTGCAGTGGGAACAAGCTCCAGCTGTAGATGTGAGTACTCACCGTGTCTGCAAATTCATCCACAGCTGTTTTATATTAGATACCCAGAAAATGAGGAATGCATAACTTGTGGCCATGTTTTGTGCCCTTCTCCACATCATGCAGGACTTGAGGAGAGATGTAGGAATGCAACCCCAGCTGTCCACAGCAGCACTCGTATTTGAAATGAAAGAGGCAGGTTTTTGACGGCCGATACTTTCCTCTGGTGCGCAACCTTCATTTGGCATAGGACAACACTGACCACATGCACTGGATGTGTCAGAATTCCTGTGGAATGAATAGTATTTGATCATCAAAATAAAGACTTCATTGTAACACTTTTTTATAAAATCAAAATACTCCTTAAAAACAGTAGTAGTCCAGGAGCAGCCCATCTCGTTCCTTCTGAGTGCTGGGGTTTCTGGTCAGAATGTGTGAAAGGAGCTGTGGTCACACAACCAAAAGTCAGTTTATCAACTGATCAGCTAATCCAGTTTGTTTTATAGCAGTTCAGGGGTGTGAGAGGTGAGCATGACTTGAGGCTAATTCATGTAGCCTAAACCTTAGGAAGTGAAGCAGTTGTATAATGAAGGAATTGGATGTTTTGTTGTTTTTTGTTTGTTTGTTTGTTTTTTGTTGTTGTTTTTTTTTCTGTGAGGTGTTGCAGGTTAACTCACAGGAGATTTTAACAGAAAAATGATGCCAAGACTCACTCCAAAGCTTACTTCAAGTTCAACAAAGAGAGCAAGTAAATGTTAGACAGTAAGAACAGATAAGAACTGTGACTGGTAGCTTCTGCTATAGTGGCCTCATGGTAACCTGGGCCTAAACTTAACGGTACCAGGGCAACTTGTCCGGGAGCAGGCTCTGTGTGTGCAGACACATGCATACATGTGCATTCGAGTTGAAGTCCGTGTCTGGAAAGTATCCATAAACCATAAAAATGACCCAGAGCATGAGACCTTCTGAGGCAGGAAAAACTCCACATTTGTTATTCTGTGTCTAGCAAAACAAAATTGCCCTTTTTTTTCTTTTTTTTCTTTTTCTTTTATTAAAGAAGACTGATTTGAATGCTCTATAATTACTCTGACTAAAGAAGCAGCAATGATAAAACAGACTTCAGGCCTGAGACAGTATAGTGAAGAACAACTGCTTGGAAAGACATCACACTGGAGCAACAGGGGAAGCAGAGGTTACATCAGGTAAGCCTTTGAATTAAGGTCTCATGTGTTTTCCTGTGATTCTGGTTATGGTCATTTTTGTTTCTATTATGCTCTTTTTTTCCCCCTCATTTAGGACATGCACAACAATATTCATCTGAATTTGTTATCAAATACACAAATTTGTTTTGATTTTATTTTACATTTTTCTTCAGCTTCACAACTTTTAAGAGGTGGTATAAAGTATGTAAATTGAAATAAAGTAATGCAGTTGGTAGAAGATTTATAAGAGAATCAGTCTATTGGATCTGTTGAGATAGTTAGATATGCCTAGACCTGATTTTAGGTCTTTCTTTGTGACACAATATAGTTTAACTGGCAACTTGACTAAGTCAAACTTTGACTATGGAAAATTAATGTTGGAGAAAAACACCCTTTCAGAAACTATTTGATAAAAAGGGGTATCCTGTGGTGATTCTGCATATTACAGGCTGGTCTTCAGTCTACCAGAATAGAAGTGGCAGATAATAGTTTCTGTGGAGGTGCTGAAAATAGCTTTTGAGACTTGGTTCTGCTGTCTCTACTTTGTTCTGCTTTGTTCTACTTCAATGATACTCCTTGAAAATAGTGATGCTTGCAGCAAAAACTGCTGTCAAAAGAAGTACAAAAGTCAAGAGAAGCTTCATGCCCTTGTTTCTAGTGCAAGTAACCCAGCAATACAGAATAAGAAGATGCTGCTGGTACAGCAGCTAAATGAAAATGCACAGATACTGTTCCAAAAGTGATGAGTTCTGATGACTATGCTAGATTATGCAGAGAGAAGTCATGATACAATGCATAAAAACAGTAGCTCATTTGCCACTTCCTTGTCTTTTTATAGAAAAGAATCTCACAGCAAATATGATCAGGAGTAGTATTTATTATGGATATTTGTATAACGTTCATAAGTGATTTTGTGTTGCTTCTCTTGACATATAGATAAATGGGATGCCCCTTATTTGAGGACTACTTTGTTGGCACCTTTCACAATACAACTTTAAAGAAGGAAAGCTAGGCTTGAGCTTCAGCAATATCAGTTACCAACGGAGCCCAGCAAAGAATGGGAGTCAAATCTCTTCATCTCTTCAGAAGAGGCAGTTTGTTCTTCATATCTGAATCAACACACCTCATCCAAATAAAACAAGAAATATAGTTCAACCTATAATAATAAAGCAAAGAAATATAGTTCAACCCATAATAATAAAGCAATAGCAAATGTCAGAGACGTGCGATACTTGATGTTATTACAGACTGGCTAAAACATAGTCAGTATGCTACACTACAACCAATACACTCCTTGAGAATTCCTACTCAAAGCTTGATCCTTTGTGCTATTAAAGTGAAAGTTAGAGAAATCTGGAAGTAAGAATTACAGTTGGGAAATCTAGGGAAAAAAAAAAAAGAAAACAATCCCCCCAGTCAAATATGTCACTTATGCAAACATCAAAAAGGTCACTAATAGGGAAATAATTACAAAGATAGGACTATAAAACATGAAAAAGGGATGTGGTGTTCACCATCAGATCATTTTCATTGCGTTATTTTTCCATAGGACATTATGTACAGACTAAAAAGAGACGAGGCAGCACTTTCAGTAGCATAGTGTATCCTTTGGATCCTGTACGTAACACAGAGAGCATCCTTGCACCAACGCTAGTGCAAGTTACACAAGATGACCTGTGATCCTCCTTCAAGAGTAGCTTTTATTTACCCACACAGAAGAGGTGAGATGCTTCATTCTTTTTTCAGTCTTGATTTCTATTGGTGAAGAAGAAGCAGATAATGAATCTGCTACAAAAGCTAAAATAAGCAGGACAGGTTTTTATTTTTATTGTTTGCTCCATATGGAAACAGACTTGCATGGAGCTCCACAGAAGATGGGGGATGAGTATTTGATTAAAGGAAATATGTCTAATGCTAAGTTAGCAGAAATACTACCAGGAAGAAGGTAAATCTTATTTTACTTTGCCTTTTATGTAGTAAATGCATTGTTTTCTTAGATTATTTTCCATGGATAATCACCAGCAGACATTGGTGAAGTGATTTGAAGAAAAGCAGAGCAGGACTGAACTTTTATCTTCCTTCTGCTGGTTTCCAAGCAGTACTCATATGGACAAATTGGCAGGGCAAGAGATAGTGTGAAACCTAAGCATAAAAGGATATAAAAGGTATGGCAGGACAGAGAGAATTTTAGAGTGGAATGCAAAATTATGCAGAAATCATGTGGGTTAAATTCTCTCAAAACTGAAAATTACTCATGCCTTTCAAATGCAAATGATGTAAAGATATCTAGTATCTAAAAGGTAAGAGTGTTCACTTACTAATGACACATAATATCAAACATATTTTAATTCAGGCTATCTGGAGTGTGCTAGTCAGGAAATTGATCTAGGCAGCAGCAAAAGCCCTTAGAGCTATTTACAGAGGTTTCAAAAATAGGCTATACATTTTTTACCAGAAGTCTGTATCTGAGAAGGTGATAACTAGAATTAACTTCAATTTCCTTGGTGACAGTAATGGTTGAATGAAAGTTTTCCTGTCATGTGATGAAGCTGGTGCTATGGAGTCATCCCTTCAAAAAGCTATTCCTTTTAACCCAGTGCTCAGAAGACCTTAGATTTTAAATGTAACGAAGTTCCAGTATGAGGCATTGCAATGTAAGGGGGTTGGGGATTTTTTTGCATGTGAAGAGGAGAGGGGCAATTGGGGTAATAGTCTAATTAAAAGATCATTTATAAAAAGCAAAAGTTTAAAAATTCAGTGGCTGACTTGTTTTGGCACATTCTCCAGTGAGTCACAAGTTTAAATCTCTCTAGCTAGAAAATTAATAAACCCCTCAAGTTCCTGCTGGGTTTACGGTCAGCAGAGTATTTAAATAGCTAGTCTACAGAATGGTTTGCAATTGTTAAAATGCTCACGTGATCTATAAATAGCTATAAATAAAGTAAAACATCTTGCTTCCTCCACAAAGTTTTATCATTGTTCCCTATGGTACTTCATGCATATCAGGAAATTATTTTATAATAGGGTCTCTGCTCCTCAGCAGTCAAAAATAATGGGGAACAATGAGTTTGAAGGCTATGCTGTGCAAACATGTCCCTCCCATGTCCTGGCTGCACCTATATTTGAGTGCATATTTTGGCTGTACCCCCACCTTCACCTTCAGTTGTCACCTGCAGCATAGATGTCCCCAACTTCGGCAGAACTCATGTTGGGAAACAAGTAAGGTTTTCCTATGGTCTGTCTTCTCAAAAATTTCATTCATGATGCCAAAACTGCTCCAAGTTGACAACATTTCAATGATTAAATCAGAGCCTGCGGGAAGTTGTAAGAGATCAGTGTTGAGACTGTGAATATGGGGATCTTGTCCTCTGTAAAGGAACTGACCATTTTAAATTGTCTTCTAAATTTGTTGGGATAAGAACATTTGTAACAGATTTTGTTAATAACACAAAGGTAGCTGTTGCTGCATCCATTTTCCATGGCTGGAGGGAGGGATGGGGGAACAGGACACTTTCTCAGGAGCGACGATGGGCTGCCCAGTTCTATTCCTCTCTCCGCCTGGTCCCCATTGACCACAAATCCTGTAGCTTAGCAATTTTAAAGTCTGATCCAAAGCCTGCAGAGGTCAGAGGTAGTCCTTTCACTTTGAAATGTTGAATAATATCTTTTAGCATATCAGTAATATTTTTGTGCACTGAAAATTATCAGGTATTTTGCTAAATTGAGACTGTACAGAGTTTTCAGAGGTAGGTCATCAGCTTTTGAATCTATAACCAACACAAGTTCACTGTTAATAATACTATGATGAATTTATTTTCTGTTATGCTTTTAGGAGTGTAAAAATACTAGGAAAGCTCCTAGTATTTATATACTATGGATAAACATCAATGTCATTCAGTGCAAGTTTGTAGGGTTTTAATATTGAGAAGACCATTTGCCTCCCTCAGTGAGACCGAGTCATAGAAGGAAAGGTTCCCTACGGATCTTGCAACATCATTCATTATTTAACTCAGTTTCACATTTTGTTTCATAACAAAAAGATCTTTAAAAACCTTAAGTAAAGGTGATGTCCGTTTGTGTATGGAAAGGTGTGGAAAACCATTTGGCACACTGTGACTAATACCAAGAGAAGCTGGTTTTGTTATTGTGTTTAAAGAGGATTATACAGTACAATCCTTTGATTTTAGCAATCAGGAAGTTTTAAAAGAAGCTGGTCATGTCAGCTCTCTGTGCCTCTCTGGAGTTATGATATTCAAAAGTAAGGCAAGCGTTGCTATGGTAATTAAGCATTTTCCAAGATTCCAGTTTGGGTTTGTTTTTTTTTTTTTTTTTCAAATTTCTTCAGTTATTAATAATTTTCCTAAAACAGTTTGGAAAAATACTGGTACATAAAAATATAACTTGCTCCTCATAAATGAACTATTTAGAGTCGAATCCTTGTCTTTTAACAGTTTGTGGCAAATCTCCCACAGACTTTTATGGAAACATGACTTGGCCTTAAATATTTGGCAATTTCTGTATTATTTCCTCCAAGTGTGCTTTTTTTAATTAGAAATATTGAAAATGCCATGGTTTCTGACACGTTAATTCCACCTGGGCTTTTGCAGGCATGTTGTTTCTGGCAGCACAGTTCAGCTAACTCGAGAATCCCCAAGGCTCATTTCATACCTCCTGCTGCTGCAGAATTGTCCTTTGTAGTACCACAGCAGCCGGGCATGGCCATTCTCAGCACACCTTATCTGAAAGGCTGGGGAACCACAAATGCTTGTAGTAATCATAAGATGGAAAAAACCAAGAGATTCTGGGGAAAATATGCTGTAGTCTGACAGCTTTCACCAGCAGCATTCTCCCCTGAGCCACTTCTGCCCCAGAGTGCCTTTCTCCAGTGACTGGCAGGATGCAGTAGCAGTCCCACTACAAGGAGGTTCTGGAGGCAGCTCCCAGACTGGAGCTGAAGGCTATGTTATCCATCACTGGACCACCCAAAGTGAAGGCTCTCTGCTCCTGGGGGAGCCCAGACACTCCGAAGTCCGGCTGAGCACTGCCAGACACCTCTGAACAAGAATTACAGTGGCCAGGCACAAGGTTAGCGGATGCCTGCTTGTTCCTAAGTCAGGCTGTCCTTTCAGATGCCCACTCTTGCGGGTAGACTGAGTGGCTCAGTCCTTCAAAAAGAGAAACTGGGCTGTCCTCTATCTCTTCAATAGTAGCTGAGTGGTTAAAAGCAGTCTGGGAAAATGTGGTCTTCAGGCTTTTTTTTTACTTGGCAACTGCCCTAATAGCTAAGGTATTGTGTAAACAGTGATCAGCTACTGTTGCCACTGCCATTAATGGCAGTTACTGTTGCCATTTTACTAACTGTAGTGTGTGTGCAATATGTGCAGATCAGGCCTCCAGATGGGTCTCCAAAGGGACATGCCTATTTTGTGAGTCCCAAGGAAGCTTAGGAGGGAGATAGTTTTGTAACAGATGTTCAGGTCAAGCAAGAAAGTAGTATCTCCAGCCAATTTTGACAGCATAGCATGTAGCACCGCAGTAAGTTCTCTGGATAAGGCTTACATACAGACAGATTCTCAGGCACTGGGGCGAGCAGAAAGATTTAATCTTTTTGAATCACTGTCTTGGACCTTCATGTCTTCTGCTTGAACAGTGCTTTAGACTCCTAAATGTTTGGCTATTTATTTTATCTTTTTTTTATTTGTCCTTAACGCAGTGTGAGACAGATTGTCATCTGTTTTGCCAGCCACATTGTGTCTATGTCTTGTGGAATCTTTGTGAAAATTCTGCTATAAGGTGAGACAAATATAGACAAAGTTTTCAGTCTTCTTTTTACTAACTGAAAAGTCTACCTCTTAATAAAGAGATCAGAGAAAGAAAGCAGATGATTTGGTGCAAGATCATTCCTCAAGTTGAAAGAAACCTCTTCTCTTTTTCTGTGATAGAGTCACAAGGTCTAGAGCATATCATCCAAAGAGCCTTCAGCCCAACAAGATGTTTCCAGGCTGCCTTATATAATCCAGGACAAAACTTATTCCTTGACATGATATTCATTCTAGTCTTGCTTTTTAAGTTCCTTGCATTTTAGTGCAGAGATTCTGCAGTATTTCCCTCCTTTTTGCTGAGATAATCTATAGAGGTAAAGTGGTAAGTACCAGCATGGGTTTTCTCATCTTCTTTCCTCCCAGATTAGTAGTTTACTTTACTTACTCGTTAGCTTACTCAAAAGTTAAGGATCTACAATTTTAATTGCCTATGACTTGAAGGTGATTGGTTATAGCCTTCAAGATTCAGTTTCCCAAATGATCAGTTAGTTCAGCTTATAAGAGGAAAAACATAAACAAGTGTTTTTCACTGAAGTGCTGCAGGAAAAGCTGGCTTCAGAGCTCAGAGAGGGAGCTGGCCTCAATATATCACTGGATTTGTCCTCAGAATTTTGGATTGCCCCACCAGCTGACTGATGAATAACATGGTAATCCAAAATTTCTATTGAGAATACGGTAAGTCAGCAGAAGATGATCTCAGAGATAAGAGCATCTCATTGACCAATCCATGAGTACATGTCAGTGATGCAAACAAAATGGTTTGGAGTTCAGGAAGTTCTTGCATTTTTCTGTTTTGTCTGAACAGTTTCCTTCCTTTTCTTGCCAAGAGCAGCTATTGAAAGTGTAGTCTGTAATGGTCTTATTAGAGCTGTTATTCACAGGCACCAGTACTTTAGGTAGGCTGAAATCATTACAAGAAACGTAGCACAGTTTGCCAACAATGCCAGGTCAACAGTCCTTGTTCTCTTGTTCGTCTTCCACTGCATTTTTAGATAAGTAAGTCATTGATCTCTGGTTAGATGGAGCTCCACAAAACATGCTTAAAACAAGCAAAATAATCAGAAGAATCTCAAAAAGGTTAGTATACATTCTTGTTGGTTATCTTATCCTGAAAATATTTCATGTGGTTGATAAGTGTTCGCTAAAGTTCATTTGTGGTCTTCTGAGCTAGCCACACTTGAAAAGTGCCCAAATACTAGTGGTAGTGAACATTGACCAGTTCAGTTAGAATGCGTCAGTTCCTGCTAAGGGCATTCACCGAAGGTCTTCGTTGCAAGCACTTAAGGTTTGCAAGAATGGAGCAATGGATATAGTATGCGATGGTGAACAAAAGATCTAGGACAAAATGTCTGGTTACTTGCCAGCTTAGACCTAATGGTAGCCTCTGGAAATTTTTACAAAAGTAAACTGTAAATCTCAAGGTAGCTTACTGACTTGTACAAAGGATATGATTAGATGGTTTCTGAATTAGGTGGATTTGATGAAACCCTGAACTGGCAGTAATATTTCTTCAAGATTTCAGTTTCTTGGCCAGGTATGGCTCAGAGTTCGACAAATTCTTCTCCTTGAGGAATCAGGCAAAGGGGACTGTCATGGTTACCCAGCTGGTAACTCAGAACCACACAGCTACTCACTCACTCTCCCTCCCCCCTGCCTTTTTCCTTCCCCCACTCCCAGAGGGATGAGGAGGAGAATCGAAAGAATGTAACCCCCACAGGCTGAGATAAGAAAAGTCCAGTAAATAAGGTATAACACAAACCACTACTGCTGCCACCAATAGTAATAATGATAAGGGAAATAACAAGGGAAGAGAATACAACCGCTCACCACCCACTAACCTATACCCGGCCTGACCCAAACAGTCATCTGGGCCTTCGGGGTAACTCCCCCCAGTTTATATACTGGGCATGACATGCTGTGGTATGGAATACCTCTTTGGTTGGTTTGGATCAGGTGTCCTGTCTCTGCTTCCTCCCTGGAAGAGAATGAAACTCAGACAGTCCTTGGCCAGAGTAAACATTAATGAGCAGCAACTACAACCATTGGTGTTATCAGCACTGCTCCCAGGCCAAAAGTCAAAACCACAGCACTGCACCAGCACTAAGAAGGAGCAAAATGACTGTTACTGCTGAACCCAGGACAGGGACACACTCAAATTCAGAGTTCCTGAGTCCTGAAAGGCATTCTGTATCTATGTCTCTGCAGACAGGCTTTGCCATAGTGACCGTGGAATAGAACACTTGGCAGGTTCTAACAAAGTAATTTTTCATAGTATTCCTTAAAGCAAACAGAGCTCAGTGAGCAAAATAAATTCATTGACTCCTGAGCATGTAGGCTCAGTTTTCGCAGCCCAATAAACATCTTGGAAATTCCTGTACTCGTTTGAACCCTGCGTCTTGAGATTTGACCTTTCTGATTGGGGACTCATTTTTCACTTACATAATAGCCCAGCAACTTTCACTCAAGGTCATAGTCTTTGACCTTTACAGATAATACTGTCTCATTTGTACTGTAGCTGTTCACTCACCACTCTTGTGAGTGAACCCGTTCTCAGATAAATGATTGCTGATCAATGGGCAGAGTTTGAGATGAGCCATGACAGGTTTGTAGAAATTTCTGAGGACAAATGATAACAACCCTAATGTCACTGTTAAACAGAACAAAGTGTCCAGTGATTCATTTGAGCATCAGTTGCAAGTGCATGTGCTGGAAGAGGTGTGTCATAGAGGTCAGACTAAACCCCACACAACTATGTGTCCACCAGAACCTTTTATTTTGTTCTATTTGTAATGAAAACTGTTACATGTGAAATTCATCACATGGGTAGCTGCAAATATTTCCATATTAAATGCACGGAGCAGATTGCTGTGGACAAAATGGTCATTTTTAGAAGGTTCATTGTGATCTTGTGACAATGGCTATTATTTAAAATTGACATCAGATAATAACATAATCATTGTTGTCATTTGGTTTAGCAGCACTCTGCTGTAACTGTCTTCAAAGGCATCAGACATAGAATTTAGGAGAAGTATTTAAGGAGAAGATAAAATATTTATCAAACTTCCTAACAAAGTATTATGTGATTTCTTTACTTCTTCAGATATTTTTCTTAAGGACTGATTAATATTTTGGGTTTCTGGGCCAATGTCAGAGAGCCAGTCAGTTCCGTTCCTGGCTTATTTTTTCAGTTCTGGTGCTCACTCAAACTCCTCAAATTTGATTTTCCACTTACTTCAGTTAGAAACAGCATTAAAAATAAATGGTTCTAGGGTTCTTACCTTATAAACAGGAACAATGGAGCCTGAGATCTGCTTTTTACTTGGCTTTTTTGTGGATAATGTAAAATTTACTTACTGTTATCAGAGCTTCCACTATTGTCCTACGCTAACACCATGTAACATTTATTGTATTAAATAAAGATGCTTCCTATAGACCTGCTGGATGTAGTGTGTCTTTATTCAGGGGCTGCTTCTTGGAAGCATGAAGGATGGTTGCAATCAGGGGATGGGAGGGTCTGTTGTTTATTTTTCTATTTAAAAAGTAAACAAGATGTTTCCACATAACCATAGGGACAAGGAAGACTCCACTTAATAAATTAACTAACTCTATTTACTCTCATTCAGAAAAGATATATTAGACATGCTGGTGGTGTTGCACAATGTTTAACTTGTATAGTCTGAACTTTGTGTAAATCTTGTGCACGGCTCTGGCATTTCCTTTCTTAGGATTTTTAATAGCTTCCAGTTTATGCAAGCTGGAGCATTTAAAAACTCTGCAGCTCATATTATTAGTCCTTATTTCACTCTGGGGTCAGTCACCCTCTGCAGGGGCCTTCAGTAATATTCAGATGTCAAGTTGCTTAATGCCTTAAGTATATGGGTCTATCTTTAACAGCATGCTGTCATGGATGTTCAAGGATGCTCAAGGATTCCTCTTCCCTGGAACTCCGGCTTACTCAAGTGCAGCTGGGTGTTATGCAGGACCAATAGGGAGCAACCAGAAGTCACTACCTGCAGTGGCTCATGCCTTGAGCCCCAAGGAAATGCAGCAAAAGCAGGAAGACTTTGAGCTGTCAAATCTCCCAGGTACTTTCCCTACCAGAAATAATCAGATAAATAAAGATAATGATGATGATTATGAACATTAGTAACGATAATAACAAAACCAACATCACTACTACTACTAACAAAACCATCACCACCACCAACAATAATAATTTAGAGTGTTGATTGTAGAACCTGCTCTTTTCTCAGTGGAAGGCCTGGCATGTGCTAGAGCAACAGCCCCTCAGCACTCACTGATTTAGGTTGTTTAAAACTCAGTCTTTCTGAAAAATTGTTACAGTCAGTGCATGAGATACCCTTTTTGCTGTTGCTAAGTTTTCTTGCAAGCTGCATTATTTGGTGAAAAATAGATGCATAATGCATTGTCTCTGAAGTGTAGAAGTATCAGACTATAGGAAAAAATTAAGAGAATAGTTTCTGCTTAGCCAAAACCTCAGTTATAAATCATGTCGCACCATGTAATGACAGGTAAAAATGTTGCTGTATTAGAATTATGGCTCTTCATGGCTGGTGGTCCACTACTTGACTTCTGGAAGGAAAAACTGTAAGAAAAGCTAGATAGAATCATTTTAATCTTGTTCCCAACCCAAGACCTGATTGAAAATTATAGACAGGCATGATTGTTTTCTCTTCAAAAATTTCTAAATATTTTTGTTCATTATTTTAACAACAATAACACTCTGAATTTCATCTTTCAAATTGAGAACTGTGATCTTGAGTTGTATCTACAATTGACCTGACTATAACTTATTATAATTTCTGAAAAGCCTAAAGGCATAATTTATTTCTAATGGTGATGCTATGACAGTGTGTCACATCAGTGCTCATACACAGATATGAAGAAATAGTAAATGATGGACAAAAGTAAACATACAACAATTGTGTATTATGAGAGAAAGAGCTCCTTGGGTTTGCAAATGAAGTGACAAGGGAGAGTGAAAAAACCTCAACTGTGTTTTAGGCAACAGGACTCCTTGTGAGTAGGTCTACAAAGTAAAAATATGTTGGATTGCTATGTTGGCTCAACTGTTAGCTAAATTAGAGAAACAGGGATAGATAGAAGATGGCTAAAATAAAATAAGTCAAATGAAGTTCATGTAGAGGAATAGTCTAGTCTGCAGAACAGGAGCAGAAGTAAGGGAAACGGGTGTTAAAGTTAGAAGGGAAGGTCTTACCATGGGAGAGAAGGACAAACGAATCAAGGTTGAAGACCAAAGCTTAGTTAATTACTGATATATCAGCACATCATTAGGAGAGAGGGTCAGAAGGTGAGAAAGGAGAACAGATGAGAAATTGTAGAATCATAGACACTAAATCGTTAGAAATAAAGCCTGAGAAATTACAGAGAGGTGAAATGATAAGACACAGAGGGATGAAGAGGGAATCTAACGTTGAGTTAAGGAAAAGAATAAGAGATTGGCTGGTACAGTCCAAGTTTGTGAGCAAGTTCATTGAATTGAAGCTATCATTTTCAGGGTAGCTTCCCTTAACTAAATAGGGTTACTTTGTGAAGAGTTTCCTCTTTTATGGAAGGGAGCATCCAGTGCTTTGCTTGTTGCACTCTCTCTTTTTTTTTTTTTTTTAAATCTTCTATCACTTCCAGCGGTATTCTGTTTGTCCTCTGGAAGTCATCCTTCTTCTGCAACATGTTACGCAGCACACTTTTCTTAGTTCCTGATAAAGACCTGAAACAAGCTGTTTCAGACTAAGGTATTTTTAGTGCTTCACCAGTCACTGCTATAATAGGCTTTTATGGATCAGCATGAATTCCCTGCAGGTAGATACTAAAAGCCTAATCCAAAATTGCATAAAGAAAACTAAAAGAAGTACCATAATATTTGTGAGCAGATCTACAATTCCTTTGTCCTGCAGGAATGTAATCAGAGGCCTAAACTAAAAATAAATCTGTGGAGTATGCTTATCTTAGCCCTTTGAGAGGAAGAAAAAAGAAACAAAAGTATAAAAATAGACATAAAAGAGATAAAAGAAGAAATAAGATTAGAGCTCTTGGTGCCTAGTATAAAGGACAGAAGTACGTCAGGTGCTGCTAAATGTATCCTCATTGCTAGATAGTTTATAAATGACCATTTCTTTTCAGGCAGCAAATCTAATGATTCTGAATTTTCAGTCTTAATTTTTGTCTTTGGCCACAGTTGGGCAGTTAATAGCCTCAGGAAAAGGCATCTTAAATCTTGAAATGTCCAGGTGCAATTAATCTAGCTTGCAGAGTAACTAGATGACTAGCTACAGAGTCATATACCTTTTATTCAGCAAACACCTTTTTAATTGAAACTTTCAGAGGCTGATAGCAGCTGTGTGATAACTCTTTGATAATAAATTAGGTTCCTAACGGACAGAACTGGTAAACTCACCTTTGTAACTCAACAAGCCATGGCACTTCCTCTCGCAAGAGAGCACAGGCAGTTATTGATCCCTGCTCCAGACTTGATACAGACCCCACTGCCTACATTTGCTTTCGGTGGTAGATTGCCCACTGTAGGAGATGATCAGGTTCAAGATCATCTTAGGAATCTGATAGTGCACAAGTCCATGGGACCTGATGAAATCCATCCACGGGTCCTGAAGGAGCTGGCAGACCAATTTGCTAAGCCACTGGCCACCATAATTGAAAAATCATGGCAGTCAGGTGATTCTACTGATGACTGGGAAAAGGGAAATATAACCCCATTTTCAAGAAGGGGAAAAGGGAACACCCAGGAAACTACAGACCGGTCAGTATCACCTCTGTTCCACGCAGTATTATGGAAAAGCATGCTAAGGCACAGGAAAAGCAACAAGGTGGTTGGTAACAGCCAGCATGGCTTTACCAAGGGAAAATCCTGCCTGAACAATGTGGCAGCCTTTTAGGATGGGGCTATAGAATCGATGGATAGAGCCAAAGTAGTGGACATAGTTTTCCTGGACTTGTACAAAGCATTTGACACTGTACCACACAACATCCTTGTCTCTAAATTGGAGAGATATAAATTTGACGGATGGACCACTCAGTGGATAAAGAACTGGCTGGATGGACACATAGGAAGAGTTGCAGTCAATGACTCAATGTCCAGCTGGAGACGAGTAACGAGTGTTTGGTATTGGGACTAATCTTGTTCTACATCTTTGTTGGCAACATGAACAGTGGGATTGACGCAACCTCAGCAAGTTTGCTTATGACACCAAGCTGTGTGTTTCGGTTGATACGCTGGAGGGAAGGAATGCCATCCAGATGGACCTCGACACCCTTGTGAGGTGGGCTGATGCCAACCTTATGAAGTTTAACCAAGCCAAGTGCAAGGTCCTACACCTGCACTGGGGCAATCCCAGGCACAGCTACAGGTTGGGTAGAGAAGAGACTCAGAGCAGCCCTGCAGAGAAGGACTTGGGGGTGTTGGTCAATGAGAAACTTAACTTGAGCCTGCAGTGTGCGCTTGCAGCCCAGAAAGCCAACTGTGTCCTGGGTTGCATCAAAAGGAGAGTGACCAGCAGGTCAAAAGCGATCCTGCCCCTCTGTTCTGCTCTTGTGAGACCTCACTTGGAGCATTGTGTGCAGTTGTGGTGTCCTCAACATAAAAAAGACATGGAATTGTTGGAACAAGTCCAGAGGAGGGCCCAGAGGATGATCAGGGGGCTGGAGCATCTCCCGTATGAAGCTAGGCTGAGAAAGTTGGGGTTTTTCAGCCTGGGGAAGAGAAGGCTGCGTGGAGACCTCATAGCAGCCTTCCAGTATCTGAAGGGGGACTATAGGGATGCTGGGGAGGGACTCTTCATTAGAGACTGTAGTGACAGGACAAGGGGTAATGGGTTCAAACAGAAGCAGGGGAAGTTCAGGTTAGATATAAGGAAGAAGATCTTACTGTGAGGGTGGTGAGGCACTGCAACAGGTCACCCAAAGAAGTGGCAAATGCTCCATCCCTGGCAATGTTCAATACCAGGCTGGACAGAGCCTTGGGCGACATGGTCTAGTGCACATACATTGCAGGGGGGTTGGAACTAGATGATCTTAAGGTCCTTTCCAACCCTGGCAGGTTCTGTCATGGTGATGACAACCAATCAAAGCTCACTTTTTCTTTAAATGTACACATGCTAAATCTATCACTCAGCTTTTGTGTATATGTTATAGGGAGTGATCAGGAGCTTTCTTATGAAATATATTTCCATTGAGAAATGCCAGGTTGTTGGAAAAGTGCTTCTCAACCCAACTCTTCTGCCAGTTCAACCTTCCCTTTGTCCTCAAAGCTGCCTCCACCTGTTCGTTTTTGGTGAGCTGAAGGTGGGCTTCCAAATTCCCCAGTTCCAAGTTCCCCAAGTTCCAAGTTCCCCAGCTGGTGATTGCAAGGGATAGCTAGTATCTGAGCCGTACATAACTTAATTTGCCTCCAAAGCCAGAGCTTCTGGGCTCTCTTCTGGCTGCCTCTGCAGATCTCATCTCAAATGGTGGTTTTCCTTATGGCAGCAGCCTCTTGGACACCAATAGATTAAATTGCTAGTTAGCTGGGTATCTGCTGCCCAGTGTCTTCATATCAGCCCAGGGAAGGAGAAAGCAGTGGTCCCCCAGCCAGTCTCTCTTCCTGGTAGTCAGCAGACTTCAGGGTATCTCCCTCATGTTCTCCAACTGTCTCTTTCTGTGGAGCTCTATGGGAGCCCGCCTACATAGCAGGCAGCCAGAGGAGCTGGGCAGCCCAGGAAACAAGCTGGAAATAATGTCTCCATCCTTCCAAAGAGGAATTTTTTCAGGCTTTTTCCCTCCCACAAAAATGTTGTGATTGTTGGCCTTTGTGTCCCAGCAAGCACAGCATTGTTTCTCTTCCAAAAATAAAGCAAGTTGAAATAAAAGACAGTCATCTGGCTAGCTCGGTTATTTTATTCCCCTTTTTGGGCCAGAGCAGGTTCTGCACTAGGGTACCATGACCTGTTAACCAGGAGCATTAAGCTCTCTTGGAAACTAAGGCTGGATGGAAAACCAAGCCACAGAGTATTAAAATTACATCTCTGGATCACAGTGAAAGCTTGGACTAGTGGCTCCATGGCTCTGCATGAAAGGAGAAGGGTAAGCCAGGCAGTATTTGAGGGGTGGTGTAAAGCTGTTTTGGTCACACTCCTCTTTAGCTGATCTAATGATGTGTGGAACAGATAATTATTTCAACTATTGTTATGATTATAGGTACCGCAATACATGATCATAGCTTCAGAAAGGGAGGGAGAGAATGAGAAAACAGTGAGCCATTAAAGTAGCACAGCTGTAATTGATTATTGTTAATATGCAAAAAGAAACTGTGTTAGTGGAGCTCACTGGGAATATCCAGCAACAGTAGCAATCCAGGAGGATTGCTTCAGACCCATGTAAAACTAATGCTGAGACTGTACAGTTAAGGGTTTTTTGGTTTTTGTGGTTTTGGTTTTGTTTGTTTGTTTGTTTGTTTGGGTTTGGATATATTATTTAACGTGGGGGCCTTATTACATGATGTATCACATAAGGAGATGCTTAGGTGGCAAATGTTTGAGATATTGCTCTTTTTAGATTTGTTGTGGCAGGAAGGATTACATATATGTAGCTACATATTAACAAGATTGACTAGAAAATATTGCAAACTACACTGTATTGATTTTTTCTGAGGTCTGCATTTCTTATCACTATGTTTTTTTTGAACTTGACAACCTTAAAATTGATTGATAGGCACATTCTTTATAATTTATTTTTGCTAGTAAGTGTTTTTCATAAATGTAGCATTAAAATGTTTGTAATCGCTCTTCAAAGATCAGACCTCAAAAATGGGAAGTGTTTTGATGAATCTGTTGCCTGAAAAATGCTTTATTTGATCAGGTAGAGAGGAAACTGATTATTGTAAAAAATAATGCATAGAGCAATGTATTTAAATGTTTGCTGTACAAATCCAATAAATATACCCAGCAAAAAACCTTCAGGGAGCTTTGTCAAGTATTTAACATTTTGGCATCTTAAATATAGGTGCCACTATCTCAAAGCATGTATAGAAGTAAACAGTAGCCCATTATACTAAAAAGTAATTGTGAAGCACCTTCCACCCACTTTCTAGATTGTTCATATAATCAGCAATCTCTCCCCAATTTCAACAGAAGATCACACTGGACATCTTTTAAGGGGCTAGGAAGATTTTCTATTGAGATGTCATTGATTATAAAATATACTACAATTGTATTTTGGTGACTGATTAGCAACTCCATAGTATCTGAAATGACATTAAACAAAAGTTACCAAATTAAAATAAGTATGTTTTGAGAATCATTAATTTCTGCTGTTCATTGGTTTCATGACCATGAACCTGAAAAAGTCAGCAACTTCCAGTGAGTCACACAAATTTTAGTATAAAATAGTCAAGGTTCAACTGTGATTGAAGAATTAATTACTTTTGTACTTGAATAAACTTGAAAGAAGAGAACAAAATACCAGTCCACATGGGATTCTTGAAGTATTAATTCAGACTTTTGTGTTGTCTAAAAGCTTTGATTTCTCACAGCCAAGTCTTTCTACTAGACTGAAGTGAAAAGCATAATCTTGTGTTTCCTGTAGAACATAGCAGGGTACCAACGAATGCCACTAATTTCTCTCAAGGTGAGGTAGGAGGAGAAGTGGGCTTACTCCTCAGCCTTCTTATTTATATGAATAATAACACTACCTCTCTTTTCTCATGGTTTGGTTTTGGCTTTGGTTTTGGTTTTGTTTTGTTGGGTTTTTTTCTCTCTTTCAATCTGAAATATTCAGCAGGAAGCTGAGCAATCCATACCTTGCTGTCAAGATTTACAAAGAGAAAAATTGGTGTCCTGTGCTTCCCCCTCCTTATGCTCTGAAAAGCCCTGGCCTAATGCTGAGCTCCCCCTTGTTGCCTCTTGGATGACGCTCATCACCCTCTCTGCTGCCCCAGATTGTCTCCTGTGCACCTGGCAGCAGTGCCACCTTCTTCCCTACACCTCACCTCACCTCCTTATCCCCTGCTTACATTCATGATATGAATGGCTCATGAAATGCCTGTGATGAAGCATTAAATATAAAGATAAGGGATGAACCAGTTGCCCACACCAGGCCCAGAAATCCACAAGTCTGATAAAATCAGACCTGACTTTTTCTCAGCTTAGACACTTGCTCTCATCTCTAATTATACATAATAATTCAGTGCAGTCACTGGCATAATTGGCCATCTGTGTGCTTTCATATGTGTGAAACAAATACTGGGAAGGGTTACACAGGCTGGTGCCGCTAATGCTCATGAAGAAGTGATGGAGACTAATCTTCCAAGCTGGATTTCAACTGAAACCCATTTTGGAAATGAAATGTGGTTTTTCATGTTGGCTTTGAGAGTTATGAAAGGACCAGACAGTATGACAGCAGCACCTGATGGCAGGTGGAGAAGCAAGGCTGGGGCCAGAAGGCTTGCAATTTGTTTCTGAGGAAAAAAGCAATTGTTTGTCATACTTTTTGATCAGATTTTTATTTACTCCTGGACAGTTTCCACTATTAATGAAATGAAGGACAGTGTTTCAAAAATGCATCTTAAAAGCTGCTTCTCTGAGAAACAGTAACAGTCCTTACAGCCTATTATATCTTTTTAGAAATTTTCCTATGCAAAAATAGCTTGGAGAAAGTAAACAGGGTGTGGAAAAACTTCATCCTTGTTGCAGAAGACTTTACTGTAATAAGAAATCACTGTACAGTGCTGCCAGGCATGGAAAGGTTGCAATGAGATAGTGACACTTTTCTCGTGAGTTAATACTTTGTGAATACAAATAGTGGACAGTCATGTCAGAGCCACTTCTCCATCTATGAAATCAGGCATAAACCCCCTTCTAAAAAGCAAACCTTCCCTTGGGAAAAAAAAAAAAGAGAAGTGTGGCAGGAGAGTCCAGAGTCTCACTTAACACAAAGAGGAATATTGCTCAGATATAAGGGTAGGACAGGGTGGGCAACTGAGATGTCTTTTGTAGCTCTGCAGCAGGATGAAGAGAAATTTTTGAAGAGCTGCTTCTTGCCATCCTTGGCTCCCAGTTTGCTTGTGTGTGTTCCCAAGAGCTCAGCTAAACCCTGCCTGAGGTTCAGAGGGCTTTCCTTCCAGCAAGGAAGCTTTCTAAACTGTTATGAAATGCCACAGAAAACAGGGGGGTCAGGAGAAAAGACGCTGATGTAAAGCAGCATGCACTCCTGCAGCAATCAGATGTGTCTGCTTTGTGGTCCTACTTTTATTGTGATCTCTCAAGCTTATGTATGCATTATATGTATTCAGATCTCTCTATATACTTAATATACTCTTTCTCTTCTTTAAACTCTGAAGTCAGAAAACATTTTGATAGTGCAGTCAGGCCACTGAAGAGGCTGAGAGCGTGCTCACACCCACACATGGTCAGCCATACACATAGAAATAGTGCCTTACCAGCCCTCCCATGAAAACACAGCACTCTCAAAGAGCACAGGCTGCCTGAATCTATTTCTTTTCTCCAGCTGATTAGTACTCAAGTCCACTAATGGAAAATATTGTGTTTATGTGTGTATATTTTATGTATGTAGATATATATATATTAAAACACAGCATGGGTCATCCTGGAAGCAGGTCTCCCTGGTCTACCCAGGTGCTGGCGCCCAGACGTATTACACATGAAGGTTCAAAGTTCTGCTCTTGTTGCTGATACACCCACCTCTTATCCTACTTGCCTACAAGTCCTTCTTGAAGCTCACTAACATTCACACATTCCTGCTGAGAACAGAAGATCGTTATAAATAGGATTTACCAGAATATTGATTAGACTGTGGTGATGAAGCACTAGGCTCAGTCAGACAAGTGCATTGACTAGCAACCTGTTTACACATAACCAGCCCCTTTTGCCCCCTTTTACCTCTATTTTCACTTGCTTGTCCCTCCCCAGTCCACCTTGGTGCCTCCCTTTTGTCACTCTTATTACTTCACCTAAATATCCCATAAGCCTCATACATTCCTACAATCTCCTTAAAATTTGACACAGGAAGTTTCGTACAATCCCCAAATGCCCTTTCCAGTATCCCATAGTGAGTTCTCTGCCCCTGTAGGCAGTAATCCCTGCACTCTGCAGGGTGTTCTGGGGAGATAGTTTCTTTGGTTAACTCACCTTGGTGGGTTTCACAGAAGACATGATAGGTGAACACTTTTCCTCGGACAGTCTTCAGAACAGTCAATTCATTGTGAACAGCTTTCAAGTTATTAGGTTGCTAGGGCTCCGTTGTTCACCTGCTTCTCACCAGGCCTTTGTGTAACCTGGTGATTAGCCTTTAATAATATAACCTAACAACTATCTTCTCTGTATCTATCTGTGCCAGAAGAGCAAGGAGCATCTGATTACGAACTGGATGTGAAGATGATAGCAGTCTCATAGTGCTGCAGAAGGATGTGCTGCAGAATCTTAGGGTGCTGGTCTTGGTAAATTTGTTTTGATATTATGCCCAAGTACAGTGCTGGGGAATACTGTACTCATGGGGGATTCTTTTCTGCAGCCTGCAATGTGGAGTGAAAATGAATATGTGCAAAAGTAGTCAATGGCAATTCATGGCTGTCACTGGAGAGATAAACTGGGGCCTGATCTGCTCTTCTGCCAGTGCTGAGCATAGGGCATCCTGTGAGAGGGGTTCATTAGCTTGCACTGAAACACCATGTCTGTGGATGCCAATCGCTCCTGTTCTTTTGCATGTGTCTTGCCTAGATTCAGGAACACAGTGTCTGAGAGTCTCTTTATTCTTTATTATGCCAAGGTTTTGCATGCAGTCAGCTCCACTCCAGAACACTCATTACTTTTTCCTTTAGAAACACTGAATCATAGAATAGTTTTGGTTGGAAAGGACGTTTAGAGGTCATCTAGTCCAACCCTCCTGCAATGAGCAGGAACTTTCTCAACTAGGTCAGGATGCTCAGAACCCCCTCCAGCCTGACATTGAACATTTCCAGGCACGGAGCATCTACCACCTCTCTAGGTAACTTCTTCCAGTGTTTCACCACCCTCATTGTAAAAAAAATTCTTTCTTATACCTAGTCTAAATCTAACCTTTTTTTATTTTAAAACTCCTCGTCCTATCACAACAGGATATCTCCATTCCCATGCTTTGTCCCCATCTTTCATATAAGCCCCTTTTAAGTACTGAAAGGCAGCAAATGTCACCTTTTTATTTTAGAATGTTACTTTACATCATGCCAGCTGGAGATTTCTCCAGAAATCAAAAAAACAATGCACCTCATGATGAGTAAATTAAGGCTACAGAGATGCCACTTTGCCACATACATTGTCACCTAACTGAATGATGGTACGCCACCAGAGCTGAGTAAATTAAGGCTACAGAGATGCCACTTTGCCACATACATTGTCACCTAACTGAATGATGGTACACCACCAGAGCTGAGTGAACAGTGTAAACACATGCCTATAAATAATTCTTTGAATTCCAAACCAAGTTCTGAGTTCATGATACATTCACATCTAAATGAAGACAGAATAGTAAGTTGCATACTCAGTCTAAAGGGATATTTCAGCTGGCAATACATTTCCAGTGGCATATTTGATGATGGCAGTGAGAGCTTGCTATTTGTCTTCCACTGTGGTCTCTAATCCTGAGGCAAACCTAGCAATGAATGAGTTGCTCAACCAAGAAAGCCCAGATAACCAGCACGTCATTACAAAATAATCACAGGCTCTGCACTTGGGAAACATTCTGCAAACTGATTTGAAAATAATTTTGAATAATGAGCATATCTGAGGATGTTGCAATCAGCCTGCACACATTTCTGAAACAAAGAAAGAAGTGAAAGGCAACCATTCATACATGATGGATTAAACAAGGAAAGTCTCAAGATCTAACTTGCTCAGTAATGTGTATGTCTGTGAACCCTTAGGTATGCCTTCACTGCTGACCTTATGCCCTGACAGACTTGTGATGGCAGATTAAATTGGGGCCATTTTTCCTGTCCTTAAGGCAGGCATGTTTAATCTGCTTTTTGAATCACCTCTTGTACTGATAAAACTTCATGGCTGTGAGAGACAGGGGTAGGTGAAGGCAAAGACCTTTGAGATGACCCTCCTGCCTTGAGTGCAGTTGGGGTCCTTTGTTTTCTCAGCTCTTACTCCTACCTTTCCATTTATGAGGTGTTTTCATAAGGTGGCACAAATGTATGTATAAATGTGAGGCCAAGGGTTGCTCTTTGGACTTGTGATTCACCCACCTTGCAGTGACACTGTGGGCTAAGTTACACAGGTGCTGATAATCCCCTTCCTGCCTTCCCACAACTCCTTTTGTACCCAGAAGGACAGGCGAGTTAATTGGGAAAGTGGTATGGGGCAAAAACTGTCTTTATGGCTGTAGAAAGAAGAGCAGACCAGTCCAAGTGCTACCAAGAGCTGTCCTTCTTGGAGAGGGCACAGTGAGTGAGATGTGGAAATAATCTTGTTGACACTGGTCTAACTCAGGAGCTCAGAACTTGGATGATCTCTTGACCCTGCAGTGAAGATCCCTACAGACACAGGCATTATCTGCTTGATAACCCTACTTCTCTGTGCAGAAGGGCCTACAGTAAGTGCCTTTGGTGGTTGCCCTTTCTGAGCAGGGGAGCCCATCTGATTCCTGATGCCTACCCAAGGTGCCTGGGCAAGAAGTGTCATTCTTTTCTCCCCTGCTCTCCTTTGGAGGCTAGTGATCGATGTGTATACAGCTCCAGGTAGTAACTCAGGTTCCAGGGGTACTGAGTGGTCTTCTCGTGGCATCTTCATCTCCACGCTGACATGTGGATACTGCAGATGAACAATTAGGGGCATAAACTTAAGTGACATTGATCTCCCACTGCTCTTTTGCTTCTAATCGCCAGATTCCCAGCTGCCGTTTGTCATGCCTCTCTCTATATAGCAGTCTTTTAAAGAAAACAGTGATCTATACATTCAGGGAAAAAAAAAACAACAAGCTGAAAACCCTTTCATAACTAACACTCCCACAGAGAAGTAAGAACAAAAGAAGAAAGGCCAAGACAAAATATCTGCAAGTGGTGGTGGTGAGATGGAGGAGGGCGTCACGTGCCTACATTGCTATTACCAAGCAACTAGGAAAAACCTATATGATATATCACTTATTTAAGGGTGTCATGGTTTAAACCCAGTCAGGTAACTCGTTCACTCACTCCCCCCCCACCTTCCCTCCCCCTACTCCCAGAGGGATGGAGAGGAGAATCAAAAAGAATGCAGCTCCCACAGGTTGAGATAAGAACAGTTTAGTAACTAAGGTATAACACACATCACTACTGCTACCACCAATAATAATAATGATAAAGGAAATAATAAGGGAAGAGAATACAGCACCTCACCACCAGCTGACTGATAACTTGCCCCCCCCCCAGCCCGACCAAGCACCAACCGATGCCTCCTCCAACCCTGCAGTCCCCCAGCCCTTCCGGCTAACTCCCCGTTACATCCCAGGCATGACGTGCTGTGGTATGGAATATCTCTTTGTCTAGCCTGGGTCAGGGGCCCCGTCTCTGCTTCCTCCCGGCTTCCCCTCCTCCCTGGCAGAGCATGAGGCTCACAAAGTCCTTGGCCAAACCAAAACATCATTGTTATCAGCTCTGTTCCCAAGCTGAAAGTCAAAACACTGCACTGCACCAGCTACCAAGGAGAAAAAATGACTGCTACTGCTGAACCCAGGACAAAGGGATTTGGGCTTTTCAGCTTTTTCATTTTGCTTTGGATGTAAAGATTGGAAAGTAGCAACACATTTGCAGGAAACTTGAAAGCTGTGACACAGACCTAGGGAAGGAATAGCTAGTTTAGGAAGAGATTTTTAAAAAATCTTGTGGAAAAAGCAAATAAAATTATCTACTGGGCAAAAAAAAAAGAGATGAATATACAAAGAATGGAAATTGTCCAGGAACAGGCAGACAATTCTTTGAGTTGATCATCTACAAAATCATCTACTAATATAATCCAGATTTCTCACACATCAAACAGTGCTGGCAAGTGACATTCCAGCTTGTATAGCTCAGAAAAATCCCAGATTGCAATCACTGTAAGAGGAAGAGTTGCCTCTTACCGAGATTGTGATTGACCTCCTCTACTTCTTTCTCTCTGTTTTTCATTAATAGATAGTGTGTGTGAAGAGAACAAATCATCTGCATATACTCAACAGTAGATGTAAGGGTTTTCTTTTCATAGGGTGTTGTGCCAGTGCATAATTTGTACAGCATGACATGCTTTATTTATTACTCCTGAAGCTCAGGCCCTGAACATATATTAGTAGGTTTCGTTTGCATATCTGTACAATATAAAAAGATTAAATAGATTTATTTAGGACATATCTATTTTCTGAACTGTTCTTCAACCTTTCAAAATGACAGAGACTGTGCAGACAGATTATTTACTATTCTTCAAGCTCTACAGTCCCTCAGATACTTTTTGCCCCAGATCTTTTTTGCCCCAAAGTGTAACTTGAGTCATTGATTGCACCTTTGTCATTTCTACAAATGTACAAAGGGCAGTTTACATCTCCATCTTTGCAATTGTTATTATGTACTTCATCAACTGAACTTTGTTTTCTTCCTTTCTTTTTTTTATTCCCTCACAGGTCAATTTTTCTATCTACCTGATTGTTCTCACTGCTTGCCTTGACTGGGACTAATTTCTTGAAGAGTGGGACCTGTTGCAAGACCCAGCTGAGCTGCCCAGTTAAGGACATTTCAAGGAGGAGGAGATACTACTCCTTCCGTTTTGCAGCTTATGTGCTTGTTTCACATTCTCAGTATAGTGTTTGCCCACTTCTCAACACTGACTTTTTCTGATATACATCTGTTTCCATGATCAGCTATAAATTATATCTTAAAACTGCCAAATGTGAAGGAAGGGCTGACTACCATGAAGAGTAACCCTCACAGCTTACTTGGAGAACTTGGCACAGTAAGCATGCAGACTTGCAGAGAACATTGTGATCCTGAATGTCAGATGCGTGGTAGGAGAGAAAGGCAACCAAACAAAACAATGTTCAGCTTTGTTCTGCCTTGGATTATGGTACTTCGAGTTATTAAAGCTACTTTTAGTGAAAATTTTGAAATAAAGTAAAGTAGGTCCAAAAATTAACCCGTTTCTAGTTTCAGTGGTTATTTGAAGGGATACGAAAGCAGACAAAATCAATGGCAATAGAAGCGTTTTTTCCATGACTCTTTAAATATGAATCCATCAAATGAGTAGCTCTGTTCTGTGTAAAGCCTGAGAATTGCTTGCTATTTCTGTCTCACATTCTTCCTTGCACTTCCATTTCTTTTGCCTTCTGCTCTCTTCCAACGCAGCTCCCCAGATACTCTTGCTTGTACTGTGCCATCACTTCATGATCTTGCTGCTGTGAATACCAATTTCCAGTAAACACCTTAGCTGCTTTTGTACTATATCTCCTGCACCTACACTTCTTCTCCAGTCAGGCTTTTTCATCTCCTGCAAGTCAGCCATACTGCTGACCTTATGGCTGTTCAATATCTCCCCAGACTTGCTCTCACACAGCTGCAAGTCACTCTGCCCGACTTCTACTGCCTTTTTTGAGGCCATGATACCGTCGGCCACGCTACTTGCCATGTCTGACATGTGGATTTTCTTCCTCTGCTCCTAGGCTGGAAGAAATCACTGTGTCCATGTGCTTTCCCTTGCCACATATTCATTCTCCTTCAAAGCAACAACACTGGGTAACAACAAGCTAAAGAAGATGCAAATTTGGTGGCAAGTTCTTCTTCTGCAATGTGTATAACACTAAGATCTTGGGGTGGAGAATAGGAACTCTACCTGTGGCATCATTCTTCTTAGAAGCCTGAACAGAAGAGTAAAGAAAGCCTTTTCTGGCTCAACGTCTCTTGTGAAAATCTCTCCAAACAGTAGTACTTACCTACAAGTTATACTCCTGTAAACAAACAAAATGCTGCATAAGTGTCAGTAACCTCATATCTGAGGACCTGAAGCTAGGAACAGGACTGGCCAGCACACATTGTAAATGATGTCTCTGGAAAATAAGGAAAATGCTCAAAGAACAAACAACTCAGAAAACTGATTTTTAAGCACTCCTGAAAAGGCCAAAGATCAAAAAGTCAAAAGCTGACAACTAAGCTAGTAAGAAGGATTCAGTAGTTTGGATATTTCATGAAAAAATATAAAAAAATAGAGACAATATAAAAAAATAGAGATGGGTGCACTGACAGCGAATGCAGTTATTCACACCCCAGAGGCTGTTTGCACATACATATTCCCTGAGAGGGTGCAGAGGCAGCTTACCACAGAGTTAGTTGCCACTCAACAGCTGTGCCTTTCCTGATATAGATTAAGTAATCTGGAACAGGAGAGAGTCTGATTCACAAGAAGTCTGATTAATTTGAATTTTGTATGGCAGGGACTGTTAAAAACTCATTCATGTCAAAACACTATGATCAATCTCCTTTATGATGGTAGTTACAGGGTTAAAAAGTGATTGTGCAGTCTAGAAGTATAACAAGACCCCACTGAAGAATAGAAAACTAGTGAAAAATATTTGTAAGTTTACAACTATGTTACATACAAGTCATGAAATGTGCACCATAAACTGTAGGTTTCAGGCAGGGCATATTCAGTAAACCCCTATCAGCAGCTGGATGATAAAACTGAAAACATATTGTGACTTTTACCAGACAACATATTGTGTTCAAACTTATACAGCCTGCATAATTGTTGCTTTACATATAGGAGGCCCAAAATGGCAAACAGACACTATGGTGTCCTGGATGACAGCATGTATAACAAAAGCTCAGGATGTAGCTACTTTTGCACTAAAAGTCTTAGTCAAAATACTGAGTGATCAACAGTACACGGTACTTTCAATGTCTTCCAGTAACTCTTGTGTTGTGTATTCTGAAGACTTTTTGGGAAGAACAAAACAATTATTTTTAACCAGGTTATGTCTCATTTTCCTGTTGTTGGAAGCAAATAAAAAACAATGTTTAAATTAAAATTTAGGAAAAGACTAATGGGGTTACTGCACATTTTTGGTGATTAATGGCTTTACTCTTTCCCCACCTGTAGTATCACAAATTAATATTACAAAGAGAAAACACACACAAAAAATATATCTTATATGTTAATTAACAAGTAGACTAAAGCAGCATACTATTAACATATCCAAACAAGTTTTGCACAGGACATCTCAAATCTGTCCAGGATTATTAGCTAAAATGTATTATTACACAAATGTGGAACTATTGCAACTGTTTTCATGCATTCACATAGCACTTTGAACAAATCAGTCCTCCTCAAATCAGGAATGCTGAGCAGGGATAACTCATTGGAGCAGCAGCACTTTATAAATTACCCCACTCAACATTAATGTGAATACAAGAGAATTTACCCAAGTTTATTTCTGTTATTTTGTTGCCATCAACAAATTATCATTCCATATTTGAGGCACATATGATAATACTTACTTTTATTTAGCTCATTTCTTCTGTCTGGCCTAATCAGTGGTTTCATTCTTCTTGTACAAAAAGACACTGTTTTTCTCCATTTCCTGTCTTTTTGAACTGCTGCTTTCTGCTCCTTGGTAAGAAAAACCCCAAAGCCCCAAACCAAACAACCCAAATTTTTTGGCTATGTTAGGCCCTCTACTTTCTCTCTTTAATCAGCTCACTCCTAACATTTCATCATTCTTGCCAGTCAGAGTCTAGATGCTTTGAACAGTATTAGTGGCATGCAGCCAGCTCTCAACTGCTTCACAAACATTTTCATTCCTCTGTCTTTTCATTTTCTGCAGTGCTTCCTATTCCACAGCTTCATTTTATGACCAAGACATCAAATAATGAAATAGGCAAACTAGGCATGTTTGTTAGAGAAATTAAACACAAAAATGACCAATTTGCTCGTTCTCCCATTGAAAATGCATTTCAGAGATTGCTTTAATATTTCCACAGGCAAAAAAAGGCATTTGCAGTTCTAGGTATTTCTATTTTTACCTTAAGGTGGGGTTTTTTATTCAAAGAAAATGTATTTGATATTTTACAACTGTGAAAAATTAAGTTCACACCATAGAATGATAGTGCTTCTCACAAAGTCAGGTAGAACGTTTGCAGTAAAAGCCTCAAAGAACAAAAAGCATCTCTGGAGCCACAGGAATAATACAGGTGCAAGTGTTTGGAAGTCAATTGTGTTTGGTGTAACCCACAGTAAGAATGCATATATACAAAAAAAATTGCTTTATCAGGCACAATGCAACAGACAAAGGTATTAATAAGTGGTCTCTCTCCACAGCCTTACTGGTGTTGATTTCTAATACAGTTAATTATGGTTTTATCAGAGGGGTCCCATGCAGACATATGCATGACAGTTGGGATTTGCATTTCAGTTCATAATTACTGAAATAAAAAGGGTTTCCATCTTTTTACATTAGCTTCTTTGGGATCTCTTCTGTGCTCCACAGGTTAATAGATATAATTTCCCAAGACATAAATTTGTCAATCAGGAACTTTATCACCCAGAGAACATTTCCCAACAATATTTCTTTTTAAAAGAATGAATAAGTGATATAATATGAGCTAAAATCTACTTTTTCACTTTTCTGAGAAACTGTAATACTGCAGAAAACATAATAACAATGTGCTTTGGAAATTCAAGTGTTTCTTATAGACTGCCTAACAAAGCTGCCTAGCTTCCGCTAACATTAGCCAAAAGGACACTTTTATTTCTGACTGACTTGCACAATCAGACACTCCAAATCTTCATCACTGCTTGAACTAATTTTTTAATGTGTTCTAGTTTTCTTTTTATCCTTCTTTCAGCTAAATTAAAAGCATCTGCTTCTTTCTTTGCTCACAGCAAAATGCTCTGTAGTTTTGATCTGATGATAATTTTGTGTAACAGCATGGGAGCACAGAGAAGCAAACCCATGAAAACTGTATATGACCTAGTCAGCGAAAAGAATTTTTTAGACTATAAGACTTTCCTTTATGACTTTCCAGTCCTGTCCTCACTGGAGGTTATGATTGAGGGGGGAACCAGGGAAGCGCTATACAAGCGGTTGAAAGCCAACTTTCAAAGTAAAGAGGGAGAAGACAATTTATCACACATGGTAGAGGTCCTGCCCAAAGCCAGAGGATTGATAGGCCTGGGAATGAAAACTTCAGAGAATCACTCTACAGTTAATAACCAGTAATAATGCAAAAAAGGAGAGGCTGGAATTTGCCAGCTGAGGGAAAGAAACATAAGAGGCTGTGTAAAGGTGTTTTGAGGCCGTCCTAAGGTACAGTTGAGATAGGAAAGTATATATAGCCTATTTCGAGACCTGTTTCCTCAACAAATAATACTTGGAGACAGTTGGCTGGGTTTAATACCTCTTGTAATTACACCTGGAGGGAACGGAATTGCAGACACTGAAAATAACTTAGCCCTGCCAAGGTAATCACTGTTAGCACTGCTCTGTAGGTTAGTCAGTCTGGTGACTTTGCACTGAAGCACCTGATGGTGAGAGGGGTAAGGTCTGATGAGAGCTGGGATCAGATGCTAGTCTGTAAAGCCTGCAGGATAGACTGGACGATGGTGCCTGTGTGTCCCTATCATAGCAGCATAGACACTTGCAATTTGATGGCCAGATTACCCAGACATTACTCCTAAATTGCCTTTACATGCCAGGACTGAGGTATAGTGAAAAGTCTGGCATGATTCCTGACCTGTTTCAGCATGTCAGGAGGATTTTTGCACCGTGGGTACCCTACACAGCCACAGCTGCAGTAGGTGACATCAGTACTCATCCAAGGGATGGATCCAAGCATCACAGGCCAGGGTAGGAAATGTTGAGGTTGCTACTACTCTTAACAGGGGAACAAACAACTTAAACAGGGGAAGTTTAGGTTGGATATAAGGAAGAAGTTCTTTACAGTAAGGATGGTGAGGCACTGGAATGGGTTGCACAAGGAATTTGTGAATGCTCCATCTCTGGTGGTGTTCAAGGCCAGGTTGAACAGAGCCTTGTGTAACATGGTTTAGTGTGCGGTGTCCCTGCCCAGGGCAGGGGGGTTGGAACTGCATGATCTTAAAGTCCTTTCCAACCCTAATTATTCTATGATTCTGTGATTCTACTTTGCCTTTCGACAGGCACTAGGTGGGCACTGTGGCTTGACTACATTTGCCTGAATTTTCTCATTCAGGCTTGTTAAATGTCACCTCTATCTTGTGTCTAACCACACACTTGCATCATCATCATGTTGTACCAACACAATGTTGTTTCTTCTTGTAACTCAGAACAAAGATATGCACAAGGTGTGCTGAGATGGACAATATAAGGCCTTTCTATGTAAGCCTCTGAGTGATTCCCCTGTTCACTATCAGCCACGTGAAACTCCAGTGAGGCACTGCTAGGCATGTGCCACATCCAAGGTTTCCTGCAGCATCTCCACGCCATGGGAAGAGATGAGGCTAAATCTTCACTAACAGTTATAGAAACAAATCCTTCCTTCTCCTTGTTCCCTGGTGTTGTGGAGCTCAGCTTGGAAAAAGCCTGGTGCCCAGATGGAATAGAGATTTGTTAGAACTGGGGCTAAAAAAGGATTGTCCTGTTTTCGAAAAAGTTAGACAAATAAGAAATATGACTGACTTGATAATTGTAACAGATACTTCTTCTTACAGGGCTTTGTCTGTGCTCCATAGGTTGCCTTTGTTATAGTCATTTAGTAGCATTTTGACTAAAGCCAATAAGCTGTGCAATTACAGTTATTTAGTGCCTCAGTACTTGGGAGCAGCAGGTTCTCACTAGAGTGGAACTCTGACTGACTTGCTTCCTCTTGCAGAATTCAGTTCCATCAGAGATAAACACATTCTGAAGCTTTTAGCTTTGCAGGAAACATTTCCAGGACTATTTCTCAAAACAAATCATTCCAATTAAAAAAATTTAAATCAGCTTTTACATAGGGTCATTTACCTAGACTTTAGTAAAGCCTTTGCCACCATTTCCCACAGCATTCTCCTGGAGAATGGCTTGGTCAGGTATACACTTCTCTGGTTAAAAAAATGACTGAATGGCCAGGCCCAAAGTGTGGTGGTCAAAGGAGTTAAATTCAGTTAGTGACCAGTCACAAGGGGTGCTCCCCAGGGCTCAGCACTGTGGACAGTTATTTCTTCATGGAAAGGGTTGTCAAGCATTGGAACAGGCTGCTGAGGGAAGTGGTTGAGTCACGATCCCTTGAGGTATTTAAAAGATGTGTAGATGTATTTAGGGACATAGCTTAGTGGTGGACTTGGCAGTGCTAGTTTAATTGTTGGACTCAATGATCTCCTTTTTCCAATCTAAACAATTGTATGATTCTATGACTATAATTTGAAAGATATTAAAAAATATTAGCATATTGTTCCTGCAGAGTGTTACTGAAATAAAAGTTTTAAGAAGCTGAAACTGAACACTGTTCCACTGAAATAGATAAGGTTTTTGCATACATTTCCTTCAGGGAAGATTTCAAATTTTTTGAAGGGAGGATGTGTTTCTAATTCAGTAATAAAGTAAAATTTCAGGATTTCAATTTTCCCTGTGCATCAGGCTTCCAAGTCTTGCACGAACATGTATCTCTGATGGTGAAGCACAAAAGTGCTCTTAAATGGAATAGGAACCACAAGACAGTCCTGTTCTGATGTAGCTGCTTGATATTGTACAAGAAAGACAGCTGGCGTGACCCTGCTTTACTAGCTATCTAGGTTTTCTTTTGCTCAGTAATTCCCTGTTGAGCCACACCTGACAAAGCAGATCTGCATGCAACCTGTGATGGCTGTTGGTGCAAAGATAATCTTAAGGAAGAAGAATGGCGTGAATGAGAGCATCTTGGTCCCAAAAATGTAGCAACTTGAGCTGTGCATATATCTTGCATTGCAGACTAGAATTGATCCCAGGTTCCCCTAAGTATCACAAAGATATAGATATATGACTCATTTGTGCCAAGAACTGCATAACAAGCACAACACCCAAGTCAGTATTTCTAAGTTCAAGACAACAATGTGATGTTAAACAAGGGAAAACATACCTGCCTGAGCTATCAGATGACACTGCAGATAGAATCATAGAATCATAGAATAATTAGGGTTGGAAAGGACCTTAAGATCATGCAGTTCCAACCCCCCTGCCCTGGGCAGGGACACCGCACACTAAACAATGTCACCCAAGGCTCTGTTCAACCTGGCCTCGAACACCACCAGGGATGGAGCATTCACAACTTCCTTGTGCAACCCATTCCAGTGCCTCACCATCCTTACAGTAAAGAACTTCTTCCTTATATCCAACCTAAACTTCCCCTGTTTAAGTTGTTTGTTCCCCTGTTAAGAGTAGTAGCAACCTCAACATTTCCTACCCTGGCCTGTGATGCTTGGATCCATCCCTTGGATGAGTACTGATGTCACCTACTGCAGCTGTGGCTGTGTAGGGTACCCACGGTGCAAAAATCCTCCTGACATGCTGAAACAGGTCAGGAATCATGCCAGACTTTTCACTATACCTCAGTCCTGGCATGTAAAGGCAATTTAGGAGTAATGTCTGGGTAATCTGGCCATCAAATTGCAAGTGTCTATGCTGCTATGATAGGGACACACAGGCACCATCGTCCAGTCTATCCTGCAGGCTTTACAGACTAGCATCTGATCCCAGCTCTCATCAGACCTTACCCCTCTCACCATCAGGTGCTTCAGTGCAAAGTCACCAGACTGACTAACCTACAGAGCAGTGCTAACAGTGATTACCTTGGCAGGGCTAAGTTATTTTCAGTGTCTGCAATTCCGTTCCCTCCAGGTGTAATTACCAGAGGTATTAAAACCATCACAACAATGTGATGTTAAATTAGGGAAAACGTACCTGCCTGAGCTATCAAATGACACTGCACATAGAATCATAGAACCATAGAATAGTTAGGGTTGGAAAGGACCTTAAGATCATGCGGTTCCAACCCCCCTGCCCTGGGCAGGGACACCTCACACTAAACCATGTCAGTCAAGGCTCTGTCCAACCTGGCCTTGAACACCACCAGGGATGGAGCATTCACAGCCTGCCTGGGCAACCCATTCCAGTGCCTCACCACTCTTACAGTAAAGAACTTCTTCCTTATATCCAATCTAAACTTCCCCTGTTTAAGTTTTAACCCGTTACCCCTTGTCCTGTCACTACAGTCCCTAATGAAGAGTCCCTCTCCAGCATCCCTATAGTCCCCTTTCAGATACCGGAAGGCTGCTATGAGGTCTCCACGCAGCCTTCTCTTCTCCAGCCTGAACAGCCCCAACTTTTCTCAGCCTGTCTTCATACAGGAGGTGCTCCAGTCCCCTGATCATCCTCGTGGCCCTTCTCTGGACTTGTTCCAACAGTTCCATGTCCTTTTTATGTTGAGGACACCAGAACTGCACACAATACTCCAAGTGAGGTCTCACAAGAGCAGAGTAGAGGGGCAGGATCACCTCCTTTGACCTGCTGGTCACGCTCATTTTGATGCAGCCCAGGACACAGTTGGCTTTCTGGGCTGCGAGTGCACACTGAAGCCTGCTCATGTTCATTTTCTCATCAACCAACACCCCCAAGTCCTTCTCTGCAGGGCTGCTCTGAATCTTTTCTTTGCCCAGCCTGTAGCTGTGCCTGGGATTGCCACAGTGCAGGTGCAGGACATTGCACTTGGCTTGGTTAAACTTCATAAGGTTGGCATCAGCCCACCTCACAAGTGTGTCAAGGTCCCTCTGGATGGCATTCCTTTCATCCAGCATATCAACCGAGCCACACAGCTTGGTGTCATCGGCGAACTTGATGAGGGCACATCAATCCCACTGTCCATGTCAGCGACAAAGATGTTGAACGTGACCAGTCCAAACACCGATCCCTGAGGGACACCACTTGTTACTGGTCTCCAGATGGACATTGAGCCATTGACCACAATTCTTTGAATGTGGCCATCCAGCCAGTTCTTTATCCACTGAGTGGTCCATCTATCAAACTGATGTTTCTCCAACTTAGAGACAAGGATGTCATGCAGGACAGTGTCGAACGCTTTGCACAAGTCCACCTTGCAACTGCTCTACCCCTGTCCATCGGTTCTGTAGCCCCATCATAGAAGGCCACCAAACTGGTCAGGCAGGATTTCCCCTTAATGAAGCCATGCTGGTTGTCACCAAGCACCTTGTTGATTTTCATGTGCCTTAGCATGCCTTCCAGGAGAATCTGCTCCAAGATTTTGACAGGCACAGAGGTGAGACTGACTGGTCTGTAATTCCCTGTGTCGTCAATTTTCCCCTTCTTGAAAATGGGGGTTATATTTCCCGTTTTCCATTCGCTGGGAACTTCACCTGACTGCCATGATTTTTCAAATATTATGGTCAGTGGCTTAGCAACTTCATTTGCCAGCTCCTTCAGGACCCACAGATGGATTCAATCAGGTCCCATGGACTTGTGTACATTCACATTCTTAAGATGGTCTCAAACCAGATCCTCTTCTACAGTGGGCCTAGAGTCTTCATTCTCACAGTCCCTGCATCTGCCTTCCAAGTCTTCAAGATATTGAAGTGTAATCCTGATGAAGCTTTTCATTGGGAAGTTTTGCACTTGCAACAACTCTAAAGAAACAAATTCATGAAGGTGTTCTCAGAAAAGAAGTAGGCTGTGATCCTCTTTTTTCCTCTGTCTAGGTGCTATACAAACAGTTACACAGCCTATGTAATGATTATCAAGCAGGAACTAGAGTTCTATAAGTCTGCTCAAAAATCAAGTTGGACTAAGCAATACCTTCAATAACATTTCATTTATTTTACATTCAGGATGTTGCTTGAGCAGGAGGCTGCAATTAATGATTGCATTACTAGGCTTATCACAAACAGGGTACGTGTACTCTTTCCTCTCATTTGCAGAGCATCTGGCAGCAAAATTAACTGACCTTCTGTGATTCCTATGCATTGTCAGAGAGTGCAGTACCAGCCTGTCACTTCCCTTATGCCTTCTGAAAGCCAGACAGACCCACTTATTTGTAGTCATTAGCTTTTCTTTAAAAGGCAAAGGGTGACACTGAGATGACTTTCACAGTATTCAATACTTGATTATCAGATTTCTGCAAACTTCAGGTTAAGTTTAATGTGTAAAAGATTATCAAAGCTTAGAAAGAATTTAATGAATGTCAAGAGTACTCTTTTTTCTTGCAGACATGTCTTTCAAGCAGGAATATAGCATAAGAAGGCATTATTCTTCTGTCAGAATCTGAGATTGTTTCTCAGCAACAGCCACAGGATAAAGTAGACAGTAGATCTTAAGCCATTCTTACAGCAGTGTCCTAATCTAAAATTTTAACCAAAACAACAAACATTCCATAGACCAGACACTTCATCTACAGTTGCTCTGAAGAGTGAAATCCTGATTCCATTGAAATCTCCTTTGGGAAATCACCAAATAGGTTTTCTTTTAATTTGTATTTATTAATATATATGTATATCAGTCAGGTAAGGCAATGATCCCGAGTCACTCTAACCACATAAAATCATGTAATAACTGGAGAACTGATTTTCATTAGAGCTGATAAAACACATTACTGTGAAAAAGAACAACAAAATATACCTGGCTTCCAGCAACTGGGTTAAAATACATCACTGATTCATTTACAGGGCAAGTCGCATCTACAGGCTTTTTCCCGAGAGCACTAGGCAAACTCAAGAGTTTTAGCCTCCAGCCCAAGAAACAGAAGAAACTGATGTATTACTGGGAAGCGCTTATTTGAACACAGACAACAGCCAGAAAAGATTTCCAAGTGAAAATTAAATTTTCAAAGCTAAAATGTTTGCTGTGTGCAATCACTTGACTTTGTAGCTGTCAAAAAAATTATCTCTTTTTCTGTTATTTCTGGAAGACAAACAAATCTCTGGACTGTTAACTTTTGTGGTCAGCTGGCCTCGAGATGTCAACTTTTCATTTGTCCCAAACATCTGTTTATATTCTTTCCTGAAAAAGAAGACATATACTTGTCACTTTCACTGAAATATGGGCCCTCAATTTGGCCCTCATTTTCCTAGTGATGCTAACATGGATCAAGTTTTCCTTAGCTCCCCTGGATGCAACACATTTGCATGAGTGTAGAACTGGTAAAACTGAGAAAGAGCAAAACCTCTGCTCTTTCAGAGTGAAAGAAAATCAGGTGAAAGATACCTAGATCAGAAGTGTTCCTGCTCCCATTGCTAAAATCAGCATGTAGCATCTTCCAAAATTTGGGTTAAATAATGACCAGTTTTTAAGGAACCCATTTTTCATGCCTCTAGATTTCTGAGTCTGTAAGTTCCATCTGTTTCATACTTCCAAAGTCTGCTAATTTGCTGGAAGGGAGCATTTAGGTATAGCTTTCTTTTTGTTGTTGTGGTTTAGTTTGGTTTGGTTTTATTTCTCTGGGTTTTTGTTCTTCCCTGTTCTTTTTGTTTCTTCTCATCTTTCCTTCTTCCTTCTTAAATAGGAAAGCTATGAGTTTGATACAGTTTCTTAATTTAAGCATCTGATATTTTTAGAAAGATGTCTACACTATGAAACTCTGAGCAAAAGACGAGCAGGCAGCCCTACTATTAGTGATAGTATGGAAGACATGAATACCAAGCCATACCATATAGTCACATGTTGGAGTATGGGCTATTCTGACTATCTGTATGGTGAACCATCTTCACATTAAGAACAGATAAGCATTGAGTCATGTTGCTTTGACAGATAGTGGAATTTTCACCCTTGGAGATTTTCAACACACAGGTGGGGAAACAACTGCTGTAACTTGAGGTTGGCCCTGCTTTGAGGAGCAGTTCAAACTAGGTGACCTTTGAGGTCACTTCTAACCTAAATTATTCTATGACTCGATTTGGAAATGTGCTGTCCAGTGCACAGGAATGGGTAGTGTGAGGAGTGCTGCGAAAGGCTGGTGTGCACAGGCAAGAGGAATGGTGGCACAGCTCTGAAAAGTGATCAACATCTTGGTATCTGCAGAGTGGTTAAGTAGTCAGGAGAGAGGAGACTCAGAGACCCACGTTCAACAGAAAGCAGTCACCTTTGCCTTTGAATTCAGGGCAGGGGCTGAAGCTGTGGCTGCGGGCTCTGTGGTCACTGGAACGGCCACATGGAGCAGCCGCCACAGGCTTGATAGCAAGCTGTTCTATTCATGCGGGTGCTGGGAGGGGATGGAGTGTGCACAGCAGCAGAGGAAATGCTCCTGGGCTTTCAGGGAACTCACAGAAGCTAATTTAAATCTTTCAAAGGAGGTTCCTCAGCTGGGTGGCTTGCCTTCCTCCCCTCCCTGTGCATGTAGTGAAGGACAGTGGGCACCTCTATGATGGCTAAGGGGAAACATGGGATGAGAATGCTCTTACCTTAGGCATCTTGGCTGCATGCTTGGGGTTTCATGGGCTCATTCAAGGCCTGGTATGCCTTAGCTAGTAGCTGGAGAGCAGCTGTGTAATCATACCCCTTTCATTCAAGATAGCTTCTTTTGCAAAGACAAACCCCAAATGCTTGTGTACATGGTGCCGTGTTAGTGTGCCAGCAAGTGGTTCCTGGCCACCACTGGAATATGTTTCAGAAGGCAGACAGCAGCAGAAGATGCTTTGTCTGAGACTACATCTGCTTTCAAAATCCACAGCAAGACTTAGCACGTCAAAAAGTGTGAAGGTTATCTTAATAGGTGAAGAAGCATGTTATCTGTGGTGATGAGTTTTTTTATTAAATTTTTATTAATTAGTGTTTGCTTCAGACCTCAAACACTAGAACAGAAGAAAGAAATAAAAGGTAAAAGCAGAAAAATCACAAGTTAATAAGCAAATCAAAGAAGCAAGTGCATGAAAGATGGGCTGGGAGGCAGGAGGAGACAAAAGATACCTTAAATTACACATACAAGCTACTCTAAGCAGGATCTTGCACTGCATTAATCCCTGCAGGCTTTTATCAGCTAGTGTTTGAACTCCCCCAGTGATAATGATAAGCCACCTCACTTGGCAGCATGTTACACTCTTTGCTGTTCTTTCAGATCACCCACAAAAAGTGCAAACAAACGGGAAAACCCAAGGCTTCTGGCGCAGCACGTGCTTAGGGCAGCTGCTTTGGGGAGAGTGAGTGCCGGCCCAGCCTTGCACCCGGGTGGGCAAGGCAGCTCTTCAGCCGCTGGGTGTGCACAGACACGTGCTGCCTGCACTTCTCCCCATGACAAACACCCTCAGCTGCTTCCAGAAAGAGCTGACATTGTGGCACGCATGCCACATACCTCGAGGAAGGGGTAGATGCCAGCAGCTCTCGTCCTTGGGAAAGGTAGATGCAAAAAAAAGCCACTAGCCATTGTCAGAACAACCCGACTGCCTTCCCCTAACCTGTGGGAGATGTGCTGTGGTGTCTCAGGGACATTTTATAATGTCTTTGCGGAGATGGTTTCTATTCTTTAATTCATATTCTTGTGCATTGCAGTCTTCTTCTATGAGGTAGCAATCATTCACCTTTTCAAGGAGCAATCCGATACCTATAGAGCAGTATTCTGTTACACTCCTGGTTATTGTTATTATTACTTAGTATTTTAATTGTTAGCATGATGCTTTAAGCTGATGAAAGTGGTATTTCCAAATGAAACCTGCAAACAGTGAATATATTGAAAAGTATGTTGGCATAAAAATGAATCCCACTTCAAAAGCCTTACACCAGATTAATGCTGCTATAGCTGAGAGCAGAATTTAGTCCCATGTTATTATCTCTGAAGGAAGATTAAGGCTCAAGATGTAATTAGCTTCAGTTTAGTAAAAGGGGCAGGACGGAACAAGTATACTTCCAGTAGAGTATTTTCCATAGGAGACCAAGGAATCAAAGACCTTTTCTGTTGTTGTCTGAATGAGACATGTCTCAAAGTTCTGTGTTAACCTTTAATAAACCAGTCATTAGACAAACAATGCCTTTGCGTTACAAATTTTTTTGTGTGTATACAGAAATAATCATTTCTGTAAATTTTCTGCTTTAAACACAAGAATATGGAACTAGATGATCTTAAAGTCCTTTCCAACCCTAACTATTCTATGATTCTGTGATTCTATTATTCTATATTGGTATAAATATGTTTTAGCAATAAAGTCTATTCCCTTCATGTTTCAGAATACTTTCCACTTATATAAGCATACTGATACTGGGTATAAGCACTTTTCCCCAGATACACCTAATGCAATTCAAATCTTTATGTGAAATAGAGCCTAGCCGTTTTCCTAGTCCTGTCTATCCCTGCAATCAGAGTGAGGAGGAGGAAGTACATGAGTCACTAGAAATGTGTTTTCCACTCTCCAAAAATGTTAGATTTAGGAGGCCTAAAAAGTGTGTTTGGTTTCAAAACAGTGCTATATTCTTGCATGGCACTTAATTCAATGACGTTCCTTAAACCTCATCAATTTTCTAATGCCTTACACCAGAATTAATCAGGTCAATTATTTTTTTCCTTTTTCTGCTAATACAGATCATTTCACAGTGAGAGTTCCCCTCTCTCCCTTGTGTCAAATCAAAATAAAAAAAAAAAAACTTAAAATCAAAATTAAGAAAATCTGTAAATGTAAGAAATATATAAATGATTTTGCTAAAACAGACTGCACATGCTTTAGGCAAGGACAGGTTCACACAACAGGGTTGCTAAATTTCTCAGCACTCAGTAGTGATGTATTTAGTTGGGATCTCTACACATTACTGTTTGTTCTGCAAGCCATTCTGAAGGATAGTTAGTTTTGCTTTTTGAGAACTTCATGGAATAGGATAAAGAGAAATTAAGGATGCTGAAAAGAAAAAAAAAGGAAACGACATTTTTAGGGAGTTTTGGTTTACTTATAATAAATGTAATAAAGTAAACTTTATTGTGTGAAATAAATTATGCTTAGATAGAACTTCTTACAGGCACTGTATTTTGAGAACAGACTTCAGGATTACTAACACTATAGCTGGTTACTAACAGTAACTGGTTGAGAGTAGCAAAAGCAATAAGGAAGAGAAGTCTATCAGAAGAGTGTTAATGGTTTGAAGTTCAGTCCCTAGCTGCTCTAGAGATCAGAGCTTTAAGGTCTCCAAGGTCCTTAATTTATGAAAGATAAAATGTCTTCCCACACAATGCAGACTGTTTTCTGCAGAAAACATTTGGAAAAAAAGTCTTTAATTTCTCTCACAATCTCTCCCTCTCTTATGGTAAGGGTGAGAGGAGTAAGAGTTCAACACTGCCTGTTTCACTGTAGCCTCACTGATGCTGCAGTTACGTGTGTGTCTTCAGGATGTCTGCGAGCAGAGCTCAGTGTGCTGTAGTGGGTTAAGGTGCCCTGCAACTCTTTCCTTGGTAAAATATGAAGAAAATTCCCCCAGCAGGGTATGTGGGTGAAGAAAAGAGACACTGGAAAGTTATCAGCACTTACATGATTTAGCTTGCATCTTCATTTGAAAGCATGAAGTCACCACCAGCTGAAATTGGCAGCCAATTTCCAGCCGATCCCTGGAGACTGGAAAACCAGCCTGGTCTGAGATCAGTCAAGCTCAATTTCTTTGATTTTTGGCATGTGTGACAGAGGTTCCATCATGTCAGTACAACCTGAGATACATTCATCAAAGACATAAGATTTTGAGAATACTGCATTAACTACAGCGTTTTCCTCTATCAGCATAATTTCTTTTATTCTACAGTCCAGAATTTTTCTTTGCATTAAAACCAGGGTAAATAATACTTCAGACTGTTTTGGAAAAATAGAATCAGTTTTCCATAACCCTGGTCATCAGACATATCCTTTAGTGTATGGGATTCAAATTATGTGAAAGCATTAGTTCTCAATTATCATTTGCCAGTTCTTCTCAAACACACTGATGCTTCCTATTTAGCTCTGTTTAAAAAAATAATCTTTTGCATAATGAAGTAGTAAATAGGATAAAACAACAAGTAATCATTCAAACCTCTTGAGAACTTTGCAAACTGTCATTTGGAATCATCACGGATGTAATTTGTTCAAGAGTCTAAGAACTAGAAGTATTTATAACATTTGAGTAGTTGAAAGCCAGAACAGGGAGTTGAGCTAGATATCCAAAGATGGAGCTTGGAAAACCAGGACCAGTGGTCAGCCAAAGCCTTTCACAGAGCTAAAAAGATTTCTAGAATGAACATATATATATTCTGATAATCATCAGTGGAATATCTTTGAACAAAATCTAGAGCCTTAGCTGTTTGCAGTCCTTTGCAAATACTGTCATTTATTTATTAGTCATGTTGAGTGCAGCTGTACCTAAAGAGTGATTTAGGAGCCCATTTGGACACAGAATAACATACAGGATCTGTCTTGAAGAGTCTTCAAATGAAATATATGTAGGCAAAGGACATGATGTGAAAATCAACAGGGTAATGCTTGAATGTCATTTAGTTCTCTTTAAACAATTTGTTTCAAGTGGGTTGTATAGCAGAGCAAGTAAATGGAAAGATAGAAGTGATATATGGGGTAGAGAAGGGCAGGGGAGGAAAAGAAAAGATATAGCTGTGGAGTGGTATGGGTGTACAAAGTTGTGAGGACAACAGAAGGGTAAAGCAGGCAAAGAAAGGAAGAGAAAGGGTTTGTGCAGGCGCAGAGCACTCCTTGTCATGGTGCAGCAAGTCCCACCATAGGTGCAGCGAGTCCTCTGCATGGACACATGCACCAAGTCATCAGGCTGGATGTGGCAAGGGATGTGCCCTTCGTTGCCCTCATGCCTCTCTTTTCAGTCTCCCGTGCCTGGCAGGGAGGAAGCCTTCAAGCAGATGCAGGCTGGGAGGAGGGCTGGGCCCCCTAGAGGTGCTGGGACTTCTCCAAGCAGAGGTCCCACCTCTGCACCATATTCCAGCCAAAATCAGCCTTTGGTTTGCTCTCCTCTGTAGTCTTTCCTTGTTGTGGCATGTTGTGAGAGAAGAGTAGCACCAGTAGAACTTGAATTCCTGTTCATAGATTTGTTGATGCAGACAGGTGCTGGGGGTGAGTGTAATAGTTTTATCTCTGGCAGCCTTCGTAGATGCACCAACCCCCCATCCTGCTTTTACACAACATGAAATGAACTCTGCCCTGGGCAAAGCAGAGGAAGGTGCATAGGAAAATCCTATTATAATATATATACAATAGATACATAATATTATTATATTATTGTGAGGGTGGTGAGGCACTTGAATAGTTGCCCAGAAAAGTTGTGGATGCCACACGCCTCAAAGGGTTCAATGCCAGGTTGGATGGGGCTTTGAGCAGTCTGCTCTAGTGGAATGTGTCCCTTCCCTTGGCAAGAGAGTAGGACTAGGGGATCTCTGAAGGTTTCTTCCAACACAAACCATTCTATGATTCTATTAAGAGTGAGTGGTTACTGGGGCTATTGTAAATAAAAAACCTTTTATAATAATTTGAAATAGACTCTGTGTCTGAGCTCAGGTTTAGTATGTTGCCTACTACTACAGAAACCCCCCTCAGGAGCTAGGAACATCTTGTCACACAAGCAAGAAGTATTATAAATAAAAATTCATTATACAGTTGGATGTGATAAGGATCAGAAATAATAAATGTATGTTGATTAAAAAATAACCTTAAAGAAAATTCAAACTTGCATAGCCTGTATGTATTTTTGTCAGCCTGGCAATCTGATAAATGCCCATGTCAAGATCTATATTTTGAAAAGTAGACTAGTATACTGACAATCCAGATTTAAATTCAAACATGGCCCTAGGTTTGTACCTGTACCACTCATTTATGATGAACCAGGTAGAATATTGTATTAATAAATGCAGCTTATACACTACTGGAATAAATGATGTGCCACAGATGGAAAGATCATGGTGGGATCAGCCTGAGATGCATATATTTTTCTGATACATCAAGCCAACAAACTAACTACAGTGCAGTTTCTCAACCTGAGGTATTTTCTACATATTTTTGTTTAGGTTTGCTTGTAAAGACAGAATAAATTGTTCCTGATGTTAGTAAAAATATTTCTCCTGTTAGTCCATGCCCCTTCTCCCTCTGTGCAATACCCCATGGAAACAGTTCATGGGGAAATCCATGCTCAGTACTCTGCAGCTTTGAGTGCCTGAGATCGCCTCTCCAACAGATTACTGCAGGGGAAAATAGACTATGCTTGCTTTCAGCCTATAACTGTTTGCCTTTGTGAAGTGTAATGCAGTTTGTGAAAGCAATGCTGATGGTATTTTGTTATATGAATCTGGATTTCTTATATTACTGAGTGATGAAGAAAGACAAAGAGCTGGACTATTCTAGGTAATAACATGTATATATGTATGTGAAGTTCTTTGTACATGTATGCAATCATGCATGTGTACATTATATAGCTAGTCACCAACAAGAAGCAAAGATCCTATTCCAGCATCTAACAATGCTATCTGTAGTCCAGCCTTCCTCCTTTTCCCACACTCACTCTCTCATTTGAGAGATATATTCTTACAGGCCTTATGCTGGTCCTTTGCAAATGTAAATCCATTTCAAAAATCTGTCACCCATGTCTTTTCTGCAAAATTGCCTGTCAAAGTCTCCTTTCCAATCCTGCTTAACACAAACTTAAATGTTTAGGCTGACTGTGCTCCAGGACCCCTGCCTGTCACACTGACAAACACGGTTGCACCATTTCTTAGGATTTTTCTGTCTGTCTGGATTCGTCTGATGTCTCTATTCTATCATATGCTCTTTTTTTTGCTTGGTTTTTTTTTTTTGGGGGGGGGGTCTGTTTGTTTTGCTTTGTTTGGTGATTTATACAGCTCTTACAACAAAAGAATGTTAGTTCTTATGCATTAAGATAATGCAAATAAATACTAATAAATGAAAAGTGAGCTCACTAGTAATGCACTCAGGATGAGAAATGAACAGCAAAGCCTGGGGAAATTAAACTGAATTAAATCAGACAGACAAAAAGACAAAAAAAAAAAAAAGAAACTCAGGAAAGATACCCTGCCTTTTTTTCAAAGATAAAGAATATAATCTGTTTTCTATTTGAAGAATAACAGGATTTTCACAAGATACTTGTTCGATTAGACACATTATTGTACGATAATTCAATTATTTTTCTCTTCTTTCAAAGTAACCACTATGACAACAAATAGGAGATCCCTAAGCGGCTACCTACAGTGATGGTTTCATGTATTCAGGCTCTTTGCACCTGGAGGAACGTTGGAATTCAGGTGAGAATATTTATGTTTTGCACTTGCAAAATAACAGCCATGTCAAATGCAGAGGACAGGCACCCTTTGCTTACAAAAACTGTTGTGCTGAGATGCCATAGTTGGCTGAGTTGGTCTGTGCTCTGTTGTCCAGCTCACAATGCCAAATTGCAGCTAGAAAGATAGAAACACCACCCTGCCTTTGCATCCTTGCTCTGCCTGTTACCCAGGCAGTGCAGAGGCGGTACAGTAAGGGCATAATGCGGTTCTGCATCCGTAATTTCAGACCCACTAAAAATAAATTCATTGATAAACAGGCAAGCAGCAGCTGGCAGCAGAGGCTCTGCAGCAAGCAGGGGTGCGGCAGAGCCTGTGGGAAGTGCAGAGGTGTGAGCCAGTGGGAGCGCTGCTCACGGCGTCTACTGAGTCCCCAAAGGAAGACGGCTGTCAGAACGTGGAGATTGGCACTGCGTATTTGCAGTACGTAATAAGTTTAGATTGTGTGAAAAGTGGGACCCAAACTCTGCTCCACTTAACCCAAAACACTGCATGTAAGATGCCTCTGCAAGCTCTGTTTCCATGGAAATGAACATTAGCATTAGCTTCCTTCCATAAAGTGAATCTATTCGACCGAGTTCAGTAAAACAGGTATTTTACCTCATTTCACTCAGGGAGAAGATAAAGATTAGTTTGAAATCTGCACATGGCATTATAAGAGCATGATTTGATTATTCCTTCAGGGCTTTATAAGCTTAGGAACTACTAGGCTGTACTACGTGGGCAGACTAATATCCATTTATGCTGAGGCTGACTCAGATGCATAACTCTGCCAAAGCTGTATAAATCTTACACCAAAAGGAGGACAAAATAAAATCTGAATGTATCTATCTGACCTCAAATTAGACTTTATTACTGATACCATCTTCCAAAAATGGAATTATTCTGATTTCAAGAAGCAAAGAAAGTGTTTCTGTTGTCCTACTGATTTTTTTAAGGATTGGATTTATTTCCTACAAATAAACCTTTTTCCTTACCACAACATTAAATTATTAAATCATCTAAGTCAATTGAAAAGCAGACCTTTTCTGTAATGATATTAAATAGTAAGCTAAACTCCATCTCAAACATGGAGGAAAAGTGGGTTTTATATGGATTTGTTCTCAATATACATTACCAGAAACACTGCCTGATGGGTCTCTCTCCAAGCTGTCAAAGAAATGGCAAGTCTCCAATGAATATTCTGGAAAAGTCTTAAAATAAGCCAAAAGAGATTTCAAAGCTATTTTCAAAGCATGGTGGATCACTGAATTTGACAGAATGAGTACAGTGTTTACTCAGTTTAAGTATGGTAATCTTATTTAAAACGGCCAGCAAAATGGCTAATGCTGAAAGAAACGGACTTTTGTTCTCAGTAGACCTGTTCTCTTTTCATACCTGTAAGTACTGGAGATCCAGAATATCTGTGGGGCCGAGAGAGTCATGTGGATCATTTATGTGGTTGGTAATTCGAAACTCAACTACAGAATCATTACTTTCTTTCTGTGAGACAAAACTAATAAGACTTCACATCCCAGACTGGATTGATGAAACTTAGTCCACAGTTAAAGATTTTTTTTTTTTTTTTTTTAATTAAAACCAAAGATAATTTGGCCCGAGTCTGAAAAACAATTAAACTTGAGTCTAATTTTAAGCATGTGCTCAGTTCAAGTAAGGACTTGATGTAAAGTAAGAGAAAGATGTACATGGCATGACATACATCAGTTTGATTCTGGGAGTTTATGGTATATTTTCTTAGAAAGCAGAAGTGAGGATGCCTCTCCTGAAATGCAGGAGTGCCCTAGTGCAGTCAGGAACACTCTCCCCTCCCATCAAACCCTGCAGGGCAGAGGGTGCTCATTATCCCATCCACATTACCAGCACTTTACAGATCTAGGCCTCTAAAAATCCATGCTGTCCTAGCTAAGGAAATTTTCCCACTCAGACCAAATTTTTGGAGGCCTTCCCTGTAACACTCATAGCTGTAAAGTTTTCAGGTAAACAGACAGTCTTTAGTCTGTGACATTATTCCTTCTCTTGCAAACCTCAAAGTATATAATAAATCTAAAATCCTTAAAAATGCATCCTTTGGTCAGTCTTAAAGAAATACATAGAAAAAACAACCATTTAAAAATCCACTAGGGAACAAAATGCTTTCTAACATAAATGAGGTTATGAGAGTATCTTAGTCTAACACAGCTAATCCTATTGGGGCTTAACCTGGTCTCCTACCCCGCAACAAGATACTGTTTATAACCTACTCTTTTAAATCAGTTCCTGATCAAATCCATCTCCAGTTCATTAAAAATTATTCTACAAGAGTAGCTAATAAAAGAACTAATTGGGACGCAGGCCAACATTTCCCAGCTTCTTGATACAGCTCTGACATTTTTGTACTTTTGATTAAGTGTATGTGCTCATGTTACAGTGTGAAATAAATTGTTCAGTAATGATATGGAATACATTTCAGGACTCTTTTTGGGGAGGGGACAAATTTTTATTTTGGTTTTGAAACAGATGCACAAGTACAAGACTCTTCAAGTTCTGTTCTTGATCAAAAGCATCAAATTCTCTCCTCCTCTTGGTCTCATAGTCCTGCAAGATCTTCTTTCTGTTTCTTAAGTTTTCTAGATTTTATTGCCTGTAACAAAACCATTTGGTATTTTGTTGTTGTTAGTTTTATTTCATTAATGATATCAGTAATGAAATAAATGAGCAGAGATCTGAAAATGAGAATGCACTTTGCAAATGCATTTATTTTCTGTTTGTTTCCAAGATCACTTCATATTTTCATTTCTCCTCTCTTTCAGTAGCCCACTGTATTCACAATGTAGCATTTATTCTTCTTAAGGCACTTGCTGGAATCTTTGTTCCCACTGCTATTTAGGTCAATAGAAGTTCTGCAGCTGACCTCTGTGCAAGCAGACTCAGGCTGGAGTACAGATATGTACAGACAATGGAAGAGATTAAATACAGAAAATAGGGCAGGCCTAAGAACACCACAATACAGGCACGGGTCTTGCTTATGCCTTTTCTATCCACACACAAAACCTTGTTTCTTGACATTCCAGTGGTCCTTCCAATTGACACAGATGGAGGTTGGGCTAAAACTTGGACTGGGGATTCACTTGGACCAGTAAACCAGTTACTTCATAGCAAAGACAGACCTGCACAACACCACATACAATATCACAGGCAGTTCTTGCGTTTCCAGTGTCAGCTTCATACTCCACAAATAAAAACCAGGGCTTTCTGTAACTCAGCAGGAAGGAAGCACCAAACAGCTCAGGGCAAGGCAACACAAAAACTTGTACAACATGCTGCAAGGCCTCCAAGCCATACAGAAAGTCTGCAGTGCGGCTCTGCATATCCAGGTGTGATCAGAGAAGCAGGCTTCTCTAATTTTCAGTATAGTTGTAGTCTGAAGGCCATTGCCATGCAATAAAAATTCTCTGAATTCAAGCAACTAAGTGATTTCAACCCATTTCCACATGAATCCATTTTTTTGGCCGTAAAGCCATCACAGCTCTTTCCTTTTGTTTGACCTTCTCACCTAAGAAGCCAGTGACTGGGTAAATTATAAGCAACTTCCATTTCACCTTGAATCTCAGCCTGCCTCTTTGCCTTCATAGTGTATGCTTGTACTTCAAAATAAGTTGGAGGAACAAGGTGGAAAGTTGTTTCTGTGTCTGCATGTATCTTTTTATATTGCTAAAAAATGTTGCTTCACCTTCGGCATTCCCTGCATGGTACTTTTTATAGGCATATAAGTCAACAAAAAGAAGTTCAGTAACATTTAAAACAGAGCGTGATACTTCATATATCAAAGCTTTAACCATTTTTCAATGCTTGTATTCTGAACAAGAATAACTGACTGTAATTATTATATCACAGTTTGCAATGAAACAATTAAAGGAAGAAAGAAAAATTATGGATTTGAGATACATTTATCTGTCAACCGTTATCTGTATCTGCAACCACACCAAAAATCCTAGACAACAACAACAAAATTTAGGTTAAGTAAGAAGATAAAGAGATTAGTATCTGATCAAGCATCTATAAACAAGTAATGGAAAAAAAGCTTTTTGCACATAAAGCCTAATTACTTTGGGAGAAAATCCTTCTTTGCACACTGAAGGACAGATCATGTGCTAGCTCTAATTTATGCTGATCCTTATATACTGTACAGTAGGAATCTGCCTTATCCCTTGGATGTCTCTGCATGACATGTAATTTTTCACAGTTCTTCCCAGTGATTTTCAGAATAGAGGATCAGTTCAGCATGGAGAACAATGGCAAGCAAGATACGGTGAGTTGTGGCTGCTCATGGCAATGAGTTTCATGTTACCTTCCAGCAACATGAAAAGAGATTTCATGCTATCAATCATGACTACAACTTGTTCTTGTAATAGCAGTAAAGTGGACAAGAATTTCTACCTTGTCTTTCACCATCTAGCCATCTCTCATTTCTTAAGTAATTTCCATCTTTTCTCCATCTTCCATTATTTCCTCGGTATCGACGCCTTAATTCATTAAGGAGATGAAGCCACATAACTCCATGTACAAGTAGCAGACTTATTCTATCAAATACAAAATGTTTCTTCACTAGAACTTTTATGGTTATGATCTCTCTGAAAGCACTGCAAAATCCTTCGATGATATGACTGGTACTGGTAAGAATGGCTATTTTGGGCTTATGTTCATATTTTGAGATTAGCAGGGATTTTTTTTTTAATATGGCAGTTACTATAGTGATAGTGACAGTCTCAGAGAGGAAAGATGGTATTGTGATAAAGATACTGTACGGAGATTCAGCTCCAATTGTCAGGAACTCTTCAGAAAGGGTCACTTACATCTTTTTGTTTTCCAGTAATTTTTATTGTTCTGGCAGTGCTCTGGTGAGCAAGGTGTTGACCCAAGTTGCAGCAGCAGAGCTGTCTGAGAGTTGTTCTTTCATTCTGCAGAATGCTTTCACATTTAGAAAATGTTGCTGTTCTGTATCAAGCAACTCCAAATTTCTTGAAAGCTATTCTGTGTAAGTAAAATAAACTATTCCAGCAAAGTTTAATGCTGAAGACCCATGCTTTGTGCAGAACTTGATCTTAGGCTGCCAGTCTGTCCCAAAAAGCCTTGTACTGGTACAATATTGAGGAAGTTCTGTGTTTTTTGCTGATATTTGAAAGGAATTTCTTTCTGGATTTGGAAAAGAAAAAAAAACCTCCAAAAATACCAAAACCAAACCAAACAAACAAAAAAATGCAAAAAAAAAAACATTCCCCCCCCCCCCCAAACAAACAAAACCAAAAACCAACCAAAAAAAACAACCAAAACAAAACAAAGAACAAAACACCCAATCTTTTTCTGGAAAGAAATTTGTCATAAGAGGTATGCTGTTACGAAAAAATGGGTTTCTAATGAATTAGTATTCTGCAAATACTTGTTTTTAATTTAAAAACTAGCTGTAGCCTGCACAGCTGTGCTGGTCAGTTTACAGATACCCAAATAAAAGACGATAGAGAATCTATTTGCATTGATTTCCTGAAGTGTACATGTGTGTGTAACTCTACAACTTTCTAGGCTGAGCTCTAATTCAGGCTTGGTCAGAACATGCCTATTTACATGTCAGCTTTTCATCCATAGCTAGCAAGCTAAAGAAAGCCAGTCCTCATAGTCACAGTCAAATATTATTCTCATGCTTGCCCAAGAAACAGAAATGAAGCTCTTTCTTTGGTCCAAACCTCCAACACACACCATGTATGGGGGCTGCTGTCTTACAGGGAATTGTCAATGCCCATTAGAGTAGCCATGGCCCTAGGCATGGCCCAGGTGGTCCATTCTTGCCTCTAATGCCAGTAATACACACATTTTAAAGTGCGACAGAGCCTTTGACACTGTAAATTTACTGTGCATATGGAATCATTCATGGCTGTTGGCAGCTGAAATGTTCATGGCTAAAATCCCAGTGACAGCTGAGACAAGGTTCAGGCTGCTGATCTTTCCTCCATTTCAGTAGCTGATTGCCAGCTCAGAGCTAGTAATTCGCTGTGTGAAGCATTGCTGTCTGTGGCCTGCAAGTGTAAGTTATTAGAGGAGAACAGCCTAGCAGAGGAGTGTAGGACGCTGGTCACAAACCTCATATAGGCAGCACCAGAAGTGACTGATTTTTCAGCTGCCTCCTGAACAACCCAGGATCCAACTGAGTGAGCTGACAGGGAGGTTTTAAGACCAGAATTTTCCAGTTGTAGCTGAGAAACTAGTTTCTTATATTTTAACATCTTTGCTACCTGAGAATACTCTAGGGAGAAGTCTTCCAGCTCAGTTTACACCACCATGGTGTACACTGAACTGTTTAACATTGCCCTGGAGGAAATGGGAAGATAATCAATTACTTCATCTCAGGAAGCAATCACAGAGAAGCTTTCTAGGTTATCTCTGTAATGAGGTCTTCAGGATAAAGCCTCTGCTCATTCCTTGTGTACCCACCCAGCAAGAACAGTAGGTTCCAGAGTACCCTATGCCACATCATAATCTTCTGGTAATACTGCTGCATCCTGAAACATCAAGATCTGCTACGACAAGAGTGTTGGTCTTTGGCAACATGAAAAGTTTCTTTCCCATTTTTGGGTTTTTTTCACCTTATTGCTTTCGTAATCCCTGCTTCAAACAGCAGAATGAAGACAGGCTTTCTTCCAATGCAGAACAAAAAAACCTGATTTCTTTAATGCTACGGAGTGTTATTGGAGTGGTGTGATAAAAATACAATAAGACAGTTAAGTCTTATTTGGAAGTGATCTAGCTCACGGGGACAGCACTGGCATTATTGCCATTTGGCATGGAGCTGAAAGGCCTAAAAAGCTGATTATGCTGAAGTGTTTGAAGAAGGGATCCAGAATACAGCCCTGAGAGCATTATAATCCTCCTCAAGCACAATGTGACTTAAAAGCCCACAGTTCTACTTCAACTGTTTTCTCCCTGTGCCCGCAAACCTCTATTTTTCAGAGCAAGGTGTACTTCTTATTTTGAATAAAGTGGTAAGAGGTCTGAAAGAAATATTGTTGCCACCTAAGCTTACTCCACAATTTAGCTTTTTTCAAAGGGGTACAGAATCTGAGCAAGTCTCTGCTGGTTCCACTGACCAGGAGTAAAATGAATAATATTTAGGTCTTGAGATTATCATTCCATTGAAGCTGGTTCTTTGGCCAGATCTGTAATGTTTAATAAGATGGGTTCAGGTGGGTGACATTACCTTGCCTGAGCTAATTCACACTGGGGCCCTGTTCTGGGTGCAAACTCCTCAATCAACAACAGAGGAAGATGAATGCTTGAAATAGCCAGGTACTTTATAACAGACTAATAATAATCTCTTACAAAGGGGAGATGAGGGTCACATTGGGAAGAAAATTATAAAGATGATTTATGAGCAGTAGTTTTTGGAAACCGAATCATTTTTAAGGCCCTAGAGCAATGAGCATGAAAACACACATCCAGATACCACCTTGCTCTGAAGACCGTATCTGCTCTAAATCCCTTAACATAAAATTAAGGAAGTAAGACAAACACCCTAAAGCATAAGCTTCACCATGTGTCACTGAAAGCACCATCTTACTGCCATTAGTGCTCTGCAGTGCTCTCTTGGGGAAGGTGGTGGAGAAGCTTAGGGTTGCTCCTTGAACTGCCACCCCCTCTCACTCCTACATAGGGGTTGTGGGAGATGTTCAAAGGCACTGGAGGAGTTGGGCTTTAAGCTTTGGTTGTTGATTTTTTGGGACTCTGTTTTCATTCCAAAGTCTTTTGTTGTATTAGTATCTTTTGGATCATTTTACTTATCTGACAGGCTGTCAGGTATAACGGTGTGCTTCTGGGTTATTTCTTCTCTGAAACGTTCCAGGGCACTGTTTCAAGCAAAATCCTTTCCTGGTTCCTCTGTTATCCTAAAGAGTCTTTTCGAAAATGTCTGCTTTGCCATGCACACAAGGCCATGAGGAGGATGAGGAGACCATCAAGGCTCTCATGTCAGCAGTGCTATCGCCTCTCACTGCAGAAACAGAAGTTACAGCACTTGTGTGCTCCCAGGGGCAGGCCTGAAGAAAAGGTGGGTGAAAAGCGGTGGGGTAGGAGAAGACTCAGGCAAATGCAGCTGGGAAAGTTTTACTACCCAGTAATCAGGGTGTTACCCAGGTTACTGAAGGGATTTGTATGCCAAAAGCATACATGTCTAACAGGGTCAGGAAGAACTTGATATCCCTGGTTCACATATGTGTCATTATTAGAGCTATTGTCAGTCCAGCTACTGGACTCAAAGTGAGTCCTTAACACACACAAAAAAAGAGACAAGCAAAAAAATTTATATCAATTCTATTTGAATTTTACCAGGTCAGTGATGATTGTCATACAATTTTTCTTTTTGGTACCTCTCAGGTGTGTGAAGGAGGTCTGAGAGGGCTTTTTGTTTTGTTCTGATCTTAGGCACCAGGACTACCAATTCTGATCCGAACTCAAAGAGTTCAGTGCTTGTATTCCACCCAGTGACTTGACTTAAATAGAAAACACATGAAGACTACTGGGAGTAGGAATGGGATTTGGTACTGAGGCTTAAGCATGGTTGAGTTAGGACTCCTCTTATTTAGGTTCTTTTTAACCCTTCATGTCTTGATTTCTTATCTGCACAGTGGCCCAGCTTAAGAACAGAGCTGGAAAATAACCCCATCATAATTGTGTCATTAGACCCACCACCCACAGTCAGGAGGTGGATTGGAAACTATTTAGGTTGAGGAATGCTTAGAATAGAACTCTCTCCAGACCAAATATTTATCCTGAGTGATGGCTGCCTCCTATTCTATGATTTATTCTTAGTTTGGGACCTATTCCCCAAGAGATCTGACACAGCCTGTGCCTGGGGGTTCCTGTGGGGTAGTCCTTGGCATCTCCTTACCAAACATTCAGGATCACTCCATCATGCAAGTTCCTCAGGACCCTACAAAATCAGGAGAAGATGCCATCTGAGGTACCTCTCTGTTGCACTGAAATATTTGTCTTTTAATAATTTCAACATCTGAATTGGAAGGCGACGGTTGGATTCATCTCACCCACGCTATACCATCTGGAAGACAAATGCTTGGTCCTGACTAATCATTTCAGCTCTATGCAGTGATGGCATACGGGTATGTGCAGGGATCAGTTCTCATCTATCTCAGATACCTGTTTTAGTGTGACCTGAATCTGACTCTGCAAACATCTGTCTCTTTAGTGATTTCTTATGGAGATTGCATCTTTAATTCAGACTCAATCTCCACTTTTAGGTGGTTTAAGATGAGTGTTATTCATTTCTACAGTACTCCATTAGAATGTGGTCTATTGTAGTCCATACGTGATCCACAGTGGACAGTATTCAGTGCCTATCACCTACCAGATTGACAGTGCACAGCTGCTAATTTTTCTGAGGAGCTTTCAATTAAAAATCCATTGGAACTGATTCCATATAGATATTGGATAATAAAATACTGAGCCCTGGCAGCATGTTCATATTCAAGTTAGATGGGAGTTGAAAGGAAATGGAGAGAATGGTGATCCAGGATCTACACATTAGCACACATGGCATAACAGACACTCAGGATTACTGACATGGTTGTAGCCTTTGCAATGTTTGAAGTTTAGAGGGTATTTCACAACATTCTCCAGACATAACTCTGCATCTATACATATGTAGGACACTGAAAGAATATAATGATTTAATCTAGGGAAAATGATACCCCACTTGCATAAACTGTTCATCCCTTAGGCACTGTGAGATTTTGCTGTCTTTTCCAGTGAAGCCTTACTTATAGCATTTAACCAGATCTAATACACTTGCTACTAGACAAACACTGTGATTTACAGTACCATAAGATGCAAAGGTGGATGCTTAAAGTGGAAGGATCTTACTATATTAAGGAATAGATGTATTTACTGCAGTTTAGCCCTTTGGATAGTATTGAATATTATTAACAGATAGTTTTCATAGCTTTAAAGGATATGTGAAGGTACTTTAAAATAACATTTTTAATGTCTAAGCGGAGGGGGATCATGCATGCAGTTTGTGTAGAAACTTGCTTTCAAATGCCTCTTTAATTATAAACCATAATTTAAAGGATTCTGATGTATGAGACTAGGATGTTTATCTATTAACCTGCTTGATTATCTCAGAACAGGTGGCAACGGCCCAAGTCCTATTCTGGTACCTGAAGGGCAAAGTACAAAGTACAATTGAGGAACAGTCTGCAGTGGTGGCTGTAAGCCATGTCAGAGCTGCTTGGTCCGAGACCAGCTGTATGGTGATCTACTTTCCAGTTTCAACACAGTAGCCTCAGGGCTGCTCTTGCTTGTGCCAGTTTCCCAAATCCCCAGCATTGCTGCTGCAATTGCAGAGAGCACAGGGAGACGTGGGAGGTGTGGGGAGAGGAAAGTGCCCTCACCAGAAGAGCCCACATTCTGGAGCATTCCTCCAAGACCTGTGCCAAGTAGCAAAGTCACCTATTGACTCAGACTGGCAAAAGTTCCTTAAATTTCGCAAGTTTTTCATTTTGCCTTTGGATTGTGTCTAGAGGCTTTTTGTGTGGGTTTTTTTTTTTTTTTGTGACATACGGTGCTTTGTATGTTTTTGTGCGCAGTGGGGTTGTACTAATTAGTAGAGATTATTGTGCTTTCATATAGTGTTCCATTGTGATGGAGAGGCTGGAATATAAATAGTTGTCAGTCATTATTTGGATATCTTATATATAAGATGCTTTTAAAATATTGCTGTGATGTAATTAAAAAAACATAGATATGAAAGTTTTATTTTCCTTCTGCAAGCCCCTCCTTTTTCTCTAACAATCATCAATTAATTTAGTTCCCTACATTTTGCAATAAGAAGAGGAATGACTGTACTCTCTTCAAAGAGGATGGGCACTGCAAAATCCTTGCGCTCCTGAGCAAGTATCATTGGAGTTAGTGCAGGTCTTGGAACAGGGCATCTAAGTTGGGTGTGGATGGGAGATATTTAATGCAGTGTAGAGGAACTGTATTGCTTTTGGTAAAGTCTATGAAGCAAATTCGTATTAGAACTGGCTGGGACATTTCTGAATGAATGACAATTTGTCAAATGCAGATGTTTCTCAAAGGTGTAATAATACAATTTTAAAAAGGAGAAAGATTTTAGCAGCATGGTCAGTAAAGTACTGGCCCTAGGAAGTGGGAGGTGCCCAGCCAAGGACTTTTAATTGCTTCAGGGTTATCTGTGTTAAAGAACTTTCACTCAGTGTGTGTAGACCTACATTTGAAGCCTTGTCCCACATCCTGGGCCATTCTTCTTGATGACATTGTCAATATTCTCATTGAATTATGCTTTAGTGAATCTCCTTGAAGGGTTTTCATTTCATTCTACTGTATAGTGGAACTAATTTGTAAAACCCCGCTAGGAGCCACAAAACAGATTTGTCTTTTTTGAGTTTGTTCTGTTTAGAGTGGATGTAGGTGGCTCTACATATGGGAATAATCTTAAGAGTCTTTCACAGTGTCATTCCAAAGATGCATACCTGTAATTGTAAATAATATCTGCTTACATTGCAGCCTTAGTAACTACAAAAATCAAACATATAGCCACACATATTTTAGTTTGTTTCCAGTATTACCTAACAACAACTCTTTCTCTACAAACAAATATAAAGATACTCAGCAAACATCATAATCTTAGTAGCAGATTTTCTGTAGATAAAATTATTCTTTCCATGAATAAAGTGTAATATCTCATTATATTGTAGGCCCAGAAACAGAAGCTTTACCCTTTTGAAAACAAGAAGTCTGCAGCTTACCAATGGAACCCATAGCTAGTTGTTTGCCTAGGTCTCAAAATAATGTGTATTAGAAAGGCATAAGCTAGGTTGTTTTCAGATATTCTATGCAGTACTGTTACAGATAAATCATCTCACTTTATAAGAAGAAGGATATGAAAATAATTTCCATTAGCATTTCTAAAAATCTCTTTAAATATTGCACTTTCACATGCTCCATAATACATGTGACATCTCCCAACATCATATGTTCTATGGGGGGTATGAGAGTTTTGCATATGTAAGTTTTATATGAATTATGTAACTGATTCATGGTTTGCCTCCTACATGTAGACAACTATCCAAAATCCTGCTGGTATTACTTCTATGTGTCATCAGATAATTTTATATTGAACTCCAATGTCCTTAAATAACTTCTTTGAAAAAATAACTCTGATGTATAAATATATATGCATATGTTTCCTCTCTTGTTTTAGACTTTAATTTTGTTCACAAATGTCCCTTGACAGTAACTGCATGAACATCTATCAGTAAAAGTTCTGCTCCAGATCACAGAGAACACAATGTGGAAACTTCTGCAATGGAATTGAGCAATTTGTATGAAGATTAATACCCATGTCTAAAACTTGACAGTAGCCTTTTAATCACATTTGGAACAAAACCATCCACAGGATGGGAAAAAGGGTTAATGACACATCTTCCCTGGAAACAGCTTGGACAAACATGGTTCACTATATAATTTCATTTTGAAAACACAAATTTGTAGATTACATCTCACTGAGTTGGTTATTCCTTAAATACTGAGAAAATAACTATCTTTCCAGTAAAAAGCAGCTGTGTTTTTCCAATATTATTAAAATTTGAATTAATACTAAAAGGAACAAAAAATGAAGGGAGTAAGTAGATTATATAGGCATTTCTTGTTCCAGATGACATAATTCCACCACTGGCTCCACACTAAGTATTTATGGTAAAATAATACTTCAGCTTTAAAATATTATTGCTCAGTTCTTATTTGCATTTACTATAAATTCTTCTCTATGGAATCAGAAATCACTCTCATGAACAAAAGAAAGAAACAAAACTCAAGATGAATAAAATCCTTTCCATTTAAAAATGTCATTAATTAAATCTCAGCTCTGCTCCTCACAGATTTCTTTCATGGCGATGATGACCAGTAGGGACCAGTATAATCAGCTAGTCTAACCTTCTCTGTCTGCAGACTTTCACTCAGAAGCTGGATGAAAGCACATTTTATAGGAAGACACATAATCATTTCTTGAAGACCTAAGGCTGTGATGGACTTATGGCCTCCTAATAAACTGACCCAATGTTTAACTACCTTCATAGCTAGGAAATTACATCTCATTTTAGAGTTCAAAGATAGGTTTCCTCCCTTTATCTTCAGTTCCAGCGATTGGATGTTCCAATACCATTGCCTGGAAGACTGGAAAACCCACCAATCACTATGTGAAAAAAGCTTCCTTAATGGATGAGATTTAAAAAAAAACAGTAGTATTCCACAGTCTCCACGTTGTAAACCATGTGTTTCACCACCCGAATTATCTGTGGGCTCCTCTGTACTCTCTGCATTTTCCACATTGTTACTCAAATGGGGCTGTCAAAGAGTCAGAAACAGGGTTCTAGTAAAGGTCCTAGCAATGCTGTGTTCAGAGGCAAAGTGCCTTCCCTGCTTATTCTAGTATCACCCCTGGTCATATACATCTTATTAAATGCCATGGCCATAACACTGAAATGGGTCAGTGAAGAGGCAATTGGGTTTCTCTAGTGACTGCTTCAATGAGTCTCTCACCCTGTAAGCACAGCTGGTCTTCTTTGTACCCAAACACACTATGCATATTCTGTACATTTTGATGGACTGTGATGAGTAACTTGTCCCTAAACTTATTATTTACTGCCTCACCCAAGACCTGCACTAACATCTTTATTCTACAGATATAGAATCATAGAATCATAGAACAGTTACGGTTGGAAAGGACCTTCAGATCATCTAGTTCCAACCCCTCTGATATGGGCAGGGACAACTCACACTAAACCATGTCACCCAAGGCTCTGTCCAACCTGGTCTTGAACACTGTCAGGGATGGAGCATTCACAACCTCCCTGGGCAACCCATTCCAGGGCTTCACCACCCTCACAGTAAATAATTTCTTCCTTATATCCAATTTAAACTTTCCCTGTTTAAGTTCGAGTCTGTTACCCCTTGTCCTATCACTACAGTTCCTGATAAAGAGTCCCTCTCCAGCATCCTTGTAGCCCCCTTCAGATACTGGAAGGCTGCTATGAGGTCTCCACGCAGCCTTCTCTTCTCCAGCCTGAACAGCCCCAACTTTCTCAGCCTGTCTTCATACGGGAGGTGCTCCAGTCCCCTGCTCATCCTTGTGGCCCTCCTCTGGACTTGTTCCAACAGTTCCATGTCCCTTTTATGTTGAGGACACCACAACTGCACACAATACTCCAGGTGAGGTCTCACAAGAGCAGAGTAGAGGAGCAGGATCACTTTTGACCTGCTGGTCATGCTCCTTTTGATGCAGCCCAGGATACGGTTGGCTTTCTGGGCTGCGAGTGCACACTGAAGCTGGCTCATGTTCATTTTCTCATCCACCAACACCCCCAGGTCCTTCTCCGCAGGGCTGCTCCGAATCTCTTCTCTGCCCAACCTGTAGCTGTGCCTGGGATTGCTCCAACCCAGGTGTAGGACCTTGCACTTGGCATGGTTAAACTTCATAAGGTTGGCATCAGCCCACCTCACAAGGGTGTCAAGGTCCCTCTGGATGGCATTCCTTCCCTCCAGCGTTATCAACCGAACCACACAGCTTGGTGTCATCGGCAAACTTACTGAGGGCGCACTCAATCCCACTGTCCATGTCAGTGACAAAGATGTTGAATAAGACCAGTCCCAACACCGATCCCTGAGGGACACCACTCGTTACTGGTCTCCAGCTGGACATTGAGCCATTGACCACAACTCTTTTTCACAAGCCATCATGTACAAGGGTGGAGAAAGAGAATGAAACCGTAAGAACCCAGGCTCATGAATGACAGAGAATTCAGTTTGCTGGACAGGGTTTTGTGAAAGTCTGCAGAAAAAGATATGCTTCGTGAGTGGGTAAGGACAGTCACTGAATACAACAAACAGCCCACTTTTGTGAGGGTGAGCAGACCATGGAGAGAGTGCTCAGTAAACACAGCAGTTATCCCACAATGCTGTGGGTAAGTCCAAGAGGCAAGAGGAGCACTGCAATTTATTGTACATGGAGTATGCTACTGTTGAACTGCAGACCCTTCCTAAGTCAAGAAGCATGTGTTTGTTGCACACAGCCGTGCACTGCCCTGCAATGATCAATCAGATTTAGAATAATGATGTTTCCTCCTGCATGTGAGTTCTCCATGCTGCAGGTCTTACCAGTAAATAGGCAAAATCTCTCATGAGGTAAAGACTGCAGAGTACTGTTGTGAGAAAGTGCACTAACTTACCAAAGAGCCAAAGATCACAGGTGCATGATGGATGGTGAGAAATGTGAGCAAGGATCTTACCTAATTTGAATACTTGCTGGAGTACCACTCCAGTCTGTTTTAGTAATGTGTGGTTTAGCCTGTTCTTCAGATACACCACATAGGCTAAAACCTATCTAATACTTTGTGTTACATAGATTGACCAAAGGGCAGGATTGAGACATAATGTTGTCCTTGAGGCAGTGATTTTGCAGCCAGAAATGAGGAATTAGCTTCCCCTGCCCTTTAATACAGAAGATTTACCACCACCAAAGAAGACTGTGAGGCATTTTCCTCCTCTACCTCTAATGACATAAATGCCTAAAGTTCTTAGCCTGAAAACCTGAATTTACCTCTGCTTCTCTCTCCATGTAGGATGAATGGTTCATTTTGTTCTCTGATACTTTTTCCAACTGCAAAACTGTTACATAAAGGCATTCCGGCCTTCTGCTTTTTATTCACCTTTGGGAATTTCCTGTGCTCACTACCAAGACCTAGGCAGAATAAACTTCAGAATGATTTTGAGTCAAGTGCCAGTAATACACACAGATGATGATTTTTTTATATTTTATTGTATTTCCTTCTGATATTTAACAGAGAGTCGTTCTGCTACAAAATTCAATATGGTTAAGCTAAATATTGTTTCATCTTGTCCATGAAAGATCTCATTTCATATCAATATGACATTTATTGAGTCCCAGTTCAAGACTGTTCTGTTCAGGAGGGAATTCAGGTATCTGTTTAAATCACAGAACAATTGGAAGAATGCACAAAGGTTTAACTAATGAATAGGAATGGACCACACTGGGAATAGGTTAATCCCCAAAATGATTAGATTATTATTCTTGTTGTCTATTTTTAAAAAACAAATGTGTTTCTATTTCTTTCAGTTGTGAAGTTCTTTGTCTTAATTATCTTCCTAGTTCTCATCAGTATTTTTTATTTCTACTTGTGAATTTTATACTTGTCTGTGGATTCAAAAGTACTTAAATATGTAATATATAATCACCTCTGATTAGGCAGGCCCCACACACGAGCAGTATCTGTTCAGTACAGTGAGCCTTAACAGAGCTAAGGGCTGACCTGTGTAGAGACAGGTAATGGGCAACTGGGTCCTTTTGCTTCCTGACCCAGGTATCCTTTCTTTGCAACGCACTAGGATTCTGCTTTGCCCCATTGATGAACTATTGCTGACAAGGTGATTTTCACTAGGAGAAACTTTCCAGTTTCTTAATATTATTTTGTGGAAAACAGATAATTAGGATATGCTGAGATGGTAAAACTGATGTTTTCTGCTATTGCCTCGAAGCAGGAGGAAAAAAAACAAAGAGTAATGAAACACATTAAATTTAGTTCAGGAAATGCTATTAATATGTTTTATATAAAATCAAACAGGTATTTCAGGGCACTGCAAAATACTGTTGAAACAGATTAAAGGCACTCATCACAGCATTGTAGATATCATACCATTCTCTGTCAGTGTGTTATTAAATAGCATACATATGACAAATATGTTCTCTAAGCATTGAAATGCTTTGTTTTGTTTGGGGAGGAGGGGATATGCAGCAAAACAGCACTATTGGGCCATATTTTTAGCTGCTGCAAATTAACATAGCTCCACTGGGAGCAGTGCCAGGAATTTGGAATGAATGTTGAACTTACCGTAGAATCAGCTACTGTGGTACTTCAATATATGGAGGGCTGGGGTGTAGAAAACGTTTGAAAGAAAGCATAATGGATTATCTGTGGTTAAGCTTTGCTTCTGTGCAAAGAATAAAATATTTCAAGCTGCAAAATACTGAATGTCTGTAATATGTTTCAGTACATTATAAGTATCCTATAGAGGAAAAGCTGGTGCATACAAAAACATAACTTTCTAACACAGCAGAGTTCCCTGTGTGTAGACTCTGAGGTAAAAGCTAGAAATCCCTTTGTTTATAACCATATTCTCTAGTGAAATCCCTGTTAAATAAGCCATATGGTCATTACACTGCAGTTTGAAGCAAGAGGAAAAGTATTATCTTGAATCAGAAATAAGGTAAAAGGCATTAGATGAAACACTTAACAAATTTCCTTTTTCAGATAGTAAAATGAGATAGCAAAACGAGATAGCAAAACTTGTGTTTTAAAATTAAGTAATACATTTAAAAAAAAAGAAAAAAGCTGTTTGGAGCAATTATATTTTTAAGAAGCTAAGAAGTGAAATGCAATATACATTGAAAGAAAGGTACTTGACTATTCATACAGTGTGGCTGAACATTGAATGAATTTTATCGGCTCTAAAAAAATCTTTGGTGCCATGGAGGACAGGTCAGTGGAGTCATTGGTATACAGTGTTCTTAAAAGCAAAGTTAGAATATTGATGGAACAGAGACAAAATACAACTGAAAGTAATCTAATATTGTGTATATCAATTTTTCCTGCAATGCTGTGTCCAATTCTGCTCAGCTTGCCTCAGCAGAGCTATAAACAGGAAGAAGAAGGGTTCAAAGCTGGATCAGTGACACCACAAACACTAGTGGAACTCATCACCACCAGTCATGATTAAAATCAAGACAAGACAAAAACAAAAAAAGATTAATTTTATGGTAAATGAATCACAAAAATATCAACAGTTATAGCAAACAAGGCACTATCACGACTCTGACAGAGGGGAAAACCAAGTAAGGAATTATCAGGGCCAACAAGCATTCTTTTCAAAGGTCATAAATTATTTACCCCAGCTGCTTCCAGTTCACTGGATGCCTCATCAGCTGGCTGGACAAGTCTCATCTCTGTAAACCAGGCACAGGAACTGACTCCTTATTAATAATACCCAGCTCTGGCTGTAAATCTCAAAATGAAGATTATTATTATGGAAAAGGAAATTGAAGTACTGAAGTAATTTCTTGATTTCTTAAGGGGAAGATTCTTGGCAAAAAAAAAACCAAAAACTCAGCTATGGAGGGCATGATACCTGCCAAACATCCTGGAATGAAACAAAAGCAAAGCACAATCAGTCCTGAAAGAAGAAACAAAACCTACAGCCCACTAACTGGTCAACTGCTGCCAAGCTGGTGCACAAAATCTACTCCTATGTGAACTCATCTCAGACATTACTGGGAGCAGGATCCTAGTAATGAAGCACAAATGTTTTTATTCATTTCCACCAAAATTATGGCCATATCTTAGGGCTCTTGTTTTAGCCCTTTGGAGAGTAAAAGTGAAATGAGGCATTTCACTCATATAAGATGTAACACTAATGTGCAGCTTTACTGGTTTCTTTTAACATGCAATTATTTCTTCCTTCATAAGATTCAGTTAATTGGTGAGATAATGAAGTAGCTATTCCCCAGGAATTATTATGTAACTTACATTATCTTGTCTTAATAGAGTGGAAGGTATTAAAACTAGAAATCTTTGCTGGTTTCAGCTCTTTTGCACATTTGTTTTACATACTAAATATTGTAAAAGAATTCTAAACCTCAGGCATGCGGTGTTTTAAAAGCACATCACTGATTTGCCCATTGAATGTTTGTTTTGTTCTTATTAATTACAAATATGTATATAATGATACACTGGTTTGATTTAATTATGTTATGCAGGCTTTTTAAAGCCGTTGCCTAAGTAGTATAATACAATCTGCCGAGCTCTGGGCAGAGTGATTTACAGATTGCTCTGCATTAACCTGTAGTTCATGCACTGCTGAGCGTTCTCTCCTAACTAGAGACTAGCCAACTACACTATTTATAATTACTTAATATGATGATTATTTATGCAGATAGAGATGAAATAAAGATCTAACAAAAATGCAGAACAGAGACAAAGCATTTAATTAGCAAAGCAGTAGGTTTCAGGATACTAGGATCTTCAAAATGTACTTTCTACTAGTTTGTTCTTCCTTTGTTTCAGTCCTCTTTCTCCTGGTGGAAAACATGTTGGCATAGTCACAAAAAAACTCCCACAGAGTCTTCTCCAGAAAACACTGGCACAAAATCTTCTTGATTTGAATAAATGTGTTGGTGCAGATAACAGTATTCCAAGTTCTACCTCTTAAGAAACAGGAGTAATTGTTCCATGTTCAAAGCTGTCATGAAATTCTGTTAAAATACAGGATTAGGGGCAAGGAGGGGGAGACACTCCTCTTCAAATTTCTTTAATTCATGGAAATTACCAATTTCCATGAAGGTAATTCTTATTCATACTGAAACTGGGGGGGGGGGGAAACCCTGCAGGTAGCAGGTTTAGCATTATGAGATGTGCTCTTGCTACTTTCCTGTGGAGCAAAACTATTTCTAACCAATCCAGACCAGAGCAAGCATTTCATCTTTCTCAGCTTTTTTATCTCCTTTTCGCCTCCAACAGATTTCCTATTGCAGGGGCTAGAGCAACTCATGTAGGCTCAGTAAACTCAGTTGCTTGAATGATTCCTTCTGAGGCAAGCTTGGATTAAACTGTTAATGATATGATTATGCAAGTAGTCGCTCCCTTGCTCTCCGAAGCAGTCTGCCTGGATGATAAAGGGTTTTTTTTGGTTTTGTTTTTTTTAAAAGTTAAAAAAAAGAAGTGCTTCAATGTAGTGTTTCCCCTAACCCAAGCCATACTGACAGAACCAGGTTATGGTGCAAATGTGTGTGACGTTACACCAACAGATAAGAGCTGAGCATCTCTGAGTGTGTGTGGGGAGAGATGGCACCCTGATCAGCTGTTGTCAGTTCAACACATCTTAAAGCACAGGTCCTAGCAAAGGAAAATATTTCTGTTTCCCTTTCAGATATTTCTAACTTTTCTGGGCTTATCACATCTGTGAAGTAAAGCAGAAGATAAAACCTTTTTTTTTGCATAAAATCTGATCTATAAGTATTGCGGGAGAGACAAATTAAGATCTATGCTCAATGTCAGAAATACAATATATAAATAAAGCTATGAATTTTTAAAGCCTAGCAGAAGTAAAGTGAAGAAGGAGAATGTTTAGTAAGAGCCAAGATAACAAACAGACAGCAATATTACATTTCCAAAATGAAAAACAAGAAGCTCTGGATGTTTTCAAAACAGCACAAGAGATAAAAACATAGCTCATCATTTGCCAGCCCCTTTTTGGAGTACTTTCAAACACTCCTATTTAATATTGCTCAATCTATAACATTTGCACAAATTCAAGTATATAAAAATGTACCAGCATGAAACTAGCGGCTGAAGTCTTACACATATTATGGCTAACTCGTGCCATGGCTTTTCAGAGGAGAGACAGAGGCAAGGCCCTGTGTGAAGGAGCATTAGGGTCCTTGTTGCCTCCCTCTTTATGCTGATTCTGTATAGTCCTATTTGCTCCCTGAGAGACTGCTGTTCACTGACACCAACATATGTTACAAGTGAGTAGCGCTTGCATATCAATTGCCCAGTGTAAAGGAGCAGCGGAGGGGAAAACCTCTATTCAGCAAAGGTATGGATAATTTAGAAGTACAAATTAGGCTATAGCAGCATATGTAGCATATATACTTTTGAAAAATGTGTATACAGGTGTCTGAAGAGAGTAGTGAAGCATTAGGCAGTAGCGTGAGACTGTGGCTGTATGTGGGCAGCACTTATTACCCTTTAGTTTTGCCACAGAGGAAGGTGTGGCACTGTCCTTCTGGAGCAGTGGAAGAGGGTGACTGATATAAGGCATGATGCTAATCAATTAGCAACTATATCATATGCCCACAATTAACTGAGAGCTGAATATATGTATGATGGTTGCCACATGATGTTTTTAAAAAGATGAGACAATAAATTTAACTTCAAAGATAAAGTTACACTGCCACCTAATCAACATATTTCTTAAGAATATACAGTGCAACCTTTGCTGAATATTTATAGTTTACCAATGCATACCACTCTGGCCTAATTCAATATACTAGAACAGCGGACTTTTTTCAAACTCTCTAATGCACATTCAGTTAAGAAAATACACAAAATCAGCAGTGACTTGCTACCAACAGTTCTGTTGCAAAGCAAAATGAGGAGACAAAGCCAAAGACAGTTGGATTATGGCAGTCCTGTGGACTGTTGGGGGTGTTGGAAAAACACAGCAGGGAGGAAATGAAGGAGTCCCACGCTCAGGCTGCTGACTTCCAGATGTGTCAGCAGCTGGGCTCTCAAATGGTATGGCTGACCTGAAAGGAAGGTACGGCACTGGCTGGGACAGGTAGCAGTGCTGGAGTTTACTGAAGTATGCTTTCAAAATAAAGACCTGTATTTTTGAGATTTGGATAATGTAGTGACAAAAGATTAAGGGAAGGAACAAAAGCTCTGCTTTATGCTACTTGTCCCCTCAGGAAGGTGGGTTCTTATGGATGCTTTAACTTGCTTTTGCCATTCTATTACTCTCTCTCCACAAAATGAGGCTAAATAGGTCAGCTATCCTATGGATGCTATGAAAGACTGATAAAAGTTGCTCTATAAAGGAAAACTGTTAGTTCATATACTGTTGTACAAGATATGCCAAAGACTTCGTGCTAGTCATTGCTCCTGGTTTTATATCATACTTCTACAGTTTGCAATATTTCACAAAGGTAACCAAAATCAAGATATAGCTTCTTTGCTTCATGCTGTGTAAAATGCTCATGCTAGAAAGCCCAGGGTTTATTTCATATATTACAAATATCACAGCGATCACATGAATACTGCCTTTGAGACAAAGGATTTTCCTTAACAAAAGGTGACATGTTTGGTGTGTTAGTTTTGTCACCCAAATTGTTCTTTTGTAGAATATCTACGGGGGGTATGATATAATAGGCATCACAGAAACATGGTGGGATGGCTCCTATGACTGGAGTGTTGGAATGGAAGGTTACAGGCTTTTTAGAAAAGACAGGGCTGGCAGGTGGGGAGGGGGGTTGGCCTTTATGTTAGGGATAGGCTGGAGAGTATGGAACTCTGTCTGGGGACAGGAGAGGAGTCAACAGAGAGTTTGTGGGTCAGGGTTAAAGGGAATATAGCTATGGGAGACATTACTGTGGGGATCTGTTACAGACCCCCTGATCAAGGAGAACCTGCGGATGAAGCACTTTATAGACAGATAGGAAAAGCCTCACACTCACAGGCCCATGTTCCCATGGGTGACTTCAACCACCCTGACATCTGTTGGAAGGACGGTACGGCCCGGCACAAGCAATCCAGGAGGTTCCTCGATTGTGTAGAAGACAACTTCCTTCTGCAAGTAATAGAAGAGCCGACAAGGAGAGGTGCCATGCTTGACCTCGTGCTCACCAACAGGGAAGGGCTCGTTGGAAACCAAGGGCAGCCTTGGATGCAGCGATCACGAGATGCTTGAATTTGAGATCCTCAGGACAGTGAGAGGAGCATGCAGCAAGCTCACTGCCCTGGACTTCAAAAGAGCAGACTTTGGCCTCTTCAGGAACCTGCTTCGTAAGGTTCCATGGGATACAGCCCTAGAGGGCAGGGGGCCCAAGACTGTTGGTTGATATTCAAGGATCACCTGCTGCAAGCTCAGGAGTGTTGCATCCCAACCAGAAGGAAGTGCAGCAGGAGGGCCAGGAGACCTCCTTGGATGGATAAGGAGCTGCTGAGGAAAACTCAAATGAAAAAACAGGCTTATAATAAGTGGAAGCAAGGACAGGTGGCATGGGAAGAGTACAGGGATGTTGTCCGGGAAGCTAGGGACCAGGTTAGGAAAGCTAAAGCTCAGTTAGAATAAAACTTAGCTAGAGGTATTAAAGATAACAAGAAGGGATTCTACAGGTACATAGCAAACAAAAAACAGACTAGGGAGGATGTAGACCCCCTCAGGAAGCTCTCAGGAGAACTGGCTACACAGGATTTGGAGAAGGCTGAGGTTCTTAATGACTTCTTTGCCTCGGTCTTCACTGGCAAAGGCTCTGACAACACCACCCAAGTCTCGGAAGGCAGATGCAGGGACTGTGAGAATGAAGACTTTGCGCCCACTGTAGGAGAGGAACTGGTTCGAGACCATCTTAAAAATCTGAATGTGCACAAGTCCATGGGGCCTGATGAGATCCATCCGCGGGTCCTGAAGGAGCTGGCAAATGAAGTTGCGAAGCCACTGGCCATCATATTTGAAAAATCATGGCAGTCAGGTGAAGTTCCTGATGATTGGAAAAAGGGAAATATAACCCCCATTTTCAAGAAGGGGAAAATGAATGACCCAGGGAAGTACAGACCAGTCAGTCTCACCTCTGTGCCTGGCAAAATCTTGGAGCAGATTCTCCTGGAAGGCATGCTAAGGCACATGAAAATCAACAAGGTGGTTGTGAGGTGGGCTGATGCCAACCTCATGAAGTTTAACCATGCCAAGTGCAAGGTCCTATACCTGGGTCGGAGCAATCCCAGGCACAGCTACAGGTTGGGTAGAGAAGAGATTTGGAGCAGCCCTGTGGAGAAGGACCTGGGGGTGTTGGTGGATGAGAAAATGAACATGAGCCAGCTTCAGTGTGCGCTCGCAGCCCAGAAAGCCAACCGTATCCTGGGCTGCATCAAAAGGAGCATGACCAGCAGGTCAAAAGTGATCCTGCTCCTCTACTCTGCTCTTGTGAGACCTTACCTGGAGTATTGTGTGCAGTTGTGGTGTCCTCAACATAAAAGGGACATGGAACTGTTGGAACAAGTCCAGAGGAGGGCCACAAGGATGAGCAGGGGACTGGAGCACCTCCCGTATGAAGACAGGCTGAGAAAGCTGGGGCTGTTCAGGCTGGAGAAGAGAAGGCTGCTTGGAGACCTCATAGCAGCCTTCCAGCATCTGAAGGGGGCCTATAGGGATGCTGGGGAGGGACTCTTCATTAGAGACTGTAGTGACAGGACAAGGGGTAATGGGTTAAAACTTAAACAGGGGAAGTTTAGATTGGATATAAAGAAGGAAATTCTTTCCTGTTAGGGTGGTGAGGCACTGGAATAGGTTGCCCAGGGAGGTTGTGAATACTCCATCCCTGTCAGTGTTCAAGACCAGGTTGGACGAGGCCTTGGGTGATATGATTTAGCGTAAGGTGTCCCTGCCCACGGCAGGGGGGTTGGAACTAGATGATCTTAAGGTCCTTTCCAACCCTAACTATTTTATGATTCTATGATTCTATGATATTATGTACCTTCCTAAATATGCTGAGAAAGCTTTTGCCAGATACTCTATGGCTATTATTCCAAAAAGCAAGAAAGATGCTCTGAAAAGAGCATTTCTTTTATAGAAGATAATGGAAGGGTAAAGTTATCCTAAAGGTAAAGTAAGGTCAAAGCTGTTTAAAGCCATCAAACAATTTATCCTGGAGAAAGAATACTGGCAGGCTAAGCTAATCAAACAGTTTGGTTGACTGAACACTGGCTAACACACTATGGCACTTTATTGACTTTCCAGAACTTGTCAATCCTTTCAGCCTCCCCTGCATTACTGTAGAACGACATGCACACGTCAGTAGCGCTGCTACAGTTCTAACTGCAAACAAGGCAAATATTTCTGAAATACTCCTCACTGCCCGTTAAACCTTAGCACTTTCTCAAGCTGACAAAAAGACTTTTTAAGTGTTGTAAACTACTTGGACAAAGGTCTCTTTGATTTCCCAGAGAACTTCTGGAAAGTCACGTTGTCTTGACATGCCTGTGAAATAAAATCTGTTGTAAAAAAACACTCTTTTCTTTTTTTTAATCCTGCCAGTTGTGCAGTCTTGGACATACGTTTGCATATAAGCAAACTGCATTTGTAATGTAGGTTATATGTGATCTATGCAGTGTTTTTCAAAAATGGGTGTGCCTATTATCATTATTGCTGTATTCTGTTGCTGCCTTGATGGTTTACAATTGAGAATTTCAGTCTAAGCTTGTGTTTCCCCTTCTTTTGCTAGCAGTCCACAAATCTTTCTCCCATTCTGCTGAATGAAGATTTTGTGGCTTTGCTTCTTTCTCTTCACATAAGCTGCAGTCAGTTCAACCTTTCATATAGTCACTTCAGTGCTGTACACTTCATGAAGTAATTAAAATTTGTAAGAAAGGGATCATTGCAGTCAATTGCAGGAATAGGGAAAGAAATAACTAACTATATTCAATCACAGCTAGAAAGAACTCCATAAAATGTTCCTGTGGTCTCAGAGAAACCAGATGGTTCAGAACTTGCATGGTGTGTATAGTTGTCCTGCTATGCTGAAAACTAGAGAATTTATAGAGCTGCCAGGCCAAATCCTGCACTCACCAGAACATAAATATACAATAATACCATTAGCCTTTGTGGATTTATGTTGCTGCAAGGGAAATCAGAATCCGACTATTTGTTTTCCCTGCTTCCTATGATGAATATTGTGCTCATTATAAATACACAGTATAAGGAAAACCCAAGTGTTGAGATTAGAATATATGTATTCTAAAGTGGCTGGGAAAAAATTGAGACAAATAGATGTTCCTGATGAATACATACAGTAATGTCCAGCTCCTGCTCTTCACAAAGTAGAACACAACACTTTTTCAAACTTGACTTTGATCAGAACAAAATGAAACCATGGTCATTTGCCAGTCTTCTTTTCTTAAAGGGTTTGCCCTAGGCAGGTTTGAAATGACAGCTTAGAAAGTGCAGAGAGAAATATGGAATTAAATATGACATTTTTAATTTCCTATAGCTAGATTTCAGAATTTTATGGGACTAAAATGTAACCTGAATCCAGTGTCAGGTGTTTTAAGTTTAAACAAAGGCAAAGACATAATAAAAAATGGGACATTATGTTGACCCTTGTTCATCCTTGTCACAATTCTGGATATTAACGAATTTTTTTAAGGTAGGAGCACTAAGTATTTTATACAAATGAACTTTGGATGCCCTCTGGTACCAAATACAAATTAGCTAAATTAGCTGTGTACTGTACAGCGCTTACAGAGGAAGGCCAGGGCAAGTCACCTGTGGTTTGACCAATTAAAGGCCGAACTCTGTTATGAAGGACACTGGGATGGTCTCCAAGCAGGAAGCAGCTTGATGCAGCCAAGTTTGGAGGAGGAGCTGTGAAAAGATTCAGCAGCTTTGGGGGTTCAGACCTGAGTCTGTATCTGGGCTACCTAGGTTTATGGGTCTCCAGTTTCTGAACGACGCTGGCCTGCTAGAAAAGCAGGTTATCCTGGGACTGTATGTGCTCAAATCCATACTTCAGTTCACAGTCTGAAGCAGGTCACAGACGGTTATATTCAGCACTCGGTCTTGCTGCGCTGCTTCTGGAGCTCTGTGACCTGGTTCAGGGAGGAGCAGGGAATTAAGGTGGGATGCACCTAGTGCTTTTCTTTTCTTTTCTTCTTTTCTTTTTTCTTTTCTTTTCTTTTCTTTTCTTTTCTTTCTTTTCTTTTCCTTTTCTTTTCTTTTTCTTTTCTATTCTATGTTCTTTTTTCTTTTCTATTCTATTTTCTTTTTTCTTTTCTGTTTCTCTTTCCTTTCCTTTTTTTTTTTTTAATTAAATTAGAGCATCACAAAACATGTAATGGTTGTTGTTACCACCAAATTAGTCTGATCTTTGACTTTGTGTCTGAATGTGCAGGAGCTGTGAAGCATTAGAAATCAGTTCATAAGCTACTGTAGCTTCTTGTTTACCTAACAGGCAATTATTCCTATTAAAAACCTTTGATAAACACTTCAGGGCTAATGACATATTTCTGTAAATAGTATTCCTAGCAGACATCATGAGGCCACAAACTAGTCATCATGATAGGCATCCTAAAATATTGTGGATAATATCTACGATCAGCCAGGCAGGGATTTCCTGGGCAAATGCAGATTTATAGCACCATATAAGACCAACTCCAACTCCAATGATGTATCAGGGTGCATTTTGAAGTGCCTAATCTTAATTATTCTAATTCTCTGTTAAAAGACTTTTTGAACATAACACCTTTATTCAATTGACAGAACCTTGTATGTCATTAGCTGCAGAAACTGGATGTAACAAGTAAGGGTGTAACTGGACAAGTAAGGGTGTAACTGGATGTAACAAGTAAGGGTGTTTTACTGTAAGGGTGGTGAGGCACTGGAATGGGTTGGCCAGGGAAGTTGTGAATGCTCCAACCCTGGCAGTGTTCAAGGCCAGGTTGGACAGAGCCTTGGGTGGCATGGTTTAGTGTGAGGTGTCCCTGCCCATGGCAGGGGGTGGAACTAGATGATCTTAAGGTCCTTTCCAACCCTCAGTATTCTATGATTCTATGAAGTGGTGTCCCATCTAGAGCCTGCACAGGATTGATATTAGCAGAAATCTCTGTTTATCTGAAATAAAAGTTATTTCTTCGTTTGGCTGAATTTACTTGTAATATTTCCAGACTTGACAGAAATTCACAATAAGATCGTGATTTATAGACGTGTTTCTGAATCAAAAATATAACAGAAAGATCTTATTTTCAGACTGATTCTGTTCCCTTATGTATTCAGAGTAGGGGTGTTCTAATGTCAAAAATCCACACGTACTAAATATCTTTCGAGCAGCTACTTTGCCATTTCTGTTGCACTGAATTTCCAAGGGGGAAATCTTCCTTAAGCTGCAAAAACGCAGTACAGAGCTTTAAGTATAAGCACAAGAGGATTACAAACCTGATAAGCTTATTTTGAAGAGGACAAGGATCTCACATTTCACATACATTTTTTCCGCCCATAGGAAATCATAAAAGTCCATTCTATTTTCTAGACACATCTTGAACAATTCAGAAAACACACTTGAGAAGAATTATCTGCATTAAATATAAGGTCTCAACAAACATGAACATGCCTTCAGACGTTTCTTTCTTAACTGCTTAGATGTCTTGTCTGACATAGCGCGCACAATCATTCCTTTAGAGAAACGTTCTGAGTAATAAGCTGATAGAAATGTGATCAGATTGGCTATTGGAGTTGCATTCTCATGCCTTGAAAAACTGATTGCTGTTTTGCATCTGTTCATGGAGAGCCTGAATTCTGCTCTGCCACACACTTTTGCAGTAAATGGATGTAAGCTGTATTGTGATGATGATGTTGCAAGTGGGACTCAGTTTCTGTAAGACCAGCAATCTGAAATGGCAATGTAGGTCAACAAATACATTTCCCTGTACTAGCAGGTAGCCACAGAGTCCTGAATGGGCAAAAAAATACCCAAATCCAACTGCCCAAGTTATTTTATTGGGAACAAACAACATCTGCAGTAAAACAAAACAAATATCTGCAATGACCTACAGAAGGGAAGCAGGATAAATCCAAGATATTGCTAGTATTGCAGGTTCCAACATAGCAGGATTTTTTTTTTCTTGTTGCTTTTTTGTGTTTTTTTATTTTTATTATTATTTTTTTATATTCACAGGGGATGTAGGACAAAGATATCAATACAGAGAAATGCAGATACCAATATAGAGAAACATAAGAAAACAGCGAAAATCCCCTAACCATCACACTTGGATTAGGGAAAAAATTCTTCCTGATCCTAGATATGGTTACCAGTTTAACTATAAGTTTACTTCAAGTGGCACCAGGAGCAGTGCAGTGCTTGCTTTTGCATCCCATACAGACACGTGGCCTATTTCCAGTTGGCTGGTCAATAGAAGAACATAACAAAAACAAACAAAAAAAAAACAAACAACCTAGGAGCCAATTTATGCATCAAGAGAGAAAAGGAAAAAAAACTAAATCTTTCTTTGCCCAAAGGCAGGCAGTGAATGCCCTGAAGCACAGGATTAATACAATATGATATATGTCATGAGAAGTGATCCAATTTCCTTTCAAAACTTCATTCATATCTGTCCAAGGCTGCACTGGGTATTGGAAGGCATAGCTTTCAAAACTTGTTTCTTCAGGTATAATTTCTTCCTGTGGAAAAAAAAAGGAGAAGCTTTTATCTCTGCAGAATTGAATACTGATCTAAAAAGATATTTCAAAACCTGAAGTCAGCAAAATAAATAACCTGTGCCAGGAACCTGCTGGTAGATGGTCATCAGGGAAATGGAGACAGATAGCAGAGGTGCAGGCAAAGGAATGGGGAGTACGGGCTTCAGAACACCATGCTTTTTTACATCCTTTTTTTTTTTACATGCTTTGTAAAAACCTTCCTTCCACAAAAAGTCTATGCCCTCTACCTCCATATCACATATTAAGATTCATTGCTTTGACAAGAAGATATATCAGTAGGACTGGGTGCTTGACTGACTGGCTTTCTAGGAAGTCTCGTTTCACATTTTGGGCACCATATTTAAATTCTGTCATGAGAGGCATTTTACATCAACAGAAAGAGATAGAACTGTGGTGGTGGCAGTGAGGATCATTGCAAAATATGGTCTGTATGTATTTAGGGATGTCAGAGTTTTATTTTATTTCTGCTGCATACTGAACACTTTTTTTTCTGATGCATTTACTTTCTCTTCATGGTTTATTAAGGTTATCTTTTTCTATCTGATTACATAGGTTAATTGAAAATAGAACCTATGGAAGATGAAGGTATTACCCTCCTCTAGACTAATGTATTTGTGTATGTGAGTATCCGTGTGTGTGCATTTCTGGACCAAACCAAAACCAAATTTGGGAAGAAAATATCCATTATTTTTATTGGAGTCAATATTTGTTTCAAATATATTTTTTTTTAGCTGTATTAGTGCCTACAAATCCAACTGGAGATTAGGGCCCCTACTTGGCATGCACTGTACACATCTATAACAAAAAGCATACCCCACCAAAACCTTATCATCTACACAGTTAATGGGAGATAATAGCGGGTACAATAGGCCCGAGCAGAATGAAGAAGTAGAGATGCAGTTTAATCAGTGTAATAGGCATCAACCTGAAATGAGCCAAAGACTTATCTTGCAGTGCTTGCTCAAGGCAAAGGGTTCTGTTATCTTCATGCACCTGTTTTGCACTGTAAGAAGGAAATGCCCTCAGGAAGATCATTCCCCTTTCTGGCCATCATTTATTGTCAGTGATATCAGTGATAAAAAGTAGAGCTATTATTACCTTAATATGTACCTATTTCAAAGAGAAGAGTTTACCCTGATCCACATGATCATGGTAACATAAAAAGGGAAAAAAAAAAAGTTTTCCTGTATAAATAATATTTATAATACTTTAGATTTCAAAAGATAGTAATGCAAATGGCAGTAGAAAAACAAAGGTATTCCAAAGGAAAGGGGATGTACAGTCAGATTTGCTAGAAAATCAATACATGTTTATTTCCACTAGATAGGACTATATCATTCAGGAAAATGGTAATTTTCTTTATACATATTTAAAGCTGTCAACTTGAATACAGCTTAAATTAGTTATAGCTAGAAGTCTCATTCAGTGCATGATTTGTATGAAAGATGGTGACTTTATGGCACATTTTTATTCACTTCTGTTTGATGGTAGATATTGTTGCCTCAAATCAGTTTCTAGCAGATGATTTTCACACTACCAAAATCACAATGAGTGTGCAGAAGAGGTCCCTTAGGTTGTCTTTGTTGGCAGTTTGGCACTTACCAACCTGTTGAAAGTTGCATAAATGAATATATTTCATGGTAAAAATGTTTTCTATATAGGAAAAAAACAATGCCATATTCACAAGCCAACAGACATCTTTCATTTTGAATCTGCTGCTTCTTGAAAAAAATAGAAAAAAAACACTTCAGCTTCTCAAAAAAAAAGACAATTTTAAAAATAAGAAATATCTTTCTTGAAATACATATTAATAAATGAGATTTGCACTGTGCATTTAATACATAGCTAGTGACTCATGAATTATAGCTTTTAAGCGCTGACTTGGATATCTAACATCCCAAAATAGAAGGCAAGCCAGAGAGTGAGAAAATTCCTTCCACCTCCTTCTGGACAACCTTTTCCAAGGGCTTCCTGATAAATGAGAAAAAAAGTTTCAGAAAATGTATTTTTTTTCCTAGTGGAAGAGGGTAGAGTTTCACTGAATTCATGATTTTCTGATTTCACGTGCCATAATCAACTGCAGATTTCTCTAGCAGTAGCATCATAGGAGCTGATGCTTTTGTCCTCATTAGGTTATTCTGCTTCTCAGCCTGCTTCTCCTGAGGGTCCCCACCCACAGTGTTCCATCAGGAATGGATCTCACAGAAATATACTTGGAGCAGTGATGACGATATAGCAGAATGAACACACTGTCAAACTCCGTATTTCCTTTATTTATTGAATGTAGGAAAATGCAGATACATATTGCAGCTATATAGTACAGTAATATATCACCCAGACCTCAGTTATAATATATATATGTATGTAGCAAATTCAAAACATCACACAATCAGTAATCCAACACTTGGAGTGCGTGATGCTCCAGTACGATGGTAGGGGTTAATCAAGGTCCATATGTGGGTGAAGTTTGTCTGAGGGCATGCATGTGACTGCAGAAAGACACTGCTTTCTGGCTACTTTTTGAAGTTGAAAACAACAATTTCCAAGATATATAGTTTTGCATCTCTATCAAGGAAAGGAAAACACGTGCCATTCATTTGATAAAAAGGTGGGCTAATTATCAGGCAGCCAGATGGCAAAATACAAACTATAATTCACAGGCAAGTATTCAGCACAGATCAACACCTCTCATATGGCTCCCACACCTAAACAGCAGTAAAAACACAGGGCTACAGTAATGAAATGCTGCAAGGATTTCAAGAAACCATCTAAACCATCTTCTTGCATTCAGCAAGGAAATGTTGGGTCAGTGCAATATAATTTTTTCACAGAGAAACTTCATGGACAAAAGTTCTCAGTAATTAAAAATTCCTTCATACACAAAATGGGGAAAAAAAAACAAACAGAGCAAAGCCTTGGGAAATTCACAGAAACCCAAACCACAAAAACCTCAGAAGAGAGGATAACCACAACACACATCCTGACTGCTGCAGACACATGTGGCTCTTTAATGTGGTTACAAGTAGAGCATGCAACAGGAACCTTTTATTGCACATGCGATCATTCAAACACATACTGAGCAAACAAAAAAAATACATTTCCATAACATGTGCAAAAAACCCAGCATCTGACACTGACTGCAAAACACACTTTGCTGTAAGGGGCTCAGAGAAAGCAACGTGATGGACCTGAATAGAATATGAACAATGTTCACCACAAATCAGTTCCAAGAAAAGGCAGCCGATGAATCTGCACAGGCAGTGATGCAGCTGCCATTGGCTGGGTGTATGTGGAACGAGGCCCTGCCACACACCAGAGACCATGAGCTGTCCTGGGCACTGGCAGCAAGAAAGGGGTCCTAAACCCTATGAACACTTGTAAATCTTGTCCTTGCAGAAATCAGTCTGAAACTCCTTCGAAAGAAGGTAACTCCTGTGCTTGCTCTGGACTCAAACACCCGTGAGTCTGGGGTCTTCTTTGTGTAACTGCTGATTTGCACAGGCACACCTGAGAAACATTGCTGTGGCATCCTGCAGTCTGGGGACCTGTTTTGGATTTGTCTGCCTTTGTGCCTCAGTACTGAGTTTAAGACACACCGCCTGCTGACTGCTTGAGGACAAATGAAGAGGATGGCATCTTCTTGTACTTTGTGGTTTTTAATTAGTTGTGTATTTCTTAACTAGGTTCTATAAGACAGAAGAGGGTATGTTGGAAGCTTTCTTAGGCATTAGTAATTGTCAGCAGGGAATATATTTGGGGTTTCTGCTCTATGCTCAGAAGAGGAAAAAAGAAGTCAGAACATATGTACTTTATATTAGAGCTTTTTCTGAAAAAAAATCCTAATTAACATAAATGGTAGTCTGACTTAAAGAACTGCTCTTGTTTCTATTTCTTACAATTGGCGGTTTGTTTTAGGGTTTTTTTCACCCCCCTGAATAAGAGAAAGCAGGACAGGAATCTTGAGTTTCTTTCCCTCAAAAATGTTAACAGTGAACACTGACCAGAGCCACTTCTTCAAGGGTGCTGATGGCAGACAGGAGGGCTGGCTTTCAAAGAGCACTGGCCTCTTTGGCAGCTCTTTGAGGACGCCCACTAAGAGCAGCACCATTTGCATTCTCCAAGGGCTTCACCCATGCAGGTTTTTGCTGCCCTCTCATACGAACAGTGGGTGGTGAAGTTTGCCCTGAAGTTACCACAGTTCAGTCCCCTGAAAGTTCAACATTCACAGGGGATGTGAAGCCAGAAAAAGAATGGTGATCACTGGCGGGTATCTGTGACTGCAGACATCAGCTGCTTGGTTCTGCAAGCTAGTGAGGTCTGCCTGTTGCCTTCAGACCCAAATTCAATGCAGTTACATGGTGGAAAGTGTAGACTAGCAGAGCATTGCAACTAGAGCTTTTCCTAGTTGGAAGGAAGGGAAAGCTTTTTATCTTTGAAATTTAGCTTTCATTCATTTGCACAAGTCCTGTGGCTATCAGTGGGTTTTAACGGTTTTTCTCCTGGCTGGTACTTTGAAATTTAACTTTCTATACAGATTGTAAATGTAACAGACATGTATATTTCCTTCACATTTACATTTACAAACTGACATGTTTGGAATATTTTGTGACCTAATCGTATCATGAAAAAGCAAAGTGTATCAATGCACTGAACACACAGAACATGAGAGATATATTTGTGCATGCACAGACAGTGTGAACAGCAAATTTAACTACATTTTTTACTAGAATTACTGAACTGCTGGCAGCAGATTTATTTAAATTAACCTGGCTACATGAGATTTAACATTGGGAAGCAATAAGGATGGAAATGGAATTTCCTCAGCTGATATATAGCTATTGTTCATATTCAGATTCTGCAGGAATGTTAACTAGAAATTTAATGACATGCTTTTGTTAATAAACTCAGCTCTGAGAGGTACTTCCATAACAACACTTACCCTCTGCCTTGGTTCCAGCAGTTCAAGATGTTCTCTGCCTAAATACTGTTTCTTCTACAGTAGCTTAGATGCATCTGGATGGCCCAGAGAAAGGTTGCATTAAGTCAAGAACCTAGAGAAACAGAAGTGGCTTTGTCGTATAAGGTGAAAACGCTTATGAAGCTTGTGAAGTGGGTGTTGGGCACTTAGTTTCCTTGGAGTTTCTTTTTCACAAGGTTACAGACCAGTGTACTTCAAATTATAGATCAGATGGGCTGTGTTTCAGATTCCCTACTCAGATGTTCCCAATGGCTCTGCTTTCTAAATGGGAAAGATTTTACTGCTCCTACCATGAACTATCACTGCCTACCCCTGTATGTGCAAAATCTTCTTGAGGATTTGTATTTTTTTTGCCACAATATTTACAACTACAAAATACTTCCATAATCTTAAGATATCTAAAGAAATTCAAACACATATCATTTTCTTCTTCAAGAAGCTTTGTATAAATCAAAGGGTTGTTGTGTTTTGTCTCATTTTGTTTTTCCAAAATAAAAAGTGACACTCAATGTAGTAGCAGTATTAAAGTCATATAGCGCAAATGACCTAAATGATCCAGGACAAGGGTGTCTGTTGCTGGCATTTGATACATATCCCTGAAGCCCTTGACTGACAACTGAGGACAACACTACATCTGGACCACACACTTCCATAACTACAGAAGATAGTTTAAAATATAGAAACAAGAGGCTTCTTCTTCTAAGCAGGGTTCAGTCTTTACTGGAAAAGTAAGTCAGAAGAAGAAGGGTAATATCCCCCTTGCAGCTAACCACTTTGCTGAGAATAAAATAGAGAATGTATCCCATAGCAATGTCTTAGTGGCATTAGGATCTGGTACTGATCTCAGACATAGGCATAATTACTGTGAAATCATCTCCTCTGTAGAGGCATAAGCAAGATTCTGTAAAATCTTTTCTATGCATTTACCCAGGATTAAACCTGATTCTCACTGTGAAACTGACTTGAAAAAGCAAAGGATCCTCAAAAGTTAAGACAAACTTCATCTGGAGACAAGATATTTTTGGTCCACAACACCCATATCCACATGAATTGTCAGCTACAAGCACATGCAATGTGTGCTACAGAGTCATGATCATATTGGGGCAAAAGAGGCACCAGATGGTGAGAGATGTGAGGGCCACAACCTCAGGGTTCTCTGCAGGGCCAGGGCAGACTCTGGAAGAAGCATCTGGCAGCTGAAAGGAGCACAGAGGGCAGCAAGGCTAAGTGGGAGAGAGCTCCAGAGGAAAGAACACTGGGGGGAATAAAACAAATGTGTCCAGTGTACCAAAATGTCCTGCCCCTGTCAGAATACAATAAACAGCTTCGTGCATGGACCTGCAAGACCTGTGTATAATCAGTGCTTGGTTAATTTACCCTATTAAAATAATTCTATGCATGGAGAGAGGAAAATCCATGAGCATTTATTGCATCTGAAATTCACTTGCATAAACAAAACCTCTAGTATTGCTTCACACATGATTTCACTTACCTCTGTTTTATATCACTGTAATCCCAGTAATTTCAGCAGACATTTTACACTGCAGCATCTAAGGCCAGAGTGTGTCCCTTCCAACAGACTTTAAATATCGTGATCTTGGAAGGGATTTTTCATCTTGTGGGATACAAATTTTTACTGGGAATATTCAGACTGTAGTTTTTGTACACATTTTAAAAATTGTGTGTAAAGGGCCAAAAACAGCCTCTGTGAAAACGAAAGTTTGAAACGCTGAAAGATTCAAATATTTGTGAGATTCAGAAATTCAATAGATATACAATTCCAATAGCAAAAATGATTGATTGTTCACTGCAGATTACCTCACAAAACATGCATTACATTTAGTCTTTTGTCTAATGTGTAGGTCAGCAATCTGTAGTTCTGAAATTTTCCCTTTTAATTAGTCAGTTCACAATATTTGACATTTGACCAAGATTAGGTTTTGCTTATTTCAGTGTAGGTGATGACTTTATCAGAATCTTAATTACGGGGCTCCGAGATTAAATTTTAACCTCTGTCATGCTTAGTTTGTAGCGTTCATGGACAAACTCAGTATATACTGTACATTTTTTTAAGGAAACTTCTTTTCCTTAGATTTTTTACATTAGCAACATAGTCCCTGATTAAAACAAGTCTGTACAAGGAAAAGTGAATTGTGCAACTCCACTAGTATCATCCCTCCCTCTGTATCCCTGCAGATTGGTACTGCATCCTGCTGCTCTTCATTCCACATCCTTAACTGTGTGCTAAGGGGTGATGGTCATTCATTTGCTAAGAAATGTCTTCTGTAATGCTCAAATGTTGTTAAAATGTGGGGAACATGTCTAAAACCACTGCAGCCAGCTGTAAAGAAGTCCATGACAAAAATTACTCTGATGCCACGCTCCTCATTGTAGCACATACATTTATGATGCCCACAAGGTACTGCACGACATTGTGAGGACACATTGACTGAAATAATGAGTGGCCACTGTACAGTAACATCTCATTTTACAGTGGGGAACCTGTGTATGGTTCCACACAAAGACTGATTAGCACCAGATTATAAAAATTGCATTACAATTGGCACCCCAATGAGCTTGCTGGAATGATTATTAAAATGGTAGACTGGGCTTCCTGAAGCATACATGTTCCCTAAGGCACCTCCTGCTGTTCCAGATGTCAGAATTGGGATGGAAATGGTTGTAGTTGACCTCACTGATACATAAATAATTATAATGGTGGCATACAGTATAGAGGTCACATACCTACCAAACTCCAAACAAAACAAGTGTTCCTATGGTCCTTTTTCTGGTCCAGAATTCAGAAAACCTGCATTCAGTTCCTGTCTCTACTATGTACTGCCTGTACCAGTGAAGTAACATCCTTGTGGGTAAAGGCCTAACCCAGTTGCTGTCACTGGCGAAATTCTCGCTGACTTGCACAGAGACATTAGTTCTTAACGTTTATGTTCCTCATCTAGTAAATAAAGAAGATATTTCATTTCTCCTAGAATATCTGCCTATTGCTTCTTTATTTAGACTATAATGTTTTTGGACAAAGACTGTTGCTAATTTGGACCCTTCTATGAAATTAAGGTCAGTAGCAACCTGTGTCACCCCCAAGTCAAGTAACACCAGCATGTAACAGCCCAAATATCAGTACCTTAGGTTTCTAAAAACTAAGTGTGCTCACCAAAGGGTAGAAAAATACAGCTAACAATTTGTCAGAGGTTTATATGGTCATGCTGTGGCATGCAAGTGGTCCTGTACTATGGTTAGCCCTCCAGTACTTTTCCTGTACCTTCACAGTCAGCACTACACCAGGTGCCCAGAAAGAATAATGATGTTTTCCTGCAGCTCACTGGGAATTTAGAGCAGCTCAGCTGCCCCAGGCATTTAGAACAATTAGACCATTCTCTATAAAATGCTCACGATTAGACAATAGTCTGATCATTCCAGCACAGCTGATACTTTTTAAAGTGGCCATTCTCAGTTGAGCCAGATTATTGTGGTTAAGAATATTAAACTTACTCTCAGATAATATCTACCACAAAGTCTCAGTGAAGATCTCTCTGAGTTACAGTGATATAAATAATACTTAGATAATTACTGTGGGAATTAACTGATATTTAGCAATTTCCATTTTATTACAGCATTTGCCCTTTGAAAGCTGAAGTGATAGGTTCTGTAGGAATATTCAATGCTTGTGGAAACACAACTGTAATTAATGATAACAGCAAGATCAATTGAGACAAAAATGTGATGAAGTCTCATAGAAAGTTTACAATTTAAATAAAAATATATTTGCAACATTAGTGCATTTAAAAAGCATTTGTTCAGTTTGTTCTATGCATTCAACAAAAGTTTTAAATAAGTACTGGAAGAATTATTTTTTTGTCCAGAAATGCTAAAGTTGAAATGTTACTTGTAGTTTTTCCTTGAGTGACACAATCCATTCTACTGGTGAGACCATGTAGTTCTACAGTCTAGTAATATCTTCTTCCAGTGTGATACATTTTGCCTTACGCTACAGTACAGAGTGAATAATTTTCCATTGTAAGTAGGACTGTTTTCTCACTTCAGCAGAAAAAGAAATGCTTAATTTTCATCTCACCAGCATTTAATTCACTTTGGGTCTATTTTTCATTCTAGCTAGTTGTGTAGATCATGCCCATCTGTTTCTCTGCAAGTCAAGTGATATTTTTTATTTTTGAAATGTGTTCTTCTTTTTGTATATTGCAATACATCTGAGAATAATATTTTGCTGACCGATTGACTAAAAAGAGCACTAAAGAGTTTCCTTCACACCCATGAGGTTCACAGTAAGTGCAAAAATTTTCTTTGGTCACAGCAAAAATGAAAGCAATTATTTTCAGGAGTTCCAGGTTTATGCTATGCATTCACAGTCAAACGCAAACTCTGGTTTCTAAATGCAAATGATTTAATATAGTCTCTCAGCTCTAGAAGAATGTATAAGAATAAGGAACAGAAAAATTATAGCTTAAATCCACATGGCAGCCTTCTGCTCAGATCATGAATAGACAGCAGGAAATAAAATATACAAAGAAGGAAAAGCAAAACAAAAGGAAAAAGGAGATACAGCCATTCAGCAGTAAAAATAGTGAAACAATTTCAAGGGGTCACTTATAATGGAAAAGCAGATTCTTTAGTTTCAGATGAAAATATGAATGAAACCCAAGAGGTTGTAGAACATTTTTATTATCATATATTATAGCGGTGTGACCCAACTTGTCCACACCGATGGGGAAAAAATTCTTTCTGACCTCAGAAGCACTTCTCAGCTTGGGCTCCAGCTGCTGTACAGGAGTAATTTTTCCTTACCTCATTCCCTTCCCATGTGGGAGACACCAGAGCAGGTAGTAGATACAGATATTTGTGATAATTTTCTGTCACATATTCAAGGGGAAGAAAGACAGCACAGAGTGTCAGAGACATACCACCTTCAAGAGCTGCTCCTGGAAGGAGTAGGTTACCCAGCACACCCAAGTTGCTCAGAGCTACTGCTGAAGGCATGAAGACGTGGCTTTGTCTTTGACTTTCTGACTCCTGTTGCAGTTAAGCTTTTTCTTTTCAAACTTATGGAAAAAAAACAGTTGTTTTAATGAGATACTTCAAATAATGTCACACAGTGCTGAATAGCTCCCTTGGCAGGCTACCACTTCACAGTCCTTCCATAAATATGAAACATACAGAGGGGTTCTGCTCTCAGCTCTCTCATTCAGGAATAAGCTATTGGCTCCCTGGATTTGTGTTTTTGACTGCAGGGATTCTGGAGCAAAGCCAAAGAATCATTCCTAAGCAATTCTGAACATAGAGTGGACTCAGTTTCATCTGTTTTGAGGCATTTTCACTTTATTTTCTAGTCTGTCTGTCCAAGGATGTGAAGGTTACAAAATTGCATCATTTGTCTCTTCTTTTAGGTGGCTAGCATCCTCTGCCTCCCCATTCCCTTCTCCTCATTATTTTTGGTACTCCTTGACCAGTTTTGGCCCCACATAGCAGATGGTTAGAGATCACAAACACAACAAACATCTACACTGAAATCTATAGGCTGATTAAAGATGAGAGACCCCACTGGCGCTTCTTCCAAAGTAAATGAGATCTCTTTAGTAGCATCTAGCTGGTCAATCAGCTTGTATGCCCTGACTGGCCATTTAGCATGCACATTTTACCAGGCTGTACAGCTGAAAGCTGAAAAAATAGCTTGAACTCATAAGAAGTGCTGGTGAGGGGAAAGCTAAGCTAACACCAGTGAGCTGGAGAACCACTCTAGTATGAAGAAAGGGTATGGGGCTTTGTGAAGTTGCTGCGAGTACTGCGGGGCAAGCTAGGAGAACAGTAGGAATCATGGCAGCAAAGCAAAGGAACATAAGGATGAGCTGAGTGCATTGTGGTGAGTACTTCAAAGGATATATATACTACACAGACCCAAAGGAAACCCAGCTTCACCAGTCCCACTGGCTGTGGATTAACTACTTGGGCACAGTTACTTCGCCAGGACTTGAGGAATGGAAAAGAGTCCATGGTTTGGAGATTCCAAAAGAACTCAGGCAATTGAGTCTGCAGTATGGCCCTTCCTGCTATTAAGCAGGAGGGACTGAGAAAGCCCACCAACAACTCCAGGGGCAGCCCCAACCGTTCTGATCCAAAGGGATCCCAGAAACTTCAAATAAAACAATCACTTTTTATTTTCCCTGCTCAGACAAGTCAAACCAGGCCTAGACTGTATACCTTTCATGCTGTGTGACTAAATTCTACCTGGCTCATTGCTTTTCCATTTCCGTTTCATGGCTTGATTCTCTGCTATCTTAATTCGTGTAACTATATTGCTTCTTCATTTCCATGGATCTGAATTGAGAACACAGAACAGCAGAACAGGAAATTATTCTCCAGTCTTGCAGGATCTTCATCCTTCCTCCACGCCTTTTCTGACCAAAATTTAAGTTTTTAAAAAATGTTAGAGGAAATAAGATAAAACCTATACCTTTATGCTGGAACAGCCCTGTGATGTTGGCATTCACACAGGAACTGTATCATCACCTGAACATAAAGCAGAGTTAATTTAGCAGGATTCAGATCCAACCTTATAGCAGTTTATGAATGCTTGATTTTTAATATACAGCATTTGCATCTAAACCTACAAAATGCACAAACATGTATCTATGGATCACTTCTCTGTATGATGTGTGATACACAAAAATCTGCAAAACTGTTTTTCCCAGCCCTGCCACCATAGACAAGCTTTTTAACTTTTCAGATTTTTTATGTATACATGTATTGCATGCACGTTTGTGTGTGTGTCTGTACATACATACAGATATGCACATATACAAAAATCTGAAAGTGTTGTCAGGAATCCAAATATGATTACAGATGAGTGCTGTTGCATGCAGCTCCCAGTGCACCTCAGCCATCAGTGAAGCTACAGGACTGAGACAACTCTAGCCCCTTACAGTTAAGGTGTTTTGCTGTTTGTGAACTATTTTACCCTTTCGGTGAAGGTAATCTCTCAGGGCAGCTGAATTATAGGATGAGATGGTGACTGCCTCACTGAGCAGGTCCAGTGTCCTAGCAGGCTCTAACAGGATCGATTCATCAGCCAAAAGGGAAAGCAGCACAGAACAATCAGAGAGAGTTACATTCCTGCTGAGTTGTACTGATAGGCAGATAAGCTGCTGCATTGTGCACATGTCCTTTACTAGATTAAATAATTAAGCAATAGGTGGACATCTCTTCCTTAGAGTTTAAGATCATTAAGCAAATTTATTTGGAAGCATTGCTAGGCTTGCAATTATTCTTATTAGATATAATAGCATCACAGAATGATGTGGGCAGCCAGCATCTTTCCTGATGTAGTTCAAGTGATGGGCTCATGCTGTGTAATTTGAAGTCATATTACTACTTGCTATTATTTTTTTTTTCCATGTTGAAATATTTTGTTTTCAGCACTATGCATATATTCATCTTAATTCTGGGAAGTCTTTATGTTATCTGCCTTTCAACAAGGACTCCTTATTCACCAGCAATTCTCTTGAAAAGTAAACAGATCAATAAAATAACAAAGCAGTTGATCAGAAGAGCAGTCATTGCTGACTTGCTGTTCCTAGGTAATGGTCATCAAATATATAGAAGCATCTAACCAAGAAAGTGTCTTTGCTGAAGGAAGACCTTGCTTTGTATTTAAATATCTAATTTTAACAGGTATTGAAAGTAGTTATTAGAATATGGTGAAGATTAGAGTCTCTCAACATATCAAAAGATTTTATTTCAATGGAAATGAATGATTTTTTTTAGTATTAATTATTAATTTTCTAGTATTCCATTACGTAAGAACTCAAGGTGCTTACGATGGAAGTGTAAGTGCAAAATTTCTAGATCATCTCTAAGCAAGTACAGTCCCTCACAGTGTTTTTCTTTAGCCCCTCTGAAACAATTCCTTTGTGTGCCAAACCTTCTTATAAAGACATTTTGGTCCACATACCCTAGGGCTCCAAAACTATTGGTGGCTAACACTGACTATGTAGTTGCTTTCTCTTTCTAAAAGTTTCTTCTGATCTGGACCCTGGTTCACAATTAACTCTTATTTGGCACTTAAAACAACAAAATATTAGGACTAAAATATTAGTTTATTCCTCAGAGTAAGCAGTCTCTAGGCTTAGATGAGATACCTTTTCTGTTTCTAATATATGGCTTGACCTCTAGTCAGTCCACACATTTCCTTCTATGTTGTCCTGATTGAGCTTCCTCTGAAGCAATCTACTGAAAACCTACCTTGTATTATTTGTTAAACCTCAATTTCAGGTGATTTTATGATCAGACAAATGAAATTATCAAATCTCCCAGGAAAAAATCCATTGCTTTCTTCAGATTTGAAAAATCTGTCTTGACTAGTGAGCATTTCTTTCACTCAAGGGTAACCCATTTGAATGGATCATCACAGAAGTTCAAAAACCACATCTTTTCATCTCCGTACAGGATACAGGATTTTTCGTATTACCACATGTGACAAGGAATCACAGGAGTTCTATATTCAAAGTGGAACCTATGGTTTAACACAAATGTACATAGAGGAACCCCACAAACTTCTCCAGATGATAACACAAGGTTTACAATAGCTGTTTTGTGGCAGTGGAGTTGGAACAAATATAGAAGGGTGACTGACTGTAATTCCAGCATGAAAAATTTTATCTCCTTTAGTTCCTCTCATGTGGAGCAAGAGGAACCACAAATATTGGTATGGCACTTTAAGTGTCAGGATTCCTTACTGCCTTATCAGTAGGGGCATTGCTAGCTGCTTTCCTTCTCCTCTGTTGCACTCACAGACTTTGTGACTCTCTTCAGTTGATTAGCATTTTGAACTTTGCCACAAGATCATTCTGTTTCTATAGTGATCTTGGTGCCAGTAGTGTAAGCTCATCTCCTATAAGTCACAGTTTACTTACGTCAATGATCGCATTATTTTCAACTGCATCTGTTTCATTCCTGCATCATGTAGGTCATTATATACATATGCAGCCAATGAGACCAGCAAGTTTCTAAAATTGCCAGAATATTTAGAACAGTCTGACAAACTGTACTATATTCCTGCCTATTAATGTGCCATTATATTGGGAAAACAGAACATAAGTAAACACTAATTAGGAAAATAAGTAGAAAAAATACACAATTTCAGTAGAGAACTCAGAAACAAAAATCTTAAAGATTTGAAAGTTAAAAAGTCAGAGCATGCTGGTTTTACAAAGACGGAAGTATTGAGTCCGAAAAGCTACAGCAGGGACTTAGCAAGAATGAAAAAATAAGGCTAACTAAAATCCATTATTGTTGTTTCTGCTTAGTTGAAGTTGTGGCTATTATTTACCATAATGTGTATAGCACAAGGACAGATCTCATGTTCTGCTCTACCTTTTAAGAAGGCAGCTGTAAGTCACATAAATGTATTTTTCTAATTCTATGCACTGAAAATACTTAACAATTGTTTACACCAATCTGCCTTTTAGCCTTCAGTAGCCACTATAATGATATTTTGTTATCTTGGATGATGAGTGTATATGATGAAGGAGGCCTCTGTTTCCAAACAAGGAGGGAATAGGACAGCTAGTAAAGACAAAACTTTCTCTAGAAATAACTCATTGTTGTTCCAGCACAAGTAATACAAAATGTACTAATGTAGCTTAGCTATGACTGTGAAAATAAGGACATTGTTCAGACAGTTTATTTAAATATATTTGACTTTCTCTGATTTTAAATCATGTTTTCAATAAAAGTATTGGAATTTAGATTATATTGAGGCAAGCCTTTGCAAAGGAAATTGAAGCAGGTAGCAAATGATTCCATTTCTATGGAAGACAATTACAAAAATGTGAAGTTTTGTAGCAAGGATAGGTAGTTATGAATGCAAGTGCATTCCTTAATGATCTTTGTGCTCTACTTTACAGTAACACTGTCCTGGGTTCAGCAGTAGCAGTCATTTTTCTCCTTCTTGGCAGCTGGTGCAGTGCTGTGTTTTGACTTTTGGCCTGGGAACAGAGCTGATAACAATGATGTCTTGGTTTGACTAAGGACTTTGTGAGTCTCATGCTCTTCCAGGGAGGAGGGGAAGCCGGGAGGAAGCAGAGACAGGACACCTGACCCAACTGACCAAACAGATATTCCATACCACAGCACGTCATGCCCAGGATGTAACTGGGAGTTAGCCGGAAGGACTGCAGGGTTGGAGGAGGTATCAGTGGGGATTGGTCGAGCTGGGGGGGGGGGTCGAGTTATAGGTTGGCTGGTGGTGAGGTGTTGTATTCTCTTCCCTTGTTATTTCCTTTATCATTATTATTATTGGTGGTAGCAGTAGTGATTTATGTTATACCTTAGTTACTAAACTGTTCTTATCTCAACCCGTGGGAGTTGCATTCTTTTTGATTCTCCTCTCCGTCCCTCTGGGAGTAGGGGGAGGGCAAGAAGGGGGGGAAGTGAGTGAACGAGCTGTCTGGCTGGGTTTAAACTACCACAAATACGCATGGTGAAAAAAAGGGCTAATGAGAATGAGTTTTCAGGGATAGAGATTGAGGTATGGCTACTGAATGTTATGTTTATATCACTCCAGTTAATATGAACCTGTGAAACCAACTTGAAGCCCCAGGGAAGGCTAACTTTGAAACCAAGACCACCTCTAGCCCTGCCACAAATTTTGCTAGCTGTTTTATTAAAGGTACATCCAGTAGAAAAAGACTTCAGGACTTTAAAAAGCCTCTTCCCAAAGGTACATCTCTGGTGAGAGGAAAAAGGTTTATTTAAGGATTTTCAGAGCAAGGACCAGTTATCATTTGCATTTATGTTTCCCTCAGCTCTTGCAACAAGTGATTTTTTTCCAGTTGCAATCTTGCTGGCTAAACTGCGCAAGACTGGTTCTTTTTGTTAAATAATAGCATAATCTTCAGCAAAGCTGTAAAAAAATGTGAACTAGAGGGGACAAGTTTAAGGTCTCACTTCCTGGCACTGTGGAACACTGAATTGAAATTTTTTATAGGCTGCCTTTTTTTTTTTTTTTTTTAAATATGTCACTGAAAAATACTGTACCAGGTTTAAGTGCATTGCAGGTTGGGGTCAGGTCTGCAGCTGATGTGTGTTGGCATTGTTTTGTTCTTTTGATTGTCCATTTCATACAACAGCCAAAGATCTGGTCTCCAATAAATATGAAATTTTATTATTCTGACATAGTTCAAGGGTAAAAAAGAAGCTAAAATCGCTCTACACCTAGAACAGCTCATGTTCAGATTCTCTAGACTATATATCCACAAAGTGGGACTGAGGCTTCAGAATCTTGCAAAGCCCTTCCACTTCTGCCTCCTCCTACATTTTTGCAAGTGAATTCCTAATCAAAGGTGATTTTGTTGTTGGATTCAGGCACCTCCAAAGCTATATTCTAGCTTGTTGGGCAATGAGACCCAGGTGTCTTTGTGGATCTGAGCCTGAGAGAAAATATTTCTGAAGACAACTGGATTAAGCATAACAGTATCAGAGACAGACACTGAAGTGGAAATGAGATGAAGGTTTCAATCTGTAACTAAGTACAATAGCTGACTTAGGAAAACTTTTGATCAAATAATCATTTAAAATATCTAAAATCTAAGCTATTTCTGATAAGAAAAATTAAGGAAGTAAAAAAGATATAAAATAGTAAATAAATAACTTGAGGCCCATGATTCACTGTGTCAAATGACTAAAAATGCTGAGGAGTAATTCAAAGCTATATAGCTACACCTCAAAATGTAGAAAAAACAGAGAACATCAATACACAGCTCATTTCTATTTTTATCTAATGTTTTCAAATCAGACAAGTGGGAAAAAAGACAAATACATTGATCAAACAGATTATCAGGAAAAGAGGAGGAGGGGGTTATAAACATTCATAAGATTGTAGCAGGTACTCAAAAAGCAGTATTATAAACAAGGCAGGATGTGAGTCACACATGTTTGGAGGTTGTCGTATGAGTTCTGTCACATAAACAAAATGTATTGGTTACGCTCTAGCACAGACACATATCCTGAGCCATCCTGAAATGTGCAGTTGCCATTATGTAGTACATCCTGGCTCCTCAGAACTAGGCAAATCCACCTGCTTTGGAGGCACTACCAAAGGAAAATCTCTGCTAGACAGAAAGATATTCCATATGACAAATGTTTCAGCAATATGATGTTATCAACATATTCACATTCATTATAAAATTACAGTATGTTAGTTTTCTTTTTCAAGAAGAATAATATAATTTATACATTTCTACGCTTCTAGCATGTTTTGGGGGAACAAGGGGGAACAATCTTTTTTTTTTTTTTTAAATAACTAATTTCCCTAACATACCAGTTCGTTAAAAAGTATATGTACTATTGGTAAGATGCTGTGCTTAGAAAAACAGCAAAAAATGTTCTCCTAGCTTTTATGAAAGAATATTTGTCACTATAAACGGCCAAGGGATAGTAAGTTTGTCTCACCTGTGCGTGCATCAAAATGACTGCTCCTCATACCTTTCCAGTGGGAAACAGTGAAAAGAAAATCAGGCAGCTGCCTCAACAACTGGCCAGTCATATTTTGGAACTGAGAATGGCTATAGAGACAGCTGTGAAATATTCATGCTCTCTGCCCCCATTTAATCAAAACTGAATGTCCAGACTCTTCACTGCCTATTGGAAGAAGACAGGTTCAGAGTTTTTCTGATTTTATCGGTTTTGTTGCCTGCCTGATAATTTTGCTCACTAGCATGATCTTTGGGCATTTGAAGAAGCACACTACCAGTTTGACTAGTGTTCCGATTTCTGGAGCATCCTGAGGCAAATTGTCAGACATCAGCATTCACAACACTTTTCTGCCCCATATCCGTCTAAAGAGATATGACTCAGGAAACAGGACGGAAGCTTCACCCTCTATCATGTGCCTCATCTGCAGGCAGGACAATCCAAAGGACTTCCAGTTTCCTTTGCTGCATTCCACTGTCCCACTGCACAAATATTAGTGTACTCAAGATGTTAAGAAAAGGCATCCTTGTAAGTACAAAGATTTTCAGCGACGCAACCTCTTGTTAATGTCTCCTCGAGCCTCTGCCATCCACAGTCTGGTCTTCTTTCTTCAACCAGAAAATTATTAGCACCTTTTCTCTTCCAGTGATTGATAAAAGTCTAATAATGTCTTTCTCTAATTTTCTTATTACTCAGTTTATGTGCTGAGACAGTAATCTATTTGCTTTAGTGCTGGTTACATTTTGTTTCTGTCACTTCACAGAAGTTTGTTGGTTATGTTTTCACTGTTGGTAATGGCTTGATTTAGCATTAATTCCAATTTCCTTTGCACTAATGGAGTCTCTTCTTGGCTTCCCCAATTAATTCCAGTGGGTATAACCTGTCTCATATCGTGTAAACATCCCCTTAAAAGTGGAATGTACCATGTGTACATCCCATTACACTAGTGGTGATTAATAAGGTGGGCAATGCTAGAGAAGGAAGAGCAGTTCTCCTTTCTCATAAATACAAGCCAGTGTCATGAATGATAAGCAATTTATCTCAAGAACAACACTACCAGACTAAACCTTGCCTCTTTCACAATATTTAATTTGTTGAATTGTTTGTTTCTACTTCCATGTAGCAACATGCAGCTGCTATTAAATGTTCCATTTTATAGCCTTCATATTCATATTCTAAGGCTTGAGTTTTTTTGCTCAACTACCGACCTGAACACAAAATAAAGAGCTGGTAAGGATCAGTTTAGGGCTATGCACTTTAATCAGAGGAACAAATGAAGCTAATTATAATCTAGTTCAGAACCTTTAAACGGGTTACTGTAACCATAGTGTTGCTCAAATCCCCTTGCTGCAATTACAAAAAAACAGCACAATGAAAAGAAAATATTAGGTTTGGCACAGTCACCTTTGAACAATTTATCAAATTCTGAATTTTCTGCAGAATAATAATGCATGTCCATCAGAATGCAAAGTGACTTATCTTGTGACGTGTCTAATTGTGTATTTTCAGGATTTTCTGTGGAAAAGGCCCATGACAATAATTAATACCTAATGTTATAAACACCATTGCTTTGGGTGTTGCCTAGCAACCAGCATCCAGTAGGCTTCCTAGGGGGCTTCAAATAAAAGCAGGAGAGTGATCCTTTTGTACCACCATGGGGGAGAAGTAGCTTTGTTCTAGGCTGCTGCTCTGCTCTGGTTGTTTGTGGAGTGATCTCTGAAAAACAAATCTCTCTTTAGAGGTTTCATGTCTAAAAAACCTTTTCAGAGGCTAAACAGGAGCCAAATGCTGCACATGTGGATTTCTTTGTACTTCCGGATACCTTTTACAGTCAAAAATGCAACCACTATCCTCTTGATATCTTTCAATAATGAAGCCTTGTTTCTAAAGGAAGTCTTTCTATGGTTTCATTTTACTTCTAATTAGAATAGACTCCCCTCTGTGACAGAGTTCATTTTTTTTAATAATCTACTGGATTTTTAGACAAACTATACATTAAACTTAAAAGAGGACTAGGACTGTGTAGTGTTTTTGTACAAATACTTCTGTATCTCAGTGGTGTATACAGTGGAGAGTAGAACAAATTTCACTGAAATGCAGGCTTTCTCAGGAGTGAAAGCATTCTTTTTTGATAGTGCCATTTTTTTTAAGTACCAGTTCATTTCCAGTGCAATCTCTTTATCCTGGCACAAGAACATCTAAATCTCATTTCATTAAAGGTATGTATTTACTCAGATGGTCATTTCAATAAGAGCAAGAGGCTGGAAACCGGTTTTCCAACATTTCCTTTCTCAACTACAGTTTCTGAACTGTTCCGTGAGCCTTTGCAAGTTACTGAGCTTTCTTTTATCTTTGTTTTTACATTGAAATAACTGCTGAAATATCTTCAGACCCAGAAAGATATTGTGGTGCTTAACTAGTATCTACTATGTTATTTGATAGTCCTTAAGGAAAATTTACCAAAATTGGGACATATTTAATTTTGTCATAAATAATGCAGAATTTATACAGTTTTAAGCTAACACATTCAGAATTATTTGAATAGAAAAGACACAGCAAAAATTATGGTTTTAAAGTAATCATTTTATTGTACAAACTGTGCAACATGTTTGCTAGGATCTGGAAGAGGTTAGATTAACTGATTGATAATCCAGTCCTGTGTTTCTATGAATCATATTTTGTAGCTGTTTTAAAATAACAAAGATCAAATATTATGTAAACATTCTTCATTCCAAATCCACTGACTTTCCTTTTTTCTGCCTTTGGCCAGCAGGAAGATTATTCAGTCTTTTGAGATGTTTTGTAAAGTCATTATATTCATACAGATTTCTGGCTGCAGCATATGTTCTGTAGAGCTTTGGTTTTATATTCACCCCCATCCTGAAATCTCAGAGGAAATTGTCAAGGCACAGAAGGCAGGAGAGCCCCCAGCATCCATTAAGAGTTGATGAAACTCGAGATACTAAGCACTCTTTCTGATTTTACAACACAGCTGGTCCATACTCATTTTTTTAATTTCATTCCCTCTTAATTCCCAGCAAATGACACATTGAGGACCAAAGTCCCATACAATCTAAATGACAGTGTAAACATCTCAATCTTGAGGAACACGCTGAGCAAAATTCTAATGAAAGATAATCTTACGGATATTCAGAATTTAAATGGCACACCAAAGCCAGAATCCCTAATCCCTGACTTAAAGACTTCAGTGCAGTTGTACACTGAAAGATGCTTGTGCTTGACAGAGAAGACCAGACAGGGTTATCTCCATACTGCTCTTTGCTTTTCATCTGTCTGTCTCATTTACATGCAAATAAGTGAGTTTTGCACATATACTGAATGCCACATAAATTACGATTTTGCCTTTTTTGCTTATGATTTTTTTTCTTGATTGAAACACTCATCAGCGCTTGTGTTCCCACAGACATCAACCACAGACTTACATGAGTTGCTGGTCTTTAGTTCAGATCGCTGTGAGTCTTGGCAATATCTTCACATTAGTTCATTTTACGGAACACACACTCTCAGATCTCTTGCTTTTCCACAGAATTATTTATAACTTTGAGAGTGTAAAAACTATGACATTGCAAAAGTTGAATTGCATCAGTAAGAAAGCGCATCACTTTCCTATAGGCAAGCAGATTTGTTCCTTTATTCTAGCAAATGTTTGTTTTCCAGGAGTGAGCACAATGTTTTCTGGGTTTCGTCAGCAGCAAAGGAGCTAATTCTCCTGGGCTGTGGTTCTACGGTGTCAGTGGTGGAGCTAACAACCTACTGAAGCTGTTTTATTTCATTAACAAGGGAATTTCTCCCTAGTGAAGCATTTTGATACAAACAACGTTTCATTACCAAGTCCCCATATAGAAGTTCAGTCCAAGTGCTAAGGTAGTTACCAACTTACCGAAACTGATACTTCTTGGCAATGAATTGATTAACCTCCCTCGAGATTTTAGTTCTACAATTACAGAGTAAAGGTCCTCTTGAAGCTGTTTTCTGTGCTGAATGTCCACATGAAATGCTCCAAGAGTTTGCTCTCAGAGCAATATCTGAGCTTTGGCAGAGAGAGCAGCCTTTACTGTGTGCACTATCACTTCAATTCCAGCCGAGTTTCTTCTGAGATGCAGAGGTCCATTTTGGCAGTGGTACAGCTTCATCCCTACAGGGGGGAATTTAGTGATCCAATTTTGCTCATAGGATGTCAGCAGCATAAGAAAATTTCAAAATGAACCTTTTGCATAATGAAAAGAGAGAAATGCCAAAACAGTGGGGATAGCAATCAATGGATTCTTTCCAAAATAAATTAAAAAAAAAAAAAGGGGGGGGGAAGCTAAAAAATATTTTGTAATAAAAATAAAGTGATTTAACAATCACTGCAAAAAATCAATTTCACGGTGTGGTGATTTGTGGGCAAGGAGTTAAATTCCAAAATGAGGAGTGTACTTCCCAGCATTGCAGATCACTACATAACTCCTGCCAGTGAAGGAACGTCTTCCACGTCTGGCAGTTGCAGCATGAATTCCTCTGCCTCCTGCCACTCGGCCAATATTATCACAGCAGCATGCGTTTCTCTTATGTCCAGAAAAAAAAAGAAAAAAAAAAAGAAAAAAAAAAGTGTTTTTTGCCTGGAACTGCTGATGCCTTTAAAAGTACATTAGTCATCATGCCAGCTCAGGGAAACTGGTTCTGAGAATTCTTGATTCCTGCACCTCCATTGCTTCAGTTAGCAATCTCTTGAGGATCAACTTCACATTCCTTACTGGCACCCATGAGAAGATGAGTGCCAGAGAAGAATAAGAGGACTTCTAGCTTTTCTGAATATTTTCATACATTTTCAGTCTGATAACTATCCTATACCTTTCCAGTATTTAAGAAGCTGTACCCTTTTTTTTTGCCTCGACAGCAAAAGAATTATCATTTTCTTCTTCGTAGGGAAACACTTGCAAAACAATCAAATATCCCAGTTTTCAGGCATTACAGCACAGACTTGAAATATATTAATACTCTAGTAAAAGCTTACGGATTTTAGTTCCAGAGAGATCAGTGTGATCATTTATTTTTGCATAACACAGACTGCAAGACTTTTCAAATTCATAGGCTGTACCCATTTTTAGTTTCTGGATCCCATTCTGGGTTCAGATTCCTAAAAGTTAGGCACAGCAAATGCTCAAATTTTAGATTCCAGCTGGAGCTAGCTTTCCCTCTTCATGTCTCACAATGAGGTCTCATTCAGAATCTTCCTGCTCAAGGTTAACTTTCTGAATTGTCGCCTGTAATTTTTAGACACTTCCAGAATGTTACACTATTGGCAGAATGATGTCATTCAAGGTGGAGCCTCAGTGATAGCAGTTTTCTCTTTCTATGTAAAAGACACTTAATGATCTTGAATTTTTTTCTTTAGTATGAGGTTTGCAGTAGGCTCTATCTAATACTTCCTTTTACATTTTAAACATTAAAACACAATTCATAAACATTCAAATAATCTTTCCTGAGATGTCAGAAATGCTGACAGAGAGAATAGTCTATTTTGATAGTGTTTTCCCTTCTTTTCATTCACTAGTGCCTTTCTAAGCAGATTATAGACAGTTTTCAACTTTCCAGTCAAGTGGATCAGATCACTAGCTTGTAGTAATATGCAGCACTTTTGAATTTATGGTCATAAATCAACAATTCCAACATTTTTTATTTATTAGCTATGCTCCTTGTGCATAGTCAATTAAAGCATCTCTTCTGTTGATGCTTACTGGAGATTCCATTTTGTTCTCAAGGCTTTGATTTTTACCTCCTTTTCACCTTCCTTTTTGATGTTAGTTTAACATTCTCAGGAACAGCCAACATGCCTTCTAGAATATTGATTTTTTTTTTCATTGAATTTCACCTGGACAGTGGTGTGCCATCTTTTAGAGAAAGCAAACTCTTATTCACAAAGCCCAAGCTAATGGTTCAGTTATCAGAACTCTCTGTACTGCTTATAGGTCTCCAAGACCAAAGATCCCTGAAGAGATAATCAGTGCAGTATTTGAATTATGTTGCTTGGCTTGACTAGATGAGTCCTACATGAGGGTGATGGCACAAATGTCTTAAGTCAGCACTGGGGTGACCTTTGAAAAGATTGTGATGATACAATGATTAATTACTTTTTCTCAGATATTCAATATTCTGTAAAAATTTATCTTGGGACTTCAGTGTCTCCTGCCTGATTTAAATTCAGATGCAGGCTTATTTTTTAGAAAAGGGTGAATAATATAACATTTTACATTTTTTTTATTTCATGAAAATGGTTACTAGCAAGGCAATAAAGCCTCAAAACACTGTATGATTTAGATATATAGCAGTGCGTTTCCCTGCCAATGTAAAGCCAAGGCATGCATTTTCTATCCTAGCAGTTGTGTGCTAATGGAGGGAATGACCACCATTCTGTTCAGCAGCTGCACTCTGTAAGGTGTGGACATTCCACCACTATGTGCCAGCTCTCTAATCATAGGAAAAAATATATTTAAAGCTTGGTTGTAAGGCCTGCTCCTAGGCTTGGCCTTCTTTTATGTCACTTGAGCCAAATAAAACTGGAACAGCAGAAGAAGAGTTAACTGCATTCAGTTTGCCAGCTTTGTGCTAGTAGTAAAACAGTGAACACCTTCCTCTAAGCACAGCAATTCTTTTGCCATACAGTAGTGATAAAATTATCTGTAAAAGCACAAGCAAGTTTTTCTCCTAGAAGAGCTGTGGCTTAGCCATGCACTAAAGTACAGTCATAGTAATGACAGTTCACTATGGGAGCAGTCACGACATCATGCTGTCCCTCTCCCTGAACTCATTTGTTACATGTGTAGATGCTGAGAGTTTAAAGACAGTTCTGAAAGAGTACGTCAGCAGCATAAACATAGTATCATAGAATCATAGTATCAAAGAATCATAGAATATCAAGTTGGAAGGGACCTCCAGGATCATTTGATGCAACCCTTCTAGACAAAGCATGACTTAATCTACATGTCCCAGCACCCTGTCCAGCTGAATCTTAAAAGTGTCGACTGCTGGGGCTGTCCACCACTTCCCTGGAGAGACTATTCCAATGGCTGACTGTTCTCATTGTGAAAATTTTTTCCACTTGTGTCCAGTTGGAATATCCCCAGGACTAATGTGTGCCCATTCCGCCTTTTCCATGTGACTCCTTGTACAAAGGGAGTTTACATAGCTTCCATAGCCACCCTTTCAATACTGGAACAAACCAGATAATAAGTAAGACCTTTTCCAGTGATGTAATACTAACAATCAGGGAAAAAACATTTCCTAATTTTAAGATTAAGATTTAAGATACCAAGTCCAAAAGTGTTCTTCATGCAGCAAAAACTCAGAGACGTAGGGCCTACCACTATCCCTGACAATGTAGCCATGATTGCTATGCAGCATGACAATCCTCCCCCAGTAGGAACTGGTAATGTCTAATACAAATTTTAGTGATCTCACAGCAACAGTGAGTCTCATTGCTGTCATTAGTGAGTGAAGAAACACAAACGTGCGGTATAGGCTCATAGAATTACACAAATCAATAATATTTTCAAACTGTTGTGACTATTCATTTAATGGAATAAGGAAGAAATATAGATCATTCTTGCTTCAAAAGCATGCCTGTCATCCTTTTGACCACAACAGCAGGTCAAACTGCTTCCAGCACTTGGATATTACTTGTCTGGGAGCAGGCTTTTAACTGAAGTGCTGCTGGTCCATCTATCCTATTAATTTTTTGCTGGCTGAGATCTGAGCACCCCCATCTCTCTCAGAAATCATACTAGATTTATCTTTAGATGAGGAAAGACAGATCAGTTCTCAAGTCTGAGACGTAAAGCTGTGACTAATCTAATATTAATTGTTATGTTGATAAATGTACGTTTGGTAATTGATAAAATATCAGCTAAACCAGAGTTTATGATCTCAGCAGAGCAAGAGATAAATGGTGCAGCCCTTGCTACACCATTGGTGTGATGTGGATGGAATTTAAAAAACAGTACTTACACAGTATGTTGTGCGCATGCTTTGTGACAACTCAGTTAGAAAGTCACATAAGTAACTGTGATGGTCAGCAGATGATTCTAACTCAACAGAGAAATACTGGCGATGATAATGTTAGATAGGATTCAATAAGAGAAAATACATTTTCTAACCAGGTTAAGAACTTCAGTGTTTAAAACCATTTTGGAGAAGATTAAATAACCATTTTGGAGTAGATTAAATACCAATTAGAAACCCATAGGAAACAAAAGACTTTTCCATGAGTTTTCCGGTGGCAAGGCACAAGGTACCCGTCAACATTTATATGAATTATTATGAGTAATATATGGTACTTGGCTGTCATTAAAGTAAGCAAGCAACAGTATAACCTAAAACCAATTAAGTGGTATTAGGATACTGGGAATTGAGAAAAACAAGTTGATTTAAGCTCTGTGTCATCAATGGAGTTGCTCAGCTTCAGCAGTAGAAAGGATGCAAGCACTCATTACAGTTATAAAAAGTGTAAGGCTTGAGTAGGAGGTGAGCTAGATGATTTTTAAGGAAAAACAATCCCTAAACTCAGAAAGCATCTGTTTGACTGGATTTTATGTGCCCTGTAATGGATCATGTGCACTGCCTTCTGCTCGCTTTGTTCAGCGTGCATTTGTGTTACAGTTGGAGTTTATTCTACTAATCGCTCTTCAGTTCCCCTTCCAGTAATGCAAAGGGGAAAAAGTTCATGCATGTTTTCACTCACATCCTTAGGTACCGCGTGCTTAGAAGAACATTTGCTGTCTTTGATCTAGGGAAGGTATTGGCCCATTTCTGTCCGGTTGCGGTGCCAAGGGAGTTCAGCACAAACCTAGACCTGACACAGCCCTGTGAAACGAGACTGGCAAGGCTCAGATGAGCCTGCCCTTGGTGCAAGTTTTATGTGGCTGCAGAGTAAACAGTGTTGCAAATTCAGCTTATGATGGATGTAAGTCGGCTCCAGAGAAGGGTACACTTAGATTTGGTTTCAGTGTATAGCTCACCGGGTAGGCTCCCACTGTGGAGGGGAAGCAGTGGGGCCTTCAGGAACATACCCTGGAGGCAGGAAGCATGGCGCAGATGGAGTTCTCCAAGGGAAACATTCAGCCTGTGTAGTGGCAGCTTTAGCTCAGCAGCCCAAACCCTCCTCTGGACTTAGAACAGGCTTTCGCTTCAGTACCAGCTTGGAAGGGCAAACGGCAGCCCCAGGCCGGAGTGGGCTGCCGGGCTGCAGCATGCTGAAGCACTGGGCCTGGAAAAAGGTCTGTCCTTACACAGGCTCTGAAGTGTCCTTGCCTTGAAAATAAGTCAGTTAAGCACGGACTGGCGGCAGAAATGTCCTCCCCCAGCCCCTCTACGGGTGTCGGGAAGGACGAGGTGACTGTCAGCATCCCTTTGGAAGGAACGAGATAAATAGATGCCTATCCTTCAACGGCTTCAGCTGGTTTAAACATCTCACCGATCAGGTGAGCCAAGCCCACTATAAAAGCCCTTTATTTTTTTATCGCCCCATCCATAACCCTTTCTTTCATTCTCCTGCTTCCAAGCTCGGGAGGAGAGCAGTGCCCGCGTGAAGGCGCACCCCTCAGCCATCACGGCACGCCGGCAGCCCCCGGCAGGGTCCCGCTCTCCTCCTTCGCCTGGCTCCGAGCCGCCTTATGGCGGACGGGGAGGGGATGAATGGGGAAATCCGAACACCCGCCGGCGGGAGTCGCTCGCCTCAGCCAGCGCTGGGGGCGGCTCGGCTGCGGCAGCCCCGCCTGCGCGGCACCGGAGGAGTTAAGCGCCCCCGCTGCCGGCGGCCTCGCTGCCGGCGGGGAGGGGGTTAAGCGCCTGGCAGCGGCGGCTGCCGCCACTCGGCTCCGCGCCGCTCTCCGCGCCGGAGCCGTTACAGCGGGAAGATGGCGACGGAGGGCGCGAGCAGCGAGCCGAGCTCTGGCGGGCAGGAGGACTCGGCGGCCACGGCAGCGGTAACAGGCTTGCCGGGAGGGGAGGGGGTTGACCCGGCCGAGGCGAGGATAGCTGCCTGTGGGGATGAGATGAAGCGGCGCCTGGAGACCTGCCTTTCCCGCTCCGAACCTCCGCCCTCCTTCTCCCCCGGGGCGGGACGGGACTCGGCTGTGGCGGGACCGGCATCCGAGCCCCATCCCGCCCCGAGGATGAAGAGAGAGGGACGTGGGGTCTACCTCCCTCTGGCCTCCTTATTACCCTCATCTGGGGGCGGCGGGTTCTCTCCCCATTGTTCCTTCCCGCTGCCCCGGCGTGCGCCGCCTGGGAGGGGGCACGGAGCGGGGTCTGCTTCCCGGTCTCGCCTCCCTCACGCCCACCCGCCTTTTCCCGCTGCTTGCCGCGGCGAGGGTGGCTGAGCCCGGTCTTTGCGGGCGGGCTGAGGTGGTGACAGCGGTCGCGGCGGTGGGACCTGTCAGACCCCAGCCGGGGGGAAATGTTGATCTTCAACCTTTTGCTGGGCCCGCGAGGAGCTTGTTCTTTCCTTCCTTTCCCCCTTGTGGCGTTCTGGGCGCTGGGGCAGCGTCTTTTCCCCTGCTGTCCCCGCCCAGACCGCCGGTGTGTGGAGACCTACGGTGTGTGGAGACCTACGGGCGGGTTCTAGCTCCCCGCTTAAAATAGATGAAAAAGCCGAGCAGAATCCGCGCTCCCTGCGTGTTTGCCCGACGGGTGGGTGAGGTGCCTGCGGAGGTGGAGGGATTGCGGTGTGGTGTTAGCCGTTCAAACGGTGTCGGGCGGCGGCTGCCCTTGACCGAGGCGGGCAGCAGAGTCAACCCCCTCGGGCCGCCCGCACCGGTGGCGGGCCCCCAGCTCCTCACCCCAGCTGTGGCAGAGCCCTAGGATCCGCAGCCCCCCCCTAATCACAGGCGCGGAGCGATCAGACCCACCCGGGCACCGATAGGGGCGAAGTAGCCCGTATCAGTCGCCTGATTGGCAGCCGTCGTGAGAGTGCTGCGAGTGCTCGACGTGCAAAGTTTAGGGCAGTAAAACTACAGTGGTATACGTCTTGCTTGGCATCGTTTCTGGAGGTGATGGCCCCGGAAGGAAGGAGATACTAGTATCTATGAAATTGAGGTTATTGCTGGCCTTTTTTCTTATTATTTTATTTTCTTTCAAACAGGCATTAATTCTTATGTGAAACCCTGTTCCAGCTGTGAACTTACAACTTCTGCAGTGTTGTGGAAATTGAGTTGTACTTAAATAAGTAAACCTCATTCAGTGAATATTTATAACATCACTGTCTTTTAAAACAATGACATAACCATAATAAAAATAAATATGATTCATAAAAAGACTAATACTTTAGAGCCATAATTTTGAGTAAGATATATTTATGCTAAATTCTTTAGTATACTCACATTATTACTTCCTTAGGTTTCAGATTGAAAAATGCAAACAAGTAGCTCATAATCAAGTAGCACACCAATATTGTCCTGTTAGGCAGTGCAGCCTAAGCCACACATGCAATTTATTGTTCTCACAGTGGAAGGTAGGAGTGATAGCTCCACACTGCTTTTAAATATGTTTTTAAAACTGAAGAGGTGCTAGGAAATAACCTGTGTGTTGCTCCCTAACAAAAGTAATGGCTTAAGCGATAATGAGGTATTTATTAAGCTATTAGTTTAATTTGCCTTCAGTCATTAAATATTTAATATTCCTTTTAACCTTTTTTTCCTTGCCATTACAAATGTTGTATTGTTGATTTCATTTTATCTCTTATACAGGAAAGTAAAAAGAACTACTCTATATAATGAAAAGATTTAAAAAATGTAATTATACAATACTGCAATATTCCTTTTGAAGGGTTAGTATGAAAAGCTTATTTTCTGTCTTTAATCTCAAGATACAGAATTACAAATTGAATCATCATGCTTACTTTTAAGATGATAATAAGCATCCAGGTGACTGTCTTGTAAGTCATGCTAAACTGCAGATTAGAACACAATACTGGTTTTGGTACAGTTTCAGGTTTTTTTTCTTTTTTCTTTTTCCTTCAGTTCTCAGAATTCTGATTGCAGAAATGGTGCAGTAAAAACCTGCAAGAACAGTGTTTGTAATAGTAATATTTTAGTGTGCAGATTTCATGGCATAAGCAGGACATGTGTAACACAGGATGGTACAGTAGGGTTTCTTGATACTGAATGCTGTTATTACATCTTGGTACACTCAGTAAAAAAAAAATTAAAAAAAACTTTTTTTTTTTTTCCCCTGCTTTTAGAAGCACTGTAGAAAAGTTCCTCCCTCCGTCCTTTTTTTACATTCACCAGGGAATTTGACCGAAAAAGCCTGGACTGTTCTGTAGTCTGTTACATTTAGAAGCAGAGCTGATAATCTTGTCATTCTGAGTTTGCTTAGATGAAGCACAGCATTTGGTAAGCCCACCACTTCTTTCCAACAAAATCCTGGTATTTTTATCATGGTAAGGATGACAAGGGAAAATGGCAGGGGAGTGGTTCTGGTCCTTTTTCATACCTGCACAGCTTGATTGCACTGAAGCAGTGAAATTGTGTTGATGCAATTTGGACTAGTATTGAGAGAAAACATATGTGTGTATTTTAAAATGTCTTTGAATGACTTCCATCTGCATAATGTCTATCAATAATGATTATATAATAGCAAGAAATAATCCAATTTGACAGTCTTTTTGCTGAAACGTTGAACATCAGTCTGCTGCACGTAGAGGGCTAGCTTGTCACACAGCTTCATTGTAGTTTTAACAAAGCCTATGAAAAGCCTGTTTTTGCTATTGAAATAGCAAACGTGAAGTTTGCTAAAATGATTCAGTAAAATTTCTGGGTTTGGTTTTGCTTGACCAGTGATCAAAAGCATAAACATTGTTTTTCTCTGAAAGAGAGTACCTTCTGCTGTCTGTAAAGCTGTACATCTAGGGGATACTGGTAGAGTGAAAACTTGACTCCTGTAGAGTAGGGATTTTGCTACTTCATCAGTTAAAATTTTGTTAAGAATAATATGTGCATACCCAAAAGGATCAGTCTGGGTTGGTGTGGGTAACATAACCGTACCAAAAAGTTGCACTACAGAGAAAACTGTCAATATTAAAAAAAATAAAAAGATAAATGGAGAGAAATTCCATGACATTTTGTGGTGACATTGTGTAGATTTTATGCTCAGCTCAGTATATCCGCTATCTATCGATCTGCAGGAATGTTTATAGCAGAACTGCCATTCTGGTCAATATTGTGAAATGTTAAATAATGGTTTGGTCAAATCAATTATGCAGGCTGATTTAGATCAGTTGGTTTTCCAACTGATTCCAATAGATTCTTTCCTGAAAAATATTGCAAGTAGCAAAATGAGACACAACCCTTAAAGAGCAAACACTATGTCTCTTATTAGGGATTATATCCTGGAAAATGGTCACTTGCAAAACTTGGGTTAACTACCACTGTCCTCGTCTGAGTACAAGTTCTCAGTGTAGCATTATTATTCAGAGAAGTTATTTTCATCTAGTCAGATTTGCAATGCTGATGTGATGTTTCAACATGTAGGTGAGATGCAGAGCACAGTTCTGTCCAGTTTAGTCCCGTTGCTCCTCTGTGATGAGAGATAGGTTTTGATCTCTTGATCCATCTGGCAGTGATACACTTCAGACCTCTCTTCTGCTTCCTTTCCCCCTAGTTCAGACTACAGCATTGCCTTTTCTGTGCCTTCTACTTCACATCCTGCAGCATGGCCTCTCTGTTGTGAAGGTTTCGGGGGATAAGAGTAAGCCACTGAACATAGTCCACTTTGTAAATGTCCCTTTCTCTTCCACATGGGGACTTGTTCACAATGTCTGACAATAAAAAGTGAAGTGCAGAGAAGCAATGCTATGAGCCGGATGTATGGAAGTATATGGAGGTGCAAATCCTTAGGAGGCAGTACGTCCTGTTTTTTTCCAACCTGCTGTGACTTTATTTGTATAAGCATCGCTTTGGCCTCAGAGATGATATGACAGGATAGGAACAGAGATGGACATTGGGATGGGAACAACAGAGCTTGGGAAGACAACAGTTTGAGGCTTGTCACCCAAGACAGGGATCAGTTGATTGACAATTCCTGTGTAATCCTTGAATATGTAAGCAGGAAGGTGTCAAGTAGGCTTAGGAAAGAGGTACTGCCTCTATGGTATGTGAACTAATGCTTTCTTGGGCATTGATTTTTGGTTCTATTGTAGGACCGAGTAAGGTGTAAAAGATAGCTTCTGGAAAACTTCTAAAGATAGCTTCGAAAGTGTGTACCTGTACCTGGATCTAATAATGTACTGTTTGCCTTGGAAGTGACTTATCTGAGAGTGACTTTCTGAATAGACATTACCTGTTAGGTGTTTAAACTTGGTTATTGAAGGGTTGTGGGCCTAGATCCATACAGAGGACTTAGTTACCTAACTTGCACTGAAATAAAAAAATTACTAAGTACCTTTGTGGTTGTTAATAGATTGCAAGCATGTTTTAACAGCTGTGACAGTATCTGGGTGTATGTAAAGGTCAGTATCTTACTAATTTTGGAGGGGTTGGGGGCTGTGTTTTCTTATTTCCAAAATGAATATTTCAGTTTTGAGGTATATTTATGGTTAATGTGGAAGCTGTTAAAATTTTTGCAGTTAGCTCAAGCCAAAAAAAACCCCCACAGCAACTAAACAAAACCTCCCCCATACCTTTTAAAGAAAACCATTGAAAAACCCAGAAAGCAATGGAGCTGTGCTTGAAAAAAAGGATGTCAGAAAAAGCAGGTAACTTCATGTGATGAACAATCCAATAAAAGTCATCGAGCTAATGGATGGGCATAATTAAATGTATGTACAGTCCCCTCATGATCCCTCGGATATGACTGTATGAAATTTATGTAAGTCTTGGATATTAACATCAGATGATAACTCTCTTCAGCAAGAAACTTGGCCTTAGGTGACATACGAGTTCCACAGCATTGCTTTTTGCTTGAAAGATTTTTCTGTGCCTTCGTATTTGTTCTTGTTGCCAAAACATTCCTGTAGGTCACATCTTCTTAAGTACATCTTGGGTAGGGTGGGAAATGGACATGTGTTTTTGCATTAGATAATTTCTGGAAAAGCATGGCTTTAACAGGTGCTTACCCTGGTTTCAGGCTAAAGAACAAACCTTCCACAGCCAAAGCAATAAATTGTGGGTTTCCATGAAGTATTCACAAATACTGTATGGATGTTATAACTACTTCTTTTAACACTTTTTCCATTTTCAGAGTGTTCTTTATTAGAAAAGGGTTAGGATTTATTTGACCACATACCCATGTTTATGTTGACCTAGGTCTTGAAACCTCCTTTTATAGTTGGTGGAGTGAAGCAAGTGGTTAGAAGGAATAAAGTCTTTCTACGAACGGGTTTCTGAGCTTCTCTGTTTTTGAGTGAAGTGATTTAGGCAGCTGACTCTTGGAGGTATGGGTGGGGTTCAAGGCACTTGTCTGCATGTATGCACAGTGTTTAATATCCTATTACTTTCAGGGAAGCCGTGACTAAATAGTTCTAGTGGCTGGTTAGCTGAATAGTTGACTTTTGACTAGGCTGATCTGTTGGAAATAAAGGGACATTAGGTACCTTGCTTACATAGCTCACACCTACCTTTAGGTGTCTTAGTCCTGTCTTGAGGGCTTCCTTTACTGGTTGTATATCCCTGCTGGACTCCTGCTACCCGTCCAGATGGCATGGATGATTCTCCTAAATCCTCTGCCATATCTTCCTATCCCCAAAAGATATCTCTGATCCCTTAGACATTTTAAATCACACTAGATACTTATATGTAGTAGGCAACTACTAATAGAATTAGGCAACTAAATAGAATTAATCAAAACAGATCTTTTATATTTTGTCAGATGAGTTGTATCTGGGGGATATATTCAGTGTTGTAAAACATGAATCAGGGTTATGTTTCCTTGGTGTAGTTTTTCCATAGATGTGACAGATATGAGGCCTCATGATGTTAAAAGTTTACTTTGTATAGCCTAATAAGTAGTAGCAAACATTTTGTTTTTAGAATCTCATCTTGGAAGTCTGCTTTGTGAATCCTCAAGAGGATTGTTGTATTTAATGGAACTCAATATAGAATATGCAACAAATGTAGATATGTACCTTTCCCTTCCCTGAAAGGGCTTTTTTTTACAGCTTTTCCGTATGTATTTCCTATACACCATTTTTATATTCCTTTCCCCATCCCTGTCTTTTGACTTCAGCCCTCAATTATGCTCCACAGATTATTTTTCCCAGTTCCTGGGTTTCCAGCTCCATCTGTAAAAAGGCTGTGTAGCTGCTTTCTGAGGAGGAAGGCAGTTGTTTTCCATGGTCTTTAAGGTTAATCTGCAGCTAAGATGCTTTTGCTTCTGTTCTGCTTAGGAAATATATGAAGCTGTGTCTTTTATACTTTACCTATTCAGACTTCTGCTGAAGACAGCAGAGTTTGTAACAGCTGCTGTGATAGCACAATGAACAGCGCTTTTAGTTCATGAAGTTGCCAGTACTGCCAGTACTATACCAGTACTAGCAATTGGGTTGGGTCAGCAAAATCAAAGTATTGACACTGCCACTCCCCCACAAGATATATTTTTTTTTCTTTTTGAATCCTAAAGATTTTAACCATCTTTGCTCTAAATAGCTATGCTATGTTCCCCTGCCTCTTCTTTACCTTGCAATTTAATCCTCTTACTGTCTTTTCCAGAGATGATGGAGGTGGAAAAATGTCTGTCCGCTTTGATCACTGCTGTCCCCAAGTCATTCTTCTCTTGTTCAGAAGAGCTGGTTTTGTCTTCTTTTTGGTTCACGGTAGACCTTCTTTTAATCTTTAGCAATGCAGGTTATCATTTTGCCCGTACTCTTTTTGTGATGCCTCCACAGGTAGTTGAATGAGTTTTAGCTAATTAGCTGTTTGTTCTATTGTCAGTGCACTTGCTGCCAGGCAACACACCCCCCTCATAAAACTGATCTGAAAAATAACATGTGGAGGCTTAGATACACAGCGGACTGAAGTTGTAGTCTTTTTCACGTTCTTTATTCTTATAAATCAAATAAACCAGACACTTTAAAATCCAAAAGTGGTAGAGGGAAAAAATAATTCTCTTATGCTTTGGTTGTGTATGCCAAGTGTCACCCTGGAGCAAAATATTAATATATCCCTGTTATGAAACCAGTATAATGGATGACTCTGTTACATAGTTGTTAAATTGTTGGTTAAATTGTTACAGCATGGCACTTTACCAGAGGTATTGTAGCTAAACCCCAGATGACATGTAAGCCATGAGCTACTAATGCAGTCTGTAGTTTTTCTGGCCATCTTAAGACTTATTGCTCCAGTGGAAGATATTATGAAGATTACTTTTTAAAATCTAAACAAGTTTTCTCTGTAACTTAGGCAAACAGTTCTCCATCTGAGATAAGTATTTCAGGAAAACCTGCCATGACTGACATCTTGATCCCCAGAAGGTGGCAGGGAATGTTTAAGAGGAAGGATACTTTTATTTCATCATATGCTTTATCAAATCAAATCTTAAAAATATTTTTAAAATTGTGCTGGAAAATATATTAAATCTTTAAACTATGCATTTTGGTCCACTTAGGGTAAGCTACATTGGAGCTCCATAAGCACTGATTGAGATGTGCATGGCGGGAAGGTGTGGTAGCTTCTTCAGCAACTGCCATGCATGCTCTGCCCTGTGTGAGGGGATTTGAGGTTGCTTATCCATAGTGAACAAACCAAAGGTGTCCTTAATGTTCTGGAATAAAGTGGTCATTCCAGTTTGGGAATTTGTTGGTTAAAGAATGATTAGAAAGCCTCAATGGGCATAAATTTATTCCTAAACAAGACTTGAAAAATGATGGACTTCTCTTTCATCCTAAAAGCTTTTAAATTCTCTATTTCAGTTTTTCTGCTTGTGTCTTGTTTCTGGTTGATTTTGGACATTAGTTTGGGGGAATTCTTTGTATGTACGTGAAGACATGTCTGACAGAGTTTGTGCATAGTGAATGTGGGTAATAATAGATTATGTTTTTTGTGCTTAATAAATCAGAAGGCATCAAACATGTAGCTGATGTCAGGCTGACAGCAAAGCTGGTGGTTCTTCAAAAGCTGTGTAGTTGTGCTGTGGAATGTTGTGGATGCTAATGTGACATAGAGATTCAAAAAGCAATGGGACAATTTCACAACAGGTATGTCAGCCAAGGGCTACTACATGAAAAAACACAGTTTCTGGCTGGAAGGTGTATAGGTTGAAAATTGCTGGAGGCTGGGAGAGTATTTCTGGGCAGCATCGTTATGTGTTTGTCTTGCTCTGGTACTGATTTCAAAGCATCCATTGTTGGCTGCTTTTAGAGACAGGATGCTCAGATAAATGGGGTTTTAGTCTGATATGCTAGAACGGTTTGTATACTAAGTGGTTTTGGTAGTTCTTATTTCCAGTTCTTGAAGTGAAAATATAAAACCTAAGTTGTGTGTCTTATTTTTATGACTATTTACATTTTTATTTGTTTATATCAAACTAGAAATTGACAGAGAGTACTTTTAATTGCTTGTTATTGCTGTCTTTTCATGTTTCCTAGTTCAGGGTGTGTACTTGAGCAAAATTAGCTTTAATTGCTTGATCAGGTTCTTAGTGAAAAAAGCTCATCACTGCATCGCATATGTTGAAGAATGCCTTTTTTTCATTAAGAATGTGTTTTCATTTATGTCTTGTGGAAGACTGCAGAAATGAGAATTTTCACCTGTGATCTACAATCAGTCTTTTGGCAAAAGAGCTGCCCTGTGATATACATTTTGCCAAGCTGGGTTTACTGACTTGGAAAAGAGCAGGATCACGTTTCTTGCACTGTATTTTTCTTAACTTTGTCCCTGTCTATCAGAAAACTTGGGTGCTTTTTTTGTCAGAGGAGGCAAACATATTTTAGAAAGGGAAAATAATGTCTTGGTTAAACACCTGAACAAAGACTTTAAAGACTTGTGTTGAATGTTGTGTTTTATACTACCTGTTTTCTGTGTTGTTTGGAAAAAATATCCCTTCATCATTTTCTATCCAAACAATGGAGACCGTGTTTCTTTATTGTAAAGGAAGCTATATAAATAAATCAATTGCTGTCCTTAAGCTATTTAGATATTAAATGGTTCAAGAAGGAGAGTGGAAAGGTGGGTCCTGTTATCTGACTGAATTAAATTTAGTAGTTGTACCTACTGAGAGTGAAATCTGCTGCAGCCTATGGGGTAACATCCAGTCTATTGACACTAGATTACATGAGGAACAACATCTGTTTAGTAACTTTTCACTTTATACATGTCTATAGATTGGTGAGCACTGTATAGAATTGTGAAGAGCACTGCGAGAGGCTGCAGTGTACATTGGGGAAAAAGCCTTCAGAGAAACCAGTTGTTTTTCTTGACCCATTGGTGTGGAGGGTAAAATGTGCCTTCTGGATTAGAGGAGTAGCTGATCCAGGCAGCAAAAGTAGAGGATAACTATTGTTCAGTCTAGAAATACTGGTTAGAGTACATGGCCTTGTTCCCAAAACAGTTACGCTTAATAGAAATCATTGCTCCTCCTGTTGATCAAGGTTGTTCTACATCTTAGATTTTATGCAGTTCTTGTGATGTGGGTTTACCAGGGTTTTATGTAGTGGCAAAATGAGGATGTTGACCTTTTAAGTGAGGAATTTTGTGCAAAGTCTCACATGAATTAGATGTCCCTGCCACTTCTCTATCCTTTTTCCAGGTTATTGATGAAGAAGTTGAATAAGGCTGGTCCCAGAGGTGCCCCGCTGCTTACACGTCTCCATCTCAAAAAGTGGTTGTTACCCATAGTGTTTGCTTCCTGTCCATGAAGTGTCTTTTCATGCAATACGATTGGATAGGAGTTTCTGTAATAAAATTTGATATAGAGTCTTGTCCAAAATTTCTTGAAAATCCAAATATATTAGTGTCCAGTGGATCCCCTTTACCCATGTGTCTGTTGACATTGTTACAGAACTGTAACTGCTTATGAAATAGATTTGGTTTTACAGAAGCTGTACTGATATTCCCAGCATATAGTGCTCATGCGTGTGCTCAGTGATTTTATTCATCAGCATAAACTCATTCACTGTCTGGAAGTCAAACTTACACTGATCTTTGTTGTGGAGTGAGAAGATATTGTTGTGAGCTGTTGTTTGTCAGCACCACTTAAACCTGAACTGAACCGTTCAGCCAAACAAATGAGACTACAAATAAAGTATACATACAAGATTTCATGTCTTTTCACAAGCTGTTCTTCAAAAAAATCACATTCAGCCCAGTATGGTGTGATAAGTTAGTTTTTTTGCCAGTGAGGCACAGGTTATACTGGATTACGTGTGCTGTGGTTTGCCTCTTCCCTTCATCTTGCCTTCATCCCTGATGTGTTATTTCAGGTATACTGAATTGTTTTGGCCTCTGTGAGGCTGCATAAGGGAACTGTTAATGACAAAGTTTCTTTACCATTTCACAAGACTTTGCAGGAATTTCTTGCAACAGCATGGGATTTAAAACATTTTGGTATGTGTGTGTGTGTTAATTTATTCACTTCAAATTAAAATAATAGACTGACACTAATTTTGACTTTATATACTATAATTAAAGCCACCTCAACTTTTGAAAGTTACAGATGTTCAAGGAACCCATAATTAGGATGCTGATATGTCTGTGTTTCAGATCTACAGTAACTGTTGAAGTAAATTAGTTAGTGTGTTTACCAGTGTTTTGTTTTTTACAGAAAAAAGAGTTTGATGTGGATAACTTGAGCAAGCCGGAATTGCGAATGCTTTTGAGTATAATGGAAGGAGAACTAGAAGCACGAGACCTTGTAATTGAAGCCTTGCGGGTAAGTTTACTGGGCTGTTGGATTTTTTTTTATCTATCTATTTATTTATTATTCCCTTTTGCCACTTTATTTGTGCTGTGCATAGAGTATTATTACTGGAAGAGGAAATTGTGATTTTTAATGTTCTAGGTTGACTAAATTTCAGTAATCACAAAATATGTTCTTATTTACTTGTTGCTATTCAGCAATTCTATGTAATTTCTGTACAAAATATCAATAAAATTTCAGAGAAATAAGTGCAAAACCTGCAAAGTTACTGCCCCTATATATTACTTAATATTGTGGAGTCTGTTATCTGTGAAAGGAAGGAAGGAAGAACTTCAAGGGAAAATTCAGTTCTTTGTTCTCTGTTATTTGTTCTAAAAGTCTATATATTTGTGCATCTAGTCTTTCAATGCTTAATATTCTATGAAATGGAAGGAATGACAGAATTGGATGGTCATAGCCACTTAGGGAAAAGTTTTCATAGGGTTTTTTTTTTGTTTTGACTTTTTTTGTTGTTTTTTTTAATGAAAGGTGAAATACAGGATATATACTCTTAACAGTACTCACAGTACTTGATTAGATTTTTGCTATGCTAGGCACATGTGAACGTTGGTTTTCTGCTTCAGAAGGTTACAGCCTGAAAGGCAAATTGAAAAGTTGAATGGAAATTTACACACTATTTTAATCAAAAAAATGATACTTTTTATGACGGTAATGACTTTAAAATTGAGCTGGAACTGAATAAAATTTAACAGAGCTGCTAAGGAGACTGCAGGTTTAGGGGGGAAAACAGCCTTATGTGTTTTGAGAATACTTTCAGCTTCATAGTTAGGTAGAGGGGAAACTATGCCCTTTAAGGTCACCTAAAGCAAAACCTCAATGTAATAAAATACATTTAATACTAGTATTTAGTAGTATATGTAATGATTATCAAGTAGTGTGGGAACATTTTCCATCTGTAATGTTACAGTCACTATTGTAAATGCATTTTTATTCAATTTTGTGATTGTGGTTGCTTCAGATCACTTGATGCAAATGGATCTGTCATTGATGTACCTGCATTAATAAGTAAAGCCTTTATAGGTATGAATCTCTTATAAAATGCAATTTTCATTTTGTAATGACAATAAGACACTGGAAGCGGTATGTTTCTGGGGGATTACTGCACTTTGAAGTTACTTGTTGTTTGGCCTTCAGGTATACGCATATGTTGAAATGTACTGCCTTTTCATCTAGCTGTTTTACAATTTCACATCTCATTTGCCTGGACCAGGACTTGTTTTTTATCCTGACTGCCAGTTAAGGTTTTGTAAAAGGGGAAACAACATGCACGCCACATTCAGAATCTTTTTTTGACTCTTCTAACTTTGGAGGAATGCAAATAGAATACTCAGACAATTTTCTCTAATACATATTCATGAACAAGCTACTACACTGCATACCAAATAATAGATGTATTGAAATTGACTGGAAAAAAAATGCAGTGCACATTTAATGACAGTAAATGTTGGACATTCAGGGTAGTGCAGTCTCAGGAGAAGAAAAGCCTACATCAGATTCCCATGCACCTGTTGAAATGAGTAGTATTATGTACACAGTGGTTTTTTACTGACTAATGTAGAACAATTAAAAAAATAGCTCAGTTTAATGTAATGTATGTAAGTGCTGAAAATTAGTTTTGCTTGGTTTTTTGTTTTATTCTCCTGCATCTCAAATTCTGGTTCCTGTTTTGTAGTAAAATCCTTTAAACAAAATCCATGTGGAATTCAAGTCTTCCAGGCAGCTTGCCTGATTAACTGTACTAGCACTAGAAAACATGGAAGTTATACCTGCTATATTCTGGTATCTTGGAATATGATACTTTTGGATCTTCTGGCCGCTTATGCGGGAAGCTGCAAGTCAGCAGTATCAGCAGGTGGAGTCTCCAAGCAGCTCACAAAATAACCTACTAATAGCCAAATATAGGTCTTTTATAAAAGTGAACAATGAGAGAATTCCATTGGAATTGTGTCAAATGTAGTACTTTGATTTGTTTCAACAAATTGGCATAGATACTTTGTGTATCCTTAAAGCAAGAAGAAAAGGGTTTCATATAAGGGAAAAGACGTTATTTCACTGTTCAAGCTCTGTTTCAAAACTAGGAACGTTTGTGTGAGTGTTGGCATTTGGGGAGTATGGTGGATTTTGTTTGTTACGGGTTTTGTTGGTTTGGTTGTTTGTTGTTATTTTGTTTTTTTTTTCTGTTTTGGTTGTTTGTTTTTTGTTTTTGTTTTGTTTTTTAATCCTACTAGTACTGCAAAACCGTTTGAAAGCTAATTTCTCCAATAGGTCAAAGTATAATGATTACCAGCCCTGTACTAGATAATATATGTGTTGTCTTTCCCCTTAAGTGATCTTGCTGTCAGTTTTCAGTCACTGTGGAGTATATATTTATTAAGCAGTCTGTATGTTGGTCTTTTTGTAAGAACTGGATCTTTTAATCTTTTACAAAATAACTGTTCATTCTTGAGGTTGTCCTCTTAGATTTTTCTCTATAATCACTTACGTTTAACTACGTCATTCCTAAATATGTGTGCCTCTACCTGTACACATTTTTTAGGGTTTCACTGAGCATTAGTAAAAATTATGCAATAGTCCTTATGTATCTATTGGAAGTACCTCTCCTGGAAAGTTCTGGCATTAAAGTGAATCAGTCTTGACTGATCACAAAAGAACTGATAATACTGAATATAATTAAAAACTGACTCACATAGTACTCCTTTTAATCTGTACCTAGCATGAAGTCTCTTGTTTTAACAAGACCTGTTTGATGCATCTGTTAGTCTGTCCTTTTCCCATTGTATGAATTCTTGTGCTGATCTCTCATTTTCCACTTTACTAATTTTGTGTAAAGCCACATTATGTGCTTTACTGAAGACCTGAAACAGATCTGATTGTTTTTTTTCTCTGTCTATAAAGCCAGCTATGTAAAAAAAACCTACACCTACCTTCAACATCCATAGGCAGGATTTCTTTTCAGGCCGGCTCTTACCAGAGCTTGCTTCTCAGTGCCACGTTATTTTTAATCTTGGTATACATGTCATATGATCACAATCCATACCTTATTCACAGTATTCCCTGGTGGAATGGAAAAGATTTCTGCCAGAGTTAAGGGGTAAGAACTAGGGAGCAGGAACAGTATTTTTTGTAATACATGGAGTTGGAACTTTTTTCTCCTGTGCTATATTCATAGAATATATACATGTATTACGGAGTTCTCACTTAAATTACTTTTAAAATCATATTTTAAATTAATTCTCTTCAGTTAATTTCAAATTTTTTTTTTTCAGGATTACAGTTTAATGTTTCCTCATATATTGTAAAAGCGCAATTTACCTGTTGTGGGTTCTGATGGATTAAGCAGAAAAAACTTATGATGTCTTTGTTTTTATGGATTGAGCCACAGTCCTATATATGAAGCAAACTCTAATAGGTCATAGAAATCTAAAATACTAACTTTCCAAATGTCTTACATTTTTGCAACTTGTGGGTTGTTTTTTCTTTTTTTTTTTTGGTGAAGTAGCTGTGAAATTATGTGCAGTTTGAGGTGTCAGTGAAAGAAACTAAACTACAAAGTAATACCCTGTATCAGTTAGTACTGCCGTTAACATTGCTTTTCTGACAGGTAGACAATGTCCTTGGATTTCAGAATTGTATTGTCTTCAGATGCTTGTCTTCTGGCTGTTCATTTACAATGTAATCATTGTTTCATAAAATGAAATCGTATTTATGACTTTCGGGTCAATTTCCCCTCTCAGGTTGATTTCTAGATGGCTACCAACTCCTCATGTAGCACTTTTAAGATGTTGCATAACTTTTTCTGCTTATTTAAAGCTTAGTTTCAAAAAAGTGCAGTCCAATGAGAATAAAGAAAGGCTTCCGAGTTTGTTACTCTGCTTTGAAAAGATTGAGCTAGGCAATTTTACCTATCTCCACCGGGTCTTGTTCCAGTGCAGAGTGTCCATTTTGTCTATTCTTTGTAAATAAAAAAATAAAAATTAAAAAGTGAGAAAGGCCAGTAGTTTGGGGTTGTGGGTATAAATATTGTTAAATTAACTAGTTATCCCAGGGGCGGGGGTTAGGGAAGGTAAGTTTTGTTAGTAAAGGGAATAGTGTTCATACGGTAGATTTTTATTAAGGCACTTGAATTTGTGTCATATGATACATTAGAAAGAACCAAACCCAAGGTGTCACAAATAACAGTTAACTCTTTTTATTGCATGTTGTGCGTAAGCTGTGGTAGAATTTCCATTGTATTCTATATAAAGTTTTGATACCTTCAAGTCTGCTTTTGAAACAAAATCCAATCTTGAAATTGAAACTGCATTCATAGGAAATATGAGATTACATCTGTATACTTTTGTGTTTTCACAGTACCTAGTTGTTCCTTTATAATATCCACAACTGCAGATACACAAGGACGCATAGCATTCCTGCTTCTAAAACAGGACTGTTGCTTCCTGCTTCAGCAGTTGAAACTTTATCTAACTGGGTCAACAACTCCTACTATTGCTATAAAAGTAGTGTAGTGTTTTGATGTAAACAGAAAAGCTCAGGATTTTTTTGCACTTAGTGTGTTTAAATTTATTATAGTATACTCTGATTTGTACAATACAAAACTCACAATATTTTGCTGAGTTAATCTATCTGAACACTTTCTTTTTTTTTTTTTTTTTTTGAGGAATAGTGGCAGTCTGAAATTTGAAAGTTGGAGAAATTCAGATTTAAAAATGTTACCAACCAGAGCAGTTTAAGGTGCTGGACAGATGTAGCCATGTGAGGACCAACAGCCTTTGAAGAGCAGACCTTCATCATGCTAAGGGTCAAATTTCCAGATTTCTTCTCCAAGTGAACAGTTAATATGCTTGGAAAAGAGCAGCAGGATTCACCTCAAGGAGGTGATCTTTGTGTAAATCCTTCTCATTAGCACTGTGTTTTTTGTATTACTACAACAAATGATTTAAGATGGCTCTTTCTAATTGTAATATCTTTATTTTAGTAGCTCTATCATGCAAGTTGCACTGCAATTAAAATTCAGATAAACATTTAAATCATTGGAGTAATTTTATTAGTGAGAAATAACATTGTTTAATTGCTATTGGGAATGGATATAGTTAAAAAAGGAGACTTAACTATGGCTGCTGCCTCCTTCTGTCTCAATTATCTAAGTAAACTTGTCTGCCTGTAATAAGGGGATAATATATTCCTAATGTGGAGGTAACATAATCAAAGCACAGGTCTTGCCTTCCACAACTGTGTTCACAAATACAGCATTCATTTGTTGTTTTGTTTTGGTTTTGTTTTGGGTTTGTTTGTTGTTGTTGTTTTATGTTTTTTTTTTTCTCCAGCTCTAAAGTGGTGGCTGTTTCTGTTTGCTTTCTAGAGGATTTTTTTAAAGTGCATTGACCCTCATGTGACGGATTGAAGTGCTAGTGTTAGCTGCTAAGCAAGGAATTACAAATAGTAAATGCTGCTTTTAGTAGTGATTCTCATAAAGTTAAATCATTAGGAAGTTATATTTCATTTAAAATTTTACAGCCCAATTTAGTTGGGATTTTTGTTTTTATTAGTTTTGTTTGCCTATGTAAATTTCATCAAGTGGTGAATGGTAAAATGAAAATTTATATTATACTTGCTTCTACGATGTGCATTAATTAATGTGAAAAAAAAACTGCAAACTCTTGTCACAAAATCACAGAATGGCTGGGGTGGAAGGGACCTGTGGAGATCGTCTAGTCCAGCCCCTTGCTAAAGCAGGTTCACATAGAGCAGGTCACACAGGATGGTGACAGCTTTTGAATCCCACCAGAGAAGGAGAAGACTCCACAGTCTCTCTGGGGAGCCTGTTCCAGTGCTGTCACCTTCACAGAAAAGTTCTTCCTCATATTCAGATGGAACTTCTTGTGTTTCAGTTTGTGCCTGTTGCCCACCTCATAGAACAACTATGAGATCACAGCTGTGAGAGGCCAGGCTTGTATGTTGATTATATGGCCACATTACCTTCATATTAGAAATATATTATCCCCTACTACAGGCAGACAAGTTTACTTGGATAATTGAGACAGATGGAACCAGCACACAGAGTTATAACAACTTCCTGGGACTGTTGGGAAAAATTACCAATGAAATAAATGGCTAAAAGAATAGCCAATACCAACAATTGTAATTAATTAAAAATCACTACAGTGTCATTGCTGTGGAACAGCGGCTTTTCTCTGAGCTTACGTGAAATACAGATTAACAGATTCTGTGTACATGATGGCCACGTCAAGAGGACAGGATGAGAATGGCAAGGTGAATTTGGTTGTACATATTTCTTCACTGTTGTAAAGCACTACTGATTTAACTTTTACCATAACTTCCTAAGGCAGGAAAGCTTATTTTCTGTGCATGTGTTTGTAACAATGTCTGTTGAATCTGTTAGTTTCTGCAAAATCTGACAAAATGCTAAGCATTTCAGAAATAGATGATGTCATAAAACCAGGCAGCTGGGAAAGTCACAGGGCCTTGGTTGAAGGAAGGGCAGAAAGTCGTGATGTCTTATATAGAGAATACAGAGTTAGGGAAAATCAGACTTTGTTAATTTAGCTAGTTCTGCCCAAATTGTAAGTACAGTCTATCTCCCTGAATCTAAGCATTTGGGCAGTCCTGCAGGCTGACCAGTAGAGCTGGAAATGAATCATACTTTCTATATTATGTCTGAGTAGAAAATCCATATAAGATAATTCCTGCCTTCCACTAGCAAGGCATGTGAGTGCTTGAAGAGCAATGGTTGAATTTTGTAATGAAGGTGTGGTTAATGTAATGAAATAGGTCAGAAGATAGAAATTTAATGCATCAGGTAGTAATACCTCATAGCCACATTTAAGTTTAATAATCCATTCTATTAGCTTTACCTTAAAAAGCTTCCAGTCTAAAAAGATTTAAAATAAGGATTAACAAGTGCTAGAAAGTATAGTGATTACTGTGTAGATTACACAATGTTTCTTTAAAATAGATAATGCATTCTATGTTGAATGCCAGTTTTCAGGTTCCAACTCTCCTGTTAATTATTTTAGCACTACTAGGATATTGGTATTCAATTCCATGAGAAATTCAGTAATTTAAAGCAAGTCTTTAAAAATAGCTTTAATACTTTTTAGGAGGATCATTTATCTTGAAATTATCTCTTTCAGAGATTTCTTAAATAATAAGCTGAAATGAAAAGGCACTTAATTTCTAAGGCTAGAATGGTATAATCCAACATTACTTCAAAATTCTGCTCCATTTTCCAAGAAATATACTTAATCAAATTGAATATTGTTTCACAAAGTATTGCATTTCAGAACAGCAACAAAAATCTTTCTTTATGTGAATGTTGCGTTAGAAAATTCTGGTGATAGTGGTAGCTTGTAAAATGTTAGGATTCATTAGGACAAAGGCCCTCTTTTACATATCTATGTAATATGTGTGTGTGTAAATGAACTACTTGAGTGAACTACATTAGCATTGTAACCAAGAGCGCACTTTTGAAGAAACTCTCGCTGTTGTCCCCACCTACCTTTGGTTTGATTTGCTTCACAGGTCACTCGGAGACTGTGTAAATTGAACTGTGAGAGCAGAGCTAGCCCTAAGTAACACTTCCTTCCAAATAGCAGGACCACAGGCACATCCCCAAGTGCCGATTGTGTTGCTCTACAAACTTGTTTCTGCTGTGCTGCACTACCTGTTAATGTTGACATAGTCACCATATTCCTATACGTGCCCTGTTCTGGGATTGCTTTTTAAAATATAGTAGGAAATACAGTTTGATTTGATCTGTATTATAAAAAAAAAAACAACAAAAACCCAACCAAATAAAAACCCCCTTTATATCTCCATGTTTACTGCCTAAAATTCCCGATGCTTTCTACCATTATGATAATTCAGGAATTTAAGACAGGTGGACCCTGCTTGTGAAATTGCCAGATGGATCATTGTGAAATGTTCTTCTGGAGTCTCTTTCTCCCCAAAGGGCAGAATGCATTTCCTCCTCAAAATAGTTTGATTTCAAGTCCTGAGCTGAGCACTCTGGAAGGCTATTACTAGTAAACTTGTCTTTCAATCTGGTTGACAATTATTAAGTACTGAACAATACAATTTTATTTTAATGTCATTGAAAACATAGATAAACTGTCATATTTACATATTTCTGTACCAGTTCTACAGTTCTTTAAGTGTAGGTGAAGATCAAACAATATTAAAAAAAAAAGCTGAGTGCATTACAGTTTATCATAACAATATTCTACATAACAACATAAGGTTTTTTGTGGGTAACAGAGATTGAAGTGGAAATGCTATGCAGAGTAAGGAGCTTTTCATGACTGGCTGTAGATACTCATAAGCTCTACTTGTCACTGCTTCCCAGTGACTTCTGTCTAGCAAAAGAGCTTCCCTTCCTTGGCCAAGGCAGACTTTTGCCTACTGCAGTTTGAGATTTTAAAGAAAACTTGATTTATCAGCTAGAGTTTAATTTTCTTTTAAATGTGATTTATTGTTTTCTGCATCTTGCGATGGGGTGATACTTGGTTTTGCCTGTACTCTGTAACTTACACCTTAAAATATAATCATTACATATGCCATAATTGTCAATTGTTTATGGATAAAGAACTACTGCACAAAGTCAACAAGAACTGTACTATAAGACTCGGTACTTCTAGAATGAACTTCGAGGCTAGAGGGGAAAAAACCTGGGAGCTATACGGAAAAAGGGAATGAATCCATATAGTTTAATTGTTTTCAAATTCAATCATAGGTAGAAAAATTACATGTATATGAAGTGTAATCTGTCAAAGTTAGCTACATCACCTACAAATTGTGAAGACCCTTCCCTGCAGTAATTGTACTAAATTGTGAATTTAAAATGCAAATCTAAACTTCCCTTATGTATCTGAATCCCATGGTGCTCTCGTAGCAAAGAATGGAGCTAAAAGCACACAGAAGGTGGCTTTAGAGGTAAGACAGGTGGCAGCCAGTAAGACAGCCTGTTTTCTAGCAGGTGTCTTTGAAAAATGGTGATTTAGGTAGAAGGAGGAGCAGAAAATGTTAAACTGTATGTAGCAGAAGGTTATTATTGTAGACAGTATGATGGGCATTGGTGGCAGAAGCAAGCCATGATATAGAAGTCAGAAAATGCCTTGTGTTATCGTTTTTGCATGTTGCAGTTTCTTTGCAAAAATTTAATTTTGACAAAACTTCAGGGACATAAAGATCTGCAGTTTGTGTCCTCGCTAATCTGTTCACTACTTTGGATTTATTGACTTTAATTATGGTTGAGTATACATTTTTTTCTGCCTTTAAATACAGTATGTCTTTACCTGTGCAATGATTCTGGTTATGATTAAAGTTTTTACTTTCATAATATTAGTTTATTGTAATTTTCTGAACATGGCTGTCCAAAGTATTATTTCACTATTGCAACCTATTTAAAATTGATTGCAAGGAAGCAATGAAATATGAATAAACCTCAGACAGATTGGTAGATGAAATGACTTAGAGCTTAGTTTGGAATGATTTCTTTATCTGTGGTTTATTTAAAGTTTTAAATTAATGCAACATGTTCTTTGTTTACCTAACTGAAAAAGTAGTGCTAGACCCAGCCTTAAAGAATGTTCAAATTTTGATTATTTATTTTTCCCTATCTTGATCATGGTTTATATATTGGGGTTTGGGGTTGTTTTTTTGGGGTTTGGTTTTGGGTTGTTTTTTGTTTGTTTGGGGTGCTTGGCATTTGTGTTTTGTGGGGTGAATGTTTTTTGTGGTGGGATTTTTGGGTTTTGATTTTGGGTTTGGTGTTGTGTTTTTTTTTTTTTATTTTTAGTTTACATTATATGTGCTAAATTTATTTTTATAAAATTACTTGACATGTTTTGATGCACTTTATTGCCGAACAATGTAAGAAACTAACTGTATTCCAGTAAATATCTGCATGGACCTCAGTTTCTGAGAATTGCATGACTGGTTACAGGGTAAGAAAATAGTTCATGTTGCATGAGAACAAAATTACCTAGCCTGTTTTAAGACAGCAAAGCCTAACACTATTTCAGGAAATGTGAAATTAAAGGATAGTCTTATACCTTATCCTTGATACTGCCAAAGTCCATGTTGTAAAAATTTGGAAATACTGTTTATAGTATTGGTGGGTTGACTTTATATATAGTATGTTATTTAAAAGAACTTTTCAGATGCCTAGTGTTTTTTTTTGAAGTAGTAGTTCTGTAAGCATGGATAACTAACAAAAAATACTTTTCTCTGCATGTTGAAAGGTATCAAGTGAATTGTATTTGGATTTTCCTTTAAGAAGCATCTTCATTTCTTGCACTTCAATTTGAATGGAACCAAGTCTCACCTTTTCCAATATATGTTGGGGATGTAGCAGCCGCATTCCCTGGACTGGGTAGCTGCTTTGAGCTGAGGGATGCTGCTATTCTGACACACATAAAGGCCTCTTCTAGGAGCTACTGACAGAATAAGTTTTCAGTCATATTATGTCACTTCTTGTGGTAGTTATTTGCTGTTTGCCAAAGGGAGATATTAAGCATTGAGCAAAGCACAACTTTCGGTAAACCGTATTAAAAAAGTCCTGTATATGTGTGGTTTTACTAAGCTAAAGCTTCACTACTCAGGTAAATACCCTTATTCCAGGCTGTCCTAAAATTGGAGATTACAAGTATGGAACTGAGACTAGTTTTCTCATATGAAAATTGTGACCTTGCATTGCAAACATCCTTTTCATTCTGCCCATTCCAGCAGTGACTGTTAAATTAATAATAGTATTTTTTTGTTTGTTTTTCACATAAGATCTGAACCTCTTTATTGTTGCCAGGCATGTAAATATCACTTTAGCTGAAAGTATTCTGCTGGTTTATTATTTGGATAATTACTTTTCCTTTCCCCCTTGATTCCTCATATCTTCATTTGACTTTTTTGTATAATACAATATAAACTAGTGAGTAAATATACACATACTATTTGCAAAAGTAATAATAATAAATTCCAACATCTTGTTCCTGTAACTGTTTCTCCATTTCTGTGATCTTTATGAATAATACAGCTGTGACTTCATTGTTAGAGTAACTTCTTTACAATATTTGATGTGGTTGCCATCATTACTCACATTGCTCACAGTGAGAAATATAACTGGGTCATCCTATCTGTATTATTATGATAACCAAAATTTTCCACTTTTAGTTAAGGGAACATACACTGGGTATTTCCTCTATGCCAGTTAATGGTACAGTTAATTTTGTTGACGGTAACACTAAAGTACAACTGATAGCATTAACAATTCTTTTATTTGTGTGTCTTTTCATGTTAGTGTTGCTGAAGGAATAAAATGTATAAGGTTTGTTCTTGGTTCTTCAAAATAAATTATGATAGTAATATGTAAAAATAATTATGAATAAGAGATTTGATTGGGGTCGTGTGCAAGTGCAACACTTGTTAAAAGATTCATATAGCAGCAGTTATTTTGGTTATGCTTGGGTGTATGTGTTCCCACACTTCTCTTCCTCCCACTCCATTTTGATGCTATTCTGACTGGTGGTTAGGTCTTTCCACCTGCAGTTCTGCCAGAGAGAAGCATCTGTCTTAGAAGCTCTGGCAGTGTACTAAAAATACTTAGCACTGGTTTTCTTATAAAAACCAGTGTTCCATTTGTATGGGTAAATAGAAAATTTGAGAAAATAAAGCAACAGTGATTATAATGAGTTCTCTCTGAAATAGCAGAGTAAAATACAGCTAGATATTGTGGAAGTATAACCTGGTGTATGACAATTTTGATGTCTGTAACTTTTAAGTAACAATATCTGTAAAGAGAGTACTAGCTGGAAAATTGCTTTAAAGTTTTAATAAAAGGCAGAAAGTAAAAAATATAAAATCTAGAAGAGTTTACTTTGTTTACTTTAAAAAGTTCCATTCTAGAAATAAACTTTAGTTAAATCTATTTATTCAGCTTCTTCAGTCCCAGAACACCTGGGAGAAGAGCTCAGGCCTTTCTTCTCCACTTCCCCTCCTCAGGAAGCTGTAGAGAGCAATGAAGTTGCCCCTCAGGTTCCTTTTCTCTAGACTAAACAGGCCCAAAGTCCTCAGCCGCTCCTCATAAGACATTCCTTCCAGCCCTTTCACCAGCTTCGCTGCGCTCCTCTGGATGCATTCAAGGACCTTTGCATCCTTAAACTGCAAGGCCCAGAACTGCACACAGTGCTCAAGGTGAGGCTGCGCCAACAATGAATACAGCAGGATAATCACCTCTTCTGACCAGCTGGTCATGCTGCTGTTTTGATGCACTCCAGGAAGCTGTTTGACCTCTTGGCTGTCAGGGCACACTGCTGCTGACTGCTATTGAACCTGGTGCCAACCAGCCCCCCCAGATCCCTTTCTGTAGGGCTGCTCCCCAGCCACTCCTGCTTCCCAGCCACTCCAGTCTATACTCGTGCCCATCATTACTCCATGCCAGGTGCAGAATCCGGCATTTCAACTTGTTAAATTTCATCCAATTAATCATTGTCCAATGATCCAGTCCATCTAGATCCCTCTGCAAGGCCTCTTGGCCCTCAAGAGAGTCAACAGCACCTTGCAGTTTGGTATCATGAGCAAACTTGCCGCTGGCACATTCAGCTCCTGCATCATCGATGAATATATTGAACAGAACTGAACTGAACCCTGAGAAAACCCCACTGGTGACTGGTTACCAGCCAGATGTAGCCCCGTTTGCTGCACCCCTTTGAGCTTTGCCCTTCAGCCAGTACTTCATCCAGCGCACTGTGAGCCTGCTAATCCCACAGTTGGCAGACCTTGTCCAGAAGGATCCTGTGAGATACAGTAACAAGAGCCTTACTAAAATGCAGAAAACTACATCCACCACCTTCTCTTCATCAGCCTTATCACAGAAGAGTATCAAATTAGTTAAACAGGACTTTGTGAAAGTATGTTGACTGTGCTGGATGAGTGCATTGTAAACTAATAATCTGCATATGTTTTCATTTAAATAACTAAAGTTTGGTAATCATGTAATTGCCATGCACTAATATGGAATGATAGTTTAACTGAGCTTTTGATAGCTTGAAAATATGAAAATCTGAGTGCCTTTGGTATGTTTTGTCTGTTACTGAGCTGCAGAAACTTTTTAGCTGCTAAGCATGGAGGTTAAAGTATTCTTTCTTTGTTAGAGATTAAGTCAGATTTCCTTCAGTTCTTCAGACGAATGACTGACACATTTCCATGCAAAGAATTATGAATTGATTTGCATGAATTTGAACTGTAAATTTGAACAGGCAAAAATTTTAGATGCCAAATGGTTATTTAAAGAAACCAGAAAGCTCAAGTCTCTTCTATTTTTTGAGACTTATTAATATGAAAATCTGTATTATATTCAGAAGTAAATGTCTGGGTGGTTTCATAATCAGAGCATTTAACAGTGTTATTTCCTTACAAGAATCTGGCCTATAATTTTCAAATGTTTAAGCATCAGACAACAAAGCTGTGATAAAATAGGTCCAATGTCTTTATACAGAACATCTGAATGGCTCTTCTCAATTAAAAACACGTGTACTTTCACCACTTGAGCTTTTCTTCCTTCCTTATCTAGAAACATAATGCAAGGCCTGAGTTTCACCTTTCACATCTGTGAGAAGTGAAGAATCTTTTATATTGACTGTACTGGTTTTCCGTGTTGTACTGTTGTGTTAGTAACTGATCTTAGCTTTGTAATATGGCCTTTTCATTTTTAAATACAAAATCTTGAAATAGTGGCTTTTCATTATTCTGAGAGAGAAAATTAATAATGAAGAATTAGAAGCATGTCTACCTGTCCTGTGTGTATCTCTTCCTTTCATGGAGGTTTTTGTCAGGTAACAGGGAGAAGGAGAAGAAGGTTACACTACATAGCAGTATTAGGGTAATAGTAAACTGTTGCTGTTGGGATCTGTCTCCATAAAATGAGTATCGCCCTAAAGAAATTCAGGCTTGATCATTACCTGGGTTGTGTAATGGGATTTTTAAAGAGTTAATTAAATGTTTGTCCTCCTATACATAGTTTTGAAGTAATTGTTAGGCATGTTGTACTTCTGTTAAATCTCCTTTTTAGTGGAGAGAAAAGGGAATTGCATAGCTTTTTTGCAAACCACTTTAATGTTTGAACACTTAGCATGAAATAGATAAAATCCAATTTGTTGTTGTTTTCATTGTTGACCATTTATGTCTTAAAATTATAAATTTTTTAATACATCTCCTTAAATGGAGGTTACCAGTAACAGCCTTGTAAAACAACGTATCTTTATATTCAGAGCATAGGTATGCAATGTCACAGTGTTGAAGGAAGGGATTTAGACTAGTTAGGACTGTGTGGAGAAATGGAGCATCACGTGTTCTTTGACAGAAATCATGCTGCAACATACCATTCCTTCAGCAGTCATTGATGTTTACATTTCAATTTTCAGTTTGTTTTGTAAAACTTTACATGGAAGTGACATCTTGTGATACTTTGAAAACGTTAATTTACATCTGCATTAAAAAAGAAAAGCCAACAAACAAAGCTCCCAAGCCCTACTGTGTAACCAAATTGCTAGCGTTCTTTAAAGAGTCATTCTTAATTAGTCACAGTAAGACATCATATGCAGGTGTCTCTGAAAGTAATGCTTTTAATATGAGTGTATACTTACTGATAATTCTCTTTTGCTTAAATAAATACCTCCAGGAAATCATTTCAAGACACTGTACAATGGCACTGAATAAGATTTATAAACATGTTCTCTTTCAGCCACTTTCCTCTTTTAAAAATTCATTGCCCTTTTAGTTTTATTTAGAATAAAGGGCTCTTCCTTCTCTTTAACATAACATCTAAAATAAGCTTTTACTACCTCCTCTCCTGTGCCGGTTAGTTTTAGAAACTTTTTGCCACTCAAAAATACATATGTCAACAGAAAATATTAATATGAGCCTATCAACATCTGTTGACACAATTTTAGTGTATGTGGAAAAGGAAATTAATCAGAGGAACAAACGCTCTTGAAAGGAAGGAAATTTTGTTTAAGGGTTCTGGGGCAGCTTTAATTCAATTCCATTGTTGCACAGCAGTGTAGGACATGCAGTCCTATTTTGATGTTTATCATCAGTTACTGCATGGAAGACTTGGACTTGTTGAACTCTTAACTTGGCAGGTAAACAAAGAGGAAACTCTGAGATACATTGGGGAAAGAATACTGTTGCTTATATATTCTGTTACTGGTTATGTAATCTGATTATGAAAACGCGTTTCAGCAAATGTGTACAACTAATATCAACATAGATTACTACCAAAAGAAAACTATCAATATGACATATATTATGTGATTACTTTTTCATTTTCATCATTGGGCTTATTTTTGTGTTCTATTTCTTTTTCCTTGTTTCTTTTAAGCTTTTAGCTTTAAGTCCACTGTGCGATGGATACTATTTGAAGGCCTCTCTGCCCCCTTAATTCTAGTTTCAGTAACTGGGAGGTGGGGGGAATCTAATTAGACTTCATAATTCTAAGTTTGCTCACAAAAATAGATTTCCCTCACCTCTTGAAGTAGAACATAAAATACAAGTGGCTGCAAGGCCAGTTCTTATACTGGATTTGCTTTTCCCACAGCCTGTCATCCAGATACCTCCACTCCTGCACACCCTGCTGCCAGTCTTCATCTGCTAGAGGATAAATGGTGTCAGTGACTGCAAAGGGTCAGGTTAAGAGATGGAAGTGTCCAGGACAGAGCTGGTAGATAGGTGCATAGAGGTGGCTTGAACAGTGTGGAAAAAGTTGGTGTACGGGTGAATGAAGTTTCTTGCTGTACATGGTAGGAGACAAGCTCCCTAAGAGAGTAATAAAAGAAGCAGTTTATCTTACAGCCTGACCCTCCAGATTCTTTTGGCTGCAGATCCAGGAAAGAAAATTTGAGACTAAACCTTCCCCTTGTGTCACACAGATGCATAATCCCTAGCATTCAGTACTGATTTTTATTTTTCAAAATATCACAAGTCATAAAAATGGTTTTCATGATCCAAATCAAGACATAGGACTTGTTCCACCATAAAGTATTTGATTGGTTTTCCTTCCTCTGAGGGCATCTACATGATAAAAATATAACAGTCTTTGAAGAAATCGCTAATCATAGAGTAATTTAGGTTGGAAAGCACCTTCGGAGATCATTCAGTCCAGTCTTCTACTTAAAGCAGGACTAACGTCAAACAGGGATCGGGTTGCTGATGACTTTACCCAACCTAGTTTTGGAAATCTCCCAATAACAGAGTTTATATGTTTTTCCCTGGGCAACACGTTTCAGTGCTTATCTGTGCTCAGTGAGAAGAATTTGTCTCCAACTTGAATTCTTCTCATTAGATCATGGGACAATTGCCATTTATCTTGTCAGTGTGCAGACCTCTACTGCATTTAGCCCTCACTGTCTCTCTATCGTACTGAAAAGTTCTATTTCAACTTAGCTCTTCCTTGAAGAGCAGCCATGTTGTACCTTTTGATCATCTTTCACTCTTACTGTATTTTTTTTCAGTAGAAACTAGTAGTCCATTGTTGATCTAAACATAATGCTATAGATCAACCTGTCAGCTTTGGGTTTTTGTTGTTTTTAAGTAGTGGTTTCACTCTTATTTTAGTCTCCTTGTTTAACATTGCAGATCCTGTTTAAGGATTTAAATAATATAAATGTGATGTTCTTACTGGACTGAATTCAAAAGCAGCTGTATGCAATTTTAAGCTTTTGCTCTGTTGCTGTAGTGAATTTCATTAATTAACTATTTAAAAGGGGTTTTCCTTTGTTTTTAGATATTTTCTCTTGATTTGTGTGCTTACTGTCAGTTTTCATTAGCAGTTACCTGTTGGAGGATTTAGCTAAAGTCTGAAGTCAGGCTGCAGAAAGTATAATTCCTCAGGGATGTCTTTTTATACCTTTAAATAATTCAATGTCAGCCCTTCAATTAAAAGGCTAGTCACTGTAGAGATAGGTGTGTACAGAAAAATAAAGCTGATGGTTTATAAATTCATATAGCACCTTTTACAATGCAGCAGCCCTGATTACCTCCTATGGTGGATGCATATTCTGCCTGGTTTTGAAAATTTTCTGTTTCAAAATGCATTGAGTTACTCAGTTAGTTAAGTTGTTCAGTCTGGAGAAGAGAAAGCTGCGGGGAGACCTTAGAGCAGCCTTCCAGTACCTAAAGGAGCTGACAAGAAAGTTGGAGAGGGACTTTTTACAGTGGCCTGTAGGGGTAGGACAAGGGGAATAGCTTTAAACTGAAAGAGGGTAGATTTAGATAGATCAGATATTGGGAAGAAATTGTTTACTGTGAGGGTGGTGAGGCACTGGCACAGGTTGCCCAGAGAGCTTGTGGCTGTCCCATCCCTGGAAGTGTTCAAGGCCAGGTTGAATGGTGCTTTGAGAAACCTGGTCTAGTCGAAGGTGTCTCTGAAGGTGGCAGTGGGATTGGAACTAGATGGTTTTTAAGGTTCCTTCCAACCCAAACAATGCTGTGAAAAATCCACGCATCACGCATCAACTTTTAAAATGTTATTTTCTGTCTATATCACTGTGCAATTGAAGGTAATATATGAGATGCTGCTAATGCTGTTTTAGCACACCCACCAAGTTATGCAAAGACTATTTTAAAGGATTCATTACCCCTATCGCATTAGACTGTACATTCCCTAGATAATGAGTGCCATAAAAATCAGGTATCTTGATAGTGCTGCTAGCTCTTATGACTTGAAAGTCAGCAGTGAAAGATGATGTAAGAGAGAAATTTTTCTGATTCTAGTATTTCTGTTCCTCATATGTGATGTACTTTAGTGAAGTGCAAAGGGACAGAAGTATTATTTAGGGGCCAGAGGAATCATCTGAAAAAAAACAACCAAGCCTAACTTGCAACTTTCTGCCTACGTTTTAGGGAACTACTCACTGATTCCCTTCTACCAAGCTGTTTTATCTTCATTTGAAATCATGCATCCTCATCCCATCATTTTATTTTATATTTTTAGTCCTTATATAGAAACATGGAAACATTTGTTTTAATATTTTGCATTTAGCTCCCTTTTGAGTTAGAAGCATCCTAAGACGACTTTGCTGTTTATGGTTTGAGAGTCTGTTTTACCCTGTGCTTCAGGGGATACAGTTATGGCTTCAGCCATACAGACAGGGTTAGTCATCCCAAATCATGTGCTGTTCAAGACCCATTGTTTTTTCCACAGTCTTTTGCTTTCAGATTTTCCTGTAGCCACTTTAATTCTTAATGCCAGCAGATTGTTTCGATTTTCATTCAGGTGGAGCTGGTCTCTTCTATATAGTTTAGTCTTTCCTTAATGAATACAGACACCCAATCCTGTTGCTGTTTTGGCAGGTGCCTTGCTTGCTTTGTAAATTTCTATGAATGTTAGAGAACATTTTAAAGACTATGTTCATGTTGCATACATACAGTATTTGCTGAGAGGACAGTTACTCATGGGTCATTAAAAATATATGGAAAGTACACTTTATTTCTCTGTTTTCTACCTGTGTTTCCCTGAAGGCATGAATGGTTGCCTTTGCCTCTGAGATCAGTTCATCTCCTTAGCTTCTCTTTTTGCTGTTAGTTACTGGATTTAAGTATGGGGGACTCCGTTCATATTTATTTATTTATTTATTTATTTATTTATTTGCATCTGAGCTGCTACCTCAGTGTTTTTTCCTTTTTTCCTTTACTTTGATGGCTCATTTTATATAAAAAAAGTGGATTTTACACTGCTGATTACATATATGCATTGTGCCTCCATCTCCATTTATATTCTTAAACTGCTTGGGTTTGTCATCTTTGTCAGCTGCTTGGCACTTTAATTCAGTCAGATTTTTGGTTTTGATTGTTTCCTTTACATGGAAGTTGAATTCCTAAGCTGCATACTATCCTGTAACTTCAGTATGTAGAACCAGGAGCTACAAATTTACTCCCTCCCCACCTGGCTTTGCAATATTACCTTTGGAACTAGCTATTTGATTTAATTTTAAAATTGAAAATAAAAATTAAGGGATTAAAATACTAGACTAGTTAAGAGTTATTTGTGAGGCAATTTATAAAAATTAACTAGGTTCTATCATCTTATTTTTGTCTCTTCAACCAATCACTATCTGACTTTGGAAGCCTAGCTAGACTTTAGCTCTGAATGAACTTTCCAAGGTTTTTCTGAAGTTATGCCCCAAAGGGCTGTTTTTTTTTTAATAAATAATTTCAAGTTCTATTTATAATGCCAAATTGAAAAATAGACTAGAAGTATTTCAAGCACCAGAATATGTAAGCACACTTATGTCTGTTGCAGTCAAATTCTCTTTTAATTTCCCACATTTCAATTTTGTAGACAATATATAGGAAAAAGTTGGGCATTCACTGAGGTATGTTAGTTGTAGTTTGTCTCTAGAGTTTTTCTAACATAGCTCTTATGTTCTTTGGTTTCTCATGCCCTGAAATATGTGTCACCTTTTATGACCTTTTTCAAATGTTACGATTTTAACTTAAAGCTTTCCAAATGATCTTTTAACCGATTTGGTAAGCATCAGGCTTGTTCTTTCTCTTTTGTATCTTGGAATTGGCTTATTCTTCCCCCTTTTTTTTGGTTATTCTTCAAAACTGAATTTTAACCAAATCACAGATAAATGTTTCATCCATTTCGGGAGGGATTCCTCTTCCTGATGATGTTTCTCTGCACTGTTGTTGTTTTTTCTTCCTGATTTTTATGAGATATACAACTTTACAGAACTCCTTTCCTGCCATGTGCCCCCCAAATTAGGTAGGTCTTAAACCTGAGATTTTGGAACAGTATCTATGAAGACTGTTAGAAGTAAGTACTTATCTGTGGCCTTCCTGTGCACTGTGTATTAAATGTATAAAAACAGCTTTACGAACCTGATTTCGTTTTCACATTGGGCTGAAGAACTAAATATTTGTCAAGCAAAACTACCTCTGGTCTTTATTTTATAATTTGGTTTTGGGGTTTGGATTTTTGTTTGTTTGGTTGGTTTGGTTTTGGGTTGGTTTTCTTTTAATGACCATGAAGAATTGCACTGCAGTTTAAAAATATAATTGTGTTTTAAAATACCAGTATGGAGAAACATGATCGTGGAGTTCTTGAACAGAGATATGAGGAGTGTCTTAATTACAGAAAAACTTTGGTGGTATTTTTTCTTTCTGCTTATGCTATTACTTATGGAAATTTCTGTATGTGTAAATATACCATCAGTCTTTTTATTTGAAAAATACTTATTTTGTTACTATGGTTAACAGACAAAGCATGTTTTCATATCTTTTACTAGCATCATTTTAATACACAGAAATAGAAAACTTCATTTTAGAATGTTTTTCTTCCCGTTCCTCTATCAGCCTCTGTATCAGCCAGTTTCCAAGAGGTTATTTTTGTGACCCTTCTGAAACTGCTCCAAATTGATATTTCTGTGTTGAGCTGAGAAGGAAAAGGGTTTGGGGTTTTTTAATGTAGTGAATTGTACTGACTATAATGAACTCTGTGTGCAACATAACTATTTCTTTTAGAGATATTAAACAAATACCTAAAGAAAATATTTTAAAACCATATATAAATAACATAATGTTCTGTGTGGTTTAGGTCTGTTCTATGTGTTGATATACACCAAAGTGTGCATTTAGGTTTATCTCATTGTCTGGATTTTTTGTTAGGCCCGGCGCAAAGAGGTTTTCATCCAGGAGCGGTATGGAAGATTTAATCTGAGTGACCCATTTCTTGCTCTTCAGAGAGACTTTGAAGCGGGTGCTGGTAATAAAGAAAAGAAGCCAATATGCATGAATCCTCTGTCCATTTTAGAAGCTGTTATGGCTCACTGCAGGAAAATGCAAGAAAGAATGTCAGCTCAGTTGGCTGCTGCTGAAAACAGACAGAAGAAGGTATCCCTGCCTTGATTCATTCTTCTAAGCCACTTTTAAAATTTGCGTCTTTGTCTAACTTGGTTATCATTATGAGTGTTAAAATGTTATCACTTAATTTCCATATATAGTGAGATGCTGATTTTCTGGTGATATTTTATGTGCACGCCTCCTTCATTCCATGAGTTTAGCTCTACTTACGGAAAAAATGAAATGTTAACTGTTACAAGTTGATGCAGTATGCAAGTGGATAGCTCAGCATGAGCTGAGAAAGCATCATCACAGTATATTTTTAAACCAACACCACTGAAGCCCAGGGGAGCTACTGTTATTTTTATTCTAACCTAAATAGCATAAAATAATTTATTTGCATTTTATATATGGTGGCTCTGTTTCATAAATCAGTAACACTAAATTGTAATTCTAAAACCATCCTTTTTTGCATATTCAGAATATTTGCTGTAAAGAGAAAATTATTTGGAGTATTTTGAGGGATTTCTAGAAATGTTTGACAAAGTAGGGTGACCTAACGTAAGGAAAAAAAAAGTTAAGCCTAGACAAATGTGACCCAAATACAGAGCCAGCTATATTTCCTTCATTCAAGAGCAGTTCCTCCTTCTCCAGATACGTGATTCCTGTATCTTTTTGCCTCACTGTCTCACTCTTACCCTCAGTAATGAAGTGTGTATACAGCTGTGTTTATTCTCTCTGGATATTACCAGACTTTAAACAGGCTCAGACTGGACTTTTATTTCTGGGGATTTTTCTGTGAATATAGTGACCTTAAAAATATTCTTTGAATAAATTTTTATTTGATCTTAAAAAGCAAGTCATAGCAATCTGCCAGAATGTAGAAAAATAAAAGAAGTGCACAAATGACTGTCAGTCACAGGCTTACCATATACCAAACACCTAATCTCCAGATGTCATCTGCTTTGTGTTAAGTCTCCATCCTCTTCCATCTCTTCAAATGCTTTTCCTGGTACTGCTATCAAAATTAATTTTGAAGTTTCCTGGGAACTCAAAATCAGATAATCAAATGACAGTTCTTACTTTGTCAAGTGTTTGCAAAGTTGTGTTGAGAGGCATGCTCAAAGAAGGACAGATATGTTGGTTATGGGAGGCCCATTGATGCAATTTAGGCTAAACCTTGTGCTCAAAGCAGATTATTAGCAGCAGTACATCTGATCATCTGTGAATTTGTCTTTCTGAGCCCTGAAAAAACCCAGGAATGACCATACTGCAGCCTTTTCTGCACTACTATCCTTGTGAAGAACGTTTTTCCAAGTCTGGGCCTCTTAAAGGGCATTTTCTCATGTTAACCTTTTGTTATGGGGCCCCACCTGCCACTACCAAGAGGAATTTGACTCTGTCATCATTGTAAGGGCGGTTTAAAAGGAGTGGTATGTTGCTATTACATCATCCCTTGGTCTTTTTTCACTAGATTAAGCAAGCCACACTCCCTCAACCTTTTCTCACAAGGCATGCACTCTGTCTTTACCTTTGAAGGGCCTTTGCTGGTTAGTTCTTTGTGGGACACTATAGTTTTTTCTCCGTATCCTTTTCTACCCCTTTTCAAATCCTTCTTGAACACATTTCCAGATGTTTACATTACTGATACGATTCAGTGTATATAGCACACTTTGCAAAAATCAGGCCATAGTTTATAAACTCATTACAGCTAGTTCCGAATCTGTTACTTAAAGGAAAAAAAAAAATGCAGTGTATATATATTAGGGATTCTTTATATGTAATGCTACAAAATAAAGTGATATAATAGTATGGTAAACTGATTTCATCCCAGTTATATGTTAAAACCTGCTAGTAATTAATTGAAAGTAATATAATTTCAGAGCAGTCCCTTGTACAAAAGCAAAGTGTAGGAATAAGAAAGTACAGAAAATCTTGATAAAAGACATTTTGAGTATAACCTTATTGCATTTCCAAGCTTTAAAAGGTGTATACATTTCCCATGATTTTTGTATCTGTTTTAACAAAAAAGACAATGGATACTCCACTGGCTTTGAAATGCTTCTGAAGCATACAAATACTGTTGGATGCTCTGAAAACAACAATTAAATGCTTGAGAAAAACTATGATCTTTCTGCATATGGAGAATTATGAATGGGACCATTCCTAAATACAGTGTCATCATAATAGCTTATTAGTTTAATTTGCAGCTGTACTGTCTTTAACATAAGAGGCATTGTTGCTGATATTATTCATTTATCAATGTTTGTTTAATAATGCCATACCTTAATTTTTATTGTTAACACTCTTTTTAAGAAAGAGAGGACTTGGGTTTGTGAAATGTATTGTACAGAGTGTATTGGTTAACCTGGGATGAAGCTTTAAAACGCCAGAGGAGCCCCTCCACTGCTAAACAGGCTTTGAGCTATTGGAAGACAAAATAACATTTATAACATAGGTATAGTTTCCGCAGTGATGTCTTCCTCTTAATTTACTGTTTCTTATGATAATGGTATGATTTCAGGAAGAAATTTTACTATTCCTGTAATATACATCACATCAGTATTGCCATCACCTCTTTATGCTTTTCTGATTCTTCTGAAGAAAATGGAGGAGAAAATTACAGTCAGGTAACATAACCAGAAATGTTGGGAGACTGAGACAGATGTTCATCTACAAGTGTAAATTCCTGCAGGATTTATTGTTTGTTCTCTGTATGTCATTTCCCTTCCCTTTTGTTTTTAAGTGTTTTCTTAGTGAGTTTCCTAAGTATTTAAAGTGAATTCTATGTGGTAATGTGGGGGGGGGGAGGTGGAAATAACCCGAGACAATGAGCTACAGCAAGTAGTTATTTCTATTACAGCTGCAGACTCTCCATCTTGTACTCATCTCATTATGGCATGAGTTTCAACTCTATGGTATAACTTGAAAGTAACAAAATTGTTATTTAAAATGGTATTTATATTACCTTTAGTTTAAATGCAGCTTAGTTAAAAATTAATTGTAGACACATCTACAGTGCTGTGGAAAAGAGGGTTTCAGAGCTAAGAAATTTCATCTTCTATTGGGGAGGACAGGGAATAGTGCACTATAGTAGGAGGCTTCTGAAAAAGCTATTATATTCTAATGCCTGGCTGTTTTATTTTGCCTGTGTGTCTGTTTGTTTCATGTAGCAACCAAGACAATATTTTAAGCTTCGACTGAGAGACGAGATACTCAGTAGCTATTACCAATCCCTGAGGCCATCTTGTTTCCCACATTACAGTTTACAGTAAATATATTCCTCAACACTGTATTGTCTTAAACTCTGAAATTAGTATCATTTTAGCATGACACTATAATCTGAATCTATTATCTATGCCTCTTCCTCCATCTATTGAAGTGAAACATTTATTCCAAGTAAGATCTTTAGTGTACTACTTGCCACAGCTTTTCTTTGATTATTTTTTGAGCATTGTAAAATGAGTCGTATTGTAGAAGCATGAAACAGTCTCCTGTTGCAGTAAAAATTAACCTTTCATGTTTGTGAGCACTTGATTTTATTTTTTTTTTCTGTAGATATCTGAAAGTGTTCTTACAGAAAAAAAATGCCCACTATTGGTACAGTTCTGAATTGTATTTCTGTATTGATCTGTACATAAATATGAAGCAGAACTGACAAAGCTAAACCAATTTAAAAAGTACAGGAGAAGGAATGCTCAGCAGTTCCATGGGGGTTGGTTGGTTTCTTTGTTTTTATCAGTCATTCAGGAAAATGACTTAGGTTGTTTTACTAGGAGGTATTCTATAAAATGGTGCATTAACGTGTTTTTCCAGTGCTTTTCTAGAGCATGGTCTGTGAATAAAAGCATAATTAGCAGGTAAGATGAATTAGAAGTGATGGCTTTATTAATGAGGAGAAAAAATACTCTTATCCATTGTCTGCACAGTGTAGGTAGTTTTTGATTCTAACATAGTTTATACAACACTGCTGTCAGTGAGACCTACCACTATTAGTAAGTAAAGGAAGAAATTTGTGCCTGTGCCAAAAAGTTGGCCTCAGAAATGAATGTTTTATTTATAAATGTTAAAACAAGATATAAGACACCTATTATGGGCATGATGGACTGTTTATTTCAACCCTAATCTTCAGTGTGAGAAAGCCCTAAAACCTAAGCCTTTCAGTACTGGACTTAAAGTTTATGTACATAGCTTATCACTTGCTTGTGTCTGGTTACTTTACTGGCAAGAGGACTTTCTTTGATATCTTATGGCTAATTTCTGGAGAACAGGTAGCTCCTTACTTAGGAATCACAAGAATTTAATCACTTTAGGGGATGTCTGTGTTGTTAACAGGGGAAAGTAGATGGGTTTACTTGGTTTCTGAATTGTTCTTCAGAGATGCCTGTCTCTTTTCTTTTACTTATATAAGATTATAGGCACTTCTATTAGATATCACAAATCACTTTCCTAAGTGGACAGGTTCATTTTAGGTCCTTTCCAACTCTATTATGTGATACTCTCAAAGGTTAAAATATCAGTGTCAGGTTAGTACTAAGTTATATTGAAAGTCTCCATCTTGTTAATGAGAGTTTTTATTTATGCTTTTTTACAGTTGGAAATGGAAAAATCTCAGTTACAGAATCTTGAGCTGGAGCACAAAAAGCTATCAGCTCGTCTTGAAGAAGAACGTGGAAAGAATAAGCACATAGTATTGATGCTAGTGAAAGAGTGTAAGCAGTTATCTGGGCGAATTGTAGAGGAAGCCCAGAAACTGGAAGAACTGATGTCAAAATTTGAAGAGGAAAAGAAAAAGGCTACTGAATTGGAGGAGTCTCTTGCTGCTGAGAAACAAAGGAGCACACAAATGGAAGCTCAAATGGAAAAGCAGCTGTCCGAGTTTGACACAGAGAGAGAGCAGTTGCGTGCCAAACTTCATAGAGAGGAAATGCACACCAGTGACCTCAGACAAGAGAGAGATAAAATGATCCAAATGATTGAGCAATTAAAAAAGGAGAATGAAAGTAAAGCTAATCTTTCTCTTAAAAATAAAGATAATAAAGATAGGAGTCTTGTTTCTGTTTCTGTTGAAACAGAAGAGCCAATTTCAAGAACTGTTGCCTGCCAAACAGATACTGTAGTGATGGACAGTAGCACAGAAAATGTAAAGAAGATGCCTTTGACTGTATCTGTAAAGCCTTCTACAGTGAACCCACTAGTGTCTGGCAATACTATAATGAATGTGTGCACCAATGCAGCATTGGTGAAGCCTGTCATTGATAGGCAATCTTCTTCTAGTGAACTCATCCCTCCTACAACTCCTGTTCTTACGCAGAATCAAAACAGAATTGAGGAAAATGGACCAAGTACAGGCTCATCACCTGATCTACCAAGTAGCACTTCCCCTTTTTCAAATAGTACTTCCCTTTGCACCCCTGCAGCACCGACTGCTGCAGCTCAGAATTCCTCATCTATGCACAGTTTGCATTCACCATCTGCCAGCACTTCTGGGCATTCAGGCCTAAACCCACGGATCCAAGCAGCTAGGTTTAGATTTCAAACAAATGCAAATGACCCAGACCAAAATGGAAACACAACCCAAAGCCCTCCCTCAAGGGACGTATCTCCTACTAGTCGTGACAACCTAGTTGCCAAGCAGGTAGCTCGGAATACTGTTACCCAAGTCCTGTCTAGATTTACAAGCCCTCAGAGCGGCACTCTGTCACGGTCAGGGACATCACATTCAATGGAAGTTGCCACTTACCCCCCAGTTGGTAGAACAAGCATAAAGACTCCCAGTGTATCAAGAATTGACAGAGGAAACCCTCCACCAATTCCTCCTAAGAAACCAGGGCTTTCACAAACTCCTTCTCCACCACACCCACAGCTTAAAGTTTTAATGGATAGTAGTCGTTCCCCAAATACAAGTGCAAAAACTGACAGCAAAACCGTGACCTCACCTCTTTCAAGTTCACCACAAGGAATCAGGGTAATAAATGAGGAAATTATTTCTAAGTCCTCACCTCAGCTGCCACCAAAACCTGCTATAGATTTATCTGTGGCACCTGCAGGCTGTGCCATACCAGCCATAGCCTCATCTCAGGTGGGTGCCTGGCCTTCCCACTTCCCTGGACTGAACCAACCTGCATGTTCAGAAAATTCCTTTGTCATTCCCACCACCATTGCCTGTAGCTCCTCCATAAACCCTGTTAGTGCTTCATCCTGTAGACCATGTGATTCAGACAGACTCCTGGTAACAGCATCAGGTAAAGGGACTGATATGCTACAAACTGTCTCCCTCTAAAAGAATGTGTCGGTTTTCCTATACATCACTTGTTTGCTTTATTTATCTTTTTGTACCTTTTTCTTTTTTTACTTTCTAAAAGCTGAAATTTTCGTTTATGTTTTTTCCACATTCCATGGGTATGGGAATTCTTTTGCTGATTTCTTAATGTTATAAATTAGTTTGCTTCCTTAAGGAAGTTACAAATTGAAAGCCTTTTTTTTTTAAAGGTCGAGGACTAATGTGTCAAGGAAATGGGGTGCAGTTTATGGTATATTAAAGAAACTTTTTGTTGTTGTTTGAGTTTTTTTTCTTTTGTTTGGTGTTTTTGTGAATGCTGTTCCTTTGGACTTCAGAGTGTTTTATCAGTCTGAAATAATGCTTTGAAAATTACCTTTGCTGGTGATCTTCCATGCAATATTTATAATGGGGAAGCAGTTCCAAAAGCAGTGTGTGGCAAACTTTTATCTGTATATATAGGAGATTCTAGGGCTCACATTGTTAAAGAATTTTTGTTCCTATTCTGCTTCAATGATGACTTTCTTCATGTTTCTAGAGTAACCCAGTCATGCTTTTAACATTTGGCTGTGGCATCACACTGTCAAAATCCTCACTGCTTTCTGAACAGTACCATAAAATATAAGCTCAGAATCTTCCATTTGTCTGCTGTTTCTCAGAGTTAAAAACTGTGGGATTTGATGGCTGCCTCTATGTTGTTTTTCATATGGGATCCTGAATCTTCATCTTAAGTTCTTATTCCTAGCTGAGTCTGATTGCCGTGTCAGATAGATCTAGTCTCCCAGTATTCCAGATAGTCTCCAGACCTCATTAGGCTCCATAATGGAAATAAAATTTCATTTAAAAAATTTTTTTAACATATACCATTTTATAAAATATTTTTTAACATATACCATTATTGGCAAAATCATCTTCAGAGTGATTAGTTTTTGTAGGCAAGAGGGTGTCTTCCACAACTCCTATCAGCATGAATTAGGCTGCATATTTCAGTTAGTCTTACGTTAACTAGAGGATGTTTGGGAACCATTTAAGACAGTTTTTGATTATTTTTTTTAAAGTAAATGTTCTTAAAAGCTAGATTACCACCACTTGACTTCATAACTCCATGTTACTGCTTTAGTTTGTACTTTGAAGTATAAACTTTTCTTCTTAGAACAGTCAGCCTGCGGACAAATAGCCAGTTCGTGTTTCTCATGAAATTTGTGACTCTTTTCAGAGGCAATTCTCAAAGATAGGATTTTTTGTGAAAAAATTGTAGTTTGGGTTTGTGTGTGTGTGTTTGCTTTTTGTTTGTTTTATTTTTTTGTTTGTTGTTTTAGTTCGATTTGAGGGTTTTTGTTTGTTTGTTTTTTTTAATTGTGCTGGTTTATGTGCTCAAGATTGCCTTTATTCATTTACACTCCATTGACTTGTTTTGGGGAGGGATAGAAACATTTGGGTTCATTTAATCCCCTTATAATCCTTGCTCTGAACATTTGACACTTTATATTTTGTAAGTGACACTGCTTTTTGTTAATTTTTGCAATTACAAATGGGAAACATATTCCATAATCAGAAGTCTGCACACAAAAATTGCTTAGACCCTAGTTAGGTCTAAGCAATTTTTTATTAATATAGAGATGTTATTTTTTCCTCTACTGACTATAAGCAGGCTTACAGCACTTTAATAACCTTATCTGCAATATTCACATACATATTCAGGAGCTCTTTTTTCTCTGCCCAAACTAATGCTTATTTTTTATTGCACTTACTCTCCAGTCCCATTTTATTTATGTTTTTCCAGGGAATGAATCTATTTTGTCCAAGAGTTCTGGAAAACTGCAGAACTAAATAAACTTTAAGCAACAGATGTTATGAAAGTGTGGAAAGACATTTCCTTAAAAATTTCATTCTGAGAAAAAAAGAAAATAGATTTTATAAATATATATGGAAATAGACTTCATTTTAGAAGGGATAACCCAAGCTTAATAACAGTGTTTTCAGTAAGATAATGTCATCAGTAATGCCTGAATTCATGTCACTTACTTTTCCAATTCCTTTCTTAAGTATGAGTTTGCTTGAGGTGAACATCTAACAGTCTACAAGTACTACTGAAACCTCCTTCCCATATGTGCATTTTCATGCCCTGTAGGCACAGTTAGTTTTATTAATGTTCTGGTTAATTTTAATTTTTTTTTTTTTTTTTAACCCCAGAAAATGTTTAGAATTTCAGTTTTACTTCCAGTTAAAGCAGAGTATGGTGAAATCTTATTAATATTTTATTGCATAGTAAGTAGTGAGCTTCAATCAGAATTTGTTAATTTTTTAAACAACAGTGCAGAGCAAATCTAACATTTAAAAAAAGTCTTGAAAGAATCCTTTGTTTTTATATTTTTTGTTTGTGAACAAACTCATGTTTGTTTCTTCTTACCATGGACTCGGAATTGATGATAGTATAATCACTAAAGTAGACTGTATATTCATTTTAAAACAGTTCCTAGTTATCTCAGATTGCTGTAAGAACATATCAACAGCCTGATGTTCATTAAGGGAGGGTCTTGGCTATAGGAAAAGCAACTAATCAAAGTAAACTTAGAATGAGTACCAGTTCTTTCAGTTATGTGTTCTGCTAAATTAACATGACAATACCTTCTTTTAGAGACAGAGAATTGTGCTGCATGTTGCTCTATCCATGCCTAGTAGGAAAAGACACCAGCTTTTGCCATTAATGTTGAATAGACTGCACACAGAGAAATTACAATGAACATTTATGGCCTGATTCAAAATCTGTGACAGTGTTTTCATTAACTTCAGCAGCCTTTGAACTGGTGCCAGAATGCTTCTGCTCTGTTTGGATTTCTACATTTCAATGGCTGTGAGACTTCAAAATGAAAACGAATGTAGGCGGTTGGATTTTCATACCCCTGGGATTTCTGCTTTCACTTTCTTCTTGGTTTTGCGCTTTCTGTGTCCCTCTTCAATGAAATATGTTTTTCATTTTGCTCATTTCTGTAATGATTGATTTATTCTTCTATACAATTGGCTTCGAAGATAAAAGCAGGGGGTGAGGGACTGATCAAGGCTCTGAAATTAACCATCTCACATTCTGAAGCTGATGCCAGAAGCTGTTTTTGTCTCTATACCTTCATCACTGCATGCCCTACAAGCTTTCACAGATGCTTCACATTTCCGAACTTTTTGCATCTGTAATGGTGTATCTTATTTATTGGTATTTTCTAACAGTGCTGTATTTTGTTGGATGAATTCAGGTTTATTATAGTGCTTTACACTGGTAATAGAAGGTAAGGTTGTATTTATGTTATCTGGGTTTTGTATCTTTTTTTTTTTTTTAGCAGGTTTTCATCTAATTATAAGCTAGTATCATTAATTTCATCCCTGAAATCGCAACGATGTAGTCTTCATTTCAAGGAGTTGAAATGACAGTTAAGATACCACAAATGGCACCAGAAGAAATCCTTTTATTTTGACATTTCTGTTAATGATGCTTTTATTAGGAAAAAACAAAACAAAATGACCAACCCACCAGCAAAAAACTTGCCCTGTTTTCCATAAGGAAGGGAGCACATAAATTTTTTTTTTATTACAAAGTGAAAGTGTCATGCATAAAGCATAGAGTCAGTCTCCTCAAATTCACCCAAATACTTACATAACAGGGACAAAGAATGTTAGCAATCTGGAGTGCCACCTAAGCAATGTCCACTATCAGTTGACTAACAAGGCAAGAAGTAAATCTAATTAAGTACCATTTGAAAACGTCTAGATAGATAGATAGATAGCAACACCTGCAGCACAGTTTGTTTCAAAGAACAACAGAAGGTTGGAAAAATAAGACCTCTTTTATAATGGAAAGGATGAACGAAAGTTATTCTTTAGATGTTTGGGGATTTAGTAAAAGTTAAGTGTGTTTATTGCAATTGGAAATAATATGGGGGTTTTATCACTTAAAGGATGCAATTTACTTTGTATATAGCTTTTTTTAAAAAAAAAACAACAGACAACCATCAAAATACTCTGATTAAAAATACTGGAAAAACAAATATTAGTAAGCATTAATAGTCAGAAGATGGTTTCAGAATTAAAGTTTTATGAAAATGGATGGAGTTAACTACAGTTTATTTTCAGGTAACTTCATAGCTGTAGTGATGTCTTCTTATAGTCAATATCAAATAAATAAGTTGAATAATAAGCTAGCATGGTAAAAATACTGCAAATGTTCCCCTTACATACTAAGCTAATAAACTGAATGTGAAATGACAAATTTAGCTTCCTTTAGAAACAAATACAAAATACTCCAATAATTTACTTTTTCTATTGTTTTGAACTGGGATCAAACTATGCTTCTTCACTGGGGCTGCTCAGATGATGGATTCTTGTGTAAGTCTGGCCCTTAATTAAAATTTGTCCAGATCTTGTAAGGTTCCAAAATCTATCATTTCTGTAGAATTATGTTGGGAACTTCTATATTTAATTTTGGTTTTTCAGAACACACAGCAGATGATCCCACCATGGTAGAGCCGCTGCTGTATGTTTTTTCTGATTCTGGTTGTTGGAGATTGAATAGTACTTGGTTAGCTTGATGGAGCTGGAGGTAATGCCTGGTAGCTCCTCTTCAGTCTTGGGTTTTGCAGAACCACAGTAAAAGCTGCTTAAACTTCCTTTTTATTGACAGATTTCAGGCTCATATAATAGTGGCCACAGGATACAAAATTATTTATTCAAGAGAGAAACATTGTTTTTTGGTTTTTTTTTTTAACTTAATGTGGATTTTCCACAGGTAGTAGTGAAACTAAGGAAAGTAAAATCTTTCTCCTGTTTTCTCTAGCAATCCTTGATCAAGGAAGAATGCACAAAATTTTCTGTGCCATATGCAGCAAATTCCATATTCTTAACAAGCTCCCTACTAAAGCTGATAAGTAAGGAACAGAACATTTAACCAAGATGACTCCTAAGCTTTCAAAGCTTGGAATTGAATATTATTCTTTAATGGGGTGACTTGAAAGCTTTCACTCATAAATTTTATATAACCTGTTATTCATTCACACTGGAGCATTTTATAATACATTGGTTAAGTATTGCTGAGTAAAAGGAACAGTAAGGTACAGTTCAATAATAAATATATTTATTTCTGTATTATTTGTGTAAATGATGCCTACATTTTTTTTCAAACTTACTAGAAGTTGCTTACAACTACTAAGGGCTCTGTGCAGTTTATAACTGCAGGTGAGATATAAATACTGAGGTTTGCACTGAGACTGTAAAGGAAGATGAAATTTCATATGCAAATAATTTCATATGAAAATATATGAAAATAAATGTTTTGGAAACGTTTCTTTAGATACTTTAGAAAACCATCCCAGCATACCAACAATTCAGTTAAAATTTGTGTAAAACTTTTGTAGTTTATGAATTTTAATAATGTAAATTTTTTTGAGACATCCAGCTATTACAGCAGTTCATAACAAGGTTCACATTAACCTTTTGTAATGAAATCCTGTTCATTTGCATTAACAACTGTCACCCCTGTACAGAGTTTTTATTCTTCAGGGTACCTTCTAATGTATAGACAAAGCATCATCACAAAACTTGTGCTAAGCTAACAAATTCTGTCATTTTGAAGATCCTTTTTAATTTTTAAAAAAACACAGAAAATGCAGAGCTTTACTGATGTCTTCCATCTAACTTCTGTTGCTTTAACTCACAGGCTGGTCTTCCTCCCTAACCCCTTTGTTAACAAGTGGTGGTCCTGTCCCCCTGGGTGGCAGGCCCACCCTTCTTCACCAAGCTGCTGCCCAGGGAAATGTCACTTTATTATCAATGCTGCTTAATGAAGAAGGACTGGACATTAATTACTCTTGTGAAGATGGCTATTCTGCCTTGTATTCTGCTGCTACGAATGGACATACAGGTAACTGATACTAAGTTTTGTTACAGCATTCATATGAAATAGTGAAAGCATATTTATTTCATGAGTTTTTAATAATTTGGTCAAATGTGTGTTTTAAAAATGTGGAATTGAAATTGAGATACATAAGATTATATGACAATCATAATACATGTATAAACAATGCTTCTGCCTCCAGGATTTTGTAACAAAGAAAGCATTATTGCTAGTGGTAACATTCTGCATGGTGATTCTCCACTCCCTTCTCATAAAGAGCCACCAGATATCATCACCCCATGTTCTGTATCAAACTAAAGGTCTTTTAGATTTCTACATGGAATATGCAGGAAACAGTAGGTCATCACCAGGGTTTTGATCTTCTGCAGCAGTGGTGAAAATGATGGAAGAGGGTTTCAGAGTAGTATGTTACTTGGGAAATAAAATGAACTGTCTTATTTTTGAAATAGATCAAACAGCCTTAGTTTGTTCTTGCAGCTCTACTGGGATAACGTTTTTCTTTCCCCGCTACCCCAATCCTCCATCTTGATGAGGCAGGATATTTGAACCTTTTAACAGTCAGTCTTCATATTTTATGAATATATTTATGAAATAAGGCAAATATGTTAGTAACAGATACAAATTTCATGGATACAAATGTCAAGTGATAATTTTAGACTCGTAAGGCTCTCAAACAGCATCTTTTTTTAAAATTCCAGCACACATTACTGTAGTTTTTTCTACTTATGTAGAAATCTCCTAGACTCTTACATTGCAAATAATACCATTATGCTGTTTTGGACATCAAAGTTTAAATCCACCAACCCCAATGACAAAAACAAAATCCATTTATTTTTAGTAAGGTCAAGATTTTATTTCACAGTAGAAGGTGGAACATATCCCTTTAATGCTGCTGCTTTCAAGAGTATTTTGTGTTTTTTTAACAATATCTTTGTTGGTGACACAATTAGAAAAACTCAATCCAGTGTTCAAAACAGTATTTAGAGAGACTATTCTATTTATTGTTCTCAAGTATTTTAAAAATAAGTAAAATTAGGTTCCCAAATCCATAGCTAGGGAGATAGTGTACATTTTTCTGACATGTTCAGGGTTAATTTTACTACCAGACATAGGGCTAGAAGTGATTTTCCCTTTATTTGGAATGGTATATTTTGACTTTGCTTTCTAGGTGCTATGGTTTACTTTGTAGAAACATCTGGACCTTTTCATCTGACAGATTCTTTCCTGTTGCCAAGACCTGTAAAGTATTTTAAAAGTACTTTATTTTATTTTATTATTTGGCACATTTTCTCAACTTTTTATCTTCAGTATTAAGTCCAAATTTATTATATTGTTTGGATTTATTTCCCCACCACCCCCACTGAATGAATGTTCTGCGGGTTATGCTAGGCTTACATCCGTTTCTCATTGCTGGTTTTTGTGAGAAACTGTAACTGGCCCAGCTCTTCTTTACTCTTCTTGTGTTCCTAACATGTTTCAAAGCAAATGCCCTGATTTTCAATTACAATTACTAAGCAGCTCTTACTGACACCAGAGGCAATTAGGTTTCCTGTTTTATTGTCAAAATTACAAGTAAGAGAGGCATTTGACAGAAGTATGAGAACACAATAATAAAAACAAACCATGCATATTCGTCCTGTAGTTGTTTAGTGTCTTTTTAAGCTAAAACACGTATTACAAGTATTTTAGTGTTGCTCTTCTATTTATCATTGACAGGATGTGAAAAACACTTTGTTGTAAACATCATTGCTTTTTAGTGACTGAATGGACTGTATGAATTTTGAATGAGAGAATCGCACAGCAGCAGTACTGTTGTCTCCTTAATGCAGTATATGAAAATTTTCAGCATTAGATGTAATATTTTTGGAGAAAGGGGTTTAGTTTTTCATACGTAATCCTTTTTTTGTTACTTGCAGTTTGTTCCCAAATTCATGGATAGGTGCAGCTCTTCAAAATGGAGATTTTGAAAAACAGATTTACATAAAAATATATAGGCTTAAGAAAGGAAGCATAGGAATAAATCTCTTATTTAGAAAAATACTTTCTAATCGTTTTTTTAACCTGGTGGGAAGAAATGACACTAATGACATTTTAAGAAGGATAACACAGCTCATTGTACAGATTTTTTTCATTATGTTCAGTAGGATTTGCAATAGTAAGTTACTCTCTTTTGGCTGGTTTTATTTTTCCTTAGAATCATAGAATCATTTAGGTTGGAAAATACCCTTAAGATCATTGAGTCCAGCTGTAAGACTGAACTCAAAATTTTACCCTGGTGGGTGATCACACCATGATTTAATTTATTGAGAATACTTTTAACCTGGAGTTAGTGACTGAATAGATGCACAGGATTCCAGGACCCCTTGTTTTTACTAAGTCAACTAGACAGATTTTCTGATTTCTCCTAGGAAATAGTTGGCCAGAAGAAAAGAGTAGCTCTGCACTTGTTAAAAGCCAGCATAGTGAGTACCTCCCTTCAGAAACAGACACTCTGTTGCAGAGAGTCTGGGAAGAGTGGAAAGCAAATGATTGCCACACATTTTTAGTGAAGAAATACAGGATTTGAGAAGTGTCCATAACTAGAGAATGGTAGTAGAGCACGTTGTAACCAGCATGGTGTCAGCAACTGTTATGTGCTTTCAGCCCAGTGTGTAGAGAAAATTGAGTTACCAAGAGAACACTCAAATTTTCTTTCCTAATCTATCCTAATTGCAAAATGTGTAGCCTTCCTGTTCAGAAACAGTTGCCTTTTGAGAGCTGCAGCTGAGGGTTGTTCCAGCACATGAAGCTCTTAACAGCTGCTTTGTTTCCTGCACGCACTGTTCCCAAATCTGTAGGTCTGAGAGATGGAACTTCACCATAAAAGCAGACACCGAACACTTCCTTTGTGTTTGAGTGGACATCGGGAAGCTGTTAATTTTATGATTTAACCACTAGATTGGGATAGCTGAACAGATAGTTTTGTCAGGCCATCTTGGTTTGATCCATTAACAAAGCAGGAGCCACTTCAGGCTGTTGCGCACTTGATAACATGTACAGTAGTTCGCTTAGCTAATATACCTGTATATCTGTATTGTGTTGCCAGTCTTGACCGTTCTCTGCCGCACACAAGGTGGTTGAGGAGGATAGAATAAAATAAGAGTTCATGAGTCTGAGAGATGTAAAGAGAGTAATAATAATATCCTTTGGACTCAGCTGTGCGTTAATCATATGCATTTATGGTATAATTGATTCTCTTCTATCCTGAGTATTTGGAGGCTGTGGCACCCTCATTGATAGGAAAAACTGGAATGATGTGAGAAGTAGAAAGGAATGAGGTGCAGAGATATACAGCTACATGGAGTCAGCTCTGCCAAGCCGCTGGATGTATCTACATGGTGTTTGCCAGCACTCTGGAAGAACTAACTACCCAGCTGTGGTGGAAACCAATAAAGTCTCCAGGTGTTTGTGTTAATATTCTTCCATGTTTTGTTTTTGCTCTGACCAAAGCCTAAAACTGAGTGACAACATCAATGTCTTGTCCTGTGCCTGTCATTCTACTCAGTCATCTGCACTGCTGGTTACTCTGTGGCAGATGGCAGTGAACTGGCTTTAATAACCCTGGACTTACTCAAGTCACACTTCTCCAAATCCCAATCCAGAATCCATCCAGAGGACCCAAGCTTCTTGGAGATTGTTGTTCACTGACTTGATATGCCACCAGAAAAGGCTTGTGTACAGCTTACTAGCTCACATCGTATACCTTATGAAAGTAGCTGTATTTCCTCGTGCTTGCACCTGTCCCTAAGAATAAACAGCCCTTTTCAATGACCTTCATCAGAAACAGTATTTTCACATAGATAACCTACAACCTAAATGATCTGCCAGTCAGTAATTGTGAGTTAACCATACCTTTCTAGAAAGGTGGTCTTGTTCTGTGTGTTCTTCATAGCTTTTGCATGGCAACCATATGCTTTATGAAGAAACCAATGAATATTCTAGCCAAATATGCATAACTGCTAGAAGAAAGTGTTTTCAACATCCTTCATAAACTTCAAAGGTATTTTAGAATATCAAGCAGGAATCTGTATTTTGGAGTTAATTGTTTAATGTAAGACTGGGACTGAGGATGGAGAGAGGAAAAAACCCCATGTTGTGGTTAGCAGAGTATTTTTTCTGTTACAAAATGATTGAAAATATAATTTTATTTTAATTGGTATTATCTTACAAGTGGCAAGTTAGGAAATACTGGGTAACTTAGTTAATTGAGAGCTTCTTTATTACTTAAAAAACAAGTCCTGGTAGCTTATCCTGGCAATCAACCTTTTCTAAAAGAAAAAAAAAATTCATGTCAGATCAGATTACTTATTTAAGAACGTATGAATCTTAATTTACAAGAATTCACAGAGGTTTAAAATTTATTCCTTAATGTTAAATATTTATTTAATCAACTCCATAACATCTGTATTAATATTTGGAAGATTTGTAACAGGAGTAAATGCATTCAGGAAATAGTTTGGCTTAGTCAGATTTTTAAGTACATTTTTCTGATATCTAGAGATAAGCTTCACAAGCAAAGCTTGGCTTCAGGATCTCAGTGCTGGGATGGAGCACATTAAGCTTGCTCAGAAATCAAGCAGGAGTTTATAATTGGTGTTCTAGTGGAGCTTCTTTTCAAAGTCATAGTTTTAACTACAGAAGACTTGTTTTATTTTGGTCTAGAACCACTATCAAGAATATAGAGCGGATTAAGTGTTTTCTTCAGACGTAGTTGCATCAAATGATATTCCAATTTACGGATGGAAAGCAGTTTAATTACTGTGTAATTAATTATCTTAACTTGGCTTTAGGATGGTGGAATGAGGCTGGTGCTATTTTTAGCATGCTGTTTTGGAAATCTATGAATGGGAACAACTGGGGGAAGGTTTGAGTTTGTCAGTTTGTCTTATTTGTCATTTCAGTCCTAAGCCCCAGTGTCCTAAAACAAGATTGGTCAGTGTGTTGCTTAACTTACGTGTAGCTTGTGTGCATCTCCCCTGTGGCTGTCATATTCGGGCTGTGTCATGTGACTGCCAAAGGCACTGTGCTGCCTTTAGGGACTGCTAGATAACTCAAATCCCCACTTCAGAGGTAAATTGGGTAACACTGTGGGAGCTCCCAGCAATGGGCACATATTTGGACCCCAGTAGAACCCAACCCAGGCTCCTTTTGCAAAGGAGTGGTGATGCCCCCAGGGAATCAGTTCTCAACTCTCTCCTGCAGACTACTTCCAGAGCTTTTACTTGGGTTCGCTAAGGTATGTAATATATAGTCAAAAAGATTTGCTGCTGTTGCCCCTCGAGCAGATTTTAACTTCTGGTAGTTTTAACCACTTGTTTTTGTTGCATCACTCTATGTTTCTGCTCAATTTATAGATTGTGTGAGATTGCTGCTGACTGCAGAAGCACAAGTTGATGCTGCTGATAAAAATGGCTTTACACCCTTGTGTTCAGCAGTTGCTCAGGGACATGTCAAGTAAGTGAAGTCTTAAGGTTTTGGCTGTCAGCTGTTACTCATTTTTATGTTCTCTTTACATTCTATTATATGCTTTTTTCATTACATTACTGTTGCATTCTTAGGTAATTGTGTATTTAACTATCATTTACTGAAAATATCTACTGAAACTCATATTTAAGTGCCATTCTGGTTTTAATATGTTTCATTTGGTTTGTTTCCAATTGCAGCTCTTCAGATTGCTGAACATGTTTTCTTAGTAACCACAATATGATACTGGTCTGCATGGGTGTCATACCTTTGAATTTCTTATTTTTCTTTGAGTTATCCGCCATAATACAGGATAAACAAAGGAAGAAGAAAATAAATTATTTTGCGCTGATTGTTTTGAAGAATAGAGAACTGTGAATATCATACTCAGAGACAAAAGAACATTAATCTGAGTATTCTCCTGAGTTGCAAAGAGTCAAATGCTTTCAACAACAAAACAGGTCTTTTAAGGTTTAAGGCTTTTTTTTTTGCATCAGTAACTTTGAAAGCCTGAAAATTATGTATGAGCCAAAGAATATTTCTAAGAACATTCTTCAAAATGTAGTTATAATAATTTCCTTTTATTTTTTTGAAGCTGATTTTACAGATTGGTGTTTTATGACACATGATTAGAAGATACTCTTTTTCTACTGAGAACCAATATTCAACAATTTATCCAGATGATTGTTTTTTTCCTTACTTTCCCTCTCTTCATCAGAGGGGCTGAAGGCTGATGCATTTCTGCTCTGCAGCTTTACTGTCTATCATAGACTCATACGAAATAGAAGTGAAAGTTGGAATCGACCATTAGGTAATCTCTTCCAGAGCATCCTTGTCCAGATAAAACCACTTTACAAATGCAAGTCTCAGACAGCATGTCTAGGAATCTTTATTACATACTTTACCTTTGGTTTATGTATCTTTGGTAACACTTATCTTTCAGGTTTTTATTCTTTTAATGTTTCACTTTACTATTTTTAAGGATTTTACTCTGATATAGTAACATGTAGGGGTCCGAGTCCTTGAGTGTTATACTGTAATAAGTCCTGACCCAACAGCGAGGAAGAGTGGCATCCCTGTCCTCCTCATAATCTTCCGTGAATGTATAAGGATTCTCAGAGTTTCTTGCCAATTCTTGGAGGACTTTAAGCTTATCAACAATGGACATCTTTTACTGGAATTTTTAATCCAGAGGTAGCAGATTCTTAGTAGCACATTCTGAGCACAGAAATACATCTCATTAAATGTCTGTTGTTTCACATAAAATCTGTAAAAATTACACGTGACTTCACAAGACAAACCAAAAAATACACTCTTCACATTTTCTTACTAAAATAAATGTTTTAGATGTTTTTTAAATAGGAAGCTATATATTTCTCTCTTACCCTCACAACACTTTGCTGTATATCATCTGCTGTTATGATATTGCAGATTTTATATTTTTTTCCTTTAGAGTTATGTAAAAGTATGATATCTCTAAATGCTTTCCTTGCTTTCACTTTTTCTAGATTCCAAATGTGAATCAAATTGTAAAAGTGAGCATGGAATAATAGGGCCAGCCAAAAATATCAGAGAGACTAAGAATGCTTCAGGCTGTTTGATTGTTTGATCACTTTAAAGTTCTATCTCAGAAAAAAATGAGTAATAGGCAGAATTTTGGGCAATAGTATTGTCTCTCCTCTTTCAAATGTTGTGTTGCATAGTCCATGTTACTTGTACTACAGCACTAAGAATCTGGGGTTAATAACAGCACTAAACTACTATCAATTACACAGTACTTGCCTGTGATAGATTTGCTAGCCAGTCCCCTGTGACATGTTCATTAACCTTATTCCTGAACTGAGACAATACTATTGTTCCAGCCCTAGTTACATACTCAGGAAAAAAAAATAATTTTTTTTTTTGAGGATGTTCAGTAATATCACCAATTCAGAAAATGCTTTTAGGAGAAACTGTCAAAATCATTTCCCATGTGGTCCAGGCTAGGCTGACTTTACGTGCTCTTCAGGTGGAAAGTCCATGTAGCATTTCCAGAATCATTTAATACAGTGCAAAATAACAAATCAGATATTTTTATATAGCAGACTTAAAACTCAATCTGAATTGCTTTATGGAGGTGTCTTGTTATGAGCCTATCTTAAGATGATGTTTATGACTATATGATTAGGATACATGTTCAACATTGCTAAGATAGAACATTACTTATATTTGTGGATTTTCTGTTCATTTAAGCATTTTCAGTAAGCTCTGCTACGTAATTCATATTAATTTTATATGGTTTGCTCTTTTCTAAAATTGTGCATTTTGTCTTGAACTTGATTGATTTTTTTTTTTTTTCTTACTACACAAAAACTTGAAAGATTTTTTTAAAAATACTTTTTTTTTATTGGGGGTTTGTTTTTTTTTTTTTGCGTTAAATCTGTAATTTCTTACACACATACATTCTATATATGTCTTACATTATTTTAAATAGTTTGTCATCTTCTTTCTCATAGTATGGTCTCCTCTTCAGTAGTTAGTTGGCATTGCATTAATTGCTTTGAGGCTTTATTGTTAATATCATTCTATTCATGGACTGATAAATATTCACCCAGAGATGGGGGATTAACTTTGTTTATAGCCCTTGTTTGAGCTGCAGAAGGACTAGACTGGCATTAATATTTTTCTAAAATCTTGAGAGCTGTTGAAAATCTGGGTTTGGGAAGGGAAAGGGACCCATCCCTGGCACAAGAACTGGGAAGAAAATGACCTACTGCTACAGGGTTATGAGGAAGTATGGGATCTTGGCTCCAGTACCACACACCCTAAGCCATCCTTCCAGAGTAGCTTCCGTTCAGGGATGTGAAAGGTAGATAGTGCCATTGCTGTTTTGCTGTCCCCACCAAGTTATTCTTCTAGGCAAGTGGCCCTTTTGTTGGTATCTAAAGCTAGTCCTAGTCCTTTTTTTTTTTTTTCCCTTCTTTTAAAAAGTATTTTAAATATCAGTATTAAATCAGATTTTAAGTATCAGTCAGGAAAAAAAATAGGTTTTTTTCTCAGTTGAAGGTTTTTCTTAAGAATCTGTCATCAGATTTTAGTAGCCTTGTGAAATTAAATGTTTTACATTCCCATATTTTGAATTCATCTACAGTATTTTAAGATTCAAATAGTTTAAGTTATGGTATTCTATGAGGATTTACAGGTTTAAAGTAATCTGATTTTCTGTCTTTATGCTTACATATAAAATTGTACCTTATACTTGTGTATATATGATGGATAAAATTATCTGTAAAATCAGTACTTTATTAAAAATATTTAAATGTTGTAAGTTATAAAGATGTTTTGGATGTAAAATATAAGATCATTTTACTACCTTACTGTTTGGTCTAGGTGTGCAGAATTATTAATTATGTATCAGGCTGATATTAACCATGCTGCTGAAAGAGGACAGACACCTTTGTACCTGGCCTGTAAAAATGGAAATAATGATTGTATTAAGCTATTGTTGGAAGGTGGAGCAGATCGAACAGTAAAAACCAGTGTAAGTTGAAATAGTTCGTAAAGTTAAAGTACCTTGTATAGTACTGAATATCTGCAAACAACTACGAAATATTTACATTAAAATATTTATTTAAAGGGTGGGTTTTTTAAAGGTGGAATAAACAACGTAATTTGAAATTAATATTTTCTTCTTTTCATCATACTTCTTGGGGTTTTTGAAGCTGTGTATTGTCTAAAATCCTGTAAATTCTGTGACTTCCATATCATTTTACGTATTTCAGATTCCATCTGCATTTTGCACTGGATTTGCAAAACAGAAATCCTTTATTTTGACTTATTTTTAAGGTGGAGAAGTGGAGATACAGATTATGCTTCCACCTTTTATATAGGGGGCTTTATTGCTGTCTTTAAGGGGACCTCCACCCCCAAATTTGTCAGCCAGGATTGTAAAGTCTGATATATCACAGGTGACCAAAATCAATGTATCTATAGAGGAAAAAGGGGAAGACTGTCTCAAAACTAACATGTAGGTATTGCCTTTTTTGGGTGCTTTCCTGAAGTTTTTCTTAAGACTTGATGAAAACATGACTATAAATGGGGGATACGGGCTGTGGAGAAACAGTACAAAGAATATTAGCTTCACAATACATTCTACTCCACTTTTACATAGATACTTATTTTTATTTTTTTTTATTTGGAAAGTAAATCTATTTTGTTTGAAATGAGAGGAACTTATGATGGCAAAAGCATGAAAATATCAGACTGATAAGTTGGTTAATGCAGTATGAAAGAGATTATTGTTAGAATCGTGTTAGTTTGATACATGATAAGGAAACGGTTTATTAACAGCATGTAAGTCCTGTATCACTTAGACTCCACTGAAAATTTTGAAGACTTTGTCTCTTGGACTGTTCTTGGAGAAAGCTGTAAAATTTCCTTTCTGCTACATTTTATCCCCTCTTTTTCTTCCAACCCAAATATATGCAAGCAACACTGTTTTCCCAAAGGATTATTATGTCACTCTTGCTTATCTTTTTAATTTCCAAACATTGCCTTCAATTCAGATTCATTGCTAATACAAGTTCTGCAAACATTTTTCTATGTGTTTGGTGGGAGTGTGCTTTTTTTGCTTTTGCTTTTGTAGGATGGTTGGTCCCCAATTCACGCAGCAGTGGATTCTGGTAATGTTGACAGTCTCAAGCTCCTTATGTACTACAGTGAGCCAGACAATGGGAACTCTTTGATTGATCCAGAGCCTAATTTAGACTACTATGAGTTATACAAGAGAGAAGACGACTATAGCACTAGAGTAAAGCCTGTTATTTCTGCAGATCTCATCAACCATGCTGACAAAGAGGGCTGGACTGCTGCGCATGTAGCAGCATCAAAAGGCTTTAAGGTCAGTCTGTTTGAACAAGTTACTGTAACCTGATAGAATTTAGGCAAGATAAGTCCTTCTTTTTTTATGTTTAAAGAACTAAAACTTATGTGTCAAATCTGAGTTTGTTGTCTAGCTTATTGTCATACTTAATTTAACAGAGATAGTGAAATACTTCTCACTGGAAAATTTATCCTAGAAGCTAGGTGTCAAATGAAGTGAATTGTATTTAAATGCCTATGTATTTGGGAAAACAACTGAAAGAGAAAACATGATTACTTGGATTCGTATTTTCAAAGTTAAGGTGAGGTGAATCCATCCTAAATGCCAATTCATTTGCTGTTCTGCACTTCTAGATATTAAATGGACATCGTTCCCAGATACCATTAGGGATGATTTAACTGTGAACAGTTTTCCCTGAGGGAAGGAGGGGAGAATAAGAGAGATGAGAATCAGATTTGTGCAGTAATACATAGTTTAATTTGTTATTCTGGGCAGCCTTTTTAGCATGCAGTGAATAAGTTTTTCGAATGTTGGGATAAATGATAACATGGAAAATAACGTGACATGTCTTACTGATGATAAACAGGAAGATTTATGGAAATTATTACTTGAAGGATTTGACATCAGAAACTTCACATTTCCAGCACTGTTTTAAGGATTTTTTTTATTTTTTTTTTAGTGGTGGCTGTCAGTCAGATCTTACTGTGAAACTTTAACCAAGGGAGAAAATAGAGAATACTAAACACAGAAGAGAGTGATTTTTTGGTAAATATAGTCCAAGACTTTGAAAATCAGCTTATGATTACATGCCTAATTAAATAGTGACCACTATATTTGCTTTTTTCCTGATAAATTCAAAATAGGCACAGATTTAAGATTCAGTTTATTAAATTACAGTTTTTAGGAACCAGCAGCTGCTTATTCCACATTTTACATTCCCTACAGTGCCAATGTTCCATTATCACTGTATGTTAGGCAGGTTCAGAACCTTATTTCAGTTTCTGCTCTTCTGAATTTAGATGGTTTTTCAGGTGTTGTTATAGTCTGCAAATACCTAAATAGTGTGCAATATGGTAATTCTTTCTGCAGTAACATAAAACTCAGGAACTTGGAAACTAGATTTAATTTGCTGCATGAAAGAGGCTTTGGCTAGGTGTTCTCTCTCAAGGCTGTGACAACAGAAGTCTTTGCATAGACTTTTAATTAATAACTTGTGATTTTGAGTATTTGAGTGCATTCCTAATCAATTGTTTAATAATATCTCCATTAGGGGTTGATGGTATTGCAATGAGGGCAATATATAGCTGTCAGTAAGATTCCTGGTTTTGATGTTGCAGAGACTTTCCACAATTGTATTTGAATGCATTTATTGACTTGAGAGAGGTCTGCAATATTAAGAAGCTAAAGAAAGCTTAATAGCCATCTTCAAGTACTGTTAACATTTCCACTCCATTTTCTAATCCTTTATCTACATTACATGTCATTCATGACGCTACATGACAGTTGCATATAAACAGCGCTGGCACTTACACCCTTTTGAGATTGGTAGTTGCCATTCTTTACAGATGAATTATGCTAGGCCATATTAACTGTTATTTCATAGGCAACAGAGCCAACAGAACTTCTCATTTTACTAAGGAAATAAGCCTCATTTCTTTATTGTCTCCTACTTCTTTCTTCTCTACATCCCACTTTTAGCTTCACAGTTCAGTTCTCTGCTTTCTGCTGTCCTTGCCATTCATTGCACCCATTTGTGAGACGGAATTAACTTACTAACCTGGCAAAAAAATAGGCTTTTTTGTTTTTCTCCTAATCAGTTTTCTTTTGGTAAAGTTAGTGAGCTAATTGTTGTTTTGTTGTTTGTTTGTTTTTTTAAAGTGGGTTTTTTTGTTGTTTGGTTTTTTTTAAAAAAAAAAAGGTTCTTACAAGTGCTGGAACAGCAATCTGGTAAAATTTAATCTTCACATAGAAACATAGCTTGAATGACTGTTATGTTTGTGAAAGCTGTCAGAGTATCAGATATACTGACAAAGATCTTTCTGTTAGGACAGGTACAAAATAGGTAACAGTAGCCAAACCTGCAGCAAGTATTAACTAGTATAATTTCTGATGGTGTTTTTTTTTAATATGGATATCTGTCCTTGAAAGGCATGTCTGAGAATGACAAAGCTTTCATGAAGGCCACCTGTGTTGTTGCTGAATGGATGATCATTAGAAATAAGTGTCTTCTGAGCACTGATCAATAACTGAATGCAGTTTTGAAAGGGTCGTGTCCTGTGCTTTCCCCCTTCCCTCTTTTTCCCCTCTCCCTCCCCCACCTAGTTTGGAACAATCTATATAATTAATATTTTCTTAATGTAATAGTATGATTGTACCAATTTAAATTTATCTGCTACTAGCTTGTTTCTAATGATTTGTAATAACTTTTTGCTTTTGTGAAACATATGACTTTTTTTGGAGTCCTTGAATTATAAGAGGTCATCATGTTGTTGGCATGCACAAAGTGTTTGTACTCTGACTTTAATAAAAAAGTTTACTTGCCAAAGAAGAGGCTTGCAAAGTGTTTTTAAAATTATTGGTTTTCTTTTGCTGCATCCCACTCAGATATCAGGCACAATGGAAACTCCTGTTTGGTGAATCACAAAGTGAAAACTGTTTTTATTGATTGCCATCTGAACAGATTCATTAATTAATCTGCACTAAGCTTTAGAATTGCTTTTAATTTTGCTTGAATGTTGAGGCCAAGATGTTCAAAATATGATGCATACTTGGGCTTTTATTTCTTCATGTGAATATCTGAACTAGTGCCAGGTGTTAAGAACTTCTCAATTCAACTTAGCACATGATGTTTGGAGACTGTTGAAGCCTGGCTGTGTACAGTCTGCTTTTTCAAAATCTTGGTTTGAGATTTTCAAGTCTGTCTGCCTTAAAATGTTTTTACTCCTGGCTTTCAAGTCTGTGAGGAACATCATCTGGACACTCAGAAACCCTGCTGCTGGCCATCTTTGGAAATGCGTGTGTAAGAATTTCAATTAGGAGTCTAACTGCGTATTGGTAGAACTCTATATTGCAGCAAATGGACAAGTCAGTATTACACTTCTTACCTTTGCAGAACTGTCTAGAAATCCTTTGCAGCCATGGTGGACTAGAGGCTGAGAGAAAAGATAGGTGTAATCGAACATTACATGATGTTGCTACTGATGATTGCAAGCATCTCCTAGAAAACTTAAGTAAGTAAATGTTATCAGCATGACATAAAAATGTTTTTAGTAAAGAGCTTGTGGGACAAAAAGAGAAATTTGAAAAGGGTAGGTTGTCACTTTTTTGGCACCATAAAACTAAGTTTTCTTAACCTGGCAAGTTTCTATTCTCCAAATAAAATAAAAAAATTCATATGATAAAATTCTGTTGGAGGTGACTAAATTACTTATTTCCTTTTTTTTTAAACCATTTGAAAAGATGTTATATATTATACATGTGCAAGCATCCATAATCTCTAAAATTTCTGAATTTAACATTAGTAACTACTTTTTCCAGAGCTATTATCCCCTTCTTATTTTTCTTCAAATTCTTCCAGAAAAAAATCCAAACACTTAGTTGCTGATAGCTGTCAAATTTGCTCAGGTTAAAACAATCATCTAGTTTCATCTGAATTTCTTCTTAAAGCAGAATTTCTTTGTCACTTCTTTACTGTTGAGGGGATTCTTTGTTCTAGTCTTCAAAAAAAAAGCCATGGGGACAACGTCAGACAATGTCCTTTTTCCAACATCGGTAAGTTCTTTCAGGAGATTGTTCTTCTGTTGGAACCTGTTACTGTCTTCCTTCTCCATAAGTTTTCTCAAAATTCGGCAGAGCAGGATGACCTCTCTATTTCTTGAGTTAGAACTTAGTCCATCCACACATTTTGTGTTTGCTCTATATAGCCAAAAGTATTTGGACTCAATTTCTCTTCTCTCATTTGTTAAGCCTGTAGTTAACATCAGTGCCACCATAATTAGCTTTTTTGCTCCAAGAAGATTTGATCTGTGGAAGCTTGGAAACACCACTTTTATTTGTGTATACTCCTCAGTAAGCCAAGACTGAATTTTGGTAACTGTGTGTGTACCATCCTCTACCTTCCTCACAACCCAGTAAGGTTTCCATTGTAAGGAATTATACGCATGTAGGACAGGAGAATGTGCTCCAACAAATGTGAAAGATGGGGCAGGGTGGGCCAAGTTTGCCAGCTGTGCCACAGAGGACCCATACAGTGAAATTTAGGCATACACTGCTCCTCTGTCCTAGGGTCCCGTTTCCTTGTGAAGAAGTCAATGTAATTCCTATAGCCGTTGCTCATTTCCCTGAGATCCAGCTCTTAGAAGGGCAAGCCTTTGATACATTCCTCACAGTCCCACATCCAGAAGGGTGCCTTTGAGTAATCTTTTCCCTATGGTAGGCTAGTGGGTTTAAATCAGAGCTTTTCTGACATCAGAAATGCTTCATTGGTTTGTTATCAGCAAAAGACTTGACTTCTGAACTCAAAAGCAAAGCTCATGTTGCAAGATTTCATAATGAGCTGATAACTTTTTGTGATGCACTTATTTTTAATATTGGAAAATCTCTGAAAGGTACTGTTTTGGCACTAAAGTTAGAAGATAGTTTCCTTTCTGACTTTCAGTCATCTAAATGATTCAGACTGTTGCTTCTGTTGAGTTGTGTTCCATTTTTCAAAAAAGCAAGATTTAAGAAAACGTTTTTTTTTCTAGAATGTTCATGTAAATTTTGTACTTTTTTAATATTTTATCAATTTACCTTATAGCAAATCAAATATATACTTCCAAGTGAATTTTCTGTCTTAGCTCTTAGCTCTTTATTTAAAGACATTTGGCTCAGCTGTTTTCCACTTGTGCACCAGTGCCAGTAATTTCCTTTCTGCATTGATAATAAAAATGTGCACAACTACAATAAACTGAATCATTAAGACTATCTGCCATATGTCTTTATTTATAGTAAAGAAATTAGTCTGTAAAAGGGAAATAAAAGATTAAGTTATGTCTTGCTTCCTGTTATTTAAGCATAATACTGATTTTTTTGTAATGTAAAAAAAGATGGATACCTCTATTTGTTTGTCATCACTGCTCTGATTTTATGGTGGTGATGTGTGCTGCTCTTTACCATTTGCTTTTCTGTAGAAGGAGTTATTTTGTAGCTTTTATTTGCAATATTAGATGCTATTGGTCTTTAATAATAGGATTTTTTTCTAATTGAATTTTACATTCTTGGTTTTTTGTTTTTCAACAGATGCTCTTAACGTACCTGTAAGGATTTCAGTCAGTGGCATTGAACCAGCCCATTGTGGTGCAGAAGAATTTGATACAGAAAACACAATATGTGCTTTAAATATCCGCAAACAGACATCATGGGATGATTTTTCAAAGGCAGTGAGTCAGGCAGTGACAAACCATTTCCAAGTAATTGCTTCTGATGGATGGAGGAGCCTAGATGACCTGTCATTCAGTAGTGCTGCAGAATCGAACATTGGCCTCAGTGCAAGCAGTATATTATCTGTCAAACTAGGTATCAATATTGGTATAATAAGAAAAAAATTGGGGGTTTTCTTGAATTTGTGGGATCTTGTAAATAAGATAAAAATATCTTTAGATTTCTGGATGTTTTAAAGCTTAGACTAAGAAATACCAATACTAGTTATGAAAGTTTGAACAGTGCTGGCATGAAATCATTCTTTACTTTTAGTAGTGTCTGATACAATTCATTAAGCATTTTAGTATCATCTTGGGTACAATGAGGCCCTATGTTACCTTGTCCTTTACTCAATTTAGTAGTCCAGAAGAGAGATCATGAAACAAAGCAATTCAAAGCAAAGCCCATACTACGTCTTTACAGTACATGCAGGATGTACAGTAAATCCAGACTGTAAATCCTCAGCATAGGTAGAACAGAACTGCTTGTGCTTTATTTAACTTCACTTATCAAGGTAAAACAGACAAATCTTTAAAATAATAAGAAATTAGCCAAAACATGGCAGTAATAGTAGTAGCTGTGTAGGATTCTGAAAATTCATGTGCTTCATCTTGAATCCTCTTCCCCCCTCTACCTATCACCCTAAAAAAAAACCCTGTTCATATTAGACTGGGCAAATAATCTTATTTTACTTGAATTTGCATGTAAAGATGTAAAGACAGGCTAACTATTAGACTTGGGTCTCAGTTGGCAGAAAATACTATCCTCAGTTGTATCAAATAATAGTATGTTTTAGTGCATGGAACTCTTTGTAAGCAAGTGAATATGCCTGAGCATAAGACACTACATATAGATACAAGGAATATCTCTCTTTTTTTCTTTTTAACAGGAAACATTTCATGGTCAACAGGTCAGATTTTTTCCCAACCACCATGGGACTTTTTGAAGAACAACAGAGCTGAGCATATCACAGTGTTTTTACTTGGTAATTGTCAATTAATAATTTTCAGGTTTGATGTCAAGGCACTCCATATGAAATATGTAATTTGAGAAGCATTCACTACTGGGTTTGTTTTTCAGTGTTGTTTGATCCTCTTGCTTGATCCTCAGAAATATGATGTCCAATTAACTGTTTAAGTAGATTCGAAAAGGTCTATAACATTTAGAAAATATGCTGACACGTATATGCCCTACGACCTTTTTCAGTTGTGTAGTAGTGTCCATTTTACTTATGTCATGGATACTCATGAATCTGTGTTGCTAGATAAATCATTTTAATTTGCAGAGCATGCAGTTTTAGGACATCACTGTAGCATACTGCATGAAAAGCATATGTATCCATCATACGTGCTTATAAACATGAGAGATTTGTAGAAGTTACTTGTATGTCTCTTTATAAAGGACCTCAAGAAGGCTGCCTAAATAGTGTGACTTATGCATCTATGATCCATCTTCAGACACTTCAGAATTACCTCCGCCTGGTAAGTGCTAGGCTATCCTCTCTCTGCACACTAGTTGTACATGAAAACACTTCTGTAATACTGTTGACTAAAAAAGTTGTCTACTCTGTGAAAAAAATGTCAAGACTTCTAAAAAATGAATGGGATGAAAGCTTTTATTTTAAAATAAAGATCCCCCTAAATCTTACCCCAATAACTTTAGTCATGTGAGGGTGTTAACTTTCTTCTTCAAATAGCTACCATCTAATTAATTGAACTGCTTAAGAAAATGTATTAAAAGCTCTGAGGTATCTTACTTCTTTCTAAAATTATTTTATTTCTCTTTTTGAGGGGAAAGTAAATTAGAATCAGATTTGTGTAAACAATTATTTGAGACTTGAATTTTATTACTAACTTATATATATCTCCTGTAACTCTTACAATTTATTTAATTCCTAAAAATGTAAGGATGATTGGATAATATGAGTTAACTTTCATAGCTCATTTGTTTAACATTCCTAGTCAAATCAGAATTCATTTTAAATCAGCATAATTTCTGCAGTGTCCTTGGTTAGTATTTCATGTTGTTAGAACAGTTACGTGCAACAGATTGCTGCTGCATTCACTAATATTGCACAATGATACGATTTTATGCTGTTACTGACTTTTTAGTGATAATTTTACAGTTAAGATAGATTAAATCATTTTTACTCTGCAGTATTGATAACATGATCCCATTTGAATTGGAAATAAAGTCCATAGTGTAAGTCCTTAACTTAGCAGCAAATTAATCTACTCTGATTTTAACATCATTCTGGTTTATCTATTTTAATTCAGTGATTTCAAAAGTCATCCTTCCTACACGAATGTTTCAAGATTTAATGATTGTTATAATGAAAAATTACCTTTTCTTGTAGTTTTACAAATAAGGATCTAAATTTATCAATATATTTCCAAGATGTATGAAAATATCGCCTATTTTGGAACTAATATAGCAAGGATTATTAACTCCAGTAGTGCAAACCAAAGAATTTTGTCTGTTAGATTCTGATTTTCTTATGTAGGTAAAAAAAAAAAACAAACCAAACCTGAACTTTCCAGAATAATTTATTTTCTGTCCGTAGGTTGAACAATATCGTAATGTCATTTTCCATGGTCCAGAAGGAAGTTTGCAAGACTATATAGCACATCAGATAGCAGCCTGCATGAAGGTATTAACACAAGCAAATGCATTAAATTAGTTCATAAATTAGAGTTTGCACCATTTCACCAAATCTATAAATTTTCAACACAGCAAAAGCAAGTGGCTGCAGGATCCACATGTGAAATCGTTAAAGTTGAAGTGGATGCTGGTTTCTCTAAGGAGCAGCTTGCAGAACTGTTCATCAGCAGTGGTAAGGTTATTTCAGCAGGACTGATTTTGGTAATTTTAGGAAAGTTTTTAATGGTACAAAGTAAAGAAAAACATTAAAATCTTTTGCAGGGTGGCATGTCTTAACAGTTTTCCAGGTGCTTGGATAATAATGCAGAATAATCAGAGTCTAAACTGAGGTAGAAGTAAGTGTGACAGTCCAATAGGGAGCTCTGTCGAAAGTTCATGACATTTAAGTAAAATGAATAGCTCTTAATATTTTTTGCTCATTTCTTTTTCCCTTTGTTTGTGAGCCTTTAAATGCTATGTGCTGTGGTTCAGATCTACTGAATCAGAAATAAAGGTCTATTGTTGCCTTTTACTATAGCTGTTACATTTTTTAAGAAAAAGATATGAAAAGGTAAGCTATAATTATTACCTTTCTGGAAATAAAAGAAGGAGTGAAGGAGTTATTTAAAAGTCAGACCACTTGCTTTTGATATATGCTTGTTTACTGGATATTTATGGGTGGATCTGAGCCAAATTTTGTCACCTGAACAAATTTTACTGTGTATGAGTATTCTGACCATTACTATAGGATGAAGTTGAATTTCTGTTGAAATAAAGAGTTTTCTCTTAATAGATGTGAATAGCTACATGTAGATTAAAGTCCTGTTACTTGGGTGCTCCACCATAAAGCATTCTCGGAGTGGTCAGTAGGCTGTACCTGTGTAAATTCATGATGACTGATTGGGAAGAGGGGAAAAAAAGGACAATGTAGCCGAAGATGAATGACATTGAAAATGAGCAAATTAAATGTAGAATCAGAAAAATGGGGGCACATGGGTCAGTTGTGTAATATGCTTCCTTTTCTCTGGTATTGTTTAAATTAATTTGGCTCAAATACAGTTTTGCTTTGCAAACAGTTCTCAGATATGTAGTTGCTTTCATCCCTTTACAGCTTTCTTCTTTTTTTTTTTTTTTTAATGAGTGTTTAGTTTGGGGGATTTTTGTTGACAAAAATTAGCAATGTAGTTTGAATCTAAGCTTGGTAGCAAGACCTCATTTTCACCCAAAAATCTGGGAATTTTCTTTTTATTACTATGGCCTCTTCTACAGCTCTATGATTTTAACTTTACTTACCCAATATGGTCATTCACATTAAAAAGAAAAGGGATAAATGTCATTATTGCTTGGGATAGCCTGCTGTTCCAGGCTCTGTAATTCGCATGTTTCACTGTCTGTATTGAAAGAAGGTGGGCTTTAGGCATTTGAAATGAGACCAGTTTTGATTATACCAGTACAGCGCTGGATGCATTCTCATGTGCTGCCACGATGAAACTTTGAGACAGCCAGAGCTTTGTCAGAATCAGCCCCTACATTTTTCCTTCTCAGTATGGGCAGATCAGGAATACCAAGAGGGTTACCAGTCTCATAAGCAAATGTTTTATTCAAACAAACTAGAATTGCCAACTTTTTAATAGAAAAAATACAATTCAGTGAGTGAGACTGAATGCTGATTTCTACCTGCTGTGCATTTGCAGTGTGGGGCATATTTTTCAAGTATGCTTTCATCCTGGAGCTTTCATTGGCTTTCTTGGTTGCAACCTCGACAAAATCTGTGCTCTTGAACAAAAGCAGAGCCACTCCATGGGCTTGTACAGCCATGTGCAGTGCTATGTTCTGTTTGTTAGCATACTTCCCAGTGTAACCTCAGTCTAGGTCATTTTTTTTTCCCAGGAAATCCTGGTCACAGTTTGGAGTGTAGCTTGTGTCAGTGATTATTCCACATGTCACTTTCAGTGCCATCACATTGCTGGGAGAGGAGAAGAGAATATTTAGTCAGAAGTCAGTTACAGGCTTTGGTGTCTGGCCTGCAGGCAAGAAAAGCATTCCTAGTCTGGTTTGTTTACTAGCCACTTATGAAAGCTTCTTTTGGATGCTTTACTTTGTGTCAACCACACACTTCTCTTAATAGTCTGTGCTTGCATTTCAGCATTGTGCTACTGGTAGAGTCTCTCATTTTTTTGCCTGCTTTTTGCCCCATTTTTCTGCCACAACTTCTCTCCTAGGAGAGCACCCTCCTCTCTCTAAATGGTTCCATCCATCCTGCCATCCAGCTATATCCTCTTAGTAAAGCAGGGCAGTAACATTCAGGAATCTGCAGTAATAATTAGCAATAATAAGCAAATACATAGCAGTCACCAGCTACAGTGAGTTTCTCTAAGTTTTTCCTTATTACTTATCATTTTACTTAATGACCATCTTTAGTACCACCCTCAAAAAGTTCTGAAACAATGCAAGACACAATATACTCACAACCAGTGTTTTGTTTAATACTTGTACTACAGAAGCATTCATCTGGGATTTAGTTTTACAGGACGACTTGCAAAGGCTGTATTCTTAGGCAAGAAGATGTTAAAATCAGGAAAAATAAAGGAAAATACCTGAAATGTGAAAAAATTATGTGTATAGATATGCATGTATACATATATATATACACACATATAAATATATAAAAAATTTTTATGCCTGTTAAGTTCAGGCACTGCTGTTTGTGCCTCAAACTAGCTCTGATTACTTGGGTGATTCTTAAAGATATTGCAAGAATTTTTGAAGAGAGGATAGTAGCAAAAAAAGAAGCAATCTCATAGAATCACAGAATCATTAGGGCTGGAAGGGACCTCTGGAGATCATCCAGTCCAACCCCCCTTCCAAGGCAGGGCCACCTAGAGCAGGTTACACAGGAACATATCCGAGCAGGTTTCGAGTGTCTCCAGAGAGAGGCTCCACAGCCTCCCTGGACAGCTTGTTCATTGCTCTACCCATGTAAAGAGGTTCTTCAAGTTTAGGTGAAACTTCTTGTGTTTTAGTTTATGGCCACTGCTCCTTGTCCTGTCACTGGGCACCACTGAAAAGAGTCTGGCACCATCCTCCTGGCACCTGCCTTTCAGATATTTATATGCATTAATAAGATCCCCTCTCAGTCTTCTCTTCTCTTGACTAAACAGGCCCAGCTGCCATAATCTCTCATATGAAAGATTCTCCAGACCCCTGATCATCCTTGTGGCCCTCTGTGGACCTTTTCCAGTAGCTGCTTATCTTTCTTGTACTGAGGAGCCGAACTGGACACAATACTCTAGATGTGGCCTCAGCAGGGTTGAGTAGAGGGGGAGGATTACCTCCCTCAGCCAGCAGGCTCCTCCTAGTGCATCCCAGGATACTATTTGATTAAGTTTCTTACAAATGTGGAATATTCTGAACCCTTTCATCACTATATAGTTTAAAGAGTACATGTTAAAAGTTTAAGATGTCTTACAGCAAATTAAATAAATGTTTTCAGAGGTCTTTGCTATCTTTTGTGTTATATTTATTTTTAATGTGCTGAAATACTTCCTGTCTATGAAGATCCCATGAAAGCCATTTCAGGAATATATTTTAATATTAGCTTTCAATTCTTTTCTTAATGTACAGTATGATATTCTTTCCATTGTTCAATTTTTATGCTTCTGGTTTTGAACATCTTATGCAGTCTGTTTGCATCTGTGAACAAGTTAAAAGGCAAAAAATAAAATAAAAATCCTGTGTTGCATTAGTAGCAGTAAAAGCTGTATATATAAATAAAAGTCAATTTTCATAAGTAGACATTAATGGGATTTTTATATTTCAGCTTGTCTGGTCCCAGTTAAACAGCCTCCTGTAAGCAAGACAACCATTGTGATTTTAGAAAATTTGGAGAGAGCTTCTTTGTCTGAATTGCTAGGAGATTTTCTGGCACCTCTTGAGAATCGGAGTTCGGAAAATCCTTGCACTATTCAAAGAGGTATTTAAAGAATTTCAGATGGAGAAATGTTTTTACTACAGTACAGCTGTATTATAATACATGGAAAACAGGGGAAAAACAGAAAAATATAATTAATTCAGGTTTTAATTTTATAGCAAATAGCTGTTCTTAACCAAATATAGCAAGTTTTAAGGCTAATTTATGGTGGCTTTTCTCTTTCTAACTATGTCACTGCTTCTTGCTTTTCTATGGAATCGTATTAAAGCTTTGAGTATTTCAGTAAAATGGTTTATGGTTCTTTTTTAGCAAATGGAGTTTCTGGTGCCTTTTACTTTCATAAGAACTGCTTTTTACTGGGGACAATCGCAAAGTGTCATCTTCATGGCTCTGACCTGCTGGTTCAGCAGCATTTCCGTTGGGTTCAACTTAGGTGGGATGGGGAACCAATGCGTGGTTTGCTTCAAAGGTTTTTAAGAAGAAAAGTTATAAACAAGGTAAGAATTTGAATCTGTTTTAGCAATTTTGTTCATCACTAGGTCTGTGAAGTATGTACAGTGGTAATGTCAAAAGCTGAGCAGATAACCAAGTTGTTTCAGAAAAAAATACTCATTTCTGGGAAGATAGAGTCTGTGTATCTGTAAATGTTGTGCTTGGCCTCATTTAAAGTGTGTGGCCATGGCTGATTAGCATAAACACTCAAGTTGGCTGCAAATAATGGCACAGTGGATACTTGTTTATCCACTGTATGAAAACATCCTTCAGTAATTCTTTTATCTCCTGTGTGAGCATGATAGTAAGAATCTATTCAGATAACAAGAATCTGCTCAGCAAACATTAAATTCCTTTCTTGAGAAATTTATTTTATATATGTAAAATAAGATAGTTTATGTACTGTGTGTATTGTCTAAATTTTAAACAGAAAGAAGAGGTTTTATGATTTTCAAATTAAAGAGGAAAGAGGCATTAAGAATATATCAGTAGGGAAGTTGTTTTGAGCTAAAAGGCCTGCTGAAGCTGGAACAAAAGTCCAAACAAGAATCAAGATGGGAAGTCTGTTTTTAACATGAATAAATAAATAAATGGAGGATGCGAAATGAAAGCAGAGATGTGGGCAAAAGCAGAATTGTGGAATTCTGAAAGTTAGTCGGAATAAAACCTTTCCGGTGTGATATCAGCTACTGCAGACAGTCAGGCAGTGTTAGATGCTGGGAGGGGGAATTTAATTGAAACAGCTGCAAAGGAAAATAATTTTGGCAGCAGAGTTTTGAACAGGCTTAAAATGGGAGATTGATCTAGGAATAGAAAAAGCTATCAGTATTAAAGAGTCTCAGTCTGAGACAACAGACCTACTGTTGGTTTTGAGTGTTCAGCTGCATGGGTCTTGCTTATCCTTGGGAATGTCATCTCCTGTATCCTATGCCACAGTTCTCATCTATGAAAGCTTACTGTTTCAAAGAGATCCTGAAGAGGAAATGTGCAGTAACTGAACATTTCAATGAGGAAATTTAGAAACCTAGGTACTCTTTAATAGCAAGAACATGAATACAGAATATAAAAAGAAGAATTGTGAAATATATCAATGAAACTCTTAATAGATTACTTGGGTTACTTTTTTTCAGGTGCATAGTTATTATAAGTACTTTTTTCTGTGTGACAGAATGTTTCCTTCTTTCCATGTTCACTTTAAATCTTTGGATCCCTACAGACATAGTAAGCTGGAACTGCTATGAATGGTTGTCTGGTTGAGTGTATGAATAGTTTCCAAAATCCCTGGAAAGGATGGGGAGGGTCGCAGTTGTCTATAGACAAGTGGTAGAAGCTGGTATCTTGCAGATACACTATAGTGCTGGAATGAGGTATAAGCCATAGAACAGTGCAATAATAGCACGTAGCAGATTTCTCCTCCATCCTTGTAAGGAAAGAGATCGTATCCTCAAGCCAACACTTGAGAATATCATGATCTAAGCCCCTTTATAAAAGGACAGAAAAACTTTGATCATAGATCATTCAAGATCAAAGAGAAGGACTGTCTTCAGCTGACCACAAAGCCAAGAAATACAGCAATGCAGACAATCCTAGAAGCAGTGGTATTCTGACTTGTTCACAGACAAAGGCTGGGTCAAATTTATTCTGCCAAACTGCTTTGCCTACCAGGACTTGCAGCACCAGGTAACAGATGTCATTTTCAGGCTGTTTTATTTAGGCTTAAAAGCACTCCTTAGTCTCACAGGTTAGAGTTTAACAACGTAATAGGTTGCTACCTCTGACTGAAGTTGAACAAATTTGGGTGGTAATCTCCTTTAATGTATTACTGCTAAAGCATATATGCAGATGGTAGCCATTTGGAGAAAAAAAAACACCCACAAAAAAACAAACAAAAGCATGCTTCTTCCTCTGTCTTCCCCAATTAAATAAGGAATAAAAATGCCCAGTGTGCCAGTAGATTTATTTTTTTTCTAAATACAAACATGGCCTAAATGCAAATTCAAATGTGGGTTGGTGTGGGGCTTGAAATAATGGGTTCCAAAGTTGAAAATAAAAGGAAGATTAATCTCTTATAAAAATCTAAAAGAAAGTAAAAGCTTATTTATTGTGTTAACACAAGAAGACTACTTCAAAGATCCTTGCTCTGTATTCTGATACCTTGTTTGTGCCTTAATATTGTTTTCAGCTGAAAAGCTCTTTTGCCCTTATTTTGAATTATTAGGATATGTTGGAACAATTTAAATGTTTTTTTCCATATGAACTTTACCTTGTTTATGTGTAGACTCTTGTCAAGAAGCTCTGGCTTTAGTGCTAGCAAATACTATCTCTAGTGAATCTTTTAATGCTTTCTTTAATTCAAACTGTTCCAGAGGATAATCCTAGGATTAGGATGATGAAGACTGTAATTTGGAGTCAGATGAAATAGAAGATTTTTCTGGCACAAAATAATTTGCATTTAACAAGGCATACTGAAAAATGTGAGTCTTAGAGGAAGGCATCTTCCTTCATTGCTGCTAAATCTAAAACCAATATGGAAATCCACTGAGGTCATGCCTGGATCAGACCTTCCTGTTCAGTGTGGTTGTATGTTCTTTTATACGCCTTAATTATATATCACATACATTGCTGAGGATATGGTAGGTATCTCTTGTAATCCTAATCTTAAACACCATAGAAAAAGCACTGCTGACAAATTTGTGCCTCAGTTTCCCACAAAAAGTAGAGGCATGTCCGTTTATGCATAAGGAGGTATCTTTTAAAGTCTAGTTGGGGAAATAAGTTTTAATACAACAAAACTTCAGTATACTCTATAAAAAGGTCTGGCCAGCTTTTGACTGTTCCTGATTTATCTAATGGCAATATAGGAGGAAAAGGAAAAACAAATAAGCCTTCCTGGAGTTTCAAGGAAAAGTGTTTGCAGCAGAGGCCTTATGTCAAACATCTTTTCTCCCTGCAGTTCAGAGGCAAAGTACCTCCTCCATGTGATCCTGTGTGCAAGATCATAGACTGGATTCTTGCTGTTTGGCACCAGCTGAACTCTTGCTTATCACGTCTAGGAGCACCTGAAGCACTTATGGGGCCAAAACATTTCTTCTCTTGTCCAGTGGTGCCAGGGCATGGCCAAGTAACAGTGAAGTAAGATTGCTGTTTCCTGTTTGACACTGTTCAATGCCAACTAAATACTTATTACAAATGTAGTAGTTATATTTCTCCCAAACTCCACCTGACTGAACAATCTTGAAAGTATTTTAGTGGAGATTGAAAGTTCTAAAATTTTGTTTCATATTTAATTACTGGAAGGGTAATTTGGAAGGGCACAAGTGTGAACTGGGTGTTTAACACTGGTTAAAAGTCAGTCCTGTTGTGATCTTTCAGTTATTTTCTGACACAGAGGTTGCTCAGTATTACTTGTATTGCAATGGCTAATATTCCTCAACCCTTTAAAGGTTTTGTTCTTCATTTCAAGAGAGCATTGTAAAGAAAGCTGTTCATTAGTGAACAGACCAAAATAAAATTCTAGAATTCTGAGCTTCAGAATTTGATAACCTTTCCTTTTAAAGTTGCACATGTGGGAAATTCAGAGAATGATTTCTAACTCTTTTTAATATTGGTATCATTTTTAAACATACGTGCAATTTTACAGGTGTATTAGCTTAGTAAATAAGGCAGATATATACACATGGTTAAATGTCCAGTAGAATAAAAGAAGAATGATGAAAATTTTGTCTCTTCTTGCCTACGGTTACACAAGCATCTGCTCACATTCCAACTTTTCTGCAAATGCTAGCAAGTGATATAAGAAATAGTTACAGAATTTTAAAATAGATTAATTGCATGCTAAGATGTTGCTTAGCTATATTGGAAAGTTGGGGCTGTTCAGCTTGGAGAAGAGAAGGCTGCATGGAGACCTCATAGCAGCCTTTCAGTATCTAAAGAGGGCCTATAGGGATGCTGGGGAGGGACACTTCATTAAAGACTGTAGTGATAGGACAAGGGGTAACGGGTTCAAACTTAAACAGGGGAAGTTTAGATTGGATATAAGGAGGAAATTCTTTCCTGTTAGGGTGGTGAGGCACTGGAATGCATTGCCCAGGGAGGTTGTGAATGCTCTATCCCTGGCAGTGTTCAAGGCCAGGTTGGACGGAGCCTTGGGTGACATGGTTTAGTGTGAGGTATCCCTGCCCATGGCAGGGGGGTTGGAATTAGATGATCTTAAGGTCCTTTCCAACCCTAACTAGTCTATGTTTCTATGATTCTAATGAGCCCCCAAGATTCAAAATTATTCAGAATTCCGATAATAACATTGGTTTCTAGAGATGAGACATTACTTTTCTCATCCTGCTTCGTAGCTTTCTCCTGAATTGCCACTTCTCTTCCTTCTCTGACTTCTCTCTCTTGTACTGGTTTCTGCTGACTTTCTTACAGGGTCCTTTGCTTAGCATACGCAGTGGGTTTTTTATCTTTTGTTCTGTCTACAGATGTTGGAACATTTTGATTGTTCATTTTATGTATTTTTTTTAAAGGCAGATTATCTAATATCCAGAGTAATTATCAAAGACTAAATCTAATCTAATCCATCTAAAGTGGATGTAACATTGACTTGAAATTTTGTGGCTGCTGTGAAATAAAAAAGAATAAATTATACCATGCATCTATCTTGTTCCTCCCTTTTGAATCATGTCCTCTGAAATGTCTTAATCATTTATTTATTGCAGTAGCATTAGTAGAGGACAGAAAAACTGTTCCTTAGACACCTTAATAATGCATTTTGAGTTTGGATTTCTCCTAACTTTGTAACTTTGACTGTATTCACAATGCTTTATTTTGGGGACAACCCCAAAATGTCTTCTACGGTAGTGGTATGCCATCTGACTTCTCATTTTAATCTGATTTTTTTTGTCCACTAATAAACAATTAGAAAGCACAGCTCCAGTGAGCACTTACTGGACACTTTTAGTTTAACAGCATGATGACTAACAGTGTGGTCACATAACTAGCAATAAATAGCTTTAATTAGCAGCTCACTGGTTGCTAATATTTCAGTGTAATTAACCACTCCTGTCCTCTTGCCCCTTCTCTCCACTGTGCTATTCTGCTGGTTTTGGCATTTGTTAAAGCTTCTCTGAGCCAGCTTAATTCATTAAGACAGTAAACAGCTATCTACAGTCAGGGTTTGTTCTGGGCTAAGCGTTAGCATGAGGCAAGTGGCAGAAGCAGGCGGCTGGGAAGGGGGAGAGAAGGCATGACAGGAAATTGTTTCCTGCTGTGTGCTGTTTCATGTAGCTTCCCATGGTTTGGAGAGTAGAGTGAATAAATGAGGAAAATTTTAGCTCCATTTTTTTCTCGGTTTTGATCTAGGGAATTAAAGATGATGTTCCAACAGGAAAAGTTTCACTTTACAGCTCTTTTCCAGGGGCAGGAGTGTGTGATACTACCTTTCGCAAGGGGACTTGATCGAGATGAGCCCAACCCTGGTTGGAATTTTATTTAGACAAGATGGCACTGTACAGTCCATCAGTTATTAACTGTTAGCTTAGAATGGGCTCAATCAATTTTATTTTTGCAGCATTCATTTCTGACCATTTCTGTTGCAAAATAGAAATAGTACTGCAAATAGAATAGTACTGCAAAATGTCAAAAGCTTACACAAGCAGAAACAGAGAGAGTTCTTTGTTACTAAAACTAAAGCAATCGTTTATTTTGGTAGCTTAACTCTGCTAGCAGATGCAGGCTGTATCTATATGAAATGGTATCTATAGTATTATGCTAAGAAAGCCTCAAGGACCATCTCCAATATACATTTTGCATCTTGTTTTAACAACTGTATTTTTTTTTAAGTAATGTAACTTTTATCAAGCTTATACCAGCACTTTGTAGCACTATGTTTATACACCATAGAAGCTCAATCTTATGCTTCATAACCAACCAGAAATACATCTATCAAATAATTTATGCATTCTAACTAAAAAATAAAAAAAATCCAAAGCAGGTCAACATAATCTGTTGGATAATAGATGGTTTCTGTGTATCAGTGTATACAACAAAATGGTTCATTTAAGTCAAACTGACAGTTTAGCCTTGACTTTTTCTAATGGATTTCTGCAGAGCTGAAGCACAGCTCTTTCTTATAAATAAACCCTCTGACTCTCAGTCTTACCATCTACCTCCCATAAGAGGCTATAACAAAAAAAAAAGTTGGATTTGATCTAAAAAAGATTGCTTCAGTGTCTGTTATAGATGTGAGCCGAGCCCTAAGTCTGAAACTCGTAGCCTTTATCCTTTGAGTACTATAAGCTGTAAGAAATAGCATTTATTTATTATCTAACACAAATTTTTCACTTCTGTGCTAAAAACAGTGTAATATTTCTCTCTTAGAAAAGCAAAAGTCCCAGAAGAACCATGTCCTTTTGAATCAAATTCTTGTAATCAGACCCACTCTCTAAACCAGACTATCTGGAAAACCCACGGCATCCTGGAAACAGAGTTCACCATAGATCAAATAAACAAAAGGAGAGTGAGAGCAAGGCAGCTGTATGAATAGAAAAGTCCTGTAAACTGGACAAGTTTTGAAATGGAGGAGACTGGAAAGGGTGCAGTCATAACTGAATACCTCCTTTTTCTCACACTGGCAGCAAGTAGGCTATGAATGAACACCTGCAGGCATGGAAACTTCTCCATGCACTGGCAAAGGTGAAAGGGGCTTTTATTGTATATACATAAACACACATCTTTTGGGGACATCCTTTCTGTTAGCCTTAAAATGAAAAGGGTGTTTTATAGTCCTTATCTGAAGGAGGCAAACCTCAGATGGTAAATAGTTTGCCAAAACAACCTGAAGAAAGTTAGGTCAAATAATTTAATATAAAAGAAACAATAAACTCTACCTTAAATAAAATCAGTTCCTCTCTGACATAAGGTACATTATTAAGTCCAAAATATATGTGCTTTGTGAAAATGCAAAATCTGCTATGTTACCCAAAGTATAAAATCTTGGGGTTTGATAATTGTCTCTGAAGCTGAGGGATTGTTTGTGTGCCTACAGGTGGATGTCCAAATTGTGGAATGCTGTGATAGCTCCCAGAGTTCAAGAAGCAATACTCTCCAGAGCCTCTGTGAAAAGACCATCTGTACCAGGACAAGTAATGGCCAAAAAAAATCCCAGCCAAGGTCAACAGGCTGTTGTTAAAGCTGCTCTCAGTATCTTGCTAAATAAAGCTGTCCTGCATGGCTGTCCTCTACCCAGAACAGGTAACAATGAACTGTCTAAAAGGCAAGTAGTTGTACATGGCCAAAGTGGGGCTTTTAACTTTTCAATTCCTTTTTCAAAACTTGCGCAAAACATGACTGTAGTAATGATGGGAGGCATGTGGTTAGAAGCATTTCCAGTTGCTAAACTAAGTAGTTGGATAAGGTAGTTAAGGAAGAACCATATTCAACAGTCAATTCTTCTTAACATTGTTATACTTTTGTTTCAGAGCTAGATAATTATATAGCAGATTTTAAGGGAGGAAATTTTCCTTTATCCGTTGTTTCAAGCTACAAAAATTGTACTAAGAAAAGAGGCGAGAATACTTCTTGGAGAAAAGTGAGCACAAGTCCTCGCAAAAAGTCAGGCCATTTATCCTCTCAGTCATGGAATAAGCAGGAGACACATACTGAAGGTAAAGCCTTATATTTTCAATTCTGAAAGGAAGTGTGGGGCATTAAGCTGCATAGATACGAATCTAACTTTTCTTCTATATTGTGAATTAAAAATTCTCAATTAAATGACACTCATGTTTATGTTTACCAGTAAAAAACTGTTTACTTTTTCCTCAAAAAAAAATTATTTCTTTGTGGCTATGAGGTATCCTAATTAATTTATTTTTGTTTGTTTGTTTGTTCTAATGCCCTTCCTGTTGTCTGATACTGAGGTAGGCTTTGGCTAATATGGTGGAAGAGCAAGGACTGGTTCCATCTCATACTGCGTGGAACGTTTCTCTATCAGTCTTTTCCCCAACACCTGATGAGAGAAAGCTTCTCCTTAGTTCTGCACCTAGTTTGCAGTATGTGCCTACATTTGGGGTTGTTTTTACATGTGCTTTTAGCTTTACTACAATTATAACTATTGTCTGAATCCATGTAAAAGTAAATGAATACATGCATCTTCAGATCATGCTTCCCTTGTTCAATCTTACTAGATAAACTGAGTTGAATAATCCAGAAGCCCTGTAGTGGAAGGAGGAGATTTTTGGTTTTAAATGAAAGATTTATGCTTGATTTTCACTTTAATTGCAAAAAAACTCTGTAGTCACAGGTACTGTAACGCCTTCAGGAAGTTCCTATGTCATTTTCAGTATGCTGCTTGATAAAGAAGGCTTTATGTGACTCAGTCTATGCGTGTGTATGGCTTTGCAAGTTACTTTGTCACTGACACTTTTGAAATGTCTTTTCAACTCAAGATCATACGCCATCTAATAAGCAGTTTACCACACTGGGATAATGTCTGGGTATGTACAGAAGCAGCATATCATTATTCTAGAAGTACACATATGTCTAGAAGAACAACATAGGAATACCATAACTGAATGCAACATAAACCGGAAAAAAACTTCTAGAGGACAAAAACAAGTTACTTTTTTTGCTTTCAGAAAATCAAGGTAACTCCTTCAGAGAGGAGAGTTAGGACAGGATTTAGAAAGAGGCTTCCTCACATACACTTTAGAAACAGCGATTCTAGCCTCAATTACTTCATATATAAAAGACTGAAATACTTGATGCCTGGTACTTTGTAATGTTAAATTGAGCTATTCATTTCTTTGGCTCTTGTTCAGAAAGAAGTCTGCTTTTTCTGAAATGCAGTTTAATGTCCTGATTTTGCTTGCTGGTTCTCTGAATTGTGAATTTATCTAATCTCACTAAGAGGATTTAAGATATCAGATGAACACAACCTGAAGTAGGATGTTTGATACAGTATATTGTTCCTGAAAGTGTTTTTGGAGTTCAGTTAATATATGTGAATATAAGTAAAAAAAAAAAAGGTGAATTTAATTTCAGTAGCCTTCCATTTCTGACTGTCAGAATCAAATGTTGTTCCTGTTTCCAAAGGCAAGTTGTTTGATTTTACATAAATGAAGCAAATGTAAATCTTTTCCTGTTGACAAGTGATTTCTCTTTGAGAGAGCCAGTAAAGGTGGTACAGCTGCCTCACACAGAAACTTAATGGTCAGTCTTCTAAAAAAGCTTTGGCAACTCATGCCCCATTTGCCATTTGAGCAGTTCCTAATGCTATTCTGAGCAGTTTCAGGGGATGTATTCTGATCTTTGACAGACTCTATTGATATAATTAGGCAGTAAATAGTAACCCATTTTTCCAGTTTATTGCAGATTTTAGGATAAAGAAATCAGTGTACATGATAACACACAAATAAGTCAATCTCTCTTTTGTGCAGGTATAAAATCCAAGACTATATCGCAACCAAACCGTAAGAAAAGAGCTTCTCTCACCACCAAGTAAGTTTTAGTTTCTGGTATTTATAACATTTAGCAAACAAGAAAGATGATAAAATTATGTTGTAAACCTGCATATTATAATGAATATATGAAGAATTTGTGTTTGTTAATGTTTTGGTTCCAAATCTGAAGAAAGGAATCCTTTTTAATTTTAACTTCGGAGAGAAAAAAAATTTGATATCATTTTAGAATCTATTTCTGTAACCCAAACCTTGCAGCACTGCCTTTTTTTTTTTTTTTATATAACAGAATAGTCTGTGACTTGAGAACATTATGTAACAGTTACTGTGCCATGAAAAGCCACCCATATGCCTTTCTCACCTGGCATTATATTTTAAAAACTCCTCTGGCTCTTTCAGTTTATTGAATGGCAATTCACAATGGTATAGTGCATGCATTTTAGTCTAAATGATACAGAGTTTCTCTAAGGAAGTGTACGAATTAGCCAGAGGGAACTGCATTTGAAGCTTCAATATGAAGCCTTGGATATTCAGGCACAGAGAGCATAGAATATTTATGCTTCCAGTATGCCAGGGTTTTTTTAAGTGTTTAGAATGAAGTTCAAAAAGGAGAGTGGGATAAAATTGATTGCTTTACCTTAAAAAGAGGAGAATCTTTGGACAGAGTAGGCAGAAGAATCCTTTTTTAAATTTCAGAATTGTCCTGGGTTTAGCTTAAACCACAACAAGAATGAAGAGAATAATTTGTGGTAGTAAAGGTGATTTGGAAAGGAATTACTATTTTCAGGCGTGTATAATATTTATTCTTAGATTCTGTATCATAGCTTAATTTTAATTGTTCTCTCTGTTTCTTTTTTTTCTTTTTTAACCAGATCTTCAGAGAAGGATCAATTGAAAACATTAAATCTGGAGCAGAGACTGTCCCTTGGTTCTGATGATGAAGTAGATCTTGTGCAGGAACTTCAGAGTATGTGTTCCAGCAAATCTGAGCCTGATATAAGCAAGGTAAACACAAGGCTTTTAAATAATCTACTACATTACCATATGCAGTTGTTTGCTATGTGTTTAAAATTAATTTTTAATTTACAAGCACTGCTTGAACTGAAGAAAATAATTAAATTATTTGGGAATAAGCCAAAGTCAACTAATAAATTATACATTTGAGAGTAAGTGCTCTAGTTTATTGTACATTATTTTAAATTACACCTTCACTATTTTTTCGTGTGAAGACTTTTTCAGTGGAGGCTGAAATTGAGAAGTTCGTAAATGCAGGTGACAATAGCTGCGTTATTGCTCCCCATGTTATCTTTCATGCTATCGTTGCTTCCACTGGGAAACTATTTTGTAGCCTTAAGGACATAGGAAGTTTTTCCTAATATGCATTGCACATTTGGTTTGTTTGATGTAATCCCAATAGCCATCACAGAACCGGCTCAAAGCTCCTCTGCTGTGTAGGCAAAATGCCGTTTTGCTTCCCCAAGCAAGAAAGAATGGATTGGCCTAATTCATTTTCTTTTAACAGTGGCAGAAGAAGGTGAGGGATGCTTGCAAAACTCAGGTCTGGGGCTGTGTTCCACACTGGAATGTATTGTGGGTGGTTATGGAAAGCCTGTTGGAGCAGAGGGTGAAGTCGTGGATCTCTCTCATTTTTCCTTCTACACTAAAAGCATCCAGCTCTCCCTGTAGGTGCAGCTATTTCTTCTTTTCCTTTTTATCTCCTAGCAAAGCAGAAGTAGATGGCTGTGACAGCCGGTTGTGTGCACACCAGTGCAGCTGTTCTGTATCTTTTGAAGCACAGATGGAGTCAGTCTTCAGCTACTGTCCAGTTAGACTGTGAATTACATCCTCTAGGATCTCCCTGAACAGCAGTTTCATTAGTTTTACTTTATTAAGTATTCTGTTTATCCCTAGAAGTCAACCAAGTTTTTATTTAAAAAAAAGAAATACTGTATTTGGGAAGATTTTTCAACCTATTTAATAAGATCCTTTATTATAGTGTTTTGTTTGAGGTTGGTTGTTTAAAGTATTTACAGGACTTGAATGAGTCACATGTGCCAAGCTGGCAAGCTACTCTCTAGTCAGTTAGCAGGGATTTACCATAGCTATCCTTGAAAGAATGGGATGTGCTTAAAGAAATTGTAACCAATTGAAAATTGTGTTTAATAACATTTAAAATGTAATTGCTTGTTGTTTACAATTCAAGGAAATATGGGTTAGATAAGGAAGGAGATAGATGTCACTGTCTTTTGTTCAGTTTCCTCATCATGGGTGGAACCATCCATGGCTGGAATTTCTGTTGTTAATTCGCCAGCTGCCTAGTAGAGTCTTACAGAAGTGAGGGTGCTGTTGCATGTTTTCTTTGTGTGATGTAATTTCAGGCTGCCATCAAAGTAAGTACTTCTACTCTCTGATTTGCCCTTTCACTCAAATATGTTTCTGCTGCCTCTGTTATGTTTGGATTGAGAACTTTTGCAATTGCTGAGTTGAATCGGATCATCTTGCCCCAGGAGAAAATACCCAATTTTCAGTGAAGACAGAAGGCTGATAAGACTTTCTGTGTTGATGGTCACAAGGGCTGATGGAAAAAAATAGGCAAGACACATAGCAGGAGGAATAGAAGAGGATCATTCCTTTCTGTGATGTTCCTGGGGCTAGATAAAATTCAATGGGAAACTACCCTCAAGCTCTGCTGAGTAGTACTGCTCTGGAAATGTATGTTTCACTTTCCTCTGATAACGGTTGATGTGAAATCTCTCCCGTTATTTCTTACAAATGCACTCACGAGTAAAGGGAAAATATTTAACATGTTCTTTGGATGTTTATGCATTGTATTGCACAGAAACTATATAAAAAATAAAATAAAGACTCCCAAATTTGGCAAATTGAAACTTAATCTCTGCTGTGAATAACTAAAAAAAAAATCACCATTTTCCTATCTTTTTTAGATTGCAGATTCTAAGGATGAGCTATTGATGTTCAGTAACTCCCAGAACAATCCCGTGTTTTCAGCAAGTGGTACTAATCCAAATAAAACAACAGCACAAAAGGTAAGTGTAATGATTTTTGTAGTTGGATAGAGAAGGTGTCTTTAGTTTCTTCAAAATTTGGATTCCTGATTGGATCCAAAGAATTTGTGTTCCAGGGCCCTGTTTCTTGCAAGAATAAACTGTCATGATTCTTAGGAAACTTGCTAGACATACCATGCCAAGTCTATTCCATGTGTCTTAATAGAAACTAAAGATTCATTAAACAATGGATGTATTTGCTCCAGTTTTCATGTTTACATAAAGCCATCTCCCTAGGCCAAGTATTGTTGACATTACTTTGACATTGTATGTTACTTGGATCAGATTTTAAGAGAAATAAAACCTGGGTTCATTGTTCACCCTCCAGCACCCACAGTTAATGTTATACAGTTTGCAAAAGCGTAAAACTTCAAAATTCTTCATGCAAAATTGCTGGCTCATGGTTCATTTTTGTACCTTTATTTATTTATTTTGTAGTGGTTACCCAAATATTTATTATTTCAAACCACTGTTTTCCTAAGTGTTGTTATCTAAGTAGAATTGAGCTGCTCTGGTGTAAAAGCTCTGATCTCAGAGGCAGAAATTTTGAGAAGAGATGGTATTACCAGAGTTTGTGAAGAGTAGCATTTCTTTTTTTTTTTAAGGGTATTCAGTTTCTTTTTCTACCTGGCTATTTGTTGTAATATACTTGTAGTATATTTATTTATTTTGCCATCTTATTTATGAGAACCAAACAAGAAACTTTGTTGTAAGTTGGGTGATACTGGCAATCTAAACAAACTAAATGTAAACAAACTTCAACTTCAGAGCAGTTTCAGAGTGGGAAGATAAGCTGAATACTACTGGAAGGCCTAACAGGTCCACTGGCATTGTCTTTTCAGAAACTGAAATAATTAACCGTGGGTACTAACATCCCTGCTAAATCTGAAGATGAAATTACATCCTATTTAGTTTTCATTCTTTGGATAATAAAGCAAAAATTACACTTTCTCTGTTACATTTTCTTTTTCTTTTCTTTCTGGCTGCCTGTGGTTTTGAGCATTAAGAGAGCCTCTGTGCATGGCTCAATTGACCTCAGCCAGAGCAGAAGCTGTTGCCTGTGTTCCCTCACTAGGCCCTCTATGTTCCCTTGAAAGGGGTTCTCTAGAGTCCAGTCCAGACACTTTTATCTTACTGACACATTGTTTCCTAGAGATATTCTATTTTTTCTGCAGGTACAGTGAAGTAGCCCTGAAAACAGCTTAACTTGCAGACCTAAGCATTAAAAAAGCTAAAGTTGGATGAGATATCCCACCACCCTCACCATTGTATTTTTTCATACACATGTATTCAAAATGTTGGGATATTTTTTGTAATTTTATTTAAAATCCAGGGAACAGTCTCTGGTAACAGAAAAAGTTTTAACATTGCAGATCCACGTTTAGATATACTGGTTTTGAATATTTCTTTAAACATTAACTTTAGACATTCTAAATCAGAGCTCCACATAGTGGTCATGCCTAGATCATTTGTTAAGCCAGCTGACCTATCCATTCCTACCGTAAATTTTTCCCAGTGATTTTTCTTTTTCTTTTAAAATGCCTTTTAAGAGTGTAAGGCATAACTGTTGACTTTGGAGGCAGACAGGCTTGGCTACCTTTGAGTTTTTTGAAGAAATTAGTCAAAATATTTCATACCGAATAAAAAAACATAATTTCCCGTATCTTTGTGCACAAATGTTGGCCAAAATGAAGGAAAGACAACCCAACTTTTTGTTAGAGGGAAAGAGATCTAGTAGATCTGATTTAGATCTGTTCTAGATTTAGTCATTACTACAACAAATTTCTCAGAAATCTGGAAGAGCACAGTCTCAGTTTGCAAGCAAAAGTGAAAACTTTTTAGAGGCAGTTTGTAACAATGATGAACACTCAGCTGCAAAAACTGCTGTCTGAAAAAGTTTGCAATTAGAAAAGCCTTCTTTTCTGAAAGTAAATGGAGTTCTGCAGGCAACAAAAGCAATACTGCAGGAGCAGAGATCTTACCAACAACAAAGAGACAAATGACTTCAAACGGCAACACACCCATAATTATTTTTTTTTCAATTGGCTGGAAGAAGAAATGCTTTCAAGGATGTGAAGGGGAAAGAGAAAACTGTTAAGAGATGCAAAATCTTTGATCCAGGATACAAAAAAAATGATGGAATCAGGAATTAATAAGGAATATGTGGCAATGAGTAGCCTGTTCTCATGACAGCAACCTTTACGTGAAGATCAGTAGCTGATGGTAATGGTGAAAATGAACTTTTTAATATTGCTGCGGAGAAGGTGATCGGGATTCAGCTGATGCCAACAGTCCCAATTCCCCTTTCCTGTCAGTGGAAAGTTAGGCATCTCTCATAAAAGATATGTTAGTGACCATCATAAAATGGCTTAACTAACCTTTTTCTCTTTGACAATAAAGGAACAAACAGTAACAATGTACCTGACTTTGGCATTTTCAGGTATTTAAATTTGGGCAGGGTGAATATGGTCCCATTGTTAAGACTGTAGCTACTTAGCACAAATAATTAAAATGTAACTACCCTTTCAACTTCCATTCTTGAAATGTTGGCCTTTGTCATAATTATTTTGTTGTTATTTATGGCCTTGCTGGTACAAAAATGAGTATCTTTATTCAAGCTGTAATGCTGAATTTTTTCCTCAGAACTACCTAAATTTCCATTTTTCCCTTTTAGCTGTGTCTGCACCTGTCATTTTTTCCACACTAATGGAAGAAAGTACATGCATTTTTTATTTGGGCGCTCCTAAAACTGAAACAGCTGAGAAGGAAATCTAAGTTTTTTTTCTCAGTGGCAAACACCCCATTGACCTATTTTGGTATTTGAAGGTGTTGATGATAGTTCCTTTCAGTCAAAGAAGCAAAAAAGCGACATAGTTTCTTCACCAGGTAGTAAGATGCTGTCATATTAAACTGCAAAAGGTTGTAAATAACATGGGTTCTATAGGGCTGGTAGGGTTGGTTGGTTGTTTTTCAGCCCAAATGGCAATAATTATTTATACAGAAAATGTTTTTTTTTGTTCACAGGATGGAACGTGTCCTCTCAGCAGCAGTCGAACTGTGGAAAGCAGCAACAGTAAATCAAAGACAGAGTTGGGTGTTTCAAGAGTTAAATCTTTTCTTCCTGTTCCTAGAAGTAAAGTCACCCAGCCTTCTCAGAATACTAAAAAAAGCAGCAGCAGTAATACAAGGCAAATAGAGGCAGATAACACGACAAAACGAGAGATCTGGAATTTGCACAAAAAAGAACCAATAGAAAAATCTAATAAATAAACCTGCCTACCATACTATTTTCTGTGTTCATATAATCGCTATTGCAAAGAATGAAGTACTCAAATATGTAAATATTTTTTAAAATAAACTGTTTCCCTGTAATGTAAAGTTTGTACAGGACCACAGTTTTATTTCTGTGTAAATCAGCTAGAAATTATATTGATTTAAACTTCAGAAATGGGCAGTTTTGCCACCTTCAAATATGTTTGGGGTTTGTTTTTTTTTTCTTTATTATGAAAATTACTCATTTAACTGATAATATTCAGGGGTATTACCAGAGGATTCTGTTTGTGTATATACTGTACATAAATATATTCTATTAAGTTCACGTGTTAAACTGCATTCAGATGAGTTGCACAATATGTACAGCAATGGCTTAATGCTATTGTACATGCATTTTAAAGACGTGGTTTTATCTTCACTTATTGAAAACTTAATGGAATGTGGCAATAACTAAAATGATTAGAAATGCAGATCAATTACTTTCAGCTACAAGCCATACTGAATACTTTGATTTTCCCCATCCTCTGCCTGCTAAATTGTGATTTTGTTTCTCCCAATCTTTTCTTCATCTAAAATGTCATGGATTTCCGTTATAACTTTTATCCTTTAAAAAAGGAAAGAGATTGAGAAATTAAAATGCAATAAGTTATTTTTCTCAGACTCTTATTCTTTGATAAAACTGAAGACAATGTGATCATTTCTTATTTTAACTTTTCTTGTATACTGTAAACTTTTATATACTTCATTAGTGTTTTAAAAATATCTGAGAAATAATAGTGTTTTACAGAAACAGACTTTACTGAAACGGAATTTGAGCGCAAGCTTAACTACGGTATTATCAGAGATAATGTAGTAGCGATAACGAGTTACTATGTAATTATCAATTTCTATTGTGGATTTAAGATGTAATTGCTGTGGAATTAATTATACTTGAGTTGCAGTTAAAATTAAAGTCTTTATCATTTTCCCCCCACTACAGAGGTAGCTCGTGTTCCCAGGAGGGAGAATTTCTATGAAGGGTGTATTTCCCCAGTCTCTCTTTACAGTCGCTAGTTGCATACTTGTGAATGGTAGTGATGTGGAAACACACGTGTGTAGGTCCTGGTTTATGGTTGGCAGAGGAAAGTGTAGAGTTTTCCAAAGATCAGACTTGGGTGCCTGCTGATGGGCCACCCAGGGATGGTTTTAAGAGCTGTGGACATGGTCATGCCTATAACTTCCAAAGTAGCATTTTTCTCAAATTAAGCCTGGAAGAGGGAAGGATTACTGAACTGTTACCTGACGCTTCACCTTTGTATGTAGAACAGTCACCCCAAGCTCATGGAAATAAAATTTTTGTACTGCATATTGTCTTTCTGTCCGTTAGTTTGGATGTGTGTTATCTCTATATGTATAGAGTATTAGTAGCTTATTTCTGTAATCATTTCCCACACAATATATTTATAAAGTACCTTATCATTCAGTAACCACTGTTTTATTAAAACTGCCGTTTGTTTTGTGATAGTAAGAAAGACAAATACTGGTGATTTCTCTAGAGGTTGATTTTTTTCTTTTTCTTTTTTTTTTCCCAGTAATTTAGTGCTGAAAAATTAGTTGCAGTTGGTTCTCAGCAGAATAAGTCAGCTGCAAACCGCTGCAGGTCAGAGCAGAGCAATGGATCTCAGCAACCAGGATCCCTGAACCAGTGTGAGCAGTGGCGCAGTAGCTTGTGTGAGATCATCAGGCATGAATTCCCTGGTGAGGAGCAACACAGAAAACATATTTTGTAGGGATCATGCAACTGCAACATCAGTATTTGTAATAACAATAATTCTTTTTTTTTTTTTTTTTAATAAGGCCATAAAGAAAAATCCTGGCATGCATCTAAGCTAGGTTTGTCCTACATTGAAAATACACCTTGGGGATGGCAGACCTCATTTAAATCACAACTTAGCAGTGTGTTCCTGTGTGGGAGGATCTTGGGCACAGTGTCCTAAAGCACATTTTGAGATGTATTTTAAGACTATGCATATTGTCTGTGAGAATCAAAAGTCATCTTTGCTGTACTTTGAGTGAAATCTGCAGAGGACAGAGTAACTCTGTTCATGCTTTAAAGTTAGGTCTCTCACTACATTTAGCATTGCCTTTCAATACCCCCATTAGCCTTGCTTTTTAGTCCGCTGTCCCAGTCTCCCTCCATCTGCATCTTTTACTTGGTTAACCTTTATCTGCTAACATGTCTGTCTGTTCAGCACATCTGTGATCTTCATGCATCTTCAATCACATGCTATTTTTCAGTCACCTAACTGAATCTAATCTTCTGTAGTAACTGTGAAGCTCTCTTCTTACATGGTATCAGTTCCTGCCCTCGAAAGGTGAATGCATATAGCCATACGGTAGTTTGCATCTGAACACACTGGCTTCTCTGCTTGTTTATCATTTGGATTGTGACAGATCATGCAGAAGTGAGGCAAGGCTCTGGTCGTGCACTCAGGGTTTCACTGCATCTTCAGGTTCTTTCTGCAATGCCACAGACAGTGCTCCTCATACATGGCTTGCAATACTGACTTACTCATTTTGGAGTACTGCATATAGCTCATCTGGCTCTGGGGCCCCCAACATAAGGACATAGACCTGTTGGAGTGAGTCCAGAGGAGGGACAGAAAGATGCTCAAAGGTCTGTGACACCTCTCCTATGAAGACAGGCTGAGAGAGTTGGCCTTGTTCAGCCTCGAGCAGAGAAGGCTCTGAGGAGACACAGAACACCTTCTAGTACCAAAAGGGGCCTACAATAAAGCTGGAGAGGGACTTTTTACAAGGTCATGTAGGGATAGGACAAGTGGGGATGGCTTTAAACTGAAAGAGGGAGGATTTACATTAGATATTAGAAAGAAATTCTTTAGTATGAGGGTGGCAAGGCACTGGCACAGGTTGCCCAGAGAAGCTGTGGCTGTCCCATCCCTGGAAGTGTTCAAGGTCAGGTTGGATGGGGCTTTGAGCAACGTGGTCTAGTGGAAGATGTCCCTGTCCATGGCTGGGGGGGGTTGGAAGTGTATGATCTTTAAGGTTCCTTCCAACCCAAACCATTCTACGGTCTATGAAAACCTTTCTTCTTCGTTCCTTCTTGTGTTGTCAGCAGAGAGGTTTTAAATGAGCTCTCTATGGTGAGTCATGCTGCTCCACACTGCACTCCACTCCCATCTATAACCCTCTTCCCATATCTTTAAAAGGGGTGAGGTAAGTGAAGTGGGAGATACCCTGCCTACGTGGAGTACCACTTCAGGAAGTGTAGGGAAGCTTCTAAGGTTGCACTCATTCCACAGGCCACTAGGTCAGTGAAAGACAGTAACTACAGTACACTCCTTACACACAGCTCAATCCCCTCAGCCAAACATGAAAGGTCATTCTCATCCACCAGTGACCTTGACAAATCCTAAGCATTTGAGCCCTCAAAGTCCTGAAAATAAAAGTTTTCAGCACATCTCCTTAGGGTTCTTATTTCATGGCACAGAACATGGAATATATTCCTTAAAAGAATGAGTCCATCAGACAATATTTGCCTTCATTACTGAGTTGCTGAGCATCAGCTCTACAATAAAAAGGGTGAAGAAGCCTGCTCCATCATTCAACAAAGACAACCTCAGAAGGCCTGAATTGCTGGAGCACGTTCCTTCCCATAAAACCATTCAACAGATATGCAAAACAAATCAAAACCCTCCAGTTTCCATATAAAACCAGAGCAGCAGAAGAGTCTCCATAGGTGGAGGATAACTTGTGGAAGCACCCAATTAGGAGAAAGGATGAGGGACCACTTTCTTGGTGCTAACTCTGGCTAAAGTGATGTTTACAATGTGCAAACCATAATTAAGAGACCAGGATTACAAAGTGGACTGCCTTCAAAAACTGGAAGTCAAAACAACTGTTGGTGGCAGTACAAGGTGTGCTTGTACTGGGCTGTAGCAAAAGCAGATGCAGTGGCAGAGGTTTGCTTTTGTGTAGTTAAGGTATTGGAAAGATTCTAAGGATTTCGAGGAACAGAAGAAAGTCTAGAAGAGAGGAAAGACTTCCTCCACACAGTGGTGGTCCAACTGTAGTTTGGCTGATACTAGCTCAAAAGGAGCTGGGGTGCGTTCCCCTGTGTCCTGCCATGCAGCCAAGGCTTAGGAGAAAGCACTGCTCCAGCAACTGCCAGGTCCAGTTGGTGGCACCTTCCTTTTCAGGATACAGAGGCTGCAGTGAGCTCACCACCTCATCACAGACACATCAGCAGCAGTTGTAGGCCCCTGAACATACCAGAGTGACAGAAATTCAGTTTTACAATGTTTAAAAGGTCTGTGGAGAAGAAACAAAGAAAACCCATCTGTACATTAAACTTCAGTCCCGTGAGAAACAACCTGTTGAGAAAGAAGAGAAAATAACAGGCAAGAAAGTTCGACATCACTTGAAAACCTCATCTACATTTACAGGGGTTGTGTTTTGAGACTGAAGTACGTCCTGGTGAATAAAATTAGTAGTAATATTGTTTATCCTTAGAATAGGAAATTGGTTTTGGAGAGCACAAGGGTTTGCAAAGGAAATGTGTTACTGTATTGCAATGCACATTGTTTAATTTGCAGGATTTTTAAGCAGCAATTTATTGTCCGTTAATGAACAGCTGTTCAGTTATAAAGTGTTGGGGTTTTTTTCCCCAAACGTTAAATCATAGCCAAGTGATGGTAGCTCTAAAATACCAAATCTGTATAACAAAGAGGAGACAAAAATTGCCAGAATACTTTTTTAGATGAAGTAAATAAAATGCAGAACAAATTACATAGTTCTGACCTACAACAGCTATGCCAATTCAGAATGAAGGTGAGGAAATGTTTATAAGGCACCTTTTCAAGGAGCTGCCACATTTCAGAGAAGTAACTCAAACCAGCTGCTTAGACAGGGCAGAATTCCAGAACTGTGGCGACCATCAGGTGTTCAGCAGCTCCGATGCTGGGTAACAGGCTGAGGCTTGTGGAAATGGAGGACACAGATCTTAGGAAAGACCGGGGAAACAGATATTAAATGAGTAAAATACTGAAATGGGTAAGATGACAGTCAAGCAACTGTGAAAGCAAAATTGGTTTTTAGAAGAGCAGACTTGTTTGCCCCCAGTAAGATCTGGAGCAGTTCCTGCTAGTGCTGATAATTGAGCTGCTTTGTGCAGTCACTTTGTATGTGAATTTTACGAAGACAGCCAAGTGTGCACAGCTCAGGTGTGGCTCTCGGCCTTGCTGCCCAAAGAGCTTCTCAGTGCTGCATTTGCCGTTTGCACCCTTGTCCCGTCTCTGTACTGAAGGAGAGCTACAGATCCTCTGTAGAGTAATTTCACTCTACAGATCCTCTGTAGAGTAATTTCACTCTACGGGTTTTTTTGGTTTCTTCCTATCAGGCTGAAAATGAAATCATATGTAGTACTAGAGTCATCATGCTCTTTTCTTCAGCCATATATTGTACACACACACCTTCCAATAATAGCAGTATTTTTTTTTAATAACAAAGTCCTTTGTGAGAAGGATTTTTTTTACATACAGGTTTTTTTTTCAATCAAATGTATTTGAAGTGAAGCTCATGAAAAGAAAAAATCTCTTGAGTAATGCTCATCCTGTGTTCATGAAGGTCATTGTTTGTTCCTTCCACTGTGCCTGGGTTATAGCCTCATTTTCTTTTGTTTTTCCCTTTTGCCCCCTCGCGCTCCATTTTCCACCATGAACAGCATGTGCAACCTCCCAGTTAACTTTAGGTTAACAGCCCTCGGAGCTGTTATCCCACCAACAGCAAGTACAAGAACACTTGTGCTAAAAGGTAACGCGCTCCTCTTGACCCTGGTTGGGAAGCAGATGCTCTCCTCCTCCTAGTTATGGAGGCTGGTACCAACTTGCCCCTGTTCCAGCCTGAATGCTGAAGTAGCTGAAGTGGCATTTCTGGCCTGAAAGAAACAGCATGTTCCTCTTCTGCCTTTTCCCACTTAGAGGGCAGAGAGAGGACTTCCTGCAGCCCTTGCCTGAGCCCTTTGGGACAGGCAGCAGGGTGTTGGCAGGAGGATGCTGACGGCAGGAGCCGCTGTGATGTGCGCTGTGCTGCAGGGCAGGGACCATGATCTCACTGACTTATTTTTGCCTTCAAAGCACTCCTTTGAGTGTTCACATCAGCAGCTTCCACACATCCTGCCTATTGCGTGTTCCTGCTGTATTTACCTCTTCCCTCCTTGAAATGTCTCCTGGTCCGCTTGGTCCAAGTGTCCACCTCCTCACTCTCTTTAACAAAGAACCCCCAAATTAACGCTACTGACTGTGCAAGTTTTGAAGTGCGCACTGAGCCTCATGCCACCGTGGTTCTCTTCTGCTGATCTTTATGTATCATCTTGTTTACTTGGATAATAAACTCTCCCACATGGTATGTCTGCAGCTCTGAGTAATATCCTGAAAAAGGAGAGATCCTTGGCATTCCTCCTGCAGCTTGGCCATGGCGCAACTGCCCCGGCCTCCCCACCAGGCGTGGCCATGTGTGCTGTAAAGACTTGTACAAACGGAGAGCTGGCTGTGTGAGGAAAGCCATACACAGCATGAGGTGAACCGTTTGGGTGTAGGGAGAATGGAGATGGGGTTCAAAAGTGATGCTACTTCAGTATACAGTTTGTTTCCAGTTGTTACAAAGGCCAAAGCATGCAGAGCTTAGTGGCAGAGAAACAGTGATATGGCAAAACTGAGACCCAAAGGTATGCAGAGCACTCTGTGAGCAAGAGGCATCACTTCATGGAAAACATAACAGCAAGATGTTCATGCAGACAGAAAGGAGAGAGCCAGGTAAGTGCTAGAAGATAGCAAGAACAGCACTACAGTATACAGGACTGGATGGGGGGGGGGGGGGGGGGGGGGGGAAATAAGACAGAAAGAAAACTTGTATTTGCAGAGGAAATACGCAGAAACTGTGTAATGTGGGACAGAACTAGAGGAAAAACCCGGGTGGGAGAGGGTGAGCAGCTGCTCCAGAGTGAGCTCTGGAGTGCCTGCAGGCTTAGCCTGTGACCTTGGTGGCTCTTGTTCAGAGCCCAGCTGTAATGCTTGGTGCCCAGTATCGTGGGACACTGTCACAGGCTGGGGCAGAGCCGCAGTTCCCACCTGATACCTAAAAGCGTTTATTTATTTTCAAGCTTCCCATGTATTGCTCTTTGCAGGTTTAGGGCCCAAGCACTGTGAGATAAAAAGCTCACCTGCGAGTGCTTCACCGTTGTAAAGCATTTGAGTGGCGGTGCTGCTGACTAGCAGTTGTAGCGGTAGCAGTGCCTTAAAACGGCTCTTTCTGGAGCCCTTCCTTTGCCAAACCACCACCACCACCACGGGAATACGGGAGGCTGAGGAACGCGGCTGCTTCAGCCTGCAGCGGCGCGGTGCTGCGGCAGGAGGACGGGACGTGGGCCGACACGGCACGGCCCGGCAGCGGCGGTCCGAGCGCCGCAGCGCCACCTAGTGCCGCCCTCACCGCCCGGCCCTGCAGCCCGCCCCGCTCAGGGCCAGGCGCAGCGGTGAGATCTTCCCGAGCGGCTCTGTAATAAACAGAATGTATTCGTTAAGCATCATGCACCCGCTTGGCGAGGCTGCAATGGCTGAAGTGGAAGTAGCAAAGCAGGTCTGCGAGTTCTGCACCATGAGGGGGGTGTAACATGTCATGTCATACAGGCAGTTTATTTTTATTTTTTTATTTAAAGAAAAAATATAATCTATTCAAAATGTCTGTATCACTAGAATAGTGCACAAACACAGCGTCGGACAGTACTTCGCCTAACTCTGGGGCTGTCCTCGTTTTTCTAACAGCTCTATCATGATGTGACATCAAAGTAGTAGCAAAACCACCCCAACAATCCAAATATAAAACCTTTTGTACAAATATATTTTTCTTTATAGTACATAATCACTCTTAAAATACATCATTTCCTTAGTAAATGTTTGCAACAATATTGAAATAAATAAAATATCCTAGAGAAAGTTCAGTTTCATCATAAAACTGCAAACCAGAAGAGTATAAAAATTAATTTCATTATTAAAGTCTACTTCTGAGAGGTTTCCCCTGTTTTGTTTTTTTTGTAGGCCAGAGTAAAAGGCATGTCAAGGTGCCACACATAAGCAGACTGTCACAGTTCCGCTGCCAGGAGCCCTATCTGTCACTGGCTGCTTGTGTCAGCCTGCACGCATCCCACTGCGCAGGGTTGGGCTGGCAGTCTCCTAGGTTCTAAGAGAAAACACCAGTTCTCCCTTACCCATGGAGAGGTGACAGATGTTGACTGACTTGCAAGTCAGTGTCTTCTCTTCCCTCATTCTCACCTATGCCCATGGAGCAGTGCGCTGTTATGAAAGGGCATTTGGCCTCTTGGGCTAAGTTGGAATCGCAGTTGCTGCATGGAAAACAAAGAGGAGGAAGTTTTCTGTGTGCCTCATTGATATTGTCCTGTAATTTGTTTGAAGGAAATGAATCCAAAGAAGCTTTTTACATTCTGATTTTTCTATTTTCCACTCAGGTTTGATTATTTTTCTCACATTCTGCCTGCTGTCACCCCAGCAAGAACATTTCTAAAAGTTGACTGAAATGATTACGTCAGGCCAGTTAGGTTAATTCTGCTTGCCATGTCTTTTGTACCGAATTAGAGCAGCTCTTCAAAGGAAGTCTGGTTTTACCATTACAAGTGGCAAAACTTCAAAGACTGTACTAACTTGCACACAATTAACCATGGAAGGGAAGCAATTCCCCAATGCACATGTAGTCGCTGCAGTGAACACCTCATGCAAGGTTTGATTTGTGCCCAGCTCTGCAGGGTCAGAAGCGCTGGTGCTGTCCTCGTGGGGCACTGCTGGCGATTTGCTCCACTAAGAAGGTGCCCACACTGCACCTCACAGCCTTGTCTCCTGCACTTCTTCCTCCGTCTCCTCCTGCAAGGCAGTGATTTTGGGTCGAGGTTTGCGCTTGCTGGAGTTTCTGTGGTGTACTGGGAGTAGCTTCAGGCGATCAGCGTGGCTGATGGCTTGCCTGAAGGAGCTCTTTTCGTTCAGCAGCTTCTGAATGGATTCATACTGACGCAATTTATTGTCCTCTATTACCTAGAGAAACATACCACTCTCTTAGATGGGCAATGGTGGTGCTGTGAGAATTCAGCTAACACGACTAACACAGCAGGGAAGAGACATGAAGGCATAACAGAAAACTTACTCTAACAGGAAAAGCCAGGTTTACAATGGCTATTTCTAACTTCTAGCTTGCAATTTCAAACTGCAACCATAAAAACAGACATTACAATTTTAACGTAGATAAGCTGCCTGTTGTTCAAGTTACAAAGTGCCACTGGGCTTGCTGGTTTCTCCTTGCGACTTGCTTTTTACCTCTGAGATGGTTTGTTGAAGCCTCTAGGTACTGTGGCACAGCTAAAGTGCCCCGTTAAGAAAGTGTTAACTGCAGAAAATAAAGTTGTATCACAAGCAGGGGAAGGCTGCCAGCACAGTGCCAGGCCTTCTTTGCTTTCCTCTTGCCAAACAAGGAAGTGCTGCTCACCCCTGTTTGAAGGAGACAACAGGTTTGCCCTGTCAGGCTGTGCCAGCCTCCTGTCAGGCAGGAGACAGGTTAAAATGAGGCTCCTGCGCTGGCACTGTGGTGGCAGCGCGTCTCAGTCTGACTGGGAAGAGCTGTTAGCAGCTCTGTTGCTAAAATGTTGTTTGGAGGATGGCACCCCTGCTCCGGGCAGAGGCTGCCTGCTGCCTGCTGCCTGCCTGCGTGGGCCGACACAGCCTGAGCTGTGGGCTGGAGGCAATAAGAATAAGGTCCCCTCTTATGGAAGGGTCAAGAAAATACAGAGGAAGGAACCTCAATTTTAAGAACAATTACATAACTTGCCTTTTATTTCCTTTACTAATGATTTTTATATAACAAAGGAAATACCCCAGGACTTCAGTACTTTGTCACCTTAATTAAACAAGAAACGAATATTCAAGCGGCTTGACGAAAGAAATCAGTAATTCTGGTCACTAGATGTTTTCTTAGGAAACCCTTCTTCCCCATGCAGCCTCCTACTGCAAGTGCAGCCGTCTCTGCATTTGCAATGATAAAGCTCTGTGAGATGCTGGTATTTTTCTGGAGTTCCTGAGCCAATTGACAACATAAGGCACCTGGATCAGCAGTTGAATAGCCCACACAGCTTTCCTCCTGGATGAAAGAAGGAATCCAGCTCTTCCATAAAGCTCATCTGAACACAGGTGCCACAGCTCAGGTGAAAGAGCAAACAGGAGCATGCTGCTCTTCTGGTGACTAGGTTGCTCTGAATGACCCCCACCAACCCAGCCAATTTCATCATTTCTGCTTGGTGCATTGTTGCACATTCATCAGATGTAATTAAAGGAGAGTATGTGAGACTATGAGAAACACTCACCAAGAATCGCTGGCACTCCAGCATCGCCTCCAGCCTGTGTTCAGACAGTATCACCGTGCAGTTGGCAAATGCATGCTTCAGGGTCTTCCGGATCACTTGGGAAGTTCTGAAAGGCAAATAAGTGTTGGCGTTCAGTCTGCAGTGAACATGCTGGTGCTGCCAGTAACTTTACTGATGATATTTAAGTCTGGCTGCGTGCTGGAAGGCTCAGGCGCATGGACACCAACACCCTGCATCATCATCTCAGCTTGCTGCATTTGTGCTGTGAAAGTACATATCGGCCATAAAGCTAAGGTTGTAACTAGGCTTTCCTGACCCCCCAGGCAGAACTGCTGACATATCACTGAAATCAGGCTTAGTAACAGGCCAGACAAATTACAGAGGGGCTTTTTAGATGGTGCTGCCTCACTAATTTTCCTATTTCATATTAGAAGATAGAACAAATTAATGAAACATACACAGGGTCCAGGTGAGCACTTGGTTCATCGAGCAGCAAGATCTTAGCTTTGCTGAGAACTGACCGGGCAAGGCACATCAGCTGCCTATGGCCGTGACTGAGGACACAGCCGCCATCCACAAGAACGAAATCAAGCTGGCCTGGAAATTGCTCAATTACAGACTTCAGCCCAACCTGACGGAAAGAAAAAGGACAGGAGAAATCAGTGAGATACAGCTAATGCTGACTGTGGGTACAGCAACCAGAGCCTTTAATTTCCTTGCTTTTCATTTCTGACAGCAAAAACATAAATTGATGAAAAGGAGAATCTGTTCTATAAAGACTACAAGCTAAGTAGCTGAATGATGTGAAAAGCACTGAAATATTTGAATCCTATGACATGCTAGGATTTATGTTTGGAAGCTGAATTAATGCTTTATTTGTTTGTCACGTACGATGAGTTCTGGCATTTTGATCAAAACATTCTGAGTTAGCAAGCTATAGAAAGCAATATATTTGTAACTTCTTATTCAGTGGTGATGTACATCATTGCAAATACTGAGGAAAGTGATTTTTGAAAGGAAACCAACCCTCTTTGGCTATTAGGAGGGTAAAAAGAAATGACCAAAATTCATATGCGACATTATAGCAACAGAAAAGGCAACCCAGGTCACTGTGGCCATTGTCTCTATAGCTCTGAGAGCATTTCCATCTGTTTCTTTTTCTGCCCTAAGGGTCTTGTGAGCTTTGTTCATACTAATGGCCTCAGGGTCTTCCCTCTGCACTGGTGATACAATGCTTAGAGGAGTGCCCATGCCAAATGAAGCTGCTTCCCTTGGGTCAGAAACTGGAATCCAGCCCAGGAGATGTTTTCTGACTGTTTCTTCCAGTACTCCTTTTTTGCTCTCACGGGGAGAAGCATTTTGTACACCTTAAAGCAAAGCTTTGCATCTTCCACAGGTCCAACCTGATGGTGCTTGCTGGCTTAATCAGCAGCGTTTACAGAAAAAAAATGTTTGTAAAATAAAAGAACTAGGAAACACATGAGTTACATGGCTCCAAAAAACGTTAATGAAGAGCCCTCACTGGATTTTTTAAGTGTTACCAATCTGCAATTTGTTTGCATTGGGGGGGGGTTGAAGGAGGGGAAAAATTACTGGAATTCCTCCTTTGTGTTTCTGTTTTACATGGAACCATGCTAAACTGTGGTGTCTGGGTATGCACATTGTGTTCCTGTAGTGTTCATGATTTTATTTGTAAGTAAATTAAGGCCAGAGCTTTGTTTCTTGCTCCTCCTCTGAACACACATTGTGTCCTTCAATACAGTTTTGCATCTAAGGGCTGGAAAAACTGCACAAGGTTTCTCCGGGTACCTGTAGGTCCAAGCAGCAAGAGTAAAACTCAGCCCCAGAAGCTGACACAAGTTTGACAGACTCAGGTGCTGAAATATGGGGGCAATAAAAAGTGAAACACCTGATGTGTTCAGCCAAAGCCTTGCTCTCTGCAGCTGGTTGCGAGGAGCATAAAAAGCTGGTGGTGATCTCATGATGATCTTCTAAACGCTCAGCAGCAATTGTGGGTCAGGGCTATGCTGACAGTTAACCTTCTTGCTGCACCATGGTCCCAGAGTTAACTGCCTCACTGTCACTAACAAGCAAGCTCTCAAGAGCATGAACTTTGTAAACAATCCAATCACTCCTACTAAAAAGCATTACAGCTTTTTTTCTTCTCTGTTTGCTTTGCACTCTTGCCTGTGCAGTGAAAACCTCTATCACATATGGATTTGCCAAACTCCTTAATGATAAACACTTCAAAATACTTTTTTTTCTTTCACGCTGTTGTAAATGAGGTTTGGCTCTTTTAAAACCCCAGGCTCAATTCACATGCACAGTCAAAACAGTCCTTAAAAGCAGAAGGAGAGCTTGTCTTTCTCAAGAAAAAGGGTACTAATCCACACTCTATTTTCCCCCCAGCCTCAGAGAAGTGGAGCAGCACAGCACCGAGTACCCAACTGCCTCTTCTAGGACCAACTGAAAAGCTTCTGTCACATCATTTAACCAAAAACGTCATGATGTTTTTATTCAACAGTAAATTACTCATCGGAAGTGTCTACTTTCCTCTTTTCCAAACATGGGAGAGAAATAAACCCAAGACAGCAAGCAGAGATAGGGTTAAACTGGATGGGAAAGGAGGAAGATTTCAGATTAAGTGCCACAGTTGTATGCATTTTCTGACCCTTGAAACTTAAAATCAACAATGAAAATGGCACCAGATCATTTCTGAGTCTATATTAATTAGGACATCTGTACCTTGGGAAAAGGCATGTGTTCTCTAGGCTACAGCCCTTTCCCTCCCCTAACTCTCATCTGCCTTTTCTCTGGGCCTTATGTTACCTGTGCCACCTACCAAGCACTACCAGAGCCAATAGGTGGCATCTGACAACCGTAATGCGTGGGCTTCAGCTCATTGTGGAACAGAATTGTAAACATTAGGTCCCTAAACTTGGGGAATTTTAAACCAAAATATCTCAACATGAAATTGGAAGAAAACCTTTAGGTTCATAAAATCTAATATCCCATGATTCTTACTTTCCATGACAGAGCAGTGTGTAAACCTGATTGCGGTGTCAGGAAGTGCTCTTTCTCAGCTGACTTTATGCTGGCCTGAGAATTGCAATAACTGGAAAATATCTTGAGGAAAGATTTTTCTAAGCTGAATATAAATATTCCCTATTGCAATAACACCAGTGTTATTTCTAGGGCAGACCACAGACATTTCACTTTTCTTGGCCTCCAAAATGTTTACTAGTCATCTTTACACATTTTGATAGAAAAATGCCTTGCAGAGATCTCATGTATTTGGCAAAGCATTAAAATGAGAAAATGTTACAGGACTTTCTGCTGTATCAGCTTCCTCCACTGCTTTTTCTCTCAGGGTCACCCAGCAGAGCCAAACATAAAACATCCCCTATGCTAAATCACTGCAGGAGCTACCCAGACTGTTCTGTGTGGAAGTCCATCTTGGCGTTTTTTTCCTTAATCTCTGACAAAGGCACCTTTTTATTAGGAAATAAGGAAATCTGGTTTATAAAAGACACCTTTCCTCAGCACTTTATTTCCTAAGACTCTATAAATGTAACATACGACGATCACTTGACCTACACTGCATTCTGCCGTAACTACTTCACCAGAGTGATACAAGTAACTTTGAACAGTTTTACCTCCTCTGCAACTTTCCATATTTCTTCATCACTCCAATGCCCATAAGGATCCAAATTCATCCGAAAAGTTCCAGAAAATATGAACACTTTCTGCAAGAAAAAAGGATATACAAACACAGGTAGGCAGATACCCTGAACATTGTATAAAACATTGTAAATTGTAAAGCATACAGTCGAAAGAATAACCTTCTGCAATCACCAGATGGAGCTTCTTGCAGATTACTAAGATTTTTCAAAACATTGTTCCAAAAAAGGTTACTTTAAAAATCCTTACGTTCATTTTTTTGGCAGTTGTCTTAATCAAGACTTAGCCAAACTTGTTTGAAAAACATCAAAAATCAAATTTCAGCAGTTTTCAGAATCAAAGTTTTCCGATATTTCTACTTTGGAATAAGCCTTTTAAAAACTATTTTTTATTTTTTAATTATGTGGAACATAATTAAAATATATTAAAAAAAAAAAATAAAAATCCCTAAACCAAATTACATGCTTTCACAATTGTGTTTTGAGAGAGAAAATTTGTTAGGTATTTGTCAGTATTCAGGGACACTGTCCTAAATTGGTTTTCATCAATTAATTTCTCTTTTTGCTAATTGATTATAGCCAAATATGTATCAGCATAATTCTGTTACCTGACATTTCATCATGTCCCAGTCCTAGCTCAAAAGAGCTTTTTTGTTTCCTCACTTCCTCACTGTCACATCACTGAGAAATGACTCAGCAAGACCTGATTCATGACTGTAGCAGCCACAACCTGCTCTCATATGTGGCTCTCCTAATCAGTGCTGCAGACCCTGCTCTCTTCACGCTCTGTCCCATCCCTTCCTTCCATTACACAAAATGAAGAGGATGCACATTTCCTGGCACTGAGATGCATCCTTCTCACGCTGAAGTTTACTACTCAGTTCTGCTTTTAGGCACGCAGATTTGAGCGAACATCCCTCAGAAACACCTTTTGTATCTCAAAAAGCTGTGACTCAGACAAAACTAAATATTTGTTTAATCTCTTTTTACATGGGGTGGGTGTGTCAGGTTCTGGTGGAAATGAGGTTCTTCAAGGGACACTGGGGTTGCACAACGTTTCATAGAACACAACCAAACTGTTGTGTTCTATGCTGCAAGATACACCTGCTGTTTGTAGCAGGGAGAACTTTCTGTCAAAGAATGTAAGTGCCTTGTTGAGAAATACAACCGCTTGCTCTTTCCTTGTACGTAGAGAGCAAATACCAAAAGAAAAGATTTGAGACAATTACTTTCTTCTGTCTTCCTAAAGAAAATATGTATTTGAAGAAAACGTGCTGAAATGCCAGCAACTCACAGCCGCAGAATTTCTTGGAGTCTTGGTAGTCAAAGACTACACAAAGCAGTAAAGGAGTAGCTGTACCAGAAAAATATTCTTAGCAAGTGCTTGTCCATAGTTTGGCCAGTCTACCACAATTTTCATCTGATCTAACCTGGGAACACTGCATTCTTTCATCAGATTTCAAAGTGATTTACACACACATTTACATTAATCCTTTAAATAGATTAATGAAAAGTCTAAACGTGGCAGTGGCAAATAAATTACATTAATTAATTTGCTTAATAAAGACACGTAGGCCATTGCCAATAACTTATCTGGTGCAAGAGAGAAGGAAGTACCTGATTCAAGAGACCAGAATCAAGAGACCAGAAGAAAAGCAGCTGCACCGTGGTACCCTGTGGTCAGTGGAATGGATTTAAGTGTGATGGTACTTTTGCTGCCCTGCCAGCAACACCCCAGTGGAGCTGCAGCAGAGGCAGCAGCACACATAGCTAAAAATCACTGAAGTAGTACTTTTGGCAGAGATCAATGGGTAAGAGTAGACCCTTTCCTTTGTGATCATTATTGTCAATAACAATGAATGCTCTGGTGAAGTACAGCGAAGTCCTTTTCCCATGCCCCACACTGGTTAGGTGGCGTGAACAGGGCAACATATTTGCAGCAGGATTAGATTCTTCCAAGCAGTGGGTGTGGTGGAATAATAATGCTGCGGAAACAGCATCAGACGTGGGTTTCTTCACACTTGGAGCACCATACATCTAACTAATGGAATCGGTATTTTCATTTCTCAGTGGTAAAGAATAGTTAACTGAACAAACCAGTTTTAAAGAAGATAGGGCTGAATAACATTCCTGCTGAAGTGCAGCAGGCAGAGAAATAAAGGAAACTAGTTTCTTCAGAAACTGCTGTTATTCCTAATAACCATGCTTTCAAGAAGCAGGTCACTAAAAGCAAGCTATTCTCAAATGTACTTTTTTTTTCCCCACAAGGTAAACATTTCATTGTCCTGAATTCTGGTACTTCTCTCTCCATTTCAACACCACCTTCTTCCCAGCTCATTAGAAACCATACAGGGTTCACTTGAGTAAATACCATGTTAGTCACATGGCCAGTTTAGAGTCCACTTAAAGATAATCAGGGAAAAAAAAAAACCAACAAAATTCTTAAAAAGCTTGAACTCTAAAGTAAAAAAGAAAGCCAAACCCAAAAGTGAATGCCATGGACTTCTGTGTTGTTTATAAATATGGCAGAAGTAGAAATAAGGAAAGCATTGGAAGGGGGACCGGATGGCTGGGGAGGCTGGCAGCAAATCTGGAACCGTTTTTTCTTCTTGGTCACTTGTTTAGATTCACCCAGGATGTTAATGGGTGTGATCATGCAACAAATAGTTTCTCAGACATGACATCCACCCACAAGCAAAACACTCGGGAATATAGATACGGTAATGCTTATGTTCTGACCACCGCAAATACTGTAAAACAACCCCTCTGAAGGGCAGCTAGAGCTTCTGCATACTGATTATGACTATGGTGTGGGATACACTGAGCTTGTGGCAATAGGCTTCCTAAGTGATTTAAGTGTTAGGTGAAGAACTAAGACCCTGGAGTCCCTAAGAAAACCCATACAGAAGAGTAAAAGATCAGTTGACAAGAAACTGCCAATGAGAGGGATTATCCTGGTTTTGAGTAGCTGCTGTTGCAATGGAAACACAACCCATGTGCAGGTCCTCTGTGAGACCCATGGACCCTTGTCCCTATACACTCCAGGGCTGGAGAACAAATGTGACATCAGCTAGAACCAGACACCAGATCCACACACAGAGAAGTTAGAGTAACAACAATATGACCTCCATGTAGCCTCCTCTGCTTCATAACATTATGGCAAGAACATCAACATGAGAGACAATCAAATTGCTATGTGAATGCTTTAGTATTAAGAGCAAAGTTAAAGGGTTTGTTTTCATAAGTGTTCCTGTGGGGACTTTACATTGACATTAAAATGTTTCCAGACAAGAATAAGAACATGGGAGCAGTGAAGTCCTTCTGCAGGTTTTTTGGGACCAGCTCTGTAAGCTTCTCCCCTGAAGATGCTAAAACCTCTGCCTCCCATAGAGTTTACTGGTAAACCCAAGTGCTGTGCTCCTGGCAACACTGCATCCACAATGCAGAAAACAACCTATCTATCTACTGCTCTAAATGAGCATGTGGGGTTGTTAATGAATGTCCCCAGCTGCTCTGTGCATGGGTCTGGTGCAGCAGATGCTCCCTGGTATCTGGGCTCCCCTGCCCTGAAGGAGCCCAGCCTCTGTGGGACCCCTCTGGAGAGCAGCACTGCCCTATGCAGGAGTGCTCTGGCATGCTACAGAACAGCCACGCCTCATGCAACCTACGAAGTGAACAGCCCTGAAGGGTATGAGAAGTGATGAGACAGGCAGAGAGATAGGCAGCTACAATGAAGAAAATGAGATAACCACTGAAAAATTGGAACTACAAAGATAAAAGTTGTGAAATTCCACTTTTCAAGTAAAATAAAGGAGCAAAACTGATTTGATTATTTTTACTTGATAGCTGGCAGTCCCACAAATTGTAGCAACCTCATTCTCCATGCTAAGCTTGATGTTAATTCTGTATGGAGTATTTACTCATAAAAACAGCATGAGATCCACTAGGATACAGTGGAATAACAAGAAGACTTCAGAAGTAATTTCTTTCCTCTGAGCTAGCAGCACCTTATGGATCTTAGGATTCTTCTCATTGATTTTAATGGAACATTTGCTGCAGGTCTCCTCCATTTGAAGCCAAATTTCTGAAGGTATTTTCTCAACTTGACTCAATTAAATACTTCAGGATGCAATCTTCATGAGGCCCTGTACACTAAAGAGCTTCAGTGTTGAAACCAGATGCAGCTGGATGTCCTCACTCTGGAAAACTCTTGCAGAAGAAACATCAGAAAGGTCTGCCCAAAAAGAAGGGATGATGGGCTGCAATTCTACTTCAAACAGCCTGTTATCGCTGCAGTAATTGCTTTGCATGAGAATGACAAACATCCTGTAGGAGCTCCTGTAGGAGTCCTGTAGGACTGTGGTCCAGCTGTGCTTCAGCAGTGCAGACGTGTGAGCAACAGGAAGGACCTTCCTTGTCGGGTGCTCCAGGAAACATGTTTTATATGATTCACCCCTTCATGCCACTGTAATGCTGGATTTCAGATACTGAAAGACAGGAGGTTTGCCTTTGCTCTAGCTCAGCTGATCCCTGACCGCGCTGCAGGCTGACGCTGTGTGGGCTGTGCAGGCATCAGTGAGGTCCTGGCAGAAGAAAATAACTTCTTTTCTTCTACACTGGGAAATTTAGGGATAAAGAAAGAGAAGGAGAGGTTTGGAAAGTTTTCACGAGGAAAGTAGAGCTCCGTTCTCCTTTTGTTAGCAAAGCCTCTCCTAGAGACAGTGAATATCCAGGTGTTGATGTAGGCCAGCCTCCCAGGAAAGGAGAGGTAACTATTTTTTCTCTTCCATTCTGAAGCCGTAGGCTAAGGTCAAAGAACAAAAGGCTCCCTTTGTTCTGCTGGGGAAAGCAGGGTGGCATATGCAATTTCTCTTCCCTGCTGGGAGAGTGCTGGTGAAAACTTCATTTCATTCTGAATGTGGGAACTTTTGAGGTATAATGTACATTTTCTTGGCAAGGCTTTGGGACAGGAGCTGCGAGCTGAAGCAAGCAAACAGGCTGGCAACTCTCATGACCTTCCAGAGAATGGAGGGCCAGGACTTTTTTGGTGTTGATGCATTATCAGGGACTTCCAAAGTGAACTAAATGTGCAATTTTAACAATGAACTGACAATGTGCCTCATTACTAGAAGGGCAAGTTACACTGCTCATGCAATAAATGCCTCTCACATTTTGCTGATGGCTGCAGAATGATGTTTTCTATACCATTAGTGACCTATAGTGAGTACTCAGCTATGAGAATTATTAATCATATTTTTTCACTGGGACAAGAAGGCTACTTGTTACTAAGCATTCAGTTTTCTTCTCATTCCATGTGTTCCCAAGGACAGCCTGACATGGAATGCAGAAACACTGCTGGGCAACCACAGCCCAAAGGAAGAAATGGCTGAGAGCAGAAGGATGACTATGGGAAAGATAAGGAAGCCCCTTCCAACACAGGAAGTTATACTTGGCTGTATAGGAAAATTTCACAATGGAGACACAGTTTATACTATGAAAGCACCCTTCATCTTATACATCCATCCTTTGGAGCTGACGTGGTTTAAGCCCAGACGGCAACCCAGAACCATGCAGCCACTCACTCACTCCCCACCCACTCCTCCTCCAGCTCAAGGAGGAATGGGGAGGAGAATCGAAAGAATGTAACTCCCACGGGTTGAGATAAGAACAGTCCAGTAACTAAGGTATAACACAAACCACTACTGCTGCCACAATAATAATAATGATAAGGGAAATAACACGGGAAGAGAATACAACCACTCACCACCCACCAACCGATACCCAGACCGACCTGAGCAGTGACCTAACCCTTCCGGGTAACTGCCCCCAGTTTATATAGTGGGCATGACGTGCTGTGGTATGGAATACCTCTTTGGCTAGTTTGGGTCAGGTGTCCTGTCTCTGCTTCCTCCTGGCTTCCCCTCCTCCCTGGCAGAGCATGAGACTCACAAAGTCCTTGGTCAGAGTAAACATTACTGAGCAACAACTAAACACATCAGTGTTATCAGTGCTGTTCCCAGGCTAAAGTCAAAATCACAGCACTGCACCAGTGACTAAGAAGGGGAAAAATGACTGCTACTGCTGAACCCAGGACAGGAGGACAGCTGTATACCATACTTGTCCTCCAAACTCATCTGATGTAGCTGCACTTGCAGTTCACTGCACAGCTGCCTCAATCTGAAGGGGTGACTTTTTTTCATACTTGCAAACCACAATCATGCTGCAGAACTGAGCCAGCAATAATAAAGAAAAAGAAATTTAAAGGATAGATAGACATGAAAATGTTGAAGAGAAGACAGAAAGAATGACAACAGGTCAGCTATCAAAGGGCAGCTTGCCAAGCAAGCCTCAGCAAAGCAGGCAGCATATGACCAACCAGGCTGTCAGTGGAGTCCAGACAAGAAACTAATCCAACCAGGGCACTTACTACTGCTCCCTTGGTTCTGGTTTTTTGAGTTTGTAACTTGGCAGTGAAGAAAGGGTCTGTTCTGGCAAGGTCAAAGTACTGAAAATTTGCTGTCTTTAAGGAAATTTCAGAGCATCTTTGTAGAAATGCTGAGAGAGGAAAGAGCTGTGTCTTCTTTGAATGCCCTACACTAAATAAATGCCACTCAGGCTGCTGTGGGAAAACAGTTTTGAAAGGGAGGTTATCACAACTCAAAGCTGATCATGAAGTAGAAAGAATAATTTTTTAGTTCCTCTTGTGCTTGCAAACATAGTGTTTCCAGCATGAGCATTTCAGCGTCTTTTAACAGATACCAAAGCCAAAACAGTGCCATAAGGAACACCTTGGTTAGAGTTAAATCCCGCCTCCATGACACTGAAATAGATCAGAAGTGACTTTACTACAATTAGGCTGGTTTGCTGCATTATGGTAGAAAGCAGATTTTAGCCTACATACCCAAGAAAGGGTGAAAGTGATGACACACCTCTGCTCTGCTATGATGGCTGCAGAAAAAAACACTGTTTTGAAAATGCAAACCTGACAGCATATTTTTTAGTTCAATCAGCTGGCTGTCCAAGAGTCTTTCCAACTATTTTAAAGCAACTCAAGCTGTCAGTGCACACAGCTTTGCACCACACTGCAGCTTACCAGCTTGCTCAGACAGTAACTGCCTTTTAAGACAATAGACGGGGAAGTCCTAGGTTTAGTTCTTTTCTCCCCCTTAGACTATTTCTCTTGTTCCAGTTATTTAAAAAAAACAGGGTGCCTAAACCCATGTGAGGAGCTGTTTTCTCTTTCATCTCTGAAATGGCATTACTTTGCCAGCACTGCTGCAAGCATAAATAACATGAAGTGCTCCTTTATGCATGCATTATGACATAGTCATGAGAGGTGACAGCTAAAAAAAGTGATGATTCCATGCTGAGAATCAGCTAGTGGTCTAGTAGAATATGAGAAAAGCAATAATTATGGTACTAACCTGTCATGGAAAACAGGCAATGTATAGAATTCACACGTTAACCACAATATGTGATGTAGCGCTTTAGAAAACAGTAGCTGAGAACACCACTGACGGTATTTTTTATTTCAGGTGGCACTATCTTATTTTGAATCAACATTCAAACTGTTTCAGAGGTGCAGAGAAAAGCATTATGAACAGAGAAAAGGTTATGAACACTTCTGTTTGAGTGTGCTGTACCTTCTGATTTCTAGAATTCTTGTGTGAGTGGCACAGAAACCCTCAGAAAGTAGTTTGTTGTGAATCATTGCATCTATCAGTTCGGCCATCCATCCATCCCTCCATCGGTCCATCCCTCCACCCATCCATCCATCTCCCCTTTTAACAAAATTTTTGTGTCTTGTTTCTGTTCATTAGCACAAAACAATTAACTTCCAGCTTGAAGCATATGTAGAACCAAAGAAAATAAAGACACACAAATACACAGTAATCTCATTACCTGAGGAATCACTCCAAATGCCTTTCTCCATTGTTGCACACCAACCGTGTTCCAGGAGACTCCATCAATCTGGATATCCCCTTCTGTATTCAGCAGTCTTAAAAATGCAAAAAGTAAAGTGCTTTTTCCTGAACCAGTTCTTCCTAAAAGGCCTACCTGCAATGCAAACCATAAAAGCATTCAGTACTGCTCACATTAACCACAGTCAAAGGCAGAAACACTCAAGGATCTCAGCAGTGGAGAAAAATTTTAATGATTCTCAATGGGATTCTCAATGTCACTCATTTGAGAATGATAAAAGCCTACGGCAAGAACTAAACAAAACACTAGGTCAGACTCTTCTTTATTTTATTATAATTAACTAAGATGAAGAAATCTGTTAGCTGAAGAAATTTGCTTCTATATTACCTTGTACTTATTAGTCCAGCTGTTTTGGCCTTTCCCTTTCTTTTGCTATGAAGCCCTCTTAAACAAAACCCCATCCAGCAGACAAAAACCAAGTAGGAAGAGCACCTGAATCACACTACTAAGCTACTCCATTTCCATAAAATTGAAATCAGAGGGCCTAATTCTGATCAGACCATGACTGTAGTGGGGTAGCTTTGGTCTGAGGCAGTGGTCACAGCACACACGATGCTGTTGCCCTGCCCCAAACAGCAATGTTAAGTCCTCAACCTGCCCAGCTAGTGCTGCCTTTCCCTACCTCTTAGGGTGTAAAGAAAAATAATACACAGGGTTTTTCTAAAATGTTCTGTTTCCCTTATGGGATTCCACTGACCAATTGCTGGAATGAGCAGTATCTGCAGAATCCACAAGCAAATGCCAAGATACTGCCTTTTCCAACAGCTGGGTTTTACACAGCATGAGCTGCTTTTGTAGGGTGACAATATATATGGTGAAGGTGAAGAAAGAGATTCTTCCTGCTGCCTGGCATCCTTTCCATAACAGTGCCTCAGGCCTCTGAGCCATATGAGCAGTCTGCACTGTGTTGCACTGCAATCTACGGAATCTATTGATTCCAATCAACATAAAAGGCATGAGGGAAGACCCATGGAACTAAAGACCTGTTAATTTAACCTCAGCTCCTGGAAAAATTATGGAGGTGATACTGCATAATATTGAAAGGTATTTAAAGAATGATGGCCTCATCATGGAGAGTCAACATGGGTTCACAAAGTGAAAGTCGTGTTTAACTAATTTGATGCCCTTCTATGATAAGGTGGATGAAGAGAAGGTGGTGGATGTAGTTTTTCTGCATTTTAGTAAGGCTCTTGTTACTGTATCTCACAGCATCCTTCTGGACAAGGTCTCCAGATGTGCGATGAGTGGGTTCACAGTGCACTTGGTGAAGTACTAGCTAAAGAGCAGAGCTCAAAGCAGTGCAGTGAATGGGGCTACATCTGGCTGGCAACCAGTCACCAGTGGGGTTCCTCAGGGTTCAATTCTAGGGCCAGTTCTGTTGAATATATTCATCAACAACGTAGGAGTTGAATGCACTAGTGGCAAATTTGCCCATGACACCAGACTAGGAGGTGCTGTTGACTCTCTGGAGGGCCAAGAGGCTTTGCAGAGGGATCTAGATGGATTGGACCATTGGACAATGATTAATGGGATGAAATTTAACAAGCTGAAATGCCAGATTCTGCACCTGGCATGGAGTAATGACGGGCACGAGTATAGACTGGAGTGACTGGGAAGCAGCCCTGCAGAAAGGGATCTGGGGGTGCTGGCTGGCAGCAGACTCAATAGCAGTCAGCAGCGGTGTGCCCTGGCAGCCAAAAGGCAAACTGCTTCCTGGGGTCCATCAAACACAGCGTGACCAGCATGACCAGCCAGTTGAAAATCGCAATTATCCTGCTATATTCAGCATTGGCACAGCCTCACCTTGAACTGTGTACAGTTCTGGACCCCACAGTTTAAGAAAGATGTGAAGGTCCTTGAATGTGTCCAGAGGACGGCAGTGAAGCTGGTGAAAAGGCTGTAAGGAATGCCTTACGAGGAGAGGCTGAGGACTTTGGTTTGGAGAAAAGGAACCTGAGGGGCAACCTCATTGCTCTATACAGATTCCCGAGGAGGGGAAGGGGAGAGGAAAGTGCTGAGCTCTTCTTCCTGGTATCCAGTAATAGGACACGTGGGAATGGTTGAACACTGCACCAGGGGAGGTTTAGACTGGACATTAGGAAACATTATCAAGAGGGCAGCCCTGCCCTGCCTTGTCCTACCCTATCCTGTCCTATCAATCGCATACTATTCTATTCTAGTTCATTCCATTTTATTTTATTCTACTCTGTTTCATTCTTGTGCTGTGCTATTCTACCCCCTCAGCAGAGAAGAGTTCTCCCCTTCCCTGCTTGTTTTACTTTTATTGTCTCTGCTTCCCTATGGGGCAGAGACAAATCCTCTCCAGTTTAAGAAGCATGCTCCAGTTACGGAAATAGTTCCTCTGAGGCCAGGATTCATCACCAAAATTGTACTGAGTTCCTAAATCTTAGCCATTGAAAAAAAAGAGCTTTTTTTTAATTGCTTTGCCCACTCTCTGTACAGTACAAAAGCATCTTTCATTTTTCATTCTCCAAGGGATTTTCCAGGAAGTAAATCCACTAGACTGCAGTGGCACCTGCACCTCCACGCTCCAGGAATCACAGGTGCTTCTCTTCCGAAGGCAGAGCAGTTTCAGGATAGCATTACAGAGGTCAAACTCCCGGTTTCAAAATTTTGGTGCCCTCCAACTTTGTAGAGGAAACATTCAGTTCATGTAAACCAAGACAGACCTACCAAACCTAGCAGAGACTGGTGATATCCAAACTAGGAGCAGAGCTTCCTTCTGGTGAAGCCAGGTTGCTATCACTGAACCTTTTTTTCTCATCTATGTGGGAGAGTTACAATCTGCTCTTCATCTGCGTGGCTGCTACTCAGGAAGTCACGTGAGCCTGTCTTCCCACCCCACCGAGGATGATCCTTCAGCATGAACTTAAAGAAGAGCGTTAAACCTCTGCCTAACTGCTGTACTGAAACTAACGCTCTTTCTTGAATGCAACCCCAAACATACAGGAAGATTAATTAGAGGTCTGTCAATTCTCTGAAGAATAGAGCTGTTTATGGCTTGCTATATAATAATTTGGGGTGGTGCAGAGCCCTCATCGAACAGGCGAGACGGCACCTCCACCCTCTGGCCGCCGGAGCCAGCAGTGCATTACCCTTGGCACAGGAGCCAGTATTCTTTCATGCCCTGCTCCATCAGGGTCAGGCTGCCCCCAGCATCCGCTCTCACCAGCAAGCTTCCCTCTCCCAGGAGGAGGCGGAAGAGTTTAAGCACAGGAATACAGCTTGGGGAACTGCTGCATACATATTTTATCGGGGTATGCTGTTCCTCATGGCCAGCAACCATCCCCACTGTGCTCCACTGAGGAGTAAATAGCCTCAAGATTTCTAGGATAACTGAGGCAGATTTTCCTTGCCCTTTTTTGTCTGTAGTCAGTAATCCTACAGACAAGCTCTTTTTAAAAGGAGACACAAGATATTTCTGTTCTTCAAGTGCTTTAGATGATTACTTTGTTTTGTGACAATTTAATTTACAAAACTTTACTGAACTGAACTACTCTTTAGTCAACGAATAGGTTTATAAAGACATGTCTACAGTTAAGCTTAATAGAAGTCAGATCAAACACACAAAGAAGTGTCTCACCCTCTGCCCTGAACTTATTGAAAAAGAAATGTTTTCTAACACAGCAGCTCCTCCTTCGCCGTATTTGGCTGTAAGGTCCTTCACAGTCATTTGTCCCCCAGATGGCCATTTCTTCCCTTCCTTCGCATGCCTGTTTTCAATTACAAGGGCATCTGAAAGCTGGTTATTCTTCTGTGGCTTCATGTTTTTCATCTCTTCTGTTGGCATGTCAATGAATTTAAATATTCGTCCAACAGACCGCATCTATGAATCAAAACAGAGTATTCTAATTTTAATTAATACTTAGGTGTCAAAACAAATGCAATCAAGTTATTCCTAATGCCTAGCCAGAACAGCGAGTCTTTTTTCTGTGTAAGTTATGCCATGACATAATTTTAAAAGGCAGGATACTTCCTGTATAGAGCTCAAGATTCTCTTGCTTTTTTACTGCTGACAGTAGTCCAACATGTGATTCCATTTGCTTCCTTTATAAATGGACACAGTAGGTCTTTCCAGCCCTAAAAATGTATTTTGAAAATTGCTGATGACCTGTATTTCTAAAAACAAAGTATGATCATGAAAGCAATCTTGGAGTCTTCATCTCCCTCTATCTGAAAGGGTTGCGCAACCAAAAAGCTGAAGTACCTTGAATAATGATTGATGTCCAAAGATCAGCAGATTATGTGGAAATGGAAAGATGTAAAGCTGTAGCATCAAATACGGAGGAACACTCATCAGACATTAATGTCTGAGTTTCTATGAGAAATTATATATATATCTTTTAGCAAATAATTAGTAGTAAGTTCCATGACAACTAATACTATATCTGTTATTATATGAATTCAGTAAAATAATCAAATCCTGTAATTCATGAACTTCAGACAGAAGCTGTAGTAGAAGTCTTGCTGAATTTTTACAGGAGCATGGGACTTGAAGTGTTCCCCTTGACTGTCTTTTTAATGGGTCAAGGGTCATTTAATAAATAGTTTATTTACCTCCTTCACTAGAACTTCACTGCTCAGGTAGTCAGAAAATGTATTTTTGAGTCTATGGACCAGTTTATTCTTGTAAGTTTATTAATTTCAAATTGTAAACAGCTAACAGCTCTTTTTCCTAGCTGCTTTCCTCAATTTATGGAAAGCTACCTTAGACCAGTCACCTTTTGTTCTCCAGGACAAGAGAAAAGTCCAGGTTTAAGCTTCTTTCTTAACATATGTTCTCCTTCTCTGAACATCACAGTTCAAATTACTCTTTCTTGTCTGACCAGAATGTACACAGCATTTTGGATGACATTTCACAAAGACATTGTACAAAGGCATTGATACTTTCCTATGTATATTAGGAATATCTTGATTAACACACCTTTTCTTCACAGCTACGTCTTTGAGCCACCCTCTGACTGAGCAGTGCTCAGCCAACCTTTCCTCCATCTTAGCCATTTCTAAGAAGATCCTGACTTACCTTAGAGGTTATTCTTAGTAGTCCCTAAATTCAAGTCTTCAAACTTCAGTTACTGAAATCTATTTTGTATCTGCCATTTGAGGTCACTTAATACCTTTCAATTCCCAGCATCCTTCATGCTAACATTGCCTTTCAGCTTTGCGCCTTTGTCAGATTTCTTCAACACTTTTTTTTTCTTTTGAGACCATTAAAAAAAAAGATTAAAATGAGCTCAGTCACAAATCTAATCTTTGTTGAGTAGCCTCCCTACAGCTTAATGCTTACAGCTTAATGCCATTTCCTTTCTGTCCAACTCATTAACTAGTTTACAGTTCTTGTAATAATCCTGATCTCCTTCATTTATATAATTTCTGAAACAGAGCCACAGCCAGTGCTTTCCTGAAGACAAATGAGATCTACTACATTACTTTTGTCTGAAAAATTTATCATCCAGTACAGTTATCAGGTTAGTCTGATGCAACCTTAATGTCAGCAAACCTCAGTGAATTCACTCTGTAAACATTGCATCTTTTATTACATTTTTCAAAATTGTTTCTAAAGACTCCTGTCATCAGACTAACAAACTGATGGGGGCACCAATGACTTTGATTTCTCTTTCTTAACCAAAAGTGACAGTTGTTATTCTATCACATGCCACAACCACTGCCATCTTGGTGGGTTCATTTGATGTGGCCATTATCAGGTCTCCAGCTTCCCAACCAGTTATTCTTCAAATGTCAAGTCTCTCCCTTCTATCTGCTTCTTGATCTCTAGCACAGTTTGTTTGGGTTAACTAATCCATTCTGTAGAGGCTGCAATTTCTAATATGCTTTTATAGAATGTTGTTCATGCTCATAGTCCTAAAGTCCCCCAAAATTCCTATTGTTTTTCTTCTGTATTCAGGAAACAAATTTCAGCTCCTTACTTGAAGAAAATGTGACTTGACTTTACATTCAGGTTCCTAAGTGCTAGTGCAACTTAACTAGATTCCTCATTTTATCAAAATTTGTCCTTGTAAGCAACAAGAGTAAATTATAAGATAGTCTCCATGCTTATTGGTCAGACATTACTTAGCAAACCAAATTAATAAATAGATAGATACTTGCTTAGCTACTGCATCCAGGAATATGTGGGCCTTATTATTAGCATTTATTCTTTAATCTGTATTCCCAGTAGTATCTCTCTGTAGTGGCATTATGGAAAAGCCTTTGTGCATCTTTGACCTTGTTTAGTTGCTTATATATTCCTTCTGCAAAGTGATTCCACTTGATATATTACCATTCCCTCCCATTCTTCGATCAAGATTGAAATATTGTTAGGTGGATTTTCCATGTGGAAGCACATTTATATACAATGCAAGGAAATAGTAGGATCATAGCTTACATTAAAATCTTGAAACACTATTGTGACACAAAGTATGAAAAACATGCTAACACCTGAGCATATCGATTACAATTTCCATCTCAACCACTGTGCAAGATAGAAAGGCATGTTCATCATCATGCTGATATATGAATGTCATCTCATTTGGTGATACGTACAGGAAGATCTTGGACAAGGCTGACAATTTGCTTCCTGTCTGTCTCTAGTAAATATAATACATGCATGGATGAGCACCATGCATTTGTTTAGTCAGTGTTTGACGGTACATTTGTTTTAGAAATCTTATCTATACAGAAAAAATTCAGAAATGAAGGTCTTTCTTGGCTTCATAAAGACCTATGAACATTTGTACAGGCAGGGATTCCCTACATTTGCCCAAGAGATCCTACCATTACACAGTAGCTAAAATCTATCAGTTTATCAGTAGCTATGAAGCCAGCTGGACAAAGAGCCTTCTCTTACAGCAGAAAATTTCACCTCTATGCCCCAGCTCTCCTGACTAATTTATCAGTCACATCACATATGCAAATATTTTATACAGCTTAATACTTTAAAGAAATTCAAAAGGATGCTTTCCTGGTTCTGTAATTTGAATTATGATTTAGATCTGGACAGAATGCAGCATAAATGTCACTCACATTTTACAAAAATACCCATTCTTCCTTTCATAGATAGAAATCTTCTACCATTCATAATGACAGGTATAGTGTAGCTGACAGCAAGTTTCTTTCCATTACTTCCATCAACAATGTGCCTGCTATATTCACATTCACTAGTTAATGCTTTAGAATAAAGGAGTATATTTACTACTTCAACTAAAAAAGTCTAGAGCATAATGCACTATTTTTAGCCTTACCTAATTGTATTTTATTGAGATTTTACTAACACTGCACATTCCTTAATTTACTTTCTCATTAATATCACTTAAATTCTTCTTAATGTTGAAGGAGAAGTCATAATATAATTATATAATGTATATTTCCTGAAAGTGGAAGAAGTAATTCTTTTACAGCTAATCTAATACAATTAATTTCATCAGGTCCTATGTCCTCTTCTGCTAAAAGAGAGCAGTTATCCTCTTCAAACCAGACATGCATACTACTTAACGATCATGTTGCAAGACACCACCTCCCCAAAAACATGCTGGCTGGACAGGGCAGTGTGCAACTCAGAGGTTCCGTGAGAGGTTGGTCCAATTGGCTCATGCTGTAAAAACCCCCAGTGCATTAAGCCACTGAAAAAAAAACAGGGTCAATGCCGACAGACCATAAGGTTTTACTGAGGTTTCACACCTTCTGCTGTTACATTTTGGGCGCACTCACAGGGCATATGTTCCTGTTCCATACTGCAAAAATGAAATAATTAATTCATTTAAAACTTGTACTGAATTTTTTGTTCTTTCTCACAGTGCTTTGCAGGCAGAAAAGGAAATGTTCCAACAGATCTTTCATGGTTCTGTTTCCTTCCAGATGACCAATACCTCACTTTGAGAATTGTCATTCTGATGCAGATTTTACAGTCAAGTATTTGGTCTACTTAAACTCTATAAATTAACAGTGGTCTCAGGTTTTATGCTGACATTAGTAAAAACAAGCACCATCATTTTTTCTAAGTCCTAATTTTCCTTTGGTCCTCTCCTCTACTTTAATTCTTCAGCATCCCTGATATACAGGATTGGACACTGTGAGGTTTAGCAAATGTGGTTTCAATATCTCTTTGGGGGATTCTTTTAGTATCTCCTTACATAAGTAATCTTAGCAACAGTAAAAGCATGGCATTTTCTCTGTCCCTGATAAAATGAATTGTCCTTCCCAGTTACAGCATGGCTACTACAGAATACACATCAGTGAACAAGAAGGTTATTAGACATTAAAACAGTCCACTGGGACAAGCCAATGCTTATCTGTGAAAGCAGCACTTACTGGAAAACTTATTTTCTATTATTTCCTTATGAAGGAAAAAGATTAAAAATACTACAAGGCTGCCTGGAGGGATAAGACTGAAAACCAGCTAAAGGGATATTAGCAGAAACGATCAAAGTGAAAAGATAAAGCCAGCCTAACCGGTAGCTTGAAATGAAACAATGGAGAGCTGTCAGAGTGACCACATATGTTAAGAAAATAAAAAAAAATTAAAAAAAGCAGAGTAGATAAAGTATCAAGGCTCAGGATGTAGAGAATGAAATGCCAAAACCATTATGGGGTATTAAAAGACAATGGGGATTTTTCAGTTAAAGCCAAACCAGTTCAACAGAAATTGCTTCAAAGAGGGTATCTGTGTATATAAAAAAATCCAAAATAGAAACTTGGAATTCTTCAATATATATTTCAGTGTCACGGAAAGCTCAGGAAGGACATTGTCTGGAATAAAGTCACATTTGCCACCTACCCATCTGTTTGGCCAGTATTCCTTCTGGTTCTTTTTTCCTTCTTCACATGATCCTGCTCCTCTGTTCTCCTGCCTTCCTGTCCTTTTTGCATTTTTTGCATTTATTTTACTGATGTCCCATCCCTTGCATATCTTGTAAAACAACTCAATACGAGCTTAATGTTATGCACTAATTAGAGGAGCTATGCCTGTGGACATGGGTTTCAACCACTTGCAGAAAACTCCAGCTTATCTGACAACCAAAAACTGCTACCTACAAATGTGTTATACATTCAGATGTGCCTTTGTGCAGGCTTTTAAACATGGATGTCACAGCTGCTCAAGGAAGAGCAAGAATGATGCTACCTAGAGTGGTGCGTGCGTGTCTGTAACAAGAGACATATGGAGATGTGTCACTTCTAGTCAATCTGGTCCTCTGAGGAGCTTCAAAGGACCCCCTGAGAGAAAAATAGAGTGTAACCAAATAGACTACTAAGGCACACATGTAAGCCTTTGCAGGACATCTGTCACCAAATAAACGTAAAAGACTTTAAAGAGGGAAGTGCTAAATGTAGAGAATACAGAATGGGAAATAGTACATCTGCATCACCCAGTGAAGCAGTTTTAGTATCTTGAAACCATTAAGCTATTCTTATCTGCTTGCGTATGGGAGCAGCTTTTCAGTGCCAGCAGTATCTATTAGTTTGTCATCTGGGATACCTAAACATCCATGAGATGGGGGTGGGCAGCTATCTACTGCCGAAAGAAGTCCAGAGGATCCACCTATACGCTGATGCACCTTAGAAGGCTATCATTAATAGAATATGACCGGTGCTCCACTACAGTAGTTTGTCTTAATATAGAGAAAAGTACTCACAAACATCTAAAGCAACTTGAGATTTTCTTTTCAGGGGAAAGGGAGTTACTTCCTTATTGCTACTAATAGATGACATTTTAACATTGATGTATTATGAAAAAGGCTAAGTTCTTTATTGAAACCCTGATGTGTCCAGCACCCTCTGAATCCTACAGTAAGACATTCTATTACTCTTGTGAAACACCTTCAGTTTGCATTAAGCTATATAATTCTTATGCAGATTGTTATACTTAAATTGACCACATTATGCCTTACTGGGTTAAATGGAGTTTACAAATGACAGCAGATTAAATGTTTCTGTCTCTGTTGTGCCTTACCAATGGCACATTTTACTTCATTATCAGTCACACAACTGCTGTTTGGTATGTCTTGCAGTTATGGCAAAGAAGGCCTTCTACAAAGTGCTTGGCCTTCAAGACAGGCTGTTCTAAGAAGTAAAGAAAGAGTCAGCATTAAACAACTTGTGGATAGGGAAAAAATGTGTCCCTGAATGGCAGTCAGCTTTCTGGACTATCACCAGTCACATGTGTAAACACGAGATTAGCTGTTGTAAGTGGTTAATTAACGGGTTTGGGGCTCTTAAGGATTTCCTTCAGGATAAGGCTGGTTAAATCACATTTAAAAAAAAATACATTGAACTGGAAAATATTCCTGCACTGTCATTGTTTGCCCCAATTACTTCCTTTTTTTACCAACAACCCTTTTAAGCTAATCAGGACTGCAGAACTGTCTCCAAGATCTGCTGTAAAAGCTGCTTGTTTTTCAACACTGACATGGTTGTCTCACAAAGCTAATTTAGGGTTCAGAGAGGTTACAACTGGATGTGGGAGGTTTTAATTTCTCAGAATTCTTTTTTTATTTATAAAGCTACTGTATTTTACAACAAGAATTCTGTCTGAAATAGATCCTAAAATGCCAGAAGTGTAAAGAGAAAACTAGCTATTATATTTAAAAATAACATCTAAAACTTTCACACATTCAAGCTAAGGTATGACAAAAACTGTAAGAACAAACATATTCTTTTATGAGTATTCTGCCTGCTTCTCATATCTCAACAGACAGCTGATGATGAGTTAACCTTGTGAAATATTCTGTTTTAAAGCCAATCCTAACTTAACGGACTAGCTACACAAATTCAAGGGGTAAACATGGACCACTCCAGAGCCTTATGTCAGAGAAACAGACCCTCAGGGAAGTCTACAACAGATTTTTTAAATCACTGCTGATTTTGCATGGAGGGAGCTCAAAAACATGCATAGTGATCTGCTGTGCAAAGCCCTTAAGTAGACCAAGTAATGTATATTTTATACCTTGGTAAAGTATATAATTATAACAAAACAATTCCAACCCTTTTTGAAGTTTTCACATCTGCAATCTGAATCCTCAAATTCAATTATTTGCTGCTGCCTATCCTAGTCCATGAAAATTATTGATCTTAAAAAACTCAGTTTGTGCTGTGCCAAAGCCAGTAGGTTGCTATGAAAGGTATGAGGGGAATTTTTCTGATAGATCTGCCTGTTACCCAGCTCAGAAAACAACTCACTGAACACCCATAATCAACAAAATAAGGCAATTCCTCAACAGAAAGCACAGTACAGTGTATTTATGCTTACCAAACTATCCACATCTATGCTTGAATTTACTGCCCACTGCAAGGTTCCCATGATGTTCATAGCTAAAGTAAGAATAATGCCAACTCTACCTGGTCCATCACCTGTGGAGAGAAAAACACAATTTATTTGCAAATAAATCAAAAAATTAACATGTATATCTTAAAATATGTATTCACGTTCTCTCCTCTTTTATTTCATGGAGAAAACACAGATTTGCTACTTATACAAAGGTCTGAGAGCTTAATCATCAGCTAAACACCTGGCTTTGCCGTTGAATTCATTAGAGACCCTGTTCTTGCTTTGGCAGAACAAAAAATTAAATCTTGGTACTTCAGCTGTAAAGAGAATCAGGCCTCTGCAAATCTTGGTTTCCATGTGCTTTTTACAAAGCATATAATCTATGAAATTACTTTTATCTAACTAAAACACCACAGCTGACAACTTCAAAATTCAAGATAGTTGTGCTGGTTTACTTTTTCATTTCTCAGACAAATAGAGGACATGTTCTATTTACTGTTCCACAAAGACGCAGATACTAATTTTTTTTGCTTTTATTGTCTGTTGTAAAAAGCAAGGGGTTTTCCAGGGATTTTCCTTTATGAGTTCATACAGTATAATATAAGCATTTAAACTACCCCACTGTTGGTTTTAATCTCATTATGTGTTAAATGGAACTGCGAATTTAAGCCAAATGCCTTTGTATGATTTCTCCACCTCTTCTATGGCTTTCTTTGACAAACTTCCTCCTGTTTTGCTCATATATATCTTGTTATCAGAACAATTATAGAAGTAAATAAGACAAGTAAAATATTCCTCCTGAAAGCTGGAAGATTAAGAAAAGGAATTTAGTATTGCTCCAAGGACCTTTTATACAGTGGTGGCAAGATGACAAATTTTCAAGTTTTTTAAAAGTGCTTCGAATCCCTTTTCCCAAATATCCAGAAAAACAGTAACACAAGAAACAGTTTTTGTAAAAAAAAGTCAAAACTACTGAGCACATGAAATAAAAAAAATGAGAAGGGCAGCAGGGGACAGTGCATGACTATTTCTACTATTGGTTTGACCTTAAAAAATCACTAAAACTTTGCATGTCTTGGCCATTTGCAAATAAAAGAAACATTAACATCTATTTATTAAAAAAGTCTGAGCTATAGAGATGATAATCAACATCCAAGCTTTTCAGTACACTAACAGGGTTAGATTAATGTGGTTTCAAACACATGAAATTGTTTACAGCAATTATTGTCACTAAAAGTTCTGTCCCTTCAGATATTGTTTTCAGACTAATCTCTTTAATGAGTCCTCTACAACATCAGATTGCAGATAATAATGTGTAATTTCTATTTTAATTAAATCATGTTTATTATTATGACATACTAAAATCAGTGAGTCCAATCTATGCTAAACATGTTTGCAATAGTTTATTTTCCTTGGAAGTCCATTTCAGCACTGCAGTAAAATTACTGTACCTGTAGTTATAATAGAGATGAATGCCACAGCAACAAAAAAGACAACAAATATCATTTCTATCCTCATCTGGAACCAGCGCAGTGTTGACAGGTAGAGGAACCAGTTTGCCGTGTGTAGATTCAGGGCTTTGTGAAATAAGGTCTCAAAATACGGCTGCCGCCCAAAAGCTCTCAGTGTCCACAGGCCTTTTAAACTTGTAACAAGATGGGTGAATATTGGACTCCGAGCTGTAAAGTGTTTCAATTAGAAACATCATAAACATTCATAAGCAAATACCTTTGAAATAACACAAATACACAGATTTATGCTCTAACTCACAGCAGTATAATTGTTGTCAGTGTTTAATTTACATATGTTATTGGAGTACATGACCAAAGTAACCCCAGACCAGGATATAAAACAACAGACTTTGCATGAATGGGTTGAAATTCCATATAGTGTAGTGCCAGGAAGGGGTCACATTAATTCTTCATAGTTAGCATACTACTTGGGGAAGCTCCTGCAGAGAAAGATGGCTCCTCCCCAGCCAAAATGAATTTCTGTAATTCTGACAACTCCATCAAGTGAAGTTTTTTTAGCACAGAGTAATGCTCTGGATTCAGCTGTACTGACATTGTAATTTTGAAAGTGGTGAGCCAGTGCTGGATCCCTGTGAACATCAAAGAAATTTAGATTTAGATTTGAGGAACTACAGAATTACACTGCAGTAAAGGAAAGATGGTCATCAGCGTTTAAGACTCAGGACTGATTTGCTGAGGATCTGCCAGTTGTAAAGCCAGACCACAGTGCCTGATCTGCAAACTCAGAATGAGGTTTTCCATTTTATTTGAAACATGTTAGTCTCTTAATGGGAGGAGAGGAAAGAAACTTAGTCAAATAACTTATTTAAAAATAAGAATTCTTTGGAATAAAAATATATCAATTCCAATTATTTCTTAAAAAGAAACAAACCCATAGGGCACATACCAAGACTAACCACAATTTTTCAAGTTACATTTACTCTGAAGAAAACTGTATGTCAAGACTTTATTTGTTTTCAGCTGCAGTGGTGGTAAAGCCCAGCTTTAAAAAGATCTTCTCCATTGCTCTTTGGCAGCAGAGCACTCAGTGTTGGCTGGATCAGTAACAGCACTGGCTTTAAGGAGATAAGTGTTCTGCTCCCAGAGACAATAGCATCTTGCAAGAGAAAAGGCAAAGAAGAGGTGAAAGGGTGAATCACTTCTCAATTGATTTGTTGTGGATTTAGAATTCTACCAATTTTGCTGCTCCTACCTTCAGACTCCAGTTGTTTCAGCTGCTGAGAAGTGTGGAGGAAGTATGCCCTTAACACAATAAAGGCTGCTATCACAGGCACTGATGCCAGGAAGATGTAGGGTTGTAATATTGAGACTACTGTTATAGCGCCAATCACAATCAGTATTAACTGTAGAATGAAAGAAAAATACTATTGATATAGTAAACTTGTCATTTTATAGGCTAGAGATTGGTGATGAATCTCCTTCCCATGGCAACTATGTATTGCTTCAACAAACATAAAGTGCTAACCTAAGTAGGATTTGCAGCTGAGAACAAACCTCAATGAAAAGGTCATGAATAATTCAGATCAGATCCATAACCTCTTGGAATATCTGCCATCTTTTTTAATAGATGGAAGAAGTGTTTCCTATTGTACAACCAGAACTGCAGGCTTCTAAATCACAAAGCCACACAAAAACAATGGCAGCTAGGCATTCACTGTCTAGTTAAAATTGCAAAAACACCACTTGCAGTATCTGCAACCACCTCCCAAACATAGTGGTGGTGTCCCTGTCTTGTCTGGACTACGGATGCCAGACTGTCAGGAGCTGACTACTACTTGTCCTGATCAGGACAAGACAGGAAATAAGTCATAAGATGATGTGTGGTATGAAAAATTAGCAGTTTCAGGAGAAACAAAGATGGTTTAAGGAGACGGACGACTCAAAGGGAACAAATTCATTCTAGAGTTAATCCAATAAACCCACCATGGTCTCATAAAACCTCATCCTTGGTAGCTCCAGGCAGATTTAGTTAAATCAGGCTTTGATCTTTACTCTAGAAGCACCTTAAGCACTTAGACTGGTTTTGTCTCATACCTAAATCTAATGAAAATCAAGTATACCAGCGTACACAGAATACCAAGTTCTGCTTTGCATCAGGGTGTTACCTTTCACACTGAGCAACTACTTCAGACTGCAAAATCATCTGCACAAAGCAGCTGCAAATGGACAATTTGGACAAAATTACGAACATCACATTGAAACATCATTTGAAATGACCGCTCAGCAAAGAAATAGATGGAAAGCAAAGCTAATTTCACATTAGGAAGAAACCTGCTGGTGGTGCCCTTGCTACTACATCTACATAAATTCCAGGAAGGATTGAAATTGCCAGTACTCGAAGTCAGAGTCTTTCAGGAACAGGTAAGCATGTTCCAGGTTACTTTTTTTTTTTTTTTAAATCAGAAATCTGAGCAATGCAATAGAAAAGTAAGTGTAAAGGTAACCAGAAGATGATACCTTCTCTACAAGGCAGTAGCAAAAATCAACACACAAGCCAGCGACGTTGGCATATGGTCAGGGAATGGCAGCAGAGGGCTCACATAGCCCAGTTAAGAGCCACAGTGCTGCACTGCCGTGCCCCAGGTGCTGAGCTTTCAGGCCTGGGACAGAGGTCAGATGGGGAGACATGTTCTAACCTTCCTCTGTGTCACCGGTTTGGAAATGCAGCCAGTGGTAGACATAGCGATTTAGTAAGGGTTCAGGGTGGTGATGACTGCAGCAGCCAATCTGGTTAAACAATGGGGGTTTATTATTTAGGGAAAACCAGTCATGACCACAGGTATAAATGTCCAGTGAGTTCACCATGACTTTTTGAGTGTGACTACATTAAACCTGAAGGACAACCAGTATATGCCATCTCATGAAGGATCTCCAGGGAATGATGGCCCCACTGTAAGCACTGGTAGAAGACCAAGATAGATGTTAAAACTAGTGGTAATGCTACTGCAGTCATAACCTGGTTACAGTTCATACCCAAGATGTATGGAGCAGGCCAGACTGCTGTCAGAGAAAGCATCACAGATGCCATCTCTTGTCATTGATATGGAGGCTGATACCACTGTTTCCTTTATGGGCAGCTGGGTACATCCCAGTGATTGCAGAGTAACCCTGGCCTCTTTCAACCTTAAGTTTCATTCATCCTGGATGAAAAGCCCTTGTCCCTGAATGGGAAGGCCCACCGATAAGTCTACTGCCCATAAAAGTCCTAAGAAAAGCTAATCATCTTCATCTTGAAGATGATAAAGGGACTGGAACATCTCAGGTTGATAGAGCTGGGATTGTTTAGCCTTAAGAGAAGGCTTAGGGGATCTTACCTTATGGTATTTGTTATATATTATTTTGTGTATATGTGCAAATATTTTTATAAATTATGTATATTTAACAATTATATTCTGTTTACATGAATACCACTAGATAGTTGGTGCAGATAAGATGCATCAGTGGTACCCTATGGGAAGATAAGAGGCAATGAACACAAGCTGAAATGCACAAAATTCCATTTAAACGTAAGAAAAAATTTATTTTGACCATCCCCACATCTTATTGTGAGGATGGTCAAACACTGGAAAGGGTTATTCAGAGAACTTGTGGAGAGTCCACCCTTGGAGATATCCAAATCCAATGGCCCTGAGCAACCTGCCCTAGCTGAACCTGCTTTAAGCAGAGGGGTTGGAGAGGTCCCAGGTCCTAAGTCCAGAGATCACTCCCACATTCTGCAATAATCAGCGGGTTTCCTCTTTCAGAGGAATCTGAGTTTGTTCATAAGCATGGTCCATGGAATTTTAAGGCTTCCAAACAAGACTGAATCTATAGAAGATCAGAAGGATTGTTTTTATGAATGGATGACCAGTGAAAAGCATTCAAGACAGCATTCAAGTAGGTTCAATGATCTTCACCAGAAGAACCTGAAAAGACAGGGCAGCTTATCATGTATGTTCAGGAGCCTCTGCAGTTGAGACTGAGGAGACAGAGGTGAACCTATAGGACACCAGAGCATAGGTTAGCCTCTGAAAGGCATCACAACAGAAAAGCTAAATTTAGGGATTTTTCCTTACTGTTGAAAATATGAGAAACCAGTGTAGAGAGTCTGAAATATAGAGACAGGCTAACTAAAATGATTTTGGAATAAAATCCTCATGGCAGATCCAAATACTAGAAACAAAATGGCCACATCAGAAAAGACAGTAGTGAATCCTGATCATACCAAAGATAACACTAATGATTCAGAGAAGGCCCTAGTGTCCATGTTTACTCCTTCAGCAAATCTTCATGATGTCAGCGGGATATGAAGTAGAGTGTAATGTCATTGAATCTCTTCATGTGAACTTGCATTGGCCTCTCTAAAGTCATAAGCCTAAGTTACCAATTACTAACAAAGATACAGGGAAAGCAATTTGGCTTTGATCAGACCATCATGTTGATAGGGGTGGTAAAGCAAAGCAAACTCACAGATGGAGACAGGCAATCTGTGCAGCAGAGCGTTTAGGTTGATTGCCAAGCCTGCCCATCTCCTAAATAAAGGTAGAGAGGAACACGAGGGCCAGGGGAGATTTTATTTTATTTTTTAAATGTTTCTGGGAATCAGCTCTACCTGAGGAAAAGCTGGCATTGCAGCATTAGTGGTGGGACACTAATGAGGAGTGATGGGATCCACAAAGCCGCAAAGTCTCAGAATAGGCAGGACGGGAAGCAAACAAAGACATCCTGCTTGAGAAACACTGGAATTGCCTTTATTTCTGTATTTCTTCAATGTTCTCTTCAGTGTGGATGAATTGGAAGGTCATTCAAAACTGAAGATTTTGCAATACATGGAGTTTCCCAGGACGTATGCTGGAAACAAGCCTTTCCATCCAAAACCCAAAAAGTTTGCAATTCTACAATTAAAAAGGGCTAGAGACAGACTGAGAAAATTGGGGCTGTTCAGCCTGGAAAAGAGAAGGCTGCTTGGAGACCTCATAGCAGCCTTCCAGTATCTGAAGGGGTCCTACAAGGGTGCTAGAGGGAGACTCTTCATCAGATACTATAGCGATAGGACAAGAGGTAACAGGCTCCAACTTCAACAGGGGAGATTCAGGCTAGATATAAGGAAAAATTTCTTTACTGTGAGAGTGGTGAGGCACTGGAAAAGGTTGCCCAAAGAAATGACAAATGCTCCATCCTTGGCAGTGTTCAAGGCCAGGTTGGACAGAGCCTTGGGTGATATGGTTTAGTGTGAGGTGTCACTGCCCATGGCAGGGGGGGTGGAACTTGATGATCTTAAGGTCATTTCCAACCCTAACTATTCTATGATTCTACAACCCAGGAATGTAAAATTCCTTCAAATAACAGAGTCATCTAAAGCTTTTCTCCATCATAAATAGTTCTCCAGTTCCTGACAGCTTAAATCCCAGAGACTCAGGGGAAGCCATAAAGATGCAAAGGATAAAAAGACAAAATTATGCAGTCAAACTTGTTAAGGGGGGAAAAAAAGGGGGGGGGGGGGGAAGCACAGAACTGCCCAACTGAGATCAGAACACAAAACATCATGGTTCAAACTGCCTCAAAAGGCAGTCCTGGAAGAATTTCCCCAGAAGATAAGAGAACAGAAAACCAAAAATGTATTCAAGAAAAGAGAAGAACTACATTAGGGGTGATGCTAGCAAACTGGTAACAGAAGAGGCTAAGGATGTAAAGTAATGAAAATGAGTGAATGCACTCAACGGATAGCATGAAAAAGAAAATACTAATCTCGAGCCAAGATAAACAAAAGAAACTAATGAATGTCCTTTACACTTCTGAAGTTGAATGCAGGCAGAAGCAGGGATACTTGTACTGGAGGGGTCTGCAGGGCAAAAGTGTTTCTGAGCCTGAGTACTAAGTGGTTTGGACAAACATACACACATAGCTAAGTACTCAAAAAAGAAGCGATGAAGGCCACACACAACATAAGGACCTATGCAAATAGGTATACAGACTGAAAAAAAGAGGCATTTTATTCCAATTGCTATTTCTTCTTCTTAGTAAGATTTCTTTTGCATGATGTACAGCTGAAACTCTACAGCGCCATAAGACAGCAAAGTTTAGAACTTTTATTCTACAAACCTGTATGAAGTCAAATACTGTAAGTGGAAGTAAGTCATCCAGTATTGCCGTATCTTTGGAAAATCTGTTAAGCATGCCACCTATGAATTGAGGAAAAAAAAAAAAGAAAAAGAAAGTCAAACATTTAACACCCCAAAAATCCTACATTTATTACTTTAATAAAAAGAACAACTGTTTCTGAATACAAAATATTGAGTACAAGATTTTTTCTATTACATGTAATTCCACTACACTACAGTTTAGTTCAGCTACAGCTTCCTTCCCCATGGAGGAATCTGGCTCCACAACTTCTGTTCCAACTTTTGGAATTTTGAAAAAAAAAAAAGCCAACAACAAGAAAATGTAATAAAAACAAACAATTAAGCAGGACAGAGACAGAGACACAAAGCATAAGGTCTGTACCCCTTATGCAGCAGGCTCTGCTGATATACAGACAGTTTGCACAGCAGCATTTGCATGAGTTTGCACAACAGTTTCCTAGCTTCTGAGCAGAATTACTGTATTAATCACCAGGTAACAACAGAATTAAGAATTTAATGGAAAAATGAAGGCGAAACCCTATGCTGTATTGACATTTACCAGCATTTCCTGTAATTTAGTAAGCAGCAGTAAGAAGGGTAGAGGGTAGGAATTTTATGTACAGCGGGAGATAGAACTTGTTGCACCAGTTATGTAATGAACTCTGTATCAACTCCAGAGCCAAATTTGAACACGCATACCATTATTCACACTAGCTGAGGTTTATGCCATTTTAGTAGCACTACTCACGAAATCAAGCACTATTTATCATCCACATCTGACTCCTTGTCACTCACCACAGAGCTGACTACAGCTTTTCTATTACAGTTTTAGACAAGGTCTATTCATTAGAAGCTATTCTAGTTTTATTGCCTCAAACAGTTAACAGTTCATTTTCTCTAACTTAAAAGGTGATATTTCAGAAATGGAATTGATAACTGAAATATGTCACACTTAAAGTGCACTCAAGATTCATTAAAAGATTCACAAGTTACTTAATGTGGCAAACTTCTAACATTCAACTTGATTGAAAATATAAATGGAAACCAACAGTATCCTTCAACAGAATGAAAACTGTTTAATTGAAATGAAATCCATACATGAGTCAATCAGTTCCCATCTCAGTTACCTGCTTTCCAAGAGTTGAATGTTGACATAGGTGCATGAAGAACTGCATGCACCATCTTTTGATGAAGAGTTTTAGACACTGTGATAAGCGTATGCACAAGGGGCAAACCTCTGAAGATTCCCATGGCAAGCAGGGTATCTGCCACTCCCACGTAGATATAAATGATGTAGTAGGTGCTAGTGTCAGTGACAATCACAGGAGGTTTGTCAGAGGTACTGTTTTCTGATTGTGTTGCATTTGCTTTCAAGGCTATCCTATTTGATGGAAATTAAAAAAAAAAATGCATTACTGGAAATAGCATTTTTTTCTCTTATTTTCTCTACTGAAGAGTACTTCAATGTTCATTTATTTAAAAACTATGTTAATGGTTAGTTATATGTATTTCCAGTCACTTTTAAATATTGTCCTGTATGTCTGAAATGTAAATTACGAACTACCCCACAATCCACTGAGGCAAAGTAACCCTGTGTGTGTTCAGCGGTCAAGGCAATAAATGACTTACTCATCTACTCAGCTACCTTTGGTAATTCAGGAACCTACTGGCATTTGTAGCAATTTCTGAAATTAATTGCAATTGTGCAATGAAGGGGGTTTTGCCAAGATGGAAATTAAGCTCATGGTATAACCACAGCCCCTCCAATAATTTTCCCTAAACTACTATGAAAACGTCCTGCTTTGGTAGTCTCTTGCAGATCTACTGCCTGTTAAATCACTGACAAAACTCGTCTAATCATAGAAAACACATCCACCTCTTTTAATAAGAAAAGAAAAACATTTAAGTGTTGAAAAGAATTATTCTGGAAGTAAAATGCTTTAGGTGTACTGTAAAAATCAAACACCTTAGTGACCTACTGTAAGGGGACATCAAAATAAATCCCTCCTCCTCATCAGACCTATGTCACCATATGTTTTCAGGCTTAGCGCTTCAGGACAAAAACAGGGATCAAAAGCATTAGCCCAGGAAAAGCCACACTGTTGCTCTCTATGTTTTAACCTTCATCTGCCTGACCCTGTCACTTATTGGAATTTTTCACAGGTGAGCAGAGGAAACAGTACAAATGAACGGAAACTTCTCCCTTAAAATGTTCCCTAGAAAATGTCTCACCTGCCGTGCTCTGAAAGTGATGAACCACAGTGTATTCGGGATAAGTCCATGCATCTCTAGAGTCAGCTGGGCCAGAAAAAGTCTTGCATGCCTTGTTATGTGCTCAATAACAAGGCACAAACTGTTTGATTGTCAGCACTTAAAGAAGTACCAGCTTAAGATACCACCTACATGAGAGATTTAGACCATCCACCTCTGAACCATTTTATGGAATATAAGCTAGTGCCTATCCATATAGAATTCTGGCTGAATGCATTATTTATAGCAAAAATCAATACAATGGAGACCACAGGTTCTCACTACTTACTTTTTAAGAAACCACAATCCAGCAAGAGAAGCAGCTACCTGTGACCAAAGAAAACAAAGTCAATTTTTTTGTCTTGTCACATTATGCACTTTTTCTTACTTATCTTCTTCTACTGACTTTATAACTGTTTTTAGAGAGAGCATTATAAATGAATGGAAGTCAAACTTCCCTGAAGCAGAAAATTTTGTCATAACGGCTCCTCTTTCCACAGAAACTATTAGTGCATCCCACCAGGAAAGCTACATTTAGACTTGTATTACAATCAGGCTCTCAAGTGCCTAAATATTCTTTTATTGTTTTTTACCCTAGTATTAACAAAGGCTTGCTAATGCATTCCTAATGACAAGGAATATTCACTGTACGCTTTAACATATTTTAAGTTTTAAAGACTAAGATTTCTTCCTAAAAGAGACTCTCAGTATCTTCAAAGGCAGCTATTCAAATACAAATGTCAAACCTTTAACACTGTTATTTTTGCATTGTTGTTTTTGGTAGCTGATACCTACATTTGATATATCAACTCATCTGATATTTACATAATTCTCTACATAATCTATTTTAATACTTTTAAAATGTGGAATTGAACCATTCTTATTGTGAGATGCTTCAATGCTCAACAGAAGCTTACTCTGGAACACTATTTCTTGTCTGTCCAGTGAAGCACTGGAGATCTTCATGCAGTCCACCACATTTCAGTCTACTATACTTCTGCCTAGAATCTTTTTTCTAAAGGTTGACATAGTTTCTACAATACTCTTCCCATATATTTTTATGGCACTGGTACAGGAATGTATTGCCATAATACTCCGCTATCTAATTAATTCTTCTCCTTAGGAACCACTAACTTTTGGAGGTCTTACAGTAAATAACTCAAGATTGACCATGATGCCCTGAATTTAAACATTTGTGAGGATCAGGCTTCCTTCACAATAATATTTTCACATCTCTCACCAGAATTCTTTTCTCATCCTCACAACAGAGGAGCTTTTCACCTGTGAAGATGAAGGTAGATAATACAGTGACAGAATAACTTCACAAAGCCTTTCTATACGTTTCCAATCGTAACTGCTCTTCTCCCGGTTCAGCAATCCTAGTCTCTGCAAATTACATCTAGGAAATACAGTTCTGAGCCACTTAAAAGAGCTACAAACACACACAACCCCACAAATCTACGAAGAATGTACAACTGATGCACTATTTATGGTGATCTGTGTGGACTCACCCTGGAATCTGCAATACAAAGCAATCCATTCTAAACCTAAGATAGTATCTCCAGCATTTCCACAACACTCCCACCCAGCTCTGAAAGGTGTCACAACTTCACTTTCCATTTATGTGTCACTACTCTCCCAGTTCAGCTCTTGGACGCTCATCCCTAACCTCTCTGCATTGTCTAGGGGTCACAGTGTGGTGAGTGTCAGGATGATGGAGCTAGGTTTTTTTCAGTGATGTCCAGTGATAGGACAAGGGGCAATGGGTGTAAACTGGAGCATAGGAGGTTCCATGTGAACATCAGGAAAAATTTCTTTACTGTGAGAGTGACGGATCACTGGAACAGGTTGCCCAGGGGGGTTGTGGAGTCTCCTACGTTGGAGATATTCAAGGCCTGCCTGGACAAGTTCCCGTGTGATGTACTCTAGGTTACCCTGCTCTTGCAGGAGGGTTGGACTAGATGATCTTTTGAGGTCCCTTCCAACCCTTAGGATTCTGTGATTCTGTGATTCTGTGTAGGGTACAAACTGTTAGCACAGGCCACATAACCACTTGGCATGGTATTTCATCTCATGCTCAAAGATCTGCTAAAGGTTATATAGTCTGTACTATGGCTGAATATCTTCCAGCCCATTAACTTATCAATAGGCTTTTACTTAAGCAACAGTCATACTGGAAAGTTTAACTTAGATGGATACATTCTTTGTCATAGGATTTATTCTTCAATTAGAAGATAAGGCTTTTGAATTATTTAAAAAGGTTTCAGTCAAATTTAAAAGAAAAAATTGGTAATCAAGATTAGACATGTATGCCGAATATACAGGGATAAATCTGATATACCTCAAAATTTCCCTCTTCCCTAAAATGCACATTTAGCTTTGCTATTGTAAGTTTATAGAGGCATTTCCCACTAGCATGAAAACAAAAACTTACATAAGAACAGCTATGCATCTAAATACTGTCTTGCTTCTGGAGTTGGTTTAAAAATTTGGGATATCAAACGATCTAAGCTTCCAGGCTTTATTCCTAGTCCAAAAGAACTAATTTAAATCACCTGCAACATAACATTAGTGTAGATTCAGGATAACATCAATCATATCTTTCTCCAGGTTTGATGGTACTAGAAGTTTGAATACCACCATAGAACTGTTACAAACCTTTCATTGACACAGTCAGCCCAGAACTAGTTCTAATGGAACTCCTAATGGATTTTTCTCTTCTTTCATTTCATGTTGAAAAATGCCAAGAGAAGTTGGTACCATATATTATAAGTTGACATATGAATACAGGTTCATTAATCTCCCAGTCTTCTCCCTGAAACATGTTTCTTCCCTCAGAAAAACACTTGATTTAGAATACTAGGTGTAAAAGAGGACACTGCGAGATACTGTACATATGCTAAATGTCTTTCCTAAATTGGGAGACAAGTCAAATGCAGGAAATTTCTGTTACAATAAAAATAGTCAGACTTGCATCATCAGATAGGTTCCTCAGCACTTTTTCTGACAGTGTTTCCCACTGTACTTGGAAAAAGTCTTCCCTGCATGCTGCAGACCCACCCCATTCATCCTTAAATGCTGTCACAGGCATTCAGCCCTCTGCCTTACCACTCTTCTTTCACTAGGAGCAAAGCTTCTAACTTCCTTTTTAAAGCAATTCTCCAGAATTTATGTATGTGCTCAGAGGAAAAAAAAAAAAAAAGAAAAGTAATAGTTGCTGTGTTGCTGTTGAGCCCTCAAGGCTCTGAACAGTATCTTAGAATGGAAAATGGAAGATTATTCACCTGTGAACAAGAGACCTGCATAGGATAACAATTCTTATCTATGGTACCACACAGCAGAAAGTAAGTGTGATAATTTGAGAAAGTGGGTCTTCTGCTGCCATGCACTAATCACTATTTTTGGTGAGAAATGCTCATCTAAACAGTAGAAAAGTCATTGCAATATCACTTAAAGCAGTTGCCAATAAGTAATACATACATGAGCTAATGCTAATAAGAATCTGATGCTTCATCCTTTTTATCACAAAGTCTGAACAAAAATCCTTTGTAGTAACATGACATCAAGTGCAGATTTTCTTACCTCAATTAAGAAGACAGTCACACACAAAATTAGAACAAAAATCAAGTTTTTGTGGACGGTAACATATCTAAAATAGGTATTCCATGTGGTAACAGTACCCATGCTTTCAGCATCATCAGTGAAGCATTCCTGTCAAAGAGTTCACAAGACCATACTAAGAATGATATTATCTATATATGAGAATTTATGACACATGAATGCTGTTCTGCTAACTCAGTCCAAATAATTAAACTGCATCATTCAAACTGTCTGATAATGGCTACAGAGGAAGGTACTGGCAGGTTAAGTCATCTTTGATAGAAAAAAACAGTTTAGAGATAATCTGCAATTTTCAGACAAATTTTTGTGGGCCTTAACATTTCAAATGTCAATTTTAATAATTGTTTTAAAACAATGCTTTCCCATGTCATGGTTTCAAATTTCATTTTAGCATAATCTTAAAGGTAGATTAAAATTCTGCATTGAAGTCCTCTACAAATAGCATTCAAAAAACTGTGAAAAATCAGGCAAAATTTTTTTTTTAGGATTTCAACAATTTCAAGATGAAATTTGAGTTAAAATTTTCACAGATATTCCAAAAGGATATTCCATAGGGAAGAATTGCATTAGGAATGACATAGTCAAGCAGAAAAATAAGTAAGGAATATACTGCACTGAATATATCACCATGTCAAAACTCAGGATGAATGTAAATCAACACATACCTTCAAATCCTCTTCGTTGATTTCATCAGTTATGTCTAAGACACTGTCCCGAGACAAGCGCCTGGTGTAGATATCTATCTCAGAAGACAGGTTCGTCTGAGGCACCACTGACATTTTCCTAAATGTTGTACTTCCCTTTTTGGAAAAGTTTGGTCCGAGGTTCACAGAGGTGCCCGTCATCAGATTTAACACAGACTGCCTCCTCCGACCTTGCAGCAGCATATGGTCAGTGTTCAGCACATGACTCCGAAGCAGACCTACATCTCCCTGTTCCAAGTCAGGCACCAGTGACAGCCTCCTTTCTGGTGGGTCGTTGTGGCCATCTTCTATCCCATTGACTTGCATTCCATTCTTTTGCACTACTGAGAACTTTCTACCTGCATTAAGAGGGTTAATAATTACGGAGTTCTTCCTTTTGTCATTAAAATCTGATGTCTGTTTAAAAGATTGCTTCTTGGTTTCATTTCGTGATCCCATGCCTTCTCCTTCAATGGAAAATCGTCGGAGAGTCTCGGTTAGTATAGAATTTCTTCTCTCTGCACTGAACTGATCAAAAGAATCAAATCCCATCAGCTCTGAACTGAAGTCAGGCCGTTGACCCTGAAGTTCAGAAAATGTCCCATAAAAATAGCAGCTCCCTTCATGTAAAATTAGTATTTTGTCAGCAATCTTTAAATGTTCCAGTTTTGAAGTAACTAAGATCCTAGTTTTATTCGCCATCAGCTTGCATACACAGCTATAAAAGATGAAAGTGTTAAAAGCAAGATTTTTTCCTTCGTTATTAAATATTGCTTACATCCCTTTCACTTTCAATCTATTCCCTTTTACCTCCCCCCTCCCAGGATGTGCAGCCTTGCGCACTCCCTCAAACTACAAAGGAAGCAGTAAGGCTGAGATGTGTAAAGGGTGAGTACTTTACCGCAGGAACCAAATGAAGAGGAGAAAATTTAATCATTTTCAATCCAAAAGGCACAGTTCAACATGAAAATTAAATACTTCTTTTCATCTTACGGTTTCTTAGATCTTTTGCTGCCAAACAAGTATTAGCTTGATTTCAAAACATCAAACTTATGATGACTGAAAAGCTCATGCATAACAGTGTGTATGTCCTTACTCTTTCAAGCTCCACCTCCAGGACAAGTAAAAAGTCTATGTCCCTGTCCTGCCTGCTGCCAATCTCCTGGTCAGTGGGCACTTTCAGGTGACCAGTTTTTCAGTCATTAGAAAAATAAGAGAAAATACAGCTTTTTGTAAAAATTTATACTTACAAAGCAGGTGTTTTAAAATTAAAGCCTTTCTAGTACACAGATATACCAGATATAAAGCCATGCTCTCTGGGAGGAATAGATTATAGCAGGCTCAATATGTTGCAATGGAAGAGGGAGCATTAATGCACACACCTGGCTCAGGCTTGTCCCCAGCAAAGTATCCTGTGTCCTACTGCTAACACAAAATACTCAGCCACAAGAATGCCTTAAAATAAACAGCCCTAAAACATACAATTTTGATCATTTCAGTATTGTTTTACTGAATTCCTGTTCTTGGTTTTACTTTGTGCTGCTTTGTGGGATTCTTAAATACAATCTATCAAAATATACAGTACCTTTCAAATATCTCTTTTTCTGTAAAAATGTCTAAATGCCCAAAAGGAGAATCCATGAGATACAAATCAGCATCTTTGTACACTGCTCTAAACAGAGAAAACAGAAATTACATTAACTTTCACAAGTCTTATAAATTTACGTAAATATAACTTAAAGACAATGCCTTTGTCTCAGAAACTCATAACTGGTAGACTTTATGACAGCATCAATGTGGAGCTGGAGTTCAGTTTTAAATACACTTGCAAGACACCTTTCAGTAAAGCCTTTCCTTGCTGCAGACCACATTACAAACCAACTGGGTTTTCTCTTAATTTCTGTGCAATCAAAGCAAGCTATACAGCTGCCTTTACATAGGTTACTCTAAAGACCTGTTTATGGCCTGAATCTGACAGGCGCCATCAGTGTATAATGACCACTTAAATGGGAATTTGCTACCTACTGTAATGCCTACCGATACCTGAGGGAATGCTACATAAATGTAATTGTGTGAAAAGATTAGGTCTTAGCACTTAGTTTTAAAGTACTTCAAAGTAACTGTGAGCAAAGACAAGTGTATTAGTGAGCCGTGATCTAGCAAACGATATCTGAAATGGAGATGTACAATAGTTTGTGGTCAGGACATGAAAAACTATTTGTAGCATTAGGACCTTAAGCTTTATGTGACTGGACATGGATCACTGAGATCTAAAGCTGGAGTTAAGAAGGTTTTTTATTTCAAATCGATTCAAAAAGGCCCCTTATCTACCTCTGTGAATATGAAAATCATGAAGTGATATGAATCAGGGTGTAATTAGCAAGGAAAATTTCGACAGCTGCATTTCGGTACTTTTTAAAGTACTCTAAAATGAGTTTTAAAATCATTATGTTAAACAATGTGAGAATATTTAACCACCAGGAGAAAAAGCCCTCAATAATAGCATATTATGTTCATGAACCAAGCAACTTCATTGAAAAATCCTCTGTCACGATGGATTTCACTGACCATACATTATGATGTAGTGGCTGCACAACAACAAAAGTTCATACTGTTCTTGGCACTTCTATCAGCAAAAAGTTTGCATTTTTTTTTTTCCTGGAATAATGGTAGCACTCAAATTATTGCTATAATTGGTATGTTGGGCTTAGTAGCTATACATGACCGCCTTTAGGGTACCAGGCCAGTGAGGCAGCTCAAAGCCAGGGCAGGGGCTGTTTTTTTTCCCTTGATCTTTTCTTTCCCCCTGTTATAGCTGGAAGGCATTGACAAAGCTCTAGAAGAAAGATGGACTTGGGCAATCTCTATCAGCTTCTCATGATGGCTGGTTGATGGCACTTTCAGCTGGAAGTCTCATTTCACATGACTTTGCACAGAGTACACCAGAAATGTGCATGAAGACAGTCAAGCAAATAACATCCAGCTTATAAGCAGTGCAGATGGGGCTGTAAACCTAAATTTTCTCCTCTAGCTTTCTTAGAACTTTATCTGCAGCCCACACCTCAACCACCTGCACACCTTGCAGCATGCCGAGTTTAGAGTGGAGCCCAAACAAAATGTAAAGCAGATATAGCCACTGACTTTGGGACATTTGTTTTTTTTAATAATAATTATGTAGCTGACAATAAATATACTATATCAGTTATGTGACCCTCCAGTAAATGAACTGTGACTATCTGAAAAATAACAGATGTGATTATCCACAGAATCTACGAAATATTTCCTTAAATGTTGAATTCCAAATGAAAATCTAAGTGGGTTTCAGAATCATAGAATAGTTAGGGTTGGAAAGGACCTTAAGATCACCAAGTTCCAAGCCCCTGCCATGGGCAGGGACACCTCACACTAAATCACATCACCCAAGGCTCTGTCCAACCGAGCCTTGAACACTGCCAGGGTTGGTTGGGTTTTTTTGCTCTGAAAGCTTTGCCAGATCCTCCTGTTCTCTCTTACCACATAAATCAGAACCATCCATATGTCTTTTCCCTCTCACAAATTTGCTAGAAAGATCCACACTAAAAGACTCTCTGTGTTAATGAACCCATCTTTTAGCCTCACACAGACATGCATATCTTTCATGGGTTGCCAGTGTGGATCATCATAATGTGCTTTAACTTCTACCCAGAGTTTCTGAGCATGGGAACCACCACAGTTTGTACTTGGCACAGAAACAAGTGGGGCCATTTACACATCAGAGCTGTCATTACTAAAACTCTGATGACAGCTAAGTGATTCCACTGACACACATTGCAAATTTGTTAGACAAACACCTACGTTATTGCTCTGTAGATCTTCAAAATTGCTAACATGGGAAGGTCAAACAGACAAGGCCAGATCGTTATTCATAGGTACTGGCTAGCCATTCCTTTCTTAACCATTCTATGAGTCTATGATTTCACTTCTTTTTTTTTTTTTTTTTTTTTTTAAACAGAAAAACCAAAACTATTAGCAACATTTTTTGAAACATGGAATTTTTTCATCTGGAATCTTTTGTACACGTTTCTTTGGTACTTGGAAAGCTACACTTACAGGACTAAATCTCCATAGACATCTTGCATCAGGGAGTGAAAGATTTATCTTCAGCTAAGCCATGGCATGCATCTAACATCAAACTTTCAAAATCTAATAAAGAAATATGCAGGTGTATCACAAACACAGTTACATAGCAAAACTCAGATTTCTGAGAGTAAAATGAAGTGCAAGCTGGTGGATATTTATTTAGCAGGACCTGGTTCACATATATTTAAGTGCTCAGTCGTAATAATTTCCTTATACAAGAAACAGTACATTACTTGGAGAGTAAAATACCTTGCTAGTGAGATTCGTGCTCGCTGGCCTCCACTCAGAATGATTCCACCTTCACCCAGCACTGTATAATCTTTGTCTGGGAACTTGGAAATATCCTGTTAACATTGTTTTAAAGAATTAGACATGTATTTTCCATATCCAAGAAACTCAAGTTAGACTGGATAGAATCACAATGCACAACAGTGTACAGACAGGTTAGACAGAAGTGGTAAAAAAACCCTCCCACAGAGGTTTATTTCTTTAAGTTGTTTATGTAATCAGAAATGGTTATAAAAGAAAATGTGTAATTCTACTGCAGAGAGCAATCACAAGCTGCAAGATCTCAAGAATAAATATTTGTCTTGATTGCTAGATCTCTATAAAAGCAGAGAATGTACCTTCATACAATATCAAACCAAGATGTTAACTGGTTGTGTTTTCTGTCAAGTAACAATGGCAAATGCATTTACCACTGAAGTTAGGGAGAACAAGAAGCTAACTCGGGATCTGAGTTCTTCAGAGCCCAGAGAATTTAATACCTCAAGTATGTTCATTAAAAAAGGCTTGCATAAAATTCCTAGCCAGGAATGCCAGGAATACTCAAGGTTTGCAAAAGGTCTGGGAGCCAAGTTCCACTGCTTGGGCTGTGTGTTACTTACAGCTCATGACCATGCTAAAAATTAATCTTTAGCCAGTGGAAAAAAAATAGAAAATTCCATTTCCTTCTCATGTGAGACAGAGAAAGGAGTAAAGGACATCCTTGTGCCCCACTGGCAGAGGTGGCCAGAAACTTTTTGAGGGGAGTATTTAGCACCAAAATTGACAATCCTTGCAAACCACAATAATTCATGGAAGTTGGGACATGGAAAATGGCTTGCGTGCTTGAAGGCTGCCTAGTTTTAATACTCCTACAGTTGCTCTAAATTCTGCCTTCTAGTCTTCGCTGGCCTACGTCTTTAAGCTACTATAGTGATACCACTGTAACTGTGGTAGATTCAGGGCACTCCTCCCAGAAATATGGGCTGATGACTCCCCTGTGCCCCAGGAAACCAAAGTTTCCAGCAGGTGTGACACCAGGGTAGTTTGCCTTGTGCAAAGCTGGGAGTCCTGAGCATCCTAGAAGCTCCCAGTGCCTGTGCTCCCCACTCGGCAGCACAGGACTGCTGCTCTTGCTGCCTATGCACGTCCTCCCACTCCAAAGACAGGGATCCCCCACAGCCAAGGAAGCTGTCCAAGGCATCTGATACCAGACAAAATCAGCTCCAGTGTTCTCATGCCTTACAAAGATGTGCAACTTCTGGAGGAAAAAAAGTGGTATGCAAAATTCCCCGGAAAGTGAGCTGCTGGGAGCAGGCTTTAGGGAATGGTGTGGAAAAGGCAGCCTGATTTGTGGTCTCTCTTCCCCCAGGCAGCCGAGAGACATACAGGAACTCTGCAGTCTGCATGCACTCCACAGCACCCACAGAAACCCTGCGACATCTGGGAAAAATACCAGAAGACATGTGAAGCACTTCCAGTGCAATCCAACCTTCGGATTGTAAGTTGAACTGCTCTCTAGAAGTTTGCATTTCATATGAAGTCAGATATAATCCAGTTTTGACCACCCCTGTTGTGATGTTGATGGTTAATCACTCTGTTGGGCAGCCTTTTGGCAATCCAAGCCTCTGAGGTTTTGCAGAGTAAATAAATAAATAAAACCCCTTCCAGATAAATGTTTCCTTCTTCCTCCCCTGCAAATTGCCCTGACCTCAGGAACAGAGTGAACAATGCTGTTCACCCCTGGATCACTGACAGACAAAAGGTCCAGCCACTCAAGGACTAGAAATTGACTGCCTGGTCAGTCAGGAAATGGGAGATTCTCCCCTTTAATTTGATAATAGCGTTTACTTCCTGACTTAGAGGATTCTGACCTTAAAATCAAGATGCTCTTATGCATGGAAAATCTATTGCAGGTGATTTTTAAATTCTTCTCATGTTAACTAGTTATTTCCCTCTTGTAAAATGAGAGCCACTCAAGCAAATCCCTGGTACTAACAGAACAGCTCAGGTATTTGAAGAAAGAGGGATGTGACAAACAATGCCAGCAACATTTTTAAAAGAGAATTTTCTAACAAAATCATTGTGCTGTAATAGGTCATCAAGTATTTAGAGTGAACATGTGAAATTCTGGCACAAAAGCTTTTCTGGCATCTATTTGAGACAACCTGCTCAGATACCTGTGGTTTCACGATGCATGCAGGAGCCATGTTATTCATGTTACTTTGACATTTACCCAGTGTCTTCACCTGAACATTGGGATTTGCTTGGTTAATTATCTAGGTATCTAAGCTGATTTCCACTGTTTCCCATTTCTACCAGTATTGCTGCCAGTAATGATGCTGGTGCTACAGCTGTTCCCTAATTCTGCTTCTTCCAGAAAAGCCCAGGTGAAGAACTGGGCCCAGTGTGTCCTCCCCTGAAAACAGGGTAAAATCCTAGCCCTGCTGAAATTAATGCCAGGGCTCCTATTGTTTTAAATGGTGGTGGTATTTCGTCAGATATATTTCTCTGCAGGTGCGTCAACACGGAATTTTAATCAGACTTCTAATGAGTTCCCCTTCTGCTCTTTTCTACCCTTCACCTCAGGATAATATATGACATGGAACAGACAAAGAACTTTTCAGGCTGTAATCATCATAATTAAAAAAATGTTTAGTAATTTCTTTCAAAGGCGTAAACAGAGTGATGAAGTTCAGTAGACACACAATGCTATTTGTTGGAACATGCATTACCTATTGTAAAAAAGTACATAGGGCTGGTCCAAATACATCCTTGCTGTCATTTTATGCAGGAAGTGAAATCAAGCCAGGGACAAAACCCATGTAATGATGCTGAACGGCACAAAACCCAGCACATTAATAAAGTAGCCGCTGGATTTTCTTTAACATTTCTATTTCTAAATGCTTACATAGAGAAACCTATTGGTAAATATTCAGAGAAGAAACCCCCCACAGTTCTCACAAACATTAATTACTTTTGTGGGTGCTTCTAATATCAGGAGCTAACGAATCTCAAGTTGCACACCCAAGAAGAAAGCACCCCTCTTAACATCTCTTTGGTTTTAAAACAGTGTAAATGTCATATTCATCTACCTCAGCAGCAAAGGGATGACTGTTATAATACCTCTATGCTTTGTATGGAAGAAAACAGCCAAGAGGGTTTAAGGTAATATCTCTTTTCAGGGTGAAGAGGAAATATGGTCTGGTTATAAAAAAAACAAAAACTCAAAATGAACTTCACACTCCAAGTCTTTTCTGTAGAGATTTTTTGTTAGCAAAATAATTTGATAAATCATTAGCAACAATTAAGATAATAAAGCATGATAAGAAATAATTTTCTAAGAAACACGCTTTTCAGCAAGCAGTTGCTTTATATATCCAAGGCTATTCAAAATACTCAAGCAGTTCTAATGATAGAACATATATATTTTACTTATGAGGGCTCCTCTTCCTTAAATATATCCTTAATAATGTAGCCTTTGATCTTCCCTCTCCTGCCTTCCCTCCCCTGCCTTCCCTCCAAAAAGATAAAACAGTCCTGAAACTAAATGGAACAGAGCAGCAGTCTTGAATCTCTCCATTTCATCTTCACTGACCCTTTCCCCTGTTTCAATTCTGTTTTTTCTACAGTCACAGTTTCTTTACAATCTCTATCCCCTTCCCTTTCTTCATTGCCATTAACATTCCCCATGTTTATTTTCTTAGTTCCCAGAAAAGTCTCCCCATTCACATTGCTACCTCCTTTCTCACCTACCAAAATACTCCCTTTTTCATCTTCTTTCTCTCTTTGCTTTAAAGAAACTGCCTCTGTACATACTTTGCAATTCCCCTTCTATAGTATGGACTACTTGCAATAAATTAGAAGAAAAATAATGAATCCCTTCTTGTATAAAATGCCAAGCAAAGCTCAACAGAAGTTAAACAGAAGCAGCACCAAGGGTTTCAAGCAGCAGCGGTAATACTCTTACACTCTATTTGATAATTTTTGTCTTGAGTTCTAAGACGAAAATTTACTGTTACCTGCTTTGACATTAACATATTAACATAATTATTGCTGTGCTTCCAAGCCATCATATCCAATTCTAATACACCCATAAGGAGAAAGAGAACTGAAACAAACCTCCAGATTTCAATTCAGTGATTACTAAAAATCTTTAGATAAAGAATTTGAAATTTCATTTTGTAGGAAGTGTAACTTTCAGTTTGTCCTGATTTTCAGGGAAAAGAAAAATAAATCTTGGAAGTAAGACAGATATAAACTACACTGCAAAATTTCAAGTTTTCAAGTTCTGAAATCAAAGCTTGTGTTTCAGACTTATACCTACAAGTGAACATTTCTGTTAATTTTTAAAAGATGAAGAATTTTCAGTATTTTTTTATATGATGGCTTTTAGGTAACCAGCTTGAACATACCTGAGTCCTCATTTTCATGGGCCAGAAGTCAGAAAACCAGATCTCTTTAAGGTATATCAAATCAGAAGTTACTTTAAAAAATTTTACTTTATTTAGGAAAGTCTCCTCTCTCTGCCTGTGATTCCTGAAGCTGAGGCTTTTGTTAGATTTCAGCTGAACCATTTATGAAGGCTTCATGACACAAAAGCACACGCTTTGTTTTTGTAAGAGTTTGTGACCTTGAGCAGAGTTTCAGGCTCACCCAAACCTCACACGAATGCCGGCAAAACTTGCTTTCTCTATGGTGAAACATTCTTGTGGAAGAGATTTCTGAAACATGAAGTAGTCAGTATGCTGTTTGTGGGTGGATTAAACACAGGGTAAGGGAATTAAATACAATTCCAGAAGCGACACAGAAATAGGACAACATCCAAGGTAATCGGTCCAGAGCCCTGTACCTAAGACAGAGAAAGGGGTGGGGAGAATTGTCTTGATTGAAACAGGTTTTTAACTAAACGATATCAAAACAGAACATTGCAGAGGGGCTCTGTTAAACAAATTTACTTGACTATTGATAAACTTCTTAAAATCAGTGTATTTGGGAGTTTGAGTCCACTTTTTTCTCTAATTGAGATGCTCTGCTGCTATAGAGAAACTGTGCTGGCTTATTTACTTCTAGTTCCCCAGGGAACTCACTGTGTCAGCAGTTTCACTGCTGACCTGACCATGATTTTGGGCCACAGACAAGAATTTCAGTTAGAGGAGTCTGCTCATGCCAGTGGATCATACCAGTGCAAGGCGGAAAAAGTATAAAGGGCTTTTGGGCCCACGTGTATGAGATGCAGTGGCTGTAGTGAGAGGCTTGAAATATTATGTGGACTTTCTGTCTGCAAGAGGCATTTATGCTATTTTAGCTGTTTACATTAGGATGAGATGAACTTCACCTTGACATGCCTGTTGCTCTCCTCAGCTAAGAGAGGCCAAGTAACTTTCTCTCACTTAGTTTACACTGTAGACATGCATGATTAGGTAACCAAGCTACCTCTTAATATCCTCTTGGAGAGAATTACCTACCAAAGACCACTCAGTTCTAGACTCAAATCCTTATTATTCCCCTCTTCTGCACACTCTGTAATCTGCAGTTTGCAATCCCTTGTCAAAAACAGGCACAAGATCAGGGTATGAAATATTTCATTCACAGACATCATAACCTCTCAACTCCTACTGATTTAGTTATCTGAAAAAAAAACCTGCCCAATCAACCAACCAACCAACCAACCAAAATCAGACAACTGCCAAGCCAGCACAAATAAAAAAGGGTGGAGCAGTACAGTGGGATGAAAGGATATGTGTTCTTATTTCAGAGCATCCTTGACATTGCAGCGAACACATCGAACATGTAGGAACACAAACCACGGCTTGGCATATTGACTGTCTCTAACTATTTTCTCTAGAACTTAATTTCTTAGATGAAAACGAATCTCCTGCACTCCCTGTAAAACCACCTCAAGAAAACATAGGATCTGGCCCAAAATTTCTTTAGTACTATTATATGATGTGATTTCACATGGTAACACTTCCTCTATTTGCATGCCATGTTAAACATTATATTTACGAGCAGCTGGTGGCTCTCAAATCAGAACATGTGTTTACTTTAAGAGTGGTAATCTCTTAAGGGTAGTTTGCCATTATACATTTATGGCCTCTTAGGTAACTATTGAAGGATCAAATGAACTAACAAGGTGGAAAAATATCTATCTTACATTGCAAAAAGGTAAAAATGGAAGTCATGGAAGTATGGCTTCAAAACAGATGAATAAATAAATAGGATAGGATATGATGTTTGTTGATTTTTTTACAGGAATAACTATAACAGACCCGCTTCTGCAGTCTTGACTGGAGGAATGCATTTTCTTAGGATGATTTTGTTCAATGTTAACAGCTTCAGACACAGTTTCAACTGCCCAAAGGGTTTGCCTTTTTAACTGAGCAAGTGCTAAAACCAAACAAAAATCTCACACCCTGTGTATAGTAGGCTTATTAATACTGATTTTGCACTGTGAAATTCTGAAAATCAAGCCACATTCCTTTGTCATTTTTAATTATAGCAGTAATAAGGATTTTGCAAGCCCAACTGGCTACTCCTACAATTTCTCATTTCTATTCTTGTTATCCCTTTCATGACATTAATACAATCCTTCACTCTCCAGGGAAGTTATACCTGTGGAATTACTTCAAATTTAATAGCAGGTTTCCATAGACATATAAACTCATCCAGTTTGCATCTCCCTATGGCTTCTGCTATTGAGCAATGAGAATAAAACTCAATCAATTATGCAGGATGGTTTTTTTGGTGTTCAATTTGTTCATACTTGGTCCTTAATTTAAAGTGGTAGGCAAAAGTTCATCTTCTCTTGCTAACAGATTTTTATCATGAATGTGAGAAAAAGTACTTGATAAAAAGGGTAAAACACCTTATCAAAAACAACAAAAAGAAGGTAGCATAAGCTACCAATTCATTTTATCTTACTTTTTGACTACCTTTAAGCTTGCCTATGGGGACTGTGTATAGGAAATGAGTTCAGAACCAATTATACCTTGGCTTCTATCACAGCATCCCAGTATAAGATTTTAAAGGCAATACCCCTGTGGTAATACCTGCATATTCAAAATTGAACCCATTGAAACAATTTATTTCAGAAAAGATTCTGGATAAAGGAAAATGGTAAGGACTACTGATCAGTGTTGGAATGGTTTGATCTAGAAGTTGAAAGCCTTCACCTCCATAAGTGCTAACTGCGATCTTCATTTTAGAAGACATGTTAAATCGGGTGCTCACCCTGCTTGCTTGGTAAAACACTGTTCCTGGAGGAAAGGAAAAAAGCAGAAGACGGCAGTGGAAAAGGAACAAGCAGCCTTTTTTCTATGCCTTTTTGTAAAACTTTTAGCACTATAATGTTTCACAGAATGTATCATGTCACTGAAATGTACCAGCCTTCCCTTGAGTTCATCATCACACAAGAACAAGGGCAGTGTCTATGCATCACTTATATCTTACTGCAGCCATGTTTAGTTTGTGATGAGTTTTCAGAAATAGTTTTTGCCAGTAAGGCTGTTTCTATTGGATATCAAGAACGTCAAAGTAGCTTTTAATCACAGTCCCTTTATCTTAACTCCAAAGCAGTCTCTCTTTTGTTCTATTACCCTCTACTGCTCTTAACCTCTGCCCATTTCCAAATTCCAGTAACTAGAACAATGTTGTAAAACATGATTTTACCTCCCGTGATGGCCTACTTACTCCCAAAGGAAAAATATCATAGAATCATAGAATAGTTTGGGTTGGAAAGGACATTCAAAGGTCATCTAATCCAAACCTCCTGTAATGAGCAGAGAATCTTTAACTAGATCGGGTTGCCTAGAACCACATCCAGCCTCACCTTGAAAGTATATAATCAAGAAATGGAATTATAATTAAATTCTGAATCATTTTACATAGATACAGCAGGCTACATTACCACAAAGATACACATGTAAGCTGTACAAACAACCAGCCATTGGAGTAATCTCTTCAGAGAAGTGGTGGACACCCCAGTGTTGGGTGTCCTAGCTGGGACACCCAACCAGATTGCTGGGACATCTAGTCTAGGTCATGCTTGCCAAGAAAGGTTGGACCAGATGATCCTTGATGTCCTTTCCAACCAAGTAATCTATGAAGTTTAAGAAGTACCTTAGGCATGCTTTACTGATGCACATAGAGATGTATATGAGAACCCTTCTCACGCTTCTTCTGTATCATATGCCTACATAGTAACCTCCTGCAATAGTGACAAGCAGTGGTACTTAGACCTGACAAACTTCCCTCACTGAACCTTTGACACACAACTGTCTTCCATTGTGGATCCTTTCAACAACTCAGATCTCATACACTTGTTACAGGGTTGCACTGTGGTATCCCTTACCCTTGGCAGAAAGCTAAAGAGCAGAGCTGTGAGGACCAAGAACCATGAATTAAACTCATGGCACGATACTGCTGCTGCAAGCATGCCATCAAGTGGGACTACTCCTTGAAGAGCCTGTATAACAACTAGATTCAGCAACAGACCTATATTCAGGTGAAATATATAACTACTGGAATATATAACTAATATCTAGGAAAGTTGCAGAGAAGGGGGCAAAGTGAACTCCCTTAGGCAAAAACCTTCTGGTAACTCTCCTATCTGATGTATGAGAACACACACAACCCCAAGCCACCAAAGCACTAACCCTTGTCATAATAAACCCTTAAAAGGTCACACTGGCGAATAAACAGGGAATTAATATTGGAAATCCGTCCTTCAATCTGCTGTAGTAAGTCCTGTTCAGTAATTAAGATGTTAAAGCTAACAAGACTAGAAAGCATAATAATAGCAATAAGGTAATGCATTTGGCTTCCTTCCAGACCATTATGCCTTCTCTTCAGGCAAGCCCAATTTATACAGCTTCAGTCCAGAAGAAAACATCCTTATAAGTATCAAGCTTGATCTCATATAATAAGCCCTGCTAGGAGGTGAAGCATATCATTCCACACCAACACAGATCAAAGCTGGCCTGACTAAGCCTGTTTGGAGAACAAAGGAGCCACAGCCTACTGAGACACCAAGCCATGCCACCACCACCATGTCACCAAGCCGTCCCACCAACACCAGGACACCAAGCTGTCTTGAACTGTTGAAGCCAGTTGTTTCTGAGAGCTTTGGCACTAACTACAACTTTTATGATGGGGGTTAAGGACTTCAGAAAGCCTGACACAGAAGTTGTTAATTCTCCTGTCTTCAGAAGCTTTCAAAGATTTCCAGCAAACCGCAATCCAAACACAAGCTCAAATGGCCATAAACATATAAGAAAAGATTAATTTACTGCTTAACTATAGCCTGCTCTGAGATAAAGCACACTAACCTCATCTCATTTTTAAACAGACTTGCTATTGTTTTTCTGCTTAACTGGCACTAAAAGAAAATATGTTTTACTGTGCGACCTAAAGGCAGATCCTATTCAGCACAGTTAAATATTTATTGTTTTCATCTACATGTTACACACAAAATGCCTGATCTTAAGGCACAGCAATAAGGGTGCAAAGGTCTAAAAAGCTGGCTCCTTTTGTATCTTACAATGTCAAAAGGTATCTTTTCCTATCCTGGCAACATCACACACAAGGACATTTCCACGTCATCGTACTAATTGTGGGCTACATATCACATGAAAATCAATCCTGCACTAATTTCTAGTGTGAAAATTTTCAATGCTCACACAGAAAACCCCAGTTTTAGTCAAGATTTTCCTCTAAATAACGCAGGTTTCAGACACAGAGTTCTAATTACCCCTGGGCTATTTATGAATTGCAAAAGAAAAGATGGAAACAGGTTAATTTCCAAGATTGTAAGGAAAAGTTTCTTTATGGAGAAGAATGTGAAAAAAGTTTTGTAGGAGTACTTTTTACATCATTTCTTCAACGTTAATATGTTTACCCAGGTTTTTAACTATCAAGGAAGACTGAGAAGGCAGACACCTTATAATATCTGAGCCAGCTTATTTAGCTCCTGTTGCATAAACTACCAGAACTGGCATGGTCAATCTATCTCCCAAGGAGCTGGCAACAGGTTCACTTGCGATTCCAAAAATCTGGGATGCAAGGCTGAGTTCCTTAAATCTCAGAAATGTCTCGCTTACTTAAAGCTCCACTCTTTTTCTTTGGGGTTTTTCACTTTGGTTGGGTCACAGGTCTTAAGAGTCCTAGATGACTGACCTCTTCCAGTTGGCAAGCTTTGATGACACTCTTGTATCGGTATTCATCATAGGATACACCAAAAATTATGTTTTCTTTTATTGTTCCAGGCATGATCCAGGAGACTTGAGGCGAAAAAGATATCCTTCCACTGTGTTTGATTTTACCCTGTGAAGGCTCCAATTCTCCCATTATCAGCATCAGAAGAGAAGTCTGAAAATTCATTAACACTTGGTTAATAGATCTGTACAACCAGAAGAAATGTTAAACAAAGCGAGAATCACTCTTGCTAAGTTACTTAAATGGTACATTTGTCTTGTAGATAGTGTCCCTGTAGGTACTTATGTAGTGCAGGCTGCAATTAGTGGGGATTTTCATGATATGTATGGTTCTGAAAGGCCTCTGAAGTGAGAGAAACTTCATTCAGTGAACAATAACAATTGTGTAATATCTTGAAAAAAAGGCATGCTGCTGCAAAAGTATATATTATTATATGCAATGATATATTTTTATTAACCTTCTAGTAATTTTACAAGGTAAAAATGTGAGACATATACAGACATAAGTTATTAGTATTTATGGAGAATATTATTTGATTTTTAATGTTATGAGTAGCTATTTTGTTTGTTCTTTGTACAAGATAATTAACGTTTACAATTTTACTAGTGTTCATAAGCCTTTTATCTGCATTGCCTTGAAAAATACAATTTCTTCATATATGTCTATGCAATTACTCACAAACTACTCAGTGTGATCTGAATTTTCCTCTGTATCTTTTAACTCATTTACGTGAATACATGACCTAAGTGTATTTACTATTTCCCTTCATAAAAGAATTGATTGCAATTTCAGTACTGACATGTTACAATTTCAAAGTTAATCAGTAGCTTGTAGTAACCTTGTCACACATAACTGGCTACTGGATCAAAGAATAGAATTGAGAAATACAAGGAAAAATATGTTACAGAGCCATTACAGTGGTGTTCTTATCACTAATAAACAGTCAGCAAAGCTGGGACGTAACAGCCAAAGATCTAAATATCTGTCTAAGTCACAGTTTAATGCTGTCAAGCCCAAGGATCCTTTGACAAGTTATGCAATATGCAGGGAGAGCCTCACAAGATTCTTTCCATTCATATCAGAATCTAACTTTTCCAAAATGCTGAGTAAGAAGTTTCTGATCTTGCAAAGGACAGACACTTAGTGTTAAACTACTGTATCTGATGCCATATAGCATAGATGGAAAAAAAAAAAAACAAAACTAAACAAAACCACCAAACCCAACCCTATCTGATACTGAAGCAGTATTAAAGAACTGATGTCAGGCTTCACACCTGTTACAGATAAAATAAGTGTGCAGTCTGTTTCATAGGCCTGACAGTTCCTGGAATATACAGTAACAGCCTTAAGCAACATGAAGGAAGCCATAAACTAAGAGGATGCATGGAAAGGAGGATTTTATTTATTTTTGGGGTGGGGGGATCCAGCTTGGGGTTTTTAAAAATCTTTCAGATAATATTACAAGTCTTCTGTCATTATTGCATTGAAAAGTGCAAATCTGTTGTATGCATATACTCAAACTGCTCACTGTAACCTGATTTTTCCTCAGTTTCCTAAGTAGCTGAATAAAGGAGATATACGTATGTCCTTCAGCACTTTCTAGTTGATATTTTTGTATTACAAGTATCACCTTTAGCAACAAGACAAAACTGATTTTTGGTGATATCTTAGCAAAATATCAGCAACATAGCAAAATTAGTCTGTAAATTTAGAAGTATCACAGTAAAATGCACCACAACATGTTGGCTTGATGATAACCTCATGTGCTGTGCCCTTTGCTCTTTCCTACTGGTATCATCACTGAAAAACAATATAGAAGCTTTGATCATACTATATTGAAATTGATGGGTCTTTTACCATTGACTACAACAGAAGAAATATTTTACTCCATGCAAGGAAATCAGAATATGTTCACCAATAATTTGTTCAACCCAAAAGTTGCCAAATACATAATGAATGTTTGTTTTGACTTTCACATCTCCTCAGAAAATGCAGTGAAGATGACAGATACATCTAATTACTTGCTTTTTGAAGTTAATAAGAGTATCACAGTTCAACTCATTTTATATTAATGAGGTTAATCAGATGTGTTATCTGCAAACTAAATGTATTGCTAAAATTATCTGCAAACTCAACGTATTGCTAACATTTGGGGATTCTAAAGAGACGACTGATCTAAACCACAACTTTTCCTAGAAAACCACAGTTTCCACAGCACCTCCCCCAGGTTTTGCATGGGACTCGGGGAGCCTGTCTGAGTGAAACACTGTGCGAATATACTTTTTATACTTTTTCCTACAGCCATCATGTTTACAGTGAGCAGAAGACAGCAAGAAAACAGTACCGATACAGGTATTATTACAGCTAACAACACAGTATCATTTCTTGAAATTATTAGGATTTTGTTGAAAAAAACCCAGAAATAGAAATACCTTGCCTGCTCCAGTAGATCCAGAAACAGCTAATAACTGTCCCTTCTCAATCTTGAAATTTATATCCTGAAGAACAGGGGATGCATGAAGTGGAAAATTACTGAAGAAGAGATTGTTGTCAGTGCTAGAATTGCTGTTGTTTTCCTGGCTTGCTTTTAAAAACAGCTCTCCAATTCCCTGCAACATACACAGATGTGTATTTGTATTTACGTAAAAATAAAGCATATGCAGACATGTATATCATACTACATACTTAGGAAAACACATGAACTTACTTTTCTGATGTTACTTTGCCTATCTATACCATATTTATTATATTCTTAAATATACATATATATTCATGAACTTGCTCCTAAATCTGTGGACACAAACAGAATTTGCCTCTTATAGAACTAGTTTCCAATGTTTACACATGCCACAGCCTGATTCTGTTTTCAGGCTGGTTTAAATCAGAAATAACTACTTATTATAGACCTTAACACTTATTAAAAGGTCTCTTACAAAGTTTCTCAATCACAGATAATTTGATATTATACATTCATTACTTGCCATATATTCCTTGCCTGCTGATAGCTGAATCTAAGGTGAAGTTAAAATGAAGGAGCATAGGCTGCCTATTTTAGAGAACACCATGGCAAATATCAGTGAAAAAAAATACATTCTGTGTTTTTATTTAGTTTGGGTAAAAGTACTAACCTCATCCCAAAAAGCTGTTACTTTGTCCAGCTCAACACCAGTGGTGGTTAGATTATACTCCAGGGCTTTATATTCCTTTTTCAGCAAGAAATCCTAGAAACACCATGAAAGCAGATGAGAGGAAGCAGTAAGAAAGGATGGCCATTTAACACAAAGGAGTACATACTTGCCAACACTGAGCACAAAGGTTTCTTACAGTGCTAGTGCATTGTCCTGTCTTAGAGGGAGGCATAAATATAGCTCATCAACATCTTTTGGATGCAGAAGGAAACGCTTTTGAAGCTACCAATTTTTTCACTGCTAGTGAAAACATAACCATAAAGATATTCAGTTCTGATTTATAAAGAATATCAAAATTTGGCATTTCCTTTGCTTTCAGGACTTGTATCAGGCAACATCACCTCCTCTGACCTTAATTGCTTTCAAATAAAGCTTTCGTTTTGGAGTAGGATGTGGAAGGTTGCACACTGGTATCTTCCTACTCCAAAACTGCAAGACTTTAAAAGTGTTACAATGATGTCTCTACCAACAAAACAAAAAAATGGCAGATAATGATCCCAGCCAGTACAGCACTGAAGTAGTGTAATTTCAAATAGCACAAGTCAGCAACTTGACACTTGTGTTACCATCGGGGATGATGACAAAATACCTCCATTAATGCCTAGGGAATCTGAGAGCAAATGGACTGCCTACACTGGGACTCAATAACGCCTTCTAATGTTGAACAGAAAAGTTTATGATTTGACTTCTCAAACCTTCTGCCAGCTGAAAATCATAAAAATCCAATACCTGCCTCTTATTCTACACTAGCATCTCTGATTAGGATCTTTAAATTCCATAGTAGATATTTTCATTAAGCTAAAAAAAAAAAAATAAATTGTATGTTTTAAAAAGAAAAAAAATCTATTTGCAAATATATAAAAAAAGCCCAAATTTCATCCTGAAAATTGAATAAAAATTCTTTTTCCTGAGGCGTGATTTCAAAACAGCAGATAAAATAGTGTTAATGAGAATTCATCTTGATTTGACTCTGTAAATAAGCCTCTCATCCTGGTATATGAGCAATTCATCTCAGTAGACAAGGTAGTTAATAATTATTTGACTGGTACCTTAATTATGTTTACTACTCATAATAAATGAGATGCGTATTTGCATAAGATGCACAATTTCCTGCTGTTCTTGCAACTAATAGCTAGGAAAACAGCAGATCTGTGACTGCAACTACTAGAAGCTGTGCTATATAAAACATTTCCTAATTTTGTACTTCCTTTTCTGAAGGAAAAACATCTCTTAAGAACCACAACTCATGAAATATCTTTTATTAAGTTCCTTGTTCTGCAATGAGAAGAAATAAGTAAATGCCACCGTTTCAAAAAAGGCAGCATGCAGGTAGCATGGGAGTCCTGTGGTTATGCTGCCTGGGGAACCATATAACAATATCAAGATTTATAATGACATTTCATGGTATGTAGTCAAAGCAACACATAGTATATTTGGAAAGTCTGCATAAATGCTGTGCTCTTTTGTTGATCGATTGACAAGATAACGTGCTATGAAGAATGAGCTTACGTACTTGGGAAGATTTTAGTGCATATAACCTACCTGTATTTTGTTTATTGCTCCAATAGAGTCATACCAGGTCTGCACAGACCCAGGAAACTGCCTGGTCACTGTCATTCGAAGAACAATGCAGAAGGAAATGGTGGTAAATATTTTTCGGAGAATAATTCCTTTAATCACAGCATATGGAAGCACAGCTAAAAACACCACAAAAAAGCCTGAAAAGAAGAAGGCTGAGCTGTTCAAATATCTCACATAAGCAGCTTTTCGGGTGAGCTTCAGTTCAGTTCTGTTAAAAAAAAAACAAATACAAATAATTAGTACAGGATTCCACAGTTAACATCTTACAAATATTTTGGATGCACCTGGTGGTAAACAATTAACTCAAAAGCTCATTCATTCTTCTTATTTTCTAGCATTGCAGTTAAAAAGCAAGATTCCAAACAATTTTGGACCTAAACAATAATTAGGCACCAATGTTCAGAGATGTCAAACAAAATTACAATAATTTATGTTATAATTTGGATACCTCATAAACCACAAGCCTCTACAATTCCTAGCACAATCATCCTTAAGCATCTAATGCTGTGGTATCTGATACACCCCCAGAAACATCATCCCATATCCATCCAGTCATGTAGCTATGCAATTCCCCTGGAAGTAACATACTTCGAGATGCCAGATTTGCTATACAAGACCATAAAAAAAACTAAGAACAATCCACAGTCTGATTATAATGGCTTTTTGCAGACCACCCTACTAACAGCTTCACCCATGAAGTAAGGTATCACTTGACCTCAGCCTGAAGAGGTGGAAAGCAGCGAGTCTGCTCTCCACCTTCCTTTTTCTGTAGAAGCTCAGTCTTCAGAGTAGCTTACTGACTGCTGTAGAGACGGGAATGCAACTGGTGATTATCTGGACTGCTTCCAAAATGTCTATGTATCTTACTGCAAGATATTAAATAAAATGAGAACTAATCCAGGAGAGTAATTCATTTTCTGAGCTGATAGCCCTGCCTCACAGTGCTGAAGCTTTCCATCAACTGCTGCCCTGTTCACATTCCCCAGGTGCCTCACAACACAGCTTTGCCTGAACAAAAGCACCACTGCCACAGTGAAAGAGCAATTGCTCTACTGCAAAGAGCAATTAACTGGGGCTAGAGACGCAGCTAGACCTCAAGGTGCCCATTCACTGGGTGAGTGCTCTAGCCACTGGGTTCACAGTCACGCTGGTTCTGGTAACACCTGCTGATGCAAAGTTGAGCACCATAACCTCTATGTGCCTTCTGGTGTTGAACCAGTTTCTGCATGCAAAGTCCATCCAGGATTCTGGAGCTGTGAGGAACCCTCTTTCAGCCCCACACTATGCATGCATGAGACTTCCACATGCATCTAACACCTTACAAACTTTTGTCAGCCAAAGCGTCCCTAAAACTCGCTGACAGAAAATCTGAGCTCAGCTCAGCCAGTTTTGGAGCAGAGTGCCTAGCACTACTTGTTAAGTCTTTATTTCACAAGAGAGGCCTGAAGAAAGTAGACAGGCATGCAGGTCACCACCACAGCAGTAGCCACTGCACTGGAGAAAGGGCCTTGTAATCCCCTCCAGAGCTTGTATGAGAGTGTGGGTGGCAGCGCTGAACAAGGATAACAGATATTTTTGCACTTGATTCTTGTCCAGTCCCACACAAATGCCTGGGTAGAAGCTATCAAAAAGCCCCCCAGTGCTGAAGCACTCAGCTGGCACTCCAAAGAGGGAGAATCAAAGCACTAACCCTTTTCAGTATGCTCTCAAGCACCAGCCACAAGCTGACTGGCGCACAAAAGTTTTCCATGGGTTGATCTGTCTGTGATGTAGGCTTGAGAGCTCTGTAAATTAGGCATGAATTTGGGACAGGTCTTGCTGATGCAACACACGCATTTGGAGAAAAACGGAAGGGACACTATGAGCCTTGTGCATGTATAGAGCACAGTCCAGCATATGCCTGTTTTTTAGGTGATGCTGTAGAAATCACTTCAAATACATGAGTTTGAGATTATTTGTTTTACATAAAGTTGTATCTTCTGCTGACAAAGTATGACACTTCCAGCCTTGGACTTCACCTTCTCCAGTGCTATGCTTATGGTTCAGGGGAAGAGTTAGGTGTGATTTTTTACTTCTCTGAATACCTTGTATAGCCAATAGAAGTGCAGGTACGTATATTCAGACACCAGTTACAAACAGTTATTATCAGTATAGACTTAAGAGGACACACAGGAGACAGCCTATACTGGTGCCTCTGAAGTGTCACAGTTCCACAGGGGAGTTAACCTGCAGCAGGGTTACACTTGCAGGATGGCCAGCTCCATCTGGTAGCTCAGGTCTACCCAAGTAAAGGGCACAGGTTTGTTGCATCAGAAAATGGCATCATGCAGAAGCAGTTTGGTAATGACTAAGTTATAATGCATTGCTGCTAAAACGCAATCATGGCTTCAAGCACAAGGCCTCATTTCCTACCAGATTAACAAGGCAACTGACTGGGAGACCCTGCAAAGCTAGCTCAGCAAGCAGACTTCGGCTGAAACTCTTGACATTCCTGGGTTGATCTGCTCTGGTGATGTCTTCACCAAGTGACCTGCTGGATCACTCAAAAAACTACAGTATTTTGGTGCAGAGAAGTAGAAAAGAGATACTTTGACCTTGTAATACTGCTAGCATCCCTAACTTTTAAAAATTCATGTAGAAAATAATAAAAACTGAATTCCAGCATTACAAAATGTGCTACAGATTACTGCAGAATATACAGATCATATAATAACAGTCCTTTTTGCAGGTTCCCTTAACCACTTTGTGGACTATAATTTTAAAATTGATTTCAACAGGATTTGTTCACAAGATGTGGTCCCAAATTTCCTAAAAGCAATGCACGTGACTAAGTGACACCGAGCGAATCCTAACCCAGTCCCATCTTCGAGCCAGAATTCCCAGCATGGATTCAGACTGAGTTTTCTCTGATCATTAAATCATTACAAATTTTAAGATCTTCCTTATTCTAAAGGTAAAGAACATCACTTTCCCTGGACTGTCTTTCAGAAAGCAGCTGAACAAGAAGGTGTTTGTGTAAAAATATAATTTCCTCTCTTTTATTTACATGATAATATGAGCCTTGTATTTCTTTTATTTTCTTTTATTTTCCCAATCACACAACTGGCACAGAATTTTAATTCTCTGTAAAGGACTAAACAAACACACAGGACAGCTTTAGTGAAGCATCATACATCAATCAATGTGTCACCTCTCCTCCCTTCCCCCAGGACTCCTCATAGCTCTCAGCTAACTAGGTTAGCTCCTTTACTTCCTTTCTGTTTCGGGTCTGGTAGTTCCAGTTCAACCTTGGTATTAATTGAGGAGATAAGCATTATACAAGGCTATCTACTGACAATAACAGCTAATGCAAATGTGCAGGATCAATAGATGAATCTGCACTGCTTTAATCCTCTCACAGGTTGCATGCACCATTTAAAACCAGCTTTATTGCATTTCTCAGAAAACTGGCTGCAGAGGACTCATACTGTTTCCTTCACCGCAGAATAGGAAGGTCTGTAAAGCCTTAGGTAACCACCACAAAAGGTCTTTTTATTGTAAGATGAAGCTGGGGTTGGCCAGAAACAAACACAGATGCCACAATTGTTTTACGTCCGCAAACTAATCATTGAAATATCATTATAACAAACGAGGAAGTAAACAAAACAAAAAAAAATAATAAAAATCTCACCTCCATAGTGAGCTTGATGAATTGTGAAAAAAACCCAGGCTGCAGTGTGGGAATTCACAGTTAGCTTATGGAGGATTAATGTTTGTGTGCTTTCCTTCTTAACTAACAAGACCACAGATGATGTTAATAGCCACCTTTTATTTTTTTCCAAGCACATAAAAAATTTGACTAACAAATGAGAACACTTACTCACGGATACTTTCAATCATTTTTTCCATTGCATCTTCCCAACAATAGGCTTTAACTGATTGTATGTTTTCAATTATTTCTGAGGTGATGACAAGTCTCTCATTGATCTTTCCTGCTCTCTTATTCCTACAATGTAAAAAGGCAGTACGTTAATCTTCATCTTTTTCATGCTGTATACTTAGTTCATATCCCATTATATCTTACGGAAACACTTTCCCTATATGCCTATGCTTAAAATGTTCATTTTAACAGAATTATTATGAAGAATGTGAAAGGAATTATCAGAAATCTAGTAATTGTTTTACTAAGGAGAAAACAAAAGCTCTAAAAAGAATAAATCAAATCACTAACAAGGAGTTTTAATTCTACAAAGCATTATCACTGTTTATTACATGTTAGACCTTTCATTTTGCTAAGTTTAGACAACTACAGCTAAATAAGTAACTGCTTGTCCATGACTTTCCCGACACAGCAAACATTCTTTGGACTCCTCTTTTGTAACAATGGCATACCTAGAGACTTAATCAAGTGGTATAAACTTCTTAAACCAATGTGGTTCAGAAAAATATACTGAAATATTTTAAAACAGTCTTGTCACCTGTATTTCATCATCATTTGTCCCAGCCAGGCTTGGAAAAAGGCCACGACTATTAGAAAAGCAAGTCCAGAAAATGCAGAAGCTTCTAACATATCCCAGAGCAGTCCCATCAGCAGTGCCACTTGTAAAGGTGCAATCCATACAAAATGAGCTAGAGCAAGACCCTGTGGAAGCCCACAGCAGAAAATAATAACAATACAAGTTACAGATGTGCCCTCAAAACTAGATGAAAAGGAAGAAGTCATTAAGGTGACACTTAAAAAAATGTAACAAAGTATGGTACAAATATTTCCAGTAGTAAAACAAGTTTATAAAGGAAGATTTGTGATCCTGAGCACATAGCATTCTGGGTGTTAATTATGATGACAGTGCAGCAATACATACACATGCCACACCTAAACTTTGATTTTTGTAAGGCAAAGTTCAGTCTGCAATTGTCTCTGAGCTATGCATATGCACAAGGAAAAATCCCAGCTTTGTAAAAGTAAACAGAATTTGCCATCGATGCCGCCTTTTTCAACCACTGAACGATGAGAAAAATACACAGAAGAATCTTCTGAGAGTTATTTCATCTGACATAGGAGGTGAATATTACTTTGGAGAAGTGATGACTGTCATGTGAACACAACTAATCCAAAATAGATTGCTGCCCACTTCAGTCATATTCCTTCACACTGGGGAGATTTTGGACTGAATCCTGTGATCAGGCTGCAGAGGCGTCCGTGTTACTGCAGCTACACTGCTGTCCTAGCTTGTTCAGTGCTAGCTGACATTGCTCTATATAGGAATATGATGCGTAAAGTAAATGCACCCTGCATTTTCAGCCATGAGTCTACAGTCTCTCTGATCTTGATTCTTTTAATAGGAAGCAAACCTTGTACTACCAATGGGCCAATCAAACCCACATGCCGAACGAGACAGAGTTTCCAGTTCCAAAAGCCATTAGCCAGGATCTACCTCTGTGTCTTTTAACAAAAGAGAACTTCTACAGGAAACTCTTGGAGTATTGTCGAACATGGATGTGTTGGGAATGATTCCTAATAAGATCTTACATCAACGGTTAATCACTTTTAGAAGAGTGAGTAATAGTAGCAACAGGATGCTGAACATCATCACTTGTTCAACAGCAGGAATGGACTGGATCACCTTAGTAAAAAGGCACAGTCATCAAGAAAAGAGAATGGAAGGATTGAACCAGCAAGTGATGACCTCTATGAAATCAAATGCATAACCAAGAGTTTCCCTGTGAGGTTCCCACTAGACTGTAGAACAAGCATTTTTTTAAGGTATATCTGTTTTTTAGGTTTCCTCTACTAATCAGCATAGGAGGTAAAGGACATCGTAAGTATGAGAACGAGCACTTCCAGGACCACATGCCAACATATTTTTTTAAGGTTAAGGTAGTGATTCATTTTATATCTACAATAAGTACTCAGTGCAGTTTGTCATTTATGCTCCTTCCTTCCTTAATATTTGCCATGAACAACTTGAAGTATTGAATTTGTATTTATTTGATGGCTCATCAAGCGGATTAAACAACCAATGACGTACCTCATCAAATTTGTTCAGATTGTTGGAAAGAAGACTGACCAATTGTCCAGTACTTATTTTATCTAGAACTCTGCTTGACAGTTTTAAGATCTGTAAAAGAAAACAAAACCATAGAAAAATGGCCATGTAACTTGTCCCCATAAAACAGAATACAGATAAAAATGATAAGCAGTGGTACAGTAGTATAAATAACAATTCACTTATCTACTTATGCTGTAAAGAAAGTCTCATTAAACTTGTTATTTATGTCACTTAGATTTAATATAGCTATTAAATTCTTTTACAAACATTGATCTATCGACTTAGTCCTTGCTTTCTGTTGAATATTTTATGCATACAGATATATATGCAAATGCAAGTTTTAATTAAGCATGCATGCTGTGTGCTGCTGTGCATCCTCAAAAATCTCCTACTGTGCCTATCTTGACAATTACCTTTGAAAGATGTTTTCACAGTAAGCTTTATACTAGAGTAACTAATATGTTTGTCTAAATTATCTGCTTTTGGTATTGATAAAACCAAATACCTTTTTAAATATTTGGATTTGTGACATGTGATCCATCAATATCTGTTGATTCTTCACGCTATAGAGATCTCACACAGTATCATTCAAACCCAATTCCTTCTATGTAATATTTACTGTTTAAATCTTCACCTCTAATCCTCTTTTGAAAATATTCGTTGGCCACCACAAAGTATGTTATTCCTCCTTTGCAATACACGTGCATAACAGGAGCACAGTGGTATAACAATTAAGGCATCTTACCACATATCCAGCAAGTCTGAACTCACACAGAGGCTGACTTCAGTCAAACCAGCTGTAGACAAGTATTTAATTCTTTGGACTTAGGAAATGGAGAGCTGTCAGAAACTGCTGTTAGTCACATTATTCTTTCGTGTACTTTGTGTACCTTGACTAGCAAACCCATCAATCTTTCTTTCAACAAACTGGCCTAAAAGTTACATAGGCTACAGTCAGAGGTTTGGCTTTGAGTGTAAATGAAACAATTACCTTCTTATAGATCAAGCTAAACATAGCTATCCTCATTTGCATTCCTATATGATGAAGACCAAATATAGCAGGGTGGATGAGTAGTGTTCTCACAAGGAAGAGAAGGCACAAGCCAATGCCCAGGTAGTATGCGATGGATCTTTCACTGGAGTTATCTGGATCATAGGAAGCTATTATTCGTCCCAGCAGAAGGGGTTGCACAGATTTGGTGACTTCCTGCAGATGGAAATGAGAAAGATGTTTTTTGTCAGTAGTTTGTTCACTTTTTCAAAATGGTTAACATTTTTATTTCAGCCAACTGAGATTTACAGTTTAAATGTGGAAGCCAGGTCTGTTTGCTGTGCATACCATGAAAAGCTGCAGTAATTACACAGAAGAACAGACAACTCACTGCTCTTATCTGGGATGCTCCTGCAACTCCATCAGAGCAAATCTAGTTTGTAAATTTTGTTTGAACATTTCCTATGAAAGTGACAACTGAGATCAGCTTCCACATTTACTTTCTGGAGTTCTGATGGATTAGACACACAACTGAATCCAGTTTAGCAGGCTGGATCTCTGTTTTGGCCCTTAGGGAACAGTTCTCACTGCACTTTACCAGACTTATAGGACACACGAAGACCCAGAGCTCCTGAAATGAGCACCTGTAGAACACAATGAGGATGCAGCTAAACCAGAAAGTAAATAGAAATGGCAACAGACACACAAAAAAACCAAACAACAAAAAACAAACACAAAAAAAAAAACAACAACCAAAAAAAAACCACCAAACCAAACAATTTGTATCATCCTACTCAGTTCTAGACACTGTATTTAGGATTGTAGCAAAAGCAGGATGAGAGGGTCTAAATAGTAGAGGAGGCAGCAAGTTCAATAGAAGTTGCAGAGGGAAACCACCCTTTCTGCATTATAAGCCTCAGCACTTCCCATCCTGAGATGAGCAACCTAGTAGAGAACCAGAGCAGGAGAGGAAAAAGAGGCAATATTAAACTGCTAAATGGCAAGGCATCCAAGTTATCTGCTATAGCCCTGACTTTACCTTAGCCCAATATTACATTTGTCCTCAGCCTCCTGCGCTGTTGCAATTAAACCCCATACAGAGATGCAGAGAGAACTAGTGAAGTTCAGCTGTAATTAATACTTTACGGTGATAAATAGATGGGAAGATCCCCTTTAATTTGTTTCCTTCTCCTTTTGGTTCCTTTTAGTCTCTTATATAAGAGCAATAGTCTTTACTGTAACCCCTTTTGAACATCACTCTTAGTGGAACGGATAGTAACCAGTCACTTCTTTCACAGAAGAAATGAAATTTTACATCTCAAATAGCATACCTGTTCTGCTCACTACATTTTCCAAATTAAAACACCTCTCTGCCCCAACACAAATACTGTAAATCTGGAGCCAACTTTGTCAAAGACTTGGTGTTATTAGCAGGCAAAGGGAGGAGTGTTTATTAAAACACACATGACCCAAGGCAGCTGTGCTTAGACCATATGCATCCCGAAGAGGCAAACCAAAACTCCCCAAAACTCACAAAATACAAACAGTCACCTCTCAAGGACAATGAGGTGCTTTCATACTCTAAGAGATTCCAAGATAAGCTTTTATATATAGGCTTAAAATAGCAAGATTTCTTTTTTCTGTATTTACTCTTATTCCAGTGAAAATGCCATGCTCTGCTGCTGTGTTTGTTGTGACTATAAAGGTATTGCATACATGCCTAGCTCACTGGAAAAAAAAGTGATTTACAGACTAAGGGTAGAATAATAGCTGGCAATAAGCCAAATCATTTGCTATCTCATGGGGCATAAAAATCTACTAGTTTACAGTGGAGATTTATCATCTTACTTACCAAAGATATTATTATTTTGTCTATATACAAATGAAAGCAGAACTACCTGGGTTTTATTTTTCCTCTTGTAACCTCAAAATTAAGCACAGATATAAATATGGATAAATAAACTGATTAGAATGACCTGACAAAAAAAAGCAGTGAGATCTGGGTACCTATCATAAAATCCAGTTTTCAAGAGTCATGTTTTATCTTCTTCTGTCCTTGCTCTTCCCTCTGCATTTGCCACAGGCCATTAAGAAACTCAGAAACATCCCTCTCACAGAAATCTTAATTAAAAGAGCAAAGATCCAAAGTGAAAGGAGAGTTTGACACAGGATATGGTGCTAATCTGACCTGGTATGGCTACTCTTACGCAAGGAGAACTTTCACATTACGTGTATTCCCCCATATGCTCTATCACTCTGGATTTGAAGACAATAATGCATATCTCTGGTTTGGCATGTGTCCAAGAAGTGCTTCAGGACTTTCATATCCCTCTCTGCCTCCTCACTTACACCCGTGACCTATATGGAAGAACTTCAGGAAATCCTCATTAGGGATATGACACTAAAACTACTTCTAAGTTAATGTTAGCAGCAGCTGTGCCTGAGTGGAAATATATATTTCACAGAGATGAATATAAGAGAAAAATATAGGTAGAATCAAACTGATCCTCACAGCAAAGCATCTGGTTTGGTAGCCAGTATCATGCTAAGAAGCAAGATCTTTGTTTTACCAGAATACCACCTTTGCTTTAAATTGCAAGACACGTCTGCTGATGAGATGAAGTGTGGAAGCTGTTTCAAACAGCAGGGGAGCAGATACATTAAATGCAGTAACTCAACGTGCTTAACACAACACGGTTTATGAGGGGGAGCTGTAGTACTCTAGGGGGCCAGAGCGCATGTGTCCACCCTGCAACAACATCATTACCTACAGCGCGTGAGGGGAAAGAGAGAAATGGAAAAACTACTAGACCTAATGAGAGCAAAGCTGTGATGCCAGTTGCAATGACAACTACACAGACAGCAGGAATGTCAGCAGAGTTTAAACCACACTTCAAGAAAGGTGCTGTGAAAACAGCTCAGGGATCAGACAAGAGAAGAGCTGAAAGGAAAGTGAAGTTCAAAAGCACACGCAACTTGATTGCACCTATGCCAATACGGCACAACATCCTGTCCCCATTCAAATCAATGGCAAAGCTCCCATTAATTTCCGTGAGCAGGGCCTGAAAAGAACACCAGCAGCTTAGGCAGTGATTTCTTCCTCTTACAGCTTTCAACAAAATGAAGATGAATAATAATTGAATCATCAAACAAATTTAAACTGAGACTTACTCTTTCCATATTCATTGTGAAAGGCGCAGGTTTTGTTTCCTATGTGCTGAATTGCACATGTCTGAGATTTCTTAAAGAAATGGGAAAAAAACACAAACAAACAAAGAATATGACTCAAAAATCCTGCAGTCCCTTTCTGTCCTCACCTGGTCTAAAATTGTGCTCCATTTAAAAAGTCCTCACAGAGAAATCAACCCAGCACAGTTCCACACGTGCATGCCCACACAGACTTCACTTGCCTGTAGTCTTGGAAATGAAGTTATCTTCAAAACTGCCTGCAAGAGCCCTCAGACACTGCTTAACTTTTAACAGGAGTGAATTACTGAGAAAGTTTTGGCTGGCAGACTCTACAGGAGCACCTGTTACAGTGTATAGTAGGCTAAATTTGTAGAACTGCTGGTAAGGGGAGGGGGTGTTAAATGCAAACCTGACATGAATAAGGAGTTGCTGGCTTGGTGAGGAAGAAGGCTAAAAAAATAAAGGCAGCAGTAAGATCGCAGGAGCACATAAGAGACAGAGTTGGGTAGGAGGTCACAATAAAAGGGTCTCATCCCAGAGAAGAGTCACCAACCAAGGTAAAAGAGTATAGAAAGAAGGATTATTACAGCCCCTTAGATAGCAAGAGGTCCTGTCCTGTATGGTTAACTGCCCTTCCTGCACAAAGACAAAAAGTGACTCATCAACTTCCATTCCAGCCACACTGCCTCCTGCCAGCCCTGCACAACAGCCAGAAGGCAACCCAGGGTTTGACGCAGAAAAGCCCTCCAAATGAGCACAGACATGACTGTAACCATCATCTCCTCCCCCTGCTCCATTCACAGCCCTTGTGTGTGGAGAAGGCGAGCATGTCATATCTCTTCGAAACAGATCTGCAGCAGTGGTGACTTTATACTGAGGTGAATGGCAGTGAGAGGAGATCTGAAGGTCTTCGCTAGTGACAAAAGTCCAGCAAGTTGGAGAGATAAACACCGGGAGAGAATAAATTTGGCTTGGGAGCTAATTTCTTAATTCCTCTATTTTTAATCAGAATCTGTGTGCACACACATGACTGTAGCTATCCATGAGAATGAAGCAAAAAGATAAAATGTAAAGAACTTTTTCACTCTTAAGTTTTATTTCCAAAATCAAACCTTGCTGCTGAGAAATTGCAGAATTGCTCTTTATGAGCCACATCTGGGGGACAGTCTAAACGTGATCGCAAAAGATTAAGGCCTACAAGGATCTTTTCATTCTAAATCCATAAAGCAGCATGACATGCTGAGGTACATCCTAATTTTTTTAAAGACTAAAAAGAATGTGAATGCTGCACTTTAAAGGGAAGCAATTTCCATTTTTTTTTAAATAACTTTTTCCTTTTTCTTTAGACCATTTTACTTTGTGACTTTCTGATTTTATTACTGAAACTCATTTTCCCTGGACATGGTGTTAGAAGAGAAAGCAGCAGTCGGTTTTTCATAATACGTAGGGGAAAGTCCAATCTGAAGTGAAAAGATATTTCGTTATTAACTAAGCAAATCAAATCAACAGTGATCCAAACCTGAAGATTTGCATCACTAGCAGTCCTAATTAATACACTTGCAAATATTTTACAGGACTTTCATCCCAGGACCCTAAATAAACTTATTCTGTAACGTGCAAGATCAGCCTCTCTTTCACACAGCCATGTAAACAGGAGGAACTCCATGGAAGTTTATTGGGGTGGAACCATTCCAGCACAAAACTGACGTCAGTCTCCAAATTCGATGCTTAACCCAAAAAATGCTCTTTCACCTGAAACATTGCCTGATGCACTAAAAATTTTCACCCTTAAAAAGTTTCCTTTGAATGCTGAAAAGTCTGCGTCAAGGACTTGCATTTTAGTTCTCAGGATATTCTTATTTATGTTTGAAGTGTTGTATACAAAATTATTAACACTTGAGGATACAGGTGCTGGTGTGCTTTCACTTAGCATATATATGTCATGGCTGCCATACAGCAGATTACAATCCTTCTTCATCTGCCTACTAGATCTATCCAGCTTGACATTCCTCTTCTACAGAGGAGTCACTAACAAGTTTATGGGTGTGATAAGAACTCTCAACACTATTCTCCCCTTCCTACCTGGGAGGGGGGAGTCATTCTAATGGGGATGAAGGTTTGGCTTTTTATAATGCTCCTATTCTCTTACACTAGTTCCTTGGGTACTCAATAAAAAGCCAGCAGAAAAGAGAAGTCTGGTTTTATAGCAAGCAATATGAACTTCATAGACATCTGTGGGCTATTTGCCTTAAATTCCCCTTATGCTCTGCCCAATACATGGTCTTGAAAGTACAGCTACACTCACATTTAACACTAATGCCAGTGGAATTAGCTCCTTTCTGCAACAACCTTCTGAAATTAAAAATCTGGCCTAGAGATCTGTCTCACACTGAAAACACTGAGTGCATCAGATCACTTCAGGCCATTTTAAGGAAACTGCTTCCCTTAAAATGCAGCATTCACATTCTTTTTAGTCTATAAAAATTTTAGGATATATCTCAGTATGTCAGGCTGCTTCACGGATTCAAAATAAAAAGACTGCAGCATTTTGAACAAAGAAGTGCGGAGGGTAATCTTCCACTTTTAATACTAAATTGCAGAAACTTGAAAATAACACCGATATTTAGTGTGCGTATTATCAAACAGCAATTTTCAGATTTACAGGCTGGCTATCCAACACACCTAATGAGACACCATTAATAATAAACTATTTTCACAGCTCCTAACCCTAGAGCTAGGATTGTCAAATTGGTGGCATTTTTAAGTCAGGGTAATCCTAACTAATATGTTGGAAAGGTGATTATACAATCAGCTCAGACTTTCACATGAAGTTCCTGATCATAAACATTGCAGCACTAACAGCAGCAAGATCACATATTTCACATGGTTATTTATGCAGAATTGTTACCACTGAGGAAGACTTGTTTATTGCATACATCTGAATAAATCATTTAGCTATGAAGTTGCTGATAGTCACTTTGATAAAATTGACCTAATTGTGTGAAACTGCACTGTAATTTTTTTAATGTAAGTGTTGAAAAAGATTTAGAAACTTCTTAACCCATAACAGAAGAAAATAATTACTTTAGTTCAGCAGTGATACAAAAATTCAAGTGCTCTTACCTGTACTTGGAGAGGCATATGCCAGCACCTGGCACTACATACATTTCAGAATCATTAATATGTATGTTTTAAAGATGATAAGACATTAGCAGAACATACTTGTTTTTTAATGAAGGTCCCTGAATATCTCTGTATTTATTATCTTTATAACCAATACCTAGAGCAAAATTTGTAGCTATTCACAGGATTCTGTAATTAATTCAGCAGTCCCTAAGACTTGGATCTATTTATGGAACACTAAAAGTTTACTAAAGAGAAGATCAAATCTTACCCCTAAATATAACATAATTCCATAGAACATAAATTTCCAGAAAAAGCATCGTCGAAGAGCATTAATAAGTTTGGGTTTTTTCTTTGAAGTTGCTAGTTCTCTGTCCCACTCTCTGAAAAGGAACCAGAAAATAAGACCATTAAGTTGCATGAGCAAATACATGGGTCTATGGCTCTGACATACTTCACTCAAGTATATCCAAGGAGATTTAGCTAAGGTGACTAATGAAAGAAAGCTTTGCAGAGACCCCAAAGACCTGGCCTTCATTGACTTGGTAGATCAATAGAAGTTCAAACCTAGTTCAGTCACATATTTGGCAGTTTTAAATACTCAGCCATACATCACCCTGCAGGGAATTAATTCATGAAAAGGCCACATTGTATGTTTTAAAGAAACCTGCTGTACTTAAGACCAAAGCACAAATAATAGGCAAATAAACGTTTTGGAGCTCTTCCAGTCTGTAAAAAAGAAACCACCAACAAAGCATCAAATATGTGACTCTTCTACTGCACAGCATTATTTTTAATCTGTGTTGCTGTGACCACCATTTTCTATTCAATAATAAATTGCTGACCAGAAGCAGTGTTTCATACAGCTCTCTTCTTCATTTTTCAACAGAATGCTAAACCATCAGAATGTTCAATTTATAAACTATCAAAATACATTAAGCATACTGTCCTGGGCTCAGCAGTAGCAGTCCTCCTTCTTAGTAGCTGGTGCAGTGCTGTGGTTTTGACTTTCGGCCTGGGAACAGCGCTCATAATACCAATGGTTTTAGTTACTGCTCAGTAATGTTTACTCTGACCAAGGACTTTGTGAGTCTCATGCTCTGCCAGGGAGGAGGGGAAGCCAGGAGGAAGCAGAGACAGGACACCTGACCCAAACTGACCAAAGGGGTATTCCATACCACAGCATGTCTGCCCAGTGTATAAACTGGGGGCAGTTACCCAGAAGGGCAAGATCACTGCTCAGGTCAGGCTGGGTATCGGTCGGCGGGTGATGAGTGGTTGTATTCTCTTCCCTTGTTATTTCCCTTATCATTATTATTATTGGTGGTAGCAGTAGTGGTTTGTGTTATACCTTAGTTACTGGACTGTTCTTATCTCAACCCATGGGAGTTACATTCTTTTGATTCTCCTCCCCATCTCTCTAGGAGCAGAAGGAAGAAGTGGGGGCAGGGTGGGGAGTGGGGGGCTTGGCACAGCAGGGCAGACATAAGCTGACCCAGAACACCAGGGAAAGCAACACCAGTGGCTAGGGAGAGGGACTGGATTCAGCCACCTGTGTCTGGAAGAGACAGGTACCAGTATATAGCAATTTAGAGAATCCAGGTGTTACATCTACACCAGTGATCCCAACCAGCTCCAAATGACAACTGTGTGCTGAATGAGAACATATTTAAGCTGCTCAGTGCATGTACCCAATGCTATTTAAACCTTTTTTCCAACATCTTTTTAATGAAAATTGCAGTGATTCCTGAAACAAAGTTATTTCACTAAAGCTGTCATACCTTTCTAGTTTTTCAGAAAGATTATCAGCAGAGTCCGCAGACGGGATTTGGTAAATATCTGACAGCTCTAACCGTCGTCTGTAACCCTTTTTCAAAATTGGTTTTGTCCATCTAAGGGGGAAAAGAAAAAAAAATCACCATTTTTTGAGGTTAATTCTGGAGTTTCATTGTCTCAGACTGAATATTTTGTCCACAGCACCCAAGTATGTCTATGTGCACACACACACATACACACAGAATATGGCATAATACACTGCAGCTCTGCATTACATTTACAAAACCATATTGACAAACATAACATTAAAGCAGTAATTGCAAAACTGTTGCATTTCATCAGTTTTGGAGCAGGATCATGCCCCAGACTTTCTGTTCAGTCAGCAGCAGGCAAACGAACAGGGGATTGCAACCTTTGTACTGTATTTATGAATAGGTGCTATGTCCATATAAATGAATAATATACAAGAACTATAGTAAATTGCATGTAGAAGTTTCATTCCTGTAAGATAGAAAATCTCAATATAGCTTGACTGTTCCTTTGACAGCTTACATTGCAGTATACGCTTAACAACACACCAGGACTTTCACGGGACTCCTCGCAAAATCTTCATTTCATCCATCATATTCACATTTCACATTTCTTTTTTCAAATTTCGTGTTTAAAAAATTAATGCAAATTTAAAGAGCATGCTGAACTAAACCAGAGCAGGAAAAAACCTCTAGAATGGCTACTCTGTAGAAAAAATATTTATAAGCTATTACTAATTTTCATTGAATCATAGAACAATTTGGGTTGGAAGAGACCTTAAAGATCATCTAATTCCACCTGCAGTGCCACAGGCAGGGACAATTTCCCATTGTGTTGGGGGCCCCAGAGCTAAAAGCAGTACTCCAGGTGGGGTCTCTCGAGAGCAGAGTAGAGGGGCAGGATCACCTCCTTTGACCTGCTGGTCACACTCTTTTTGATGCAGCCCAGCACACAGTTGGCTTTCTGGGCTAGAAGGACACACTGCTGGGTCACGTTGAGCTTCTCGGCAACCAACACCCCCAAATCTTCCTCCTCAATTTTATCAAACAATTCAGCTCCTGAAAGCCCTATGAATCCCCAGCTGCCAACTTGTACGAAGTTTTGCAGCAGCTTCTGTTTGAAAATCATTTTGAAAGCACAGGACTAAAACAAAACACAAACAAGCAACTAAAGAACTAACGGAATATTTTAAAACTATTGGAGTTTCTGTTTTACTGCCATTGTCAAAAATATTTCCTTAAAAGAATGAAAAATCTGCAAATGAAGTAGCTTGTGGTTGATTGCTGTCATACTTCCATATGTAAACAGTTTGTAAAAGAACCCAAACACATTATTTACGTTTATGATAAAAGTTATGATCTGCAAAACCTCAATCATTTCAGAATTTATTGTTTTAAAGTGTCAACATAGACAAAAGTTAACAAAACTGAAAAAGAAGTGCAATAATGTTTCACATGGTCACTAAAAAATGCAAACATCTAATTAGAGATGCTTACCCATACACCGATAAGAACATGTATCGCACACAAAGTAATCCATATTCTCAGTTGCTCAACTGCCTCTGAAATTAGACACTACATGAGTGCAAAAAGACCTTAGCACAACAGTCAAAGCCTGTGTGCAACTGTGCACACATACACACACACGCTAACACTTACTTTAATGAAGTTATGAATCATACGAGACATCAGTCTATAACCCCTGTAATTCAGTAAAGCACAAGGATATTTCCCAAGTGAGCAGTTACATCACACCCACTGCAAACAGATCATGTTCTTCGAAATTAGAACATTATCCTTCATTTCTGCAATCATACTACGGCTTCAGACGAACCATATGGGCTTTAGCACAGTCTTTGACACTCCAGTGGCTGAGAAGTAATACATGCTTCGCAGTATGCTACAACAAGGCAAACAACAAGCCAAGAGAGTCTACTTTGGAGAGTCATTGGCAAAGTATCCATAAACTTTACTTCCAGGAAGGGCCAATGTTTTCAGGTCTGTAACAAGATGGATTAGGAGAAAACTGTTTAATTTAAGATAATACTGTTATGTGAAAGTTTTTCATGGCCACTGCAAATGATAAAACACTGATTTCTATTTTCCCAGCTCCTGATGGCAGAAAGGACCAATTGCTATTGGCTTTGTGCACATCTTGGGGAGAAATAGCTAATCCTTGTCTTTCGAGAACAGAAACTTTCATGGACTGACTTCAACAAAAGTTCTGTAAACAGATATTCTGGCAATGATAAAATGAATACAAGTTATGAGACACTAAACAACTACTGCAGCAAATGCAAATAAGTAACAGGACTTCCTAAGCAACCTCTTTAATCCCCAATACCATAGCTAAGTAATAACCTTGCTGAGCCTCTTAATAATGCTTTGAGACTGCAACAAGTAATCCCCAGCTTGTCTTGACAAAAGAGAAATGCTTTACAGTTTCAGACTTCGTATGTTTTTGGAAAACATGTTTCCACTACACATTTGATTTTATTTATACTTCTGATTAGCACTTACCCTGGCATTTTGCCACTGTTAGAAGTAACAAAACATGACTGCATTTAGAAAGTAAGCAGAGTAGCTCTTTTATTATTTGGGAAAGGCATCATTCTTAGCAGATCTACTGTACTCGTAGAAATGTCTCTTGTTCTACTTGGTGCTTAACCAGGTGCACTCCTTAGTGCCACCTAAATTATGTGGTCCCTAAGCTATTGTCCTCTCCCAAGTCAACAAATTTGACACAAAGCTAGTGCAGCCCTTGTCCTCATCTCTCTGCTCAGCAAGTAGCTGCAACTATGGTAGATGACTCCTCCAGCCATCTCAGGAGTGGTGCTGACACCTTCGCCCAGGGTCCTTCTGTTCTGCAGTCAGGTTCCTACCACAGGATGCTGGCAGGGCTTGCACAAAGATGTTCACCTCCCAGCTGCCCTGGCCTTGCTCAGAAGTCGCACCCTAACTAGATCTGGCCAATTTGTGAGCTGTGCCAAGTGGCTTTGGGTTGGAGTGGTAATGGTGGGAGGAGCTGGCCTGTCACATGCTGCTTGTCTCAAGGGACATTTTCAACACCTGCTTGGGTTGTGTTGTCAAGAACTGCGGTAAACAGTATGTATTTTATTAAAAGGAATGTATTAGACCTAGAATACATAAATATCTCCTAAAATGAACCTTTTGCCAGATTCCAATAGCATCCAGTTTAGCATTATGCTCGGGATTCTTTGCAAAGTTTTGAAGTGCAAAATGGTTATACATTAAACTGTCAAGATCATCTGTAGTTATGGATGTTTCCTTATCACCAGGTAACACAGCTCAGTCAGAGTTTGTCAGTGAATATGGCTCTTCTCTTTTTTGGCTTAATAGAAACAATTTGTCAGCATTAATTCTGATTTTTTTCTTCTTGTGGTCACTGAAAATGAGAAATTTATTTTGAAAGAAAGAGAGCAAGAAGGAAAGGAAACAGATTGGCTTTACAGCATTACGTTAGCAAATGCCACCGGATTACTGGCTGGCATTTAATGAACTCTTTCACAGAGAAACCTGTAGTGCTGTCAGTTTTGCCACTAACTAGGAATGTTACTATGGGTACACACACATGAAACCCAGCAGGAGACAAGTTTCAAGGGTATACAGTAGGAAAGAAAAGAAGGAAAACAAGTTGCACCTCTATTATTGATTGTCTCTAGCAAAAAATACCTTATGAGCTTAGTGGGTAACTTTCATTTCCATAACATACTGTTTTAACTTCTCTTTTGGCAGATTTCTAATGACCATTTCTTTGTCATTCACTTTAGCAGTATGTAATAGATTTCTTACTACAGATATCTTTTTCTCCAGCACATTCAATCTCATTTCACTCAAACAAATTGTACCGCTATGACAGATGTCTTTGCCTTTCCAGGGAGTATTAACACAAACTGTCAGCTTGTCAATGGGATTTGACTCTCCCTTAAGGCTACTTTGCATACCACTGAAGAGAGAAAGAGCCTCTGTGCTGCTAAGCCAACTGCGCAGATCTTCCTCCTGGGCACAGGGATTCCCCAGCTCAAATAGGCCTGTCAGGTCAAGAAGCATGAGGTGTTGGGACCATGACAGAGCAGCAAGGCTGGACTATCCAAGACCTGCAAAGCAGAGCAGCTCTCCCACAAGGGTCCCTGATCAGGCTGGTCCCATTTCAGCATGTGTCCTGTGCACAACATAGCAATATATACTGAGAGGTGTGAAGGTGACTATTGACTTCACGTCCTTCTCTTACAAAGCACTGATACCTGCGCTCAATATAGTTAGGCATAGTGCCTGCAGCAACTAAGGAACTGGACCTAAATCTTGAAGGAGACAGAGCAAGAAAGATGCCTCTGGCTTTATCTTATCACTTCTTTTAACAGTTTGGGGGAACATAATCAACCCATGATTTGCCTGTTTTACAAGGTGTTGTAGAGCCACAAAAGCCTACTGACTGCAGGCAAAGACTGAGGTACTAAGTAGACACTCAAAGGGTCAAACCAGCTTCTGTCAGAGGCTCTGCATTCTCATGCTCTCCCAAAAGATACCCATCACTCTGCTGGCAGAACAAACTGTAAATTGTTGCTTACTTTGTACTGGAAGTGGCAGCTCTACTACACTCAGAAATGTACCTCCAGGAGACTCTCTGCACTACCAGCCCTCTGAGCATCCTGCAATGCAGCTGTAACGGGTGACACTAACTCTGCATGATCCTTGCTAATAGACGGGACAAGCCATCGCACCCACAGAGCACAACTGCCAGGCACTACAGCCTAATTCCTGCACCTTGGTTACCCTTGAGTAGTATTGGAGGTACTGTGTTTCGAATTGTAACCTGCTGAAATAGCATGCCCTATATTCTGAAAATTATATCAAACCCTTAGTATTTTCCCCTTTAAAAGCAAATGCAACACTCTGAGCTTATATTTTACACATACTTATTACAGGGCTTCAACAATGGAAGGTAAATGCAGACCCTACTAATGTCTGCTTGTTTGTTGCTTTTTCTCAGATCACAAAAATTAAAATGTAAATTTCTTCACTAATAATTCTTCCACATGAGCTGTTATTTAACATGGAAAATATTTAGCTGCAATATCATTGACTCTGCCACTAGCTGTGAGCAGCACCATTTTAAGAATAATCAATGTTCTGCTGAAACCCCAGGATTTCAATAGCGAATCTTAATTAGGATTACACCACAGCAATTCTTCAGGAAGGCTTGCCTTTTTCTGTCTAGTTTTTGCAAAGTGGCACTCCTTAGATTATTATCTAATCTCTAAATACTTTTTGAGATTAGATTTTTAGCAGAAATTCAATACTTTCTCCTTACAGTTAGTAAGATCGTCGAAGTATTTTGGTTTGCAGAAGTACCAAGAGCTCTTTTTGAGAGAAAACAAAACATATTAGGGGTACAAAGATATTTGGGTAAGATACAAAGACAGAATACATTCAATGTATTAAAATCTGTCAGCTGTTTAGATACGCAAGTCAAGTGTAATATATGCCTCAAATATTTCTTTAACAAAGCTATCAAAATAACATAGTAGTGATGATGTGCTATGAACAGGGTTTGCAAGGCTGTTCCAGCACATACCTACAGTGAGACTGGCTAGGAGAGGATGTTTCTTCATCTTCACTTTTTTTCTCATTTATATATCCTATAGCAAGAATAAGAGAGATTTCTTTTTCCTAGTCCTTTGCAAGACCAAGGAACATTGCAGAAAGTTTGCATCAGCAACACAATTGCAGAGCTGTGCTATTCATGATTAAACTGAATTTTAAAATCTCCCAGATTGTCACTAAAGTGACAGCAACAAATTTCACCCAATTTAGTACTCCACTGACTTAGCCATGCATTTATAGCTACGTTTCATAACAGGTTAGCATACAGTTGCACATCAGGTGCAATGGCCCTCTACAAATCTGTAATTTGTTCCAGCCCCAGTGACTGATATGTTGGGTTTTTTTTGATTGTTTGTTCTCTTTTCTTTGTATTTGTTACCTCTAGAGAAATAAAAGCATTCCAGATTTTACAGATTAACCTTAAACTGACTTAAGCCAAAACAAGATAAAAGTGAAATATCAGATTGACTCCAATACAATAAAGGTTCACGTCCTTTATTTAAAAGTTAAAAAAATAAAGAAAGAAAGAAAACAGGGTATAAAAAGAAAAGTGCCAACATTAAAACATTGGGATATACCAGAAATCAAGGTCCTTTCCAAGCTGTCACTTAAGATTTTCTCCTATGGCACGCCCTTGCCCATAGAGTCAAGGCATTAGTATTGTAGCAGGCCATGCCAAGCACTGCCTTTCTAGGATCAATCCCCTCTCCTGCCTACCCTCTCCTGAAGGAAGGATGTTTACCCATATCTGACAGCCAGGAGGGTTCTAGTTTCAAGGGGAAAACAATGCTGCTTCAAAATATGTCCTAAAAGCCTACTTCTTTCCTCCTTTTGGGAGTTTCATGAAAATGCAGCCTTTCTTTAGTTACTTGCCAACTGTAAAAATGTTCATGCAGATCCTTTTGCTTGTATGAGAGGGAGTGATACACAAACACAGCCTGTGAGTTCTTGCTAATCTCGCCCAGGCATACCCTCTCTCTCATGGAAGGCAGTTGAACTGCATCTGAAAGTTTACACAGCAAAATTTTGCAACATGTATCACTGAAGTCTTCTTATATGCTACAGCTTAATTTGACTTTTGACATTTATTTTAGAGGACATAATGGGACATGTTATTACCTAGATGTCAGGTACCATCCTGCCCCCACAACCAATATACCTGTACATACATGCTGCAGAACAGAAGGGAGGGAAAGGAGTGTGAATTGAAAACAAACAAACAAGATAACAGCAACCTGCAGAACTCCTCTGCAGTAACTCTTGCTATTCTCACCAGTTTGACAATTAGCATATTAAAAACATTCAGATATTCAGAAACTGAGACTCTTCTGTGTGGAAGAGGTGATAATTGTTCACAGTAGAAACATGCTGAAGTAATTCCCTCACACCAGAAATACCCGTGCTATTAGTGTCCTAGACAGTAGATCTCAGGCAGTCTGCACTGAGCCCACCACATGTCCCCAGGATCCTTGTACCACCCCACTTTCTTCTCTACACAATTAGTAAAATTCTTTTTAGCCCATCCTTTGAGCTATCTACTTAGACTTTAAGACCTTCAAAACAGACTTCCTTATCAAATGTTTTCCAGTGCTTAGTACAACAGACTTCAAATTTCTGCTAGGGCATTTAGAAGGCTCTATAATACAGATAATACTACTTTCCCTGTCATTGCCTACAGTGTTTAGAAAAGAATTCAAGAATGGGATGGATTATTTTCTATCCCACCAAAATCAAATAAGCATGGAGGAGAATAAAAAGGTCTACAAATATTTTAAATGCTTAATCATTTAATTTTGAATATCAAGATGGTAGGTCTTCCTCCTGCAGGAGGAAAAGCAGCTTTACATGTATTTCTGAAACTCAGATGCAACGTAATACAGGCAACTGTGCTTTAGAGATACAGAGCAGCCAGAGAAGGTCATTGTGCTATGCAGGGTTTACACTTCTGCTCATTAGACCAAAGATGCAGTATCAGGAGACAATTAGGTCTCACTATTAGAGTGGCTGCGGCTAAAATTATTTCAGAGTAGGAGACTCGGCATCATTTCTCTGGCTCACTTCAAGTTTCATATTTTACTTTGAAAATATTAATAGAAGTCAAATTTCAAAAGGAGTCCAAAACTTGCACACACATCTCTGAACCATCTGGGGGCTGACTTTCAAAAGTACAGAAAGCTTGCTGTTTCAAACACGTCTGAGGTGCTGGTAGACCAGCAGGTCTCCAAGGACCATTTGCGGCAACAGATAAATTGACCAGGCAGTCTAATGAGGACATAATCTGTGCTGCAGCTGCAACTGTGCTTGGTTATCACTAACAGCCAGGATTTATCATTATCTGGGATCACAGGAAGACGGGTCCTCAGGACTAGACCCATAAAGGGCCTTAAGAAAATACTGTGAGAAATTTGCCTTATGTAAGTATCTAAGCCAGCTGTCCCAGCAACTGAGCCATCACACCGTGCAATTAAATGTACCTGCTCATCACTGGCAATATACACAGAGTCTCCCTACTCAGATAGGAAAGACAAGCAAGATGCTACAGCTAGGTATTGACAGGGGATGCTCCAAATACATGTTGGATATGATAATTTCCAGACAACTGCCCTCTGGAGTGAAATGTATAGACATGATTTAGGCCCTTAAGCTTCCTATAAAATACCCAGGATTTCTAGGAACTTGAGACAGGTTCACAGGAAGTTCTGACTACAAATGTACACATTAAATCCCAAAGTTCTCCAGGAAAATAGACACATAAGACCTTCTTTATTCAGGAATCAAAATACTAAGTACCTTCTTGGTATTAAACCTTTAGGTGCATAGTTCAAGGATAGAGCAAGGACTGGCTAGGGCAGGTCTGGCTTTAGTTTGTTTCTCCAAAGAGATTCAAACTAATTATCATGAGAATGCCTTTTCAGACCAGGAACTGTCTTGGTCAAGGCACTCTCAAACCTACAATTACAACTGAATTAATTTAGAAAAAGAGAAAGAATAGCCGTGACTGTAGCTCATGGGCTAGGTACTTTCAAAACTTAAGTCCTGAATTCTGTTATCTACCCTGAAGACTATTAACAGACTTCGCAACAAGTGCACTCAGAACAGAAAACAAGTTGGACTTGCAAACAGGTTTCTTATCCACTGGACTACATTGCCACTCTTATGCTTAAAAAGAATAGCTGAGCCAGAGATAGAGAATTAAAACACCTGCACTACCATACACTGGTAACACTGATCCTACTTCCCAGAAGAGGTGAGGTGGAGAATTGAATTCCTTTTCCTACCCCTCCCAACACACACATAGCAAAGGAAGGAATCCAACATTTATCCCCTACATGCTAAATTGTTCTTGGAACCACTGGACAGCTGTATAAAAAGGCGGCAGGTTACTATTTTTCTGGTTTGTAAAAACAGAAGCAACTAGAGCAAGTCTGACTGAGCCCATAAAAAACATGACACAAAAGCTGACTTAGTTTGCATTTTTCATTTGAATTTAGATGAATCAGGCACTAAACTACTCAGTCCTGCCAAAAGAGATGTCACATTTGTTATATACCAAAGCAAAAGCATATGCCCAGAGAAGCTGTGGCTGTCCCATCCCTGGCAGCGTCCAAGGCCAGGCTGGATGGGGCTTTGAGCAACCTGGTCTAGTGGAAGGTGTCTCTGCCCGTGGCAGGGGAGTTGGAACCAGATGATCTTTAAGGTCCCTTCTAACTCAAACCATTCTATGATTCTATATGCTTAGAGAGTTGGACAGGAGCACAAGAATTGCCTTTTCTGAACTTGTATTTAAATATCTAAATTTGCACATTACAAAATCAAAAAAGCAAAGACCAAAAAAAAAAAAAAACAACAACAACAACAAAAAAAAAAACAAAACAAAAAAAAAAAAAACAAACTAAAAAACCACCACCAGGATTTTCACGAAGTTGCAGCTGTTTCTGAAACTCCAGCATTAACTCTGTGTTCCGGTACCCAGTTAAAAATTGATTAATTAATGATACTTCCTTATCTCAGTTAATCTACAATAAAAACTAGCTGATTGCAAAGCACTCTGATGTTGTTTGTCGCAAAAGGTATGGCCTTGACCCTACAAAACTCCAAGAATGTAAGTAACTGTTGTAAAGACAGAAGTGAAGTTTCACAATGAACACAAAATTAAGCAAACTACTGCTTCTGCATAAAACTCTATTTCCTTTAAATGAGACAGAAAGTTGCCAGTGCACAGCTAAATGCCTTGCTTGTGGTTTGGAACAAAAGACATCAACTCTGAAAATGTAATAAGGAAATTACAACAAAACACAAAAGAAACCCTGAAACCCCAAACACTTAGTAACTAGTGTTTTCCAATTGGCATCCTAATCAAAGATCTCACACCACGTGTCTCCACACCTCATTTCATAACCACCAAAACTCCATTTCTAAGAAGAAATTGTTGAAATTTTAGGATGACAGTTGATGTCAGCAAAGGTTCCTGAATAATAACAACTAATACTTCAGTATCACTTCTGCTAACATGACCTTCAGCTTATTGCCCTATATTCAGATAGGCACTTCACACATAATTGCACAGGAGCCTTCTATAAAAGTTACTTCACTGCAGCATTCTGCAATGTTGCACTTGAAAGCAACTATTTCATCATCACTGGAAAAAACCAACCTTTTTCCATACATGCCTTTTGGGGCTTTTTTTGTTTTGTTTTGTTTTGTTTTAAGAAAGAATTGACTACTTGTTTCAGATATAATGCCCTTGAGTTCTGCCTCACACCCTTTTCATAGAACTAAATGTAGGCATGTCCTGGAGTACCTTACTGAAAACAATCAGTATCAGAAACCAATGATGTGTACAGATTCAGTTAAAACACTAACAGAATATTCTGACATCTTAGAAAACCTTGTTCCAATCTCAGTCATTAATCACTACTTTGTGGATGTTTCCAGTTGAGTGGACAGATCTCTTGCTACTGATACATAGCAAGTGCTTCCAGCTTTGTAAAGCTCATCACAAATAATATACTTCAGTGTCATGAAAAATTATACCTTGAAGAATATTTACAATGTGATAACATACCTTTTAATAATCTTTAGCACTGATCCTGATCTACTTTTGATGAGACAGAAACTGATGGAGTCCTTGAAGACTGAAGAGATATATTTTAAAACAAGCTAACGTGTTTCATCACTGTAATGTATGTTTTCCAAATGTTTGTTTATTTATTTGTTTGTTTATAAGAGAAAGACAACTTTGCTGCCAAACTGGATGTAATTCATGTTATTCTTTTGGGGCTTTCACTTTTGTGACCTTTTTATTTCATATAATATTTGTGAAGAAACAAAGACATTCACAGTGTATGTGGTAGTACGCATGTAAACAGAGACTTTGTCATTCACAGAAACATCATTGCAAAGGTATTAGAACCACATTAGATACTTCACAGATGTACACATGTAATTTTGGTTGTTCTTACCCTGTGAACTGAAGGTTTACTTTAACAGCCTGATTCTTCTACAAAACAATGTTTCTGTAAAGTTTTGTAAAGAAATTTCTCTGCTCTAGTCAATATTCATCATAAACCTCTTTTTATATACACTCAGATACCTGGTAAAATATAATGTATCATGCATGATAAGATGATTCAAACATCACTTAATTGACCTAAAGACTACGATTTTAAAAGACCAGGTTAGTCAGGCCCAAGGATGGTTAAGTATGTACTTAATAAGCATGAACCACATCTGGTTTCAGCCACAGGAAGTTTAAGTAAGGCAGGAATCAGAAGTATATTTGCTTTATCTTACAGGGGTGTTTTTCTTGACACCTTCAGCATCACAGGTTCTAAGGGAGCACTACTCTGATAGAAGCTTTACAAATAAATAAAATTAAATAGAAAAAGGGGCTAATATACAGCCTTATGTAATATTAAGGGGCTAATATACAGACTTATTTTCTACAGATTTGTGTCTTGTACTTGAGAAAAGCACTGACTGAAACTTCTGCGGAGAATCTGTGAAGGCTTGCACTCCCATCATCCACACTCCCTGGCTCTAGCAGCATTTGAGAGCAGTTGCAGCTTCTTTCCCACTGCAGCACCACTGGGGGACACCTCGAGGGACCTCACCTTTACCTGGATGTTTATAAAACTTTAGGAACAGGTTACATTTGGGATCATTCTCCACTATCACATCTGGCTAAAATGAGCCCAAGTGGGAGAGGCAGGCAGAGAGCGATCCATGCAGACCCACTTCCTTAAGAAACTTTAAAAAAGGGTCCAGGCCAACCTGGAAAGGGAAGCTATCCCAAATGGACTGAAGTGAGCTAAAAGCCCCCAGTTGTTCAGGCAGAGACCTCGTGCCAATGTTATGGTTTTACATCACCTGCTCCCATTTCAGTCACTATGTTCACTACTCACAGGTTTCCTCCCCTCCCTGCAATGCAAAAGACCCTCCAGCAACAAAGAGGGGAACCAGCACCCAGGAAAAACCTGTGGCATGTGAGCCAAAGCCAGAAAAATTATTTGCTCTTTCCAGGTGGCAGTGTTATGTCTAGCATTGTCACATAAAACATGTTCAGGCTTCTATATTGTCTAATAGAGCACACTGTGCCCAGGCGTTGGTATTGGCTCCTTCTTCCCTTTTTATTTGAAGTTGTGAGAAAGAAAAAGCGACAGAGACTTTGCTTGTTAGGAAAGGCTTACAAGGAACTGTTTCCAGTACACTCACACACTGAGCAAATGCTGAACACCCAAAAAGCCAAACAGAAAGAATCCTTGCTCCGAGAGCATTTCCCCTCAGCTCCCCACCACCCCGCTGTGTTTTCTCAGTTTACAGTGAAATAACAGATTAACTACTTGAGCAATTTACCAAAGGTTGCTCAAATTCTGTCATAAACACATCTGTCCAGGTCCAGCGAGGGTTTATGACACCTGACAGACAGAGCCCAATCCGGGTGCTGAAAAGCCAGCAACAACAACAACAAAAGAAGCGAGATCTCCTCATTCGGCACCGCGCTGCCCTCGGACCTTCCCAGAGCTGACTGGCGCCCAGCGCCAGGCCCCCAAAGCCCGACAGAACCCCCTGCCCGGCCGCTGCCCGCCCTGCCCGCTGCCCCAGGCAGCACGTGTCCCGCCGTGGCCGGGGCTCCCACCTGAAGAAAAGTTTGGAGAAGATGTTCGCCTTCTCCAGGGGGGACCTCTGCATGGTGCCTGGTGCGGTGCGGGGCGGTGCGGAGCGCAGGGGACCAGCGGCAGCCGCTAGTCGCTGACACCTTGCTCGTTCACCCGCTCCGCTCCCGCGGCTCTCCCACCTTATCCGCTCGGCCCGCTCCGCTGTCCCCGCCTGCCGCTGCCCCTGCCCCTCTCCACGCCTCTGCGTTGCCCAGGTTCAAAAGCGGGAGGGCTGGGGACCCGGCCGCGCGCTGCCGCCTCCGCCGCTGCACCCCCGGCACCGCGCCCCGGGCGCGCCCCGTGGCTCCCCCCGCTTCCCCTCGCTGCCGCCCTCTCCGCCCTAGCTCCCCGCCGGCTCTCGGCCAGCCCGTTAACTCCACCTGCCGACTCCGCTCAGCGAGGCACCTCGCGGTGGGTCACCAGCGTGCCCCCAGCGTGCCCCCAGCACTGAGCCCCTCGCCCGAACGGGGGCCGTGGGGCAGAAGCCGCCGCTCCAGACGCGCCACCCGCCACCGCTGCGGGGCAAGGGGACAGCGCAGCGCCGAGAGCCGAGGAGCCCCGCTGGGGCACGGAGCACCCTCGGCCCCTCGAGCGCGCAGTTACCTACGGCCGAGCCCCCCCCGGTTCACCGGCAGCCAGCTCGCAACCTCCGGGGCCCGGAGCCGGATTTAACGGCCACCTAGGACCAAGCCAGGAGGCCCCAGAACCCCACATGCTCCCCGGCTGCCCCTACACCTGTGCGCAGCCCCTCGGGGCAGGGGCGGGCGGTGAGCCCGGGGGAGAGCACATGTGCACGGCAAGGGCCATCATACTCACTGCAAAATGCACCCGCCTCAGTTTTGCGAGTTTTCTGTCAGACACAGCTACCTGGGCCGAGGGAAATTGGGACTGGAGGTGCATCCTTAAGAAGTTTAGCCCAAACACCCAGGTTTAACACTAAAGCTGTTTCTGAAGCATTATACACACTCTGCAGAAACAAAATCACTGCTTTCGGAGCGCACAGCAGAAAGCATGCTTAAGACAAAGACGACAATAAGCCGGAAAAAGAACTTGTGATTTAATTCTGTATAAGACAATTTTATTTAATGCTTTATTGTGATATTTACAGACTCCAGTTTCCTTTCACTTTTGCAACCTAAAAAAAACACGGATGGAAAAGGCCACGGTCTCCCGGGCACGCAGCCGTCCCCTCTCAGCTGGTCTGTAAAGGGGCAAAAGCGCTTCTCTACGGGCTTAGAGACCACGCTACAATTTAACCAGCTGGTCCTCTGCAAACTTCGCAGACGTTTTTTATTTCTCCACCTCCCGCTACACCCCGCTGTGTTTTCCTCAAGAATTTCTCTGCCTTGGCAATCCTCCCTCACTGACTGTGGATAGCCAAGAAGTGCCCTCTTACCCTGTCACCGCACCGGGTCCTTTGTGTCTCAGACCTCCCTCGGATCCTTCCCGATTCTGCTTTATTAATGACAAAACCAGCAAGAGACGGGGGCAGGCAGGACTCCAGGAAACTGTCCGCGCTCTATCGTGCCCTCCGACAATACAGCGCGGAGAGGCAGGGCCGAGTCCGGCCGCGCTCCACCGCAGCGGCGTGCAGCCCTTCCGCATCCGCCACCTAGCGGAGCCCGGCCTGGAGCACCCCGCACCGCACCGCACCGCGCACCGCACCGCACGCTGGCCTTCAGGAGAAGCCGGGAGCAGTCCCTTCGGGCGTTTGGTGCCGGTCCCGCCAAGAAGGCACCTCCCGCCGTTCCCTGACGCTGCTGGTTGGTGCTCAGGATGCTCAAGAAGGAGCTCGGATCAGGATTCTGACCCCTCCTTATGCTAGAACTGGGGCAAGGTCGTGATCCCACATGCTCTATCCACCTCTGAAAGAAGCTAGCTCTCTGGCGGTAGGCTGTGGCATACAGATCATAGAATCACAGAACCACAGAGTGGTTAGGGTTGGAAGGGACCTTAAAGATCGGCTAGTTCCAACCCCCCTGGCACAGGCAGGGACACCTTCCACTAGACCAGGCTGCTCAAAGGCCCATCCAACCTGACCTTGAACACTTCCAGGGATGGGGAAGCCACGACTCCTCTTACATCACCTAAGTCTCCAAAATTCTTTCACACCATTAGAAAATGGTGAAATGCTAATTTAAAGACAGACTGGAAACTGACTCTTCTGAGCAATAAATACACCCCACACCCCCCAGCCCCCACCCACACCCCCCCACTATGGGCTTTTTCCCTTCCTGGCCTTTGGATCTCTGGTGCAGGTGAATAAAGCAGGAGCTGAGCACAGGATTAGACTTCTTAGTAGTTTACATTAGAAAGTGAAGTATGTTAGTCATTTAAAACCTTTCGTGGATCTGGTCCAAACTGCTTAAAATGTCAATGTCTAATGGAGCATTTTTTATATCAGTATCTCCTTGAGCTGACTTACAAGCATTTTTAGCAGATTTGGGACTAACAAAGACATCCCATCAGTCACTGCTGATTATGTAATTTTTTTCCCTGAAAATTCCACCACCTTTAATATGCCAAGTTCTCCAGATCTGTAATTTTTAACATTTCTTCTCTACACTTAGCATATTTCTTTGCCAACTTCCTTAAGTACCAGCTATGGCTAAGTTCAGCACCACCAGAACCCAGGGAGTGATTTTTCTCCTGCTCTGTGATCCAATAGTTTTGCAAATAACTCAGCTACTTTCACACAAACACACACACACGCACCCCCCAGTCACAAACTCCTAATTAGTTGCATTTTACATAATTATTTCTTGTCATTTTTCTCAACTGCTTCCACTAGTACATCTCCTTGCCCCAGTTTCTTAAACTGAACATTTTGTAGTTTCAGAGCTACTGTTCTTCCTAATCTTCTCAAAGATCGTGAACATACTCACCTGACATGAATGCAAAACTTGTTGTTAGCATTACTGTGAGTAGGAATAAACCGTAATATTTCTATTCTCTCCAGAGACTGGACCTCCAATTTCAGAATTACCTATGAATTTCATTTACATTATTTTCTTTCACTTCCACAGAAATGCAGCTTGCGATGATAACAGCCACATTATCCTTTAACTGTGTCCACACCCACCATCTATCTAACTTTCTGAGGACAACGTGGTGAGGCTGAGTTAGAGCCAACGGCATGAGAGCAGAACAAGTACAGACTGGTTACCCGTGACCTCACTGCAGGAACTCTGACTACTGCACTTGCATGAGGGTACTTCAACCCGGTGAGATCCAGCACACTGTGCTCAGCCTGAAGCCGCACGCGTGGGAAACAGGCTGGCTGGTTAGATGCTTTCATGTTCACAGCATCTCTGAGAGATTCTTACCCTGGCCTCCCTTGTGCACTTGGGTACACATTCACATTGCCCTCCAGGACCACCAGATTGCATGAAAAACTCCTTAAAGTCTAGCTGACACCAGTGTGGTATATGAACTTGGAGAAAGAAAACTCACTTAGTGATGGTGCTACAGGAGGTAAGGATACGCACCGTATGGCATAGGGCAGGGCAGGAGAAAGGCAGGGCAGGGGGAAGACAGGCTTTACCTGCCACAGAGTCACCACTGAAATTCTGCAATCCTTTTCCTAGGTACAGCAACACATTAGACCTCTGGGGATTTCTTTTGGTTTTATCCAGCTGCTGATTTTCAAGAAGGGTAGAAAAAATTAATTACATTTGAATCTTTTATTAGCTAATTTCAATGGACAAAAGGGTAGAAATTATTAGTAGAAAGAGAAAGCATGATCATTTTAAATACCATCTCTGTAGAAAATGAAGCTAAGTAGCTGCAAAGTAACACTTCAAGTCACTGGTTTCTTTGTTGTTGTTGTTTTGCGTTAAAAACTCACTGTTTTGTTCAGTCTTACAATTTCCATCCTCTGAAAACTTCGTTCTTTAAAATAGGCCTGACAAAAACCAAGCAAACAACCAACCAACCAAACAAATGGTCCTTTGCTTGCAGGGACATGGAGAGAGAAAACAGGTATCAAGGTGAAGTTTATTTTCTTTGTTATGAAGTTGAAGCAGCCAGACCTGTCAATCAAATTACTAGCCAAATCCGCATTTTTTTCCCCGAATCTTTTAATTTACTGTAAACTAGTTCAGTTGCAATGTTTTATTCAACCCAAAAGCAGAATAGTCTATTCTCCACATTTGTTTTTAGTAAAAGCAGGGAACTTGCTCCACAAACCTGACAATGGCCTTTCCCCAAAGGTTCCCAGTGCCCAACAGGACTCTAGTACACCTGGCTTCACTTCCTCATACCAAGTGATTTAAATAATGGTGGGAGGTCTTGCTTCAAATCCTTTTAGATGAATAACCTTAAGATGTGGGTGAGGTATAGCTCCTCAATATCACATGTGAGATGGGTAACTTCATCACTATTCATCCAACTATTCTTGCAGCAAAAGCAGGCTGGCCAGCTTTCCATATGGTATGGCTTTACCCTACAGTTTTCATTTACAAAAAAATGATGACCCTGACTAAAGGCTGCTCACACTCCAAGATAGAGACAACCTTAATAAAGGACTCAAAAGAGTAAAGCATAACAATGAAAGAAATTTGCCAATTAGAGTTATCAGTATATATATAATTTAATAGTCAACAAAGCATTCTATTTGATGGCTTACAAATATCTACTTTTAGATGTTGAGGATCCCACAGTACTCTCTAGTTGTGGATAAATTTGCAAAACTTGTTTTTCATATATCTTGTCAGTTTGCACTGGTACTACTACGAATTCCAAAGAGCTTCTCTATTCCCACAAACTATAATGAAAACTGAATCATAACCAAGAAAAAAGCTACAGCAGCATTCATTTTAAAAAAGTAAACTATTCACAGATATTTACCAGGCAAACAGATTTTGAGATGGCATTCACAATGCTTTTAGAATATGGATGGACAGAATATTTTATTTTCAGATGCAGAAGATGCCAGCCTGACAGCCACGGGATCAGTTGCTTCCATAAGCAAAATCTGTATCACAATGCATTGTCTTAATATGGCCAGAATTGCTTCAGCCAATGCTTTCAGTATTTGCAGGTTAACATTCTTAAATCCATGGGCAGCAGAGACATTTGTCAAGCAGAGCCTTGTATGCTTTCCCATGCTACATCATCAGTATTTGACTATGTCAATTCAACACATGGTCTTAATAAGTCCTGAAAGCAGTTTGATAATCCAGGGAAACTAAGCAAATCTTCTACCAGGCGTGTATTTCTGTGATACAAGATACAGAGCTAGGAGGTGAAGTACTGTTAAAATACCAGGCCTTTCATTCTGGACAGGCAAAATGGGCAGAAGACCACATTTTGATAAGCACTTACATGGAGATCATGAAAGGGAAAACAGCAATGAATGCATCACAGGCCTGATGTAAGAACAGAAGGGCTGTGTGTTGGTGTTTAGTGCAACTCATACTGAATTTGCAGAGGTTGATTCTACAGACTCTCCAGACCAACTTCTTCAAAGCACTTCAAGTTGTATATAATTTTCAACAAGAATTATCACACTAGAAGGAACTATCAGACAAAAGTCAGACATGTTCATATGCTGCCATGTGGTTTATGAAATCAGTAACAACTGCAAGAACACCTTTTTAAACTGGAAGGAATTTTTAAGCTTTTTGAAATTGTTGATGCACAATAAGGGAAATGAAAATGTGTCACTCCATTCAGAAGCACAGGATTCTGTGACAACCCATTTCTATTTGCACTGATGGATGAACTCAGTGCGTCAAAACCAGTAACAACTTTTACATCTGCTGAAGTGTCATCTTGATCTGCCTTACTATCAAAGTACTCACTGAGGTCTTGCTGTCTAAGCTTTCATAGAATAAAGTTCTCAAGGAACTAGAATCTGAGAAGAAGAAGTTTAGACTGTGGCCCTGATCACATAAAAAAGCCATACTACTCATTTTTAAGCATGAGTTCTAAAAGATTTGTTAAAATGGTGAAAGTCCTGCTTGTAGTAACCCTCATAATACCAAGATGTGCGTAGGGTTTCATCAGTTTGGACACAGCTTAATCAGAAATGAGAACTTTCCTGACAGATAGGGCATCTGCCTTAAAACAAAAAAGCCCAAACCAAACCAAAGCACATTCAAACTATTAAAAAAAAAAAAAAGTAGACACTGTTGAAAAATACTGCAGCTAATAAAAAAAAAATAACTTTGAATCAAGATGATGCAGCAATATAACAGAACAGTTATTGGATGTAGGCGCACACTCTTGCACTTTACACTTGGTAGGACATATTTGGTTCTTCGGAAGCTGTAGGAGAAAATGAGCTGAAGAGAAAGTTTTCTGAAGACTTCAGGGTTTGTTTGCTTTCAGTCTAGAATAAACATGAGAGGAGTTAAGAGCCTGAGAATCCAAGTCTGACAAGCTTGCAAGGTTTATGTTTCCAAAGATAGCTTTAACTTCTTCCTCTTCCTACTGTCATGTAATAATCCTAGAACAATGATATTATTAAGGTTAAGGGGGCAAACATCCAAGACTGATACCTTCTATGACTCAATAAAAGGCACATGCCGGCAGTCTTGAGCAGTTGAGCAACAGAGATTATTGAATCACCTAGAGCATAACAAAAAGTGCTTACTTATTTACAACCATTGAAAAGAGAAAGAGCTTGAGTTCCTGACAAAGAACTGAGACTGATATCTTCTTTACTGGAATCTTACTGCAAAGATCATGCGGCATTAACTCTGCCCTGTGACTCTATGCACTGCAATGAAACCTTAGCCTACTGCTTTTTAAAAGTGTGCTTAGTATGGTGTATTTTAGGCTATTCTCCCCTGAAATAATTCCACATGTATCCAAATATTTTCTAATCTTAATAGAAAAAAATTGAAGCAAACACCACCTTTACTCAAGTTACAAAAGAACTATAAAACTTGGTCTTTTTTTCTAGTCTTGAAATAGCCCAAAATTGCTTCTGTGACTGCCTCTTCAGTAAGGAAGTTGCCTCAATCTTCAGATTAAACATTAAAAAACGTTAAATAAAATGAGAAAATAGAGAGGGATGACCACCCCCTAACAATACTCAAGGACACTGAGCAAACTGTGGGAGTAAAGGGGCAGACAGTGCTGCACATGAAGACAAAGGTTCAGGCAGCATAAAATCCGCCTTCTCCATGGAGTTTTCTCAGCATTCTCAGCCCACATTCATCCCACTTCCAGAGGACATGGTGACATTCAGGGTAGTAGGTTAAAGCCCTGTGTTTAGCCAGGCTTCAGAAACCCTATAATGTTTTCAAGTACAAAAGAAGGCCTGGGCTTGCTGACTGACATTTTCACACAGGTTTTTCTCCCAGCCAAAATGAAAAGTGATGTCTTTTTTTCCTAAATATCAGCTGACAGCAAAATATGATGAGTTACTGAGTTTAATGAAAAACCTCTTACATTGGGCACAATGGAAAATTTATATTAGGTGAAAGTGTTTCTCCCCATACGAACTTGCAGCTACTTGTGCTAAACCAAACAGGTGCAGGGGTATTTTAAATAGTTAAGATCTTCTGAGGCTAAAAGCAAGACCTTTGAATTTGTGTAAACTTACTTAAAGCTGCAATTCACAGAATTAACAGTAAGAGAAATCCACATTCCATTGCTATGGCAGCCTAATGCCCTTTTTTCCTTTACAAAAGACTTTGTGACTTTTCTGCTAGAAAAAAGTTTACATTACAGGAAGGAAAGAATCGCTCTAGCCAATCACAGCACAGTGCTGTCAGTAACAAAGAAGTTATCAGCCTTTAAAAAGCTGCCCGCAGAACTGGTTATAAAAAACATTCCTCCACTTAAGAAGGAACCCCTCAGATTTAAGAATTCTGATTACATTTGTTAATAAAAGTTGCTAAACCACTGGAACATGAAGCTTGATCATCACACCCAGCCTGCCACTGTTGCAAGTAAACCTACCGATGGTACAGGCCAAGAAACACTTCCCAGTGTTCTAAGAAAATTAAGGCTTGTTTTAAAATACTGGCTAACACCAGGAAAAATAGGGGGCAAGGGATGTTAACGGCATATAAAGCAACTGAGACCCTTGACTTTTCACTCAGTTATTTACTAAAGAAACAAATTTCACATACTGAGGATATAACAGCTGAAAAGGAATAAGAAGCTGGTCAACCAACAATTAAGGAGCTTTGCAAAGACTTAAAAAGGTGATGAAATTTATGCTCCACTGAAGTTCTGACTATTGACTTGAACTACAGCCTCCCACACTGTAAGAGACCTAGCTGGGTGATTATTCTGAGATGAGTCTTCTGAGTTTGCCCTCCTAAAGCTGTTCTGCTTGAAGAGTGAAGTACCCACAGTCATGAGCTGGTCAGTGGAACCCAAGTTCCAATCTTCTATTTGAACTCTATCTTTCAAATGAGGAATGCCGGGTTTTTCTCCTGAAAGGAGAAGTACACTTTGAAAGAAAAAAAAACAAACCAACCAGACAAAAAACCCTAAAAACAAAACACCAAACCAAACCAACAAACAGACTTGCCAGGTGTCTCAGTTTCTTACCACAGCAGAATGGGAGAGTGGATAATTTCTTTGGTAGGAGGCTGGAGAGAGCTGGTAACAATGGGTTTTGATAGAAAATAAGGAAAAAAGATTAACAGCATTGAGCATTGATATGACAGATTCAAACAGTTGTAGGAGTTTATGGGAGAAAGTATTTTTATATTAGACTCTAAAATCTGCAGAGGCTCTTTTAAAATTCATTTTTGTTTTCCTACCCAGGGGGTTGTATCATCAGATAGCTACAACAAGGACTATTACGCTGCTTCATGTCAGCTTTAAGTGGACAAACATTACCCAAATATAATTACCTCTCAAAGCAGCCAATATTCACAATATTTTTTAAGTAGAGGTATACACAAAAATAATTATAAATCAAACATTAATTTTATTCTTTAAGAAATTGAAAACATTTGCAGATACAACACTTTTATTTCCAACTGCATTTATTGGAGAAATTAAAAATAGGAAGCTAACTCTATCCTTGGGTAGACTTCTCCCTTGCTGGCATACAAAAACTTAATTTACACTTCCTTGTGCCAGTATGAAAGGAACAATATGATCTATTCATACGCTCTAATGGGTTATAAATTAGTACAACCATTGAGGGAAAGAACCAGCTGTGGGTCTAATTGTAGACGGCACAATGAAACAGGAGGGGATAACACAAGGCGTAAGTCTAAGATATGAGATAGAAACTAGCAATTAAAATATTTCACTATATTGTACAGAAATGTAACAATTTCTCATCAAATACTTGTTTCAGCCTCAGATACAATGCAACAATAGAACTTAGAGAACAATTTAAAAAAACATATATTGGAAATTACAGAAAAGCAAAGACTTTCAAGCACTTCTGTTTACACTTTTGCATAATACATAAGAAAGAGGAAATGCTTTTATTATTCAACACAGAATTAAGCTGTGAAAGTCAACAACCCATGACTTTGTTAAGCTTACAAGGACTCAGTACAAAACCAGATATTTACACAGAAAAGGAAATATTTAATGCATTTACATTGGTCATTTATCAAAATCTGAAATGCCTTTGTCTTCAGACAATCTCTATTTATACGAATTTAGAAGCCAACATGTGGTACATGCAGTCTATCACAAGACATTCTGCTACTGTAGCTTTACTCTTTTTGCTGCGGCATCCTGTACAGGATCCTGGCTGAGGTTGGCAAGCACAGTAGATTGGTCTGTCATATGCATTTGCCTGCATGTAACCAAACAAGTTTTTATTGACACAGATTAAAACAATCTTATTCTGACAGAAATACAGTACTGCTCTAGACTCTCCTTTTAGAGCTACAAAATAAAGAACAGCATCTGATTAACAGCAAGAAAACTAAAAAACAGAAACACTTATGCATCCATTGGCCATACAATAATTTCATTTTTGAAATCACAAATAAGAGATATTTTCAGTTTATTTACTCTATTACCTTCTAAGTTATTTTCCCTATTATTGTGGTGCTACAATCAGCTAAACCAGGATTCTTCTGAACACACACATAAAAAAATTGTACTCTCTTTCCTCAAACTACTTCCAGTTTGAAGTGAAGATACAACAAATGAGACAAGCTTTCAGACAGTGAGAAAACCTGCAACAAGAAGGGGCAGCAGCATGCGTGTTAAAGACCTCTCTTTGAGCTCACCCTTTTCCCAACATCAGCCAGCTTTTTACTTCTTCGAGAAAAGCAGACCAAACATGCTTTTGAAAGCGAAGGTACACCCAGTCCTTCCACACCTGGGAGGGTAGAAGGATGCCCGGGGTGTAGAAAAAGGAAGAAGTCATAAAGAGAAGTAGACATTTGTGGGTTTTAGAAAGAAAAGGTTAAACAGGTGTAGTGTGATTTCTTACCTCCTTCCTTAAGAGATGAGATAGTTAAGAACACCAGTAAAAAGACCAAAGCTGTGAAAAACAGCTGAAGGTTGTGTTCCCTGAGCTCCACAGGTGCTGAGGGGAGAGCAGAAACACTGAACATTAGAAGAAAGGGAGTAACAGAAATAACTAATTTTCATTCTTCAAAGATTAAGTCAGGAATAGAAATTAAAAAAAAGAATTTTTAAATGGATACCATGCTGAAAGATACAGCTAAAACTCTACTGGTATGGCAGACACACCTCATTTCATGCATGTATTGATGGAAAAAAACGCACCACAAAACAGCAAAAAAAAATCCCCAGCAAAACCAAAGCTGAAACCCAACATATCTGTCTTGGAACATCATAAGAATTCTGAATACTGAACATATGAGAAGGAGGCTTTCCTAAGCCATGAGGCATTTCTTTACGACTCGAACACCTTCTTGTCTAACTACAACTGTCTGTATTCTACTACAAATGCCTGAGGGGAAACTCAGAGGCTAGAACATCAAGTGCCTACACCCAGTCTAACATGTTCCCTATATCCAATGAACTTGAGTTGGTAGCTTGTCATAAACACTCTGCTTCAGCAGACAGGAACAGCAAACAGATTCCATTACAAAAAGAAGTCAGCCCTTTAAAAGCAAACACAGAAAGTGTAACTTACCACTATCCAGACATAGCTGGCCCTCAGCAAAAACCTTTAACACCAGAACAAAAAGCTGATCTAAAAATCAGAGAAGAAATACCCTCTGTACCTCATGAGAAGGGAATGATGGAATTTTCTCTTCAGGTCTATCAGTTGTAAATGCATAGAGACCAACTGATTCCCACTTGGGATACCCCTTGGGAATATATCCATGAGATATTAAATTAAAACTGGTGTGGGTCAGTGCTGCCCAACAGGGGAGCAGCTACTGAGTGAGATTTCCCTGCCCGATCCATGATTTTCAGGAAATGAGTTTCTATTTAGAAAAATATCCTTTGTGTTCTTCTAGGAGGTTGACATTTTTTCGGAATCATTCAGTCTAACTGGAGCCAGGATCCACACCCATCAGAGGCTTGCAAAACCCAGAAGACACCAGATATAATTTATCTAATAGGGGCCCTCAGATCCCACTTCCTGCAATTTTATATATTTTTTTAGTACTGAAAGAATGAAGGCACAGAAAGGTAAACAATAGCCTATGTAGCCAAACCAAATGGGATGTTTCCTAAGGTTCCTACTGCTGGAATTCAGTAACAGATAAAGCACATGATGCAAACACCAGCCTAATCAATCACAAATCTCTTTTTTTGCCTTTTAATCATCTCTGGATCAATTAGATCTACTACTCCCACATACCATGACTTTGATTAAATTTATTCTAAACCAGCAGTTTCAACGCTGTTAACTGAACACTGCATTACCAAATGAAAAACACTGCCTTTATACTTAATCTGTTGTTCTCATTACACTTTTGTCATCGTTGTTTTGATCATTAACTGTATCACTAGAAGAGGCTTAATAATTATTCATTGCTTCTAGAAGCCTTAGCAGAAAATTCTTCCTTATTCCTCAGGTATACTGGAAAAAAATACAAATCTTTTTATACCATTACCTGTTGAAAGCTTTTAATGTAAGAGATACTTGCAGTTTTAGTGGAGCCTCCCAAAAAGCACTGCAACAAGTACAGCAGTGAGATTAACAACTCAATAGAGCAACTGGATGTTTAGGTTGACTGATCATAGCATGAGAACCCATCCGTACTGGAAACCAGCCTCTTGCCAGAGCTAGTCTCTAACAAAATGCAACAAGACATATGCTACTGTTTTGCAGAAAAACTCCCCAAAGCAAGATCTGTATTTATCAGATTGTGCTCAAATTTAACACAGTTCCTCACTGCATCTGCTGGTAACTTATTACACATTAAATACTTCTGGTAATTCATATTATGCATTCAAGTATGAAAATATTCCTTCTGTCCCTTTATAAAAAGTTTTAAAGTATCAGGAAGACCTTTCTAAGGTGTTTTTTATATATAGGAAGTCAGGTATTTTAAAGTCTATTTTAATGTTGTGGTTGAAATGGTTTTTTTTGCACTTGTATAGTTATATTGGTAAAATAAAATTAGTGTAATAAATTGGGAAACTGAATCTTCTATTAGTGAACAAATTAAAGAATAACTGTTTGACAGTATTGAACTACATGCTTCCTCCACATTTACAAAACAATCATCGCTGCAGCAAAACTTGAATGTCTAACAATTTCATCCACAAAATGTTACACATAATATATTACATTTGAACATACATCACCCATTGCCATTGAAATTGGCAGATACAGGTTCCAATTTGCAAGCTCATGAATACCTATTTTTTTCAATTCTTTCCAGATGAGACATCTTTGTGACTAGATAGGAAAAAAACATATTAAAACCTTTCAGATATAAGAAAAGGAATAGACAACAAAGGTGCTTGTTTGTTCACTACTACAAACAGGAACAGTATTTTACAGAACGATAAATTTAAGAGTCATGCCCAAAGTTTCAGAACCAATAAATCTGTAATGCAAGCAAAATGATCTTCATAAAGAGGAGAAAGTGTGTGAAATTATACATAAAAAATACACAAGACAAAAGACATCATATAAGTGATGTGAAATAATACAATGTGAAATAAGGCAAGATTGAAACACCAAGTTTCCAAGAAGGAAAAGAGATAGATAACCAAGGGCACAAATAGGAAGCATGAATACTCCAGTAGTTCTGTGGAAATACTCTGGGAATTCAGATTGTATAATTCAACAAATGCGGGTAAAATGCAAATGGAGTTGTGAAATGTATTGAAAGAAGTGGGGTATATAGACCATATAAGGTAGTTTCCCTGTGGGTTTAGCACCAGGGTTACAGTTTATTGGGTGGTACAATACATGAAAGACATTGTGGCCTAGAAGAAGACCTAAAAAGTGATGCACTTATTTTCTTTATCCTATAAGACATAAATCTTCAAATACATCTAAAAATGACAGTTAATGCTCCTATCTACCAAAGACAAAAACAACAGTAACATGTAATAAAGAGGATGAGAAAAGCACTCCTAAGGGTAAGGAAGTGCTGCAGGTCTTCCTCTCAAGAAAAGTTACTCAAAATATCTGTCAATAAAGTTACAAGTGTATTGCATTTTGTTTCAGTGCAAGGGTTGGGCTAGATGGCTTCTTGAGGTCTATTACAGAAAGTTAATATCACATTTTGAGAATTATTCTTCCCTTCAGTGTCAGTTATGATATTGTGTCAAGTGTATGAACCCATCCTCACATAAAGTCTTGTTACAAGCTTCAAGACAAAATGATGCAATCCCATTCTTACCCCGGCACAAATCCAGAAATTGCATGCATGCATCCATCAGAGCCCAGATTTAGTCCACCACATCTCAATTTACTGCCTTCATGTATCCCATTTACCGAATTAATGACACAATGCACTCTCAACAGGAAATTCTTTGTTCTTACCCTGACACTGGATTCACTACGCCACCTTTTGTTCCACAGATCTGGAGAAGAGTTAGAAGCAAAGTACCTTGGTACCAATCCAGGATAGATGAAAGTCATGTTGACTGGTCTAAATAAGCATGCAAAAGGGGAGTTGTAATGGCATATTCTGTGAATACATACATACACAATATCTATTCTTAAGCATTATGGTCCCTGTTTTATCTGGGCTCTGCCTTTCTGAAATTGTCAGTTAACAGCCATCACATAGAATCAACTAGGCTGGAAAAGACCTTTAGACATGAAATGCCTCTTTGCTGCTCACTGCGATGCAGTCTTTTCCACACCATGACTGGCAGCTTTTAATCTCAAAGCTGTAACACTAGAATGTGTTACAAAATTATCATCAGATGTCAAGATCAAGTAAAACAAAAGACTAGTTTGTTAACACATAAAATAAAAAGGCCTGAATAACAAGTAGATGTTAAACAGAAGTCATATTTACACACCAAAGTAGGAACAATGGAAGCGGGAAAAAAATGATAAATTAATTCTAAATTATTTGAAAGCATAAACATGTTTAAAACTGTTTCCAGATGTAACAGAGAAATCAAATTCCTTTTTTCTAGGCTTTCTTCAAGCCTAAAGGCTTAAAGGGTGTCGTGGTTTAAAGCCACAAAGCTCATTCACTCACTCCCCCCCCCCCTCCTCCCTCTTTCTTTCCTCCCCCTGCCCGTCCCCACTCCCGGAGGGATGGGGAGGAGAGTCAAAAGAATGTAACTCCCACAGGTTGAGATAAGAACAGTCCAGTAACTAAGGTTTGTGTTATACAAAACTGCTATCACCAACGATAATAAGAGAAAAATAACAAGAGAAGAGAATACGATACCACTTGCCGAAACGAGCCTGACCCCCCAACAGAGCCCCAGCCCTTCCGGGTAACTCCCAGTTACCTCCCTGGGCATGACGTGCTGTGGTATGGAATACCTCTTTGGCTAGCTTGGGTCAGGTGTCCTGTCTCTGCTTCCTCCCTCATAGACTCACAAAGTCCTTGGTCAGAGTAAACATGACTTAGCAACAACTAAAAACATCAGTGTTATCAGCTCTATTCCCAGGGTGAAAGTCAAAACAAAACACTGCACCAGCTACTAAGGAGAAAAACTGACTGATACTGCTAAACCCAGGACAAAGGGTCATGTTAATTCCTTTCTTAAAAAATCGGTTTATTTTAGCAAACATTGCTGCCTGCTTTTGTAAATACTCTCCCTATGCTGTTTAGGTGATGCAGATGGGCTTAGATGAGGTCTGGATGTCATTATTTTACACTATTCTGGAAATGTTTTTCCAGCATGTATTCTTGGTATAGGACATCAAATATCCATGTAGAAAATTGTAAACTCAAACTTACTAGGATCAAAAAGAGTTTGAAAGTATATTTAATAGTCCCGAATGGGGTCAAAGCTTATAGAACAGCACTTTCCTGTACTGGCCACCTAAACCTACACACACTGTAATTTCAAGAGTTAGTTTTAGCACTAGCCCAAGAACATATGAGGTCCAATGACATTTTCTTTCCTGGTATGTCTTCCCCTACCTCTCAGCAGGTTTACTGATGGGTTTAGACCACTGTACAGAGGAACACACATCTAGGAACATGTAACAGACTACCATCCTCCACTGTTTTTTTAAACAAACATCTGGCAGGATAAAAAAAAAACAGCAGAAATCTCATGAGCTGCTCTAAATGAATGAGTGTAATATACTGTAATGTTATCTTATGATGATGAGAAAATGGCATAGTTATATTACAAATATGGAAACTAAATTTTGTTATCTCTTGGAATTGGAGTTCTCACTACAGCTGTGCCAACTACTGCCATTTCCATGGCTGACAACCAGATTTCCACTGACATCAGGTAGTGGCCTTTTTTGTACTAAGGGATAAAGAAATAGTGTAATTCTTTTACTGTTGTACTACAACAGAAAGCTACATCATACAACCTAATGCCTCTTGCACTAAAATTAATAATAATCATGCTTTTCCTGCAAGCAGGCCTACGACCAAATTATCTTATTAAGAAGAAAGCAATAAAATTTCAAATTAGATCACCTTTATCAAAGCCAATTTTCAAAGCAGTACAGTTGAGTTTTGTCAAAACACTGTAACAGGAATGGTTCCAATATGAAAAAGACCCATTAAATTAAATAGCACAGAATTGGCAAACATTGTAAAAAACAACAACAAAATTATTAAAACATTTTTAAAAATTTTACCAGAAGTGGATGCTTTGATGTTTATTAGCCTGGCACAATATGCTTCAGGAGAAGTCTTTGTGACTAGCAGGTTTTTCTTGTCTACTTGTTATAAACCTCAGTGCATTTAATTTAGTATCTCAGAATTATATAATTGCTTTAATTTGAGGATCTAAAGGTGCTTTGCAGAAGTTAACAGATTAAATAAAGTCCACACAAGTAGCACGTTGAATACCACCGGAAAAAAAAGTAATCTATTGAATATATAGTATTAAATACTCTGATGTCCAAGCATCCCCTAGAAATCAACCGAAACCTGAATGTTTCTATACATCAAACTCAAGACTCTCAATACCATCTCTAGCTAGGAAGAGAATTTCTAATGTAAAAGATCAGCAGCCAGTCATCAGTGTTTACATAGGGCACAAGTAATCACCTTACACAGAAATAACTACTACTCTATGCTTTCGAGTCATCCCAAAGTAGAACGCTGATGTTTCTGGCATATGGCATCAACTGGGCAGCCTGCAAGTGCTACCTTGGAGGTATAGGCTAGGTCCAAGTCAGGTGATGCCTTTAGTGAAGCAGGTTTAAGCTCTAAGCTGTTCAGCAGATAATAACTCTTAGCACACAGCTGACAGCACTTCCTGTCCCTATATGTCACTTCATCTGTGTCCTTTGTCCGCAACTTTACTAAGCATGTAACACTACAGCTTCATTGTGAACTATATGTATTTTCTAGAAAAAGCTATTGTGGAATGATGGAAACATCATTTTTTCATTACATTTAACCACCATGCAACCAGCTTTCTGTAAATATTTCCAGCACTATAAGCATTTGAAATAGAAAATAATTGTCTACTATGGCAGTCTCAGTTCCTCTTTTCTTCTACTCCAGACTGCCTGCTGCTATTCCTACCATCAAAACCTACTGAACATTTTTTTAAATTGTATTTTCAATACATTTACTCCTGGTTCTTTTTAAAGTTCCAGTTTTTAAAGGCCTTCTCAGTTCAGTATAAATACAGCTTAGTAAAAAATACTAAATCTATTCTTAATGTACTGATCTGGCCTTATTTTAGCCATAGCAATGCCTAGAGATGCATGTTGTGTTTTTAATGTTAACTTGTAGGGAAAAAAGTCTGTAAACATAACTCCTTTTTTGTTTCCAAAAGCCCTATAAAAACTGGTTTGCAGCAGTCTCATCACAAGAAATCAAGTGATGGGGGCGGGGGGGGGAAGAGTGAATTAAAAAAAGAACAGTCAAGGAAAGGAAACATTTTAGAAGTTGTTTACATGAATTTCTCTCTCTTCAAATTTGTTACTGATGTAACAGAGGGCTCAAGGAAACTTACTACAAGATGGAGAAAATCTCACAAGGTCTTCCAAATAGCCAGTACTACTGAGCTGCACAGGAGTCTGCCTTGTTCACTGGCCTCCCCTTCTCTTCCTGTTATAGGGAACCTCCTCTGCCCTCAGCTTAGTAGAAATCAAACATTACCTCTGCTCTCAGTACAAAGACCGTGCCTCTTTCCTCCTTTGGATAAGTTTACATGGAAACTTAATGGGTATGGTATAATTAATAGCTTCCTTTCTTGCTGTGATACTTTTAAAAATTAAGAAAGATCAACTGGAGAGGCAACAGACTCTCCCATGTAAAGAAGGGAATGAAATAAAATGCCTTGTTCTTCAGAGCTGCAATGGAAAGCATGGTCAAAAGTATGAATAAATGGGGAAGCAGGCTAGGTAAAAGCAAGGTGAAAGAGCAATGTATTTGGATCTTCAGTGAAATCTTTAAACTTAATTTTACTGTTTGGATACACAGCATTTAACTCTGAAAAATTCCAAACCTACTAAGAACTAGAACACATAGTTGTGCTTGGATCTGGTTAAAGGAATGGGTAATACAAGGAGGAACATAGGAAAGAACCATATGGGACAGCTGGAAGTATGTTAATTGCAGAGCCTTATACTCAGGCAATTGGGATTCCAGAAGTTCCACAATTCTTTCCTGTTAGGGTGGTGAGGCACTGGAATGGGTCCCAGGGAGGCTGTGAATGCTCCATCCCTGGCAGTGTTCAAGACCAGGTTGGACGAGGCCTTGGGTGATATGGCTTAGTGTGAGGTGTCCCTGCCCATGGCAGGGGGGTTGGAACATGATGATCTTAAGGTCCTTTCCAACCCTAACTATTCTATGATTCTAAGTTCAGTGTAAAGTAAGTTTTGTAGAAAACTATTATGAGAAGGAAAACTAGAGCAAACAGCTGTCTTGGCAGCTTATACATCTGCATTTACAGAGAAGAAACCACATCTTCAATACCTGAATAGTTCCTGTATATAGGATGACTAAGACACAGGGCATTTTCACAGCATCAGAGTAGATAGGAACTGATGAAGATTTTATGCACAGTTTAGACAGAAGGTATGGTTTTTAATATACTACTGCCTGATGATAATTCTGAGATTTCACACACTGAAAACAATGGGACTAATAAAAGGCTTTTGTAACAAGAGAACCATTATATCTATGGCAACAGTAACTTGAATGAAGGAGTTGTTATCAGTGGTTAGAGGCTTGGGGAGAAAAAGGTACAGATACATATACAGGATCTTAAGCAACAACGTGATTCAATATGGGTACACAGGAGGCTGGACAAAAGTTTGAAGAGAAGCATAAAAGTGTAAGTATAAGACAACTGAAAACAGTGCAACATATTTGGATGGTTTTCCCACATAGCATGTTTTCACATTCCAAATGTTGGCATTTGTAACAATTTTAGTTTATACCACATACTGGGGATGTGCATGGTATCACAATTATCCTCAAAGAGAAGAGTTTAAGGCAGATGTAAACGAGACACTGACTTTGCTAGAGGAGACGAATGAGATAAAAGGAATCAGTAGCAAAGTTCAGTTGTCACGTTAGGAATTCAGTGAGGGGCCGAGCAGTTCCTCTCTGTCCTGGTTTAGGCTGAATAGTTAATTTCCTTCCTAGTAGCTGGTGCAGTGCTGTGTCTTGGCTTCAGCCTGAGAACAATGCTGATAACACACCAGTGTTTTAGTTGTTGCCAAGTAGCGCTTATCCTGATGAAGGGCTTTTCAGTCTCTCATGCTCTGCCAGTGAGGAGGGGCACAAGAAGCTGGAAGGGAGCAAAGACGGGACACCTGACACAAACTAGCCAAAGAAGTATTCCATTCCATACACTTGGTATATAAACTGGGGGGGGGGGGGGAGGCTGGCTAGGAAATGCTGATTGCTGCTCAGCAATGGGCTGGACATTGGTCAGCAAATAGTGAGCAATTGCATTGTGTATCACTGTGGTTTGGTTTGTTGGTTGTTTTTTCTTTTAGTTTTTTCTCTCTCTTTTTAGTTATCTCCCTTTTCATTGTTTTTATGAGTATTATATTGTACTTTAATTATTAAACTGTTCTTATCTCAATCCACAGGTTTCACCTTTTTTTTCCCAATTCTCCTCGCCATCCACTGGGGGGGGGGAGGGGGGGCGGTGAGCAAATGGCTGATTGTACTTTGCTGCCAGCTGGGATTAAACCACGACAGTCCTTTTTGGCACCTGAACAGGGACGTGATGGGTTGAGATAACAACAGATCTGACCGGTATGTGTTGAAGCAAATTTGTTATAAACATTCATTTTTTTTTGGTTTAGTAGTTCCTGTCAGAGTGTTGATTTATTTGCTCTTGGAGTTGTTGCGTGTATTCTCAGAACACTGCATTGTGTCACACCTTACTTGCAGCCTGCATTCACTGTTTTGGTGTTTACCACCCATGGGGCCTGGGCTAAGGTTCTCATTTTGTTGTACTTTATAATATTGGCTTGTGATATGATAGACTTGCTGGTCATGAAACTAATTGGGTACATGTACTCAGCATTGCCATCTCCTCTATACTTTGGGAGCCATGTAATGGGAATTATTATTAATTATACCTCTTGCCTTTTCTCCTTGGAGGGCCAACCTATAGAAGAGACATCCTGCCACACTTTCCCCTTCCCCACCAGCCTACTTACAGCAGTGTTTGAGAATTTTGAAAATTCTGAATATTCTTGGGATGTTGAAACCAGCATGGTCCTACTGCCAAGAATCAGCATGTTGCTGAATGTGTTTCAGGTCTTGTTTAAGGTTAAACAACTACTTAAAAATACCACCCAGAGATCAGTCCCAGGGCTGGATAGTTCTGAGTGGCAGGGTGAGTGGGATAGTACAGGTAAGTACCTAGGCCGGTGGGCACCTCCAGTATTTTGTAACTTCACCCCTGAACAAGTGCAGTCAGTTGTGGAAAAACTGGTGTTAAAAAACTGTTGCAAGAGTTCCAACAACAAAAACACCTGTATAGACCAGCATCTCAGCTATTAACAGTATGCATTCTTCTGCTCAAGGGAGAGGATATAGAAGGCACACACCACAGGGGTACCCTGTGGTTTTATCTGAGGAGCACATGAGGAAGTGGCACGGAAAATCCACCTCAGCCCTAGAGGCAGAGGTACATAAATCCCAAAGAAAAACAATCACAAAACTGATGTTCTCCCAGGAAAATTGCTGTTCCAGTTTCCAAAGGGCAGTTTCCCAGTCAGAGTGAGAGGGCTGATCTTACCCCTGACCCTGTGGTAAATAATTCTACTCTGCTTTTACAAGAAATAATTAGAGAATTCTCTGACCAGCAGAGAAGGGGCCCTGTCCCCAGAGAGGTGAAGGAGAGGGATTACCGGGTTTAACTGGACTGCGTGGATCAGAGGACCTGGCACGTCACAGTGACAGGAATACAAGGCTCTAGTAGACATCAGTGCACAGTGTACACTGATGTCATCAAGCTGTCAAGTGGCAGAACCCATTTGTATTTCTGGAGTGACAGGAGGATCCCAAGACCTGACTGTACTAGTAATAGCAGGAATCATTCTGCCATGGACTTGCTATATAGACCAAAACTTCTAGGTTATATGAAAAGCAGCTAAAAATGTGCCTGACTGACATTAAAAAAAAATAAATTATCTTCAACTTCCTAATTCCTGTTTGGGGGGGGGGGGGGGGGGGGGGTATACACTACTATGATAAGAAGAGATATTTTCGTGACACTGGCATCTAGGAGTCCCTGAATAGGATTCAGGTGTACACCATGCCCATGAATTCCACACTAGTCAGTTCATGTGGTCTATTTTGACAGTGGTTTAAGGCTTCTACCAGAAAACAAATTTTATGAACAGGAAATCAGTTGTTATACAATTTATACTCAAGCTTTAGGCAGCAGATTGAAAGTTTAGCATCATATGCTACCCAGACAGATTCGGCAAAATGGACAGGACGAATACAGCTGTAAAAAAACAAAACGCATTATCAGAAGCAAAACAGCTGAAATTAAATGCTTTCCATCTATTATAAGTCCATTAGAACAATGAGTGAAATAACTGAATAAATCAATTTGCTGTAGTGCAGCAGCTCCTAATAAAATTTCAGGATGGCAAAACTAAAACTATTTAACACAAAAGGTGATTTCACAGAGCACAGAAAGGACACAGATCAGTGCTTCTTACAGAATAGACAACTTACAGTCTGGAATGAAAGGTTGCAATATTATCCCTTCCTTATACTTGAAATAACTTAAAAATAAGATATGTTACAGGTATATACAAGTCAGGACATCCACTATCAATTAACAACAACTACTATCAAGTACTTTGTTTCTCATTTGTTTCATGAATGTGACCTATGAAATTGTAATCACTTGTGCTACGTTATGGACTTCTTGCAAATTATGCAAACTCCTGTACCATCTCCTGCCCTTAACCATGGAATTCATACAGCTAGTACCATTCCCCAGCTGAAAATGTACTGGTAATTTGTCAATTCAGTAGACCCAGAGCTACTAAGCCTCTCTGGTAATGAGAATCTCTTACAATTACTAAATCTCTTCTTTATGGAGTGCACGTTGCTTGTACAAGGACTTGTTTCCTCCTCCACACAAATCAGGAGAACACAAAAGGAATGGGCTCAAAAGGCCTTTTATCAGTTGTCTCGCAGTTTGGTGAAGTTTTGCCGAAGTTAATAGCTAGCTGACATTAAGACAAAGAATCACTCAGTTTTTACTCTAAGTAATGTTACCACACATGAAAATTACGTGAAAGTAATACTGAAAGGGTGTAGACTGTAACTTAAACTAGTAGCTGTAATAGAGAACTATGCAGAATTCCACTAAAATGCTATTATTGCTCTTAAACCTCTCAAGTATTAGCTGCTGTGCTGTTAGTAGAACTTTATTGCAGTAGTTAAGGTTTACAGAGTCATTATCTTTAAACATTTACCAATTCAGATTCTCCTTCCAAGAACATTACTTTCCCAGCGTCAAAGCCTGTATATATTTGCTGATTCATCCTTTTGGTCTGAAACAGAGGTAACTGAACAAGTTAAAACATTCCAGAATATTCCAGTAACCACGTCTGAATAAAAATGTTTAGCTATGCATATATCAGTCTCACATGAGACACAACACGAGGTATAGATAAAAATACTGAAGAAATTCAGACAACTAATGAAATCTATCTAATACCAGAAGTAATGAGAGAAGATTAAAAGTCAGCTGATGAATGCAAACAAGCTGATGTCTAAATGCAGGTATGGCTGGGAAGAAGGGTGCCTGAAGACAGATGGAAAGTGTTTTAAGGAAGTTATAGTATTCAGAGCAAACCAGGTTCTTACATGAATACTGTTACTGCATCCACTGACTTCTACCTTTACTATTCACTGTATTTTTAATAGGTATGTTTAATATAGGCTGACATGTAAGTGCCCAGAGTTAGGATATGCACAGATTCGTCATTTATTTCAGGGTTGGCTTTTAGTACTTGTTCTGATGCTCCTTGTGATACAAGAAATTATTCTGAGATGTTTTCCCAACTTGAGCCATTCTGTAATTGTTTCCTGCATGTAAAACGAGTACTGCATAGCAATGTGGAAAGGATGTTGGGAACTGCTTCTACCAGACTAAGTAAAAACATACTGATATGTAGCAAGTATAGATGACAGCCAGGAATTACCACACCGTCAACTGAAATGAAGAGTCTGATCAGCTAAAAAATGAAGAAAGACTTCAAGGTCATAAATGAACTGATCACAGAATGTGAAAACGAAGAGGGCGAGCCCACATTAACAATAACATTTGATTTACAGCTCTAACAAACCACAGAAGTAGAGATCACCTGCTATCAACTTCTGCATAATTGGCATGTTCACATTTGAAACAGCTATCATGCACACTGGCTGCAAGGCTCTTCTGCATCATGAGTTTCTGAAAGAGGATTTCTTTTTGTAGTACTAGGACTATCAGACCTATTACTGAAAGTGACCATTTTAAAGAGGTGGCCTTTCAGCAAAGCAGCAACACACAGGTTGTATTTGAAGTGTCTGTTGTGACATTTTAAACTGTACATGAGATGGTGCAGAGAAAAGGGCACGAAAAAAAAAACAAACAAAACCAATCCCCAACTTTGAAATCTGAACAAGAACAAATAAATCACAATTATTAAATACTAAACAATTGGTAGTGTATTAAAAGTAGCAAATCTGTAGATAGTGTCACCACCGGTTAGAAACAACTCTCTCACACTGCATCGGGTCAATCGTAAAAAGTCACACTCCACTGTCATTAGAGTTCAGCGGCTAGAGACAGAAATTCTACTAGTAAGCCCATGTTCTGTAACACAGCTGAGGCAAACGAAGAGCATTGTGGAAGCTTGATCCTGGACATGGAGACCATAATGTCAAAGACTGCTAGATACAAAGAAGCTAGGTGACAATGCCATATATTCAACTTTTCCTCTGCAGGCAGAAAGTGACACAAGAGACCTTCAGGGTAGTGATCAGAAAGCTGAAAACTCTGAGAAAAATGATTTTATAAAAACTGACATGGGTACAAAAATATTTCATTATTATACCCAGTAGATGGTCTATCTTCATTACTAAATTAATTTAAACAGACTTTTAGTATATGCAGGTAAATCCCAAATAAGCACATGAAGCTAAGCCTTTATACAGAGGTACGTATTACAGTTGACTTGATTTTAGCATCTTTTGTTCTCTCCAAGGAGGCTGTGTGAAAAGAAACGTTTTTTGCATTTCTATCAGGTTTCCATAACTGGAAGTTTCTTTCATGGGAGTTCATTTAAAATGTTCAGCTAGCTATATACCAGAGTTTCTCATTGTTAGTAACCTGACTTTCGTTATACTTTTATGTAAATAGGTTGCCATATTTTACAGACAAGCAACTAAAATCTAGAAAAATCACTCCTGTTAAAAATGTCAGGAGTGCACAATTGAAATATGTGGACTATGGCTGTGTTATTTTTAGTAAGTGCAATTTTTATAGCACTTAGTACATTCCAAGTAGAGCTCTATCTAACCTGCAAATTCCCAAGATGGTAAAAGGTGCCTTACACACTGCATTGTACCAAAAAAATACCCAAAACCAAAGAAAAAAAAGAAAAAAGAAAAAAAAGGAAGAAATGCTTCACAGTCCCCTTCTGGTTAAGATAAGTGAATTTTTTGTTAATATGAACTTACTAAAAATTACACTTTTATGTTGTCATGGGCACAAGAACTACATTCACCATTCTGCATGAGCACCTGCCTCTTCTGGAAGACCAAACTTTTTCCCTTCTGTTCACTTCTGCTCAGTGGAAGACCAAATTCATTCCAGACTGGGGCAAAGTCTGAGCTCAAAAAACAGTTTTGCCTGTGGATGACACACAGAATGCTGTTCTTTACCTGTTCTTCAGTGAGTTTCATGTGAACCTTGTGATGGCTAAGGCACTATTATCTGTAATTAGAAAGAAATCCAACCATAATTCCAAAATTTAAAGTAATACCCACATATACCCAGATGGAAGGGAGGAAGGTGACAGTTTAGCTCATGCATGGCTGCTGCTCAACCTTCCCCACATAACTCACTATCAGAAGCTTTGGCTATATAACAGCATGTGTACACACACGTAAGTAATGTAACAGACTGCTATTAGGTTAGGTGGCATTATAAAGAATGTATTAATAATGCCAAAAATTAAAGAGAGAACTTTGTATTTTACCTTGGATTTACCAGCCATAAATCTTCACAGGCAGCTTCATGCCTGGCTCCGTTGCCTTACCCAATGCCCCGTAGAACAGTCCAGCCACTAGTAAGCCACCTTATGTTCCCATGTGCTTATAACCATAAAGTTCTAATGGTTTCTTTCACCTGGCGTTCTGACGCCACCACCAGCAGGGCCCGGGCTGTCCCCATCCCCTTCCCCTCACGGACCCCGACTGCCCGCCCCAGGACCGGACGCTCACACCGCTGACAGGTGGCCGGAGCCCGGAGCCCTCCTCCCGCGGAGCACCGGCAGGCCCTGCGCCGCCAAGCCGCAGTGCGCGGGAAAGCGGGGCGGGCCATATGACTGGGCGCTGGCGGCGGGTCGAGGCGATGCGTGCGGAGCGGGGAGCCATGGCGGCCGCGCAGTGGGAATTCCGCGTCGTGGCCGGGGGCTACGAGGACGACGACAGCAACAGCGACGAGGACGGCTGGGATATCGGCGTAGTGCGGCAGGAGCCGCTGGTGAGGCCAGCTGGGGCGAGCTGGGGTCTGCGGCGGGGAGGGCGCGGAGCCGGGGGAGTGCGGCCTGATGCCGCGGTAAGAGCGTGGGGCTCGGTGGGTCTCACTGAGGAGGGCTGCGGCAGGTGACCATTGTGTGGTTATTTCCCAGCAGGGGAGTGGTGGTCTGCCCTCAATACAGGAGTACAGAAAACCTCTACTAGCAGCCCACACCCACCCACCCCTCCCCACACTAAAGTTTTGGAGGGTGTCTTCCTGCATAAAACCTTAATGTGTATATAAAACACTTAACAACAGACCCAGCCCTTATCTCATTGTGAGAATAAATTTGAAAGCAACCAGGGGCCTCTAAAGCTGTTTAAAAACTGTGAGACTGTTTGCTGCTAACGTGAAGATTGAAGTGGTTTTGTTGCATCTCACGAGTGTGAGGCATATGGTAGTGTGAGGTGGAGGCAGATCTGCAAGGCCTGTTGGCCCTTGGTTTGTCTCGTGGCTGGAACTGGAGAATGGAAGTAGCTCGATATTTGCTGAAGGTTATAGTAAGGTTTTCAGGTTTTTGATCTTTGAACTGAGGTGTCTCTTCAGAGATATGTGTTATTTGGAAATCGTTGGCTGAGTAGGACAATTGAGCTAAATTATGATATTGGCTGTGTCTCGACCTTTTTTTTTTTCTAGACACTAAGCACTGAGTAAAACCTTTACAAAAATGTTGGAAAGAAATACTACAGTGTGCTGGGGAAAACTGTAATTCTCAGTTCTCATGATGTCAAAACCTGTTGTGAGATAGGACTTCTTGCCATACCCACTTATGTCTGCAAAGAAATTAGTGAATAGTTTTCCACTTACAGGTTTTGTATAATCTAGATAACACCAGTAGTGATCTTCAGCTGCATCTGTAGCTTTGATAGAGGCCGAGTCTGTGGTGGTTTTGAAAGAAACTTGAGTCAGATAACTGTCTGATGCATAAACTAGTCTTTTGGTCAGGGAATTTTTGAGCCAAATCATTCATAATGCAACAGCACAAATACCTCTGCCACAACAGGAGTGGCAGGAAAGAGGAACAGTAACCTTTTCCAGCTGTGAATTGGTGCTGTATTAAGCCAGACAACTAGTCACAGAGCTACATTGTCCCAGACTCTCAGTTTTTATATCTGATAGATGTATGTTCTAATGCTGTGATTCCAACATGTGAAATATACAAAAAAGTTACAGAAATCTGTTGTAAAGTTTTTCTACACCAAAAGATGAAAAATAACTGAAATTAAACATCATTAAGAAAAACTGAGAGCAGCATAGGAAGATAGTAGGTATGTTGAGAAAGAAGGTATTTTCAAGAATGGAACCTTTCTGAAAAGTCAGATTTAAAACTATGTTTTACAGTAGACCCATAGCAGGTGTACAGAGATGTAAGATTAAAAGTTCTGCCTTGCTCCTTGCTCCCCCTTCTCTGCTTTGTCTTTACAGAGATCATCGGTGCTTTTATACTGAAATCAAGCTTTAGTTTTTACCTTAACACAGGTACTGGGTTTTGACACAATTTTTCTTTGCTTATCTAGCAGTTGGATCAAATGTTGCAGGCAGACAAGAATGAAGCATTAAGGAAGGCTGTGTTTCATGGTGATGTGTCATTAATTGAAGAACTCTTAAACTCTGGTAAGGAAAGTCAGTTATGAAGTTGAATTTTTTAATTTTTAATTAAACTTGGCAAGAATTCTAAAGCTTCAGGAGTTTCTTGTATCAAAGTAACATGTAGAGTGCATGTAGGAGTATGTGAATGTTTCCAATACAGGATACAGACTCTTACTTTAAAAATCAAATTACTTTTTCAGTGACTCAGCATCCAGTATTCTAGCAAAACCCTTCTAATTTCTATTTCTTTTGTCAGCCAGGAGCACTGAAAATTGATAAAACTGTAGCCTGTGAACTGTGAAATAAGGTGTTTCTTTGTTTTCAGATGCATCCTTAACTTGAAAGTAACAAACAATTTGAGGTGGTTTAAATTGAGAGTGAGAATTCAGTGGGTGGTTTTACGTTAATGTTGAAGGTTGCTGGGGGAGAAGTTGGCAGGAAGGGGAGGCTGGCTTTTTTTCCTTATAATGTTCCCCCAGTTTGGAAATTCCATTTTTGTATTTTTCTCAGTCACAGCACTGTTAAGTTTCTGGTATGCACCCTTTATAATACTGCTGTCCTGGCAACATCAGCTGGACAATGATTGTGTGTTTCTGAAAGGTCTGATAGGGTTTATGTGGCATTTGTCACTAAAAAGTAGTTTGTCTTAAAACTAAAAGCCTTTCTCCCTATTCTGTTTCTCAGTAATTGTGTGTAATGTGTTTCTGTTATTCAGTGTTAGGAGGATTGGATCACTTACTGAAGCATCCAGGGCAATCAAAAACTGCATAGCTGAGTTGACCTGCCTAGTGATAATTGTCAGGAAGTTCTGCTTGAGCAAGCAAGCAGAATATTGTAACCAAGAGCTTGTTCTCTGAGGAAAATCTGTCTTATGGCAGGAAGAAAATAGTTTCCTAGTTAGCAGTGAGTTTCTCTGAGATAAACCGATGGCATTCCTTGCCCTTTTAGAAGATGACTGTTTCTCACCACAGTGGAGGAACGATTTTAAGTTAAATAAAAGCTATTGGACAGGCTAAAACACAGAAGTGAAATACAGAGTGAAATACATCTTCTGTCTTTCTTTGGGAAAATATGATCTTATTTATAGAGTTTTTTGCAATATCTGTGCGTCGAATTACGTAATTGTTTTGCTGTTGCCATCCATATTTAATTGCCGGTATTACAGCCCAACAGCAATAGTTTGCTTTCCGTATTGATGCCTGTTACATACTGAGCAGTTCTATGCCATGGGAAGATGGTGATAGCTAAGAGTGTAAGGTCAGGCCAAAGGTTCCTGTAGTCTGTGTCCTGTCTCCTGAAATGCACATGACAGTATCACAAAGAGAATCTGTCATTTCCTGAAAATAGGACTACCAGTAAATTTTGAATCATGCAGTACTGTCCTGCAAAGCGGTAGAACACAACGCCTCTAACAGGGAGGTGTTTCTGAAGAAAGGTAACATTGTCCTTCAGAGGATTGATGCTCAGTCAGATTAAATCTTTGCCTCCAAAGTTGCCTTTAGTGTATGTTCAGTAGAGCTTGCAGGAGACTTGCTGCCACCACTCAACCAAACTCAGTTTGTGTTGGAAGCATATTTCCTAGCAACAATTGGGTCCATTCTTTCAGATAGAGTGTGAACATGTTGTCTTCTGGCTTGCTTAGATACTGCTTTAAGAGTCTGGTGCTGAGGCAGTTTTACAGAGCTCCTTTAGGGGATGGACAAGCACAATGTCTTCTCTTATCCCTCCTATAAAATGGCAACATACTAAGAACAGTTTTCTAAAGTGTGTGTCACATAAAGTAATGCAAGCAAGTAACAGGTTCAGATAGGACGTGGGTTTATTGGTCTGCTTTGGGAGTAAAATACTTAAAACCGTATAATTCATAAATTTGTTTTCCTCATATAGAATTAAAAATTACAACCTTATGACAGTTTAGGCTGATCAAAGATGTAGCTACAGGGCAGTCCTCTTGTTTTCATTCAGCCATTCAGCAGTCTGTGCTGCTCTTATCCTTGCATGAGTGCTAGAGCTCATCTGATCTTTCGTGAGCCAGTTCAGGGAATTAAAGTAGTAGTAAACTGAGGTGGGTGTGAGTAATTTTTTCAGCCAATTTAGGACTCTGAACCCTGAGTCAGGTGAGAACCATAGCTGGCCTAGCAGTGGGAGACATCAGCAGCTTTGATTTAACTCAGAAATCAGTATATCTATTAGAGAGAAGTCTTGTAGACAAAAGCATTTTACGACTTTTCCCTCAGGTAAATTGGGTCTGAATGTGAATGAATTACAATACTAAGAGCTGTTCTTAAGAGTTTTGAGACTTCTTTTATTTTGATGTCAAACATTAAATTATTTAGCATAAAGAGCTGTATGTAGAGGTTGCTTGTAATTCTTCAGGCATTCCCTTGATAACCTTTCTGAACTTGAGGTTACATTTTTCTCTATAAAAACAGCCTTTCTACCATAACTTTTTTTAGCTACAGTCAACAAAATATCTGAAAGAGATACCAGAGAAACTGTAGTAACCATAGAAAGAATGTAATTCTTCCTTTGTTTTTCTTTTGCTTCATTTATTCACATGCTTCATATAGTTTCTGCTGTAGAGCTAATCTGGGGCCACAGTGTATTTCTCTCTATTGCTGATTAGAGGAGGATATTTACGTGTAACTCAGATTGTAAGAAATAATGCTCCATCCACTTTGCTGCCCAGACATAATTTGTGAGGATATGTGACTGAAAAGCTCCTCTGCTGATGCCCACAACAGTACACAGTGAGATAATGGCAGGTGGGGGAGCTCAAATACTCTGACCCAGCTCTTCCATTGCCCATCATGGAAACCATCAGCCCATTACAAGCCATTCTCCACAAGCCCAGAGGAGCAGAGAAGCCTGAGGGTGGGCAGGAACACACATTACGGAGTCAGAGGAAGGGACCCCGGGCTGTCATGGGGTCCTTTGTGCCTGGGTGCCAGCGACTGTAAAGACAGGAGTGATGTGCCAGCTGTAGGAGTGGGACTGGGGCTCGGAGGCCTGTGTGTCTGCGATGCCAGCAGCTGGAAGAGATAGACGTATCCCAAAGGGGAGCAGTATGAAACCATTGCTGCTGTGTGAGTTCAAATGAGTGCTATGTCTGTGTTGATCGGTGTGGCCGGTGTGTGCTTGCTGGGGATACATGCTCAGCATCAGTATTGGTTGAACATTGGGTTGTAGAGCTGTGGCAGCTGTACATCCAACTCTGACTGTTGGATCTGGCCTGATTTTTCACTGTAAATTTTTTTCTGGGCTTCTCTGTTGCCTTATAAGACTTCTTTAAATGCTAAAATAATGCTGCTTACTTCAGGAACAGCTTATGTTATGAGAGGGTCTGAATAGTAACCAAGGGAAGGCATTTTCTAATTCAGTCAACAACTCTGATAACCATGCAGCCAAGTAGCAACATGACGGTTACTGTTTGAGTTATCCTTTCCTTATCTTCCTCTCAGACTCTAGCTGGTTTTGTGTACTGCAGGCAAACTGGAATGCTGTGGCATGAAAGACTGCAGCTAGTATGTATGCATTACTAAAGAGGGATTGATTGTGAATTCTGTGGCTTCTGGGTGTTAAGAGGTGTTAGAATGCTTCAACACCTGGCTTTCATTGAATGTTCCTTCTTTACTGATTGCTTCTATGAGTTCAGTGATCTTAAACAGCTGAAGAATAAATCCAACAGCAGTGACTTGTTACTCCCTCAGCTTTGATGACTTTATGTTGCTACACTGAGCACAGCTTTAACAAACTACTGAGACAGGGAGGGTAAATGCACATTTTGTATGAAAAGGTATGCGGGTATGTATGTAGCTCAACTGTCACAAGTTTTTTAGGAGATGGGTTTTTTTGTTGTTTTTTTTTTTAAGCTGTCTCTTGTAAAGAAGTAGTTTTGATTATCCATAATCACTTTCTGATTAATATAGAACCAGCTGATAGATACTGTTGTAGAGGAAGTAATATTTGAGGAAGGATTGAAGGAAAGATGATTCCTCTTACCCCAAAATGTATAGAAATTATTATCTGAAAGTTGTCAGATGAGTATCTCAGGCTGCTGCTTGCTACTTGGTGAGTTTGGGAGGGCTTTCTGGCAAGTTTTCTTCTAGCCATAAAGAAGATGTGGCTTTATAAAGGGTAACAAATCTGGTGATTGTGACTGGATCTTGCACAATCTTCTTCTTTCTATCGAGATGGTATTTTGTTAGCACAGAACGCAAAACTGGTATCTGTTAATTAACTGCCTTTCAAGGCAGAGAATAAAAGGAGTTGTGAAGCAGGAAAACCCTAGTCAGTATGATGTTAATTACCTGACAAACAGTTTGCTTCCATAGCTTGGCTTGGAAAGAATCAAAATTTTTCATTTTGATTGAAGGAAGTTACTGCACATAAGTGGAGAAAACAGAGATTCTGTGCACTTCTCTAAAAAAAAAAAAAAAAGAAAATCATCTAAGTAATAAATTTAGCTGTAAAAATAATTTCATTGTAGTCTGTGGAACAGAACTTCCTGAATTGAGAACTGAGCTTCCTCCATGTCAGTTCTAAAAGTTATTTGCTGGTGTCCTGGATAAAGGTGTATTAGAAACATAAAAATGGTCTAAGAAACTCCTCTCTTTAGGATTAAACACAGTGTGTAACCTTTGTAGTGATACGTATTGAGAATAAAAATTATTAACAATTATGTTTATTGTGGTGCAGTTTTACGATTTTAGTATCTTAAATTTTGACAGGTGTAAACATAGAATCTAGCTTTCACTTTGGATGGACTCCCCTGATGTTTGCTGCCAGTATGGCTGAGTCTGCAGTAGTGCGTCTTCTTCTGGACAGAGGTGCTAATGCATGTTTTGAAATAGGTAAGATGTGAATGAACAGTACTGGTTAGTAATGCCCAGTACCAGATATTGTCCTATCCTTATTCTCTTTTTACATATATAGGGAAAAAATCAAAATTCACAGGCAAATGGGGGCCTAGTCTAGATTTCACAGTTTTGAAATAAAAGTAGTAAAGTAAAAATTGTGTTCTTGGAACTGATGTGGAATCAGTTGATGGGTTTTCTTGTTCTTTCTCTCTTATTCTGTCTTCTTCACCCTCTACCTCACAATCTCCAAGTACTTTTTTAAAAATAAAGTATTTTGAAATATTTGTTCAAGAATTTTAGGCCAAAGTTGGACAGCTAAAACTTCCTTTGTTTGATCCTGTTATGAAGTATGTACACACAGAAACCAGATAGAATCCCAAAGAACAGGAATAACTTTCCAGTTTCTGGAAAACTAATGTGGACTTTTCTAAAACTAGAGCACATTTTTCTATAAAGTGAAAACTGTTTGTCAATGTCTTGCTAAATCACCATATTCCACTAGAGTTCAGTGGAGCTTCAATGTAATCTCAGTTCTATCAATTATAATGGCATAATGATAACTTTTTCTTACTTACTGTTACTTTCCTTCTTTTTCATTGTGTTGGAAGATTTATCGAAGCTAAAGAAAAAGCACAGCAATATAGGAGAAACATATGACACACAACACTACCAAGTACATAAAAGCAGTAATCATATTATCCAATAACTTGTCAGTGTTTGTAGTAGTAGTAGACTGAAATGCAGATGATACAAATATACCTCAGAGTGTTTTCTTGGGTTTCTTAGCATCGGATCAGAGTATGAGATTAGAGCAGATTGCCTGCAGCAAAAGCAATCATGCCTTCAAACTACTGTCCCTGTAGCCAACTTAGAACTTCCGTGAGGCTGCCTATACCTATGGCTGCCTACAACTCACACCTGGTCCTCCTTGATGGCTGTAGAGAGCTATAAATAGTGCAGGAACTGCTGTGGGCAGCAGTTGCGGCTGACCAGTTAACCAGCATAGAATCATAGAATAGTTGGGGTTGGAAAGGACCTTAAGATCATCTAGTTCCAAACCCCCTGCCATGGGCAGGGACACCTCATGTTAAACCATCTCACCCAAGGCTTCATCCAACCTGGCCTTGAATACTGCCAGGGGTGGAGCATTCACAACTTCCTTGGGCAACCCATTCCAGTGCCTCACCACCCTAACAGGAAAGAATTTCTTCCTTATATCCAGACTTCCCCTGTTTAAGCTTTAACCCATTACCCCTTGTCCTATCACTACAGTCCCTAATGAAGAGTCCCTCCCCAGCATCCCTATAGGCCCCCTTCAGATACTGGAAGGCTGCTATGAGGTCTCCATGCAGCCTTCTCTTCTCCAGGCTGAACAGCCCCAACTTTCTCAGCCTGTCTTCATACAGGAGGTGCTCCAGTCCCCTGATCATCCTTGTGGCCCTCCTCTGGACTTGTTCCAACAGTTTCATGTCCCTTTTATGTTGAGGACACCAGAACTGCGCACAGTACTCCAAGGGAGGTCTCATGAGAGCAGAGTAGAGGGGCAGGATCACCTCCTTTGACCTGCTGGTCATGCTCCTTTAGATGCAGCCCAGGATATGGTTGGCTTTCTGGGCTTCAGGCGCACCCTGCCGGCTCACGTTCATTTTCCCATCGACTAGCACCCCCAAGTCCTTCTCCGCAGGGCTGCTTTGAATCTCTTCTTTGCCCAACCTGTAGCTGTGCCTGGGATTGCTCCGACCCAGGTGTAGGACCTTGCACTTGGCATGGTTAAACTTCATAAAGTTGGCATCAGCCCACCTCACAAGTGTGTCGAGGTCCCTCTGGATGGCATTCCTTCCCTCCAGCCTATCAACCGAACCACACAGCTTGGTGTCATAGGCCAACTTGCTGAGGGCGCACTCAATCCCACTGTCCATGTCGCCAACAGATGTTGAACAAGACCAGTCCCTCCCTACACTGATCCCTGAGGGACACCACTCGTTACTAGTCTCCAGCTGGACATTGAGCCATTTACCACAACTATTTGCATGTCATGTTTCTTCAGTGTGTGACCAAATGTGTTTGCTCTCAGTGACACCTTGCTGCTAGGATCGGGTTTCTTAGCTTGTTTCCCTAGTAGTTTGTGTAGTGAAACAGTAAGTAGCTGGGGCATATGTAGCAGAGCACTGTCCATCCAGGAAGTCTTGCAAAGCGCTAATTTAGGTCAGGCCATATGTGTTCAGTAAAGTTATGCCATCCTAAAATGCTACTAAATGTCATCAGTTGTCCTGCTTTTTTTACATCAGTAGACAATCACATAACTGATCCTATGCTAATTATCCTATAATGCTTATAATCCTAATAATAGCTATACTGTTAATCACCTTTTGTCATGTTTCTTTCTAAGTGGTTAATTAATTTTACCTTTTTTGTAGTCAGGAAGAGCAAGGAACTAAAGTAACATTCACTGTGTGATGGGATCAGAATGCAGAAGCCTTGGAGTAAATTCACTGGCTCATCTGGGTTTTTCAGCTAGGCTGAACGTAAACTGATATTTTTTTGCAGTCTCTTACCTGTTTTTCTCAGCAAAAGAGAAACCTGAGAATTCTAAAGTGTTTCTTCCCCTTCTTCTCTTGCTCACATGTATGAGCTATGAGTATGCTAACAGAAATTAATAACTGTTTTTTAATGATGCGTATTACTTTTAATGGTGCTTATTTCTGCCGTTGCTCGGTGTCCTGCCATCTTTCCGTTCATGTTGTTATTGATAACCAAGTTAACCATTTGAATAAAAATCTGTCAGTGTGTTGATTATTTTACTAAAATGTTCGTTGTTTATTGTTCAGGTGACTCTCTTAAACTGAAATTTTCATTTAACATTGTATTACATGTGGTAGAACTTCTACAGGAGGAGCTGAAAATTAGAATATGGTATATTAAGAAACAGATGAATTTGAATGCAAAACTGAGGTCTTTGTTGTCAGGGACAAGAAGTGGTAAGAAAGAAAGTAAAGCAGAGGAGGGTAAAGTACAGAACAAACTTTCCATGTTTAAATAACATCTGACCTCAGTTGAAGAATAAAGGTGTTAATACATACACAGTCTTAAAATATCTACAAGAGAATTCGAAAATACATTGTAACACTTCATGATATGGTCTGAAGTAGGTACAACTAAAATTATACTCGTTAAAACGTATTGTTAAAGGCATGTTTGAACTTGTGAACAAGTTTGTACAACAAGCAAAATGGGCAGTTATTCAAATGGCAGTCTAAGGACCTTAAGGTATGATGCTTCCCACATCCCTAGGAGAACCATAGGAAAGGAGATCTCCCCTGTTCTGTGGGCAGACAGCAATGGTGTAGAATTCTGATTTGTGAGCTAAGGTGGCATGTAACACCCAGCTGCCTTCAGAGCTGGAGCAACTACACTAGTTCCTCCTGATGAATCTTTATGTACTGTGTAGATGTTCTTTAAACACACATCTAAACCCCAGCTTTTAATCTTTGGCCACTACTGTACCTCAGTATTCTAGTAAATTTACTTCCTTCTCCTTCAGCCGTATAATAAAGCCTTGTTACTTGAACTGTCCTTTATATGGGCCTCGGTTCTCCATAGAACTCATGTTGCTATGTTTTTATAATACATTTAATGCACTTTTTTTATCTGTTGCAGTTAACTTAATTTGTTTCTTCCATTGACTGTATTTTGGGGAGAGGTGGAGAGGAACAGGGAGTGAATCTACTGGTAATAAAACAAGATTTGAGGAACAAGCACCTATAGTTAAGCTCCTGCTGGCTTTGAGGGGGATACTTAAGAGGTATCCTAGACTTCAGTAGGATTAGATGCTTTACTACTGCCATTCACTCTCATGTTTCTGAGTATCTTCTCAGATGCCTTTACCTTACCTGTTATTTCGAGTGACTTTCGCTGGAAGGAAAACAAATTTCTTACCATTTTCTAAGTATTTTAGAGTATCAGAACCTGATTAACAAGTCTAGCAAATGTAAAGGCTTTTAAAGGAGCTTCTGCATTAGCATAGTATTTACATTTACACAAGTAATTCTCTAACTGCAAATTTCAAAACAGATAAGTACACTGTGCTGATGGCAGCATGCACCGCACATACTTCAGAGGAAAAAGTCTTGAAGACTGTGGAAGTGCTGCTGTCAAGGAATGCTGACCCTAACCTTACTTGCAGGTACCAAAAAAAAACCCCGTGTCTGTGAGTACATCATACAATTTAATATTAATATATAGAGACATCTTTATAACATAGCTGTTGTTGGTTATGATGTGTACTTCGTTAGCTTTTTGTAACTTCTCTGCTGTCTGTGTATAAGGAAAGATTAATGTCCAGATATTCATTTGTCCTTGTATAGCCATTTGAGTAAATAAGACTATGATAGTATTAATTATGTTTGCCAAAATTAAGTATGTTCCTCAGCTGAACAAGATATAAATTTAAGATAAAAACTACTCTTAATAGTTCAGTTGACTGCAATATAAGGGCAAGAAGTATGTCCTCTGCCTTTCACAAATCATACTGTCTCTTTTTGTATGAGAATGTGAATTAAATCAGTTAAGTCCCTATTTAGATTCATGTTCTCCTTTTGAGCTTTATGTGGGTATCTGTCCATATTCCTTTCACAGAATATATTTCTCCTATAGAAAAAGAAAACTCAGTAAATAAAATGCATTTATTCCAGTACAATCTGGAATAATGCGGATTAAAAGGAGATTTAATCTCTTAAAAACAAGTAACAGCTTGTTTCTGGAATTACCACTTCGTGTCTCGGGAGTCTGAAGCAGTGCACTGTGAGATGTCTGTAGTTGCAGAGTCTTATGCAGTGTTTCATTTTGCATCAAGAAGAAATTCTGGGCTGAGCCAAGGTAACTCTCCTCCCTCTGCTGGAAGAAAAGATATTGCTTGGGTCAAATTGGAACAGCTTGGTTTTCAACTAACTGAAATTTATTTTTGATACCAGAGCTCTTTCACCACATTACCTGAGATATGTAGACTGTGTAGCCCCCTAAAAGAACAGAATTGGAGTCTTGATGGTTCTCATTAATAGTATTCAATCACTCTGGACCCTGAACCTCACAATATTGTTGCCATTAGATAGCTGAATGCTAGATAAACATCTGCTTTTAAAAAGGGGGAAATCTTAACATTATTTGACTTTGTCCTGAGTGTTTGAAAGTGTAAGCCACAGTGCAGAGCTGCAGGTTTACATTTGGAAAGGCCTTTGGTTAAACTTTGGGAGAAAAAAGAAAAAAAGTTTGGATTCTGACACAAGAGATGGGAATTTTAAGGGCAAAACTTTATGCATAAATTTAGAATATGTTATCCATAGTTGGTCTTCATGTACAAATATTTATTTGATACCTCTTTGTTTCCTAAGGCTTTGTGCTAACAGGAGTTATGCTTGCATGTGTCAGATACAGCATCCACTTGTGGGTTTTTTCACTTTTGCAATAGTAGTCTTTCTCAGATTAAAAGATAGTGACAATATGATATGTCGTATTTATACCAAACAAAAGTAGAAGTTAGATGACAAGGTCTGGATTTATCAGAAATCTTCGTGCTACCTTTATTCCTTTCTGGTATTTGACGTCTGTGCATGCCATTCCATCAGTACATCTGCTCGGACAGCAGCTCGTGCACTTCTTCCATTGTGTTCTGAAACAAAGGGATGAAACGCATTGAGCCAGCTTCTGTGAAGATGAGGTGTCAGAGCAGACCCTCTGTGTGGCACTGTAGTTTCATTCACCTGTTTCATTAGAGCAAGCAATATGTTCTGTAGGAAAGCATCAGAACTGTCAGTGAGTGTAGATCATTTTGATAGTACTTCCTCTGTGATCAATTTACCACAGGAGTTAAGAACTATGGCTCACATAATTTGCCTGTCTTTGAACCTAAGAACTGGAATGATTTGTGGAAGCTTCTCTTCTGTCCACCAACAGCTGAAATGTGTGTGAATGCAGAACTTGCATGTAAGATAGAGTTTAACGTTTGCCTTTTTGCTGTTGTGCTGTCAGGGCACCCAGTAGGCTTTTCTATTTCATGTCCTCCGGCGATACACAGAGGCTTGCAAACTTTTTTGTCTAATTCATGAAGCGTTCATGGGGTGAGGAAGTGTTAGTGAGAAATAAAATGATTTTTCAAATGCAGTCTGAGAAAGAAGATGAGTTTAGGAATGGGTAAGTAGATGGCCTCTTTGTGATAGGATGGAATACTGAGGAGAAATTGTTCAGTAGATTAACTTCCAATATTCTTGCCATATCAAAATTGGGAACTGAATACAGATGGCTGTAAAAAGTTTTGTTGATGATGAACATAGTGTAGCAAAGCATAAGTTCTAACTGAATAGTTTTGAAAGATGAACAAGAAATAAGGTAATGGCTAGGTGAAACAAGAAGGCATTGTAAGAACTCCTGTGTATAGCCTTTGTAGAGCTACTACAGTCTGAATGCTGAAAATTCTGAAAAATTTCTTCTGCTTATCTTGAATCTTTCACCTCCCTCTTGCTCCAAAATGTAAATTATGTACTTTGTCCTTTTGTAAGGCCTGGAAAGATTTAAGCAGTCTTAAAAAAAGAAAAACTAAAATCTCTTTTAACCTGCAGTGCTTCCTTGAAGGTATGCTGGGTTTTATTAACATTAAGCTGTGATTTTGTTTTAGGCAGAAGGAGAAGGCATGACCAACTGATACCTAAATTACTGCTTCTAGGATTACATGTCATAGGCTGTTTAGTAAATATGAATTTCAGTGACTACATCGTCCAAGTTCTTGTTTACATAAGTAGACTAAAATAAGCCTAATGGGTTTGGGGGTAAGGAGAGTGTTTTGATTTGATGTTTCATGCAAATGGTTCTTTGTTAGAAGAAGGTACAAACAGGTGAATGGCTGAAGTCCTCTTTATTTTGACATAATAATCTGCTGTTCTGTATGGGATTAGGTAGGTGTTTGATTGTGTGGGTTTTTTTTTTTTTCCTCTTTAAATTTCTGGCACAGTTGGGTCCTACTCAGTGACCAAGCCTCTCTTCAGTGTTTCTGCTCTGAAATAGTTACGAATTTTATGTATGTTTAAAGAAAAGTCTTCATAAAATGTTGGGGGGGTTTGTCTCTTCTTAGTGTATTATAAGAACTAGACTTCTGTCTGTCTTTTGTCATTGTATGTATTAAAAGTTGAGCTTGAAGCGTACTGTCATGTACGCGTATACCTGAAAATATGATCACCACTCGGGTCTGCTTTTAAGTTGCCTATGTATGCTCATGTATGCTTGTAATCAAAGCAGTTTTGAGGAGTATCATGGTTTCATGATGAAAATTTTGGTCTAATTTGCCCTCATGTGAAGATGGTAATGGAAGGGGGAAGTTGTTGTTGCGTTATTGTCCAGTTCACAAAGTAGGTCTCTCTTCATGTTTCATAGTCAGAATAAAGCAGTTGTGTAACACCTCAATGTCAGCAAGAAATTCATTGCTACTGATAAGATAGTAAGTCTGCACTGCCACATAATGATCTCAAAGACATTGACGTGATCATTGTGTGATAGTTAACCACGCCAAAAGCAGCAAGTACCTTTCAGTAAAGGTAAACAGCCTGGGAAAAGTTAAAGCGTGACAGTGCATTTTACGGTTGGGGCAATAAAATGAGGGAATTTAATACTGATTGAGTTGAGATCTTTGATCCACCTCAGAGCAAAAAACACCTTATTAGGTTTTGCTCTATTTACTTCATACCTTTCAGAGATTCTTTTATTATAGCACTATGAACTTAGGATAGAGGGGCTAAATGTAAAAAAATCAAAATGCAAAATTACGTTTACACAGTAATGTGTTCATTTGGGCTATGTCCATACATCTCTTATGCCCTCTTATCCGATTAGGGAGAAGTCAGAAACACGGTAAATGTGCAAGTTTTGTGAGTTGCAAGAGTGGCTTTTGAACATTAAATGGTGGGTCTTGTTCATGAGATATTCTGGTAGGGGGAAAGAGTCTAGACACCAAAATAGACGATTGTACTTTTCTCAGCTGGTATTGACTATATGGTGGTACTGACACTGTTGATCACAGTTCCTGGGCAGAGGTATAACATACCTCAGGGACAGTAGCAACATTAGAAGCTATTTTTAACAGGCATTCTGACAGTGTACTGTAGTGTCATGGAATGTCACCTGAGCAGCCTTTGTGTAAAACAGAAACAAAACCTACCCCGAAATCCATTAGCATTGTATCAGCAGCATTCTATCCTAAGTATATTAAACTTCCTGTCATTGCCACTGGCTTACCCTGATCATGGGTTACTTGCATGGGATTGGTTTGGGTTTTGTATGTGACAGTACATAATAAATTGACAGTATGTACAGTACATGGCAGTACATACATAAATTTTGTGCATTAATTGCCCTTTCATTAGAAAGGTGGAGTGGATTTCATGTGTATGTGCTAAATTTCTTGACTGCAGACTTCACCCCTGGTTGGAATTGAAAGTAAAGTTGAAAGCAGTGTGAGAGGTTTCTGATGATGTGGATAACTCACTAGTTTTTAACTAAACCAGCTTGCTTGTAAAAATGTGGTGCAGTAAGGATGTAGGAGGACAGGGCAGGACGATTGTGAATGTCATGGCATAGAGTTCTTCCATCCCCATTCTTCCACTGTTAATCGTTCTTACATTGTTAATCTTCATGCTAGTTCCTTTCATAATCACATTGTTTGTATTTTTCTAGTCATATGAAGATGACTTCGTAGCTTTCTACCTTCACACCTCTGTATGCTATGGAACTTGGATGCAGGTTTTTTTCATTTTAAAACAGTCATGTAAACAGAGTTCAGAAACAGAAAAGTACAAGAACTGGCAAACTGAAATGAAGCTTAAAACTAGGGAACCTGAAACTAAGCTGTCACCTTTTCCAACCCAGTCTTCTTAGAGAACTGTATGTTTCATTCTCCTAACAAGTTCTGCTTGTTAAATGAGAGGTAGAAGACTCTCATGTGTTGCTCCAGCAGACAGTGCCTAGAAAAAGTATATTGCTGCTCACAGTATACTAAAGTACGTTCTTCCAGTAGTACTTCTACTACTTGTTTCCTACTTTGTCACTTAAAACCCCAGTAAGCCAGCAAATGAGCAAATAGTTTACCTTCTGTTGCTGTGGACGCACTGTTACTGCTTCATTTCTCAGTTCCAGGCTTAATGTACAGAACTGGAGGGGTGAAACTGGCTTCCAAAGCCTCTGAAGATGCTTCCTGTTTATCTGAAGCAGCATTCACTTTGCAGTTCAGTAGACTAAATATTAGTGTCATGTAGCATCATTTCCTTGCTTTGGGATCTCAATAAAAAAAGATTGAGACTAAACTCAAAAGGTTAAATTGTTTTCTACCTGCTGTATTTTTTGTAATGTGAGTAATACATTGGTCTAGTTAATAAACATATATCCAGTTAGCAGTCTTTACATAAAGATTGTACTTCTCGAGATCATCAGCCTGAAATACTGAATTTTCTGTAGATACCTCCCTGATGGAAGGAAACTGTCTAGATGGAAGACAGCTTCTCTTTCTCTCCTCCCTCTTCTTGAATGTTCTGGGTAAGTGAATGTTGTCTTGCTTGAGAGTGACATCCCAAACATACAGATGTGTGTTTTTCAGGTGTGGGGAATTCTGTGGCACAGAGTCAGCTTAGTGGTAATAGACAGGTACTTGGGACATTTTTCAGTGAGATTGCTAGCTATCACTGTATCACCTGATTTTGTTGTGACTTGTGGGTATCCAGGGTAGAAGGCTCTAAGTGGTGTCTTTTAGGGCTGTTTACTGATCTTGCTCTCTTGTGATTATATTTTGTCCCATTTTTTTGACAGGGGAAGTGGGTCTGTAAGAAGCTCTGGTTGTATCTTTGTGTAGGTGTCACATACAAAATTTTGGATGGCCCTGAAAACTGAAAAAACTTTTCATTTTGTCTTTTTCTCCAGCCTTAACATAAAAGCTGGGAGACTAAAGATGAAAACAAACAAGAAAGCCCCTTTTCATTTGCATGAGACCAGTGAAGCATTTCTTGGTTTTTATTTAGGTACTGCAATAGCTGGAAGCAAACATAGTTGAAACAGACATGCTTAATCAATGAATTGTGTAGGTCTTTCAAGATTTTTGTTTATTTACAGACTGTGACTTGTGTATCATATTCTATATGGGGAAACGTCATGTTGCTGATCATGCCACACAAAGGACTTCGCAAGTGTTTGGACAAGAAGGTCATCTGCAAGCCAGATTGCTGAAACACTAATGCCTGTACAGTTTCCCCAGATGATGAAAGGATCCTTCAGATCTTTTATCCTAATGATTATCACTACAATTTTATGTACATTTTTAGATTCTGGAAAGATTTACGAATGCATTTAATTTCTCTTCAACTTTAGCAAAAACCAGTGGATTTGGCATCTTAAATCTTGCTGTTGTATTTGTGGGGGTTCTTTGCAGGGTTAGGAAAAAACAGGTTTTTGTTTTCCCTAATGCCCCAGTCTCCCTCTTGTGGACGTACATGTGAATGTATCTTGCTTTCTGAGGTGGTGGCCAAGACACTAAACGGTACTCCTGTATACGTGTTGGTGTGTAAATGCAATGGCAGAAATGACCCCTTGCTCACCAACAGGGAGGTGCTGGTTGGAAATGTGGTGCTCCAGGGCAGCCTTGGTTGTAGTGATCATGAGATGGTCAAGTTCGAGATCCTCAGGACAGTGAGAAGAGTGTGCAGCAAGCTCACTGCCCTGGACTTCAAGAGATCAGAGTTTGGCCTCTTCAGGAACCTGCTTAGTAAGGTTCCATGGGATACAGCCCTAGAGGGCAGGGGGGCCCAAAACTGTTGGTTGATATTCAAGGGTCATCTGCTACAAGCTCAGGAGTGTTGCATCCCAACTAGAAGGAAGTGCAGCAGGAGGGCCAGGAGACCTTGGATGGATAAGGAATTGCTGAGGAAACTTTGAAGGAAAAAAGAGGCCTATAAAAGGTGGAAGCAAGGACAGGCGGCCTGGGAGGAATACAGGGATGTTGTCCGGGAAGCTTGGGACCAGGTTAGGAAAGGTAAGGTACACTTAGAATTAAATTTGGCTAGGGATGTGAAAGATAACAGGAAGGGATTCTACAGGTACATTGCAAATAAAAGACAGACTAGGGACAATATGGGCCTTCTCCGGAAGCTATCGGGAGAACTGGCTACCCTGGATTTGGAGAAGGCTGAGGTTCTTAATGACTTCTTTGCCTCAGTCTTCACTGGCAAAGGCTCTGACCACACCACCCAAGTCTTGGAAGGCAGATGCAGGGACTGTGAGAATGAAGACCTTGCGCCCACTGTAGGAGAGGATCTGGTTCGCAACCAGCTTAAGAAGCTGAACGTGCACAAGTCCATGGGACCTGATGAAATCCATCCGCGGGTCCTGAAGGAGCTGGCCAATGAAGTTGCTAAGCCACTGGCCCTCATATTTGAAAAAATTATGGCAGTCAGGTGAAGTTCTCAACAACTGGAAAAAGGGAAGTATAACCCCCATTTTCAAGAAGGGGAAAATGGATGACCCAGGAAGTTGCAGACCAGTCAGTCTCACCTCTGTGCCTGGAAAAATCTTGGAGCAGATTCTCCTGGAAGGCATGCTAAGGCACATGAAAATCAACAGGGTGCTTGGTGACAGCCAGCATGGCTTCACTCAGGGGAGATCCTGCCTGACCAATTTGGTGGCCTTCTACGATGGGGCTACAGAACTGATGGACAGGGGTAGAGCAGTTGATGTCATCTACCTGGACTTGTGCAAAGCGTTCAGCACTGTCCCCCATGACATCCTTGTCTCTAAATTGGAGCGACATCAATTTGATGGATGGACCACTCAGTGGATAAAGAACTGGCTGGATGGCCGCACACAAAGAGTTGTGGTCAATGGCTCAATGTCTGGCTGGAGACCAGTAATGAGTAGTGACCCTCAGGGATCGGTGTTGGGACCGGTCATGTTCCACATCTTTGTCAGTGACATGGACAGTGGGATTGAGTGCGCCCTCAGCAAGTTTGCCGATGACACCAAGCTGTGTGGTTTGGTTGACAGGCTGGAGGGAAGGAATGCCATCCAGAGGGACCTCGACACACTTGGGAGGTGGGCTGATGCCAACCTTATGAAGTTTAACCATGCCAAGTGCAAGGTCCTACACCTGGGTCGGAGCAATCCCAGGCACAGCTACAGAGCTACAGGTTGGGCAAAGAGATTCAGAGCAACCCTGCGGAGAAGGACTTGGGGGTGCTGGTCGATGGGAAAATGAACGTGAGCCAACAGTGTGCACTTGCAGCCCAGGAAGCCAACCGTATCCTGGGCTGCATCTAAAGGAGCATGACCAGCAGGTCGAAGGAGGTGATCCTACGCCTCTACTCTGCTCTCATGAGACCTCCCTTGGAGTATTGTGTGCAGTTCTGGTGTCCTCAACAGAAAAGGGACATGGAACTGTTGGAACAAGTCCAGAGAAGGGCCACGAGGATGATGAGGAGGCTGGAAGCACCTCCTGTATGAAGATAGGCTGAGAGAGTTGGAACTGTTCAGCCTGGAGAAGAGAAGGCTGAGTGGAGACCTCATAGCAGCCTTCCAGTATCTGAAGGGGGGCTGTAGGGATGCTCGGGAGGGACTCTTCATTAGGGAGTGTAGTGATAGGACAAGGGGTAATGGGTTGAAACTTAAACAGGGGAAGTTTAGATTGGATATGAGGAAGAAGTTCTTTCCTGTGAGGGTGGTGAGGCACTGGAATGGGTTGCCCAGGGAGGTTGTGAATGCTTCATCCCTGGTGGTGTTCAAGGCCAGGTTGGACAGAGCCTTGGGTGGCATGGTTTAGTGTGAGGTGTCCCTGCCCATGGCAGGGGGATTGGAGCTAGATGATCTTAAAGTCCTTTCCAACCCTAACTATTCTATGATTCTCTGATTTATGCACACTCTATATGTTTCCATACTGAAACAGCTTGTAGCCTTTGAAATTAAAACTCAAACATTAAAATGGAAATCTGGAAGTACTGCTTGTTCATGTTGGTGGACCTTCTAAATGTCATGTTTATTGGGTTTTACTTAAAAATGGAGGCGTTTTTTCAGTGGCTTTACTGTCGTTGAACTGCCTTGATTTCAGACAACCTGTCTGCAGTGCTGTACAGATGTAACTACTACATTATGTTCCTTGGAGAAAAGACTGTTCTGTAGCCTCTGGACTTCAGTATTTTTTCTTTGAGAAAGCAGAAGGTAATTTTAAGGTAATAGTATGTGCAAATTCAAAAAGAAAAATCAAAAATGTTACGAGCAGAAGAAATTAAATTATTTTGCAGTCTTATGTAAGTACTTCAGAAGTGATAGCATGGAAAGTCTGTCAAAGGCTACGTGCCACTGACTACAAGTGTGGCAATGAGTGTTTGCAAGTTTGATTTGTGGTGCTACAAATTACATTAAAATCATCTTCTGTTCCTTCTTTAAAATATAGATATCTATAGATACCTGTAGATGTCTGTATATATACATCTGTATCTCACTGTCTTATCAAGTTACAGGAGCAGACTGTAGATTTTTTCTGTATTTTTAAAGTAATCATAGGATTACGGGGTAATTCAGGTCAGAAGGGACCTCAGGAGGTCACTAGTCTAACATCTTCATTAAAGCCACCTCTGCTGTGACATTTGGCTAGGTTGCCATCTGGTCTTGAAACCCAGCAAAGATGGAGATTATAGAACTTCTCTGAGCAACTAGTTCCACTGATTGAGTGTACCTCAGGGTAAAAATGTGGCCTTACATTCAGTGAGAACTTCTGCTTTTGCAGTGTTGATAGACTAAATTGAACTACTTAGGCAAGTTTTTTCATTTCATTAAGAAGTTCCTTTTTCTTATTGCCTGTAAGTCTTGAAGACCTATCATTGTGCTTATTTCCAAGTAATTGGCTATTTTTCCCTAAGGCTCTTTCAGATTTTAATATGACTGGATTTTTTCAGTGCACTTTTAACTGTGTTTGCATAAGACAAAATATTATCCTTCAGTGAATGAGCAGTAGCAAGGAAAGATGGTCAGAGCCTTCTAGCAACTTCCAGCAACTCTGGAAAGAGTCAGAAGTTCTGTATTTCAGGACAGCTGCTGTGGTATACATATGCTTTTGGTGGTCCCTGTAGTGGTCGGTATTGAACTTACTAAATTAACAAACTTGGAAATTGCGATCCTCCCCTCAAGTATAGTCTAACAAGAGAGAATAATCTTTTGACAGTACGTTTTTGACGCAGCTGTAAATTAAAAGCAGTACATGATAGTTTTCCAGGAAATATGTTTCATTTTAAGATACAATAAATTTTAGCTGAACATCACTAGTAAAATATTTAAGCTTAAATATGATTACTTCATAGTGACCAGAAACTCCTATCTTTCTCCTCCAGTACTGCTTTTTTTTTTATTCTGCAACTGTATTCCACTAGAGAATAAGTGTCAGGTATCTGGAAAGATATTTTTCTAATAGGAGCTTTTGAGCAATAGTTTTTTTCTCTCAAAATATGCAGAGCAATTCACAGTGGCTTCATCTCATAAGCATCTCAATAGAAGCATAAGAGCAACAGACTGTTATCATGTGTTTGGAATGTAAAAAAAACAAACAGTAATGGGAAAGGTGGTGTCTGAGTACTTTCTCAGCATTTGTAAGAATTAGCAATGTATGAGTAATATATGTAGGAGAGAAGGGTTCAACACATACACTTCTGGGGACAGAAAACAAATGAGATTAAGGAAAAAAATATTTTGATGTGCATTTAGTTTTACTACTTGAAAAGTTAAGATTTTTCAGTAGGGTATTTGTATGTAGTCTGAAGACTCCTTGTCCTGGGTTTAGCAGTAGCAGTCAGTTTTTTCTCCTTCTTAGTATCTGGTGCAGTGTTGTGTTTTGACTTTCAGCCTGGGAACAGCGCTGATAACACTGATGTTTTCAGTTGTTGCTAAGTCATGTTTACTCTGACCAAGGACTTTGTGAGTCTCATGCTCTGCCAGGGAGGAGGGGAGGCCGGGAGGAAGCAGAGACAGGACACCTGACCCAAACTAGCCAAAGAGGTATTCCATACCACAGCATGTCATGCCTGGGGAGGTAACTGGGAGTTATCCAAAAGGGCACAGGCTCTCTTTTGGGTCGGGCTTGTTTCAGTGGGTGGTATCGTATTCTCTTCCCTTGTTATTTTCTCTTATCATTATTATTATTGGTGGTAGCAGTAGTGGTTTGTGTTATACCTTAGTTACTGGACTGTTCTTATCTCAACCTGTGGGAGTTACATTCTTTCAATTCTCCTCCCCATCCTTCCAGGAGCGAGGAGTGGGGGGGGAAGGAAAGAAAGAGGGAGGAAGGTGGGGAGTGAGTGAATGAGCTGAGTGGCTGGGTTTAAACCATGACACTCCTAGGCATACTCAGGTGGGGGTCTGAGTATTGGTAGTACATGTGCATTCTGGCTATTGCACTGCTCCTCTGCACACCCGCAAGATTTGTGTGACCTGAGATTATTTTGCTTACATTGGATTTATCAAAGATGGTTTTGCATGTATGTACATAGTTGTTCTTAATATTCTTTCTCTTAAATATTTAGTTATGATTTATAACTTCTCCTGTGTGAAATTGCATATTTTTCTTCAGAGCTTTGATGTAAGTTGAACTGTATGTAGAATACATCACTTAAGCTGTATCTTTTAAAAATAATTTTTGAAGTAAAAAAGGAGTCTCTGCCACCTTTTTTAATACTGAGGAGAAAAATGGGTGATTTGTTGATATTCTCCGTTTTCAGTAGGGTGAAAACTGGAATCAGCAGTTAATGGCCATTCCCTTTTTCTTGGGCCAGGCTGTGTGCTAAATGAGAGGCCTGCTAGGTCTGTGGCAGCAGCAGGAGGGATGGTCTGTGAAAACTGGGTTTGTGTAGTTTGTAACCAAACCAGAAATGGTTTAGTCACCAAACTGCTGTGTTTCATATCTGGGACATGTTATGGTTATTTGTGTGGTACTTTAATTTAGAGGTGATAAAGCAATGTGGTGGTTTTGGGGGTTATTTGGTTTGGTTTATCTTTTTAACTTTTTCTTCCAGAGGTACTATAGATCTATATTGTAAGCTCCTGGAAAAGAGTTGTTTAGTTTCTTCAGAGTTTCCTTCTTGTGGAGGACAACAATTGCCTTCTTGACTTTATTTCAATCAGAAAATAAATGTAAACTCTTAAAGTATTTTAAAGATTTCCAACTGGACATAAATGAGTTGCTGAATCTGTTGACTTGTGCTGAAGCACAAATGTTGTGTCCTGGACTTTCACCCTCTGCTTAGTTCTTCTGCAGAACTGAGACTCATTACACAGTTGAGGTGCTCTGCTTGATAATGCAGTTGGATTTTGTTATCCAGAAGTAATTTATTTCACTTGTCACATTTTCTTTCAGGAGACAAATGACTCCCCTGATGTATGCAGCTCGAAAAGGCTATCCTCAGGTTGTTGCTCTTCTTGTCGCTCATGGAGCACACATAAATGCCCAAGATGACAATGGATATTCAGTAAGTGATTTACTTCTCTGTGATGTAATTAACAATAAAAACATTAAAAAGCAGGAACACACAAATTTGTTTTTAAGTGCAACATTCTCTGAAATACTCATTGGTATATTCTTCTTTGAGAATCTCCACTTTGAGATTCTTTTGCATTAATTATCTTCATCTCCAGATTCTGCCATGTAAGAATTTTGAAGGTTACATTATTGATTGAACCTCTGTTCTTTCATGTTCCATATGTAAACTTGGTAAAAAGGAGTTGTTCTTTGCAGGCATTGATATGGGCAGCACAGCATGGACATAAAAATGTAACTCTTAAGTTGCTTGAGCTGGGAGCTGACAAAAATCTACAGACTAAGGATGAGAAAACAGGAGCAGAGATAGCAAAAATCAATAAACATTCAGAGGTATTTAATTTCTCTTTGAAATGCAAATTCTGTGGTTTGCCTCAAAAATCTGATCATTAATTGTATAATTTTCTGTAGGACTGTTACTTTAATAACTAATTGTAGTAGTAGTTGAATACTTATGCTATTACATCTATATAGACTATTAAATCTATATAGGTCTGTTACACCAAACTTTTCACAGTGCTTTAAATGCTATATAGAAAAGTTTTGGGAACCTTCCCCGCCTCCCCCTTTGAATTTTTGTTTCAGATTTAGAATATAGAACAAGGGATTACTCATGTTAGAAATGTTGATATGAGAAGTAGGAAAAATATGTTGGTTTTTTCCTGTTTGCCAAAGTGTGTGAGAGAACATAGGTATCTAACTAATTTGCAGTGTATAGTTTCTAATTGAATTTGGAAGTGAAAAGGCTAAAGCTAAAAACGGGGGGGTTGATACTGGCTGTCTTCAAAATCCATTCTCAGGAGGGAAGGTGTAATATAATGCAAATTGATCAGATCATTGGAAGAGCAGCCACTAAATGTCAGTGTAGAGTGAGAGCTACTGAAGACAACGTACAATCCCCTAAAATAAATCTTTTCACTGCTGTTATCAGATGATGCACAGTGGATCAGTCAAACCAGATTTCTGTGTGTTTTGCTTTGAGTTGCTCTTGCCAATGATGTGGCTTTCTGCAGTGGCTCCTCAAAAATGTATAATTCATTCAAATGAATTTTAATTCACTTTACAGTTTCTTTTTCTTTCTTGGCTTTTTTGAGGGTTTGTTGGGTTTTTTTCTCTGTCAGACTCCAGAGCTAGGGATGAACAAAAATGGTAACTATGCACAAAGTTGTCAGTATGGGCTAGCAAGATCACTCTCTGAGGCTCAGTGATCTGTTAGCTCAGGTTACTGGAAGGGGCTACAAATGCATTCTGTCTTCAATAAATTACTTGTTCATCAGGCTATGGCCATATAATCTTATAACACAACTTTCTCTGACATGGAGGGACTGCAGGCTCCTCACGCTTGAGAGATGCGTCTTGCCTCTTGACCTCGAACACTTAACTTTCACTCAATTACTGCAAAGTCTTGCAGATGATATTGAGATATTTTATGGTCAGGAGCTTCTTCCACCTCAGGGATCTGCTCTTCAGGCTGTTGACAACCCAAGAAGCTGTCATACTGACTGTCTGTAGAAACTGTATCTGCGAGGGGAGATATTTTTCTTACCTACTGTACTGAATTTGGCTGGGCTGGAATTACTTTTCTTTCCAGCAGCCTGTATGGTACTGTATTTTGGGTTTCTGACCAAAACAGTGTTGTTAGCACACCAGTATTTTAGCTATTGCTGAGTGCTGGGGAAGCATCAAAGCTTTCTCTGGTTTTCATTCTTCTCTCTGCCTTCAGCCAGTAGGCTGGGAGGGAGCAAGAGGTTGGGAGGGGGCACAGCCAGGGTAGCTGACCCCAGCTGACCAAAGGGATGCTCCATACCATATCATGTCATGCTCAGCAGTAAAAGCGTGAGGAAATTTTTTTCTAAAGTAGCCATTGCTTGGAGACCGGCTGGGTATTGGTCTGCTGGTGGCAGATGGTGAGTGATTACCTTTGCATCACTTAAGCTTTTGGGTGTTGTTTTTTTTCCCTTCACTTATTAATATGCATGTATCTCAACCCATGAATTTTGTCATACTTTTTACGCTTCTGATTCTCCCCCATCCTGCTGGGGGAAGATGAGCAAGCAACTGAGTAGGGGCTTATTTGTCAGCCAGGATCAACCCACCATTCATACGTGTATGTATGTGTGTGTGTATGTGTGGCTGTTCACCTGAATTTCAGGAAAGTGGCTTCACCATTCTTTTAGGCTTATTGAGGTTCTACTTGTTTTGCTGAATTTTTTGGTTAACTATCTCAGAACTCACACAGGGGCTATTCATTTTCTGGATTCCATCACTGATGCATAGTGATGTCTGGCAGAAGGCTTGCTTCTATAATGTATAATCAATTGAAAGAATCTGTCAAATACAGTTAAATTAGATTGTCAGTTGTAAATTGCTAAATGTTGGGTCCATATATGCATTGAAAATTGAGATATTAAAATAGTTGTATGCCTCATGCTCTTATTATTGCCTTGAGTTTGTAGAACTCTTGTCTACAAACCACAAAAAATAGTATATTGGTGTATTGCTGCTTCTGTAGTGACAGATACTAACTTTTTTTGACTTAAGTTAGATGTGCTGTTTTGCTCTGTGTCAGTTCATTGTGGTGGAATTCAGAAATGCTTTGGATAAACTGTGGGCTTGGTCTTAACTGTTCATTGTAGTTTTATGCTTTAGAGAAGAAGTGCAGATATTTCATGTTCCTTGTAAGTAGTAATTTATGATAAAACTGTTTTATCGTCTTACTCCTTTGTATTTCTTTATGCATTTTGAATTTGAATAATAATTCATTTGGGCTCTTCCAGATTTATAGCTTACTGTCTTTGGCTGCAAATCACTTGCATGGGAGATCCCATGGAACAATTAAGGAGGAGGCTATCTACAAATTAATGACAGCTGCCCCTGACCAAGGAATTGGGTAAATACAGTCATAGTGTAATTTTACCTTATAAGTATTCCTAAGAGATTGTATTTGTTTGTGTCAGTGATTAAATTATACTGATGTGTGTTGTTTGGAGTGCTACCAAGAGTACCCAGTAAGTATATTAATGTACTGTTAATTTTTTAAGATTGCAGAGTTGCTTTGCATTACAAAGAGCATGCTGTAGATCTTTCATTCCTCTCGTTTGGTGTAAAGTATTCTAGAGCCAGGATCCAATGTCACTTCATTTCAGCCCTTTTAAATGTGTATGCTCCCCTGTTCCATATTCCTTGTTGTTCCGAATTTGACATTAGATATTTTTTTTTATGCTTTCACTGTCTGCCTGTTTTCATCTTCATGCCACAAGGAAGAGCTCTGCCTTTTTCTTTTTTCCTGCATGTATGTGGGTCAAACGAAGCACACAGTTACACAGTTAAGCTCTAGAACTTTTTGCATAGTGTGCTTCTGGCCCTGAAGCTTGCAGGTGTCCCGTGGCTGAAATCAGCCCCTGCTTCAGCACCTTCAAAGGTCTCTCATATTGTTTCATCCCAGAACATGTTGGTTAACAAGTTCTCAACAAACTGGCCATATACTTCCTTGGGCTTGAACTGCATGGTCTTGAGAAGGCAAATTCCAGTGCCGATAGTCTGTTCTGGTTTGTCAGCTTGATTCTTTATGTCCCTGCTCAGCCAGATCATTCTGAATTTGACATGCCCTAGTTTTGTATCATTACTGCCGTCATTGACGGCAGTTCACACTGAGGTAGTCTCAGACAGAGTACTCAGTTCGGACAAAGCCTCATGAGGTTCTGTTGCTAGATGAATGTATATGCCAGATTTTCATTCTCTGCTGCTTCAACCACAATCATCTTAGAGATACTTCAGATTCATAAAGGTGTTGTTCTGGCTATATCTCCTTGTCTGTGAACCATGTCTCCCATGGGATCTGTCTGCTCCTTGGGGATCATCTTTTGAGTCCCTGTGTACTTGACAGGAAGGTGACATTCTTTTAAATAGGTCAGTCTTCTGGTACTCTTCACAAAGACTTATACTCCTAGATAGAATATGTACCTAATGACCTCAGTGCTAGAACAGATTCTCCTTTTTTTAGCAGGTTTGGGTTCTTTAGGAAGTTCCGTAGGCTTTTTCTGGTAGAAGGAAATAAACTAACACTATGCAGCAGTTATCCATATAGATTTAGTGCTGTTGAAACCTGATGGTGGCTAGAGGACATTCTACCAGTGTTTGGTTAGTCTTGGTAAGTTTTTAAAGTCAGACACTGGAATCCTGAAGCCCACTAAAAATAGTTTGTGGCAGCCAGATGTCTATCTATGCAAATGTAATTCTGTATTAGGCAATGATTCGGCTTCCAGGATTTCACAGTGTGCCAGTAGTCTTTATCTAAACAATACTGTTTTTTTTCTGCCAGATGAGAAACTGATTTGTTTGTATGAACAGACATTTCTGTCAAGCTCAAGGATTTTTGTATTAACAGTAGCTAGTTCTGATGTTTCATAACTTTGAGCATTTCTCATAATGAGTGGAACCCTTGGTTTCAGAAAAGTCCCCTGGAGTATACCAGATGTCTGGCTGTTAAATGCCTGTTCTTACAAATGCTTTCAACACACACACACATACTTGCCCCCAGCAAGCTGGATTTTTTCATCTGGTGATAGTCAAGAGGTACACTGATGCCTGTGTTTATTCCATCATAGCTCCTTGAGCTGTTCTCTCAGTTGCTCCTCATGCCTCACCTGGTACTGGGTATCAGTTGTGCCCTGCCATGCAGGGTCAGTGAGTATAACTTGTCATTGATGTCATCATCATTTAGTCATCCTTATGTAGTGAGTGTACCTTCAGTCATTGCTGTCTGCCATCCTAATTAGACAATTTTTCTGAGTCCAGAGCCCTGGACTATACAAGGAAATGCACATACATGTCAGGAATTTGCATCCTTCAGCTCCTGAATTAGGTCCTTTGCTGGTTCAGGGACTTGCAAGTTACTGTCCAGTTGCTGAATAGCTCTTTCCTTGATCCTGGGAAGAACGTCCTTTCCTTGCACCTTTAGCAGAACTGAAAGTCTTGAGTTACCCAGGGGCTTCCAGAATCTTTGCAAACTGGGCACTTTGAATGCCTAAATAAGAATATTTGATCACTGCAGGTCATTCACACACTCTTCTCTTGCCAGTTGAAGGGCATTGGCTGTTTGGATGTATGTGTGAATTGTTTACTTCACGGACTGTTGCTGTCTGTGTTGAGAGAGGGAGGAAGCATGCAGTGATTAACACAATTCTATACAACTTCATGGTAGGGATGATGCCTTTAAACACTATTAAAATTATTTTTAACTCTTCTATTTTTCCTGCTGACAGAAGGCACTCTCACAGAATTATTGACTTGAGACAGTGTGCAAGTTGCATAAACTCCTTTCATATGTGATTTAGGGTGTCCATCTCGTAAAAGGAGAAGTATGCAAGGTTCTCAATGTGCAGTCCTGAAATATTTTCTTACGTATTCAGAACAATTTTCAGAGAGGTTTGGTTGGTTGGTTGTTTTGGATTTTGGTTTGGGGTTGGTTCAGGGTTTTTTTTTGGGGGGGAAGGGGAAAAGAGGCCGGAGTTGGTGGTTTTTGTTTACCCCCCTTTTTTTTTTTTTTATATATATGTAGATACACAAATTTTATAGGACCTTTTTTAAGTCTTTAATGTGAAAAGAGGGCAAACCTTGATTTCAGGGCCTACAATAAGACTGAGCAAACTATCAGTTAACTCAGTGTTTTAACACACACTGCTATAGTGACTGCAGTGGTCCTTTTAGCATTTCATCTGACTTGCTTTTGGGTTTAATTCTGTTCATTACAATTGTTCATCTGATTGTTGAAAGCTGTTCAGATATTTTCCTCTATATTTTTGTATCTTTTGGTAGGCAAGGAACCAAAATTGATAATTACCTTTGCAAATAAGTGTTAAACTCTGAACCTGCAGTCGGTTATGCCACTTCCTCAGTCTGCCTTCTGAACAGTAGTCCTCTGACAACTAATTTCTTACCAGTCTTTAATCATAGACATTTTAGTTTCCTGGTAAACGTGCTTTTTTGTTTAAATGGAACCAGAAGGGAAAGACTTGTGGGCTGAATCCATTTTATATGAATGGTATCTGATAAGAAGACATAATTATCTTCCTTAATCCCACTTCCAGATTTTTCAGGCTTCGGCAGCCCAACTTGAAGGTTCAGTTGGAACATTTTGATACTTAAAATAATATTTATCCATGAATGATTGAGCCCTTCAGGCTCAATTCAACTCATTAGACAGAAAAGCCATTTCTAAAATTTTGATAGATTAAAAAATAGGTTAAATTGTACTCCATGGTGCTTATGAGATACTACTGTCATCAGTAGGCCTGTGCAACATTAGGTTGCTCCCCAGTTCTCTGCCTGGGGAGCTTTTCTGGAGTATTTTGTTCTAGTGGTCTTCTATTAACTTCCACTGCTTTCATCTCATATCCCATTTGTTCTATTTTCAGTTCCTACCCAACTTTTAGTGACACGGAAGTGTTTTTACAAGGTCTTGGTCTAGAACACATAATAGGATTATTCAGGGTAAGTTTGTGGTTTATCTGGTATCTGTTAAGAAATCCATGAAAGCAGAATGTACCTACAGCATAAAAAACAAAGTTCTGTCACTATTAGTATCTTAATTCAAGTAAATTTATTAAACAGAAGTTTAGCTAAAAAATGTTAAATTGAACTTCAGTGGACAGGATTGGATTGCTTAATTTTAATTATGTGCATTAGTCATGTGCATTATGTGATGTTTCTAAACTAGAATAATGCTGTTGTGTAGCTGGTTTTATTTCTGAAAACTGAAGTAAAACATAAGTGAAAACTGTTTTCTTCTGAAATTCTTTTTGATGAAAAAAGAAAACCCTTTGTTTTATACAGGAAAGAGATACAACTTTGACACAACTTCTGATCATGCAAAAAGATGAGTTAATACGGGTCAGTTTACTACTTTAGAACTTCATTTAGTTTTCTCCTCTTTCTTTTTTAACATCTTATCTTTATAAATGTCTGAACTTGTAAGAATTCTGTTTTCAGAATCTTCTGCAACTTCTTGAGTTTTAATGTGAATATAGACAGACCTTTTCTAAATCCCACATATTAGCCTTGATTTCTGACTTAAATTCTTGTATCTTCTTTGCCTACATCTGACTACAAAGTGAAAGTCTGCAGTATTTGGAAGTCCTCAGTATTTCTTTGCTGCAATGATGTGGAAGTTGGGTTGAGCAGGAAGTTGTTCCATTTTAAAATTCAGTTGTTACTATTTTCGGTATTTGTTTTCCCATTTGGTATCAGTTAAAATCACTTGGTATTTCACTGTTACTGAGGACTAAGTGACACATTATTACAGGATTTCGGTTTCTGGTGGAAATAGGGTGGTTGCTTTTCCTTAGTCTTTGCTGGAATTATTCCTGTGGGGAATGAAAGACTTCCTGTGTTTACAGGAGGATGCCATAATAAAATCCAACTGTAGGAGTCTCCTTGGGATAGCGCAAATACTTCAGGCCACAGGATTCTTCTGAGCACACTGTACCAGGTCTGACATACCAAAGATGTCTCACTGAAATAACTGACTCAAGCCTGCTACTGATGCTAGTTGTCTCCTCCATGTCAGCTTTACTCGCCCTGTTCTGGTACCAAGGAAGCATGTGTTCCAGCAGCTGGAACCAGCATTAGCATACAGATGTTAATTATTACTTCAGAGTTGGTGTCACAGGGATGTTTTGCATGAAGTTTTGTCTTGTAACTGAGTAAGGTTTAAGTGTTTTCCCAGAGCTCAGAAATAATTCTGTATCTCAGCAGGTGCATGTACAGGGAGCTTTGTCAGTGAAGAAATTATTTAAGAGTTCATTTAGACCTAGGTATTACAAGGCATGTCAACATGTTCTGATGTTACTGCTTTTCTGAAGCCTCAGGATCATGCCAAATGGACAACCACTGGGTATGGGCTTTCTATGGACCCTAAAGCCCACACTGACAGGAATTTTGCTCTTAAAGGAGATTTTTGTAGCTTTCTTCTTACCACTGTGAGCTGCTGTGTTTGTCATGCTTGCATTACACTGCAAATCTGGCTGCGTATGTGTTCATATTGATCACCTGGTTTGATGTAATCATTACTTCGTTTTGTCCAGAGACGCTGGGGGAAGGAAAGAATTGTGGACTTTAGTGAAAGGCTAATCCTTATGGTTCCTTCATCAAAGAAGGATCTGTAGTTTCACATGAACTGATAACCTCCATTTCAGTGTTTCAGCATGTTTCAGAGACCCTCTTATAAAGAGGGATTTTTTTTGATAACTGAAATAAATGCCTGGATCAGCTCCTCTTCCACAGAAAAATTGTATCTATAGGAACAGAATTGTTTTGCCTCTGAACTGTGTAACAGCAGGAAACACTTCTGGAAAATAAGCCATGCTTTGTGCATGGATGTAAATTAATTAGTGAGTCTTCAGTTGGGAGTTTAAAAAATGACATAATACTCCTGCCTTATTAGCACTTCATAAGTTACCCTAAATTCTTGATGCAATTTAGTTACAGAGCTCTACTAACAGTTTCTCCCCACGCTGCTGATAGAACAAATTTAATCTGTTTCCTCCTAACTCCAGAGTTGAAAGTTTTTAGTGTGATGGCAGATCTTCAACTAACAGCCAGCTATTTTAAAGAGCCTGGATCTTATTACTACAAAGATTAATGATGACCTCTGATGGATGCCTCTGAACCAAGCTGCTTTGTATCCAGAGAATGGGGAGAAATCCTGTCACTAACATGATACACTTTCCTCCATCAAACAATATCAGAAAGATACTTTCTTTGTAAATATCTTTATCTGTATTCTGCACAGAGCCTAAACAATGACTCTTCAAAGCTGAAATCCTCGCATTCCTTAAGCTTATAAACTGTTCCATACTGAAACAAGTCTGTTCAATATACTGGAACATGTCTATTCAACATTTGAAGGTTTTTGTCTGATTCTGTGCTGCTCGTTACCCTTGGATATTTTTTTGTCTGGATTTTTTGGTGGGGGGGGTTTGGAATACTTTCTGAGCATTTGTCTCAAAAGATAGCAACAGAAGTAATTTTACTTCTGGATGCATTTAGAGTATGAAGGTTCTTTTCTTACATGCTTATTAGTTTAAAATAAGAGAAATTGGCATCTTATTCTGGATTTGAGAATGCATAATGACAAGTTAACCCATCAAAATTCAAAATATAACCCAGACATTTAACTTCTTTGTTAGAGAATTGTCAGGTCTGTGTGCTTTTATGTTACAGTTCCAGGATTCTTCTTTCTCTGCCCCTCCCTCCCTGCAAAAACATTTAATATTTGGCAGAAGAATAAGAATAGCTTATTTAAAATAGTGGCCACTTGGGCAAGTTGGCAGTAATGTAAGAGTTTATGCATAACTTCTGGTTTATCTGAGAAACATGTCATCTTTCATTTCCATCTAAAGAGTAACAGGAAAGTCATGTTGATGCTGAAACTGGAGTTTGGAGCATGGATTTTCAGGGGCTGTTTTTTATTTCAGTATTTATTTAAGTAAAGAGTAACATAGACGTTAGAGTTGGTAGGCCTAGCATTATTTCACAGGTGTAAGCAAGTTCTTGTACACCACTTGCACATTCTTAAATGTATGGCCACTTGACAATAATATTTGTGTTATTTGGACTGCAGAGTAACTGAACTAACACCAACTTACAGTCTTGCTAATCTATAAGGAAGAAGGGCTTCTTGCACCACGGTTGTTCCATGCATTCATCATTGCATGAGTAGCCAGGTTCTCTGTAACCCCTGTGTTCAGCGGTGGTTGTCTAGAAAGGTAAAAATTTTCTGCTTTGGGAAACAGTGTGGACTAGTCTATATGTCTACTGTTCTGCACCTAGTACCTTCAAATTCAGAATTACTGTGGTGGAGGTGGAAAACTTTATCTATGATGACTTTTATCACATTCTTTACTTCTGAAGCCCAATATCTTCAAGATGTGGTGGTACTCGGTCACTGATCCATTTGCAGAAGGATTGAATTGTTTTATATATAGGGAGACAAAGTACAGTGTCTTCCTGATAGAAAACTATATCCTTATTTGCTTGCTGTAGGAGTGAGAAGACGAAGTCAAAAGCAAACCCAGTCTTTGCAATAGTTCCTGCTTTAAGCAAAATAGTTTTTTAATATTCAAGAATAACAACCAGCTTACTCTTGGGAGAGCTCATTTGATTTGTTGATTATAATTAAAAGTAAACTTGCTGCTCTTGTATAAATTGGCTTACTTCTGCATTATGAAATGACTGCTGCAATGCTTTGTAAGCATTAAGAAAGCATGAGTTTATACCAGATAGGGCTCAACAAGGCCAACCTGAGTACTAATAAATAGAGCAGACTTGCAGCTCAACATAAGCAAAGTTAGTTATTTCTAGGAAACACAGATCTTTCTCTCTTAAGGCTGCTAGTGATAGTTACCCTAGGGAGTCGAGTATAATGTATTCAGGTACCTGTGGCAACTATTGGAAACTGTAAAGTTCTTGTCACCTGTAGATAAACTCCCAGTTAATCTGGTTGGGATTTTACATTACTGAAGAACTTACTTGTCCGTAGACTTGTAACAGTAGGCTTATGACATGGTTTTGAAATGTAACTATGTGCTCACAAGTATGTCGTCTAGCATGTTACCTGTGAATTCTGAGCACCTGGTGGGGAACCTAGGGGACTGTTTTATGGAGCCACAATGAACACTAAACATCAGAAATAATAGTCTCACATGAAGCAAGCATTTCTCTAAGTAACTTCTCCTCCCTAGGATTGCTGCTCGGCACCATCTGAGGAAGTGAGACTGCCTGGTGTTTGATGTCTGTTGTCAGCTGCATGTCCAAAGTTCTTTCTGCAATCATTAAAAAAATCTGGGAGACTACAAACACATTTTACAGATTTCTGAGGCTACAGCAGGGAGCTTCAGGTCCTCAGAACATAAGAGAGAGTCACATATGTTCTAGCTTTGAAGGCTGCAGGATCCTTGTGGTCCTAAATTCCAGAATGCTCCATTCCTGCTTCATCCAGGTACTTGGCTGGAGAGTTAGGAACAAAGTCATACTTGGACCTGGCATTATGTGTTTTTTCACTTGTGTGGAGAAGCATCCTTAGGGCTGTCAACATTAGAAGTCCTGTGTTGCACAGCAGCCTTTCAGATGAGCAAGGAAAAATATTGAGTGTGCCACAGGAACGCTTCTGTTTTAACAAGTGAGCAACTTTTTTTGTTTTGTGTTCTACAAAAAAATTCTTAGCCTAGGATTTAAATATGAGTTAATATGTAATCTGAGATAGTTCATTGATAACACAGCTGACGAAGTTTTCTGTCCCAAGTATTACTTGGAGGATCTCAGTTACATGGTATATGTCTTCTGAAGAAAATTTTTCTTTTCTTCAGCTAAAAGAGACAGAAAGCCTTGAACACTTCAGAACTCTTCTGTTGTTGTTTGCAGCATTAGCCAAGAGTACAGAAGATGAACTGATTTGAGCTTCGGGACTGTATAAACTGATGTCAGGTAGTAGTTAGGCTTGGTCTTATTTTGAGGTCATAAATTTATTTTGAGTTTATAAGTATGCTGTCCTTCAGATACATAAAAAGGCTTCTTTTACAGGCTGTTTCATGGTAGAAACATCTGGCTTGAATGTCTTTTTAACAGATTGTGTTCTCTCTGCTATTTTCTGATTGTCTGCGGCTTTAGAGATAGCACCAACTAGATTTCTGTAACGTAACTTATTTTTTAAATGACATTCTGTAAGAAAATTAGGTTTTACAAAGAGCTATCATATCTTCTGAGACCGGTTTAACTGAAAGAACTGCACACCCAAAAGCTTGGAAAAGCCCTTCTGAAAATCTGCCCTCTCTCTGTAAAATTCTGCCTTTGCCAATTTATAGTTTCCATTCTTTCATCTGAGTTAATGCTGTATTACTGTCATGGTGATTGGTTATTTTGCTGTAAGAAATGACCGAGATGATTCTGAAATAGATGAGCCTAACATCCTAACACTGAGGTACTCACAAAAACTGCATTTTTTTTTTTTTTCCCCTTTAATAAACCTTAAACTATCTGAGCATCCTGTACAATTTCAGTTTGGCTTTTCCTCGGGTCTTATAATTTTGTTTTGCATCATTGAATAGTTTCTGTGGTTTTATTTTATTTTGGCAGTTGCATGCACTGTAGTTGCTTGCAGTAACTTAAAAGCAACTTCTTTGACTCTTTAATAATTAGAAGCTTGCACAATAAATGGTACTGTCCTGTTATATCAAGTAAGTATTGAAAGTAAATTATATTTGGAATTACTCTTTAAATTTAGATTGGCCTTACAAATCCTGAAGATCAGCAGAAACTCCTAGATGCCATTAACAAGCTAAAAGTGGAAGAAACAAGAATCGGAGATGTCTCTGAAGTGATGAAGCTGGAATTGAGGTATTAACTGTATATCTAGGGAAATGGAAGTGAAATACGAACTATTTAAGACAACTGCATTGTTTTCTGTAGCTCAGAGGTAAATTTCTCTCACACCTTATCCCATGCATAACACTCATGAGAGTATACCAGTTAGTGGATTACAAGGGCTGGTGGTAGTTGTGTTTTGTACAAAGAAAGTTGGAAGCATAGGTTCTTGATGTAGGAATCTGACTATGTTGCTGTTATGTGACATTACTTTGGCCATCTTTTTGAGTAATGAGTTTGTTCTTTATACCTCAAAGTTTCACAGCCTTGCTGTGCAGGGTTTTCACTACTCATATCATAATTTCTGAAAGTGGCTTCTTGGGCTGCAGTATTAAATCATGCTTTATTTTCTCTGATATGCTTCAGTGAGCCAATATGGTTTTATTTCTCTGTGGAAATGGGTTTTGCCATCCTTGCTGCCCCATGCTTCAAGAGCAGCATGGAGCCTTATAAACCCCACGTGATGTGGATTGTACAGGCACTCTCAGTCTTGAAGTCAAATTTGTCTGATTGTAAGGTGCAATAAAAAGATGTGTGGGAGGGAGAGATGCATATATGATTTCTGCATGGGGCTTTAATTTTCAACTGATAGATTTAAATTACATGTCTACATGTCTACTACATGTCTACCTTAATAAATGGGACTGCTGTATTCAGGGGTTTTTCCTTGTTGTTCTTTTCCACTGGACACAGTTTTAACTAACTTCTAAAAGACCTATTTTTTTTTAATTACAAATTAAGAACTTTGTAAGATGTTTTCCGTATCATATATTATATGTATCAGTAGGAATAGGTTCATAAGGAAACTGTTCTGTAAGAAAGCATTACTCCTTCAAACTTCCATTCCAACTTGATATTTTTCCCATTACAGGTTTTTTCTTACAGCCTTAAGCATCAGCTCTGCAATACCTCTCATACTTCCAGTATTGTCTTGTGCAGTCCCATCAAAGTCAGACCTACCTGAGCTGAGAGGAACATCCCTCAGCTTATTAAACTTCATCAGTCCCTTAAGCACTGTTAGAGCACTCTCCACGTCCAGTACAAAAAGAAGAATGAAGGTTATAATAAAGGCAAAGGTGTCTTAAGATTTCTTAAACCCCTTTTCCTCTATTTGTGTAAATATTATTTTTTTTCCAGAGACCTAGACTTGAATTTAGATTCTGTACTCATATCTTTCCTCTTTTTACTTCCCAAACCTACAAAAGAATAGCTCCTGAAAATAGGATTAGTTTGCAGTTTTAATTTGCAAATGTTTTAGAAATGGACCAGGGCATAAGGCTGTGGCTTGCCTTTCCAAGGCTTTAGTCAATTGAACTGTGATTGTTTAACCTAGAGAAGACTGTTTTAGGGATGCTGCTCCTTTGTTGTACTGTAGCTGCACCAGTAGTAAGTTAGGTTCTCTGTGCTTGTTCCTTCCCAGTTTCAGCCATCATTTGTGTAGCATTGTGTTGCCTTATTTGCAGTGGCCTGCCTAGAGTGGTACTGGGGGGGTGGGGGGAGAAACTGCCTTGCATCCAATCTACTGATAAAATAACTTTCTATGTCTAGAAAAGTCAGGGTTCAGTTCCTCCTTAAAGTGTGCATCTCCCTGTCGACTAGTGATCTGACAGCTGTGCTGCTACTTTCCTAGCTGTTTCTTGACTCTCCAAAACAAATAATACAGCTCTCTTTATCATTTGGCTACTATAAAGCTAGACTCTGTTAGTTATGTTGTTCACTGGACCAAAGAATATGCTTGGGTTCATTCTGTACACATCACTGTATTTTGGAGGCAGCTGAATCCGCTATGTATTAGCAGTCACGTCATGACGTGTTCCTGCCATAGCGTTGTCTTTTGTGCCTTGGTTACATAAGTCTATCTGGTATGCACTTATTCTTACATGCACTGATTGCTCCTGATTCTGGTACTGTCCCTGTATTTATATCCATTTCTGTGTTTACACAAAGGAGGATTTTCAGGCTGCTTGAGGTACATTTTGCAGTATGATGCCAAGTTTGAGCTGCGGGATGTGGGAGGACATGCAAGGCACTTGGAGAAGATATTGAAAGACTGAGATGGGCTGGGAGAGCAGAGTGTTCATCTCCTGATACAGGACCTTGGTGCTGCTTCTAGTCTGTGAGGAGATAGCATTTGATGAATGGAACACTTGATGGATAAGGAATTGGCTTGATGATGGCACTCAGAGTTATGGTCAGTGGCTCAATGTCAAAGTGGAGACCAGTGATGAGTGGTGTTCCTCAGAGGTCAGTATAGGGACCAGTGCTTTATAACATCTTTGTTGGTGACATACAAGAAGTTAGCAGTTAGTTCACTGTACATGCGGCCAAATGCAATCAAAAACCCACGTGATGCCCAGTACAGTCTTGTATACCATTTACATATCTAATTCGTGGCAGAGTATGGGTTTAGATCATACATAGTTCTCAAAACCAGAAAATAATTGATTGAAGATTGAAGTACACATTATATGACAGCATTTCAGTTATGGCAAGCACTGCATAGTTTTCTAGAAAATGGCTTGACATGTATTTTAGGAATCTGACCTTGAGACTAAAATCATAGGCTATGTTTACATGCTATTATATAAAGATTTTACTTCCCACTTGCTCAAAGTCATTCTGTGAGAAGGCAGATCAGTCATTAAGTCATAGAAAAACTAACATAGTAGAAAATGTTGAACTGATTGATTATAAACTCACAGAGTGTCTAGTGCTGTTTAGCCACTGGTGTTTTGACAGCCATTAATTCTTTTCAAAAGTGGGTTTTTTTTGAAAACTTTATTTCCATTTACAAATATAAGAACATGTCACTGCAACAGATACAACATTTCTATGAAATAGGTTTCTAAGAACTATTATTGATATAATAAAGACATATGAGAAGTATAAATGGTTTTCTTTTCCCTTTTTTTTTTTTTTCGCCTCCCCATGTCATGGCCATGACAACTTTATTTTTGCTGCGAATCCTTCCAGAATTCCTAACAATAATTTCCTTTGTGACAAAACACAGAAGTTGCCACAACTGATCCTAGCCAGCTAAAAAAATTATGCCTTTAAATTGAAGGAAATTTTCACAGGCATGGCTTGACTATAGTAACATGGGAGAAACTTTCAGACTGTCTCCAGATGTGATTATTTCTTGTGTTTGGCTTTACCATAAATACTCAAGTTCAGTTATATTGTTCTGAAATAAATAATAATTTATTTTATAAAAACAAGCAAATAGGCTTCCTTACTTCACCATCTTCATAAAAACCATGGACAGTCTCGGTTTTCAATCTCCAGCACTCCTACTGATGCTTCTGTTTATTTCTGGTTTAAGGGTTGAAGTCTTAAATGTTCAGCAGTGTTGCAAATCACAGATGTCCTGAGCAGTGGTGGAAACTTTGCTCACTAATGGTCTTGTGCCAAAGTTGAAGGAAAACACTCTCTGGGCTAAATTCAGTCTCTTGTTTAGATACTTGCACCACATTGGCAAGTAGCTGTTTAGCTGTTTGGGAAATGTAATGTATGCCTTTTTGCAATCAGAAGCAGCAGTAAGGTGGTATATGTTGCATTTAGGTTCGATTGCTCTAGGGAAAAGAGGAATGGTAGGGTCTGAATTAATTTATTCAGATTTTTCCATAAAGATAACAGGAAGTTCTGCTATAGGAACTTAAAGCCCTGCTTGTTATTCACCTGGGTGGCTCATACATGGTGGAAACTTCTCTCCTGGAGATACAGGCACTTCTCAGGATTTGAGAGCTCACTATAAAAACAATTGGCTGATCTTCTTCCTTGTCCTCTTTTCCTCTGCCCAGTCAATGGCAACAACTTTCTGGCCAGTACCATGACAGATAAATAACATTCTTTGAGGCTTCCAGTAAAATAAATGGAGTCAGTGTCATGTGGGAGCTCCAGAAACTTAGCAGTGAAATTAGTCTGTTAATTTTTTCTATCATTTTCTCCACTCTTCGGAGATACTGGTAAAACTAATTTTCAGGGTTGTCTTCCTGCTTGTATAAATTGTCTTTGAAGTAGATAACATCAGAGATTTTAGGCCTTGAGGAATATATTTCCAGAATGAAAGGCCAGGTTAGTGTTACTGGATTCTTTTTTTCTTCCACCGTGCTGGAGACTAATGGTCATTTCAGTCCTCACTCCAAACTGCAAACCAGACTTTTCTCCCACCATCTGCATCAAAAATGTGAGCTGCAAGTCAGAAATATTGATATGTCCCCATAAAATTGAGTATAAATTCTCTGTTTCTGGTGTTGCAGGACTGTGATCTGTATGCACACATGCACATGAACAGTGTTGCTGGTGTTGTGCATCACATGTTATAAAATTACTTGTGCAGCAGCTAATGAAACATTTTTGTTGACAGTACAGGACTGATGAAAGATAGAAGTGGAGGTTAATAGAATATTTCTGATAAGCTTTGGGGTGACACTTTTTTGGTTTTCAGTACATCTTATGAGGTGAATATTTCAGATAACATAATGATTTTTTTTGTCCTTCCAAAAGAGTGGAGAGGTGGGGATGAGGGGACACAGCGCACCACACCACCACAGAACCACCCCAAAACCTGCTAAGACTTTAGATGTAGTGTTATACTACCCTATATTAAAATACAGGGCCACAGGATTAATATTTTTAGGCAATGAAATTGCATGTCTAACCAGCCAGTGTTGGAAATGCATAGATAACACTTAGCTTGCAAAAAGTTACAGCCTTTAACAGATAACAGAATATCATTTTATTTTTGTAGTGGAGATGAATTCCTCAAGTTTTTGAAGAAGTTGAATGAGGAGTGCATTAAGCTGACCATTCCTGTGCAGACCGTGAATAAGCGTTTTCTCAATCGCTCCCAAAAGGTATTCAACCAAATTAAAAAAAAAAAAGATTGATTTAGAGTACATTATTCTAGAATATTATTCTACCTTGTAAAGTGAAAAATATGAACAGACACCAGCCAGCTTGATTATTATAAAGCTAGATAGAGCTGTCCAGTGTTCTTTCTCTAAAGGTCACCTTTTTTTAAAGAATTGATTTCAAAAAGTTAAGCTACCCAAAGAAAGAAGATAGAGCTGTTTCTTCATGTTTCTGCTGATAAGGGAGTTAGGGTGACAAAAGGTTTGCACAAAGGCTGTTTGTGGGAATAATGTTGTGCAGAAATTGTACAATGGAAACCCAGTGTAAATGCAGTTACAAACTTTTTCTGGCACTTTTATGATACGTTGACTAAGGAATATTAAGTTACAATCTACAGTAATTCTGGCAAATAACTATAGTTATTAATAGATGGTGCTGCAGTGGACACCAACTGCAAATTGTATTGAAGTCTGCAAAGACTTGGTTTGCACTGTTGAAAAGCTGGGAGAAGAAGCTGCCAAACTGCAGGACCTGATGGAGAAGGTGGGTATGGGCAGGTGAGGCTTTGAAATACCGTGTACAAGTTTCTCCTTGCAACTTCAAATGAGACATCCATCAGTGAAGTGTACCTTTGTTGTCTCAGAATTGGTATCATTACTTGCTGTGCAGAACACCAGTGTACACACGGAATTGAGGTATTTTCTTGTCAGCTATTTTAGCTATTTTGCAAAATAGGGTGCTAGGTGGAAGCCTCACTGTACATTGTCTTGGTCTGCCACAGGCTCTTTAGCAGTAGCTTACACTTTGTATCCACCTCTCCCCACCTATACCTTCCCATGGACAAAAGGAGAAATAATCTGGAATATTCCACAGCAGTGTGGAATAGGAAGGCACAGTCAATCTTTTTCTTTCTACCACAGGAAAGAATTAAGTGGACTGTATCCCTGTGCTCTTGGACAACCACTGTGGCATAAAGGCCACTCTGAATACTTACACTCTTACTTCTTAATTAAGGAATCTTTTGTTTTGAATTATTGACTCACAGAGAATTTACTAAATTTTTATGGATTGAATGGGAAGCATCCCAGATAACTCTGCCAAGTGACAAAAGAAGAGGGTGGGAGAGGTCAAGGCTAGATGTTAGCACCACATCAGTCATTCTCAAACCAACACAATGACACGCTCTTGTCAGAAGGGGTCATTTTAAGTAATAGGCTAGTAAAAGGAATGGCTGCTGGGATAGAGTAAATGGAGCATCAGTGTCAGAAAGGAATCTGTTGCTGAACAAAGCCATGTGGAACTCAGATCTTGGGTATAATGCTACTAATGGAGTTTCCTGTAGTTTAAGTAAATTTGATATAATAGCCTTCTCCCAATAAATCACTTAACACTAAATATATTTAAGAGGTAGATAGAGGCTGTGACAAAGAAGTTTTTTGCTGTTTGTGTTCTCCTTTTGAATATGCAGAAATCAATTGTATGTATATATTTGCCTCCTGTATGTACAGGCTAGTTACAAGGGCTGGAGGGGATCTGAGTTAGGTGCCACTTGACTTCGCTGTCTTCTGTACTTAAGGTTTTATAACTGTCAAGATGAAGCACAGTGTCTCTGTTCCCAGTGTTAAACAGAGGTGTTAAACAGCCTTCTGAGTACTTCAAAAATGTAATTCTTGTTCTATTAAAATACTGTAATGTTTTATGAATTTCACTGGTGTAGACTTTAACACAAAATACTTTTGTGCTGCTTAATTTATGATGGGGCACTCTGAGTAGAGCGCTAAAACATTTATTATGAAAAGTGCCAGTTTAAGTGAAACAGTTAAACCTTTTAGATAATAAATTTGTATAAGTTCCCTAAAAATCTTCAATACTGTTTGCTAAGCTTAGTCATTATGTGACTTTGCCAGCAGTACATGTCTGTAACATGCAGTATTTGAAAACACAATAAATGAGATGACCTTCCAAGCATTATAAACTAAGGTAGGGTAACAGAACCTGACCCTGCTGCATTTAATGACAATACTTCACTCATCTTCAGCGTATATTCAAACAGGCACTTTCCACTCTCCATTTAATTTCAAGGAAGTCTAACCTGTTGCTTATTTAACTTGCTTTATTTTTTTTTAATGAGTTGGTTTAGTAATTAAATAGCAGAAGTTCTGGTTAAAATATTTGATGATTGGAGTTCAAATGTTTTGTTACTAGGTTTTTGTAACATCTGTTAGCAGTGTGTTTACTCCTGAGGAATTAGAGTAAATTAACAGTTTTGTTTTCTAATACATATTACATAATGATTGAGTATTGGATAAGATAGAGGTTTGCACACATTTATTTCAGTTGAAGCAGGGCAGAAACAGAAAGAAACAGTATCTGCATGCAGATTCGTAGGACTGGGTACCTTAGCACATACTTGAGAAGCTTTCACCCTAACTTTTTTTTTCTTTGTTTCACTTTCTACTTTAACATCTGCCTCAGCATGAACAGAGGAATGACCCCAGAGAAGTGAAACTTCCAGAAAAAGCACCCACATTGGAAAAAAGATTAGTAAAAATGGGAGCCATAACATTGCTTGGATTTGGTTTTTTCTTCTTTATAACCAAGGTAGTGGTAAAGAAAACATTACTTTAGGCTTATTCTTGTGAATACTTTTGGAAAATGCGTTCACATTGCAGTTCTGTTCGGTATATGGAGCTAAGCTGAAGTCAGGAGAAAATTTGTGTAGCTTCTCACCATACCCATAGTATATGCATCCAGTAAATGCTTTGATCCAGAAATAAAGTTAATAAAAATCAAAACTGCTGCTTAAATGAGTTTTAGGGGGTTATTTTAGAAATTACTTTTGGTATAGACTGTAAGTTTGAAATTCTCAAAGCCACTTTTCTGTTTGGGCATAAAGCTGCCATTGCTTACTAATTACTAGTTCCATTTTTACCTTTAGCTGTTGTTTAGAGGTGAACATAAGCAAATAATTTTGATTATATCATATGTTTGTATTTAAAATTGCAATGCACATGTGTTTTGGGGTTGAGAGGGAGGGTTTAGAATACTTTATCTCATGCAGTTCTGTGTTGATAAAGACCTCTTCTTTTGCAGTTTTTCATATGAATCTATCATAGGAAAAACTTGCTGGTGAGGTGTACTTGTCTTCCCTTTGTCACAGTCACAGGACTGTGGAGGTACTGTTACATGTTGCCTGAAAAGTCATTTTCCACTGAACTGGGATACTCAAATTATGCCTGAAATCTGTTTCCTTGGGGATATTTACTACCATTAAGAGTTTCATCACATCTATTAGAAGGATTATAGCAGTCCTTTGCTGTAAGAATGCAAGCAATTTAGAAGGCATAGCAGCGTGTTTTTTTCCTGGTCTGGTCTTTCCTGAACCCAGGACACAATGACAACAGCTTCATGCTTAGAGTAATTTTTTCTTAATATTCTCTGCACTTAAAAAGGTGTTTGTAATTCCACAGTGAAACATTAATATCTGGTTTTCATCTGGTTACCAAACCAGCTATGTTGGGGAAAAAAGGGAATTGGCATAAGTTAATTCAACTCAGTTACGGTTTTGCAGACTTCAGTAAACATCTGTAAAAATGCTGAATGTTTCTGAAGAGTCATTCTTCTGTCAAAATAAAAGGAGTCTAAAGAAGATGGGTGTGTCACGCTTTGGCTCTCTGTTTTTCAGGGGTGTGTGGAGTCTTAATCTTTGATGTTCCCTTCAGAGACTAGTAAGGAGAAGATAAAAACTTGAGTGCTACTCCAGTTGCTGTCACAGTTGTTCTCTGCTTTTTGTTTTAGAAAGCTACATTGGGTGTTGGTGTGTTTCCTTGTTACTGCAGTTCTACCTCCTTTCCTCACAGGTTTCTCCTTCAATGCAGGGAACATCCTATAGAGTGATGAGGCCAGAGGCAAATACAACACAGATTGGGTTGTTTCCCATTCTGTTCCCAACATTGGGTCAGAGGGGACAAGCTGTATTTCCCACTACCACCATCTACCAGCAGAAGCGGAGAAGTGCACAAACTATCAGCTTGCTGACTTGAACCAAGAAAGTATAGTAAAGGAAATGTTTAAATAGTTCTCTGTTTCTTCATATTACCTTATAATTAATCCTGAAGTAACAAGACACATATCACAAAGGGAAGAATCCATGGTATTAAGAAACGCTGTTAAGTGCAGTTTCAACTGCACATGGGGTTCACATGGAATCTTTCGTGTACCCAGCAGTCCTCTGATTAGCTCAAAATGCAGTTCAGATGCAGTTGCTCAGTGATGGGATGGCTCACAGGTACTACTAGAACTTTGACAGCTAACATCTTCGGGGCTTTTTTCTAGTAGGTGGAGGCATTGGGCATTTCTGGGGTGAAGGGGGGGGGAGAGTAGGCAGACATTTTGCTCAGACTGTGTTTCCAAATGTACTTACACTTCAGTTAAGTGGAATTATTTCAACCACTAACAAGATTTCTGTGATACCGCCCTTGAAAAGATTTTGTTACTTAGCTTTACTATTCCTTACTTCTCCACTTCAGTGAGAATTTGCATTAATGAAGCTATGAAGCCACTTCAAAGGACACTGAACCATAGTTTCTGTTTCAAGACATGCATTTTCTTTCACTAGTAGATCTTGCCATTTGAGACAGCAAAAATCCAAATTCTTTTTCCCATCAATTTGAAGAAAAGATCCCCACATATGGATGCCTTTTAGCTAACCTTGGAGGTTAGCTTGTATTTTATGGATCACCTATTTCAGATGCTTATATTCGTGATTGTGAACATTCATGTGAACAGCATTTGGGTTAAACATGGGCTTTCTGCCAGCGGCATTTTTAGCATGGTGCACTGTTCAGGAATAGTGTTCAAAATGGCATAAACTACACATGAACAGCAAGCGTCTTGGAGAAGAGTCAAATAATAAAGTTTATTTTAACCTACATATAAAAAAAGTTGTATTTTCCTCTTCAGCTACCAAACTTGGGCTTATGCAGTGAATTTCAAGGTCCTTTATTCACTTTCATGTTGTTCCAGTGCCTCTTTCAAATTCTCTGTTTGAGAAGGTATCCCAGTACGGTTGTGAAGAAAAGGCAGGAAGAAAAGAAAGAGATTCCTTCAACATCTGGCCCCTGAGCTGTGCTCTCACAGTTCTCACCCCCAGCAGCACCCGGTAAGGGAGCCTTCAGATGAGAATGTCCCTGCTGAGAGGCCTCCCTCTGTAAGTCATCAAATTAAAGTCATTATCCCAGAACAGTAAGAACACAATGATTTGCATATCTATGAGGGAATTCGAGGAGAATGCTAAAGAGCTTTGCATGCATTAAGCAGGTAAGCTCTGCAGCCCTGTGTGGTTTTGTTCTCCTCTGACAGTAGTGCAAATTGAGATGCAATTGAGTGGACTGGACCTGGGGCCAGAGCCTGCAGATACATTGTTGTTTAAAGATGCAGCGAGGTTCCTACTTGCCGTACCATTGGATACCTAACTTCTCTTGATTACAGATGAATATTCATGCAATGGCCTTTTCTGAATCCTTAGACTTACATAAAATAAGGGCCTTGGGTGATCCTAGGATCTGTGGAGATCTGAAAGACCTTAAAGAATTTTCATTTCTAATTTGTCCTGTCCAAGATAAAACTGCAGGTTGTGTGTGTTGGGTCTCTCTTCCTGCACTTTGGAATTCACGTCACTCTTTAAATTTGACTTGTGAAGTACCTGGCTTGTTATAAGGCATTGCCCAGTTCTTCCTGTGGGGTACCAATTGCAAACAGCAGATGGCAATTTGGGCTGTGTGCATTCTCAAATTGAGAAAGAGTGAGCATTGTTATTATGTTCTCCAGTGACTTAGAGAAGTGCTGTGTTTGTTTTTTTCTTCTTTTGCTTCATTCTACTGCTTGTCAGGAGTGAAGCTTGAGCTGTGCAGCTCATTCTTTTTCATCTTGCCATCTTTGAAGCCCTTCAGGTGTTAACCCAAAGCTGTAAGTTACTTGTAAATGTGAGTAGGTGTTTGCTTGCATTTGCCTTCTCTGTTCCAGCAGTTCTGCAAATGTTATGGGGCATCTTTAGCAAATAAAGCTGCTGTGTCACTAGTGAAGTGGCACAAGTGTTGCTTTGGATCTTTTTGCATAGATAAAAAGCCTTGAAGGTCTAGCAGGTATCTAACAGAAGATTTCTGCTTTTAAGGGCTCTCACAGTCATTTCTTTCTTCTGGAGGCATGGGTGAAATGTGTATTTGGAAATTTAGATTTCCCTGCTCTAGAAATGGGAATTTCAAAGTAATGGGGCTTTGTACTTTACAGACCAGAAATGATAAGCAATGAGGTATGAAATGGGGTATTACTGACATTACATGAATAATGTGATATGTACCCTTAACAGCTTTAATAGCTGTTAAATTAGTTTTTATCATGATTCAAATGGCACAGTTTCATGTAATGTAGAATCATAGTCTCTGGGAATGGGACTTAAAAGGATCCCTCTGGGAATGATTTTCAGTTCTTTTAAGCTGTGCTGCTGACTGTGATAGATATTGGAAGATGCCTTCTACTTAAGGGTTTGGTGGGAGTTTTTTTATTATTATTATTAGATGAGCCTTCCATGCCTTCAGCTTTGCTGAAAAGAGCCTGAATGTACAAATACAGGTTAAACTGCCTTATTTTCACTATTGCATTGAAAAACAGCTCAATTTCATAAGGCATATATTCAATGAACTGGGCTTTCAATGTTCCTGGCTGCTCTGCTGTCCTCTGTATTGGACATGGCAAGGTTTCTTGACTGGATGAGAAACTGTGCGCATACTACCTATTGAAGGCACATACAGCTTTGTAAGTCCAGCCTGTGCTTGTGGCCAGGGAGGCCCACAGCCTCTCCAGGCCTGCATCAGGAACAGCATCACATCACCTGCAAGTTAAGGGCGTGATCCTTCCCCTCCCCTCAGCACCTGGGAGGGCTACAGCTGGAGTGCTGGGCCCACTCCTGGGCTCCCCAGTCTGAAAGGGTCATGGGTATACTGGAGTGAGTCCAGTGAAGAGCCACAAAGATGCTGAAGGCCTTGAGCAGGTAAGTCATGTGGAGAGGGTGAGAGAGACAGCATTGTTCAGCCTGGAGAACAGAAGGCTCAGGAGGATCTTCTTCACATGTATAAATACCAAGAGAAAGTGGTGAGTGGAGCCAGGATCTTCTCAGTGGTGCTCAGGGGCAGGCCAGGAGGCAATGGGCATGAACTGGATGCACCCCTGAGCAACGTGCTGGCTGACGCTGCTCTGAGTACAGGGTAGTACTTGGGGAGGTCCTTATGGTAGGCTGACCCTGGCTGGACACCAGGTGCCCACCGAAGCTGCTCTGTCACTCCCTTCCTCAGCTGGACAGGGAAGAGAAAATAGAGTGAAAGGCTTGTGCATGGAGATGAGGGCAGGGAGATCACTCACCAGTTACCGTCATGGGCAAAACAGGCTTGGGGAAAATTAGTTTTAACTTACTGCAAGTCAAACCAGAGTAGGATAATGAGAAATAAAAACTCAATCTTGCAACGCCTGAAGTTGCACTGCAGGTTTTTTTCCCATTATCAGTGTTACCTCAGAGGTGCTGCCACTGTTGCTGATACGCTTGGCTTTGGCCAGCAGCAGGTCCATTTTGGAGCTGTGTTGGCCACCTCGTGGTCCCCTTCTTTCCCCCCCCCAACATTGCCACACAAACCCGATAGGGTTCCCCAGGTCCTCTTCCAACCTCATCTGTTGTGTCATTTTGTATAATGAGACAGTGGTTAATAGAAATGATGGATCCAATGTGAATTCATGTCAGGCCAGCACAGAGTGCCGGGCTTGGAGAAGGAATCTGGACAGCAATAAAGTTGGGATGCAGATGTGGTAAATGACTCTTCTGGAGAGAAGGGAACAACATTCATGAGCCGCTGGTGTGGTTGCCACAGGTGAAAGAGCTACTGTTAATATAGAAGGGTATCAGAAAAAAACAAATGGGTCAGTTTTTTCACTGCAAGCCTGAGAAGGCTGGTAGCAAAGATGACTGTAGCCTCTGCTCAGAGGGAGCTAAAACACTGCTGGAATTCGCTGTCCTCTCCCCGGTGTTCCTCTTTCTCTCCTCTGCTAAATGATCCAAGGTCTCTCTCATAAGCTTCAGAAGCTGAAGATGGCCAACAGCTGAAAATCAGAGTGTGCTTTTGTTCACACTGACAATATCACATAGATGTTGAAGGCTGATCTGTTGCTTTTAAAACCTGCTAGAGTTAATAACTGGAACTGTAGTTGCCCCTAGGCAGGCAGTACTGCTAAGAAGCAGTAATGTGTGCTCCACACTTCAATTCTCTTGACCCAAAGTCTTTGCAGCCAACAGTTTTTCTGATATTGGGGGGTGGTTGGTTGTTTTCCTTGGGAGTGTTTGGGTTTGGTTTTCTTGGGGTATTTAAGTTAAATGGGTCAGTAGGTGACTGTTACCTCCTTGAAAGTTGGCACAGCTCTACTTTTTAAGTTTCTTATTGAAACGCTTACATCTGAATCCCATGAAGTCGTACTGAGCAGCAGCCTGGAAGACTGGTGTCTCCTCTGCGCAGTCATGGCTGTAATACGCTGCCTGAAGAACGGGTCTCACAGGGTGCTTCATAGTTTGTTTTTCCGGGATTTCCACCCGGAGTTGACAACTGAAGGCATCTTTTAGGAACGAGAACTAGTGCAGTCCCTGAGTTACTTAGCAACCTGCAGAGTTTGTTACGGCTAAGGACTTAGAACTGGGGCATCTCCATCTAGTTAGCGGTAGATCGTTGTTTGGAAGAGCTGCTATCCTGTACTTGCCTTACAGAGATGGCACCGAGTTAAAAAGCTGTTGAATTCCTTGTTCCTGAATTCGCTTCCAGCCCCGGAGGCATTGCCGCGCTCCCCGCCCCAGCCCCTTTCCCCTCCAGTCCCTCTTTCGTCTCCCTTGTCCGGTCCGGGGCGGGAGGCGGCAGCGGGTCGTGTCCCCCCGGAGCCCGTCGGCCGGTGAGTCGGGGCGGGGTCGCCCCGGGGGGCGCGTCCCCAGTGCCGGGTGGTGAGGGGCGGCCCGGGCCTGTCAGTGCTCTCTCCGCTTCCCTGCTAATAGCGCGGGCAGCTCCGTTCTGCGCTCCGTGTCTGCGGGTGCGCAGCATCAGAGCGGCACCGTGCAGGCTCCGAGGGGTGCCAAGAGGTCCTGAGCCGCCGCCGAGCATTCGCGAGCGCTTTTGAGCTGAGCGTCTGCTTATAGGATCATTGGAAAGCAACTGGCTCTCGGGATCCTCTGCCTAATCAGAGGTGTTACCTCCTCCTCTTCCCCCAGTGTCTCTTGACATCATTTCATCCATCAGAGTTTCAGAGGAAAAAAAAAAAATCGAACCCACCCAGTCTGCGAGCAGCCCGCACCAGCCCTTCAGTTCTGCCGGGACTGCCGGGAAGAGCTGGAGCGGGGCAAAGATGAGGGATGGGAGCGGGGCTGAGCTCCTTGTCCTGAAGGACTGGGCGCGGGGCGAATCGAGAGGAAGCCGTGGCGATGGGCCGGCCGGCACCCCCCGAGCCCCGGGCGGGCATCAGTGAGTCCCGCGGCCACGCGTGGGGAGGCGGCGGCGCTTGACCCACGGGAAACGAGGAGCCCTCTAGGTGCGTGTGCTCCCGCCGGCCCTCGCTGTTCCATGGGCCTTCTGCTCCCCGCGACAGACCTGATGTGGAGGGAAGCGTTTCTAATATGAACTTTCTCCCTGGGATCTGGTGGTCTCTTCCCCTGGTCTTGGTCTGGGCGACCCCACCGGTCAGCTCCTCATGGTGGTAAGCTGTGCAATTCCAGGAATTTTTATTTGCTCTTGGGGAAGGTGGGGTCGGATTAATTGTAAATTAAGGAAGTGGGGGGGTAGGGGGAGCCTCTCCCTCTCAGACTTGTACAAGCGGAGCTCACTCCTGCCAGCTGCTCCGGTCCAGCAAGCCCGGCTTTACAGCGAGTGGGATTAGACGGGCTCGGCATCTCCTTCCACACCCCGTCCCTGCTCCCCGGCCGCCGCCTCCTTCATAAGCGCAGAGCAGATGTGGGGCCGAGCGGGCGGAGGGGTGCGGGGGGCCCGGCCCGGTCCGGCGGGGCCGCTGGCACCTTCCGGCCGGTGCTGCCAGACCGGACCCGACCCGACCCTACCCTACCAGAGGCGGAGCCGCCCGAGGGGCGCGGAGCGCTGTCTGCCAGCGGCTTCCCCGCGCCCCTCGGGGAGCTGCCTGCAGCAGGGGTGGGTTTTATTGGTATTAATGATTTTCTCCTTTTCCTCGCCCCCCCATCCCCTTCCTCCTGTCAAGTTTGCCCCGCAAGTACGGCGGACCCCGGTCCCGATGACTCGCCGTCTCGCTGCGGGCCGTCCACGGGAGCCAGCAGCGAAACGGGCCCGTAGGATGGGTTGGGGTGGAGACATAGACCAGCCCTGCAGTCCCGACCCGGGATGGGGACCCCGACCAAGCCTGCACTGAAAAGTCTTGGCGTGGGAGAGGAATTAAACCGCCCTTATAAACCTGGGGAACACATTTAACCTTGACACCGGCTGACACGGGATCAAAGCCTGATTTATCAGATTGGGAATATTTCAATGGAATTATTATCTGTGTCCACAGTATGAACGTTATTTATTGCGATGGCTTTTTGTAATGGTGTCTTTTTAACTGCCACTTAAACACTTTATTTTTTTCTTCTTTTGAAGTCACGGCTTTAACGCTTTTATGACCGTATAAACTAATGAAAATACAATAAAAGGACATTTTCTCCTGTTTGATCCCTTCAAAAGACACCTATAGGATCTTGGGTTTTATGAAAGGTACCTTTCGAAACATTTCAGGACTAATAGAGACCATCTGGACACAGATGATGATGTAATTTAATTTTGTCAAGGTTTGGTTTTAGGTTTTATTTTTAAGTGCTGCACGGAGCTGTAGCAGCGGGGCTGGGGGCTCCCCTCACTGCTCCTTCGCCTTATTAAAAATCGCAGCACCGGGGGCTGGTTTCAAAGGATTTCCAGAGAGGCGGCGGAGGCAGCTGCAGCCCGAGGAAGGCTCCTGCCCCCGTTGGCCCGGCGCTGCCCTGTTCCTTCCCTCCCGCAGGTACATGGGGGCCGTAGGCTCGTCGCGGGTGATGTGCGACAACGTGCCGGGGCTTGTGAGCCGGCAGCGGCAGCTGTGCCGGCGGCACCCCGAGGCCATGCTCTCCATCGGCCGCGGAGTGGCCGCCTGGACGGCCGAGTGCCAGCACCAGTTCCGCAGGCACCGCTGGGACTGCAACGCCCTGGAGCGGGGGCAGCGCCTGCTCGGCCGCGTTCTGCAGCGCAGTGAGTCCCGCGGGGCGCGCACAGGGCGGTGCCGGGGAGCGGCGGGGCGCGCAGCCTCCGCGCAACTCCCGCCGCTTCCCCGGCGCTAAAAGGGGCTGTGGAGGGTCGGCGGGGAGATACGAGGGTGTTTAGGGACGGTCACTGCTGTGGTGCGCGGTAACACCTTCCTCCTCTGCTTCCCCTTGCTTGCCGCGATCGTTTTACAGTTGAGAGGAAGGGAAGGAGAAATGCAAAATCGCCCTCGGGTCTCGCAGTCAGCAGGACAAGAAGTGCTACTTTGCTTAAAAACCTGTATCAGAGCAGACAGACGTGGGAAAGGCTCAGGAAGGGGGACTGGCGTATTAGGGGCTGGCCCTGCACTTCCCAGCTTCTCAGGTTTTTTGGTACCTCATGGGCCCCAAAAACATAAGGGCCACAGAGAAACAGAGGTGCCAGAATGCAGCACTTGGGCAGAGGGCTTTCCGGCCCATCCCATGGAGGGGCACCAGTACTTGGCGGGGGGGGGGGGGGGGGGGCGTGTATGAAAGGGGCAGCTTGTGTCCAAACACGTTCCCAGAATGTTGGGATGGCAGACGTCGGGATGACAAATGTTAACCCTTTCCACAGCTGGTTCTCCCTGGAGCATTTCACTGGGGAAGGCTGCCTGTGAGGTGTGGGGTCTGTGCCTGTTCCAGGGCAGCATGGCCCTGCAGACTCTCAGCCCTCTGTGGGGGGTTTGACTACTCATCCCTCAGATCAGGCTCCAGGAGAGATAAGCAGGGACACATCTGGTAGGTCTGAGCCAGGCTGTACAGACCCCCAGCAGCTGAGGACTGCAATGCACTTCCCACCTTGCAGGAGGACAGTTACACAGGGTATTGTTGCTATCTAAATGTTGAACTAAGGCATCTAGTGAGCCTTCAGACAGTTTATATGGTCCTTTTCACTCAAAGAGATGGCTGAGATCTGTTACTGTGCCAGGATGTCCTTACCTAGGTGATAAACTCGCTAAGATTCCTCTGAACTGTGGCTCCTTTCACCAAACGCTATGCCTGCGCACACAGCTGTGGTGCACAGCTGGTGGGGCCAACCCTGCCCTGGCATGCATGTCCCTGGGATGTTCCCAGCATGGTAACAGCCTCTCCAGGCTGTGAGGAGCATGGTGCCTGCAAGGAGAGGAGGATGAAGGTGCCCTGGGGCCAGAGCCTCACCGGTGGGGATGGAGAGGAGGATAGGAGGGACTGGGCATGCTGACCTTAGCAGTAGGATTTCATCCACGGAGCATCATTCAGTGCCAGGCTCTGCTGCTGGTTCCCATAACCAGCTTCATGTTCCCTTACAGATGTTAGCAGTAACATCACCCATCTGCTGAAGTGTTTGATGAGGTTTGTCTGACATTCAGGAAAACACATCCAGCAGAACATGGCCTAATGCTGATGAGCCTATTTCATAAAAAACGGTAAAAATGCATTTTTTCCAAAAGTGAAGTTTTCACTGTTGGCTCATGGGAGAGAATTAAGGCATGAAGCTTCTGGGCTCTGCGCTAAGCCTGATCAGGCAGAGACTGTAGCTTAGTATTGCTCTAGTTTAAAATGGAATGGTTTTGATTAGTTTAATAAACCCAAATGAAGCATTTCTCTTCCAAATACATCAAGTGTTTCTTTTTAATTAACACTAAAAAGTTGTGATGTTTCTCCATATGTCTTCTCCCAAATAAGTCTTCAGAAGAGCATGGTCTGTAAAAAGGCGTAGTATTCCCCGCCTGATTTTGAAGGCAGCGTAGGGAAGGCAGAGTTTGTCCAGTCCTTTTGCAAGCTTTTAGTGGCCATTTGCTGAAGGTTTGCACAGCACATGGATGTTCAGGGCTTTTCCTATTTGAAACATCTAGATGTTACTGGAATAGAAATACTAAATAATAAGATAAACTGTGTAATGCTGCCCCTGCAATAAAACCACAGATAATATTCACTCTTCAGGGTCCTGCTTTTGTGCTAACATTACCTATGCCTTACAAGTCCTCTGCATGGGTCTCTCTCACTGCTAGGGGGTCTTAGACACTGCACAGAAATCTACTTCTCACCTTTTCCACGCTAAAACCTTTAAAGTATGAAAATATCCCATTACTATAGAGTTGTGACAATATAATATAGCTCTGTTTTGTAAATTACTACCTCCTAAAATAAACTTAAGCAATTACTGCATTGAAATACATTCCCAATAGCCTAAAAGTAGGCACAGTCTAGAAATGCAGATAATCTTTGGTATAATAAAGTATCTTCATTAAGTGGAGGGAAAACTGCCCAAGCAGCTGGCGTGTAGAAGTCACAGCTGCCAGGCCAAATCCTGCCTCAAGCATGACACACGCAGTGCCACTGATTTAATGGAACTTGTTTGTGTGAATTACGGTTACCGGGCTTGGTTCTGGGCAGAAAATCTAAATTTAACTTATTTTCAGCAAATAACACCCAAGATTTCCCCCTGCTGCCCTTTAAGCAGGAGTGTTTATTCTGAGTGCTTCGGAAGAGGAAAAGCTGGTTTCAAGCCTTATTTGCAGTATTTTGCAGCGTGCATGTTGTTTCAGAGTCCCTGCTTAATAATTTCTTAAACCTAGCTCTGTAACAGCACTTCATATATTCTCTAAATTGATGAAACATGTTAGAAATACCAGCTGTCCTATTCACATATCTGTAGAGAGCAACTGATCCATGAAAGTATATTAATCAATATCAGAAGCAAGCATTTAATGTTTTCCAACTCTAACACTATATTGATGAGCTTTTACCAGGGAGGGGTCCAAGTTTAAGCCATGACTAATTCTGGCTCCAGGGAATGTGTATTATTTGTGTGATTTCAGCCCGGTTTTATCTTCTGCTTCGCAAAAATGTCCAGGCTAGCTGGGCTGGGATAGCTGCTCAAAATAAGTACCCCAGTGGTTTTAAAGTGACTTCTTTTTGTTTCAGGTAGTCGGGAATCTGCTTTTGTGCATGCCATCTCCTCCGCTGGAGTTGTTTTTGCCATCACCAGGGCATGTAGCCAAGGGGAGCTGAAATCCTGCTCCTGTGATCCCAAGAAGAAAGGCTCTGCTAAGGACAGCAAGGGCCATTTTGACTGGGGGGGCTGCAGCGATAACATTGACTATGGCATTAAGTTTGCCAGAGCTTTTGTGGATGCCAAAGAACGGAGAGGAAAAGATGCAAGGGCGCTGATGAACCTTCACAACAACAGAGCTGGAAGGAAGGTGGGTATATATCCAGCAGATGCCTGGAGATCCTCTCAGAGAGTTCTCAGGGGTCTGGGGCAGGTAAAGGTTGGCTCTGGCTGACAAGTCTCAGTAGTCAGGAAGAAGTATGGGATGAGCAGGAGCCTGAGGTGGTGTTTCTCCCTTGGAGGCTTAGTGTGGCAGAGATCTCCAATCAGGTCATTTTCAACTGCTTAACAGTACTCCTGTCTGAGTCTGTTCATTGGCTCCTTGTGTGAGAAGATAAGCAGGAGTCCAAGTTGTTGTAGCATCAGTTTGCATGGAGAAACCTTCATGCAAATCTCCATGTTTTGAGCCTTACATATGGAAGGGGTTTACTTTTGGTTAATATAGAATAGAAATTCCTAAGGGAGGCTGAAGGCCAGACTGAAGAACAGGCTTGACTGTTAAAGAGCAAACTCAAAATAGCATTAGAGGGAAAAAAAAACCATCGTGTCCCTTCATGTTTAGGTAAACCTAAACACAAAATGAGCAGAAAGAAAATACGACTTCACTTTTTTAGACAATGAATCCAAAACGCATGTCCCTCCAAAAGGCATTTTCCTTGTGGCATGACCTGCTCTAAACAACCCCCTTTTAGAAATGTTGTATGAAAATACCATTCCAGAATTTCCACAAAAAGACTCCTTACTTTTTTGTTGTAGGCGAGTAGGCGTAGTTGCTGAGTGTACCGGCAACTGCTGGTGCGAGGGCTGAGGAATACATGTGCTCACATTTCGTGGTGATAGCTATAAAGAGTAAGAATAGGGCATGGAACTGGAATATGCTGTGCCATTATTCAAAACATAATCAAAATCTGCTCCATCCATGACAACTGGAATAGCACAGAAAAATATTTCATAGTGCTGGACCAAGCCCTTCTCAGATGATCATAGAGACCTCTTTGTCTTTGGTTTTCCTTAATGTATATTCAGTAGGGAGGAAATCGATCAAATTCTGATCTTTTTTGTATTAAGAAGTTCCCTTTATAAACTGTAAAATTATTCTATATTAACTATCCCTTATTAGAAGCAAAGATCTAATTTTAATGGCTTGTACTGCAAGAAGATGATTTTCCTGATAAGTATTTCTCCTTTGACATCTTTTCTTCATCTGTTTATTACCAGCAGGTGTAATGAATTTGTAGTACAGACAGACGAACCTATTGCTTCATTACTGAGTGATACTCATATGCAATACTATGGCTGTATTTATGTCACTCTCCAAAAGAGACTGCAGTCTTCAACACAAGCAAAGACTTCATCAGGGTGAATTAGCTCCCTGTACTTCCTGTAATAGTTGAGCATCTTAATAAGTTTAAAAAATATATATATAGAATCACGGAATAGTTTGGGTTGGAAGGGGCCTTAAAGCTCATCCAGTTCCAACCCGTGCCGTGGGCAGGGATACCTTTCACTAGAGCAGGTTGCTCAAAGCAGTAAAGAATTTCCTCCCAATATCTGATCTAAATCCACCCTCTTTCAGTTTAAAGCTATTCTCTCTGTTCTATCCCTACAGACCATTGTAAAAAGTCCCTCTCCATCTTTTTGTAGGCTCCCTTTAGGGACTGGAAATCTACTCTAAGTTCTCCCCTGAGCCTTCTCTTCTCCGGGCCAAACAAACCCAACTCTCTCAACCTGTTTTCACAGGAGAGGTGCTCCAGCCCTCTGAGCATCTCTGTGGTCTCCTCTGGACTCACTGCAACAGTATACGCCAAATAGTAAGGCAGTATTGGTAAGGAGGTAGGGTTTTTAGAAAAAGATCAAATTTTCCTTAATATTAGATTAAAAATAACCCATTCTCAAATGCTCTAGGCCCTTGCTTACTGAGAGGCGCGCTGTTTTGTAACCACCATGCAATAGCGTAGGTTTAGCTGTGCAAGGATCTCACAGCCTCAGCCTGCCCACAAGCCGGGCATTTGGATCTGTATGAGACCAGCTGTGAGCTCGCCATTTTCTCACCCCCAAAAGGGGTTTCGATAGGTTTCTTTTAAAACTAGTCTATTCAGTTTTTACTAACTCAAAAATACTTAGAATCAATATTTATAATATTCCCATATGAGTCATACAAAATAATATGCTATGTATCATTATAGGAACATCACTGACAAAAAAATTGCAAGTCCTGCACTCCTATGTATGTGATTCTTCCACTATTCCAGCAAGTTGTTCTAAACCTACAAGTAGTTAAACTGATTTCTACTCAGATAATTAAAACCAAGCATCTGCTTAAATCCCAGTTCGTGATAGTACTATTGGCAATGAAGTGGGGCTGTGGGAATGCCAGTGACTTCTTTGAAGTAGTCATATTGTTTACAAGTTGCAAAGAAAATTAAAAGTACTTTGGTTCTAAAATACAATTCTCACTTTATAACTTAATGCCTGACTGAAAAACACTGCCCTGCTGTGCATCAGTCTCGTTTCTAATCATGGACCTTTCCTCTCTCTTACTTTCCTCCCATGATGCTGGTCTTCTTGTACAAACTCTAAAATGTCCATATTCCATGAGCCCTTAAGGCATAATATTTATAGATTAAATATCAGCATCTTCAAAATTACAAATGAATTATTTATTGTCTATGGACCCATCTGTTGTTCTCCAGCATCATACAGGTAGCCTGAATGTCTGAGAGGAAGCTGTAATGGCTTTAGTGCTATCCAAACATTAAATTAATGATGAAGGTGATCTCTCCAGTGCAAACTAATGAAGGGCTTATTCTACAGTGTTTGCTTGAAGGTTTATAAGCGTTTAAAATCTATTGTATTTTAAACTTTTGCATGGATGTGATGCCGAGCCTGGGGGGGATGCTTTGCACAGTCTGTCAAATTATTTAAATAGGAAATGCCTATAAATGTCTGGGCAATATTTGAAACACTATTCAGGGCAGGGAGCAGCTTTGTGAATCTGAGCTAGAGAGGGGCAGCATGGCGGTGCTTCCGTGGGAACAGTGGGGAAAGAGGTACTTTGGGCTACCAAGAGGCTGAGTGATTCTGTCCACTTCCCAGACCTCTTCCTCCTGTGCAGCCTTTGTCCTAGCGTTATGGAGCATCCCGACCCTCGGGACGGCTTGCAGGAGTGAGGAAGATAAGCCCACCAGCCGGAGGCTTGTGTGTAGGGTTGAGTCAAGCAACCAGAGCAGGCCAACCGTGTGGGGATGACTTGATGTTACCAGTGGGTGTCACTACAGACCGTGATTTGGAGACCTGCAGGTCTGCGAGGCTGGCATTGCAGGATGAACGGAAAAGAAATGACACTTTGTTTTATCTGTGTATATTTTACTGCGTTTCTAAACAGGCCGTGAAGCGGTTTTTGAAACAGGAGTGCAAATGTCACGGTGTGAGTGGATCATGCACTCTAAGGACCTGTTGGCTGGCCATGGCAGACTTTAGGAAAACGGGAGATTATCTGTGGAAGAAATACAATGGAGCGATTCAGGTGGTCATGAATCAAGATGGCACGGGTTTCACTGTGGCTAATAAGAGATTTAAGAAGCCAACTAAGAATGACCTGGTATACTTTGAAAGCTCTCCAGACTACTGTATCAGGGACAGGGACGTAGGTAAGCCTCTATCATTACACCTGAATGGTTTTATTTCAGACATTTGTACTTTGAAGTACTTACTATTGAGTGTGTGTGTATGTGTATATGTATATGTAAATCCATGCATGTAATCAGCAGTAAACGGGCAGGAACATATTTTGGAAGGCCGGTTCTTTACAAGAAGAATAGCTCTTCGATACCCCTAGATGTTAACCAGACACTAGTTCTAGTACAATGCAGCAGTTTCTTCCAGGTGCTAAGGAGCTCTGGAGCTGCTGCAAGGCAAAAGCTGCTTTTAGGACAAGTTTGAGTTCTGCTCTGGGGGCAGGTCCATACTTTACACAGCTTGTACATGCTTGTATCCCACAGCTTACTCCAGAGCTGCCAGATGTAACTACATCAGTCCCAAGCCTGTTAATTCTCTATGTCCCCTTCTGTCACATTTCTTCTTGTCCATACCGTTATGCTACTGCTGCAGACATCCAAGAGACCAGTGTCCTCCTCTATCTGGAGCTGACTGTGGATCCCCTAGTTGCAGACACAGCTCTCCCCATCGATAATGTAGGTGTGCCACTGTCAGTATGTGGGACAGGGCATCTAGAGGACATGCAGGTGGATGAAAGGATAGAGGTCAGTGGGGCACAGCACACTGCATTGAGTGACACAGCTCTTTGCAAGACAGTGTTGGCTCCGTCCATGATAACCATCGCGTTTTCTGAAGAGCTGTGCCAGCTCCAGTGGGAAGAGGTGAATTTTCAGGGCTGCTGTTCACATGGAATTTTTTCTGCTTTTGTAGTTTTCAAGAGAGACGCACTTAACAGTGTTACAGGATTCAAGGACCTGCCAAGCACCAGGAATCCCAGTGTTGGTTCATGACCCACGTATAGTATTTCCTGATGCAGCAATTAAGAACTAGCAACTAGAAAACCAGAAATTTGGAAAAGAGAGCCAGGCTGAATAATGTATGAGGGATGTTGTGGAACTAATTAATAGGTTGTATAACATACCGGATTGCACCCTGTATGACATATCTGTAAGTATCTGAATAGCAATGCAGCTCAACTCCTTTTGGCATTGCTGCATATTTACAGTCCAAGTTTACTTGGAATAAGCATTGCAAAACAACTGCACTCAAATAAGAACAATATGTGAAATCCTGGTCATGTACTCTTGACTTCAGTGAACCCAGGATTTCCTCCAGTACACTCGTGTTGTACAGTGTTTCTGGTTAGTTGAGTAGCCAAGGTAATTTTAAATGTTATTCATGGCTTTTGCAGGTGATGCTTATTACCTGCACAAGTACATATTGTTCCTTGAATAGCGGTTGATCCTGTAAAGTCTAATACTTTAATCCAAGTGAATAAATGGGCATACTGCAGCACTGTGCAGGGACTAGCTTTGGCGATTTGAAGAATTTGAAGTTGCCTCAATCATTGTAAAACCTGTGCTTCCTTTCTCCTGAAAGGAGAGCTTGTACGTGAACCACTTTTATGTCAAAAAGCGATTTAATAATCTTTTTGTGCTGAGCCTAATCTCATCTGTCAGCCTTGCTATCGTGGAGGAGAGTGGGCATTTTTGCCTGCAGTATGTTGTGTGCTCTTGCCTGATGCTGTCAAACCTGCCCAGAGATGGCAGAGTCTGACATGTGCTTTGGCTCAGCTCGAGATAAGGCTGTGGGTGAGGCCGTGTTTCTTCCCTGCCCAGAATTCAGAGAATGTGTCTGTTTGGAAGAGCACATTTTTGGCAAGCTGTGGTAAACCTTGAGTGGGATGTGGGATGTCCTGCTGCCTGCATGGAGCAAAAGAGAATCTAAAGCTCATTTGGCTTTGAAAGAGGTGATTTCTGCAGCTGAACAGCATTTTTTCTTTATTATCTTTGGTTTTCCCTCTTGAGTGGTCCAGAGTGTCAGCCCTGTTAAATGACTGGAAATGAAATGAGATTATGGAAGTCTGAGTTTGGAAATAGGTGGGGAACATCTCAGCATCAGCTAAATCTAATAACACAGCACGTCAGTATGCCCTTGAATACAGTTGTGCCTTTCATTCTTGCGGGAATTTAATCGATTTAGTGCTTCAGGAAACAATCAATCAAACAAAATATCTGGGGATTGGTTAGTACTGGGACTGAACAAAGGATTCCCACAGTAAAACTTACGAAGCGTCACAACTTGACTAAGAGACAGCTTCACAAACTGTAAAATGACCAAGCCAGTGTCCTCTGTGGCTTGCATAAAGTAATTTACTATGGCCAGTAAATTGAAGGTGCTCAGGGCCTGTATCATCAGTGCCTTAACCAAAAACCCCACATCCTTCATCTTCTGCCGTAGGAGCTTTTAGCACTGGTTCTTTTTTCTGGTTGCCAGGCAGGCACTGGAGGGTCCTAGGGCTGAATATACCCCACTGGGTCTGGCAGTATTTCTGGGGGAGGCAGCTGGACGTACATACATGGATCACCCGTACAAGATGAAGAATGTGGTATTAATATTGTTTTTTTTCTAAAGGAAAAGAGGAGTTATTAATTTGGGGAGAGGTATAATCTATGGAAATCACTGCTAGCATCTCAATAGCAAGAGAACGCAATAACCTAACCACGTCTTGTCTAGCATTAAGATTTCAGGACTTTCAGAAAAGGACCAAAGGAAGATTATCAGAAGTGTTCAGAATTCATTTAACTCTGCTTATGCGGAGCTGAAACAATCTTTATTCACAATTTTGTACTCACAATCTGATAGAAACAGAGGTAGGACATCCAAGAGGGATACGAAAACCTTGTCATAAACGTACTAATTTTTGCCACACTTTGCATGATCTTCTCTTACGTTATCATGAATTCCCAGCTCCCCAGACCAGTGCAGAGTAGCCAGGACTGCACATGGGGAGACCTGTTAGAAATTATAAAGCTGTGAAGGAAAATAAAATGATTTCTATGCAAGCATCAGTCCTTATGTTGTACATACTGTCTTACCCTTACTGCACCTCCAAAATGCTCTGAAAAATGCCTCTTGCTTATCTGCTTGTAAGCTTCAGTCAGTAGCCGTTGAAGTTTCAGAAGATTGCTGTCTGACCATCCACACAGGCTGGGTTGATTGAAAGCTGTTGTAAGTTTACCATGCTTTGAATGTACTATTGGGTAAGTAGAGACCGTGTTATAACATAGAAGCCATAGCGTGGGCATCACCAGGTTGCTGGCCAAGCCTTCGTTACAGGCTGCTGTCCATGCACACTATGAAAGCAGTGTAATGTCTTCCTGCAAAAGAAAACATTTCAGAACAGGCTTATTACAAATTAATTTGTACAAAACTCTCTGGGCAGTGTTTGAGTGAGGCCTCTTCCTGCAGGGAGACCCCCACCAGAGTGTGCAGAGCGAGCTGGGCTCAGCTGTGTATGTTGAGGTGGTGCATATGAGCGGGCAGGTTGTGTGCCCAGGCCTGGACACCAGTGTGGAGGTGATGGGTGAGCGGCAGGGTGGCGTTGGCGAGCGTGGGCTGACTGTTCACAACTGTTCTGGCAGCAGTGAGGCTTTGGCCATGTGGGGGTGGCGGTGGAGCAGAGGTAGGGCACATCTGTGTGCAGATGATCTTGAGCTGTTCCAGCAGTCCTTCAGGACCTGCTGCAAACCCATGTGCCATGTGCTTCAAGTCATCTGCAGGTTTCTCCTGATGCTCATGTGGTCATGATTTAGGCACTTGTAAAGCCAGCATCGCTGCCTCTGCCTGTGCGTGGGGTGGGGATTATGTACCTGGGTTGCGGTGGCTACTTTGTGTATCCCCAGTAGGCATCTGGGGTGTTGTGATGGTGTTTGAAAACCCTCCACACCCAGCTCTGTGGAGATGCATGTGCAGTGCTACAGGCAGCCCCTGGAGATGCGCATGGGGCAACAAGCAACATGCCCAGGGTCTGTTGCTTCTCTTCACAGAGTTATTTTCCTGTTAATTTATTTCCCCTGCTGCCCAACATGAGCTATTTGCTGCATTTTTGAGATGAATGAGACAGAGTCCAGAGCGAAAGACAGGTGGGAAATTCAAGTATAGCCTGCAAAGTACTGGTGCTATGCAAGATGTGTTAGTGCTTGAGGTATGTAACCCATGGAGGGAAACCAATCCTGATCTATGTTAGAAACTTCTCACTGAGATTAGCTACATACAGGCAGTTCCTGTGTGACTTCTTGGCTTGTGTCTCCCCCTTTACACATTGCAAACTTGTTGGGTGCACTCCCAGCCCCGTGGAAGCTGACAGTGGAGCTCGCAATGACTTCCATCAGGGCAGCTCTCCTACAAGCACCGTCCGGCCAGGGAGCAGTGCAGTCCCCCCAAGAGCCACTGGGAGTGGAGAGGTTATGGCAGCCTTCAGAGCAGTTGGAAACTAGAAAGAGACACGTCTTCACTCTAAACTGAATCTGTTGCTGGCCTGGGAAATCCCAGCCCCTCCAGCAAGGCTGCTGCTGGTGTGCGCTGCCTGTTCTCTTCAGTGGAAATTGGTTATTGTTGTTGGGGGTTTCACTGTTTTATTTTGGGCTTTTTTTTTAGGTGAAAGTCAAATAATCAACAATTTTATTGCTTAAAATCAGATTGTTAATCAGGAGGAATAGAAGGGAAAACTTGAGTTTTAAGGGAATAAATACATCTTAGTGCTGTAGGGTGGGAAAAAGATGTTTTTCAACTCTACCATATGTTTGCTTAAGAAAAAAACTGTGCAAACCAAGAAGAAAGGGTTTGATGTATGGGCCTTAAAAGTTGGCAGTGTTAAAAGCTGAGGATGTTTTGGCAGGTATAACGTTGTGTTTCGGTGTGGCAATTCCAACGCTTGAAATAAACACAAAGAGGTTGCATGAAAGCTTTTTGCAAGTTAGAACATCCTCCTGCCTCTTAAATGCTGAGTAGGTGCATTGCAAAGGTCGGAAAACTGCCTTGTTTAGTTTGGTGTCTTCTGCTGCCTTCATCACCTGGGCACCTGAGTGCCCACTGAGGAGCACTGGCCGCTTGCCGTCAGTATTGCTCATTTTCTTTCTCATGAGAGAAGCTGCAGAGATGCTGAAGATGCTGTCTGAACTGTCAGCAAACATTGGTTTTGCTCAGAAAATAAGTGTTTGCATGAGCCTGCTTTCGTTTCTGTCACGTTCTGTGGATAATTTAGCCTCCTCTCCTAGTGGCACAGTAGATGATGTATTCTGGGCAGTATCAGATGATACCAGCTTCTGACTCTGTTAGCAGCTGAAATCATTTTGCATTTGAAGTCAGTGGTAAAACTCCTGTTGAAACCAGTGGGTGTCTCCTGCTGAGGTTCTCCTTCACTGCTGTGCTATTTCCCCAAGCATCTGGAAATGAGAATTTTGGAGTTGGAAACTAGCCTATGCCTCAGCTGAGGAATGTGGTCAGACCTTTCCAGGGCAGGTCCTGCAGGGTGTGGGGGGGCTGGGGTCTTTCGTCACCACCTGCAGCCAGGCGGGAGGCGAGCTGAGGTGGAAAGCAGCTTTGCTGTTCCTCTGATGGAGAAATGACACTGGTCTGGCCACTAAATGACAGTGGCACAGTGAAGGATCCATTGAGTGACCAGCTTGTAGCACACAAACCACATGCAGAGAGTGAAACACTCAGTGTTTTGACATCTACCCCAAATCACAGGTGGAGATAGTTGTCCTGGGTGTGCTGCATTACACAGCCCAGGCACACCAGGACACTGAGGCTGGGCCTTGTCCGTGGGGTAAAGCAGGACGCAGAGCAAGGGAGGTGAAGGGGAGTGGTGCAGGGAGGTGAGCAGGAATTCACACCAAATTCCTGACGCAGAACATTAATCGCAGCAGTGGCAAGTTTTGCCTTTGTACTTTCCTTTTTCTTTGAGCAGAGGGCAGGACAAGCACCTATAAAAGTGGCTATTCAGTTGTATTTTGTACAATCTGGGATGCAATGGATATTGCTTTGGGCTGACAGAAGCACCAGCACTAAATAAGATGTCACAGTGCTCTGCACAGCATCGTGGATGGAGGAGAACGTGGTGGCCGGGAAGCAGGGTTTGGTTTGCTTTCTGCCCCAGGCTTCCTAAGGGACCACAGGCAGATCCTGTAGCTTTGCATCCTCCTGACTCCTCAGCCCATCCCCAGGCTGCGGGCACCCGGGATCACAGGAAGTCTTTCTTGCCCCAGTGTCGAGCGATTCCTAAAAAAGGATCTGGGAAGAGCCTTTTGGCATCCCTGCTTTGCCTGTTGAGTAGGTTGCCTCAGTGCAGCTGGCCTTGTAGGGATAGCTGCATAGCAGAGGGCTTGCTAGGGGTGATGTCTGCTCATGGTGGTACTTCTCTGCCCCAGGACCCTCTGCATGGGATCCAGGCACCAGCACTGGCTGTTGGGACAGGAGACCGGGAGTTACTGCTGGTTCCTTGGTGCAGGGTGAGCCCGATGCAACGTCACTGGTTTTTACATCCAAGTGAGGTGCTCCCCAAAACAGCAGAGACTTTTAAGCACTGTTCAGCTGCCTGCCAAAGATGCTGTGCAGAGTGCTAGTCCCTGGCAACAGTGTGAGCAGGCTTGGATCCACAGGACATCCGGGATTTAACAGGCTACTGGAGCAGAAGCCCATCTCTGGCTCTGTCCATCTGTCTTCTCCCTCTGCCTTTTCCCTCTTGGGTGGCTCAGCAGGTCTCTACCTTGCTGGCACAGCAGCACCTCTGCAGCTGAGGACCCTTGAGCTGGGGGCAGGTGGCCACCCAACACCTCTACTCACTGAATATTTGAATATTTAAATAAACACAGGTGTAGAGGTTATGGGGGAGAAGGCTGAGATGCCTTCCAGGGACTCAAACACTCCTCCAAGCAGCAGTCAAAGCCTGTCCTGACTTAGATGCAAGAGCCATGGTCTGAGAAGGTGACTTCATGGAAGTCCATGAAACTCCTCACTGCCTCAGGGGCTGGACCCAGGCCTGAAAAGACATCAAGTGCTGTAGGGGATGGAGAAACAACAAATACTGGTGTGTTGTGAACTGCTTCAATACAGCAACATCAGTGCATACAACCAGAAGTACACCATAGGGGAAAAAAAAAAGAAAATAAGAATTTATGAAGCTTAGATTTTTAATAATTACAGCTTATGATTTATTAAGATGGGTTTGCTATCCTCACTCATGCAAATTTCAATTAACTTCTGCACGTATTTTTTTTTCTTTGAGAAAGTAAATTGTTGATGTTTGATGTACATCTGTTAATAAACTTTGTAAAATGTTTCCAGTTAATTTGATGACCACAGTCAATATTTAGGGAATCCTGTTTTGGCCAACAACATAAGAATGGAGCTATAACCAGGTCTAGGGAAAATGTCAGAACAAGTTAATCTTCTGGATATACCTGAAATTGGTTTATTGTAGCAATACATAAGAAATTAGATAAAGCAATGAGTATTCATAATTTTCAGATCGGTAGCAATAATCTGTCAACAGCTGTGGTGTAGATCCCAAAGAGTACCCTAAGATAAGCTTGTGTTAGATGAACAGTTGCTCCTATGTGGTTCAGTTGCTGTTCCAGCAATGACATGCCCTAAAGAGCTGTTTTGTGCCACGTGGAGATAGGCAGAGGCATTTCAGCCACTCCAGAGAGGTTTTAAGAACATGAAGAGACACCCCACTTCACACAGCCCCGGGGACTGGTTGTACGGCTGCCTCGGGGAGGGTGTCTCCTTGCTGGAGAGGACAAAGGTGCTATGGAAAGATGAAGCAAGCATGGTGATACTAACAGAATCAGGCAGCGCCTTGAAGTATGGGGTCCATTTTGCACCTTCTCAACTCCAGACCTGATTTCTAGGAGAAATTTGAGAGCAGTTTTACCTTATTATAGGTATTTATAGAATCATAGAATAGTTTGAGTTGGAAGGGACCTTCAAAGGTCATCTATTCCAGCTCCTCTTCAATAGATCAGGTTGCTCAGAACCACATCCAGCCTGGCCTTGAATGTCTCCAGAAATGGTGCATCCATCACCTCTCTGGGCAACCTGTTCCAGTGTTTCACCACCCTCATCGTAAAGAATTTCTTCCTCACATCCAGTCTGAATCTCCCTTCTTTTAGTGTAAAGCCATTACCCCTCATCCTATTGCAGCAGGCCCTGATGAAAAGTCTCTCCCCATCTTTCTTATAGGCCCCTTTAAGAACTGAGAGGAGAGGCCACAATAAGGTCTCCCCAGTCTTCTCTTCTCCAGGCTGAACAATCCCAACTCTCTCAGCCTTTCCTCATAGGGGAGGTGCTCCCTCTGGTCATTTTTGTGGCCCTCCTCTGCACCCTCTCCAACAGGCTCATATCTTTCCTGTACTGAGGACCCCAGAGGTGAATGCAGTACTCCAGGTGGGGTCTCACTAGAGCAGAGCAGAGGGGCAGAATCACCTCATTGGCTTGATACTGAATCCCTGGAGGTGTGATGCTAAAGGATCAAATACACTGCAGGTTATGTCTCCTACCCCTATTTCACGTGTTCTATCCTTCCCTAAAGCCCACCTCCTGACCTTCACTGCGCTCCCCTTGCAGGGTCCCTCGGGACAGCCGGCCGGGTTTGTAACCAGACGTCCCGCGGCATGGACAGCTGTGAGGTGATGTGCTGTGGGAGAGGCTACGACACGTCCCGTGTCAGCAGGATGACAAAGTGCGAGTGCAAGTTCCACTGGTGCTGCGCTGTGCGCTGCCAGGACTGCCTGGAAGTGGTTGATGTTCACACCTGCAAAGCACCAAAGAGCGCTGGCTGGATCTCCCGTACATGATGCGCAGGCTACTGGTGCTTGAGGACCACAGCTTTTGCCCTCCCTGGTCCACGCAGGGAATATGCCCAAGGTCTTCTTTACTTTTACGTCAGTTTTGCCTTTGTCTTTCATTGCGCAGAAGCTGATGACTAATCAATACAAATTCTGCAGCATTTGCTTCCCATTTCTGCATGACAGTGCTGCTGCTGAGTTGTCTCTGCATAAACTGAGGCAGCTCTGGAAGGATGTACTTCTGGCAGGACTCTTCTGACCGACACTCAACTCTCCTTCAGACTCCTTGTGGCTATTTGTTCCTGCCATGAGGAACACAGTGAGATGCAAAGATGGGGCATTTTCTGCAAGGCCACCACCACCAACTGCATGGCTGACTTTGCTCAAGCATCTTCCGAAGGATCTCGTGCTGGTCCACAGTCACGCGCTGGATACTGAAGTGCTCAGGAATTTGAGCACCAGTTGGTGATTCCTCCGTGAGAGAAAATCTGGGGCCAGGCTGGGTGAAAGGCTTTACTGGAGGAGTGTTTGTCCATCCCCAGTGGACTGGGGTTTGCAGTAATGTGGCCACCTGAGGCCAACCCAGCCACCGTTGGCACACTGTGGCTTCCTGTGGGGCAGAAATTGGCCCATGGCGAAAAGCAAAGGAAACTGCAGGAGATGTATCCAACCACAACACTCCCATAAGCTATTGAAAAGTCAAAGCAAATGTCTTAGTTATGTATTTGTGAAAACTTGCCTTAAAAGCTTTTAAAAGGCCATTAACTGCTGTGGATTTTGTGATCTGAAGGATCAAAGCAATTTGTTTTGCAGCTTAGTGAGAGCTGGGTATAGCGCACTCAGCTACCAAAGGATGAGGTTTTCTAGTTGCCACTTACTGAATAAGCAGAAAAACATTTGCATAAAGCTGATAGAGAAAGAAATACCTTGTCTCAGTAATGATCGGGTTTCTAAAGAATCTATCGACTTCTATGTTCTTTTAAATGTAATAAATCTATTAAATGTGTTCAAAATTACACTTTTTATTCAGATGGGAACAGCTAAACAAGATTTTCCCTGAATACTTTCTGCAAGGACTTGTGTTTATGATTAAGGGTGCACTGGCCTTCAATGGAGGCAGTTACAGGTTGTGCCAGGTCTATATGCTGGGCTGGGATCAGCATAAAAACCAAATTGCTGGAAAGATGTGCAGGCTCAGGAGGCTCAGAAATCACAGCTTCATGGGGGAGGAGCTGGGTCAGACAGGGACCAGCTGCCTCTCCTCTCCTCAGAGCAGAGGCCAGCAAATGCACCAGGATGAAAGATAGGTTCTGTGCCAACCGGTCTTATAAGGCTCTAGAAAAGCACCAATGAACTTCAGGGACGGGCAAGGTAACGAAAAGATAACATCGCAAATAGAGGTTGAGTGGGTGATAGAACATACTGTAGATGCAGGTAAAATTTCTGTATGAAAATGAAGAAGATGCAAGGAACCCTAACAGGTACAAACAGTGCATGAAAAAATAATATACAAGTAGCATATCATGGCAATAATGTGAGCACTCTGGTTATGTTGATTTTTTAAAAGGAATATTTAAAAGGAATGGGATTTTACATTCAGGGGCTTGAGGGAGCAGTCATTTCCATCTGTAAGGCTTTGGAAAATGTTTGTATCATTAAAATAGGTAAGTCATCTCCAGAAAGCACAGCTGGAGGGTCTAGAAGGGTATTTATTTGGAAAATAAGATGATGTCTCGGTTACTGTATACGGCATTAATGCCATGATCATGGCTAGAAGTAAGAATAATCACGGTATAAAGCAACTGCTGGTGGGAAAAGCCCTATCAGCGTGTACAGTGTGTGCAGTACGCACGCATACAGTGCAGGTGTATATATGTGTACACATTTATTTCAGTGGTTACCCTGTTGGCCTCACTACTGCTGGCAATTCTGGCTCTGGGCTGGATGAGGAAAATTACATACCTAGTTGTATTTAAAGGTGAGCTCCAAGGAGGCTTTTTATTAGCATTTCATTATGAAATTAAATCCACATGTAGTTCGCAGCCTGAGCAATATCACACTTAAGCCTTAAAGAACTTAAAAGCAGTATAACAATTTATATATATATATATATATATTTTTTTTTTTTTTTTTTTTCGGCAGGTTTTTTTTAAAGATCCAGGGACCCTTTGAGTAGTCTATAAATTCCCATGTAATAAAGCTGAAAATATTTTAATATTCTGGGAAAAAAAGGAACTTGCTCCAGGCAGTTGAGTAACAGGCAATGAAATCAGATCACTTCTTAACTCCATCATTTGGTTAAGACATCAGAAAACAAACCCACCTCAATTCTGCAGTCTCAGGTAAAATGTTTTGTGGTCATTGTATTAAAGGTGGAACTTCTGTTCCCCAGCATGATCCTCATCCTCCCCCAAGTGCATCTTCTTGCTCCAAACTTTCCCCTCATCTCAGGGGCCTGAGGTTCCTGAAGGTTGCTCTTTCCAGTTAAGACCAGGCAGATGGTGGCGTTGAGTCCTTTGGCCTTTTTGGGGTCCTTCCTGACCAGATCCCTGCCCCATTTGGCAGCAAGCCCTCCAAAGGTGCACACAGCAGGCTGAATGCTGTATTTCACACAAGTGCCATATTCATAAGCTTCAGTGCAATGCCTCCACCAAATTCCTTTTACCAGAGCAAAACCAGGATATTTCTCAGCACAACAAATGTGTAACTGTTGAGCTGGCCAATTATTTGATTACTTTTTTCTTTCTATATTTATTTATTTATCTATTTTTAAAAGAGCTCAAGGTAGACTTCTTACAGCATTCCTGCTGCTTCTTCCATCAAGAAAAGTACTTCGGAGAGCTTTTGCTATTTCTTAGTGGGAAAAGATGCTTGGAGATGTAAATATTGTTAGGAAAGGTACCTCCTTGACCTTCGGCTAACTAAATAAAGGAAAAAAAGGGGGAAAAACCCACAAAGAAACAGAAATCAGGCAATGCAAATGAAATAATCCTGTATAATATTCTATGGAATAAATTTACTCATGTATTTAGTCATGAAGAGGAAGCAGCAGTCCCTAGGTAGACACTTCAGTGTCAGAATAACACTAGCTGAGGCAAAAGGTTGTAGGATTACTTTTGTTTTAAATATGCAGTCCAGTTTTCTTGAGGGAGTTCCCTTCAATTTGCTGCATGAAATCAGAATCTAGCAGTGCTCTGCAACAGCGATAGCCTGCCAAGCTTCTGCGATTGCTCCCTCCCTGCAATTTTCTTTTTTAACAAACTTTCCCCTAAAAAGCCTGTTGAGCTGCTTTAGGAGAAATGGAACTTTTCTGGACCCCAACTTTTCTGAATTGGGGTGTATTGTTAGGGCATGTGTGTATTGTAGCTCGAGAGACTGTTGTGCTGCGTCTTTGTTTCTTTCAAAACTATCTAAACTCAATGTGTGCACCTCACCCTGATCTCCCATTGTGTGCAACCTTCTCTGCAGATGTGAATTAGAAACAAAACACTGCATTTTTGGTACTGGTACAGCAGCTGAAGAGCATCCAGCCTGGATGCCCAAATCACACCTACACTGAGCAAGCAGCTGGTGGTCCCTGTCTGCAGGCTTCATGTCCAGCCTCTTCGGGGTCTTGGTTTATGGTGGCAATGGGGAAATTAATCTTTTACTGGGGATTAGTGAAGATCTGGGGCTGAGGAGGATGCTTTTGCTAGGAAAAAAATAGCTCTTAATCCAATGTGGCAGCTTGAAGTGTACCAAGGCTTGCTCGTCTCCATTGGTTTTGCCTTGCACTCTGAGGAAGGGCTACAGCCTCCAGGTGCAGGGGCTGGCTACTTCTGATGGCAGAGGTGGTTTTGTGGTCACATATAAGAACCTGCAGGTTTCTCCTGCTGCTTCAAACAACACAGGCACACTTGTATTATTACCTGAAAACCAGCAGTAGTTCATGGGCTGTGAATATTAACACGGTTTTGTGGGGTTTTTGTACAACAGCTCATTTGCCTGATTGATTAAAGGGATGTGACTTTATAATGCAACATTACAGAAGAGATTCAGAGCAGCCCTGTGGAGAAGGACTTGCAGGTGTTGGTTGATGAGAAAATGAACATGAACAGGCAGTGTGCGCTCACGGCCCAGAAAGCCAACCATATCCTGGGCTGCATCAGAAGAAACGTGACCAGCAGGTCAAAGGAGGTGATCCTGCCCCCCCTACTCTGCTCTTGTGAGACCTCACTTAGAGTACTGTGTGCAGTTCTGGTGTCCTCAACATAAAATGGACATGGAACTGTTGGAACAAGTCCAGAGGAGGGCCACGAGGATGATCAGGGGACTGGAGCACCTCCTGTATGAAGACAGGCTGAGGAAGTTGGGGCTGTTCAGCCTGGAGAAGAGAAGGCTGTGTGGAGACCTTATAGCAGCCTTGCAGTATCTGAAGGGAGCCTATAAGGATGCTGGGGATGGACTCTTCATTAGGGACTGTAGTGATAGGACTACAGTCCCTAATGGGACTGTAGGATAATGGGTTCAAACTTAAACCCTAATGATAGGGGTAATGGGTTCAAACTTTAACAGGGGAATTTTAGGTTGGATATGAGGAGGAAGTTCTTTACTATGAGGGCAGTGAGGCACTGGAATAGGTTGCCCAAGGAAGTTGTGAATGCTCCATCCCTGGCAGTGTTCAAGGCCTGTTTGGACAGAGCCTTGGGTGGCATGGTTTAGTGTGAGGTGTCCCTGCCCATGGCAGGGGGGTTGGAACTAGATGATCCTTGTGAGAAAGAAGCAAACATAGACAAATCTGTGTATGACTGCTCTCCCTTGGTGGTTCTGTGTGCCTTTCTGGTCCCACAGTGGTGGGAACAGGCAGGAGCCCTGCAGGTAGTTGGGTGGCAAGTGGAGTTGGGGTTACCTTGCACACTTGCCTTAACTACAGCTGCTGAGGTATTCAAACCTTCTGTTCACAGCAAATAACTGCAAACAACAGCCTTCCCTTAGGTATACCACTCACCTCTCCCAGTGTGGCTCTTGCCTTGGATCAGCTGTAAATCCATGCAGTCAGAGGCCAGAAGGTGGCCAGCTTGGTTTACCTGATGCTCCTGGGGGTCTCCTTTTGCTCCGTGCAAGCTACAGTGTAAAGAGATATGTGCATCCAGAATAGTATTAGGTTGTCTTCAGAGAAAAAAAACAGGAACTGTTGATATTTGGAGTTTAAAAACCTTCTTTGCCTCCTTTCCTTCCTACCCCCCCCCCCACTCCCCCCCCCCTCCAATTTGCAAACTGAAGATTCGGATGTGTTATTATCTATTCCAGATTTCCAGAAGGCTCATCTCCACACTAAGCCAGAGGCTCTCCATCATTATAATCATGGGCTATGTTTGCCTTTTGATCTAAGCTATGCTGAACTTCAAAGGAAACATGTCAGGGGCACAAAAGCCTAAGGCAATAAACTGCTTGATGAAACAGAAAATCCTTCTGTCTGACTTTCCTAGTCTCCAAGATTCCTAGAATTATAATTAGAGCTAAAAAGGTATTTTCTAGATTAAATCCATGGTTCATTACTGCGTATAAGGGAGATGGATACTGGAAACAGCAGAAACGGGATTGCATAACTGTTTAGCCTGGATAAGAGAAGGCTGCGTGGAGACCTCATAACAGCCTTCCAGTATCTAAAGGGGGCCTATAAGGGTGCTGCAGAGGAACACTTCATCAGGACTGTAGTGATAAGAGAAGGGGTAATGGGTTTAAACTTACTTAAACAAGAGAAATTCAGGTTAGATATAAGAAGTTTTCACTGTGAGGTTGGTGAGGCACTGGAACAGGTTGCCAAAGAAGTGGTAAACCCTCCATCCCTGGTGGTGCTCAAGGCCAGGTTGGACAGAGCCTTGGGTGACATGGTTTAGTGTGAGGCATCCCTGCCCATGACAGGGGGGGTTGGAACTTGATGAATTTAAGGTCCTTTCCAACCCTAACCATCATATTTTTGAGTTCCTGAAAGTTTCCCATAGTTCAATGAAGAGACCTAATTCTTCTAGGAGGTCAGCATTCCTTTTTATCAGATTATTACAAATCATAATTTCCACACAATCATAACTTGCATTTTCTGTTCTTCTAACAGAAGGCCAAATTGCTACCTTAAATTGCTGACAAACATGGACCTCTGTATATAGCTAGTAAAACACTGATAATGCAAACACGTTTATGTATTAGGACTCTTAATCACAGCAGTTTCTTCTTTTAAATGTAGGGGGTATATATAAATGAACTTGGAAAGGTTTTTAAGCGGCTGGAAATAAGCGACACAAAGCAGCACAGGATAAAAAGATCTGATTCTCAACAACCTTAATTCTGAAGGCACCTTTGCGAGGCAAACCAATGGATATGATTATCCCTGGTTCTACAGCTGGAGAGATGCAGGAGCACCTCCTGTATGGGTGTCCTCTGTGCCTGTTCTACCAATTCAGATTGAAGACCAAGAACACAAATATCAGCCCATTCCACACTTCCCATGTGCTGTTCACTAGCAATCCACTTACTCTAATCTCACACCACATCTCACATTAAATGTGAGCTATACTAATTTCAACATTAACAGTGATTTGTTTTGCAGGAATAATGGCCAGAGATGAAAAACCTGTATGGAAATCCCCAACAGTGACATAGCGCACTGGTTTTAACATTCGGCCACAGGGCTCTCTGATCTTCTACGTACTCCCTTATGACCAATTTCTCCTGGTGTGGGGCTGCCTTGCTTCCTCACAGCATAGCAGTCACGCTTTAATGCACTACTATTGCTCACTTGGGCAAAAATCTTTTTCCTATGTAGAGTAGTAAATCTGTGATCAATGTAATGCACCTCCTGGTTGTGAAGAAGCACTTTTTGTTTATACCAACTCTGTAATGGGAGTTTTGTCTTTGCTCACTCAAACTTACCTTCTGGTGATCACAGTCCCTGGAAGCTGGTCAGCATATTTAGAACAGCGAAGTTAGCCTGGCAAGGTTGAAGTAGCGCTTTTGATCCACTGCATTGGGTTTATGCTTCCTTATCTGGGGGAGGAGTGGAAAAAAATCTTTGTGGCATCTGTAAGGTGCACTTTCAATTCATGCCAGACAGGACCACTTGCTTCAACTTCCAGATCAAATTCTTAACCTCAGAGCTGGGCTTGTGCATTAGCTGAAGTGTCTGTGGGAAGTTTCCATCTCCACTGGGTAAGTTATAAACGAATACTTACTCTAAACCTCCCACAGCACAAGGATAAGATTTCCTGAGGCAGGCACTAATGACAAAATGCCAACCTCTCTATGAATTGTGCATGAACTAACATTAACTTTGCTAATGAGCTTCTGGTCTCAAGCCAGCAGTTTATAATGCTGATGTTTAATCCCTACAGGAAGATACACTTGCTTTTTCATACTTGAAAAATACTAGCAATGCAATAAAAACTCAGCAACAAATATATAACAGCATGAATGCAATGATCACTCACAAGAAGCAGATTTGTTTCCAGTTCTCTGCCATTGCCTATGGTTTGTTCTGTAGACAGAGAGCAAAGTATGGAGCTTCGGGAGGAACTTGAAGTAACAGTGGTGTGAGGAAAATCTGTGAAGTGTGTGGACTTTCTGAAAATTCAGACTGACCTCTGTGCAGAGATGGGAGTCAGAAGCCCAGCGTGCCATCCAAACTGCCTGGGGAGCCTAAAGCTGCTTTAAGCTTCTAGACAGCTTTAACTGTCTAGAAGGCTCGTCTAGACTGTCTGTAGCAGTGAGAGCTTCACCCTGGCTGAACTCTGTAAGAAAGGGCAGTGATAGTGTTCCTTAATTGTAAAGTTATTAGCGTTTTTTTCATTAACTGAATGGAAAGCCAAGCTTTAGCTGTGGTGAAGCAGATACACCACACTTTTTTTAAGAACAGTAAGTACAATCTGAGCTTTGAAGAAGATGCCAACAGACAGCAGTGCTGCAATACACAAAAGTTTATTTTTAAGTTTTTCTTTTCCGAAGGCAAAATATAATAGAACCTAACATCAATGTATTTTGTACAACAAAACAGATTTTATATGAGAACAGACAATCCATGAAGAGTTTTTAAGTCTTAGAACTGCTTCCCTTTTTTATCATGCTTTCTTGTGGTCAACAAAACGTTGGCACAGAAGATGTCACGGCAGTCAGTCAGCAGGCGTGCTCCCTCAGATCCTTGTCAGCTGGTGCCACAGGCTGGAGGGAAGGATACTTTCTACTTTTTCCATCACAAAATTTAGAGGGGCAAAGAGGGTGCTGAGGAACTGCAAAGAAATCAGATAACATTCAGATCAAAATCCAGGAGACAATACACCTCAAAAGAGAGCTGTCCAGTAAGACGAGAAACTCTTGCTGTGTTATTCTGTAAACTCCTGCAGCATGATAAAAATTATACAAGGCACGTAGAAAGATTTTCTGCCAAATTCTGAGCCTTGCACATACACAGATGTCTGGATTTTTGCAGCAAAGAAAGCAAAAGCCCCATTTTTATGAAGATCAAAGTGATGAACTAAAAAAGTTTTCACACGTCCCATATCCTACAGTCAAGCTCATATGGAAGCCACTAAAAGCTCAAACCAAAACCTACTGAAGGGAAAAGAGAGGCTTTTTCATAATGGCAGAGTCTGCCAGACCACATCTCAGAGACAAAAACTGTGTCTTTAGATTGAGGTTTAAAATGGTTCAGTGTTATGTACAGTTCTGCTATATACACCACAGCATCTATAACTGGAATTTATTTTAACATCCCCCCTCGCTAACACAACACATCTGGCAATGGTGAAAGAGATTTCAATATATTGTTAGGACAGGCATATGTGACAAAAACCAAGTGAATAGAAATCATTTTATCACAAGAAAAAACACTGCCAGCTACACTTCTCAGAACTCAGGTACTCGAAGCACTCCCAAAATTTTGGGAAATACATACTAACTGTGCTTTACATTAACTGCAATTCAACTGTATGTGTTACATACAACTATGCTGAGGCCCTATACAGGTACAAGAGAGCACAGTAACATACAAAGTCATCTTCACCTTGAGACTGTGAACACTGTGGCTTCTAACCATTTAGGCTAATGCAACTTTGCTAAAAAATAAACAATTCTCTTTGGAACTAATTGGCAAAGAGGTGAAAGAGGTTTGTGTTTCTCTGCAGTCAGCACAAAACAGGTAAACTCTGCTTATTGCACCAATGGGTAAATGAACTCAGCTTGGTAGGTCTATTAAAGCAAATCTGGTGCTAGATGTGTTCTCTTTTTTGCCCAGAAGAACTCTCTCTCCTGATAAAAGAGAGCATCAGACTGTAAATCCTGTACATCCCTTTTCACAGTCTGAATTTGTTCCATGTTATCTTTACACACATGAAGGACACAGACGTGAGGGTCTGGTTCGCCTGTAGTCACTGAAGAGAACTAAGCACTTCCAGAGAGCAACTATACCCATCCCAGGACCAGAATGGCCCTTTGAAATGGTCTCTTTCCTCTCTGCCCCCAGCTGCAGAGGGAGTGGTTGTTTTTTGTCTTCTCCTGTAAAGCAACGAGGAGTGCCTCACAGTGCAGGCTGCTGGCCTGCCCCACACACTCCAGAACTGCTAGCACAGCTCTGGCCCATGCCAGTTAGTCTCTCTTCAACAAAGCCCAGCAGAGTTTAGGGATAGCACAGGGCAGGGACAGTTCTAAGCAGCCAGCAAGGACAGGGCCATCCTGCCTCGGAAGGGAAAATAAGTTAGCGGTGCAGACGTGAACAGAGATAAGTCACTTGCCTTTGGAGCCACAGGACAAACAGTATTTTATTACTTCATACAGATATGTCCTTGGTCTCTAATCTAGGCTCTGAAGTACCTAAAGTATGAACAATTCAGAAATTGTTACAGGTCTTTGTGCTGCTTAAACACAGCTATATATGGCAAATGTATTTAAAATGTTTCAAAACTGCAATATCCAACAGCCAGGGATTATAACCATTTCAAGGTATGAAGCAAGAAAACGTCTGCAAACAGTTTCACTGTTCACCAAAATGGGCTCTCTGCAGAGTTTAACTGTAAAAATGTATGATGTTGACAATGTGTATGCATTTTAAAGGTAATAGTAAGCATTCAAATTCTTTTTACCTCTTGGACATGTTTGCATAGAATACAGACACTACACGATGGACAACTTGTGCATCAGAGGAAAAACAGGTAACACCATCCCTGGTAATGAGGTTTTGTCTTAAGCACAGGTTGAAGAAAAATCTTGTAACTGAAGCTGAACAAGAGTATTTCAGTTGTAGTGCCAAAGGTCAAGCTGTGTAACATGAATTGCAGCTGAATTAATATAACACTGATTTACCTAATCTCAGAGTTTGTCATTACTATTACAAGTGGCTTAGCCTAAGTAGAAGCATTCCCTCTGGTTAAGCTGTGAACAGTTTAAGTAAATAAGTCCCTTTAATTTTGCCAAATGCAAAAAGCTCACTAGAGGATATTTTCTACTCTTCGAGTAGCACTTAATCTATGTGGTAAGCTTGCACCATCACATCTACTTGGATAAAACTCAGCTTTGTAACCAATGCAAATTACACACTTGTTAAATCAATGAAACAAGAGTAATTTGCTTGACAGTAAGTTTCATTGCAATTCATAGGAATTTTGTTGCTGAAATAGTTGACTGTATCCTGTAACAAACTCAGCAAAGTATCTGTGGCTTAAAACAAGCCAAGCTTTTCTCCACTTGGAAAATGAGCTGGTGTACAAAATAGATTTAAATTCATGGATACCGAAGCCTGGCTTCACTGAAGTCCAAGTAAAACTTTTCCTGACAGCAAGAGGTTCAGAATAGCACGTACTCAATTCTACAAGCCCATGTAAACAACATCTGTGCTGGGGGCTATCTGGGGCTTGGAAAGCTCCTGGTGCTCCTGTCCTCAGATAGTTATGGGCAGCTTGTTTGCCACATGGCAGCACCCAGGAGGGCTCAGTCAGCATGATACAGGTTTTTTTTTTCCTTTCCTTTTGCCACCATGTTGGTTGGTGTTCGAATGGAGGAACTATTTATTGCTCAGATTGGATGTACATGTTCCCTGACTCAGTGCCTGTAGAGATCCAAGCAGATGAAATATCTCCCTGGGTAAACCCTCTTTTTGAACCGAGGTCTCATTCACCGTATGTGAAATACTGAAACAGATCATGTCAGTGATCTCAGGCAAACAAGGGAATCAAATCAGAGAAAAATAAATTACTTTCTTGAGTTTCACTCATTTAAAAAATTTAACTAGGCCCTACACTTTTAGACATGACTGATGACTTCAAATGCTTTTGACTGCTGCATCCAGCAGAGGAACACAGGGCCCAAAGGGACTGTCCATCACAGTGGCACAGGCCACATTTGGCAGTCTCTCATGTGGAGGGGATCCTCAGCACTCAAGGGCTTTTTCTGCCTTGAAGAACACAGTGTCTGGGTTAATGGGCTATGGAAAAGGGGCAAGAAGATGCAACCTGGAGGTCAGGTCAAAGCCAGTTCCCAACTCCTAGTCATGCTAACCCACTCAGGTTTTATGAAATATGGTGAATATCAACTTGTAGTAACACAGCTCTGGGCCATGATGGCGATATTACATCTGTGCAATGCTTTTGGGATTGGCAGGCGTAAAAGAAGCAATAATTTTGACCTTTTAAAATTAAAGCATATGTGTACAGTTTCACAATGTAATCTACCACATCACAATGACTACCAACCATACCAGCATGGGTAATACAACGTACATAACCACAGCAACGGTCAGCACATTCATTTTTTAGCTATTTATGAAGCTAGTTAGTAATGAAACAATCTTCCCTAAAATTGAAAGGGACTGGCCAACCTCTTCTGTTTTGTTCTGATACAGCTACATCTCAGAGAGATGTCTGCCATTATTTTCTTCAATCTCAGACACCTGGGCTACTTTTCCCAGAGGAGACAACAAAATGAGCCTTCTGAAGCAAAGGTGTTCTATGAGCTACTAAATGAATGTCACAGGCTTAAATCCTGCCCTGCCTGTGTACAACAGAAACTCAGCTGCTCCATATAGTTGTTTATGGGGATTAAGATACAGCTCAAACAAGTCACAATATGTATTAACTGACATGCCAACTGCATCCATACAGGTTCAGAGATCTTGAGTAAGCTTGCCAACCCTATGCACATAAAGCAGCCCACATTTCAATTATATTTGTCTGCACTTATTTTACTAACTAGGAGCTTCACCTGCTCCTATATGCAGAACTTAACGGCCACACACAGAATCCTGAGGTATCCGCTCTAATTAACGTCAATGGCAACTGCACTTACACACCAGGGAAGCAGATCTTTCTGGTCTGCCTCTGCTTCCCAAATGGCTTTGGAATGTGCAAGCTCCAAATCACACAGAGACAGTTACTAATGCACCAGTAGTGATATCTCTGTTTTACTGCACTCAGCAACCAAAGCCAGGTGAGTTAAGACCATGAAAACATGCTACTGATTTTATCAAATTCCAGTTGCTCACTGCCTATAGCAAGAGCACCAAGTACAAATTCTCATCATGCTGCCAGCTTGAGATATATTCTTTGTTCAGGATATGAGGCTGAGAAGCACATGAACAAGGCTAACAGGAAAAGATTTGGGACCATTAACAATGCCAGTATCAGAGAATTGCACAGTACATTAAAAGAGCCCGCTAACAAGGGTCATGCATTTCGATGACTTCAGGAAAAAAACATAAGAAAAGCTTTAGAAAGAAGTTTACGATCATATGCCTGAGTTACACTTACTGTCCACAAAACACCTACGTATACACTCAAGAAACAAGAGAAAGTAGTATTTCAGGTACATTTCAGCGCTTTTTGCTGGTAGTTGTAGTATCTTTTGCTTGGTGACATCTAACTTTATTTCCTGCCTTTTAGAGCTAAGGAAAGAAAACACTTAACATTAGGAGCTTGTTACTGTACCAGACCTTTATCGCTCACAATTCTGGGTGGTAGAAGGTCTGGTTCACTAGGTTGTCTCTTGCCATTTGCAAAGGATTTTGAGTAAATACGATCTGGAATTTGGTGAAGCCTTTCAGCCTTGCCTCCTCCACCCTGCTTCCTATGCTTCCCAGAAACAAAAGACATTAAATAGCCAAGAGTCTATTTTGTAAACACAAGATCTAAAAGAGACACAAATACACATGAGATAATATCTTGCAGCAAAGCATATTCAGTACTTCTTGGAGAAGCAGCAAAGCATATTCAGTACTTCTTGGAGAAGCAGAAAGGAGTTTTTACTATCCTAGAACTTTTCTGTAAGTGGATTTTTCATTACCTAGCACACTGGAGCAGTGATGTTCTTGGTTTTGAAAAGAAAAAAAGCATGTTTCAACATAATTCACAGCCCTTCCCCTTCATCCTCCAACATTTATTAATCTTTGGTGGACTAAAAAAGAAGAATTAGTAGAGGCTTCCTGGGATGTAATTAAGAAAAATTATGAGGGAAATATTGAGACTATTTCTTTCATAGCTTTGTGGGGAAAGAACACAGAAATTTGCCCTGGTTAACAGAATACTCTCTTTCTGCTCATTCTAAGAGTTCATATTGCACTGGAAAGCATGGCACAGTCATTATGGCTCTACACAAAATAAGAGGGATTCTGAAAACCATTATTAGGTTATTTTATTGGATTATATATGAAAATACAGATACTCCCTTCTCAAGGGAATTCCCTTCCCTCACCAAGCCTTTTTGGCAAAATCACAAAAGATCTGCCCTAACAAAAGAACCCTATAAACCAGAGAAGACAGACAGTAGTGTATTCTACTGATTAACTCCCTTAACAATTGTTCAAATGTCCCCCTCTCAGACATCTCTTGATGTTTTATTTGTATTACTGAATATGCATATATTTAATAACCGGCACTATTAAGCTCAGCTTTTCCTGCATCTGTGTCTTTATTTACCAGAAGAGAGCAGCAGCAGAGAATACTCACAGCTTTTGCGAAGACCCCCATGAGCTCTGGGAACTGATGTGTCAGGAGGGCTAGCATGGCTGTGAAAGAACATAGTCCAGCAGTGAAAAGGATGAAGAAGGGAAGCTCCTTCTTGGGATAAACTGAAACTTCATGAAATGCTGTAGAAAAAAAGATGGGAAGGAGAATGCATTATAAGTTAAAAAAAAAAAAATTGAAGCAAAACCTAACCAAAACCAAACCAACATTCCGATGTGGTTTAAACAGCCAGAGACACTGAAAGATGCTTCTGAAGGCAAAAAGACATAGAAGGTCTGAAACACCAAAGGCCAACATTATTGTTGTGTCAGTCAGTCACTGCCAAATAATACTCATCTAAAGACTGTATTTCTGGCTTATTCTGGTCCTACATGCACATTACTTTTGCCTTCCTTGGTCAGCAACTATGAACCCACAAATAAAATACCAGGTTTTTAATCCAGGTCATTGACTAGCCCCATGTTTGCTAATGCTGATACACAGATTGCATGGAAACATACACCTGGGAGCAGCAGTGAGACCAAGCTTGCAGAAGCATTATCAGTTTAAGCAGGCTATAAAACTACAGTCTTTGCAACAGTAAATTCTGAGGGTTTAATGAGCAGAACCAAGAAAAGTTAACTCAAAAGTAGGACATATAAACAAATACTTTAAATTCAGATTTTCAGAATTATCTGTATATGCAACGCAATTTTCTAATGTGTTAAAATCTGGGATTTAAATTAGTAGTGATTTTTTTCTAAGGTGTTTGTTAGTCTACACTAAAAGGAATACAGAAATTTGACTCTGGTATGATAAATTGCTCACTGGGCTTTGGAGAAAACAGCACTGAGAAAGCTGAAAAGGTCAGAAGAGGATAATTAATATTTTACTGGAAGAATATATATCCCTTTAGCTTCTATAGCAGCTCAAGTTCAAGGTGAAAATTTGGCTGGGTTGACAAAAGGTCTGGTTGACTCTTAGCTGTCTGCTTCACTCATTCAGTCCATAGTTTGGAGCTACAGCCATGCTAAATGCAAACATCTTTCCTCACACAGGACCAACCTCAAGGCTTCCCATATACTCAAATCCTATGACTACGCATACACACAAAACACTGCTCTCCCACTTTGCCTACTTTCTTTCTTTGCTTCAGTGACCAGCTCTCTTCTCATTGTACTTGTAAACAACATAAACACAGGGTAATCCAGCAACATGGCAGGACAATATTCTTGACTGCATTCATCCAGAGTAGCGTAGACCGCAAAACTTAACGGCAGGAATTCTAAGAGTTTGATTAAAATATTATAAGCTAAAAATACATACGATCTTTTGGTCTGACAATTCAATCAGTCTAAAAATAAAACCAGATAATCTGCAGCTTCTCGTTGATTTAAATTAAATTTAGGGATTGGGAAATACCAGATCATGGACTTCGTATGTTTCTTATGCTCAGTTTTTTGCACTTGCTTTTGACACAGGCTCAGACTTGTTGTTCCAGTCTGTTATCCAGTCATGGCAAAAGTTTTGTGATTGATATTTTTAATTTGGATAGCCTACCAGATCTCAGTGTTCTGATATAATTCCAGATGACTATCCTTTAAAACACACACACAATTAAAGGGTGTGGACAGGTATGCAAAACCCCTTTAAACAACCTGTGTCTGTCATGGTACGTTAAACCCTTCCCTGCTCAAACCCAAGAGATTTTGCAGCGAAAAGCATTTCCCGTAACTGCCAGAGTAGAACCCAACTGCCTGCACATGCTGTTAAAGAGTCCCTTGCTTCTAACATTTGACAAGAACAATTAGTTTTGCATCTAAAAAGAGAACACTGAGCTATTCTGCATGATTTTGCCATTCCTAAATCTCCTGACACTCCACCCTTCCCAGCTCAGCATCCCTCTGAGTAAAGCAAGCAGAGCGCTCTAAGAGGTGTTGTTATAATTAGGGTGATTATAATGGGGTGGGGAGATACTGTCAGTTGCCAAGGATTTCTGTGTAATATCAGCAAGAATGTACTGTGAAGGAGAAACTCGCAATGAGCAGATTTTTGCTGTATTATTCTCACCTAATGTTCACTTATGTAGGCTTATATAAAGTGGCAATGAATTTTTTAGCCCAAACCAGAGAGGTTTTGAATGAAAGAATACAGAAAGAGCAAATTCCCTCTAAACCAGCCTGCACAGCAGAAGCAAGTTGCATTGTACTTTTCTCAGAACAGATTTCTCTTTGTTCCTTCTTCAGGATAAAGATAATGAGAGAAGAATCTCCTTCCTCGGATCAACTTGGATCTCCTTTGCCCTGACCCTGCAAACCCCTCTGCACTTGTGTGTGTTCCATTTGTGCTCACAAAAAGACCCACTGTGAGAAAATGAAGCATAACTGTTTGCAAGACTGGTTGCTTTGCTCTTTCTCTGCATTCTTGTGCTTCACTGCATGCACTGTAGTTAAGTCTTGTTAACTTGGACTGTAACACTTCTTGAGTGCTGGATCTATCTGTGTAACTTGCAGAGCACTGGGAATGCTGTTGGCACTTTGCTGCCAACAAATATATGTGTTTATTGTATGCCAAACAATACATGTGTTTATTATATGCCAAAAACACATATAATAAATGACTGAGGTAATTTCACATCAGTTTCTTCAGCACACACACCATTACATGAAGAAAACCTTTCTTGCTATTTAAGCATAAGCTGTCAGAGTAACAGCTGCATTAGTGATCCAGTTGTCCTCAAGCAGGTTTGATCTTGCCTTGGAATTCAAGTAACTAGAGTTAACTCTACAAAAGACTAATAAGGCCATGCCATTGTGCTTTTGGTTTGATGGGATGTTACCCTAGATGAAAGATCAGACATAGTTTTTAGTGTCTTGACAGGAGAGAAGATCAAGATCTAATTGATTTTTACCTCTTCATTAATCTCTCTCCCTGTCCCTACACTGTCACCAACGACAAATATAGTTAACTCTTATGAACTGTGGTGAGGAGCTGCCTCTTAAACCATCAAGGGAGCCCCAGAGAACTGATTATTCTAATCCAGTGTTTTCAATTTAAAAGGCATTACTGGAGATCAGTGCCACAAGACTCAGGTAAACAATTATTTTATGTCAACAGTAAGAGGGAAGTTGGACGTACATGGTAGTAGTTCTCTATCTGCAGTTTCTGTACAAATAGGGTAAGGGTAGAAAAGATGTCCTTTTTCCAGTGGATAGGGGATCATTCTGAAAGCTGGAAAGAAAACAACACCGTGTACAAGTTACTGTGTGACAGTCACATATTTACAGACAGTAACTATATTTACAATTTTGAAAAATAAACACAGACAAACCACAACATTTATATTTGGTTGCAAACACAATAGAAGTTGCTTAATGAAATGCCCAAATACAAATCTACATTGAGTTTTTAATCCTGCAAACATTTATGTTTCTTTTCTTGGGAAGAGGTTCAAGAGCGTCAAGTGAGATAACATTGCAAGTACATACATAAATGATTGTATGATCAGAGCCCATGATACTTACAATTCCATAGCCAAATTTACATACTCTGCTGCCGCTTTTAGTCTGTAGAATTTTTAACCTTCAGGTGAAAGAAGTGTATCTAATATAACAGGTACAGCCCTCAAAAATGACCAGCTGAGCTTGCGTATTCAAGCCAATACTCACAAACTCTGTGCATCAAGTGAAAGACAAGTTTTGCATGGAAAAAAGTAACACTACCTTTTTCCCATCGCACTCTAGCAAATCAGGTAACACTGATGACTCAAGGTCAGAGAACCAGTTTTCCAGCACAGTCATGTTTTCATTTTATATTTGGCTATCAAAGATTAATACAGAATTATTAAAACCAGGCTCCTCACATGCATTCTTTTTAAATGCAGCAGATCAAGTGAGGTTTCCAATATAAATCTCGAGGTCATGGATTAAATACTCCTTAATCTTATACATTTTAAAAATTGAAAATAATAACAGAGAGGGAGGGAAATGGATTACTAAATCTGGATGGTGCTGATGTCATAGGCCTTCTGAGGGAGGTTTATGGAAACATCAGAATGCTTGACTGAATTATAGCTTTGCAATCAAGGCATCCTTTTCCATTATCCTATATATTATTCTCACTGTTAAAATGTCATCAGGGTGTTATTCTCACTACTCCTATGAACATCAGTCACTGAAGCAATATTTTCCTCAACAGATGTCCTAGGAGCAGTGTTTATTTCAGACGTTAGGTACAGCCCACTGCCACACGATAACACTCTAGTCATTATCTTTTGCTCACAAGACAACCGAGGAATTGCTTATAATACACAATACCCCAAAATTTTCAGTTGTGCACACTGCATTTGAAATAATGCTAGCTGTATTTTTTGGTGCAATTATGAGAGTGTATTTATTCTGAATTATTGTGTTTCAAGCAATAGTAAAGAAGGTAGAAATCCTCAAAGACTGTAAAACAACCTGAGCTGTAATGCTCTCCCAATATCCCCCCCCCCCTCCACAGCACCCCAAAAAGCCAAGCAGAAGTACAATAATCCAAGACTTGTATGATGTTCACATGCAGCAAATGTGAGTGTCTGTGTAAAAATACGTGGAGGGATGTTCAACACTCATCATTTCAAAATCACTAGCACAAGCTTTTCCTTCCAATTTGCCTTAATATTTGAACAGATAATCAAGCCTCTTCTGCCTCACCTTGAATCACAGTAGTATTACGATTCTAATAAAAATAAAAAGGGATGGTAAAGACGTTGCTTTTATAAAACAAGTGAAAAAACGTCTGGAAAGATTTGTCAGAATATAAACAGCCATCTTTGATGTGAGACCAAATATGGAATATTTAACAGCAAACCAGTTTATTTAGCAATGTTATCAGCCATGGAAGAAAGTGCTCTCCTTCATCTGTATCAGTTTGTGTTTACATAGGCATTTCTCTGCCTTGCTTTTACAGTATCACCTGATCCTATTTTATGTTAACCAATTCAGGTAGCACAGAGGGAGTTTGCCATTCATCCATGCGCTTGTCCTGAGAGCTACTGCAGCATTTGAGAACCCCTAGGTTTTTCTTCTTCATGCACACAACAGGAAACATGACATGTTTAGAAACTGACAAACAAGCACCTCACTCTCTTTTGAAATTTGGTTACATTTGAGACTACAGACCCCTTGTACAGAGCACCTGGACCAAACCCAGGGCAACGTTTCACATGGTGTCACTTGGGCTTTTTCAGTTGTACTACGAATAAAACTGTGCACTGACTGATTGAAAGAAGAGAGATCAGGAAACAACCAACATTCCAGCTCGATGATGATCATTATTTTTATAACCTCGCTTTTCTCCACTGTTGAATGCATTTTGGGAAAAACATTCTGTGAGAATTTTGGAGTTTTAAATATCACAGTGATATTTCTGCATAAAGTTTGTTAGAGGTTGTCTTAATTAGGGGTGATCTTATTCTCCTCCAAAGCATTCAAAATGTAACCCCCAAGTGGCTGACTTACTGTATTTAATTCTGCTCAATTCCCACAAGGTCAGAACTAAATAGTGTATATATGTGGGCATTAAATTCCTACATGCAAGCTACTAAAATGAGACTTGTGGTTATTTAAGCTCACTGACAGAATATTACAAATTCAAGACATGGCAAACGCATAAATACCTGGGAAGAAAGCCAGGTCACTGACCTGTGCTGTATATAGACAGTTGATTAGAACTAATATTTAATTAAATTTAATTTCTCTGTCATGTTTCCACTGCTTTTAACTTACATTTGTGCAAAGATGCCAAAGAAACCTTTTGCAAGTAAAGGATATAAGAGTGACATAAAGAATTCATTTCATCCGTATACAGACTAAGATACGAACCAAAAGTTATGATTATTGGACTAAATACTGGTGAAATCATTAAAACCCATGGAAGTCTTTATGCGCGAGCAAAATCCGAACAAAATTCTTGAGGGCTGGGGCACTGTTCATCTCTCTCTGAAGGCACTGAGCAAAATGAACTATGGATTTTTCTTTAGAGGTTAGGCAACAATACTCATGTACACCTTTACAGGCTACTATACAAATATTAGCTAATGAAGTGCAAGTATCATGGAATATAGCCCTAGAGGGCAGGGGGCCCAAGACTGTTGGTTGATATTCAAGGGTCATCTGCTACAAGCTCAGGAGTGTTGCATCCCCAGATGCAACCAGAAGGAAGTGTAGCAGGAGGGCCAGGAGACCTTGGATGGATAAGGAGCTGCTGAAGAAAATTCAAATGAAAAAGACGCTTATAATAAGTGGAAACAAGGACAGGTGGCCTGGGAAGAGTACAGAGATGTTGTCCGGGAAGCCAGGGACCAGGTTAGGAAAGCTAAGGCCCAGTTAGAATTAAACTTGGCTAGGGGTATTAAGGATAATAGGAAGGGATTCTACAGGTACATAGCAAATAAAAAACAGACTAGGGAGAACACAGCGCCCTCAGGAAGCTCTTGGGAGAACTGGCTACACAGGATTTGGAGAAGGCTGAGGTTCTGAATGACTTCTTTGCCTCGGTCTTCACTGCCAAAGGCTCTGACCACACCACCCAAGTCTTGGAAGGCAGATGCAGGGACTGTGAGAATGAAGACCTTGCGCCCACTGTAGGGGAGGATCTGGTTTGAGACCATCTTAAAAATCTGAACGTGCACAGGTCCATGGGTCCTGATGAGATCCATCCACGGGTCCTGAAGGAGCTGGCAAATGAAGTTGCTAAACCGCTGGCCATCATATTTGAAAAATCATGGCAGTCAGGTGAAGTTCCCTACGACTGGAAAAAGGGAAATATAACCCCCATTTTCAAGAAGGGGAAAATGGATGACCTGGGGAATTACAGACCAGTCAGCCTCACCTCTGTGCCTGGCAAAATCTTGGAGCAGATTCTCCTGGAAGGCATGCTAAGGCACATGAAAAACAACAAGGTGCTTGGTGACAGCCAGCATGGCTTCACTAAGGGGAAATCCTGCCTGACCAATTTGGTGGCCTTCTATGATGGGGCTACAAAACTGATGGACAGGGGTAGAGCAGTTGATGTCATCTACCTGGACTTGTGTAAAGCGTTCGACACTGTCCCACACGACATCCTTGTCTCTAAATAGGAGAGACGCCAATTTGATGGATGGACCACTCGGTGGATAAAGAACTGGCTGGATGGCCGCACACAAAGAGTTGTGGTCAATGGCTCAATGACCAGTTGGAGAGCAGTAATGAGTGGTGACCCTCAGGGATTGTTGTTGGGACTGGTCTTGTTTAACATCTTCATTGACAGTGGGATTGAGACATGGACAGTGGGATTGAGTCCGCCCTCAGCAAGTTTGCTGAAGACACCAAGCTGTGTGGTTCAGTTGACAGGCTGGAGGGAAGGAATGCCATCTAGAGGGACCGTGACATGCTTGTGAGGTGGGCTGATGCCAACCTCATGGTGTTTTGAGACCTCACCTGGAGTATTGTGTGCAGTTCTGGTGTCCTCGACATAAAAAGGACATGGAACTATTGGAACAAGTCCAGAGGAGGGCCACAAGGATGATCAGGGGACTGGAGCACCTCCTGTATGAAGACAGGCTGAGGAAGTTGCGACTGTTCAGCCTGGAGAAGAGAAGGCTGCGTGGAGACCTCATAGCAGCCTTCCAGTATCTGAAGTGGGCCTATAGGGATGCTGGGGAGGGACTCTTCATTAGAGACTGTAGTGATAGGACAAGGGGTAACAGGGGAAGTTTAGATTGGATATAAGGAGGAAATTCTTTCCTGTTAGGGTGGTGAGGCACTGGAGTAGGTTGCCCAGGGAGGTTGTGAATGCTCCATCCCTGGCAGTGTTCAAGACCAGGTTGGATGAGGCCTTGGGTGATATGGTTTAGTGTGAGGTGTCCCTGCCCATGGCAGGGGGGTTGGAACTAGATGATCTTAAGGTCCTTTCCAACCCTAAATATTCTATGATTCTATGATTCTGTAAGTTCAGATTGCTGTGGAGGTAATAAAGAGCAGAATCAGTTAATGTACTTAGCTGGGAATGCCCTCACTGTCTTCAGGCACAGATGACTAGATTTCTTTAGTGGCAGGAGGACTGCAGAGCAGCCAGCCTTCTGTGCCAAAAAGCTGGTCCTTGTAAACAGCCCTTTAGGCACTTCCCAGCCTGTCAAAGCTAACGAAGATCTATTTGCGATTCCCTGCAAAATACTGCTCCATGATGATGGTATAATGAGCCTAGGGATAAAGAAATTCTGCAAGCACCTGAGGAGAAGAAACACTACAACCCACTGAAAATAAGCCACTGGGAAAGAAGCTCTGACAGAGAAAGTAATAGACTGGGAGAACTGACAGGAAAAGAGCACGCAGGTAGGACAGAGAACAATGCAGCAGAGCAAACTCCAGGTGGCAATTGTATGGATTACTGAGTAAGGTGCTCCATACACCTAGAAATAAAGCCATTGATTCCTCAGGGAGCCTCCATTGGAAATGAGGCATGTTCAGCCCATTTCATGCAGTGACTGAGACAGTAAGTCTTTTACAATGGAGGTATTAACTGCATTTCTGTAGGAATTATCATGGTGACAAACTTTTTTGTCAAAGCTAAATGAGAACAGAAAATGGAGAAAGAAAAAAAAAACCAAGTGGTACAATAAAGCATGGAGAGGCGGAAAGAGAACAGGAAAACAGAATAAGCAGAGCAGAAAAGGGAAACGAGATTTCATCAAGAAAAACCTGCATTAAAAAAAGGCTGATTATAAATGGTACTTTTCAGTTCTCTTAAACCTGAAAAAAATATCAAAGACAGGATAAGACAGGCTAGAATATATGACCTTTGGAGGTCATATAACTCAAAGCAGGGTTATCTTCAAATTTAGGTCTGGTTGCTCAGAGCCATGTCCAGCTGAGCTCTGAATGTCTCTGGGGATGGAGATGCCACAGACTATCAGCAACCTGTTCCAACACACCACTACTCTCATTCTGAAAGTATTTTTCTTATGTATAGATGAAATTTCATGTTTCAACTTGTGTGTATTGCCTTTTGTCTTTCTGTTGTGCCATTCTGCAAAGACTCTTCACTCTGTCTTCCATATCATCATTTCTGTTGGGTGGTTGAAGGCAGCAACTGGATCCTCCCTTCACTGACTAGAAGTGTTTTCCAAATTGAATAAAACCAGCTCCCTCAGCGTCTTTTCCTACATCACATGTTGTAGTCCCCTTTGTATCCTAGTAATTCTCCACTGGACTCATTCCAGCTTGTCAATTAAAAAAACCCACCATAAAATACTGTGTTGTCTTATACTGCACATTAATATTTATCTACCTATAAGGCACTTTTGTAATTTCCCAATATCAAACCATTCACAGAACCACAGAATCATTTGGGTTGGAGAGACCTTCAAAGATCATGCAGTCCTACTCCCCTGCCATAGGCAAGAACATGACTAGACCAGGTTGCTCAAAGCTCCATCCCACCTGGCCTTGAGCACTTCCAGGGATGGGGTATCCACAACTTGTCTGAGCAACCTGTTCCACTGTCTCACCACCCTCACTGTAAAAAATTTCTTCCTTACATCCAATCTAAATCTACCCTTTTTCAATTTGAAACCGTTAATTCAAATAATAACAAACAACTCTCTACAACTCTGGAATAAGGAAGGCAAATTATTATCCCCTCGTCTGTGAGTAAGACAATATGCCTCAATAAAGATGGGAAATCTTGTTCAGTATTACAGAGACAACACAATGAAAGACTTCACAACCCTTTTTCTCATTAAACGAAGTTTGTATTTTCAGTTTTAATTGCCAATATTTCAGTGCTGTGAGGATATAACTGACCTCCAAAATTCCCACATATTACACAAAAAGCTAGTATTTTCTCATGACATTCAATAAAAATATTTTATTAGCTCCTTTGTAAGAATGAGGATTACTTACTGCCTTCCCATGTACAGTGTAAGAGATTCAATGCCCCCTCTACTCTTTTCCAGTGTTGAAGATGAAAGAAAGCATATGCTATTGCTTCACTGTCCCCTCTCTTCAGAATATGTTCAGGGGGCAGAATTAAGCTTTTCATTTCTAGAAGATACTGTAATAAAAAAGCAGAGCACAATTATTTCAGAGGTAATAAAAACCACAAAAAACTGCCTGCAATTCAACAATGCACTCTGAAAGGTCTATTTCCCTAAAGTACTTTCACTCATCAAATGTGTAACATCACCAATTGCACTTGAAGATAATTACTGAATTATTCCCAAAGACTAAGATATGCTGACAGATGGTTAATGTTCTACTCTTCAGCTGCAGTAGGAGGACTACAGAGAATTTCAAAGTGAGATGTCTCTTATCAAAGGAGGTGGAAATAAAGAGCTTAAAGCAGAAAAGAGAATCTAATTACAAGAGCTCTCTTAAATTAAAAGTGTTTATACTAAGATTAAGCAGTTTGATGCACATAGTCTTTCTATAAGCAAACATGCCGTGCTTGCAGTTTGCACACAGGTTGCTTTACTGCATTGCAATCAATTGGTTGCTAGGTCTATGAATAAGCAAGGTTAGTAGGCACCAACAAGTTACAAAGTAAAAAAGTTACAAAATGGAACAACTAACTGATTTCCAGAAAAATAGTTTATCTTAAACTTGCTACTTGATATAGTTACTGAAAATGGTATGAAAATGAAAAGCACAACTGACCAAACCCACAAGCAATATTCCTCATTTCTGGACCCCCCCCCAGCAGCAGCTGATGCCACAGGAGAAGACAGAGGTCCTGGCTGTCATTCAAGCAGGTGATCTTTCCTCCTTCCCCAGCCCATGAGATAGACCACTACCATTTCAGCAGACTTCAGCTCATCAGTGGTGGTACACTACATTCCAGTTAGTGGAGTGGAAAGATGTACCCCTTCTGACATGCTTTTCAGGGAAAGGAAGGACAGTCAGACATCACAAGGTACTGAATCAACTCCTGTTTGTCAGATCTCCTCTGAGAAGTGTAACATTACCCAGCTGTGTGCTGACTGCTCTTGAACAGCATAGGAAAACTGTTGCTCTCTTCCACGATGCCTAAGACTAAATGTTCTCCCTACCAGACTACTTAAATGAACACAAAAGGCAGCAGGAAAGTCAGACAGTAGGCTGTCAGGCCCTAACACAAAGTTCGGAAAGTAAAGTTATGGTTAATCACTGGCATAAAGAGAGTGAGTGTGCAGCTCCTCAACTTTATCCTGTGGTTACGCACTGGTTTGGAAGGAGGAGGACTGCAGGACCTAGGGACTGACAACAACCCAGTGCAGGCACCCAAAAGAAGGCAACCTGCCTTCAGAGGCGAAACAGAGGAGGCATGGGTGGTAACCTTTCACAGCTCCTCTTAAACACTGACTTTTGTGGACAGGATGAGCTGGTGCAGAAAAGAGGAGGAAAGAGGGCAAAAGAAGGTAATGAGAACTGAAAATCAGACTTGGGGAAAGGAAGAGGAAAGGTCCAAAGGAAATGAGCACCACTAGCATGAGGTTATGGAGGGATAGAGCTAGTCACCCTTTGCCTGAAGGAGCCTGGAAGGAGCAAACAGCTAAAAGATTTGAAGAGACCATGGTCAAAGCAAAGAACCCTGCAAAATAGATACTTCAAAGGCGAAAGCGAAACCACAAGTGTTTCTGATGCAGGTAACAGTATTAAAGAAGGAGAAACTGAAATAGCAGTGGGAGTAGTAAGTGTGACACTCGAATTTTCTCTAAAGCCTTTCAGAAAAATCTGACAGAGCTGCAGAGCAGGTGGGTTAACGCGGGAAGCTGCAACTTAGTACGCAGGACAGGGGATTAAGAGTGACAGAGAGAACAGCATAAAGAGCTGATAAGAGGGAGGGAGTGCCAGGCTTACAGAAATACAGCAAACATTCTTATGTTTGCTCTAATGAATGTGCCAGCCTTTTAAAAACATTACAAACATACATTATATTTAAAAACATTAAAAACATACATTATACCTGTTGAGTAGAAAGGAATACAGCTGCAAGAGCTGCATGTTTGTATCTGGTTTATTAATTTAGAACTCTTATTTCCATTCTCTTTTCAAAATTAAATGAGAAAGTAAGTACTCATATTTAAATATTTCACTAAAAAAACAAAAAACAACAAACAAACAAACAAACCACAAACTCAATGCCATGTCACTATTTGTAGGGAAAGAAAAACCAGGAAGGAATATTCTATTTCTAGGAGCATTGAGATGAAAACATGTTATTTTGATTCTTACGTATTATTTGTTATCGGTGATTAAGATCCAAATCAAATGGAAATACCAGATGGAAGGATATATCTTGGCACTTGCAAATCATTCTTAGCCCTTACTCAGTTGTGTTGATTTTTCAGTCTGTATTTTTCTCAGTTTCAGAAAGAAACCCCTCCCTCATTACTCTACCACAGCTACTTTCCCAAACAAAAAGTACATAATCTAGTTCAGTGGTATTCAAGAAGACACACACACAAAGTTGACTGATTGCTCATTTGGGCCTCATAATAGTTTTTGGTTTATACAGAAAGGTCAGCCACAACTTTTTGCCATGCAAGCTGTCAATTAATTTATTCTGGAGGCATTCCCAGCAGGAATGCTAACTGTACACAGCTCCAGAGATACCTTGTCTGGAACACTCTGTACGGTTCTCATCAGGTACTTACAGAAACGTAAAGACCAATTTTTTTGTGCAGAATAGAGCTAATCAAATAAATGTCAAGTTTGTTTTGTGACAAGGCACTTGAAGGCTTCCATTTGTTTAACTTATCTAAATAGGAGTAATAGGTACCAAAAGGCACCTAGCTGCACATAGGGCTTGATTATTATGGAAGAAGAGCTATAAAAATTAGGATGGTCTTGATGTCCCAGAATATCATATCTGTTTGTGCATTGCTGTATTTTCAAGGGGAGTTCAGAGCCTGGATGGCTTTCAGGTTCCTAGATATCTCACTGACAGGGCACAGGGTCTACCTGGAGAAACCATGGCCAAGGGCAGCCCCCTTTTACAGTAACTGCAGGCCACTGGCACCCAGATATTGACAGGCAGGACTGAGCTCCAGCAATCTGATGGTTTTCTAGCAGAGTGTGCATGAAATCAACATGGTGCCCCTGGAACGTTTTGGATTGGACAAGCAGACAAATTCTAATAAAATGAAATTGAATGAAAAAAAAATCTTCAAACTATCTAATGATAGCTGCAGTCCTCATGCTGCCCATATAACATGTGAATCACAGTCCTGATGGACTTCTGCATGCAACAAGTATCTCCAGCCCTTGGAAAAAATCAGCCAAAGGCAGACATCTGATTGTAGTTTCCAAGAGGCTGTCATTGCACTTAATCAAAGATACTACACTAGACAGGTACAGTCTTCTCTTCAGCAACCAAAGACTTCAGGGTGGGAATGTAACTATTTATATCTCAACATTTCCAAAGGCCTCAGTCCAGAGCTCAGCCCTTGTTGTTAAAGTATTAATATAGACATGAGATCCTACCATACTACTAAAATTCATACCAGTATGAACTCCATCTGGCTTTAGAAGAAAACAACCTACACCACTTAACAGACACCCTATCAACTGTAACTCCTGATACACTGGCATCCTCTCAGATTCAATCATGACCTTTACAATTGAAGTAATAAAACTTCACTACCTTTTCAATACATAGGGAAGATGTGAGCTCTCTGTCATCCTGACAGGGCTTTGAATGTACGCATGGTTCCACTTCAGAGGGAGGGTTAAGTAACAGGCTAAATGAGAAACTTAGTGAAGAGCCAGCCATCATGGAGGAAATGAAGAGAAGGCTCAGGCAGGACCTTACAACAGTCTTCCGATACATAAACGGTGCCTGCAAGGAAGCTGGAGAGGGACTTTTTACAAGGGCAGTTAGTGATAGGACAAGGGGGAATGGCTTTAAACTGAAAGAGGGTAAATTTAAATTAGATATTAGGAAGAAGTTCTTCATTGTGAGGGTGGTGAGGCACTGGAACAGGTTGCCCAGAGGAGCTGTGGCTGCTCCATCCCCAGCAGTGTTCAAGGCCAGGTTGGATCACAACTATATGAGATTATCATGTTTCTTTTAAAAAGTAATCACCTCAGGAAAGACAGTGTAGAAAACTTCAGCCAGAATGACCTAGTCTTAAGTTATGAATGAATACTGAAGTTGTGCAATGATTTCCTGTCATCAACAGATGGCTCAATCAGCCTTTCTCCACTGCGTTGTTATGGCTTGGCTTTTTTTTGGTTGTCTTTTGTTTTTCTGGTCTCTCTCTTCTCTCACCCCAAACTTCTTCCTGTCAAAACCCTGTATTTTAGTTATGACAAAGGTCACTATTTTTGACAGATGGCTTCTGGGCCAGTTACATGACACTTTAACAGATACTGCTCAGCTACAGCCATTCTGTACACATATGGGAATATGCCTTTTAATGAGCATTTGGAGGATGACAATGGACCTTGCATACAGGAAGTGCAACATGGTGGAGTTTCTATTTCTCTTGCTTGAATTGATTGAATATACATTCTTTATTTCACAATATTGACAGTACCCTGGCTATTAATGCTCCTCTGGGAGTGCTTTTAACATTCCACATTAATGAGCTACTTCAATATCCTTTTATGAAATAAATCAACCTATCTCAGGCAAGTTTCCTTCTTTTCCTCAATTGTGCAATTTGCCTCTGAAATTACAGCTCAGGCCACAAATAGGCAAGAGTCACCCCTGCACCTGTGACAGCATTCCTCCAGGCCAGAATATGAGAATTTAACATTGTTTGAACAGGAACTCTCCTTATCCCAGAGGGATGAACAGCACAAGCTTAAACCAGTTCCAAAACACCGGTTTCTACATGCCCAGAGAAGCTACTTTTAGGTCACCTTACAAGTTCTCATTGGACTGATGGTAACTAAGAAGTTTGGCCTCTTTGCTGAAGATACAAAACCAAATCACTGTCTTATTGAACCATTAAAAACTCTCGTAGACATGTCTGGAATAGTTTCTCTGTAATATCATGGGGTGTGCAGAACAGATTCATTTCCCATCTGGTATATGAATTTGTTTGCATTATTTGTTTCTATTAGCAACTACAACTTACTAGAAACCACACAAGCATACAGACAGACACAGGTCTTATAAAAAAAATAAAATAAGAAATAAATGAGAAGGGATGAAATGGAGAACAGATAAATATTGAAAAGTGTTTAAGTCAATGGTTTGTCACATCCTTTTAAGAAACTACAGACAAAACGGCATTTCTTAAAGTAATATCAATTTGAAGTTGTCTGATTCAAATGCAGCACACTTCAGCAGATATTCTCTTTAAATCAACTCAGCTCCTGACTTACTTAGCAAACACATACAACTGTGTGCAGATCACACTTTTGACTCACTCTTAACAATCAGACATATGGCCCATCATCTGCTTTCCTTTTGACTTTACTGAATAGCTTGTGTCTCACAGATCACAGAAAAGAGGGGGTGCTTTTCAGGAGTTTGAATGTAGGGAGGGAGCCTTGCAAGTCAGTTCAGAAAGGGTGTTCCACAATTGAGGAATGTCCCAGAAACAGCTGTGGAACTTTATCTGTATTAGCTTGGGATAGTTGCATTACATATAAGCGGGGAAGCTCCAAACACTACATATGCATAATAATGAAGTCTTTATATGCATACATACATATACTTTTTTTCCCACCCACTCCACAAATTATGTACTCTCCATGATGTAGGATGACTACTGTCTTTGTCATACAAAACACTCTGGAATTACAGTGATAACCCAACTCCTTCAGTGGCAACAAAACCCTTTTTGTTTAGCTCTTAAGTTTTTGAGCAGCACATTATCAGACAGCATCAGCACATTTCCTTGGGACTAAAACTCCACAGTGCATGGTGCAACACTAAAACAAAAGGATGCTAATCCATAGAATCTCATTTATGATATAGATGGTTGAAAAAAAAACCAGGCAAATCTTCACAAACAGGTGACCCAATTTGTTGGGATTCGTCTCATAGTGAAATTCACAGCTCTTTCCTTTGTTATCTTTCCTGCTGTACTGCTGACTTCCAATCTGCTAGTGGTTATGTCCCCCTTTTATTATAAAGAACCCTCAAAACATTGCCTGGTGAAGCATTTTCTTTTCACATAGGCAATCTCTGCCAAAGTATAAAGCTGCAATTTTCTGTGACTGAGTTTTCAGTAACAAACAAGACAAACTGTAGATAAATGTAGTATCTTTTATGAGATATTTTTCTAGGACAGCATAAAAAATTGAGCCACTTTCAAGCACAGAAACCTTTTTACAGATTAGATGTCTTCAGAAGGAGAAGTCTTGATCAGTTTGACAGTGGTTCCATTTTCTCTGCAGTCAAGGAGATCATAGTTGACAGACCTGAGCTGGTCTTACCTTGCACAGCTCAGCTTCCAGAAACAGCACAGCCAGGCCAGTTGCCCAGCTTCCTGGAGAGATCTGGCAGGTTGCACTGAGCTCTGTACTACCTTTTTTCACTTAAACCAAATTCTAGTACCTCCACATGTCATATCTTGACTCCACTTTATTGCAAAAACAACGAGAATTTATCACCTATATCTGAGACTTAATGGATTTATCTCTGGGAATTAAACTGCCATTGGAATGTACTCAGAAATGGAAGAAAAAACCTGTGTCAAAAGGAGGTGATTTGCTGAAAAGGTGGCTGCCTAAAGAAAGACTGTCAGCCATACTGGGTCTTTGCAAACGCCATTTTTGTGCAGACAGAAAATAAACCCCAATGTGATGTACAGTCATCTAGAATCAGTGAAAGTGAGTGTCAACATCTTCATGACATACACACTGGAAAGACCCCAGGACCATGCATACACACTGGTTCCCACGTGGGGAGTAGGTGTTTTTGCAGGGTTTCTCACCTCTGAAGATTGAAATCTGGGACTTTTAAACTTCTTCTTCTTAAGGGGTGTCTACATCTTTAGATTACATTCAAAGGAAAGTGTAAGAAGTGTATCTGACCTCTGCAACATCACTATCAGCAGTGGACTGCAATCTGGCCATAATCTCCTAGGAAAAAAATCAGCAGCATTGTAAGAATCCCATGGTCGTTTTACACAAACCTGCAGTAGGTCACAACGGGAGACTCAGTCTCCTTTTCTTGCTAAATCCAGCTCAGCAACATCTCAGTGTGTACAGAGTGTCTCCCCTGCATTCCCTCCCAGAATCTCATTAGCAAAGATATGCCATTTCCAGTTAAATGTGTTGAAAATGCATATGCAGTAATAATCTTCTTATGTGATAATTCTGAATTTTAATGATTTGCACTGAAAATGATAAAATCTCTTTTTGTGACAAACCAGAAACATATCAAGCTAATTTTTTTTCTCTTTAACTGTGCAATTCTCTGCTTTGAAAGCTTCTGCTAGGCACTTTGCAAGTGTTCTAAGTAATTTGTCACCTTTGTTTTTTCCTCACTCTGACCAAGAGACTCATTAGTGTTTAAATCCTAAAGAAGCTCTGTAGGGGTATTAGTTTTGCGACACTGCTAGATTTCTTGTGATGCTGCTTGCTAAAACTTATCTCCATTTTATTAAGAACAAATTGGATATGGCTTAATCATAATTGAGTGGAAATTGAGGTGTAACATCCATAAAATGTGCATAAAATTATAATGAAAATAATATTTTTGCCACTTTAATATCCTTTAGCTAATAGCAGAAAAAATGAGTGTGAAATCAGTAGTGCTGCATATAAATCTGTATTAGGTTACACTGTTTTAATGTTAAATTATGAACTAAAAAACCCCCTCTGGAGTCTGCTCCCATTACTACCTTGTTATCCTGATAATTTGTATATTTCACAAAGGTTTGCAATGTCAGTGAAAGTTTGAAAAACTGAGGGAATCAATGGAATCAATTAACAATGTAAATTGACAGAAAAGCTCAGGATCTTAAATGAGGAAGAGCACTGGAATTTCTTGATTTTCCGAAGTACCAAAAGGAACACACATTCTGCATTTCACACATAGTGATACTTGTCAGAAAGGAGATTCAGCCCTGTATTGAAAAGCCACCTACACAGAAGCTGGCTAGTGAGAAACAGGTCACAAGCAATGAATGAAAGTACTGATTTACAGGAAATCTTGGAGATCTGGGAGTGCAGAGGTTATGCAGCATCTGCCACAACTTAGAGGCAGATTTTGCAAAGGAAGTCAAACCAAAGAAGAGCAAGTTCTTTAGGATAAACAGAAGAACAAGCAAAAAGGTAGCAAATGGAGACTCAGCCTCAGTTTCATGGCAGTGTAGAGCATGGAGACAACAGCAGGATGGACATTAGGAGCATGTACGGAAGTGGAAGCCACTGCAGCCTTTGTCTTTGTCCTTGAGCAGTGAATTAACCAGTCCCAAGACAGACTAGTATAACTGACTTAAAGCAAAAAGATCCCCATTCAGAAACAAGTAATCCAGTGATAAGAGAAGTAAATGCAATACCATTTATTTAAAGAGGAGGGAAACTGTGTGTGTTAATATGGAATCATTAGTATGTAAGCCGTTAAAAAAGATTTTGATGGAAAGAATTACCAAAAGCATGGAGGAAGTGAGGAAAATGAAACAGGCTCCCAGGGGCTGCTCATGACAGGCTAAACTGGTATCTTTGCTTGGCAGATATCCAATTTTTTAGACAGCAAGGACAGATACTCTAACTGGGCTTCAGTAAAACATTCAGAAAGGTTCAGCCAGAGAAGGACTGAAATAAAGTCTTCTGCACCCCAGTGGAGGCTGCTTACTTTAAAAGGGCAATACCAGTCCAAAGGTTTGTGGGGTGAGGTTCAGAGGCAGATGTCCAAGGGCCAAAAAGCACGTGCCTCTAGTCTGCCTTTATAATGAACTTACAGACTGCAATACTAACAGATGATGAAAGAATAATGTACACTAGCCTTTAGTAGCCTCTGGGTAAGATTCTTACTTCTAAGATACATATCTAGAGAGGAGATTAGGGCATTAGACATAAATCCCTCTTCTTACTTTGCAGTTCTCAGCAATCTTTCATCTCTGAGCTTTGCATTCTCAGAACTTAATGACAGGGTGCTGCATCAGGAATTACTAATGCAACTTCTATGAAGCACACCATGAACTCCAAACATAGGTTCCTTTGTATAGCATGCCAAAAATGTATTCTTACATGTAATCATCAAAACAAATAAAACATGCTATTTTCAACTAGAAGATCTTTAATGACTATTTTGTAAATTACAATCTGTCTTTATGTATGATTCTGTCCTGCAGCGTAGCATTAGCATTTGGTGGTGTTTACTACCACAGTCCACCATGTAATTGCTACTCACGTAAAGGACTCGCTTCAGCTAAAACTTCAAGTTGCACAGTCCAGAGTAGAAGACATTGAATGTGAAATACCAAATGAAAAAACTGTGCATACTATCAGCTTCTTTCTCTTCTCACTGTTTGCTTCCCTTTCCATATCATCACTTGTTAATCTAACACAGAAATCAGGAATCAGGTCCTCATCAGTGTTAAAGCTACAACAATGCTTTCTCCATACTCACTTTTGGCACATGTGGATTAAATTCTACTGCTCTGTGAATAGCTTCTACTGCATTCATCTCTGCAGTACTCAACCCTCGCCTTGAGGCAGCCTCTGGAGAAAATCTGCAAAAGCAAAGAAATAAATACATTAGGTCAGAAATTCTAGTAAGAAGCAGCAACAAAAAGAATCTAGAACATGGGCCCATGTAACCAAACTGAGTCAATTTCCTATGCTCTCCAAACTTCCATAGCAAGTGGAAACTCTGAGTGATCTATTACATCAAGGCCAATGAAAATCCCAGCAGAAGTGGAAAGCATGTCTGCGTGTAATCATGGAAGAAATTCAGTTCAAACAGTCCTTTCTCTGTCACTACTCTAAATTTGCGCTAAGTACGTCACTAAGGGGCATAATAAAGGCTGAAGTTGCAGAAAAAAGAAAAGCAAAAAAAACCCAAAAAACAACCAAACCAAAAAACCCAATGTCACATTATTGTTGGAGGGTTTCTACTAAAAACAGGTTTGGGGAAGTTTTGGGGAAGTTTTAGGGAAGTTCCCAACCCAATGCCCCTGGGTCAGGTTGGGATGGAAGCACGATGCAGCAGCAGTAGCGGGTGGTCTACTGGCCGCAGCACCATTGAGGGTAGCATGCCCAAACTGTGGGCAAATCATCTGCCCCAGTGAATGAAAAACCAGACCATGCAATCTCTTTCTCACCTCACACCCCACGGCTAACTCCAGAGCTGTACTTGGCAGGCAGACACCACAGGGAAAGCTGTGACAACCTTAGCCCTGCCCTCCCAAGCTGGAGTCGCTGTGTAGGGAGGAAAGATGTTGCAGTAGGTACTGGCGATCTACAGGATAAAAAGAATGAAAGAAAATTACTTAGATCTTGATGTGTACATACACTTTAAAAGCAAAAACTGTCAGGATGTCAGTCAAGAAAATGGCTTTCCACCCTACTTGCTTTCCAACTTTAGGGAGGCATTCGACCCTCAGGTACACAGACACAACTCTGCCTGGGATTTGTGTGAAGGCATCTGAGAGAAGAATTGGGATTTTTGAGCTCCATCTCACAAGGAGCTGAGCACCCTTTCATAGTGGGCCAATGCTCTTAAGTCCACAGGCATCAAGTAGATGTGCTCAGCACCTTGGAAGGTGGAGACCCAAGAGAAAAACATAACAGGAATGAGCAGATACTTGTGTCTCTAAAAATATGAACGTCATCTACCTTTCAGAATCCCTGACATAGTAACGCTAAATCCACCTGCTGCTATTTAAGTAGACGAGCAATCATCTAACAGCACTTGCAAAATGACATTGCTACCAGTGCATCCACATGTATTTATTACCTTTTTGTGGTGAGGTTTATACAAAGTCGAAGAGGTTCAGCCACACAACACCTTTTAGTTGCATCTTCATTATACTATCTAGGAAGCCAAAGCTCACCCAGAGAGTATATGCAAAACTGAAAAAATAACTGAATTTATGCTATTTCTCTTGTGTTTTTCTGTAATATCTGAAATGCAATGTTTGATCACTGCAATTCTTCCTTATATATAAAGTAATTTTATGAATTTACTGCAGGACTGAATTCTCCTGCTAAGCCAGCAGATTGTTAGGGTGTGGGCTCAGCTATGAGAAATGTCAAGTTAAATCAGGAATTTTGCAGTGGTTCTGATGCACTTACTTGTCAGAGACGGCTCTGGCTTTGAGCAATGCAGCTGTGTAACATATTGTTGCTGATTTTGGTAAGCTTATATCTGTTGAAAAGAAAGAAAAAAGCAAATGTGAAAATGTAAAAGTCCTCAGAAATACTAAGTGATTGATACTTTGGAGTATGCATGGCACACACAAAATTATTATGTGAACTAAGAATACTTTCTAATCTTAGGATTTGTACTCCCACATCACATGTATTTTTGAATTTCCACCAAATATGAAGGCTTTAAAACCTGTGTTAATGACTACTGAAACTGCTATTTAAGCAGCAGCTTAATGAGCATTAGAGAACTAATTTGAAGAGTGGCATGACAGAGACATAATGAAAGAATTCATCACTTCATACATAAAGGTACAGGTAACCTGGAATACATTAATTTTTCCATAGTCCACAAAACATCTAGGTAATAGCTGAGGGCTATCTTATTCTCTCTTCTTGTTTTCATTTAGATGTAGTTGTCTAATGTGAGTATGTGGCAGCTATACAAGTTAAGACAGCTACTTAAGTAATAATGGATTTGACTTGTAAGCAGACAACCATTAGATTTATTGCAGCTAAAGATCAACAGTAAAATAAGGTGGTTTGCTTCTTAAGGAACTCTTGGAACAAAAGATTTACCAGTCTCTGGCCATTTATGGTATTCCAGAGACATATAGGAGCCATAAACCTGACTTAAACCATTAGTTCAACTTATACCTGTTCTCTACCAACAGACTGGCACAAAGCATCCAAAAGTATACATTTGTTCCCACTGTTACAGAGAATTAACTTCACACTAGTCATCTACTCAGCAGACACATTATTGTATAGTGACTGAAATATTCCAGCATGAAAAAGTTAAAGATTAGAGCTAAATAAAAACCAAACAAAAAAAATCCCCCAAACCAACCCTCACTAAAGGCTGGATTCTGCAAACACTTCTGCACACTGCAATATTATAGCTTCCTATAGTAAATAGCAAATATACACAAGGCACTGGAGTAGGCCCAGTGTAAAACTGAGGAGCAGCTAATCTGACTATTCTTCCAAGAAACTATTTAGCCCTCAGTTTGTCATTAGTGTTGATTAGAAAGATGAAATTATCATGGAGCTTGATAACTTTAGGGTTAAGGGAACCTTGTTATTTACTGAACCCTAATGCCTTAAAAGACAGGGCTCCAAAAAGCAGTTAAAGAGGACAAGGAAATCCTATCTCAGTAGTCACCATCCTTCACTTATTAACAAACAACCAAGCAGAACATTGTTCTATTAGACAGGAAACTTTGCCAGAATGACTGAGGCACTTTGAAAATGCTACCTGTTAAATCCTCTCTATTGTCTTTTTATGCACTTGCACTTCAAGTATGAGATGCAAAGATCTTGTGGGATGCTCCCCTACCATATATTCCAATTATAATTTCACTGGAGTATGTAATTGTAGTGACTAAAGTAATTAAAATCAACAGCATGCCAAGCAGTCTGGATGACAGATATGTTAATTACTCCCCTAATAGCAGCTAGCTACAGACACAGATGTGAGCACATCTTCAATGACAGGAGGAGAAAATAGTTATAAGCATCTTCAATAATTCTGCTTATACCAGGTTTTCTTTAACATTAGGAGTTAAAAGCCATTTTCAGTAAACAGAAACGACTTTGCAGAACATACTGGTCTCTGCCTTTCAGTACAAAACTTATTAATCAAATCATAAATGGAATGAAATGTAGAGGAATGGAAAAGAAAAAAGGAAAAAAAATAAAAACCCAAAACCCAAAGAAAACCAAAGATGTGCTGTCATTTTTAAGGTTTTCAATTGGTTTATAGAATACTTTATTTTCCTCTTACCTGTAAGTGTTTCTCTGGGCCATCAAGCCACAATTACCTTACACGAAATATTTTCCTCTCCATCAGTTCAAACCTAGCAATGTTGGTTTAGGATCTGACCTTCACAACATTTTGCACAGAACAAGAGATCTTCCTAGCAGTCCTTGGAAATGATTCTATGATTCTATGAAATACATTTTTCATAGACAAACTCCACATATTAAAAAAGGACCAAGAGAATGTTTGCCTGGACTTCCTCAAATAATGCAGCAAGAGAACCACTGCACTTTTCTATGTTAGAAGGAGCTGAAAACTAGGAGGAATCAAGAGGTCTGCAGTATGAACCGATGTAGCAGAGGATTCCCTATGCCAATGAAAGCTGCTTGCTCGATTTCATCAATGAAAGCAGGTATGCCAGTAAAAGTGAGAATGACAGCAAGAAAATCACAATTCAGCCACAATACACAATCCATGAGGTTAAACAATGAGACCACTCAACACACAAAACCCTTCTAATCGCATGTATAAAAGCTAGTTTCTGCATCAGATCACTGAAACTTGAATGGAGAATGTTCAGTGGAAGTTGTATGGACTCAAGTTGTGAGTATGAGTACAATTACTGGCTAAGAGATTTAGATATCATACAGTGGGAACTGAGCTTGATACAGGGTTAAGTATATTAAATCAGAACACCCTATCACAGAACAATATCTTCTAGTAGGTAGTAAGTGCTCCTGAGCTGGAAACATCTACGCATATAGATTGCAGGATGATCCACAATGAACTGCAGGCATCTGTAAGGAAAGGCAATGTGGTGAGGTGAGATAAGGCTCAGGAACACCACATGAGTCATTCCTGCAGAAGAAATAGGGTTTCTCAAGGAATGTTGTGTTCAAATACAATCACCCATGGTCAAGAACAAAAGTAAACAAAAAGACTGGATTGAAATAATGAAATAATGTCTGAGAGAAGATACAACTGTTCCCTAGGCATACCCACAAGGAACACAAGGAAATGAGAAGTGTTGCTTAGGTAAAGGATAATGTTGGCATATGTAAAAACTTCAGAATTTAGGCTGGAGATAAAAAGGTTTTTGAGAAGGGAATTTTTGAGGCAGATTTCCGGGTAGAATAGTGGGGGCAAACAAAATAGCTTATTCTAGAATGGAGCTTGCTCAGCTCATGGAAGGGGTAGTATCATATAGTGAATGCAAATACAAGGGACCTTACTTACCCAGGAGGCCTCTTCCAGTACTATGCTCCTAATGTCTACAGTCCCTCAGAAATGGAAAAAATACATACAAATGGCAACGTTTAAATTACTATGGAGATAGCCCTCAGTAGGTCCATGCCCGCTTCCCTCCTAAAGTGTTTTGCTTTTTATTTGCTCCATATTAGCCCATAAGAATTTAGTTCAGCTATAGTCTGGTCTGACCACTCAGTACTTCAAAATCCTCATATAATTTAGGCTTCATCTCCAAAAACTGGACCCTCATATTTAGAGAAAAGCATGAATCAATTATTTTTGGTTTACAACTTGCATTTAGCAAGGGAATCAAGCCTAAACTAGCCCTAGAAGAGGTCCTCTGTCAGGAACCAAAGTGAAGTTTTTCATAAATGACTGTGTCCGACTCTGTGAGCCATCTGGCAAAATATCTTCACATATACTGTTTCCCAACCTCCTGTGATTACTTGTGGGCTCTCACAATGTGCTGAAAGATGTGACTGCTATTCTGTTGTCAAATCCTTTGGACATTTTTGCCTAATAAGAACTGATGTGTCAATCTAAAAAAGGCTCTCTTTCCTTACTTAAAGGTACTGCTTGTATCTTTAACAGTATATAAAATAGTCTAGGCTCAATTTACTAACATTTTCTTTTGAGTAGCCCCGGTCAGCTATGGGGAGGGCTGGGAAAGTTAATTGTTACTGTCATTTGCTTCATAAAGCAGTTTCTTATGAGAGTGAACTCATGGAAAGATGCTACGGATACAGACTTTCAACCATAATATTGCTACTTCTCTGATCCAAGATATCCACAATATGCAATATATCATCCAAATAGGTCATGGGATCTACCGTTCGTATAAAATAGCAACTAAATCAAGAAATTATGAATCTGAATATAGACTGGTGTAACACTCCCTATCCAAGCCATCAGAAGACCCCAAATGTGAAGACAGGCATGTTGCAATTGCGTTAGACATTAATAAATGCAAAATCTAAGTCACTAATCAGAAATTATTCCTAAATTTGACCCCAAAGTGTACGATATTCCTAAGACAACAATACCTATTTCTATGGGCTTAACTTTAGATAGGTGAACAGTTTTATAAGCATTAACAGAACTTAAATATTTGCTGAAATCTGCTGTACTTACGAGGCCATAATTTGCACAGCAAGAACTGCTAGTTCTTCTCCATAGCAATAGAGACTACATTAAGCTGCTGGAATCATTCATATATTTCCAAATATGTAATTGAAAGTATATCAACACACTGGACTAAGCTCTGTGAAGATGTGAAACAGAAAACGGTGGAATACAGGACTTAATATTGTGCTGTGACTTGAGGGTGAACCCCAGCTCTGAGTTTATCTCCTTCAGCCTTTCTGTAGACAAACAAGTTACAGGCCAACACTTGCTCTGTCAGCACAGAACTCTCCCAGTTCTCTGCACTCGCAGGCCAGATTATCCACTCTTGCACAGGTGGTAGAAAAATTGCTTATGGGAAAGATTGAGTGCTCCAGCAAAGAAGTATGTATAGGCTAGATCAGTGATGACAGAAGAGAGATGCAGTCATCTATGAGGACACAAATACTAAGAAAAAAAAGTGAACTAAGATGATACAAATAGTCAAAAAGCAAGAGCAATGGGATAGAATTAAAAAAAAGAAAGTATGAATGGAACATCGGGGGAAAAACACTTTGTCAAAAAGATCTAGTATTGTGTAGTATTATGTCCCATGAGAATAGTCACTGCATTTTTCCACAAAATGTGGTAGAAACCATGCTGGAGGGAGCAAAACTATGAACACAGTAATCTAATGTTTGCTTTGTGCTTGCAAAATTAAGCAGTTCTGATTCTCTGCATTTTGACATTCTTCCTCAGTGGTGGGAAACACCCCAAAACAAACACAAATACATATCTATGTATGTTAGGGCCTGGATTTTGGTCCCCTGATAGGACAGGGAGAACATTTCAGTACAAACAAAAAGTGTTTATTTTGCCATGACCACAAGGAAAACTTAAAACTCTTAAGTTATAGAAAGAACTCTATGGTCACTGCTGGTTGTAAACACTTCATATGCGGCTCTTGCTGAGGTGCTTATCTCAGTGACCAAGCAGATGTCAGCCCCTTTGATTCAACAGATTTCAATTCTAAATGCATATAGAGGGGAAGGAATAATTTCTTCTACAGGAGATTAGAAAGAGGAAGATTAGTATAATTAGTTTAGACTTTCTGTGCTTTTTCACAAGCAGGAAAAACCAAAAACCCCACAGAATAGTATGGCAAAAAACCAGACCAGATGGTATGAACAGACACCTAGTTGATGCAGAGACCTAGTTGAAGTGACAAGTGATTTTGACAAGAGGGAAAGAGCTGAGTTCTTAGAAGCGGAAGCCGAAAAAGATGCAATGAAAACAAACAAAAAAAAAAAGGACAAATGAATCTCCTGGTATTGCTGTTACACAAAGTGGAGCTTTTACTTGATTTGCATCTCTTGGAGAAGGTAGACTAGACTTTGGTATAACCTTAGCTAAACTTTCTCTTAAGGCCTCACTTTCAAAGAAACAAAAAATTATAAAATAGTATGCATAAGGCAATGGTTGCTTCCATCCTGCCACTTGCTACATCTTTAACTCAGAAGGAAACCCCTTTTGCACTTAAGACACCTACTCAGTTGGGTCCACCAGGTAGCACATCTTCTCAAAAACATAAAACATAATCATTACAAGCAATGAAACTGACTGAGTGGAGCCGTGATCTTAAATACATACATACACACAAAACCCCTGGAGACCATAGCTTATGTAATTGAAGTTTCTATGCAGTTAGTTCATCAATCTGCAACCATCTACAAAAGGAATACCTTCAAGTTCAATGTAAATAGAATTTACACATTTTATAAGTATGTAAGGACATGAAGAACTTGGACAGAGGAGGACTGGAGATAGGAGAGTAGTCTTGAATATGCTACATTTTAGTGAACCAATTTCTCAACATGAACTGTTTGGATTCCACTAAACTGAAAGTATTCCAAGACAAAGAAGACTCTGTTTCTAAAGTGTTTTTCCAAAGGCCTACATTTTGATTTGATACTAATTTAAAGCAGGATTCTTTGAAGTAAGCTGTTACCAAATAAAAAAGTGTCAGAGCCTAAAGCAAAACGAGACCTTTTGCATTTAAACCCCATCTTCTTTCTATGTATCTTTTCGTCTAAATTATCTTCTCAAGTGAATTCTGGATTTGGCACTCTGTCTACATGGTGATATAATCTTCATCCTTCTTTGCAAGGGTGTAAGTGAAACGGCAATCTCTATAAGGTGTTCTTCCTGCAAACCAGAAGGCTTACAGTCTCACTGGAAAACACTGTCATTTAAAAAAAAGGAAAGGAAGAACGGGTTCAGGGAGGAACCATTGCATCACTATGACTAAATACACAGGCATCCATTTTTTTTTAAATCTGACTTTCAGTTCCAGAAAGGTCCGAGTTTTCACAGTGCCCAGGTTACAGATAATAACAATCAAAGCAACTGGCTGCCCAAGGAAATTCACAAATCATTTGCTCTAAGCATCACAACAAGTAGACCTACTCCCCTGGAAAACAATCTGTTTAAAAAGCAAGGATAGAGGAGCAGAGAAACTTTATCTACTATGAATACCAGAAGCTTATTCCATCAAGAACAGTCTATTTAGCAGCCATAACTATTTCTGCTATAAATAACGTGGATATGTGTTAAATCAGAGCCAAAAATCTTTTCAGAATTCCAACAGTATTGAGGTCATCTACACTCTATTGACAGACACTGAACTCTGAAACCATAATGATGTAGCTCAGCAACAGTGCATGCCGTCCCACTAATGAGGCCCTTTTTCCATGAATAATGAGTATGGACATCAGCTCTGTTGCCAGGTACATAATATAAACAATTTAACACATGGCTTTTGGTAAAGCAGTGTGTCTGCCTGCAGAGGTTGAAGTTTCACATAATGTGATCCAACTTTCTAGCCCAGGGTGGGGGCAGACTGCTCAAGGAAATAATTTGTTCATATGTTATCAAAATACAATAAATCAGGTTTGGTCTTAGTCAAAAAAAGGCAGTGGAGGGGGACCAAAAGAAACAGCAGATAGGAAAGTATAAATGAGTTCATTGTTTTATATTCTAATAAATCTTACAACACATGAAGCTGATGAGTTCTAAAATGAGCTGAGACTCCCTGAGATGGGCCTTCTGAGACTCATGAACTATAAGGGTTATACTGGTTAAGACTGTTTGCTGAGTCCTTGTATACACCTAGTGTATGCACACACCTTTGCTTCTACATGACAAAGCATGAGTTGAAACTGAGGTTCAAAGTCAGAAGAGTTTTATTTTGAAAAGCCTCATTTGTTGTATTCATGACCTTCGTTTTGATTCCATCAGATGCTTTTAAGAAAACAAAACATGCCTTCAAGTTTTAGCAACTTCCATGACACCAAGTGCCACCATGGTATTGTTTAAAACTACGTATCAGTGCTTTAATATGTATAAGTAGAGCTGGAACAGGAGTTTAGCTTAAGGCTTGGGAGGGCATGGCTTAACTCCCTGTTCTGTCACAGTTCTGTTATCTCCCATGACTATTATCTCATAACTACATTACAGACTAGAAGGTGCCAAGATCCTGTGGTGCCTGGAGCAAAAAAATGGGCATTTCTCTTTACTTGTGTCTTAATGAGCCAAAATAAAGTTCATGGGGATCTACACCTGTGTCACAGGAATACTGAAACACAAGATGCTACAAGAAAGGCTCTGATGTCACCACTTTAACTTCAACCACTTTGCTTCAACCAGACAAAGAATCTCCAAGATCTCTCCCAGAGTCATTACTGCTACTGCATGGCAGTACTCAAGGGCCTGGGTGACATTTTTATCTCTGCTTAGAATGATTCCAGAAAGAGTTTAAAACATTGTAGGCTGGACTGTTGCAGTGACTACAGTTGCCTGTAATCAGCTGCTTATTTATCTTGTGCTAAACAACTTCAGCTCTGCTACAGTCTGCTGCCAGGGTCTGAAATTCAGCAGTATGATTGTTAGTATCAAGCCAATGATTTCTTGCTAGCCTCATCAAAGTTTATCTTTTTTTCCTAATATGTTAGAAGAAAGTAGTTAGTACATACTCATTAAAAGCTTCTGCAATTTTTTTGGTATACCCTCCAAAGATTCTTTGCTCGTTAAGTACACAGGGGTCAGCACCCCAATAAACTTCTGCGCCATCCCCTTGCCACTGTTCCATGTGACAATATGGGGCCAAGTACTGGGGTTGATAACAAGCTCTAACTGTTCAGTTTTTTGGCACCCAGGCAATGCAGAAGGAAAAATTAAATGAAGAGGAGGCAGAAGCCACAGAGAAAAGAGTAGATGGAAAAAATGTCTAGTAAGACAGGAGTTGGAAAGTGGATGAAGAGATGTACCATGACCATCACTGCCCTGAAGACTGGGACAGGTAGGTAGGAGAGGCAGAAAAGTATGCAAGTTGATGAATGCTGCTCAAGAGAACTGGATTATATTCCTGTTTCTATCAAAAGTTTCTACGTAATACCAAGAAAACCCATTTAATTTAAACTAAATGAAGTATGCCAGTTGGCATTTCTTATGCCGTCCTTTCTCTGTTTGAGACCCTGGTGTCAGGAATTCAAGTTCAAAGGGGTAGAACTGAAGGCAGCAGGAAATGTGATTTGAACATAAAAAGTGATGTAATGTTGCATAAACCAATGTTTACTGAAAAATGCTGAAAATTAATGCAAAAAGTTCATCTAATCTTCTGAGCTTTCCAAGTTTTCCCATAAGACATTAAGTCTGCTACTCACTAGCCTGCTGTAAAGTTAAATCAATTAACATCTGTAAAACACTTGTATGCTAGTAAGTCAACATTCATGTCAAAGTCCACAAGGGAACTGATAATCCTTACTTCAGACAAGGTTTGAACAGCATGCAATAAAAAGTCTGCAGAACCTAACAGAACTTTTAAACATCAACAGAAAGCAAAGAGCATTGAAGAGCTGCTAGTGAGTTCCATTATGCTGTACGATGAATTATGCATGGTCTGCCAGAAAAAAATACATAATATTTAATTTTTTGAGTAAAGACTGTGTAAAAGCATCCATGAAGCTTGTGATCAAGAGTTTGACTTGGAAACATTGCTTCTGTGCTTACCATATAGAGAAAATATAAATATATATGAACTTACCATCATACTTTGCTAAAACTGCCTGGACATCTGCATATGCTTGCAGTTCCAACAAAGCCTCTAGCAGGTTTTCATGGATGTTGAACATGCTGAGCAGAGGAAACTCCTTCATCAGCTAAAATCAGTAACATAGGAAAGGGTTAGATTACTTACATGAAAAGGACTTGTTCAAAATGCACTGAAATAACCACAGCCAATTTCAAACCCCTCAGTTCCCCTGTTCTTGAGTTTTTAATTGATACTGGGTCAGGTTTCTTGACAAGACGTACTTTGCAAAAGATGTAATTATTCAAATCCAGGAACACAGCTGCCTGAATACGTAACTCTCCTTCAAGAGACTTAAGAGGCTTCTTCACAGTAAAGAAGAGTTATCTTATTGTACTGAAAAAGAATCTTCAACAATGTAGCTTCTGTGTACCAACAGTGAGTAATCCAGCACCCCTCTCATATATTAGTTGATAGACAACCTCATAAAATACATTTTAAAATAAAGAGAAGAAGCTTACATATATGCGACTATACTATAAAGTATGTGCTATTAGGATCTGTAATTACAGATACTTTAGGACACAACTGCTATTGTGGCCAATAATAAGAAGGGTAAAGTTTAACACTATAACTAAGAATCCATGTTGTATGACAAACTGAATGAAATGTGTAGTTAAAATAATCTAATCTTTTTATATGTAAGTGCCTTTACTTTACAAACTAACCCTTTGAGAGACACCAGGGATTTGTTCTTAGACATCCTCAGTTTTGGTGTCTGCATAGATTCAAATGACTGAAGCTGATACTCTATTGCATCTCCTTTTTGAAGCCACACCTACTAAGATACATCCATGGTTTTTACTGCAGAATTGGTTAAATAATATTTTTATTGTCAGAATGATTCTTTAAAGAACTGAAGCGTTGAAAGATCCTTGCTTCCTTGTGTCCTCTTTATTGTTCTTATACCTTAATATGATGTAGGTTCAGCACAAAAAGGTTCAATACTGTGTGGAGCTGATATTACTGCTGTTCTTCAGGAACTTGCAGGGAACACTATGATATACAATCTCTCCAAGATGGTTTATGAGAACAGAAATAGTGTAACAAGTGAAGTAAAGATAATGATTCAAGGTCAACCTTGCTCCATTTGAAAATAACAGGCTGGACCTGAAACATCTGTCACTTAATAAACCTACCTCTGAAGACAGAAATACAGAAACTTATGAGAATCCAAAAATTTTAATATCACAAACAGACAACGTAAACAAAACAATCCAGAAATAAGAAGGGTGGAGAGTCACCATGAACCTTAGAAAATAAGAAACAGGTAATACACTAGACCTTCTTCACTCTGTTAAGGAAGAGACCTTAACAGGTAATCTCAGATACAAAGCACAGAGAATTTCTTCCTAGCATTAACGCTCTGGCATAAGCTAATATAAGAACTATTCTGACATTAGGAGATAAGTCTGTCTAATTTGGCTCTTTGGATAGTATTTACTTTGCTGCAGTTTGAGGATTATTAAAGTATCAAAGGCAGGGATGGCAGTCCTTTGTTCAACTGATTATATAAGTTTCTGGTGCTAATCATGATTACTGAGACTAGGAGTTGAAAGAGCTCGCTGAATTTTTGATGCCAATGGCATGGGGATGGCCATCAAGCTCCTGTTTCCAACGGTAGGAGCTGAACTTGTGAAGAAGAACACAAATAAAGCTGCATAGTTTGCAGGCTTTTGCCTTCCTCCATTTTACCAAAAAACAGACCACAGGCCTTAGTGCTCCTCTAGGCAACTGGAAGGATTTGACAATAAAATAAGAAGTTTAAGTCACTGCTCATGAAAAAAAATAACTGCAGGTGAAAATTCACATAGCTGGATTCATCGGTTAGGGATCCATCATACAGCCTACTTCTCTTCATTCCTGTCCTTACTCATGATTGCATTTTTAACAGAGGGAGCTACTATTTGTCAGGAAAAAGCATGACAGAACCTCGTCCTACGTGAACAGTGATCGAAGGTTCAGAACAAACATCTTACAAAGAAACCTTTCCAAGGGATTAAGAAGATTATCCCAGCTCATTGAGAAGGAATAATGGCTGGCAGAATAAAGTTCCCTCCATCACTGAAGAAAAGGGAAGAGCAGCAATTAGTTATAGATGAATTGTGGCCAATAAAAGCTCTTACTCTAGTTTTCTGTTTCACACAGACATCACTCACTGATCATCCTTTTTTTTCTATTTTAATTAGGTTCTGTCAGAGTGATAAACCCTGCCTAAGACACCAGCAGAATAAAGGTCAGTTTTTAGACTGCCAGAACTCCAAACTGAGAAGTGTTAATAGAGGTTTCATCTGTGAAAGGTCAAATGTTAAGAAGTACAACCAGTTATTATGAACTCAGTTGATATTGTAGCTGCAAAAATAAAACACCTCCCAGTATCCACTCTGCTATTCAAACACTGACTGTGCATAAACGACAGCATGTTTGCTATTAAAAAAAAAAAGAGAGGACATGAACTCATTTCTCTGTCATTTTAAGATATAGAGTATATAGTTTTCACTGCAAATAACTTTCAGTCACAGTAAAAATTTGGTTTTTGAGAAACTTCCCAGAAAGTAAAGCTACTCAGATGGAAGAATATCACTGGGGAAATAAAACAATGACACAAAGGTTGCAACATAGGCCTGCTGAGTAGTTAGGGCAGGCCACACACTGCATCATGATGAGGAGCAAAGGAGAGAAGGCCATGAGCCTGCTCCCCTCCCTTCAGATGGTGAGTAAGGCTGGCTCATACTCTGCAGAGAGATGCAAAGATGGGCATGTTAACCCTGAACACAGTATGAAGAATGCACCCTAGAGTTCCCCAGACCTGTACAACATTGAGCTCTAATGTGGACTCCAGTTTAAGATGCACAGACCTCACTCTGCACCCAAAGATGTGACCGACTGGACTTAACGCTGAAGTGACCAGAAGCTTCCATATAGTTTGGCTTATCAATTTTAATTCTCATTATGTCTTTACTGTAACCTGACAAATGCTTTCGAGTGGCAAGCACTGCACTCCAAGAAAAGATGAAGACTCCATTACCATCTTTCTCCACACTTTGAGCTCTCAAGAGACAGCCATCAAGCTCAGCCCCCGGGATTTCTCACCACAGCTGCTATAGCTTTTCATGTGAATATTACTTAGGACTAAAAGATTCATTATCATAGAATGGTTTGGGTTGGAAGTGACCTTAAAGATCATCTAGTTCCATCCCCTCTGCCACAGTCTGGGACAATTGTAAAATTCCAGTTGGTTGGTTTCTGAGCTGGTATGAAAGAACAGTGGTTCACTGAGCAAAGCTTATTTTCATACCATATGAAACCAGATACCACATGGCTATGCATGTATCCCCTTTTTACAATATAAGGATGTTCAAACAGCTATTGAACATATCATACCAAATCTATGTTCACAAGGCTTTTACTTTAAACTTGTATTGGTCAAAAGGCCTTCTAGTGATGAAATTCAGACCCGGGGCTGGGTTAACCCACATTCTGTTCTAATTGCTCTGCATGTCTGGGGGGAAAATAGGTACATGTGTAAAAAGTGGAAGTGCTTTTCATTAAAAGATTCATTAGGTATACAGCAAATATACAGAAATGGTAGCTTTTGCAGATAATTAATAACTTTGATTTTTTTTAGATAAACAATATCTTGGGACTATAAGTTTGCAGAGAAATTCTCAAAGTAAGTCTGACACAATTGGATATCTTATCACTAGTCCTGGAAGAATCAGATTTCCAGTCTCACTCCAACCCATATTACAGGGTGCAGGTTCAAAGGCTTTGTGATGGATATGAAAACGTGATGATCACAAAAAATGCTTTACGGTACAAGGAAAGCCACATCTGATTTATTGGATCGGCAACAAGCTTTATCTCCCAGAGAACAGTTTAATGAAGAGAGCTCCCTTCCCTGAGAATATTTCAGTCACCAGCACTTTCTCATTTAGATCTAATTTTTGAAATATTTTCAAGGAATGTAGCTTTAACTGTTGCATCTGTTCTTCTCCCTGTGCTGACATTAACATCAGGCATCAATGAGCTATGATACATTATTTGTGTAGAAAACAGCTCTAAGCTACAGTTTATGACTATAACTAGACTGGACTCAAGGGAATACAGAGGTGGATAAATGAATGATATTATTTATAACCTGGTGTTGACACATTCATTCTCCATTTGCATTATGGCTGTATGCATGGTCACATATTTTATGGCCAGTGCATGCAACCATTCACTGCTGTTTGTATCTTCTCAGACAAACACATTTTAGATCAATGTATACAATTGAGGGCATTTGTAAACATGAAAAATTAATTCAACTTAAAAAGAACAACCAAAACAATACGCAAATAAGGAAAATTCAGTGCAATCAGTGAAACTGTTACAACCTTAATTCCTAGCGCATCTATTCCCACAGTGAGTATCTCAAATGGCAAAATCTGTCCCCTAAAAGAGGACTGACCGAGGCTGCCATCTTCCAGCTGCAGCTGTTTACCACCACTGAAGAATCAAGCACACATTAAGGATAGCACTGTTATTTTCACAAGAACTTCACATAACTGCTTTCTGGCATATGACTTGTAATCTGTAAGAACTGTTAACTGACAAGGGAGAAAAGGCATAACTCTAAGCCATTTCTGAGTAGAAAACCAGAAACCTCAATTTCTGTGAGCTTCATTGTCTACAGCTGAGCTTTCAGATGTCTAAGCTCTGACTGAAGATTAACCTGGGCTTGAGGCATTTGCAACATGTCCGTACATGTTGACTCTCAGACACACTAATGCTTAAGTTTTCCTCCTGGCCAGCTCACCTGGCAGGAACAGAAGCACCGTCAGCAGGCTAAGGCTGGCACACAAAAAGGCTCTATTAACAATGTCAGATGCTTAAAAGTTAGACTAACTCCTGGCCCGAAAACTGCAACTCATTCCAGCATGGTCTTTTTGTGAGTGAGATTCATGTGATATAAACAGACACTCTCATAGCTCTCATAGTTGGAGAATGATCTGAAATAAACTGGACCTACCTGAATTAAAGTTCTTCTTAATTACAGCAAAAGTAGAATTCTAATATTTAACAAACTTCCCTATATGCCGCATTCCTTTTGGCAAATAATCACTATTTTTTTTGAAAACTGCTCCACAGTTACTCTTCCACAGCTCTGAGAAGATGGGAACTAAGAAGCAAAATCTGCCAGATCCTGTTCTTTTGGAGCTTGGAAAAGATTAGCAGTAGGACCTACATATTTTCATCTGTATGTGGAATTCAGGGAATTTGACATGTCATCTAGTGGTTGAACTTCAGTGTCAGAAAAGAGACCCAGATCCAGTCTACACTAATTGTGGAATGGCACATGTATAAAATTTGCAGACATTCCATTTATTATTTGCCAAATGTGAATTTAGTCCTAGTGCTCTGTAATATTCACAGATAATACGACTTCTTTTTAATGTAGGGTTACCAATAAGTCAATAAAGTGGAAAATATCTTACTGAATATGTAAAGTCTAAGGAAATATGCTAGAACATGCAGCCTTTATGTTCTCTCTTAATTGCAGGATTAAAGCCTTTAGAGTATGACTTGAGTTCTTTAAGGAACATAATTATGAAAATGCTGTTATTCAGACTGTGTTGTAAAAATGCATGTGTTTCAGGAATTTTAAAGGCAGATGTGGAATGAAACCAGAACAGCACAAGTTGTTCCAGATGTACATTTACTACTAAAAGATCACATCACACAAAAGTAGTAACAGTGATAAATTCTAGTGTTTGTTACATCAAGGATTAGTAACTTTATAAAGCACAAGAAGAAAGTCATTACTCATAGGCCACTTCAAAAACATTACCTTCATCATCCCAAAGTACTTTTTGCAAAACTTTGCCATATTTTTAGAAGCAGGTTTTAAAATTAAATTAAAGTGAGGAAATTATCTAGTAGCTCAAAAATGAGCTAGGAGATTCCAGAGACGAAAGAACATAATTAAAGGACTGTACAAAGCCCCTGAACACAGAGTAATGCAAAAGGGCAGACAAAAAGGAGTCCAAGTTACCAGGGCACCTACCAAGACTGTGTGAACACATTCTATCTTAAGAGAATCACAATGCTGGAAGCCCTTAATTTCTATGAGAAGCATCATTAGGGACTGTAGTGATAGGACAAGGGGCAATGGGTTTAAACTTAAACAGGGGAAGTTTAGATTGGATATAAGGAAGAAGGTCTTTACTGTAAGGGTGGTGAGGCACTGGAATGGGTTGCCCAAAGAAATGATAAATGCTCCATCCCTGGCAGTGTTCAAGGCCAGGTTGGACAGAGCCTTGGGTGACATCGTTTAGTGTGAGGTGTCCCTGCCCATGACAGGGGGTGGCACTAGATGATCTTAAGGTCCTTTCCAACCTTAACTATGCTATGATTCTATGATTATTAACAGGTTTAGGTAGTAGTCATCAAATTTCTAGTTTTGGAGGGGTTTCCGCAGGATTACAGTCATGACAAAAGTGAGGCACCTGCGTCATGTGCATGTAAAAGGCATGTGTAAAAGCACCATCCAGGGACTCACAGTAGTCTCCATTTTGCTTGAGTCCATTCAAATAAGGGATGTTCCAACCTACCCCCCTGCCCTTGCCCGTAATGTGAATCTGTGACAAAACAAATCACATTTGAATATACAGACATGTTAAACTTGGCAATGTTAAACTCAGTATTTAACTCTGAAATGTTAAACACTGCCTTTATCACTTGCTCTTACTGCAGGGCTTGGGGCTCAAAACAAGAATTAACTGAAGACACTACTCTGTGGTGTAGAATGGCAAACATCACCATTCACAAAAACAGCACTCTTCTAAGATTTGTAAGATAACCCTTGGTCTCATTTAACTAGGATGTACTTTTCCTTCAGATTTTAATAAATGGTACTTTAAATAACTGCTGCAGATGTTAATAAAACTAGAACCCCACTCAAGCAGAGCAGCCTGCTTAACCCGGTCTGTGTAACACAAGCCAAATAACATAACTCGCTAATCCTTGCCTCAAGCACAAAAGTATTTGGGAGAAAGAGAGTAGCTGCAATACAAGTAGCTGCAGAAGTACGTTACTAAAGAGCTAGAGATCATTACATCTTTATTAGCAATTAGTAATCTCCTTGTTTCACACAGCTTGATTCAAGATGCAGAACACTGCCCCAGCACCTCTTACCCAAGAGGAAATCAGCAATGCACACAACGATACAGAATTGAAGAAAATATTGAACAGAAAACCTTATTCAAAGCCCAGCAAAAGAGGTTGTCAGGAAAGTATGCTAGCTTTGCAGAACCATCACACTGGCAAAAATCACTAATACCACTGGTCATAAAAAGATAAAAACCCAACCTACCCATATTGTTGAAATTGATTAGTATGGCTGAGTACCCTTTTGAAGCCTTCAAGTGACATAACCATTTTAAATGCTCAGGGCAGCCCAACTATTTAAAGAAATTATCATGCACCCCTTTGATGTCCATTTACCACTCTTACAGTAGAAGCTGCTTAGGTACTGATAATTCCCTGGTGTCTCCTGGAGCACAACTATACACTTAGAGTCTGCAGGTGGGTACCAAGATGAACACATAAATACATCTAACTGAAATATCTTAGCAAAGTTCTCAGAGCTACGTACACAGAATTAGACATCTAGATCCTCTACTGTAGTCTGAAGAGTAATTTCTCAGGAGATGTGGCTGATCCTAGAAATAAAATGTACTCTTCTGACCCTTAGAAAGCATTTTTCTTTCTATCCTTGCCCAGAACTGAGAAGAGACCCAGAAAAGTTGCTTCTCTCCCTAAACCTCACTCATCTGCAAATAAAGCTGCAAAGCATGGGGCAAGTTGCAATTCCACTGTGTCTCAGAAAAGTATACTTGTTAAGACTATAAAACAGTCATGAGGGGAGCACAGGGCTATGGGATAGGTGATAAAAGACATTCTAGAACGAGTTTCTTTCATGTTCTCTCTGACAGGGGAGCAATTAAGAGCTTCTGTTCACTCTGTCCACTAGCATGCCTTCTGCCTGCCACCATTCCCTTTCCTGAATGTACATCACCTTTCAATGAAAGCTTGTTCCACAGTGCTTCAGAACAATCCCCAGAAACTTGAATTAATTTAATAATTCACTTTCTTGCATGGTACATTTGCACCTGGATATTCCAGTAACCCAATGGAGGGAAATACTGTGTCATTTCTCCTAAACTCAGTAGAGCAGTGACTGATCCAGCTGTCCACAAAGTACAGAGGGAAGTGCCTTTGCGCACCCTCCATATCCTCTTGTTTTTCAATCAATAAAAAAAACACAGAACACAAGCCCTGTACACCTGCGTTTTCTGCCATTGAAATGGTGAGGGAATCTTCAAAGAGCAGACAGAGAGCAGCTGGTTCAAAAGGCTACCTTTGCTGGTCAGCGTGTAGCTACTTGGCTTGCAACGCTGTCCACCGTAAAGATTCAACACAAAGGTATACTGGGGATTCCCCACAGCCATCATTAAGGCCTTTCACCTCTGCATACACCAAATTTGCCAATGTCATTTAGAACAAACTTGTTTAAATCCTTTTAACATACTCAGCACAACAAATAAAACAACCAGCACTGTAGTCTTTCTCCTCAGGGACAGTAAAAGAGATCTAGTTCCCTCACAGACTGTATCATGCATGCTCTGTAGAAACAGGAATAAAACCGGAGTAACTCTGTTGACTGGAGTTCTTCCAACAATACACTAATCAAAATGAGATCACAAGTGAACTCAATATATACAAATAGTGACAGCTGCTGGTTTCTATAGCAAAATATAGTAAATAATCATCATCACAAAATACAAGCAAAAGCAACACCTATTTATGATGCAATTACATGCTTTCATGAAAATTTCAGGTTCATAATTCTCATCAACTCAACTCAACTAGATGACATCCAAGCAGCCAAGCTAGCAACAAAATACTATCTCAAAATTAATCACAGAAGCAACAGAAATTCCTACCCTATTTTTTTAAATTTAAAAAACCCTGGGTTTAAACAGTTTTAAATAAACTGGTTTTAAATATAGCATCACAGAATCATAGAATAGTTAGGGTTGGAAAGGACTTTAAGATCATCTAGTTCCAACCCCCCTGCCATGGGCAGGGACACCGCACTCTAAACCATGCCACCCAAGGCTCTGTCCAAACAGGCCTTGAACACTGCCAGGGATGGAGCATTCACAACTTCCTTGGGCAACCCATTCCAGTGCCTCACCACCCTCATAGTAAAGAACTTCCTCCTCATATCCATCCTAAAATTCCCCTGTTTAAGTTTGAACCTGTTACCCCTTGTCCTATCACTACAGTCTCTAAGGAAGAGTCCATCCCCAGCATCCTTGTAGGCCCCCTTCAGATACTGGAAGGCTGCTATGAGGTCTCCACGCAGACTTCTCTTCTCCAGGCTGAACAGCCCCAACTTTCTCAGCCTGTCTTCATACGGGAGGTGCTCCAGTCCCCTGATCATCCTCATGGCCCTTCTCTGGATTTGTTCCAACAGTTCCATGTCCTTCTTATGTTGCGGACACCAGAAATATCTTCAATATAGTATTAAAATACGATTTTCTTATCAGCAGTGTATATAACCATAACACAAACACAAAAAAAAAACCTACAACCATAAAATCAAAACCTTATCTAAGTCACCAACAACTCATTTTTTTTCCATTAAGGTGTTTTAAGCAGGATCTCAGTCTTTTCTTATATAAAATTCAAGTAAGACAATCTAATCCATCAGTAATATCCTCAAGATGGCCTCATATATGCAATGAATTAAACACTCTGAAATACTTTATTTTTTCAAAGTGGCAAAGACTCACTACATCCCAATATTTCCCAGATGGTGTCATGAACCTCTTAACACTTCATTTCCATCTTGTTCCATGTCTTGAGAAACCTGTTTTCAATCTTTGAAACACAAACAGGGCCTCCACCCTCTGTCCCCTGATGCTAGATTCAGCAGTCCCCAGCCAACATGTTCTTCATATTTTTTTTTAGGGTGAATAAATTCATCTCCTCCCTCATCAATCACACAGAAACATTCAATGACATATTCGTGTTGTTCAAACTTTTTCATAAGTGTATTATTTACATCTTCTATAAAGAAATGGAGGATACGCATTCATCAGAAATAAGTAGCTCCAAGTCAGTCTAAGCAAAGCATCTGCAAAGCTGACTTGACCCCACTCTTGCTCCCAGTGTACTGGAGTTGTGACCTAGAGATATTGCTGCTTTTACATGCCATCTAGAGACCTGCTAATTCTCAGCTCTGCTTGCTCACAATGAAGAGCTCTAGAGGTATCTAAATTCAGTTCTGAGAATTTGGCTTATTGTCTGCGTGTGGAAAAATACAGAATACACTGATCAGAGCTGAAGCTCTGGAACCTGAAATTCTATCTTTATACCTCCTTTGTCCTGCATCCAGTCCTTTCATTTTAGTAAAACATTCCTATTGATAAGATCATTTTCTGTCCTTCGAATGTCTCACAAATGATGACTCTGGCTCCCTGTTTTTTGAGATCCACATTATACCTAAATTCAACCATACATAATTTTCTTTCTAGTGACAAAATGAGCCATTCATTAACATCAAAACTTTCTGGGTCTCACTTGCATATGAAATCTAGGACTTTCCCTAGAGGGACCACCCAAGTTCTCTGAATCCAGTGCTCTGCATACAGAATTAACCACACATACTGACATCAGCAGAAGAAGGCTTCACGGAGTATTTTTTCCACATAGCCCTATCAACAAATCACAAAACATATCCAGCAGCCCATAGTTAGCTCCAGAAGTTAACATAATTATGATCTGTGACATTTGAATGTTAAATTTAAAATTTTATCTTTCTTGTATATTAATGCCAGAACTTAGAATTCCAGCGTTTGTCCCTGAACATCTCAGTATTTGTCCCAGAGTGCCTGTGCAACAAAATTCATGAAGAATCAGTAGAGCTTGTTGGACCAAAACCAACATCTTTGAAATCAACATTGTCCCATCTGACCGCAAGACTGCTAAAACAGGTCGTTCTTCCTCATCCCTCTTTCTCACACTCCTAGCTGTACATGGCTGGGTTTTCAACAAGTTCTTTTTCAGCACCTCTGTCTGGGGTATCTAGCCTAGGGAGTGAGAGCTGTGTACCTGAAAAACCCCCGATAGAGACAGGAAACAAAGTTACTCACCACTTGCCATCTGGTAGATTATTTAGGAGGAGGACCTGCATTACTATGATGATCTCTGCTCAATGTTTTCAAGAAACATTCCTGAGTGCCCCGGTTCCAGGAGAAGATGCTGGGTGCTGGATTCTAAGCTTGCAGACTTACATGCCCTATTGCCACTGATGTAAGCACCTCAGCACCAGAGAAAGTCACTTGCCTTTTTACACTAAAATTCCCACTGACTTGCAGTGAGAACTTCCCTTTTCACTAGGCAAGTTTCAGGACCATTCATCTGAGCTGCATAAAGCACATTTTACAGGTGCTTCATTATGGTCTGGGACTCCATTTTGTGCCTTTAAAATCTAGGTCCTTCAGCTTAATTTGTAGAACTCTACCTTCTGCTAGATTCATCTCTACCTCACTTTTGTGGGAACTAGAAAACCAAGTGTAAGAAAGGAGGACACAGGAAACGGGTAAGCAGTTCTACCATCATCTGTTCTGAGTTCTAGGACTCCATTCCTCCTTCTGTCACAGATGTCTTAGTTCAGGTGAGGCAAGTCACTGCCTCAAAGAACTTTGTTCTTAATCTGCATCCAAGGGATCTCACTTGAAGAAATGCTAGGCATTTGCAGCTCTATCTAAACTTGAGCATTTTACACACCTGAAAAACATACAGTGCCTTATGTGGCAGGGGCCCCTCCTGCCATCCCCAAAATAGATACTGTTTGGTGTTTCAAATTTGTAGCTTTGTAGCTTACTGACTTAAGACTACCACGGTAGCTCCCCTGCCTGTAGAACAGGGATATAGTAGAACAGGGATATAGCCATGCTGCATCTCAGAGGGAAACTAGTTCATTATATATTAATTACTTGGGCTGGACTTCTCAGTAATAGGTTTTGCATGAATAAATAACTCTGTCCTTGGGTGTGAACAGTGTAATATAAATAAGGCACAGAGCCAAACTGCAGCTTTGGAAGGAGCAAACAGAATACCTAAGACCTGTTTATTAAGTTAGCAGCATTCATAACATGCTTCAGAAAAAATGTTAGGAACTTCATGATCAACAATAAAAGACTGTACTCCACTGCACATGTACCAGAATAGGAAAGACAGTCTGTATGGACAACTGTCAATCTGGTATTTTATGACTTCATAGTATTACTTTGGTAGCCTAGCAAATAAATGATCTTTTAGCTTAATCTTTATGTATATTATCCACACAAAATTACTATCAGCAGTGCTCCGTGCAGCATGAATGGATGTTAACTTGTAAAACAAATGTGTATGATTTCTAGCCACTATTATCTAAATATCACATGCGAAACAAATCCAAACTCACATCTCTCATCATTTTCACTGCTTCCCTGGTCCTTCCCAGCTTTCTTGCACACATTGCCAGCCTCCTCTTAATATAAACTAACACATTGGTGTCCCTTCCTGTATAAGAGGAAAAAGAAACAGTATTAAGACAAAAAAATTAAAAACAAAGGTTCATTTAATATTCCAGTACAAAATGAAACACAGTTTTCTTGCCATTTTTTATTAGCTATCATCAATGCTGTCACAATAATTTTAATAAAAAATTACCAAATTCTACTGATTTAATGTGACATAACATCACTGAAATCAGTGGAATTACTCCAGATATTCAATGGTATAAATAAGGAACCATGTGTTGGAGTTACACCTATGACATAAAAGCAGATCTGAAGGTACAGAGAAAGCTGCAGGTTATAGACCATCAAGTAATCAAGCAAGGCAAGGAGAACCCCTATGAAGTTAACACTGGCACAAAACTCTGTGGTCACACACAGCATTAAATGACTTACCCATTCATATACATGGATAAGACAAGAGCATCCATGAAAATGCACATTATATCCAGCTTTTTTTTTTTTTTTAACTCATGATGTACGTGCTTGTTAATAGGAGAGGCAGCAAAACAAATCCTTATCCTCTAACAGTCTTTTTCTTAATGATTAGAAGAAAGTAAGTATACCCTGAACTTTCTGTTTACAAAGCCTTTACTTGTTGCTCAATTACCATCTTCAAATTTCTCACTTTGCTAGTTACGGATAGCAAAGTAACACATTCCAGATATAACAGTCCTATGTGCTGGAAGATGCCCTACCAGCAAAGAGAACATAAACTAAACAGCTGCAATAATTGTTATCTTGGAGAATTCTTATTTGTTTCATTTCTCATTCTCTTCCCTGTAATTCCAATCTGAAATCCTAACATGCTTCTGGACCATCAGGAAATAAGCAGACAGCTAATCATCTATAAAATTACCTTATTGTGAAAATGTAAGATCTTTGTTTATAGCATGCAGTCTGCAAAGATTTTAGTCTGTTCCTAACATTTTCAAGTCTGTCATAATAAGAACAAGATGTACACTAAAAAGTTCCAAGTTCCTACAAATTGTTTTAAAACTGTGATTACAAGTTTCAGTCAGGTTAAGAAGCAGATTGAAAGGTTTGACTTTAGAAGCAAAGTAAGTATGAGAGCGAAGGAATTTCTTTAGCTTATGCAATTCCTTGTATCTGTATTGACTTCTGTTGATTTAAAAAACAATTTATTAGCTACATCTGTTTTAACATGTTTATGTAGTGAAACTAAGAAGGTATACATTTATGTATACATATATTATACATTACTGACTGATGGCTTTGCTTCATGAGCGAAGATTTGGGAAGGGCTTTAACCATGCTTACTACAGGCACGATGACCAAGGGCATGTGGGATATGCAAATCTGGTTGGAAAAAAAGGCTGCTTAGGCAATCAGGAAGTGTCCGACCAGGACTGTCATCTCCTGTGCAATCTCGAGCTACCCATGTGCTGGTCCACCTGCATGCAAGGCTGGATCTGCAGCTTCCCATGCACCTTGTCACCTACTGTTTCGACCCTCGCCTGTCCATTACAGACAAGTGAGAGTGAGCCCTTCCAGCCTGTGCAGTGGATTTTATAGGTGAGGCGCAGCTTGTGCAGAACTGGCCTCACCCTTTACACCTGAGTTTTAACTCCCACGGCCTAGTTAGCTAGGATGGTGACAGCAAAGTCCACAGGTTGCAGCTTTTGTAAGAGTGTCCTTCTCTTCGATGGAAGACCATACAAGACTAGGCGAGCTCCATTATATACTATGTAGTGAAACTAAGAGGTATACATTTCAGGCCATGCTTCTTTTCAGTCTTTTCAGTCAGAATGGTCAAAATTTACTCACTATGAAATCAAGACAACATTTCAGGCCAAAATTTTCAGAGGTGAGTAATGATTTAGGGTGCCTAACATTGGCCACCTTAAAAAGAAGATTGCCCATGCTTTCTGTAAACTAGCACCTTTTGAAAAAGGCTAAGTTGGGTAGTCAAAGTCATTATTTACTCTTAAAATTCATGGTCTAATGTAAAATACTGTATGAAGGAGATGAACATGTAAATAAACAGAAATATAGAGTAATATGCTGTTGTTCAAGAAATTACATTGTGTTTTTCACTGTAAAGTTGAGATGCCCACTTTCATCCCAAAGTCAACTTCAAGGGCCAGAAATGGAACAACAGACATCTCAAAACCATGGAACTGCAACACATCTGTCCATGGTCCTCCCTCTCTAAAGAGAGATGACCTCTTCACATTTGCCAGCCATGCATAAGTCCAGCATATAATCAAGAGAATCCTACATGAAACCCCTGTGTCCAAGGCACCATCTGAGGCTGGAAGTTCTCTAACTCCTCTGGGCACACACTAATGCTATTAAGGGGAGTCTGGGTGGCATAGAGAAGTGTGACCACCTAGCCCCTTCTGAAGCCACAGTCAGAGCTGGCAGTCACTTTTCAGCCCCTCCTGCTCTGTGGCAATGCATTTAATTTGGCAATTCAACTAGTTACCTCTTCTGCTGTCATACTGAACGTTCAGGATATCAAATTTAATGATGACAGTAGCCACTCAGCACACACAGCTTACAAAAATACCATGCTTATATGCCTGTACAAACTTTGTCAAGTTATCCTGGACATACACATTGTGAAAGTATTTAATTACTCTTATTGTGTATTGTTCATAGAATCGCTGTTATTTTCTGCACTCAGGATGTATTGAGTGCACAAATTAAGGTTTCACAGGCAACTGTAAGCCTGCTACAGCCTGAAAATCGCTTCAAGGGCTCAGCTGCTCTATTTTTTTTTTTTTCACAAAAAACACACAAATCATCCTTAATATAATTTTATAACCAACAAATGTTTAAAACACTATCCCCAAGCTTTATAAAACCTCACATTTTTAGGCACAGACTTATGTACACTTTTGAAACCAGAGATCACAGACAATTTCACTATGTACAATTTTGATCCGCAATCTTCAAATTATGTGATAGCCAGAGGCTCTGAATTCAGGTCCTGAAAACTTGAAGATGCCCAGAGTATGTTAGTGTTTCTACTTCTGTAACTGCTGTTATTTTTTGCCTGAGGTAGCCATTTAAGACTAGAAATAACCTAGACTGCTTTATTTACCTTTTTATTCATTTACTAGCAGTGAATCCTCATGTATTTTCTTATGCTTAAAAAACTTAAAAAGCATATAATAAATATCATCACAACAGCTAAATCTGCTTATTCAGTTTCTTCTAAATATACCTTCAATTAGAGCACTGTATTATTCCAGTTGTTAACTTTTATGTTTCTGTGACTTTTCATGATGTATGCAATTAACTTTCCAAATGTCACACTGGTTAATGGGTCTCACTAACTTTTACACAGAACAATGTGGTATATATATTTACCCTCACAGCTGATGGAAAGAAGCTGGCCAAGCACCACTTCACTCCTGTTTCCATCATTCTTTACTGCCTTTTCACAACATGAGCCCATGAGCAACTTCCTAAACCAGTGCCCAACATTTTCTTAATATCAGATCTCTGACACCTTTTGGCTCTACTACCTTTTCTCTTCAGTTAAGTACATGCTCCAGTATTCTGCCACACAAAAGAAAAGGTGTATCCTTAATCTGAGCATTACTAGCTCAGGAACTGAATCAAGCAGAAAACACTGAAGCCTGGCTCTCTTTTCCAGCCAATATTAAATACTGAGTACATAGTTATGAGAGGGAAAAGAAAAAACACAAAACAACAAAACCCAAAGAACTCCCTGGAACCTCTCTCCATTTAGAAATGGCTATTCCCTCCAAAGAAACTTACTGTGTTGGGCTTCATACTGGGCACCATGGTGCTGTAACTGCTGACTGCGCCTGTAGCAGCCCTCTCCAGCTTTCAAAGCTTGCTTGAACAGCTTCTCTGCTTCTACAATTGTTGTTGCTTCCTCTTCAGCCAGGAGAATATAGGCAGTAGCACACCTGCAAAAATATCAGAGGAAAAAACATGAGAAATTTGCACGAAGTGAAAGCTGTACAAAGACATGCAGCCTGGTAAGGATGTACTGGATACAGAGGCCATGGAGTTTTGCCCATACCCATATAACTTTCTAATGAACTATTCGGATGAATAAATATTCTAGCTACCAGACCACGACTCTCATTTGTAGGTACTGCATCACTCAGCCACTTCAGGAAACCTATTGATAACTGCCCCAGAAAGTAAAGCACTGTCTCACTAAGCAGTCACGGCCCACCTCACTAAAACTCCTTCTGGAAATCAAGACTAGTTTTATGCACTATGGTTGTAAGTGAAAAGTCCTGCACCCGGGTTGGTGCACAAGTACAGGCTGGGCAAAGAATCGATTGAGAGCAGCCCTGAGAAGAAGGGCCTGGGGTGTTGACTGATGAGAAGCTCAACATGACCCAATAGTGTGCACTTGTAGCACAGAAAGCCAGTGTGCTGGGCTGCATCAAAAGGAGTGTGGCCAGCAAGTTGAGGGAGGTGATTCTGCCCTTCTACTCTGCCCCATGCGACCCCACCTGCAGTGCTGCATTCAGCTCTGGGGCTCCCAACACAAGAGGGACATGGACCCACTCCAGTGAGTCCAGAGGAGAGTCAAGAAGATGCTCAGAGGGCTGGAGCACCTCTCCTGTGAAGACAGGCTGAGAAAGTTGGGCTTGTTCAACCTGGAGAAGAGAAGGCTCTTGGGAAATCTTAGAGCAGCTTCCAATAACTAAAGGAGGCCTACAAGAGATCAGGAGAAGGACTTTTTACAAGGGCATGTAGTGATATGTCAAGGTTGGAATGGCTTTAAACTGAAAGAGAGTAGATTTAGATTAGATATTAGGAAGAAATTCTTCACTGAGAGTGGTGAGACACTGGAACAGGTTGCCCAGAGAAGCTGTGGATGCCCCATCCCTGGAAGTGTTCAAGGCCAGGTTGGATGGGGCTTTGAGCAACCTGATCTAGTGGGAGGAGTCCCTGCCACATTGGAACTAGATGATTTTTAAGGCTCCCTCCAACCCTAACCATTCTATGATTCTATGATTAACACAAAATGTCTCCATTACTGCAATGGTATAAAAAGGATCAGTAGACCTGTAACACTTGCCATATGCAAAGAACAGATCATGAATGTAATTGTAGAGATTAAAAATCAAAACAAAAAACCCCAACCAAGCCACAAAACAGGAAAGCAGCTTCAGGAACACATAGAAAGGTGAAATGCATGGTGGGAGTCACCTCATCCAGCTTTTAGCTGTCTAATTTAGATCTCTTAATTATCTGTGCCCCTCCATCTCCATCAAGAAGCACCTTCACAAAGTCATTCATTCCACATTTAAAGATCTCTCTAAGAATAGGCTGAATTGCTGACTGGAGGTGCGTCTCCCACTGACTGTAGAGGGAGCCCAGGTAACTACTTTAAAATCAATGGCCACAATTTACAGCTGAAGTTAGGTGTGTTATAGCTGTTGACTTCTTTCCAATACAAAGCACAATGCTGATCAGATTATTCTTTATACAGAAATAGAATCAGGCTGCAGCTGCCTGTAATTCAGTTTCACAAAGAGTCATCAGCTGAGGAACAAGAAACACCACGTCTGAGTGAAAACAAGATTCCAGGCACTAGTTGTTGTGCACCACCCAACTGGAAAGCAGCTTGACAGAAAAAGATATGCGTGTCTTTGTGGATACCCAAGTTGACCACTACTTAGCAATGTGCCCTTCAGCAAAGAATACAAATGAGCTGTATTAGGAGGAGTGTAGTCAGCAGGTCAAGGGAGTTGATCCTTCCCCTCTAGTCAGCACTAGTGAGGCCGCTCCTGGACTGCTGAGTCCAGATCTGGGCTCCCCAGTACAAGAGGACAAGTACAAGACAGTACAAGAGAGTCCAGCAAAGGGCTGTGAAGATGATTAAGTGACTGGAGCACCTCATATATGAGGAAGGACTAAGAGCTCTGAGACTGAACCCTGGAAGAGAGAAGGCTCAAGGGGATCTCATCAATGTTTGTAAATCATTTATGAGAGGGTGCAAAGAGGATGGACCAGGCTCTTTCCAATGGTGTCCAGTTACAGGACCAGAGGCAAAGCACACAAACTGAAACACAGGAGGCTCTGTCTGAACATCAGGAAACACTTCTTCACTGTGAGGGTGACTGAGCACTGGCATAGGTTGTCCAAGGAGTTTGTGGAGTCTCCCTCCTTGGTCCTGGACATGGTCCTGTGCAATATGCTGCAGGTTGCTATGACTGACTGGGGATGGTTGATCCAGATATCTCCAGAGATCCCCGCTAACCTTCATTGCAATTCTGTGATATGTGAGTGAACAGGATAGGCCTACTTCTGCAAAAGCCTTTTATGCTATGTGCTCCCTCAGTTAAACTGCTGTCCAGGAACAAACAATTCTTTTTCTTCTGATGAAGCACATGAAGGACAATCTGTAAGGCACCAGTTCATGGAATTCTAGAATGCAGTAATCTCTGACAGCAAGCTAAGGGAGTCTTTCTGCTTTATGCACTTCACCATGCCAGTAAATCATCACAGCGCTGCATTTACCGTGGGATATTACATTTCTCATTGAGAAAATAAGTACCAGACTCAAAAAGCTGAAAGTCCCAGAAAATTACATCATATTCCCTCTCAATATGAAATGAATATTTCTAAAGGTGTTTATGAGCCCCTTCTTTCTTGCCTCTCTTCAGGATGACTGAAAAATCCAAAAGGAAACTCCATCCCATAAAGGCATATTTCACATGCTCATTAGGAGGCAACTTAATTAATACTTTGCTGTGCCAACTGAAAGCCCACTGACATCAATAGGAAGACTCCCACTGTCACCACTGCCCTAAGGATCTTCTGGGTGGCTAGCAAAACATGCAGCTGTGCTTTTTTGCTCCCATTGTAGGCCCTCCTGTGACAGGCCTGTAATCACCATTAAAAATTGCTGTTGCAAACCCCCTGCCTTAAGCTACCATCAAATGGATTTTTAAATGACAGGAAATAAATGTTAATGTTGTTGTCACTCACTCATTCAATTCCAAGGCTTCATGTGCTGCAGAAATTCGGGCTTGGGGGTTTCTCTCTCTCCAGGCTTTTTGCATTACTATTCAATAAACAAAGCAGAACAGGGGCATATCAGTCATTATGGCGTTAACAAGAAGTATCTACTGCATTAGAACAGCAGAATTTATTGCTCTCAGCCTGACTCACTCCAGAGCATTTCCAAGAACTCAGTGATCACTTGAAAGACACATACTCAACATGAGCTTTTTTTCCCCAAATATTCAGCTTCATTTTTTCACTTAATCAAACTTTTTTCCATGGGAAAATCCAGTTAAGAGATCATGCCATCTGCACTGTCACATAGAGAGGTAACAAGCAGCTTTTTCCTCTTGGGGTAGTAAATCCCACAGGGCACAAAAGAATACAAGAATAGATGGCATTCTTACTTCTTCTAGTTCCTTACTTTGCTGCTGCTTTAGGTGAATGTTAAATGGCAACAACATCCAAGCTAATCAGACATTCTTGTAATTACTCCATTGAGTTAGGAAAACAAGATTTATATTTATTTTGTGCCAAAACAGTATGTTCTCCTTTGAATTATGCCCTCAGAATGGAGAACCCAACTGTCGGTACCTCTCCCTTCCTAAGAGACAAAGACTTTTCAGAGGCAAATTCTGATAATTGAAATCGCTGTCGTATATTTTTACCAGAACCAAAGTCTGCATGTGGATTTAACAGTAAAGGCTTAACACAACTAAAGCTGCTTATACAAATTCAGTTGTAAATGTGTTCCCATTTTTTACAGAGCTTCTAACTACATCAGGGAATGAAAAACAGGACTGAGGTTTTACATAAGCTCTGTCTTCTGTCATCATAGACTAAATGGGACCTGGATAATGTAACTCAACATACTACACTGCAGCTGGAGCCACATCAAGTTATACGTGTTTGAAGCCACTGCTAGAAACAGGAGGAAAAACCAAGTTTTTACACTTGCAAATGGTACCTTGAATGACTTCAGCACGACAGCAGAATAAAATAGTGACAAAACTAAATAGGTTTATACTTATATAGATACATGTTCAGATTTAGAATACCATGAATCCATCCGCCATGGCTTTCCATGCTCAAACTTTTACTTTTCCTTATCTACCTCAGAGAACTGATGTCTGACTGCATTTTTTTTTTGCATCAGTTTGAAACAATCATTAACCTATTAGCAAAAACAGTTGTTCACAAGTCTCTTACTAGCATCTGCAGGCCGTAAATGATCTGTGTCACATGTGAAGAATGTCTGATGGTCCTGTGCTGAAAGATTCATATCGTAGTAAGTCAAAGGTTCTCTCCCTGTCACCCATGTATACCTGCAAACATGCCAAGAAAGACATTTTGGCTGATGAGATCACATTCAGCAAAATTAATCTAGGAAAGAATCCTAGACGTTAGAGATGGCCATAGCTGACTAAGTTCACCCAGACAATCTCCTAACCAATATACACTGCATTTCACTGTACTGTGATGGAGTGACAGCAGCTGAACCTAAGCTAGTAAGGATGTTGGAAAGCAAACACTGGAAATCGGTAATACATATATTCAAACATTAAGACTACATGAAATCTAGATATAATTCATTAGGTTGTTTGCTATAACTATTTGAACAGAATTACTTGATTAACAGTACCAGCTATTTCTATTCTAAGGTCACCAAAAATTTATGCATGAGCATGAATTCCTATTTCTTTTCATTCAGAAACATTTCACAAATGACAGAGAAACCTGGCATGAGCACGTGTCCGCAGCTGGTTTTGGTTTTCCATCTCTGAGTTAGATTAATGGAAAAGTACAGTTAAGGTCCTTAACGCAGTACTATGCCTGAGACTGGAACATCGTAGCACTTACCGATTATATTCCGCTCCTCTGAACAGATTTAAAGGATTTCGCCAGACTTTGCATTCTGTCATAAATAGAAATACATAATAATGAATCTCTGCCAAATTACAATGGTAAGTGAGGTTTATCAGAAACATCAGTTACCTTCTAATGAGCCTTATCAAATGACATAGATTTTTTTATAAGTACAAATGAAGGCAGAAAAAAAACCAAAACAAACCAAAGCACAGAGATGTAGGTAACCAGACTGTTTTCCCTTTTAAAATAGTAACTTAATTATAAATTAGTGTCAGCAAATGTAATCATTCCAGACAAATAACCACTAGCAAAGCTCCAAATGCCAGATGAAAAGATAATACTGATTAGTTCCAGGATGTGCGTTTACCATAATGCAGAATTGAACAGGGATCACACTGGGTTATTGCACTGAAAACCAGCAATTAACTCAGCCCCTACAGACTTGGTATTTCTACAGAAGAATTTCATTGTCCAGTTAATACTGTCAATCAATGAGCATCTCAGCTCCAGTTGCCAAATGTAATCCTTCTTAGCTCGTGAGCTAAAGGATCCATGGCAACATCTGCTGACCTTACTGAAGTTATACCAGGGTTGACAAAGGATGCTGAATAGATTGGCAGAGAAAGTTCAGTTCATTGCAAGTGTTTGGCAACACTAAAAGCATTTCATACATTTCTCTTGGGGAAAAAAAAAAAAAAAAGCAAATTCTTCACACTACAGGGGGGAAGAGATAAGAATATTCGTAACAGCAACAGCATATTTTAAAACAGAATGTAAAAAGAAATAATGAAAAAAAAAATAATCGATTTCTATAGCTTTTGAAAAGGTGAGCTCTTAATTCTGGCTTTTCTTCCTTTACTTTAACACCAGACTTGTTCTCTTCATTTCAACACAGACAATTCACTCCAGTGAAGGTAAGACCAGAATCAAACCTACTATTTGCACAAAGTCTCACTGAGAGGCAACATGTTGCACCACATATATGCTATTGGATGATCCCTCGTGTGGTGCTGTGCAAAAACTCATTAGCAGCATTGGCCCTCCAGCATTTCACCAGCTGCCTTCCACCACCAAAAGCCAACCAGCACATTTTTCCCTCTGAAATTTTGTGCCATCATTTCTAAAATATCACAGCAACAGTTTTTTTGGTGGAATACTGAGTCAGCAGGATATCTACCCTACTTTATACAACCCTGATAAAGTATATGCATGTTCCCTTTATGCCCGTTTCATTAAAGAGACAGATGGAAATACAGACTGGCAAATCCAGCCCTTCTCTTTTCTCATAGACATAGCTCCCAGTTCTGAGTATGAGGCTAAAGTGGCACAGAGAGAAAGCTTTTTACATAAATTATTTGCAATAACATGATAACACCCACAGCTACACAAAAAGTAGTCAAGTGCCATAGGAGGTGGGCTCTCAGCTTGCTGCCTACATTACCTAAGACATGCATAAAACATGGAGACGTGAATGGGAAGATGTTTGGGAAGAGTGAGTGCACTGACTATGCATCTGCATCTTTCAAGCAACCACTTCAGCAGGCAGCTAACATTAGAAAGATCTACTGGTTTAATCAGCAGAAGTGCTCAATCGACATTCAGCTGTTCAGTTGTGCAGCCAGAGGGTACATCTGTTTGACCAGCTTCAATCTGACAGTTTTTACATAATATGACTTTCACAGCATCGTAAATGTTAAATCAACATCAGCCTTCTCAGTTCCAGAGGTACAATTCAATTCAATGGCTTGGCTTACTTCATTTGCAACCAACAAGATCAGGCAACAACTACTTGACCACAGTGCTCATCTTATTTAAATTTAAGCCATTACACTTTATCTGAAGTACAAAGTACTGTAGTACTGCTGCAGGGAAAGGTAGAACTGGGGAACAAAAAGCAGAGGTGAAGAAGGGATTTTATTATCACCTTCTGTCCTGTGGGTAGTCTGGCATCTGTCTAGCTAGTTAAACATGATGTGCTCTTTGCTCCTTCTATCTTGGTATCTGCTGATACCATGGTCTCAGTACAACAACCATTCTTCTGACCTTTTGAAGGCAAAAATATCTACTCCAATACTCTACTACAGTCAGACATCTACATAGGGAAACATGGTGAGCCAACCAAAAAAGCCATCTTTGCCTTGTTGGATAGCGAAAGAAATATCCCAGTGCTGATGCATGGCAAATTGCAAAGGTTGCCTTTTCTGTTACATTACAAACTAATAATATATCTGTCCTTATTTTATATAAACAATAAGGATTTATTAAAGAGTAACCTTACTAATCTTTTAGTTCCTTGTCCAATGATCACATTTTGAGCACCAATATCTTTCTGAAGGCATGAGTAACAGGCTATCTGTACACACTATCCAGAGACACTGGGACAGTCCCAACCCATAGCCTCAAATGCCAATGCACACTCCTTTACTATTTCTTTATATCAGAAAAGTCAGGGTGCTTGGACAAACCTCATTACTCAAAATACTGTGCCTTCTACTTTAAAACAACGGGAGTTAATTCAGAGTTGCTGGTGTGACTGACCACACTAATGAAGCCGCACAGATGTTTATAAGCCATCCCATGCTTTCTGCCAGTTCACCCAAATCTAGTATCTGGACCATGCAGTGCCACTATTCACAGCCTTTGCTGAGGTGGGAATGATGAGAGTTGAATTTGCTGTGCTATATGGAAGCTTCCTGACATATTCAGTAGAGAGCAAGATTTTTTGAGGCCACTTATTTTATTTAACTTGTGAATTCAAAGCTGATTTTTGCTTGCTTGTTTTCATGAACACTGAACAGCAGAAATAAAAGTTGCCATGTATAGACACAAGCACCTCAGCTGCTAAACGATCATGTTTTCTCCATAACTGAATTTGGTGTTTTTTTTTCCATTCATGTTTCCTCACTTGTTAATTCCAGTATATTTTAAAAGTCTGCAGAGGAAATAAATTTCATGAAACCATAATTGATTCTAGAGGCACATCCCTAATGAAAGCTGAATTAATGTCCAATATTAAGATAATGGTCTGTATTCCAAGCTAGGGCTGAAAGAGGTAAGCTTCATTTTACAGATGAGGAACACAAGTCAAGATGCTCCTCCCCTGACCTCCATTAACAGCAAGTATTTCCAACTCAAGCCAGCAGCATTTCAGCATCTTCCATCAGTGATGGCCTAAGTTCTCAATCCATCCTCTCCAGGTAGCTGAGTCACCCAAGCACAGAGACGAATTTGCCTGGGACTCAAGCTCTTCGGTCCAGCAAGATCAGGACATGGGAGGCTGATTCATTTTAGGCAGACTGGCCTGTCTCTCTGAGGAATGATTTACAGACAGTCAGACACCTGACTCAAAGCTCCCCAGCAGAATCCCAAACCCTGTAATGTGAATGAAGTGACCTGCAGGTATAATCCTTCTGTGGCAGAGCTGTAGCAGGACTTAAGCTGCCTCAGTTCAAAACTGACATCCTCCCCTCCATGGCATGAACATCTAATTTCTTCTGATATAACTCTGTCTTTACTGGATGTCTTTTCTTAAAACCTGCATTATGACTTGCCCAAAATCACAAATCAAATTAGTAGCAGAGTCAGGAACAGAACAAGCCCTTAAGCTATAAAAGTTGCTGTGCTTCCACTTACTAAAGTAAAATCTAAAGTAAAATCTGTTTACATACTACTTACATGTTCTAAAAAATAAACTGATGCAAACAGAAGGAGATGGGCATTCCTGACATCTTTTTCTGATTCTTTATTTTAACAACACTTATTCTTCAAAATATTTTAATAAAAATACTCCCTGCCTTTAAAGATAATATTGCAGAAAGAGCACATGCAATTTAGCAGGGCTTTCAAAAGTCAGAAATAGATGCACTGGCAACATGGCCTCAGCAATAAGCATTGCATGAATTAGGAAAGATATAATTAGCCAGAACAATTAATGAAGCAGCTCTGCCTTTCATCTGACCACAAAACAAGTTTAAAGGAAGCCTTATCTGGTCTCATGGCTCAGCAGAAGACGGTGTTTCTTGTTGCTACAACCCCATGCAACGCTACTGCCTTGAGAAGAGTGGCTGGAAAGCTGCTCAGCAGAAAATGACCTGGGGCTGATGACTGACGGCTGCTGAACATGAGCAGCTTGTGGTCAGGCAGCCAAGCAGCATCCTGGCCTGTATCAGCAATAGTGTGGTCAGCAGACCAGGGCAGTGATCATACCCCTGTACTGGGCACTGGTGAGGCTGCACATCTAGTACTGTGTCCAGTTCTGGGCCCCTCACTATAGGAGAGACATTGAGGTGCTGGAGCTGGTCCATAGAAGGGCAACAAAGCTGCTGAAGGGTCTGGAGCACACGACTGATGGGGAACAGCTGAGGGACCTGGGGTTGTTTAGTCTGGAGAAGGGAAGGCTCAGGGGGACCCTACTGCTCTCTGCAACTGCCTGAAAGGAGGCTGTAGTGAGATGCAGGTTGATCTCCCAGGTAACAAGAGATCAGACAAGAGTAATGGCCTCAAGCTGGACCAGAAAAGGTTTATATTGGATGTTAGGAAAAAATTCTCCACAGAGAGGGTGCTGAGGCATTGGAACAGGCTGCCCAGGGAAGTGGTGTCCCCGGACAGTGTTCAAAAGTTTTCAAAAAACATGTAGATGCCCTGAGTGACATGGTTTAGCGGTAGATTTGGCAGTCCTGGGGTAGCGGTTGGACTTGATGGTCTTAAAGGTCTTTTCAAACCTAGCTGATTCTATGCTTCCGTGGGCCTTCCCTTCAGCAGGCTGCCCAAGGCTGCCACAACAGACCTGACCTGAAGTCGGGGGTGGCACCGCTGGCTGGGGTGACTGTGGAGTGTTTGTGGGCAGGAGGGCCGACTGCCCACGACGGCTGTGCCACTCACCTGAGCCCCGGCCGAAACCCAGCAGCCCCATCCTGCTGAGGTTCCACACCGGAGCGACCGCTGGCGCGCAAACCCCGGGCACACACTTCCGCCTTCCCCCGCGCTGCGTGCCCGGGGTGCCGCAGCAGGAGGTTTCGGGCGGGAGGCACCGCTCACCTGAGACGCTCTGCCGGCTGGAGTCCGCGTCCCCGTTGGCGGCGCTGGCGGCGCTGGGCGCGCTGTTGTCCACCCCGCCCAGCAGGGGTCGCAGGTGGCTCACCGAGACCTGCTCGATGAAGGAGGTGCCGTACTTGCGGAAGTACCACCACTCGAAGATCTGCAACACACACACAGCGCGTCAGCCGCGCCCGCCCGGCCCTCAGCCCGCGCGGGAACCCTGCACAGGCGCAGGCAGGTGGGTTCCGGCCGCCCAGGGGTCCCTGCCTCCTCAGGGAGGCACCTGCCACCGCATTCCCGGCCGAGGAGGGCCGAGGCACCCTCGCCGAACCGGCCAGCCGGTCTGCCGGTGGCATACAGAGGGCTTAAGTTCCATCCAGGTTTGTGCCGAATCCGGCAAATCGCTTTAAAAACCTGGTTTTTAAAGTGGTGAAAAATCTCACTCTCGTCAGCAGAAAGAATCTGGGATTTACTTATTTATTTTTTGTTTTATCACAACGTCACATTATTTCTTTTTAAGGCATTTAAAAGTGCTAGGACCATTCCTTTAATTTGACTCCTGGAAAAAAAAAATAACAACCAAGAAGATAGGAGCTCAGCTCCACCCATTCAAGGCCAGGCTGGCCAGGGCTGCGAGCAACCTGATCTAGTGGAAAGTGTCCCTTCCCGTGGCAGGGGGTTGTAATTGTGAGTGAGCGTTGAGGTCCCTTCCAGCCCAAACCAGTCTGTGATTCGATGATCCTGTCTGACGGCCGCGCAAATGGGATGCTGCAGTCAGGAATATGCTCTCCCCTCGCCTTTCCCCAGCTCACACTGCAGTCAAGGGAAAGTGAGGAAAAGCAGGTTTGCTTGTTTTCCCAGTAATGCTTCCAAAGGACTTTACTGGGTTTAATTTAATGTTAAAAATACCTAACAAACTCCAGGCAGCTGAATCCTGTTCTGTTCAGGGCTTTTTTCCCCCAACTGAACTGTGATTTTGTTTGTGAACTGTGTTTGGTTTGGGTGACTTGGGCTGATGCCAAATTAATTTTATCTTCAGCATTTTGGTTCAGTGATCAGGGAAAAAAAAAATATTTACAAAGCTCTACTTGGAAAATCATTCCACAGCCTCAAAGAACCCCTTATAATTGAAATTATATACATAAATATGGACTTGCAGTATTTTCACTGAGGAATTCTATTCTTGGGTAAGAATACATGTATTTCGGGAAACCACATAAACCTAGAAATGAAGCCTGTTTCATATAAACAGGAAAAAGGTTCTGACTGTAAAAATTGTAAAGGCACAGGCACTTCTAATGAGTATGTAAAATGAGTGCATTTTGCAGTTGCACTTGAATCATCGCCCAAATGTCTTCATACCAACTGAAACAAAAGCAAATCAAAGGGGTTTTGAAAAATTTGGCAGTACTTTGTAATACTGATTGCACTAGAAATTGTGAATGAACGGTCTTCGCCCTTTAGACGTTACTCAGTGCCTCCATGTTTTATGCCAGTGCTGCAAGCTTTTACAAGACATCTACCAAAACAACGAAAAGGTTATTTATTAATTTTTACAACTAGGCACAATCAGCGAAGGAAACATGTCCACACCTCTGACCCCATCAGCATGCTGTGCAGCAGCTTCTGGTGTGCCAGCCAGAAGTCAGCCGGCTCTGGAAGGCCTTACGGAAGTCCACCTGCTGCAGAGAGGTTCTGGCTGGGCTTCACACTCACTCACACAATGTGTTTCCAATTTTTAGCTCTCCTGAGCTCTTTCTATAATCGAACTGACTTGTGTCTCCATGGGATTGTCTGTAGACAAGAGATACTCCTGCTCCCTTTAAATCATTCCATGGGGGAAAACCTTCTGGCATAGTAAGAAAATGTTCCTTTCCAAAGAACAGGCCAATACGTTGCACACTGGGGCTTCCCGGATGTGCAGCTATGTTGTTAAAGCACCTAGAGCATTCATATGGATAAAGCTGCACTGGGATGGAGTGGGAATGCAGCTGGCGGCCACTTGAGACAAGTTCACACAGGACTGCCTGGCAGCCCTGGTGTTCACTTGGTCCCCAAAACAATCTAATGGCTTTTCTAGGAGACATCAACTAGGAAGAACAGATCAGCTTCATGAGTAAAAGACAGAAAGGCTATGGTGAACACACTGAGATCACAAGCATTTGGGAAGATAAAGCAATGGTCAGAGAAACTAGAACATAAACACACCCAGATCTCTGTGAGCAAGACATCCCAGGCAAATCACCAAAAACCCGCACAGCCAGGGCAACTCCTCCTTACACAGGCTCCACAGTGCCTCTGTCGCTGTACTCATTCCACCAGCAGACACTTGCAGCAGTGCCCAGGTGGGAATGCTGGGAGCCAGGGACAGAGTGCTGAGGTACTATCACTGAACACTTGTTCTGTACTGCTGATATACTTCCCTGTCATGCAGCACTGCCTCCAAATGCTGGAGATGGTGGACAGGGAGCTGGCATGGCTGAGCATGCCAGCTTTGGTTTTAGCTGTTCTCATGCTCTTAATGCACACAACACTTTCTAACGGGTTTAGAATTTAACTCTTCTGATCTGAGACCAGGCAGCATGTGGCTGACTATGAGAGAACGGCTGTGCCATAAGATAAAAGTCCCAGATCTGCTGTGAACATCTGTTTCTGTTTTATCTTTGCAAACTTTGAAGCTTGAACCAATCAAGTTCTACCTGCCCAAGGCCTCAGAGGGAATGGCTGTTTAGAATCAAAGATTACAGTCTTACACTGAGGCAAGGGATGCTCGGTAAGACTGTCACTGTAATGTAAGTCAGGGCCTGAAGTACAGCTGCCAGACTGGCTGCTCACATCTCTTGGCAGTTATAGACCGTATCTAACGGTATCCATGGCAGGGGGGGCTGGAACTAGCTGAATCTTTAAGGTGTCTTCCAACCCTAGTCATTCTAGGATTCTATGATGATATGATTGTAACAAGCTTTGTACCTTCTGTAGGAGAAGAAAAAAATTAGATTTTTCCAAATGTGCTAATAAATTCTTGGTCGTTATTTCAATCATAATCAGCTTTCCGATAAAAAGTCAGTAAAACCCAGAGAGGGAGAGTGGCGCAGCACAAGAGCATGCTTGAACCCACTTGCCCTGCACAAATATATACCAGCTGGAAAACTGTCACACTGAATTTCAGTAAAACTGAGAGTACAAGCAGAAAGAATGTAGATATGTGTGGTAAATACTACAGCTCAGTGACAGAGACTTGCTGAAACGTGACACAGCTGTAAGTCTGCCTCGCTAGACTTTACATTAATTACTTTTAAAAATGACATTAAAGCTCCTAAATTGTTTAAGGCAGCTTTAAAAATATTTACAATGTTGAGTGAATTCAGTGCCAGGAAACATCAGCCAGATCTCAATGCATACAGTTTCTTAGAAATTGAAGTCATAAATCACCATCATAATAAGTCTTTGCTTGGAGTGGTTTGTTCAGGGTGTATGAGAATGTAATCTGTAACCTGGTACTGAAGTCAAAACAATAAATTCACTTTGCAGAATTTTTATACCTTTCTCAGTGTCAGCTGTTTTGAAACCCAGTTTCTGCAAATCAAATTAATTTCTAACTGCACCAGCCAGTTTGAGAGCAATGTGAAGTCAACAAGCTTTTCATACTTCAGCAGATGAGAGGTATCTTCAGAATAATAGCTGACTATAAGGCTTAATTAATTACCCATTGAAAAAGGTCTGGATCAGAGAGGAAATTAAGGAGAAAGATCATTTCTGCACCACTTCTAAAAGATAAGGCTACCTCACTTCTGGCACAGATACAGTGGGAGGGAAGCTCATCTTCACAAAGCTTGTCCCCTCCACAGGAATAGCAAATTTCTGTGGGCTTTTTCTGTTTGGTGCCTGTGCTTTCAAAGTGGAACAGGGTCGATAATCTCCATTATGTTCACAAAGGCCAAGTTGAAACCCTGTTCTGAACATTTACAGAAATCCAGATCTAGAATTTTTTAGTCTAGTATTGGGTAAAATGCTTAATGTAAGAATATTTGTTCTGGAAAATCCTTACTGATGATTTCTAAAAATGCATGCCTATGAAAAAGCAACCTGAAGGTGACAAATATATTTGGTAAGCTGGTTAATCACTCGTAAGTCTTCTCAATGCATTTCAGATATTTGCTTTGGACTTTTTTTGCCTTTGCTTCTCTGGGCGGATACTTCTCTTCCCCTGTGCAATGAAAACATTGCAGTCATCCTCTTTCTTATCTCTGCTCTAAATCCTGGATCATTTTATTTCTCTGTGTAGCAACAAATCTATTTTGCATCACTTGTATATCTGAGCTTCCTGCCTGTTTTTTCAGAACAGATATTCTACCATAAATGCACCAGTTCACAAGGGATGGTTTTGATAGTGGCTCTCACTGAGCCAAGTAGCGATGTCTATCAGTGTTTTGAATTACGCTCTGTTAATCGTATCCAAGACAGGCATCCTCTCTTACAGTGATCTCCGTAGTCCTTTTCTAGTGTACATATATCGAGTCTTCAAGAGAAATACTATAGGAGCAACTTCCACAGCTCCAAGTTTTCATTAAGCCTCTTCCAGGTCTCTGAAGGGTAAGATTTGGAGTACTCTCCTAATACGGTTACCTCAGTGGTAACAACCATCTAATGGATTTAAATGAAATTTACTCTCTTGAGGAACAGGATATCAATAGTAGCACTTGATTCCACGGTTAAGCCTATTTGATAAATAAAACAGGACCACAGCACAGGTTTCGCTGGCTTCATCATTCGTACTGTTTGCTAGCACGCTGCCTGGCCTGTGCCAACTCTCCCAGGCAATGACTGGACACGTTCTAGGGATATCAAAGTCCAGGGGCTGTTTCCAGTAAACAGAATGGAAAAGATCATCCTGTTTTGAGAGGCAAGAGTGTTTATCCATATGGATGTAACTATACACTGTTACTTGCCTTCCAAAAAAAGCAAGTCCCAGGTCTGTTTTACTTAGCTGTTAGGGGTAGCCAGCGACTCAAGCAGATCTTCCAGTCCTGCCCAGCTTGGTTCTAGAAAAAAGTATGCTTCTGATGATGCTTTCAGTGCTCTTAACAGCAATCGTGAAGGCTATGCAGCCCCATTCCTTCTGGATTAAATACACCAGTTTAGCATCCTCTTAGGCTCTGCTCCTGGTTACTGAACACCTACTTGTCGTATCTCAAGAAGTCAGCATGAGCAGGAAGACACATGCAGTGCTAATGAGCAGCTATTTACTTACACTTCATCTACCTCTGGAGATACAGAAATGGGAAAGAAAGTAATATACTGCTTATATTATAGGCACTTAAGGCTAAGTGTAGTACTTCTCTCAACATTGGGTAGACCCCAGTTACTTATGATACCTCTCTCTTGTCTGTGGACTGGATTATAGGTCACCTTCCTACAGACCCTTCCCCTCTCATCTGCTCCTTGGCAAGTGTTTCCAGTTTCTTAGGAACCCCACAGGGATTGTGCCCTCCCTGACCTGTCAGCCTCTGCTGAGCAGAGCAGGAACTTTGAACAATTACCAGGTATTGCTTTTCAGCCACCAAAGATTGTCTCCACACAATTGTCAGACTTTCTTGGAATCTGTGGCAACACCCAGAACTCAGTCACCTTTCTGCCTCTTTGCGGCAGACTACACAAAGGTAATGAAACAAGCAGAACACCACTTAATATCTACAGAAAATGAGAGGTCCCTTCTGGGTTACTCAGGTCCTCTCTCTCTGAAACCTCCTGTACTAGTACTGTTGGCTATGAAAGGCTGGGACTCTCACATACTATACACACTCGGGTAGTAACAGACAGCCCAGCTGCTCAGTGCTAGCCAGTGTGCAGACTCACCCATGCTCTGCCTCTGTTAGATTTGGTTTCTAATTCTTTTTTTTTTCTGAAAGACTGGGTATTTGTTCATTGCAGAATGTTTCTCATTGTGTAGGAGAAAACTCTTGTTTGTCCCAAGCTCTGAAGTAGAATAACAAGGCATTCTTGGTGGAGATTCAAGACTGGGCTTCACTTCTGCCTGTGCTTTGTTAGAACTGAGACTCCTTCAGTTTGCAGTGCAAATGCCACCGGCACTTGCTAACCAGCTTTCACTCTGGTGATAACTGTATGTTAAATACGCAGCCTTATTTAGAAATCTCAGTGGCATTTACATAGTTCCAGTTCACAGCATTTACTGGATGTCAGTTGTGTTTCATGACAGTTTTATTACCCTACCTGTGGAAAACCTTTGCCTCTCAAACACTGAACACAATGCAGCTCATTGTATTCTGTGAGACAGAGCCCTGTTTTTTACTGGATCAAAAGTAACTGTGGCGAAACCAAGTTTCCAATACAATATTTCTAATGCACCTTGGAACTTAATCTGGTTCCTGTTTTTGATGCCTAAAATAATGCAGGCATGAACTGAATATATGATAAACTGTTCATTTTAAACTATGTGCTGTAGTCAAGAATTATTAGGGAGAATGCTTGAGATAGAAGAGTATTTTCTGTACAGTTCTCAGCTATGCAGAAAAGAAAGTCTGAAATCCTTGCTTCATTTAAGTCACATTGCCTACAGCAAAGCCAGAATTTCACCTAAAGAATGAAAACAAAGTAGAAGACAAAATAAGAAGGGAGAGTAGTGTTTTGCAAAGGAGTCACATAGCATGCAATTGCCCAAAGCTGAACTCTGCACAGTCATTATTACATGAACCAAACATGAAATAGGAAAAGCATTCACTTTCCCATCGGTTACCACACTTCTGAAATGATGGATTTTTCCATAATTTCATAACCTGCAGTGCTATGATTTCTCCTTCTGATTAGGAATTGCAGCCAACTGATAACGGAAAGAAATCTGCCAGACCATATGGTGGAAAATTCCAAGGAATATTAGTATATCTATACTGAAAAATACCCCAGTGATGCAGTTTTGACAAGAGAATGTTTATTTTATAGATGAGTTTCACTGAATACCATTAGCAGGAGTGAGAATCCTTTAGAACTGAAGCTGCTGTTTAGTGTGACAGGTAAGTGTGCGGTCATAAGGGCAATTCAGCATGTTACTAGGCCATTGGTAAACAGCAAGATGATTAAGAGATTATTAATCTGAACCACAATTGGGGCTAGTGACAGACTAGCACTACCTCACTAGGACTTACTCAGCTGTCTTTCCTGATGTATGGTTGTTCAGTGTGCATTTTCTTCTTGCCATGACTGTGTCTGCTGAGTTCCTTTTTCATTATCCAATTTACAGACCACATGTCCCTCTTGGACACTGGTCCCTACAATCTCGGTTTCCTGGTTGTTACCTGCCAGGCCTATGTATCTTTTGCACAGTTAGGATGGTGGCATATGAAAAGCAAACAACAACTGGTAGCAGTAGTAAAGGTCCACAAAAAAGAGCTTTCAATCTTCTTCCAGTCTGTGTCTATGCCTCCATCACCTCACTGTCCCTTCAACTTGATCATAATGGACTTCATCATACAGCATTTAGTGATTTTTTTTTTTTGTTAGGCTGGCTCAGTCTAATCTCTTCTTGGAAGGCTTCTATCAGTCTTCTTTTGCCCTTCTTCATATCACATTCTTGAAAAGTCTTTGCCACTTTCTTCTTGTACTTCCCATCAAAGTACAGCACTTAGAAATTTCTTGCTTACAAGTCTCCTACTGGACTTATTCTTCAGAAACTGCCTTCATGACTACGCTATAAAATGTAGCTACACTTGCAATCATGCTATACACAGAATGTAGTTACAGATCATTTGGTCTCTCTTCAGGGTTTTTGTTCCTGTTTGATTCTGTAAGGTATTTTCATAAGGCACAAACTGTCTTTTTTGTGCCCTCTGTCTTCACTCTCTAATATGGAATTGTGCCTATGAAACCATGTTATTTCTCTCATTCCCTCTCATCTTGGTGATGCCTTTTAAACATTTCTTCTTTCTGAGTGGCAGTACTGAATGAAACAGTATTTTCCTTCCATGCATTTGAGTTGTGAAGAACTGAATCCAAGTCTTAAATGCTGGGCTCCTGTTCCTATGCTGAAAGAAGCGTTGATATCTCTGGAGCTCCGTCCTGTACTTTGGGTCTCAATCCATACAAGAATGATGAATGCTCAAGGTGCAGACATTAAGTATTTGCCTTCTGCTACAAAGAAACCCGAGAGCAAGGCACAGCAGCAGTGCACCTGATGCTTTATACCTGAAATCATCTAAGGGATGAGTCTCATATGCATTCAGAAGTTAAGGATGCCATTTCTTTGTCTACACCAGCTACAGGCAATGTGGAAGTGAAAGGTGTGGATTTCCCACACCAGACTGATACAGTTTAATTAAGATCCTGCTGTAATTAAGCTGAGACAGTTGGAAGCTCTTCTCCTCATCTTTTTACCTGCCTTTTTATTTCTGTAGTACTTGCCGATGGAAACACCTAATGTGCAAACACTTAAGAATTACTATAAGGTTGTTAGTGGGGCACATTGTCTTTCAAGACTTTTTTTCTTCAAAGACATATAGCACTGAAACATTTTCTCTTTTATTTTGTTCCCACAGTAAAAAAGAATATACTTTCTTTTCTGTAAAGAAATACAGATTTTATGTACTGCAAAAATGTAAGTTTAAGGGGGAAAAAAGACACCCATTAACTTGGATAAAGCCTGAAATCTCATTCTGGATAACGGTATCAATTTATAAAGTGATATTAATGTATCTAGTACTTACCAAAATAAGTCCAGAGATTAATGAGGAAGTGCCTGTCAGGGCAACATAGAACTTGGGGGTTAATGTGTTCAAAAACATACTCACTGGAAAAGAAAAGAGAGGAAACCATGAGTACAAGAGCAGGACATGTTCTCCACATGTGTCCCCTCCTCCTCCCAACTGTTTTCCAACCTCAGATAAGTTATTACCTTACTTTTGGTGAAAAAGACAAATTTTAAAAAGCATCCTGTTCCATCTGCCTAACATGTGATACAGCATTAGACTGCCACATGCAGAATTTTGTTTTCACAACAGTCAGCCACAATTCATTGGAAGATCGCTGCACATGCATTCAGGTCTTTCATGTTCCAGTCCAAGCTCCACTGACATTGAGTTCAGGACTGCCCACATTACATGGAAGACATTTCTTTATTGCATTTGCTACTCCACTGCAGTTAGAAATTTTAGGGTTGATCTCATTGTCCTGCATTCAACACTGTCTCAACATCCTGCATGATCTTGGTAAATCTGGACAAATTTTTAAAAGCCTTTTATTTCTCATCACCTTGGTTCCTATTTTATGAAGTAAATTATAATAGCATTTCCCTAATTCGTTCCACTTCATTAAAGTTGGTGAACCACTCAGTATGAGAACAGTGAGTAAATGCAAATAACAGATTAGGAGAAGACCTAACAGGCTTTTTGATAATTTAGGGGTGAAAACCATGATAGCTATCCAGATTATCTGAAATCTAGGGCAGAAGCAAAGCCAGAGAAGCTACAAGGAATGGCAGTTCCATCTGTATGGGCTTCTGGAAATTCAAAGAGCTTTTTCTAGTCATATCCTATTTTGACTAAAGCTGCTCAGAGAATCCCCAGGTAGTTGTGCTCAGCCCCCCACAGAAAATCCCTATGTCCTTAAGAGAATAAAATAATGTTTTTATAGGTTTTGGATCACTCTACAGAAGCTACTAAGGAGAACTGGAGCTCTTCCATGAAATTCTAGGTGTTTAAAGAAAACTCTCACCTTCCCCTCACCTCCACCTTCCACAAATGAAAACATTCTGTATTAAACTACATGGAGGGTTAGAATATCTTCTGTAAAAAAAAACCTACTGTTTTTTTTTTACACTGCCAGTGCCAAAGTATTTCTCAAACATATACACATATATGTATACACACACACACACACAAGCATATATATTTGTATACATAGATGCATCCATGACTGAAGAGGGAACTGACAACAGTTAGCTGTTAAATTTAAAAGGCTTGTATCAGACTACCAGTCATTAAAAAATGCTGATAAAAAGATACGGATACATAGATGGGAGGCCCTCAGTTCATTCCGTTCTCTTTAGAAATGACACTTACTGAGATTAAATAATATGGAGCCAAAAAAAAATGAAGAGAAGATTACAACAGCAGGATACAAATCATCAAACATATGATTAATTTTCCATGACCAGTAAAACAGAAAATTGCCTTCCAGAAATGTATCACTAAAAGAGACTGAAACCCTGCAATTCAGCTACTTTGTTTGGGTTTTGGCTGCATATTTTCTGTATTTTTTTCTTGAAAAAGCCGTAAATTGTTAAAATGGAAGTGTCATTTTCTGCTCTGCTGGAGTGGCATTAAGCACTGAGCTGGTACAGCAAAGAACTAGTTTAGTGGGGTTTAATTCCATTGTACATTTTCTTTCACAGATGAATTAGATGTCAGATTCTCAGCTAGTGTAAATAAGGATAATATCCCAAATTTTACTGTGTGCAGTACAGCTACACTGATTTATGCTGGCTCTGGCTCAATAGTTGGGATTTTCCCACATCTTTCTTTCTTTTTTCACTGCTCCCATTCTTTTTTTTTTTTTTTTTAATATGTCTAATACAAGCTGCCTTTGAAATAGCAGTCCCTACTTTCTCCAGCCCCAGTACCTGCTAAGAAGGGAGAGGATTGGAGAGACTGAAATAGCTTTGGGTTCTGCCAACCAGCATGATTCCTTTAGAAGAAACATTCCTCATTCTGGAATGCAAATCTAAGCCACAGACATAATCAAACTATGTCACTGGGGAAATTTCAGACTGCCAGTGAAATTACTTCCTCTGCTTAGGTCAGGATATTCCTGAGAGAGTATATGCTCTGATGGGATATAGATGTTCATAGCTCCCATGTAGCACAGTGCTGCTGCTGTGCCAACAATAACATGAAAAGCCAGGCCATGCTTTCTCTCCCACTCCTCCGCCACAGCTTCACAGCTCCTGGAATGCTGATATTTCTTCTATTAAACTGGTAAATTTTTCCTATTACCCTAGAGGAAACTTGATTTCCAAGTTGTGAAGCCACCTAAATCTTCTGTGTTTTAGAAGAATCTCCATGAAGGCTATCCACTGAATATGGATATAGTCTATTTGTTTTAAATTCCTATTGCCTGTTTCACTAAGAAGTGCTGCAAAGACAATAAAGTTTCTTAATCAGTGATGAGATACTCATCATTACTGACTGCCATCAATAGAATTTGCTTTCAGAAATGCATTTCCATTTTGAAGAGCCCCCTCAACAGATCAGCTCCATGGAGCTTATCAATGCAGTAGAATAAATGAGGCTCTTAAGAAATGCTGTTAGCTTCTCTCCATCACCACTCTTTTACAAGGAGTGTATACTGAGTCATAGACAAACTCTGTGACCTGAATGAAGACAGGATTCAATTTATGTGTCATTTGCACCATTGTTACTGCTTTCTTATTTGCTTGAATGTATACTGCTGCTCCTTTATGATTTTCACTTCACTTTTAGAGCTTAACCATGGGAGCGGGCAAGGCGAACAGATACAGCGCCGGATGCTTTTAGATTGTATGGGCTGGTCTACCAGCTAACTGGAGTAGCTCAGTACATTTGCTACAGTTGCACTTAAGTACCAGAGCTGCTTATCTGGACTGTATCTCCCTAATCCTTTCGCCATTCTTATTACTACTCATTAACTATAAGAATATTCTGTTTATTAAGAAAACTATCAACTTTTGCAAATTATTAATTACTCTCCCAGTCCCTTTATGTTCATAAATATTAACAGAAGCAAACACTTTATAAGAAACATCTCCAAAACAGTAAAACAAAGCACTGGAGGATCTGCAGACAGACTGTTTTTATTCTGAACTTAATGAGAATTCAGTAATTAGAATCATAGAATCATAGAATACTTAGGGTTGGAAAGGACTTTAAGATCATCAAGTTCCAACCACCCTGCCATGGGCAGGGACACCTCACACTAAACCATATCACCCAAGGCCTCGTCCAACCTGGTCTTGAACACTGCCAGGGATGGAGCATTTGCAGCCTCCCTGGGAAACCCATTCCAGTGCCTCACCACCCTAACACAGGAAAGAATTTCTTCCTTATATCCAATCTAAACTTCCCCTGTTTAAGTTTTAACCCGTTACCCCTTGTCCTGCCACTACAGTCTCTAATGAAGAGTCCCTCCCCAGCATCCCTACAGGCCCCCTTCAGATACTGGAAGGCTGCTATGAGGTCTCCATGCAGCCTTTTCTTCTCCAGGCTGAACAGCCCCAACTTTCTCAGCCTGTCTTCATACGGGAGGTGCTCCAGTCCCCTGATCATCCTCGTGGCCCTTCTCTGGACTTGTTCCAACAGTTCCATGTCCTTTTTATGTTGAGGACACCAGAACTGCACACAATACTCCAGGTGAGGTCTCACAAGAGCAGAGGGGCAGGATCACCTCCTTCAACCTGCTGGTAACTCTCCTTTTGATGCAGCCCAGGATATGGTTGGCTTTCTGGGCTATGAGCACACACTGAAGCCGGCTCATGTTCATTTCCTCATCAACCAACACCCCCAAGTCTTTCTCTGCAGGGCTGCTCTGAATCTCTTCTCTGCCCAACCTGTAACTGTGCCTGGGTCCCAGGTGTAGGACCTTGCACTTGGCATGGTTAAACTCCATAAAGTTGGCATCAGCCCACCTCACAAGTGTGTCAAGGTCCCTCTGGATGGCATTCCTTCCATCCAGCATGTCAACCAAACCACACAGCTTGGTGTCATTGGCAAACTTGCTGAGGGCGCACTCAATCCCACTGTCCATGTCACTGACAAAGATGTTGAACAAGACCGGTCCCAACACCGATCCCTGGAGGACACCACTCGTTACTGGTCTGCAGCTGGACATTGAGCCATTGACCACAACTCTTTGTGAGCGGCCATCCAGCCAGTTCTATATCCACCAAGTGGTCCATCCATCAAATTGGTGTCTCTCCAATTCAGAGACAAGGATGTCGTGTGGGACAGTGTCGAACGCTTTACACAAGTCCAGGTAGATGATATCAACTGCTCTACCCCTGTCCATCAGTTCTGTAGCCCCATCATAGAGGGCCACCAAATTGGTCAGGCAGGATTTCCCCTTAGTGAAGCCATGCTGGCTGTCACCAAGCACCTTGTTGATTTTCATGTGCATTTCTTTACAGTTACCATTCTGGCAATGCAGAAATCATTATCATATCAAATGTCTGTCCTGTAGTGAACTCAGGTTTCCTTCAGTGTGCTGCAATAAACTAGCATCATTAGACAATGCTAAATGTCCATCTGCCCAAATTTGGATAGCAGTATTTTTCTCCTCTCTCCTTTTTTAAACTGTCTAATCCTGGGGACTGGGGAGCAGAAAGAGATTTCTGGGAAATGAGATTTGACAATGCCAGCAGAATGAACTGCAATGACTGCAGAATAAAGAAGCCAAGTAGAATCACCAGGGAAAGATGGCACTGTACATCCTTTCTTCTGAATTCAGAACATGCCTGTGTGTGCCTAATTATGTCTGTCCACAAAGGGAAGATGGTGCATCTATTCAGCTTGGAATATCATCTCTGTAACTTGGTAGGACTTAAAAAGGGCAACTAATGAGTATCTAGAGAAAGAAACTTGCCTGATGTTCCTACAGAGCCAACTCATCTGAAATTACTGTCAAAACCTGATTATTTCCACAGGCTTCAGATGATGAATGATTTATTTTAGGTGTGTTAGCAGAGATAATGGAATACAGTACAGCCTGTTTTGGTTTATTTGTTTTGGTTGTTTGTTTGCTTTTTTTATTATTTAAAGACAACCAGAATGACCTATAAATGCTGTCTAAACAAGCCAAGTATGTGTGCTTGTGAGAAGCTCCTGGCCTTACAAATACCCACCCCCCTCTCTCTTCCCTTCTCTTTATTGCTTTTATTATAATCATGCCTGAGTCACCCAGAATAAGGCCCTACTTACATTTCCAGAGGTGCCTACATTACATTGGTGAATCATTCCATCCTATTGTATAATATCTAGGGAAGGACTGTTATTCCATTGTTAACTGTGCATGCTCACAGAGATGAATTTACATCTTATTTGGTTCACGGCAGACAAGCTAAAAAAGCACACAAGTCATAGCTAAGATTTCCTGTTGAGGCTAATCAAAAGAGGCAACTGAAATGTTCTTGAAAGCTGATGCCATTTCATTCCTGTTATGTATGTTATTCATTTCCAATATTCATGATTCATTCTGAACATGGGAATTAACGGGAGAGGAAAATCCAGACATTTTTCAAGCAACAAAACCATCAAATCACATACAATGTATCATTCAAGGTGATAAAAACTATGTTGTTTAAAATATTTTTCAAGGACTTGAGGCATTCAGATTTCAGGCATGTGAGGAACCCCAGTAGGAGGGAAATAATGGGGTTAAACTGCTTAAAGTATCATCGTGCTGCTGTAGAAGTTAATTACATTAGAAGATCACTAGGAGAGGGAACATTGCAAACTGCCTGCTATTCCCACATGTGGATCTACTGAAATGACAGCCCCATTACCTACTTCTGAATGTGAGACTATGTAGCTTGCACACTAGATGCAAACAAAAATTTAATAGCAGTGTTACAGAAATCACACATAAACAGAGCGAAGATAGGACTGCATCATTTACAGCACTTTTAAGAAGAAAAATAATTTTCTGAAAATACAGATAAAATTAAATATATGTCAATAACTGAGTATAATAACTATGTGAGACAAGGTTTCTGGGTACAGTAGTAAGTTTTATAAGAACAAATGGCCAGAAATCATAGAAAAGCTTATAGTAACAGAACCCTTCCAGTGTGTTACTGATCCTCAAGTCATCATGGCTAAAATGTGTGTCACTAAGAAATTTTGCTGTATTTTATGTTCCCACTCTCCATCATATTTGCTTGGTATGCGAACAATGCAAATTCTTGTAACACCAGCGCCAAGAGCTCAAATCCTTTAGAGAGGCAACAAGCTAAGAAACCTGTTGCTGAAGACCTTTGACACAGCAATTCAGTTGCTTTTCACTGCAACCATCCATTCAAGCTAGTGTTCAAACACGATACAGACGATGCAGCAGAGAGTGGCTTATCTCACAGTGGCCTCACTGTATGGATTAATGCAGCCCTCTGATTCCAACTGGTTGCAGCGGTGAAGAACTCTTCCACCAAACTGTCAGCAAAGAGGGCAAAATAAAAATGAATAAACTTATTTTAATAAATATATAAACTTCCCCTCTCTGAGTAGAAAGTGCTGCATAATCTTGAATTTAATTGAACTATTTATACATAATATTTTTGAATCTTCAACCCATCTGTCTTAAGAATGTTAACAATACACTTTTGGGAAAACATGCTAGGGTCAGGCTGAATTATGCATTATATACTATGATGGCCTCCAGCTCAATATAAATATAATCCCCACCAGGTTTAAAGCCAGTGCAGTGTGTTGTCTCAGGTGTCTCAGGAAAAAAGAAGAAAATAAAAGAACAACCCAAAACACCAAACTCACAAGCTTTTACCAGGGTTTTCCCTGGGAAGCTGCTAAGATTGTTTTGACGTCTTCATGCTTCTTGAATAATTACCAAAGAAGAAGTAATCATTCGAATCTTTTAAGAATGCTGCAGAGTGAGTTTCATTTTTCCTTGTTGCAAATGCTATGAAACTTCCTCCTGAAGGCCTTTTCTCCAGATCTGGTTTCAAAACTTGAAAAGATTTGTCACTCAGAAACAAACATGTGGCCAGTCCATGCAGGATATCTGTGTACTATGCACAAGGAAATCCAGATGCCCACTCACTTTGTTCAACCACATTCAGATGTCTGGAGCCTAAGCTAACTGGCCAGTGAAGCAGTCTGTTGCTCTCAGTGAATCCTGGATTAGACCCTAAGTGAGAGAAAATGGTGATGTGCCAAAAGCCACCTATTACTTGAGAAAAATAATGAACTCTGATTAACTGTACAGATGTGCATAATCAAAGTTCTGCCCTCACAGATATTTCTAATTAATGAAATAGAACTTTCTGGACTGAAGAACACCACGCTCTCTCTCTCTTCCATGTTTCCACATCTTAAATGTAGTTTTTCGCTTTCAACAGAATACCTTTACCACAGTTAAAAGGGGAGTGAGTAGGAATGGTCACAGAACTGAGGGCAGAAGGACATACAGGTGAATCAAGGCAACCAAATCTGGATGACAAAATACAACTTAGACGCTACTGTGACATGGAAAAAAGAAAATAAAAGAAAACCAGATTAGAGACAGACAAGTATAATACAGAGATGAGTTAAAACAAAATAAATGAAAAAAATGAATGGCCATAAAAATTAACATGACTAGAAAGGAGATAGAGACATGAACAGCAAAGGCAAAAAAGACACACAAGAAATGACACATGCAACATGAATGTAAATAAAGACTATTTTTGTTTTACAAAAGATGTCTTGCAATTCAGAAGTACCTTTTCATTGGGAGAAGACTGCCAACGCTAATAGCTTCCGTCATGTAGGAAAAGATAGAGTCAACAAGTTATTCCTTGGTATCAATGTGCCTGGACATACAGGCACCGGACACAGTACACCTACCCAAAGAAAAACAATTTCTCTTGCGAATTCAAATACTAAAACCAGTTAGGATTGCTAGACTCAAGCACGGTATTCTGCTGTTCCATTTGTCTGAGGTCATGAACTCCCCACCTTGTGGATTTGAAGAGAATAAAAGTATGGAGAAAAAAAGATCAACTTTCCCCCATGAAAGCTGCTATTATAATGCAAATTTGCTGCCACGCAGTTGCCCCTGCCAAGGGACAAGGACATTTGCTTTTACTTTCACAATGTGGTGGTGACATGAGTTAATTATACAGTTCCTGTTAATTGCAGAGCATGCTGCATGAACACGAATATTTGCTACTATACTGGCAGAAAAAAAAAAAATCAAAAAAACCCAAAACACCCCCAAAAACTGCCCTCCCAAACAAAACAAAAAAAAACAACCCAGCATTTCCATTTAAAGAAAACATGGGAGAAATCCTTTCCTGGGACCTTAGAGCCCTTAACCGTCAGGGACTAACTACTGTACTTTTTTTTATGATCACCACAGTGTCCTAATGCTAAAAGCAGACTCCAGGTATTAATATGTACAGGTGGAAGGGAGCAACTGGGCAAGTAAAAGTGAAGCATGAAGGATGAGCAATGACATACTGAGTACAGACATTAGTATTTGGATTTTCAGAGCTGTGGATGTGTAAAATTAGGTTGTTGTTTGGTTCTTCATCAACTTGTCTTACAACACTTTCAATCTCACTTCTAAAATCGGGCTGCTTGCCGCTTGATTTGAAATGCTGTTGTTACACAACTCCCCTGAAGATTTTAAAGTTTCGATGACACCAAGCTGTGTGGTTCGGTTGATACCCTGGAGGGAAGGAATGCCATCCAGAGGGACCTTGACACGCTTGTGAGGTGGGCTGATGCCAACCTCATGAAGTTCAACCATGCCAAGTGTAAGGTCCTACACCTGGGTCGGAGCAATCCCAGGCACAGCTACAGGTTGGGCAGAGAAGAGATTCAGAGCAGCCCTGTGGAGAAGGACTTGGGGGTGTTGGTCGATGGGAAAATGAATGTGAACCGGCTTCAGTGTGCGCTAACAGCCCAGAAAGCCAACTGTATGCTGGGCTGCGTCAAAAGGAGAATTACCAGCAGGTCGAAGGAGGTGATCCTGCCCCTCTGCTCTTGTGAGACTTCACTTGGAGTATTGTGTGCAGTTCTGGTGTCCTCAACATAAAAAAGACATGGAACTGTTGAAAAAAGTCTAGAGGAGGGCCCGAGGATGATCAGGGGACTGGAGCACCTCCCGTATGAAGATAGGCTGAGAAAGTTGGGGCCGTTCAGCCTGGAGAAGAGAAGGCTGCATGGAGACCTTATAGCAGCCTTCAAGTATCTGAAGGGGGCCTGTAGGGATGCTGGGGAGGGACTCTTCATTAGGGACTGTAGTCTGTATTCTTCCCATGCCACCTGTCCTTGCTTCCACTTATTATAAGCCTGTTTTTTCATTTGAATTTTCCTCAGTAGCTCCTTATCCGTCCAAGGAGGTCTCCTGGCCCTCCTGCTGCACTTCCTTCTGGTTGGGATGCAATACTCCTGAGCTTGCAGCAGGTGATCCTTGAATATCAACCAACAGTCTTGGGCCCCTCTGCCCTCTAGGGCTGTATCCCATGGCACCTTCCGAAGCAGGTTCCTGAAGAGGCCAGAGTCTGCTCTTTTGAAGTCCAGGGCAGTGAGCTTGCTGCATACTCTTCTCACTGTCCTGAGGATCTCAAATTCGAGCATCTCATGATTGCTGCATCCAAGGCTGCCCTGGATCGTCACATTTCCAACGAGCCCTTCCCTGTTGGTGAGCACGAGGTCCAGCACGGCACCTCTCCTTGTCAGCTCCTCTATTACTTGCAGAAGGAAGTTGTCTTCTACACAATCGAGGAACCTCCTGGATTGCTTGTGCCGGGCCATACCGTCCTTCCAACAGATGTCAGGGTGGTTGAAGTCACCCATGAGAAAAAGGGCCTGCGAGCGTGAGGCTTTTCCTATCTGTCTATGGAGTGCTTCATCCGTAGGTTCTCCTTGATCAGGCGGTCTGTAACAGATGCCCACAGTAATGTCTCCCATAGCTATATTCCCTTTAACCCTGACCCACAAACTCTCTGTTAATTGCTCACCTGTCCCCAGACAGAGTTCCATACTCTCCAGCCTATCCCTAACATAAAGAGCAACTCCCCCTCCCCGCCTGCCAGGCCTGTCTTTCCTAAAGAGCCTGTAACCTTCCATACCAACACTAAATCAATAATAATGTATTTCATTGCAAAACTGTACTCATACACTGCAACCAAATTACCTTATTTCCACTCTGTACCTCCAAGTGCCCAAACAAATCCATATTTTAAAATTATTCTTAACATCAACTATGTTAGAGATCATTCATGTAACTGAACTGATGCAGCTTTATCCCGTTTGGACAGGCACTATTTGTGAAGTCGAACCTGCCTCTTAACTGTTGCTTATTCTGAGGCATTACACAGATTTATGGGGTTTAGTCTTTCAAAGCTGTATTAAAACAAAAGCCAATTACTAAACCTTATTATCTGGAGTCATTTAAGACAATTAATGGCTTTTGTTCTAAGTGCCAGATCAGCAAAGTTCTCTCAATGGAACAGGGGAAGTTTTGCCCTCTTCTTTCATGCAACACTCAAGGAGGTAAGAGCTCCATTAAATCTTCTTGATTTTGGTTCATTAGCTGTCTAAAGAATATCCTAAACTAAAAGTTTGCCACAGTGATTAATTCCAGTGCCTCAGATAACAAAGATGAATCTACTCTTGAGAGATAAATCATGCAGAGTTTTCACCGCCAGCTACTGGCATTCCACAAAAGAGAAAACATCCCATTGATTCCCATTATCCAGGAACCTCTCTCGGAGGAGCTATTCCCATGCTAAGACAAAAAGAGGCACATGAACAAAGCATCCTCAGCTGCCCTGCAGCCTCCTTTTGTTCCATGCAGGATTTGATATTTGCACTAAACCTACAGATAAGAGAAGTGTCACATCTTCCATCCTTGCTTGTGTTTTGCATTCATAGGCATACAAAGACAAGTATCATCATGGTTTGCGCATCCAAAAAAATCGTGTCAGCAATGAAAAAAGTTCAGAAAATATCGCTGAAATTTGCATCTTGACTAATTTTTTTCTATTTTTCAGATAGATTTCTTTTTCTTTTAAATTCTGAAGAAATATTCCATTCTGGACTTTTTTATTCTAACCTTGATAGCCTCATTCTATATAGCACATCTATTTTGAGAGTCTCTAAGATCATGATCTCTTTGCATGCAAGAAATTTGCAAGGTGCTTCTTGGAATAGAGGTGACTGGAAAACATTTTCTTAATTAGAGCCAGCAACCTCATGAAAACTCCCTGGAGGTCTACAATAGTTAGTATCATTATCCCATCATTGAAAACTCATGTGTGCTTCCTACTTACAAAATCAATAGGGTATTTATGCTATTTTTCCTCTATAAGAAATTTCTACTTATAATAAATTTCTATATGAGGCAGGGATTTTTTTCCCCAGTAATTGATGGTCTGAGTAATGCAGCACAAAAAGAAGGGAAAAATAATTTTCCATTACGTGTGATTGATTATTCTTCTGTATCTAATAATCAGCTTTCCCTTTTTAAGCCTTCTTAAAGCTGACACACAGAGTAATCGTACCAAATGGACAAGAAGACAAGTTAAGTAGAAAACTTTTACTTCTCTGCCTCCATTTTGGGTATTTCGAAGAAAGCATAGGAGCAGGTTTGACAAGTGCTGTATAATTTCCATTGCCTATCAGTCTCTTAGGACACCCAAAAGTTATTAAAATGGAAAAGGCTCTGTAGTAACTCTAGAGAGAGCTGCAATCTGCATTCAGGACCTGACTGATGAGGAGATAAACTTTTGGGGGCGAATTCTGCATAATAAAGATTTTCAGTAGAGTGAGCTCTAGAGAATGTCTAACCAAACGCATGGCAAATGGCACAGCAAAGGCTGAAGTCAGACTTTTAAAACATGGGCTGGTCCTCCTCTCCCTAGAGGCAGTGAGTCTCTCTCCAGTGCAATTTCCTCCAAAGGTCTCATGTATCTGTTAGACAAAACTGGACTGTCCATAGTTCTAAAGCTTGTATTGTTTCACAAAAAGACAAATACAATGCCACTTAAGGGTACCTCATTAACTATAATGTTATTTAATTTACCCTTTGATGAAATCCCAGGAGAAAAGGCAGTGCAAGACACCCACTATTTTTCTTACTGAGTATTTGGTGATTTTAATTCCAAACACAAGCTGTGGCTGACCTGGCTGAAAACAACTGTGAAACAGCTTTCTGTCCAATAGTGTCTTCTGTAATTTTCCTTTCTTCTGTTTAAAATTACAAGTCTTTTCAGAGGCAGGTCACCTCATGAAGGTAGGAGGGACCACAGAAAGAGTGGGACAGGTCTCGCAGGCAGAAGTTGGTGAGGTTACTGCTGTGCAGAACTGTCACTTGACCTGCCAGAGCAGTCAGGCTGTTCAGAAACACAACACAAATACACTAACCCCAGCACTCCCTGTTACTGTCTTATCTTTTTTCCTCTAAAACCAAACAGCAGGGAGAGAGAAGTGAAAAACACCAAACTAAATCAGCCAAATGAAGCACATCTGATAGACAAGCCTGTATGAGAAATAACACTGTGCAGGACTTAACTATACCTGTGTCTCACCCCTGTTGCTGATCCACTCAGGTACTGTATTGGCTCTCACTTGAAAATTCAAAGCTGTGTTGGGAAGCTCCCACTTTTAGGTCCAGCCTGGAACCTGTGACAATAAATGCCCACTTACCTAAATTCTCCAGCTGGACATCCAGGGGCTGTAGAGTGCACCCCACATTTTAGTAAATAACTCCAGGGAAATATTCTATATATCATTCTATATCAAACTATAGCTGGATTCCAGATACCACAATGCAAAAAGCAGCTTAAAAAATACAAAATCTCCTTGTGATTACCAGGCTATGTCTTGGTTTTTGTGAGAAAAATGCTGAGCTAAAGGGAGGACACGCCAGAAGCATGGCCAGGCAGCAGGGCTGCCCTTCCCTTCCACTGCATCATGCAGATGAGGGTCTCAAAACAAACAGGTAATGGCTGAAGATCCTCTTTGCAAGTTTCCCCCTTGATTCTGACTTGAGCTACGGGAATTCTGAGTTCCTCAAAACTCAGGCCACGATGGCTCAAATTGAGCATCTGCAATTAGAAATTGGTTTTGAAAGTTTGGTCAGGCAGGCAGTGAGTCGCTGAGGTGAGACGAACATCAGGAGCCGAGCTTTCCATTCTCCAAAGGCTAGTAAAAGCTGAGCACTGAGCAAACACTGCTGCCTGTATGCATTTCCAAACACGACTGAAAGCTACTTCACCACTGCACCCGGAGACCAGAGAAGGCTGAGCTGCAAAACAGCCTGTCAGAATGCAGGGAATTTCTTGCACCTGCTTGTTCCTCTTCTGTTCACATTACTGCACCTAGCACTAGTAACCACGGCTGTGCTAATCCTCAGATACTGGTGGTTAATTATGTTAATCACTGCATTGGGATTTTTGTCAGCTGTCCTTTAAGTTGGTCTACTCAGATCACCCTGGCAAAAACTGCCTTTGGAGCTAAAACTTGCCATGTTTTCTCTTGATGCAGTAACAAAAGCTTCTGATTTTTTGGGGGGGTGAAACACCAGCTAAAATATTCAACAACTGGGGACCTCACATCTGCTGCCTGGTTTCTCTATGCATATGGTTAGGCACTAATTCCCATCTAATCCTTGAGGAAGAGCAATAGGAAAGTCATCTCCAAAGGTGTAGCACGTGGAACCGATTCCCCTCTGAACACACACATCTGAGTGAGCAACTGCTTCAATGGAAAAATCCAGAAAAAAGCTTTGAGAATGGCAGAATACCAAAATCAATACAGCAATACGTTCAAAGTGGGCTCTGGTACAGAAAGCTCAAAGAGGGAATGCAAAATTATTGTGAGAGGCTACTTAACTTAATGCTTTTCAAAATGCCACTTGGCTCAGAAACAGGGAGATTTGGAACCTGCTAAGTGTGTTTAAGTGCTTGGATTGTGGCATTTAAATGACCAACAAAACCCTTCTTGCTCATTATTCAAAGCACGAAATACCACCAAGAGAAGGGCAGCTGACTTTCTGGCTACAAGTGCCCATTAGAGAGATGCACTTAGGGATATATAATACCACAGCAACATGGAATTTGCAATAGAGCTTGGCTTCTGCTCCTAGCTTTATGGCTGGCTTGCCTGCAAGTCTTACAATGCTGTGTTTTGGGGCCTCGGTTCCATGCCTGTACTTAGCTAAGGGACCTAAGTAACGTTTTGTGTGCAGTAGCAGCAGAGATCTCTGCAGTCACCTACAGCTCCCCTGTTCGTTTCTTCACTTACACATAGCACCTGCCTAAGCATCAGCAAAGTAAATTGTTCTGGCCTTCTCCAAGGATCATTTCTGGTAATGTCATCCTCCAAGCCAAGAAGGCTTTACAGAAAACAGCCGATTATTTTCAAAGGAAGGTATTTCATCTGATCTGAGTACAGCCTGAGTACAGCCTGTCCCAGGACAAAATGGTAGTTTACACTATGGTGGTCCATGAAGTAGACTCACCTGCTCTTATTATGTAACAGGTTTTGAAGATGAAGTAGAGCATGAGAAGGTATGTAAAGGTGATTAGAACTAAAAATTAACAGTTTTTCAGGCTTAAAACCCCCCTACAGCAGGAAAAGTGAAGACTCACATATTTTAGTTATCTAATAACTAAAATAATATAATACTGTATTGGGCTTGGGTCTCCCTGTATTTTGTTACCATCTCCCTATTTTCTTTGCTACTTTTAAAGAAGAAAAAAAGCTCCCCAAAGGAGTTTCTCTGAGCTCTCCTAGCACTATTAGGGAATGGTCTCTTGAAGACCTCTTTTTCATATTTGATTAATATTTCACATGGTGAAGAGCTGCCACTCAGCAGAAAGATCCAAAACTTTGAAAATAGGAAACATCATCAGCAAGGGGAATTAAGGAAAACCATCTGGGCTTATTAAAGCATTGCTGCCTGAACAAAAGAGCACAATGTCCTAATATGTGTGACAGCTCACCATCAAAGCCAAGCCATCAGAAGCCAAAGGCAGGAGATGCCAATAGGTCTGTGAACTTGAAATGGTATCAAGAGACATTACCACTTTGTAGCTGCACTAGAAAATGTCTTTAGCTGACATGCAGTGGGGCAAGATTTGTTTATTTCTGCATGAATGCATCAACAAAGAAATATTAAATTAACCGTTTCCAGAAAGACTCCCATTTTCTCAGTAAAACATAACACTTTTTTTTCCCATTAATGAGTCCTTTGCCCTGAAGATACTCAATTTTTAGATTAAATATATAAATCCAGCGATTTTTAACATGAGACTTATGAATATGGCTTTGTGGGCAAAATGCACCTCTTGAATTGGAAATGTTCTAATAGGTTTTAGGCTTCTCCAAAATGATGGTTTCCTTTTGCTATGAAGTGAGACTCCTGAGGAAACCACTCCAGGTCTGTTGCTCACGAAGTACATGCGTAATTTGGATAATTAACTGAATGCCACAGGGTCATTATCTTTTCCCTAAAGCTGTATTCTCTTTTTTTTTTTCCTGTAAGAGTTTTCCCAAGTTAATTTAATATTGTCAGTTTTCCCAAGTTAATTTCACACTGCCAACTAGGTAAATCCTTCAGAGATCAGTTCGTCTCACACCAGAGCTGGGCAGACAGTTCGCAGTGGTTTTTCCTGCAGTTTTAAGTATGTTGCTCTTACTGATTTTCAAAAACAAGGAGACATTTTTAATCCTATGCCTGATTGCTCCTTGTGAGGTAAAGCAAAAAAGGAAGGCAAGAGGGCATTGTTCAGAATAACAAAGCTCTTTTTGCCCCATCTGCCAGTCCCACTGCTGTCGATGCTGTTCAGCTGTGAGAAAACGCTGACTGCATGGACGTATGTCAGGACAGCTGAAGTGCCACAAAACGCTGCAGACGTTTTCCCGTACTGGAGGTTCGGGAAATGCAGGTGAATGCTATAGAAGAAGATAAGCATCACTGAGGCAAAATTACAAGCAAACACGTAGCACAGATATTCAAATGAATAATTAAAGCTGAGTTACAGCGTGTGCCTGGGTGTTTGAAAACAAGCCCCTGAGGAGTGGGTAAGGAGAGGCCTCTTCACTGAAGTGGCCCAGGATGTTCTCAGGGGCTGGAGAACCTCCCCGCCATGCAGAGCACACTGATACCAAGCAGCTCAGCTTGCCTTCTGATGGGCTGCAAAGGGAAAACAGAATTCATATCCTGTGGTTTCATGCTTATTTCATATAGAAGTAAGCAATTTCTGCCAAATTCTTACCAATAAAATAAAATAAGCAACAAAAAGAAAAATCAAGAAATAAAATGAAACAAGCCTGCAATTCTCTATCAACAGCCACTAACTGTGTAATCTTCTTTCTGTGTAGACCACTGCTGCTTTCTCTGTTTTGCTCTGAGCAGAGAGAAATTTTTTCACCACAGGTATACTCCCTTTCTTTGAAATGTTTACCACCAGGAGCACTCCACAGAACTGACAGGGAAAGCACAGGGGCTCTGCTAGCAGATGGGTTCATTAAGATTTTTTTTGCTCAAGGCCAGCATCAGTGGAAACCAAAGTGCTCTCCATACATCAGATTAGCTGAAGTGCTTGCCTGGGTCTAAAGGACTGAATTACTTGTGCTTCCATGTCTTCAGGGCACACCTGCAGTTTGTAAGTTCATTTGCCTACCACACCAGCTTCCAACTCACAAGGACGTTTTTGTTTTCCCTTACGCTGCAGTAGTTTTAAAGCCTCTTCTTGACTTCTTTTCTGCAATGTGCATCCACTTCCTTGCCTCCATTGCAGCTCCTTCCCCTTTGACTTTTACATTATTCATTCTGGCTGTCATCTAGCTCAACTCAGTTTCAGTTTGCAATGTCATCTGAAAACAGAATAGATCTGTTGTCCTATCCTGTCCTGTCCTTTCCCATCTGCATGCATCAAGAATAACCTCAGAAAGGAGAAAGAACTGGACTTGCGAAACATCTGTCCATGTCTTTTCTGCCAGGAACAGACAACAGTACCCATTTCTGAAGAGTTCAGCAGAAGTTGCCACTTTTCCTTACACAATCTAATCATATGGTGAACAACAGTGGACTGAATGTGTAATGAATGCTGATGGGCAAAATCTCTGACCAAAGTCCCCACTGCCACAGAACATTTTTATATGTTTATTTTCTCATTAAACTGTTTTGCAAAGCTTTCCCTAAAATCAGATTTCCCTGCAGTTCAGCTGAAAAGGCAAGGAAAGAATTCCAAGAAAGTGGTTGATGAACAAACAGATTTGAAGGAGAAGGGGGAATGATCAGGAAATACAGCCAGTTATTTAGAATAGAAAGCTCCTTTAACCTTGAAGGAAAATAACCCTGCTAAAGAAAAGGAAGTGGCACCACTGCTGTGGCTCTGTTGCAAGAATAAAATCTATGATTTCTGTACCACCTGGTGTGGTGAAGGCACAGAGGCTCGTGGAGGGCTGCCCTTCTGTGAGGATAACCCGATGAGGTGGCCACAGCCACCCCTTCCACTTTGGGGCAGCACTGCCTCTGTATGGCTGAGCCCTTCTTTGAAAGGGAGCCCCAAGAAGCTGAAATCAGTAATTGCCACACACTGTGTGCCAAGGCAGGCAAGAGGCAATGCAGGCCATCTCTGGACAAGGTCATTTAACAGGGTGATGCTGCCCAGGTGACACATCCGGCATGAGGAGCAGTGTAAGGAGACCCTGCTTCCTACTGACAGGTTATTGTGCCCTTGTCTCCAAATCCCATGGATACAGAAATACAGAATCACAGAGTCATTAGGGTTGGAAGGGACCTCTGGAGATCATCTAGCCCAACCCCTCTGACAAGGCAGGGCCACCTAGAGCAGGTTACACAGGTTACCTTCTGTTTACCTTCACTTCTCTTGTATTGTTTAAAAGGCACGTACCTTATTTTTGCCTCCTCTTCCTAGATTTTTCAGAAGTGTGTTAAACTCTTAGGCCTTTTTCTACCCTATCCTGATAGATTCAGCTCCTCTGGTGCACTCCCAGGAACTGGACAGCCATGGCACGCCTTCCCTTTGAATGAACTAAGGAAGAGGTTAAAACCAGCTGAGTGCCAAAGGGCTCAAGGTCTAACTCTGCTCCCTTATCATATACCACACTGTATCTTGACCCAGGCACAGTGCCTTCTGGGGGCACAGGGCTGCAGGTATCAGAACTCACCACTCAGGGCAAACACAACAGCATGGCAAGAGTTCATGTCATCAACAACGTGTACTGCACTTTAAGTGACTTCATTTCTGACTCACAACTCAAAGAGTGAAACAGTACGATTTATTATAATCCACCTTCTAATGCCAAAAGACCTGTTAAAATATATATATATACCTGTTAAAATGTATATTAGAGAACCCAAAATTCACTTCATGTGCCTTTTTTCTTCTTTATTCAACTGTCTTCCCCCTTCCTCCACTTCCACATTCATGTGATGCTAAGCCGCTTTCTAAAGTAGGATAAACTGCAGCTGCTAGAAAGCAGCATAATAATGGTGCTTTTTAATATAAAACTAATAGAGAAATAACTTCTGGATATCTAGCAAAAGGGAATTTATTAATGAAGTCACACACAGAAGCATGTTTCTTGCAAGGAAATCTAGGAATGGCCAGAACACTCCACTTGTTGTTTTGTCGTTGTTTTTTTGGTCACTTCACAATACAACATGAAACACTGATGCAAAACCAGCATGCAGAGTATGTTGCTTATATCTTCAGTGCATGGATCGGTGCTTGTCTATCATGAGACAGAGCTAAAAGCAGGTATAGAAAGAAATTAATAGAACTCAACAGCTCTTGCCAACCAAAATCTCCCAGTGTTTGCCTAATTACTCATTTTGCTGGTAGTAAGCATGTTTATAATCTCTGCAATTTGCCATCATATTTCCATATTTGTTACATTATTATGCACAAGTTAAAAGGAGAAATCCAGGAAAATCTAAACAGGTCTCAGCATCCAAATGTACTGAATGGCATTTGGTAAAGAATTAGTGACATGACTGTAATCTCTTCCAAATGGCCTTTTCCAGTTAAGTTTGGGCCTCTTATTCTATTTTCCACCATCCCTCCATGAGATTACTAATTCTTCCAAACCTCAACCTCATTTCTGTCTTCAGGCCATCACAATCATAAAAGCTCTGCAACCACAACATGGAAGATGCCAAAACTGATGTCCAAAAGAAAGCCTCTATAACTCAAAGCAAAATAAACCAGAGTAAGTGACACTACTGCTTCAGAAAGGCTTGCATGTATGGAAACTAACTTGTTTTTTCCAACTCTAACAAATGGTCTGAGGAGATCATCCCTTCTAATAAAATTTGCTTTGCACTTCAGTGTCCTTTCCCTGTAGATCTCAAACTGCACTGCTAAGCATTGCTCATCAAATTCGTATTTTAGAAGGAAAAACTTGGATACAGGTAAGCACTAGTAAACAGTGAGTGAGCAGCTGATCTGAGAAGAGAGTGGCAGGGGAAACCCATCTACTACTCACCTTGAAAGCATGGGAAGTTTTGATACTGGCGTTAGCAGGACCAGGATTTCACCCCAGCAATCTGATGCCTCTGCCATTTCCCTGGTAGGGTTAACAAATAACTCCACAAAGTCTCATCCAGGTAAAGCCATTTTGCTAATTTTGCCTCCAGAAGGCTGTCAGCATTATAGCAGTAAGCTATGCAGGGGGTAATTAAGTGGTTACAGCAGACTGCACAGTTCTTGGATGATAGCTTTTCTCTTGCACATTGGTTATGAGTAACAGTTATGTACATTGAAGAGAAGAAAGCATCATCAGGGCCCTATTTCCAGGCAAGAATGATCTTAGAGCACCCAGAAAGACGGATCCGATAGACAAAACCCATCTGTTTCAGAGCTGATTTCATTATTTTGTACATCTGCTCAGTTCATTTCATTTGGCGTTAACACACTCTGCTCCACAAGACTTTTTTACTACTGAAATACTAGTTAAAGAATAATAATTTGCTACTGTTCTCTCTGTATTGCTGCCTTTTCTGGACAGCTGTCATGCTGCAGATGCTGGGAACAAGCCAGCCACCACAGGAACTTTTCCAAAGAACCCCACTGAGATATGAGAACTTGTTGTTCAAAGAAAGTCCTCTCGTGCCACCACAGGGAGACCATTCTTCTGTTCCCTTCAGGGCACCCTTTTTTCCTTACATAATTGTTATGCAACTTTTACATAGATTTTTATGATATGATTCATGTGTGAATGTAAGCACAAGCGCAGGCATGCCTTAGTGGGGGAAGTAACAAAAACAAAATGGCATAGTGCAGTTCCCTTGTTTGGGTATGTTTTGGGGTTGGTTTGGTTTTTTATTTACAGCTTTGATGGTCATTTTCACATTGGCATCATTTTCATCATCTAGCTGCTTGACATTGTCCTGCCTAGTGGTGACAAGGCTCTCTTTTATTGACTTTATTATTGATAAAGTAATGCTCTAATAAAAAGGGGACTGCTTAACTCCCCTTCTTATCCTCAGGGGATGAAACCTTCATCCTCTTCAACTCTGACACTTGCTGCTGGTTAAGGACGGTTGGCTAGAAATGAACCCAGGTATCCTGTAACTTTCTGTACCTTTCCTCTACCTATTCATGTACCTTCTCTGTAACATATTAGGAAGCACCATACACTGATTACTGTGTTGTAGGCTAATAAGAATCTACAGGTAATTCACAACAATTCAAAAAAAGCTCCCTGCTTCACTACATGCCCTGGAGCCTCATACCTGATAATACCTAGAGCCTTGCTGATCCACTTCCCTCTAAAAGCAATAGAGAATATGAAGCCAAAGGTGCATGTTAAAGAGTGCTTCAGGCCTTTCTGCTGGAAAGACAGGAACTTCCCTCTTCCCCAGTGCAATCTGGATAGCTGTGTAGGCTTCTTGAGGAGATGTCTCAGGGCTCACAGGTCAGCCTAGAAGCTTTGCTTTGTGATAAAGCTCCTTCTCCACCCTAGTTAGGGCATCAGAAAGGCTTTTGGGGACACCCAAACAGCTGCCTTCTTCATAAGTTTACAGACAGGCTTTTAAGATCACTTGGACATCTTTTACCCAAGCAAAGAAACGAGGAAAAGTGGTCCTCTTGCATGTGATCTTTAATGGGCATGGAGGAGATAGATGTCTTTATTCATAGCATGGAAGGCTTGAAATGTGTTTGCTTATGTATTTCTCTTATTTATGTAGCACATGCTGAAGAAGAATGTATCAAGATACCTGTGCAAAAAAGATTAGAAAGCCAATCTATTTTACTGAGATCAGCAACTGTTCATGTAACCACATCTGATAGGTTTATCTCCCAGTATTTTCCTCTAATCTTCCCCTTGCTGCAAGCTAGAATCTTCCTGTCATTCTCTATGTGGGATGTTAGTGCTACAAGTAGATTGGAGACATATATTTCATTTCCCCAGCCTGTTTTTCACTTTTGGAACTTAATTTCATGTCTTCTTGCATCTTACTGGAAAACAGCATAAATGCCCTCGCACCTTCTTCAGAAGAGATGCTTGAGAACACAGTGATGCTTCTCCAGGCTGATCAGAGCTTCTGGTTTTGGTAAAGCCTCTTTTACTTTACAGAAATTTCCTCCTACTGAGAATGGCCTGGTTTTCAACATGTTTTGTAGAGGGGCTCTGAGAGATACAGATAAAATTATCTGGAGATTTTCTTAACTGAACATATTTGAAGGTTATACCTCTTCTCCTCTTCTAGTTTAAAATAATTGTAGAATCATAGAATAGTTTGGGTTGGAAGGGACCTTTAAAGCTCACCTAGTCCAAACCCCCTGCAATGAGCAGGGACACCTTCCACTAGATCAGGTTGCTCAAAGCCCCATCCAACCTGTCGTTGAACACTTTCAGGAATGGGGCATCTATCTACTCTCTGAGAAACCTGTGCCAGTATTTCGCCACAGAATCATAGAATCATAGAATAGTTAGGGTTGGAAAGGACCTTAAGATCATCTAGTTCCAACCATGGGCAAATGAACATTCATCTAGTCCCTGCCATGGGCAGGGACACCTCACACTAAACCATATCACCCAAGGCTCTTTGCAACCTGGCCTTGAACACCACCAGGGATGGAGCATTCACAACTTCCCTGAGCAGCCCATTCCAGTGCCTCACCACCCTAACAGGAAAGAACTTCTTCCTTATATGAGATCTAAACTTCCCCTGTTTAAGTTTTAACCTGTTACCCTTTGTCCTGTCACTACAGTCCCTAATGAAGTGTCCCTCCCCAGCATCCTTATAGGCCCCCTTCAGATGAGATCTTCACACAGCCTTCTCTTCTCCAGGCTGAACAGCCCCAACTTTCTCAGCCTGTCTTCATACAGGAGGTGCTCCAGCCCCCTGATCATCCTCGTGGCCCTCCTCTGGACTTGTTCCAACAGTTCCATAACCATCCCTCATCATAAAAAATTTCTATGTTATATCTAGTCTAAATTTAGTCTCAGTTTAAAACCATTACCCCATGTCCTATAGCTACAGACCTAAAGTCTATCCCCAAATAATGGCTCTGTTTGTCTGCTGCTGAGAAGTATATTGATTTGGGGTGAGCTGTAGTATGAGCAATAACAGCAACCAAAAAATAAATGAAATGTTACATTAAGACCAATTGTTGGAATTTGAAGGGTCTGATTCCTCATTCAGCGTACTGATATAAGCAGATATTTTTATTCCATGGAAAGAAAAATAAAATGCATGTTTGTTCAATATTTCAAAAGCTTATTCCATTTAGAACTGCATGGCAGTCTAAACTTGGATGAAAACCAAATAGTTAAGCAAATTATCAGCATATTTTGATGATAAAATGTTTCTCAGGAGGACAGTAAGAAACAAACATAGATCAAGATTTTTGAAAATACCTTATAATTTTAAAGGTTTAAATTAAGGCACTTTAAAAACTTCTAATTGAGGAACAAAGCGTATCTTCTATAGGATCCTTTGGAAGACCTTAGATAAAGTGTCCAATAAAATGGGATATAAAAAATATCACTGAGAGCTTGTTTAGAACAAAAGCAGGGGTTTTGGCCATGGCAGAATGTTTGCTGTCAGAAAAGGAAAAGCCAAAACCCAACTATTGTCACACAACCTCTCTAACAACAATAAAATCCTTCAGTATAAATTCAGCATAGATCTGGACAAACCTGATGCTGCAGAAGATGGGGAGAACATCTAAATGTTTCATCAAGGTTTATTATAGAGCACCCTGAACAACTGCTTACTGCTGCAAAACCCCATGAGGTGAGGTAGGGCAATGCTGTGTTAAGATGCTCATTTTCATCCAAGACAGCTGCAAAACCCTATTAAACAGCTTGACAGACTAATTAGCTGAAGTACAGTGCTGAAGAACAGTATTTCTTTGGTATTATTCCACTAGCTCACTTGAAACTCTCTCTGCTGCACAGTGTAGACACATTCGTCATCTGAAAAACTTACCACCATTTATTAAGTGATGATCCCCTCATGACTCAGTTTGTCCCTCAACCTTTATATTAAATTCTCATCTTCAGATTTTTGGAGCTAAATATTCTGCTGCATGTCGAATGCCATAAATAGCAGCTGAATCTAATGAGGCCTGTATCCAAAATCATAAAAGAACTCACATAAAATGTCACTTCCATATTTATTTGAAATGTTAAAAACTCTCAGTCTTCTCAGGCATAATTAAAACTTGTGTTCTGCATGAACACAAGTATTATGATTTCCCCCTCTAGGAAATAATGATCTATTATTTAATGGCATTGAGGCATGTTTGTATGACTGGCATCTGACAGATTTCATTAAAGTCGTATTTCTTTGAAAAGTGAGATCCGTAACTCTGTTTAATGTAGGACTCCCTCTGTGCATTTTATTTGTGCAGATAGTGAGCATGCTTGTATTTTCCCTCCTTGCTGACAGTAAATCTGCTTCTGGTATTAAAGAGCAATACATTGAAGCAAGCAGAAATTAGACCAATTTTGTATGTAAATTTAATGTATGCAATACATATTATACAATATATGTGTGTGTGTAAATTATACGGATTTTCTATTTGATGGAGTTAATTAATGTTTACCTTACTGCTGGTTTCACAGAGTTGGCTTAATACCCAAGAAGGTGCTTTGCTGTTCAGACCCCCCACCCTGATCTATACCTTCAAGACTGTACAACTTTCTGTCCTGCAGTGCAACCCCAGCAGCTTGCTCCCGCACAATGCTGGACCAGAACATCAGCCTACAGATGCCCTGGATCTCTGTGCGCACTCACCAGCAGGCTGAGGACCAAACAGTGATGAACTGCGGGTCTTCCCCACTACTACAAGAGAGATTCAAGATGTTGCCCCACTCAAATTTGCATGTCTTGCTTACCAAATGTATTGCAGTCATTAGCTAACCACAATTCTAATTCCTATATTTGAATGCTCTTTCATTTACTACTTCCTTTGGTGACTGTAATTACATTTCAGAGCTTATTGGCTGGGAAAGTCAAATGACATGATACGAAAAGAACAAGATTAAAGCAAGTTTTCAACTCTGTCAAATACACAAGATTGTACTCTGAATTTGCACCACATAAGACTGCCATTCTTTATCCCATAGTTAGCTATACACAGAAATTGTCCTTTCCATTCCATTCCTTTTCCTTACAGCTAATGGTTAAATTATTATGCTTTGAACAGTAGGAAAAGGCCACATCAAGATAAAGTATGGCAGAACCTGAAGTAACTTCTACAAACATAAACCCAGATTTTCAAAAGAGCTTTCTTCCAGTGACCCTAAGGCAAACATTGCTCACAATCTGCAATCTTTTATTGTATTTTATTAGTATTATTCAGAACTACTGCTAGTACTAATATCTATTAATTTTAATAATTATGGTTATTATTTTGATCACAGGAAGTACAGCTATCTACTTGGGATAAAAAGGGCACTTGCATCTTTCAGGGCATTGTCAAGATTTTACATGTGGATGACTGCTTCAATCACTGGATAGCCACATAAATAACAATATATTTAAAAAATAAAAATGAATGTATTTATATGTTAAATAATATAATCCTATATGGAAACTGACAGTAGTAGCTGGTTCTGTGTTTCTCCACCAAGGGAGGAGATAGAGTTTAGTCCCTAAAGGGCTGAGAGAGGAGAATTCGTTTTGGATCAGAGGGAAATAAATGGAAGGAATCTAGAACAGTCATTATATTAACACATGACTTTCAGTACCTACAGGGAAGGCACAGGCAGTTGCTGCGCTCAGTGTCTCCCCTTCTCCCAGTGCCAAGTGTAATTATAGACAGCAGCAACAGATGCTGCCAATAAGCTTAAAAGGAGAAAGGGAAGTGGTAGGAATAGAAATGCAGAATCATACAGAAAAAACAACAGGAGGAACACCTGAAAACACAGTGACTTTCTCTCCCCCAAAGACAGACCTGCGGCAGCAGTGCCTCTCTCTCGCTTCAGTTAAACAGATGGTTGCAAAGGCTCCAACGATACAAAGATCACAGGATATCCCACAAAGCCATAGAAGGAAGGAAACCAGTAGCATTGCTTAATAGTCTGCTTATTTTACAGTCAAGTGGATTGCCAAGCAACTAAGCTATAACAAGTCCCATATTTAGGAGAAGAAATGTTTGTCTTCTGTCTGTGCCTGCTTGCAAATGGCAAGTGGAGGGCATTTCTAAGCCAGATAAGTCGAGTACAGCATGTTCCCAGAGTCCCAAGTCTGTGCTGCTGAGCAGCCGGTGTTAATCACAGCAGCAGTTGACACACACCTTGCAAGAGTCCAAGTTTCTCATCATCCGTGTGACTTACACTCTCTATTGCTCAAAACAACAAAAAAGCCCTAAACCCTGCAGAATCCGAGATTCCCACACTACTTAACATGACCAGATCTCTTTAGGATAACATAAAAGACAACTCCTCATGATAGGAACAGCTTGATTCAGTAGTCAAAGCCTGTGCATTGAAAGCTGTGTGAGATGCTGATACAGTCATACAAGGCACAGACAGAATACTCTCAGGGACCAACAGCTGGAGGCCAAGTAAAATACATCCTAGGGCACCTGAAATGGCTCTATATGCCTCATTCAGACAACTGATCTGAGCTCTGAATGACCTCTTCATGTCTCGCACTCTTCAACTGCATCACTCACCAATAAAAATGGGTTAGTATTGCTATTAGAAAGCAGCTATATAAAAGTACAAATATACACAGTGTGCACATTTGGTAGCATACCTTAAATCAGTGACAAAGACTAAAAACATAATATACCTTCTGAATACAAGTAGATATTGAAGACTCTCACCCAAGAGAATCATCTTGTAAACACAATGCTCAAGCCTGAAGAAAGATGTGATTTGCCCAAACAGAATATGCTGAAGGACAGCACTTCCAAGACTCCATGTTGTCAGGTCCCTATCCCAGAGCATCCCCCTGCTGGAGAAAGACAAGCAGCAAGAAAACAAGCCTATGGGTCATAGGTGACAGTGGGGCTAAATGATGCCAGCCTGGGTCATCAATGCCTGTGACATTTCAGGGATAAATCTAGATTGTCAGCCTCAGCACTACTAGCCCACAGGGGAAGATGTAATGTGATGGACATCTGTTATCTCATTAATGGCTTCTCAGGCAGCCCCTGACTACCTTTATTCAGAAAATACATCTTTTTCCTGTCTCAGCTCTCTAACACCAGTGTTTTCCAGGATTCTGCCTAATGGTTATAGAATAAAATTTAAGGTGTGATGGAAAACTATAATCTAAATGTACAAGTAGTACCTCAACTTAGACTGATATCACATTAATGCCCTGCTGAAATATTAAGGAATGAAAAAGAATTGTTAAAAAATAATTATTTAAAGCTATCAACCAATTTTGAAATGGGTTCTTTTTGTAACTCGCTGATTTACTTCAAATAATAGGATCAAATTAATGACAAAACCACTATTTTCCTTCAATCTGAAATGATACTAAGAATCAAAGTAAGATTCAGGAGTGGAAACATCCACTAGCTGGTTAGTGCTAAAACTTGACTGGAGAATGACTAAAACATCTTTACTTGGCAAATTACTGCATTTAAAGTTGCTGTTTTCAGTTCCAAATTTGCTACATTTCATTGCCTTGACTCAGTTCCTCACTTTATATCCCAACACTAAAGCTGACAACAGAAACCACCAAACCCACAACTGCCAACTAGACTTCTCCCTGAAGGAGGACGTGAAAAGGTAACCTACAGCTTCTTTATTACATACAAGCTATACATAATAAACATTGTATGCACATGTAAAATGTTTATTGCATAAAAGAGGAGCATGTGTTCTTATAGTTTTACCCAGTAACTGACACAAATACAACTAGAGAACACAAAAATGGGGGTATAAATAAGTACAACATAAATTCCGCCATTGCTTTAAGCAAGTGCTGCCCTGCAGGCACAGCAGCTAACTTCTTCCACTCACCACAGGCACTTGCTGCTAAACAACTTTGAAATCTTGCTCGAAGCAGATGGAAATAGTGACTGGAATTGGAAGGAGCATTGCATTTTACAGAGATGTACTGAAGTGAAAGTGCTTCCAGCTGTGAAGCTGTAGCTGAAGAGCCAAATTCTCTTCCTTACCTGTTAAAGATGACCCTTGTCAGTCCACTCAGAGACCGGAGAACCCCAGGGAGCAGAAAACTACCTAACGGCACCTGATGAAAGTCGCCTTTCAAAACTAGGTGCTTAACAAAATAATTCACTGAACAATTTCTGAGATAATGTCATGAATTGTAACTACACAAACCAGAGTGGCCACAGCAAGGTCTGGAGCCCGAAGAACAGCCAGATGTTTGTAGTGGACAAAAGGAGTAACTCTGGTGCTGAGATGCACGGTGCATCGCCCTGAGCCCCATCAGCCAAACCACATGCAGTGCTGGGAGTCAGTCACTAGCAACAAACAAAGTGACAGGTTCAAGATAAAAATATGATAGACTGCACCAAGCCAAATAACTGAAGGTTGTGTCATAGATAACAATAACTATTTTCCCTGGATGTCTGTCCCTTCTACAGGAGGACAGGCTTGTTGCCTTACTTATCTTTCTTACTGTTTCAGGGATTCTGTCAAAAAAAGAGTAAGTCTATTAGCTTCAGAACAGATTTATATCCACTTTCAAAATATTCAGTGCCTGTTAACTGATTCTGGCTACCTATACTTTGGACTCTGCCTTGTTTATGCCAGAGACCTAGCTAAACCCCCTCTGTAACAGATCACGCTCTCTAAACCTGTTCTGTCCATCACAGTCTGAGAAATGGCTTTTTTTTAGACTTACTGAATTGATTCAGTGCACCTTTTTATGCTCAGGCAACCCGTCAGGCATGCTGTACGGTCTGTAATGGAAAGAAGAGCATGGTGCTTTTTACAGCTGAAGACTGTAAAGACTAAGCTTCCAGGGAGAACCTGGAACACTGACTGTTGGAGGTGATCATACAGCGCATGAAACTGTGGTATGTTCAGCCATCTTCTCCACTGTCACCTTTAGAGTTCTCAGAAACAGGGAGGAAAATCAGTATCTCTTCCAGTAAATTCCTGAAAATACGAGATTTTTCAGGATAAAGGGAAAACGATCCAGCAGGAAAATCTCTGTGGGGCCATACTGGTGGTGCTGAATGGGTGACTAGGCCTCACTCAGAAATTCAAGTTCTGAACAAAAGTGCCTGCAGAGCAGCTGGAAGCTGCAGGAGATCTCAGCAATAAGCAGAGACTTTCAGTTATTTTGTCTGCACTACAAGATGCTAGATTTAAAACAAGCAATGGATTGAAGGGGATCTGAAAGTAAATGCAGCTGGAAAGAGGGGAGCCATCACTGAGGCAGGCATACATGCATTTGCCGTTCCCACTTGTTCATTAGAGAAAGAGAAAAATTAAATGGAAATGCCTCATTTTCACAGGAGCTGAAAATAACACGGCAGCCCATAGGAAAGCACAGCTGGTACTGAGGCTTATTGCTGCCATCAAGGCTGAATGGCTAGCAGGATTAGGAGCAAGGCAGGCTCAAACAAAACAACACCAGGCAGTTTCTCCTCTCCCTGGCTCCCACCCCACCCCGGTTCTGCTCCTTCCTAACTACACTATTAAGTCACACCCCACCATTAAATCTGCCTCAAATGGCAGGCTGCACCAATCTGTGTACAAGACTACAGCTTGGGCTCCTGCCCGTTCTGTTACAGCACAGATTGTTTCCCGTATTGAAGAGGGAACCATCTGGGAGAAAGTGCAAATGCTCGGCTACTTAATTGGTGCTGTCAGTAAAACAGGCTACAGTCAGGATTGACAGACCTAGCGAAAACCACAAAAACTGCCACTGGAAATGAGGGTAGGCAACAGAAGCCTGCCTCCACTCCAGAATCTGAACAGATTTGGAAACAAAGTAGGATTTGTGTCAGCCGCCTCAACCCTGGGTCACCACCCCAGCCCAAGAGACACTGCCCTATTCTGCCACCCCAAGCAGGAGCAGGGGGACTGGCTCCACAGGCATGATAAACTCTTGTTCACATAGCAGTGAAGGACTGTGTGATAACATTTACTGTGGCAAATCATCTACTATCCACCTTCTCATCTAGATACTGGAGTAAAGGGAGGCCCATGTCTTGCTTTTAATTTCTAAAATGGCCTCATTTACTAGGATCCCTTCAATAGCATTTCCAGCATTTGCATTTTAGATCTTAAGGATGTCTTTTGATTTCTTCCTGGGAATGGCAGCACATCTTAACAAAGGGTGGGCAGGACTAAGCATTCCACCATGAGGCCTGTTCACATCTGCCCCTCCTACAACTTGTCTCATCCTCCCCTCTCTCTTAAACATATATACTCAGGGTGCCTATTCAGCATATGAGGTTTTAGCTCTCGTGCTTTCCAAATCCCCCACAATTCAAGAATTTACTATTCCAGGATCTTCCATGTTGCAGACTTCCTTGTCTCTTCTAGCTCATTACACCTCCTCGGTTTTCTTGTTGCTCAAGAGTAAGATGGTCTGACCTCTTCCTTCAGGTTTCCAGCTGTTCTTCTTCCTCAACTTATTTCAGTCACCACAGATCAACAGCTTGTAAAATATATTATGTGCTCAATTCCTGTTCTTGTCATAATCTCAAGTTTTAAAACCAGCTCAAGTTTAGTATTTAGATCCAGAACACAAACAGTAGGCTGTGTGGTGGAAAGACTAACTTTCATACCACCTTGCACAATGGTTTATGTACTGAACTATGACAGCTGACACCCTCATAAATTTAAGAAGGTTCTCACCTCATGCTCTCAGAATTGTTGATGCTCTGCCACTATGGATCAATAGAAGTATCTCTAGGTTGTTCCACTAGGAAGCATCTTGGGGAAGCATGGCCTTATCTACTGGTTGAGCGATTGACACTACCTAGCATCCATTTTCTTGGCATGCTCCAAATATCTAGTGTTAGCTTTGCAGAAACATCACCAGTGGCAGCAAGAAGAAAGAAAACAAAATTATTCATGCTATGCCATGAATAGATGACCCATAGTTCATCTTTGGCAGATGTGAAATTTAAACCCTTTATCAAAGGCCATTTGTGCTTGTTAAGAAACTGAGAGTGAATTGTTACAAAAGACATTAAAAACAACAAACCATGTTGCCATTTTTACATGAGTATTGCTTTAAAGCACTCAGACCTGCCTGCACCCACATTTTGACACAGTATAGTTCATGGACATTTTTATTTCAGCTAAGAAGTTTATTTCAGTTAACCTTAAACCTACATTTTGTTAACTCAATCCTAATTGAGAATCTGTGAAGGTTTTTTTGTCCCATCTTAATTAACTGTGTTAAAAAAATATCACACTTTCATTTAAGCCTAAGGAAGGGTACGTATAAGCAAACCTTATAACAGATCACCTACTATTTCTGAGAATAGTAAGCACAGAAAAAACTCATCAATTAGCCCAAGCTTTTACAAATCGAGCAAAAAGGTTTTCAACACCTATTTAGGACAAGTCTCTTATTGCTCAAAACCACCCTTACATGCTGTTCCCAAAGAAAAGGTGACCAGCTGCAAATGGCCAATACTCAAACTTGACTTGTACCTTAAGTCAGCTGCTGTTGTTAACTTATTATCGGACATCACCATCCTGCTGTAGCTGGTGTGAAATCATTGCACAGAAGTAATCAGATGAAACTGGGCTCCATGAAGGCCATATTTTACCGTGGGCTCATGTATAAGGCCCATAAGAAAGCAACTTTCTACAGTAAAAGGGACGTTAGCTCTACTTTAGCGCGTAGCTAGCCCTCCGTTCTTCTTGCCAAGAATAAAAGCAAATGAAATGTTGGGAAACAATGTGATTTTTTAAAACGTTCCAAAATATTTCTTGTCCTATCATGAGTATCTTGTTCACCAACTCTTTTATAGTATAATGTCTCAGACTGTTGTTCATAAGTTTATTTTTGTTAGACTTCATTAGACGTCCATATCAAACAACAACTTTTGCTATTATTTGTTCACTCTCATTTTCTTCTTCAAAATTATTTAATGAGGCAAAGTCTGTGTGTCTGGATGCTAGAAAGCACAAGCACACCCCAACCACTATGATTCAAGTTCAGGATTTAATAGTTGCGCATCTTTCCCTTTGAAAGGTTATTTCCAGACTAAACTTTTGAAACAAAAACAGGACTAGCAGCCTGATTTTAGCCAATTAAAAAACAAAACCAGTAACAAAGCTATCAGTAACCTCCAGCAGCTGATTTTCAGAGATGAAATTCCAGCTTCTGAAAGCCAACTTGGCAGCATAATCCTCCTTACCTGTACATTAGGCAGCACATGAGTCAGCTGCAATGCAGGCTTGCCTGTGATGCCTGTGACATACCTCCACCCCCCTTCAGTGAGCATGTCTGCAATGCTTCTGGAGATCAGAGCGCAGTCAGATTTCCAGATATATGTAAATTTCTGGGCTCCCTGCACACAGGAACCAGTGTTACTAACTGCCATGGTACTGAACACCCTGGAGAGAAGCAGTAAGACCACAGCTTCACATCAGCAATGACACGATATTTGGGGAGGCACCTTCAGGCTCTTCCTTCACTAGGAAAAAAGCTGCTTTAATGTTGGTCAACCAGTCTGTTTTACAGCCCTAGTAAGAAGAGGGCAGTTACAGTTTTAACTCACAACAGCTGTCAAAGTAAAAACAAAGATTAAAAATATGTTAAGAAATATATATACATACAGTACATACATATAAAAACTGGGATGTTTTTTGAACTCCTCTGACCATAGTTAGATTGCTCAGTGACATCAAGTCACCTCTTTCTCCCCACTGTAAACCAGAACAGATCCGGAGTACATACAGATCAGTGAAGGAAAGGAGAACAACTGAAAATGCCAATGCCGTGCATTTACTGCCAAGCTGCAGGCAGCAGCTGCTCCCGCAGCGCCTGGCTCTACAGCGAGGGTGGCTGTGCTAACGCTCCAGATCAGAGAGTTGCTTTGTTTCCTCAAGGAAGCCTCTGCGTTTAAGGGGATGCTATTAAGGATGGCAAGTCCAAACATGAGCTTTTTCTTCTTGTCTTCCTGCGTAATTCTGTGTGAATATTCACCTATACTTTATTTATGAAAGAATTGATTGAATGTCACTACAGACACACAAACAAGACAGAACCTAAATAAATGCCAGGCACGCTGTTCACTGAACTTCTGCAGTACAGGGCATTTGTTTTAAATCTACGGCTTCATTCCTGTCTGACATGCAGCCAAGACCCGCAGAGACTCCAAGTCATTAGCATACATGCAATGCCCCAGAGCTAATATCTATCTGCTTGGTCTGTTAGCACAAGCTAATGTCTATCTGCATCCAGACGGTCACTGCAGGCTGTGACACACAATGCCCACAGCAGTGCCACCTTCCACAGTGTGGAGGTGTATCCTAGTATAGTGAAAGACCCAGGCACAGAAATACTTAGACCTATGAAGATAACACTGGTAAAGTCCCATGTGAATGCCCTTTCTTTATCGGACCCTACTCTGCAGTGACAGACCATCAGTGCTTTATCCTGGGTAGGCAACATAATCTCTTGGTCACTGCAGCTGTTGTATCCCTATGGGCTGGGGCAACACCATGTAGTCCCATGAGTTTGTGGCAGCTGTAAATGACACTAAAGATGATGTAGTATGTCTTATTTAACACACTTGAGAAATCCTTCATCCCACCGCCATCTCCTCGTGCTATCACAACATCCCAGCTGAAGCCTCAGAAAGACATCAGTAACATGTCTGCACTGGTAGAGAAATCTGCTCCCGCCTGTACTGCCACAGAGCCCCTTGTCTGTAACAAAGGACACTGTATACTCATGTTCAGTGTTCACACATTAGGCCATTTCCTGGAGGAATTTCCACTCTTGAACATGAAGTTACAGCTCAGATCTTGCTGCTTTTTATTTGGCTGCTCATTTCCACCATTCAGAGCTTTTCTCCATCCATCTGCTCAGGCAGCCTGATTATCACCCTCTTCGCTCTGCACATAATAATAACAGCTTATCTGGAGTTATCACTATGGACCATGCAAGCAGCAGAGGACACAGAGAACAGCCGGGCAGATGTACATTGCTGAGTTACAGGAATACTTTCCCCAGCTTACTTAACCCTCTAGAAGAATTCTGCCTCTACTCACTGCCTATAAAATTTCCAGGGCTTTTTAGCTGGACTTGTTTGGGCTCATGCCCTTGTGGATGACAAAGCACACCATGCAATCTCCACACAACTTGACATGTTTCTTTACCAGCTAATTTGACATTTCTGATTTACTGTATTCTCTTTGATAATCTAAATAGAAGCTTGAGAGTATTTTTTCAGCAGATGGATGGTTTGAGTGACTGGTTATTACCACTATGCAAATACAGCAGCACAATTTACTGCCACTGCGACAGTCCTAGACACCTTACTAATACTGGTAATGAATGCAGCTGACAGGAAAAAAGGTTAGTGGTGCTAATATTTTCCACGTTCAGCTCTTTTTGTGAATGTTAAATACACCTTTTTAGCATCTTTCAGTACTGCTAATTACAATGCATCTCTTTTCTTTTCTTTTTTTATATTCGTGACCAGCAGTATTTTCCTTGTGCTAAGTCAGTTCAGAGTCAGTGTGACTCATGTTAAACATCGATAAGTCAGTGATATATGCAGTTCAGGTTCTGCTTGGGATGCTATCGTCTTACAGCAGTTTTTCCTTTTCTCGTAGCAGAGATCTTGTAAGTGGAGTCAGTTGCCATCTTCTGAGCCCCGTGGAGGAGCAGCTTATGCCCTTCCCCTCAAATCTGCTTTCTAGTTATGTCTTCATCACACAATTCCTTACTACTATTAAAAAATGCAGCAAAGACATGAAGTGAAACATGTCTGATCTCCTTTTTCTTCTCCCATCCAGGAACTTTTGTAATATGTAATTAAGTACATTTTCCTTTTGCTGCCCTTGCACGACCACATCAACTCCAAGCCCATATCCTCTCAAAACTCCTTGATGCACCATAAGACAGGTACTTCCACACTAAGGTGAATACAGCAGGAAATCTAAATACAAGACAGCTTTCCAAGACTCAGCACTAAAATGCAAGTTGGCATTTGCTGGAGTGATGACATACATGAAATCGTATCATCACTGTAGATTGCAAAATCACTGGGCTAATGAGTGACATGTTAAACGTGAGAGGCCAAGGGAGATGGATTATCTTTCCATTGCCATCTTCAAAACCACCTCACTGCTTCAAGGACTACAGGCCTTTTGAGTGCAAGGCCTCACTTCTGGAATGTTCTTCCAGAGTTCATTCCCATCACTTTTTCCTCTCTGTTCAGTCAAACCTTTACAAGAGGGAAGTCCCCACTATAGCCATATACTTCCTCTGAAAAGCTCACCAACTTTGTATTGTTTTCAACTTAGGTTCTTGCTTTGACTGAAACACTATCTAGCATGCTTTGAGGGTCACTTCATCATCTTTTGTCCCACTGCACCAAGGAAAGAGCTTCCTAGCCACTGTATTTCTCAAAAAGAGGTCAGACATACCAGTTTTTGGTTTTGTATTACTGCCTCATAGTTTCACAAGGATGTCCCTTCTACTTTCCATGTACTGATCAAAACATTTAAACCTCAAGATGCCATTTCCAAATTAAATCCATGGAGAGCCATAGGAACTCCTAAAATACTTTTCATCTAATGCTGGAGGGCAATGGCACATTTCTTGGTCTAGCTAAAATACGGGTTTACTTACACTCTCAGTTTCTGAGCATCTTAAGTCAATCTCTCAGTATAAGCTTCACCTTGATCACAGACAGCAAAGCCAGCCAATTTTCCACTGAGCTACACCAGATTCTGGGTAGCAAGTGTTTTTCTCTGTAGTTGTAGAGCTTATTTCCCGAATATAAAGCCTCAACATCCTATCCTTTACAATAGGGAACATAATGGCATTTCTAAGATTCTGTCATCTCTCAATGGTCACTGTGAAATAGTCTAAGTGGTGATGTTACTACCTCAGTATTTTCACCAAACAGGAAAGACATCCATTAATCTTGAAATCTGCAATACTCTATCTCTCTGAATCCCACATGCTCTTTTTGTAGCACATTACAGACCTTTTCCTGGTGCTTCAGGGATCTAACTCAGAAAAAAGAGACTGCAAAGAAGTGGGTTTTTATTGCTGGGCATACCTGCTAATCACCCTCAAATTACATGAAACTACTGCTTCTACACCAGCTCAAACAGTATGACACAGTCCTCACTGCATGTACTGCACTTCCTATCTGGGTCACATGGCCCAGAGGGACTCTAATAAGTTGTCCTTGGGCATAAAGATTTATCCTTGTTTCTGGTCCTGTCAATTAAACTGGTCAAAGGACAATGGAACTGCAGGAACCTCAGCAGCCAAATACATTAGTTTACAGTTACAGCTTCTGGTATGTTCCTGTAACCTCCCTTTGACGTACAGTTGCCTGAGAAACCAGCATAACATCATTGTGAAATTGTGGCAGTCATCTGATGCCAGGTACCCATACTTACTACGATTACTCATCTTGGAAATTCAGGACAACAGTGGGCTATTTATACTCAAAAAAATAGGAGCATTTTGGTCATCTGCTGGTTCAGTGGAGCCCACGGTTGCCAAGGCTGACATCTCACCAGACTTTCAATGGCCATGTCCCACCCTTGTGCCACTGCCCATTTAGTCACCCCATGAATCAGACTGGGGAGCCAATGAGCTCAAAACTGACTACCTGTAGAAGTGGTCAGGTTTTGGTTGGCTCTCCCACTGGTGCCAGAGGAAGGAGAAGGCAGGTATACCAGCCCAGGACAGCAGCAATGATGCCTATCAGATCATCCTTTTTCTTAATATCTGATAAGATCTCTCATTTCTCCACTGTTGGCTGCTGCTGTTTTGCAGGGGTTTGTATTACTTTTCTGATGCCACAAAATCAATTATCTTAGTGCAACCTTGCCCATTTACTGCATTCTGGCTTGAAGAGAATCTGGGGGAGAAAAAGTGCCCACAAACAGCATTTTCTGAACTTACAGAGCAGAAGACAGTACAGTGAGCCTAGGGCAAGCACAGCAGCTTTTCTGGCACACTGAAGTAAGCAAGGTCTCCCCTCCTCCACAGCACTCCCCAGCTCCTCATGGAGAGCAGCCTTCCAGTATCAGCCTTGCGATGGGGGAAAGCTTCGCCTGCCCTTTGGTTTTGCATTTCTCCTACCCTTTGGTCCGCTCTCCTTTGGTCCAGTCTCTCCCTGCCCAAGCACAGCTGCTGATCTGACAGACAGGGACCACCACAAACACCTCCCTGAACAGCCCCGGATGGAAGAGTACCTCCCAGGCAACCTCCCTATAACTCTCACACTTTAGTGTCGCTGCTAGGTTAAAACACTCTGGCATGAACGAATGCAGCAGTACTGAGAACATCACCTCAGACACTGACAGCAGGTATTTGGGTCCTTTCAAGAGTGTTGGGGCGAGTGGTGTACATGTGTGTGCAATTCCCTCCTCGCAGCTCCCTACTGAGATACTCTGAGGTACCTGAAGAACACTTAGTGTATGTTCTCACACATGCATGAAATGGCTCTTTGCTCACTTTACAGATTCTGAACCACATCCTGCCCAATTCCTTCCCATTACAGAGACTGATTTGGTGAAGCCATGCTGCCCTGACCACCCCCAGCATTCATGAGCCCCAACAACCATGGCTGCTCCTGCATTTCAGTTTAATCTGTGCCTGTACTGTCTCTCCTGTCAGCTTGCAACTGCCACTACTATGAGTTAGACAAGGGATTTTGCTGGTTATTTTTCCTAGGCTTGGGGTTATCTCTTCTCCCTGAACTGAGGGTGTCCTTCTCTTGGGGCCCAGCTCATCATCATCTCACCTTCAAGAAGACTTCATTCTCAACCCAAGGTTTTATCAAACCAAGTTCTACTCACCCCGTACAGCATCTAAAACAATTACAGTGAGCAGATAAACCTGTCAGGTCAGCAGAAGAGGTGGCACAGGATGGAGAGCTGCCCCCCCATGCAAGCTGCCCCCCCGGCAGCGGGTCTGCAAGTAGGTAAGCACACGTGCCTGATAAAAAATACTGGGAATGTCCATAGAGCAACTGCCCTGCACAGCACAGCCCTTCCCACAGACACTTCTTGGGGGTTTTGCTTTGCATACTCTTGTCTTTGCTCAGCGTTAGCAGCTGTTTGTGGATCGCCTGCTGCCTTATCCCTCTTCACAGGCCAGCCTCACCTTCTGTTTGTCTTTCCTTGCATCCAGGAGGCGATAAGCAGATGCCTCTGTTTCTACAATAGCCCTTGGACTATCTTTTACTGCCCTTCTAACTGCTGTTAAAAGCAAGATGAAAAAACAGGAATGCTGAATAGGAGTTAACTTGTTAAAATATTTTGATACTGAGTGACAGAATGAAGGTTCTAAACCAGGATTTGCTTCTGACCATTTTTCTTGGGTTTTTAATCAAAGAAGAGAAAAATAAAAGCCTAAATACTAATTGTAAACAGGAGGATTAAGAAAAATGCAATTTGCTCATTTCATTGGGCAGCAGCAGAAATGGCTACTGTTGTGTTTCAAGGACCAGATGATGCTGAATCTCATTGACTTATTTTGTTTTGTTTATTTTATGTTCTAGCTGGACAGAAAGACTAACTAGTCACATTGCTGTCATTTTACAGCTTGGAAATACGAAGGAGACAAGAGGAGACGGAAGGCCAAAAACCACCATCTGAGACTGCATTCTGAGCACATTCATTTTGATGCCGTTTTCCTTCTTTGAGAGCAAACCTGCAGCTCCCCAGCAGTGGTGTGGGCAGGGCTGGTTACTGGCGGGGGGGGGCTGCCCAGCATCACCCCACTCTCCTGTCCTGTGCCAAATCCCACGACAGCAAGCAACAGCACACCCAGCCTGGCCCGAAGGACCTGAACCCGCGTCCCAGGGAGCCCTTTGGTATAACAAGATCCAGGCCCAAGCAGAGATGCAGGGGAAAAGGACTGCACAAAGGCAAGGCCATCACACTGCCTTTCCCTTCCTCTGGCTGGGGAAGGCAGGCAGGGACTGGCCACAGCCTCTGCTTGGATCAATGGCAACAAACCATGTTGCATTTAACCCCTTGTTTAAAGGCAAATCATGCTGCTAGACCCTTCTGGGAAACCGGTATTGGCTGCTACAAAAGGTCCTGTTGCCCTTTTCTGCCTTGTGGGAGCCACGGAAACAAAAGCAGCCACAGCTGCTGGTGGTACAACTGGTGACCTTAGCCAAAAGCTTGATTTGACAAGCAAGCTGTTTATTAATGCACCTCATAAAACAAGAGAAGGAATACAAGGCTGGATAGCTTAACAAGACTGAGTAATTTTGCTTTCCAAGTATGCAATAGGCACTCTCTGCAGGAGGGCAGGTACACCCCTGATGCTATCTCGCAGCAAGTCAATATACATTTTGCAGAGGCAGACTCCATGGATGCACATGGGGCTCACAGATCTGGCAGGGTATGAACAGATGCAGCTGCAACGTTCGGCATCTCGGCTCACACTGCACAGACCCAGAGCTGCAAGCATGTTTACAAGCATGCATAGAACAAGTGTCCCTAAACAAAAGAAACTTAAAGACAAATTTTGTGTTTATGCTGTCTGACCTTGACCAGTGTTGTGGCAGAGGAGGGGAGAGTTGACAGAGCCAGGTAATAGGAATGATTAACCCTTTGGGAGCATGGGGCTTTGACAGCCAGGAGGACACGATTATGAGGTATCCCAATGCTCTTACCACTTCCCAGGAAGAGCCAAGCCACAGAACGGGTCCCAGCCTAACAACACGGAGTCATTACAACATGCTGCACATTAGAACACTATAAAAATGCCACTGCTTCATATTCAAATGAGACACTTTTCAACAACATGCAGTACTATTTGTGCACAAAACACAGTGTAAAGCAACTGTTCTCTGTTTTTGTCACCCGACAATCACTGGATCAGACTGGTCTCCATACAGCCACACTGTCACCAGCAACATTATTTATACACAAACCCTCAGCCTTCCTCCATGGCCAGATTTGCCAGGTAGGTAATTGCTGCTCCTGTTGAAGCTAACCTGTCTGGCTTTCAGTGACATGCGTCTGCACTGCTATTATATAGCAGACTGCCTCAGTTGAGATTTTCCAGTGCAAAAGATCAGGAAGAAACAAATAAATGATCCTATTATTTTGAAATTTTATCATATTTAGAATTCCACCTAATTTAATTTTGGATTCTCCAGTTACAGGAGGGATCCAAGACAAGCCGCCTTTTTCCTTGGAACAAAAATGAAGCAAATGACACAGATATTCTTTTCCTGCTGACTAAATCACTCTCCCCCAGCTCTCACCCATCTAAGGCTGCAGCATTCCCAGTCCCCAAACATATCACCCAAGTAGTGCAGTCATCAGAGTGTCTGCAACTCCCGATCATTGACAGATCACACATTCAAGCAAAACTGCCTTTTTCCCCCCATCTTTCAGTGGCCTGAATTCAGCAGCGCTGAGTGCTCTGCTGCTGGCATCAAGGATGCACCCACAGTTGGGAGGTAGATGCTTCCCCTCTGGCATCTTTCATCCCCTGGTAAACAGGCGAGGATCGCAGTATTTAGCCAGTGACCTACAGCAAAGGGAATGCAAATACGGAGGGTACAGCAAGACTAAAACAAGCCCTATTCTCAACAGAAAAAGGATGTAAGTAGGATGCATTTACTTACATGAAGATTCAGTGCCAAACATGGCTGGCCCCAGATGCTGCTATTTTAAAGAGGAAAGAAGAAAAAAGAGTGGAAGACAGAGGGAGTGTATGAGAGTAGGGATGAGACTGCTACACAGCAGGGGTCATGAAGCCAGACAATGCAGTCCAGGCTATCCAAGCTGCCAGATTCTCCGCTCTCCTCCTCTTCCCTCCTCTGCTCCACACCGCAGCAGCAGCAGCGGCTTTTCCTTGCAACCGCAGCAAAGGTCCTTCTTCAGGAAGCAAAAGGCAGAAGCTTCTGTTTTAAATCCAAGAGATACAGGCAGGCCAGCGTCCTTTCCGTGATACCGGCCGGCATAAATAGGTAGCAGCCACCAGATACTGCAATCCCCAGCCCCTGCTCTCGGTAAGACAATAGCAGAGCTTATGCATACACTGGATGACGTCAGGACACTGCAAAGACTGACTGCTGCTAACCCAGAGGCTTGGAGGGGGCTTGAACAGAGCACAGCAATTCAAATGGGAATTCCTTTGTCACAAAAAGCAGAAGACAAAGAGCCAGACATGTATTTCCCTGCGTGATGTTAAAGTCCCCACCCGGGGCTGTAACACTAGCAGGAAAATATCTGCCTTGGATTCACACTCCTTTCCTCAGCTGCATGAGATGCAAAGTGTTTCCATGCAAACAGAATAAATTTTGAGGACAAATGTCCCAGTAAATGCTACTTTTGCATCTTCAATAAAGAATAACCATGATTTCTATCACTAACTCTTTTCATGATTTTTTTCTTCAAAGAAAAAATAAAATCTGTCCCCTTCTATTCTTCAGACCTATTTTTCACATCAAAGTGCTAACCAACTGTCTCATTTACTTAACTCTATTATCAGAATACAATACACTGCAGCAATGCTCTAACCATAATAGATAAGCCATACATCTAAATAAAAATAAAAAAAACCAAACCACACTGATCTCAGTGATAAAAAGGAATCCTAGCAACCAAAGGAATAGTTTCCTTATTTCTTCTTTATTCTTCTAAACCATCCAGATCCAGTGTTTCTTAGCCTCTGTGAATGCATTTTTAAGTGCATTAAGCTTATTTTTTCTGACACTCAGTCATTTAAAAATGTTCAAACACAGAAACAAACCCCCAAGCTGGCTCCTTCCAGTTGTCGTGCAGACAAAAGGAATTTGCCTGTCTTGTGCTGGCAAGAGCAGCCAAGCAGTAAGTTAGCTGATGGTCAGAAGCTACCAGACACTGGGGGCCATCCATAGGAATAGCTGCCCAGAGGGGGAAAAACCAAGAGTGTTTTTGATAAGCATCACCGAACAAGTATATGCAGTTCTCGAGATGGCAAAGACTGAAATGTGCTGCTGGTGGAGGAGGAGAAACGATGCAAGTCCATTATGTGAAGCACTTAAAGAAAAACAACCACCACTTCTATTTCTGAGCTTTTGTGGGTTAACTGTTCCCAAATGCTCCTGCTGCTCTGTGTGCTAAGGACCTTTGTGCTGTTTGTGGAATATATAAAGCCACCACGAGCAGCAGGCTGGAAAAATGAGCAACCTGCCACCTGAGGATCTCACTGTGCTTAAATCATCAGGGAACTGAGCAGGCTGGCTAGGGCCACCACTGCCCTAATAGCAGACTGGGAAGCAATGTACAGGTCAGAGTCACAGTGGTCCATTGCCACAGTAATCCCCCGATCCTGGGGATGGGAAACATAGTCCCAAGCTCCTACAATATGCCTGTCCAGAAATGGCATGTATGGACCCTCAACAACCCTGGCCCACAAGTGCTGGGAGGAAGGATAGCCATCAAGAAACTGTAGAAACTGATCTTGTCCTTCCTGTCCTGGTGGGGGGCACCTGCTAGGCACATCAAGCTGTTCTCCTGGTAACCTCTGTTCGTGCAAAATGCTCTTCAATTATTTCCCTGCTTTCCAACCACACACTGAACAGTCTCTTTGTGTTCTGCACACACCCTAAGAATACTTAGGACCAGCAGGCTTTTGGGAGCATTTACCTGTATTTCATCTCTGGAACAAAGCCACAGGAGAGGCCATACCCTGGGATGAAACACCTCACCTCACACCTCACGGTCTAATAGGCAACTTTTATTCTCTCCATCAGCAGACAGGACACCAGTGCATGGTGACTTAAATCAACCCTTAGGCAGTGACTAACCAGATGTCCTCAGATTTGTTTTTAAGAACCTGAATTAATGGCCTGGCTGTTCAATTGTATAGTGAATATTTGCAGTCATGTGCATGGATGCTCAGCACCAGGAAGGTACATCCAAATTACTTTTGGCCATAATGCTACAATAAGAGTGGCGCAAATCCTCTGACAAGGACCATAGTTTTGCTGTTCCCAGAACTAAACTAGTTATTTTGACTATCTGAAGCTGCTAAAATCTCCTTTAGTCAAAACAACTTGACAAGAAGCTGTACTGCATGGAGCAACACAAGTGTTCTGGCTTGGCTTCCCAGCAGCCAAGGCAAGTTCACAAAAGAAACGTGTCTATTATGTACTGGCAAGTCCCCCAGCATCTTTAAACACAAATCTCTGGAACAGAAGCCCGAGTGCACTTATGCAATGGCTGAAGAGTAAATTTTGCTCAGATGGGTAGATCTGGACTTCCCACAGCATTATTTCCGAGGAAGATGCGAAACCTCAGGGCTTTCCAATGACATGCTTGAAGGTGTCACAGAGCCCAGGCTCTCTGCCAAGTTCTCAGCACTCTGACGCACATAGGCAGCTGAAAAGCCAAAACAACCATGCAGTATCTGTGGAAAGATTTCATAATAATCTATTTCGTTAGCATTAGGCTTGCCAGGTCACTGCTTTGCCTTGCAGGGAAGGTGACTCTTGACAAGCCACTGAAAGACTTTTTCTGCAATTCTTTCAAGCCTATCGAAAGCACTCTGTGAAATGCCTTAGAGGAAGTGTTAAAATCTGTTTCTGATCCACTGCTCTTGTAAGACCATAACCTTTTAGGTTGCTAGCTGGTTAGCAGAATTCCAAATTTATGTAAATTAGTGCACAGAGAATGTCAAATGACATCTTCTGCAAGTGTTAGCATTGCTGTGATTTGCTTATGATGTGCATAAGACATAGTTCAAGTGTGAGATTAATTTACAATGTAACTTCCATACATTTCTCCGCAAGCCAGCATAAAATATTTAAAGCAGCAAATAATACATATTCATTCAAAGCTCTCTCCTATACATTCACATTTTCCAGAGAAAGGCATGTGCTCCTCAACGATCACCATTCTTAGAGCAGATACTCTTTACTCCTCAGTTTATCACTGCAGAAAAATAATATACATATCTTACATTGTTTTATAAGGATATATGTGTCTAAACCCTGAAGCATAGTTTGGGTTTTAATAAAAAAGTCGGATAATGGAATGTTACATTTTATACAGATGTAAATTTCTCCTTTAGAGTAATTTGTCTCAAGAAAAAGAGTGCAAGCATGAAATTTGAGCTACCAACACAGGTAGATTTGTAGGTATGCCTTATGCTGATTCACTAGACCAGAAGTCTTTATTCTCTCTTGTCACTAGAGAAACATTTCATTTTGAGCTTAACCTCCTTTTCCACAGGGGAAACTCTAGAAAGGGGAAATGAATCCATTCCTCCTGTGAGGTTCTCCTGGCCTGCTGCCCTGAGCAGCAAACCACAAAAGGGGACATCTCACCTGTCTCCTCCCAGGCAAGGGAACAGATCCCACACCTTCAAGTCTCTAGAGGGAAGGCAGGGGATAATCTCAATTATCCTCAAAGATGGGAAAGGATTTTTATTATGTTACTTAAACTTGACTTGACTTTCCGAGTTCCCTGTTCTGTAAGTTTTTAATGTCTGAAAATGGGAAGTTTTTTAAGTCATTGAAAAATGTAATGCATTTAAGGTGCTGCTGGAAATCTCTGACCAACTGTGCACTTAGTCCACACCGTTCAGCAACCCCCAGAAGGAATTTATTTTGCCTCTGGGAACGTTAGCTGTTTTCCAAAAACCCAGCGAGAGCCCCAGTCATGCTTCTATAGGTTTTGTCAGCTCTGGCAACACCAGTAATTGACCGACACCAACAAAACACTGCCCCTAGAGAAAAATGAAGCCAAACAGCAACACACATCACTGAGCTACAGCTCCTTGGCTTTACACTTTCCCTGGCCTTGTTTTGCTCAACTGTGCTGACTTTAACAAACATCTCTGGTGAAAAAGGTTGGCATCCTGATTACACCAGGGAGAACCTACAATGCTGGTACAACTTCAGCTTCAAATATGGGACCCTATACTTAAGGTATGGGCAAACCCCCCAAATGACCAAACTGAACAGCCTGTGCTGATGTTATGATGCTGAGTCCCCGACAAAGAATGATTACCCATCTGCAGGGTAATTTATTGATACCTCCCTCACCAAATGAAGCCAGTGTCTCAGAAACGGCACCTTTGGAGCCATGGCCATGGGAAGAGGGAATGTGGCTGGCCAGAAGAGAGGACAGTCCTGACGAGTGCTTCCTGGCAGAAAAGTGGGCAGTGGGGTAGGGGTCCTGTGGGGACCACTGGCTTGGATTACACAGCATTCAGAACCAAGCAGAGCCAATTAAGGCATGTCCCACTGGAAGGAAATGTCTGAAATGCTTAATTTGTGCAAACACCAGCATGTTCCCACCAGGATCCAGGCTGGGCAGCGAGGAGAAGAGCAGCCCAGGGAGGCAAGGGGACTGGCTAGCCAGACAGTGGGAAATATCCCTGCACATCTGAACTGTCTGGAAGTCCCCAGTGTTCTCCTCATAGCCTGCTCTTATCAGCTTTTGTTTAAGGTTTTCCACCCACATTCCCCCTCTGCAACTTTCTGTTCCCTTGTTGCATTGGCACAGAAAGGAAGGAGACTGCTGGTAGGAAAAAAGTCAAGGTCTTTGTCCTGTTCAACATAGAAAAAAAGATTTTATACCAGACTGAGCTATGTACTGCAGGAATGGTTTTTCCTTTTTATTATTAATTGCTTTTGTGCTGATTTTTAAAATATTTCTGTGCAATCCATATTGCATTTATGCAACCCCATTTCATGTAAAAATCCTTTTTCTACAGCATTTTTTGACAACTAATGCCCAACAACTGATTTTTTTGATTAAACGTATGTATGCATACACACACACAAGTTACAAGACAGACTGAAGAATAAGTATTTAATTTTGCCACACAAAATATTTTTCTGTCTGTGTTGGTCCTTATCCCAGAGATAAAGTTGAAAAGACAGATTGCTTTTTAAAAAGACATATGATGAACCATAACAGCCAATTACTGTATTACTGCAATGCCTTTTGACTTCAATTTTAACAAAGATCTTAGCTTCAGCACTGTTCTGTAGATGATTACTGCAACCATTCACTAACGGCAGCGAGAGGCAGCTCTGAGGATATGCTCAGAAATTAATAGAGAAAGTTCTGTGTGTTCTGCCTCTCCCAGCCCACCCACCCATCTGGGCCACATCTAAAGGACATGAAGATCCAGCAGTTATGAAATGGTAGAGCATTACACACAGAAAGCTGTAGGAAAAGAATATTGTGCTCAAGAAAGAAAATAAGAAAGGATTAGCCCAGCTTAAGCGCTTAATTCTGGGACACGGCTGAGACTGTGGATTCTAGGAGGGAACCTGGCTCTTTTCAGAGGGCTGGGTACTTGCTCCCCTTTAGAATCATGATCTTCAAGAAACCCCAAATCTTGGGCTCCTGCCTTCTCACAGGAACCAGAAACTTCTGTAGGCGACATAACCTTGAGATATAAGCAATACAGTATCTGTTTCTTTCCTGGCAGTAGCCCCTGCACTCTATTTGAATATCCAGGGTCCAGAAACAGGGAACAACAGAACAGAAAGGTATTCCCATTCTGTACAACAGAGGATACAGAATAAATCTTCCATTTTCAACAATTACTTCCCTTCCAATATTCAGTGTGAGACTGGAAAATAAAGCAGCATTATTTTATAAGTGGCAGAGTATAGCTCCCTTTCTGTACAGGACTGTCAAAAGATTAGGATCATGATTCACCTCTGATTTATTTCCATTCTGTTGGTTTGGTTTTCAGTTTGGTTGGTTTTGTTTTTTACATGAAACCATTTATCCACAAATACATAAGGCAGTTACCAACATACTGAGGCAATCTACTCACTGTGTGCAAATAATGTATCAAATCCAAATCAAATGTGTTATTTTTTTAACATCAAGCTCCAGCGCTCAACAGAGCATGTGTAATGGCTTTGTGAAATTCTGAGGGCAGTTTTTGTCCCAAATGCCGGCTACTATGTGATGAAATGGTGCTTCTACTGTATCTGAAAAGTATCCCGGCAGAACACACAACCTTTCAGTATGATCCAAGGAGAACTGAAGTAACCAAATCAGCACTGTGGTTAAATTAAGTACACTAAAGTAACCAGCTATTTAAATACCTCTTTAAAATAATTAAATACAGAAGAAGGCAAAAAGTGGATTTTCTACATTAAGGGAAATACCTGAAATATTCTGGTTTGGGGTTTTTTTTTTGTATTCTGAGGGTCATTTCCAAGGATCTATGCCACAGGACTGCACACAACGTACACATGAAAGCCTCAAGTGTCAGAGTGAACAGAGGTGGAAAACAAATTAAAGAACAGATTACAAACAGAAATATCATCATTTCTTATGCAACTTTGAGGGACCACAAATTAGGATTAAGACTGGCTCAGAATAAACCCCATGCAAACTGTAATCAGAGGGAACATGTGTGCCTCAGAAAAAACACAAATACCAACATGCATAAGTCAGAGAGACTTAGAATAGTAGTAAATATTGTCAACACTGCATTATGATCTGCATTAATAACATCTGATCTAATGCCAAGACTTCATGATTCAGAGCAAGTTTGATTGTTGAGAGAGGAAGATCAAATTTAAATTACTTCTCAATCCAAGTAAACACAATAAGAAAATTAAATTTGACATTATAAATAGCAATTATTTCATCTTACATATGGGAAAAATTAGGAAGGACTTCGGACCCTACGAGAGAATACCCACAAAATAAGGTACAAAGGTGTCCAAACTGTTCACAGGAGCATGCTCTCTCTGTCCCTGCTTAGAAACTCTGAAACCTGTCAGCCATTTCAATCCAACTTAGTGAAGGGACAGGAGAAACATATTTATCCCATGTTCTATGTTGACAGCAAGGAGTTAGGTAGGGAAGAGATAACTTATGAAGGTTGCTGCTGGATGAGTGAGTGCTGTGTTGAGCACACTCCCTAGAAGACATAAAATAATCCATAACATAACCATGGGAAATCAATCTGAGTTTTATTTTCCTATGTGGACACTCGTGGGCATAACAGTGGATGAGCTGACACTGCAGCCATAAATATACCACCACTGTGGAGTCAGTGGTGAAACCAAGCCTGCAGGAAACGGTTTCACTAGTTCCACTGGACAAACCTGTAGTCATTTAAGGATTTTGATTTGCCCAAGATGCAGCATGTTGGTGGTATCCCAACCCCTCTTTCCATGGCTACCCACTCAGCTTCCATGCGGTGCCAGCCTCACAGACTAGAGATGTAAAATTCCTCTCTTGGAATAAAAAAGATTAACCCCAAAATCAGTAACTGTTTGGATAACTTGATTATAATAGCTTTTCTTGAGAAAGAACAACTTCTAAGAGTCAATGAAACAATCCAAGCAAGATAGCCTCATGAACCTGCAGCTTGACTGGTGTTAGGCCGCTGCAGTCCATTGATGGGGCTCAGGGTGCAGGTTCCAGGCAGCAAGCCTGGGTACAGCAGTCTCATTTGTTGAACACCCAACACCAGAAAAGTAAAATCCATCCTGTAAATGCAACATTCTCCAAACTAAAAGGAAGACTTATGTGGATTAGGGCCTGGGGAACAAATGTACCGTGAAGAGGAAGCCACCACTAAAGCACTTAAGTACCACTGGCTTTTAGGAGAAGTAGGCTCTTAAACTTGCAAATGCTCCCCTAAACAAAGCACTAGAGAAAATGTTTTACCATTTAGTCATGGTAATAGAAGGCTTATGCACACAGAGGAAAATAAGACTGGAAAAGGTGATGGCATCTGCCCTGCTCATTGCAGAGTCAACTGCCGCGATGTCCTTCTCACCAGGCACCAGTCACAAAGGAAAAATGCAGAATCCCAAGTTCCTGCGCCATGTGGGAACTCATCTAAGGATGCACAGCGACCTTTATTAGGAGCTCAAGGTACTTACTAGTTCACAGGGTCCCTCTCACAGGAAACCACCATGCTGCCAAAACACAAAGAAGCCTCAGTAACTACAGCTTACGCCTTCTGCCCAGTAGTGGTCAATGTACGAACACCGTGATAGAACCGTGACTCCAGGTGGGCATGACAGTTAAGTGTCATTAGCCATTTAGTGGCAATCAAATAATCAGACATTAACACTATTAAAGTTTCTCAGAGCTTGATACCAGTTGTGGATCTCCATCTGAGCAGACCACACTGCCCTGGACCAGGGTGCTGCTATCCTGCTTTCTGGCCTCTTGCCTGGAGAGATGTGCAGTACCTGCAGAGCTGCTGCATTCTAGCAGCATGAGGAGAGGATAGAGACATGGAGGTTGCAGCTCCCAATCTCCACAATGCTCATCCCAGGAAAGTCTTGAGAGGCTCAGATATAGACATCTACATATGTGTATAAGAAGTGACTCCTGTGTGTCTGGGAGTTTTAGGGGAAGCACAGGAAAACGGAAGGAGATGTTGAGATCAAGGGCCCCATACTTCAAGGGAGGAAAAGCACTCCAAACCTATCTTGAACTGTGACCTTTGTTATGGGTACAAGATGGCCCAGAACATGTCCCAGACTTCAGAATGATCAAGTCACCTGGATCAGCACGTGTTCAGCTGCGAGAGACACCCTTTGGCTCCCTGCAGCTGTGTAAAACTCCACCATACCAGTGTTTTCTCCATGTTTGGAAGCACTGCGCTACTTCTCTGCCTTCAATGTCATGAAGGATTCAAGGGCTTGTGCCCAGTACTAGATGGCACACAGATGGTTTACCATCAGCTTCATCAGCCCAGGCAGGAAGATCATGCTAAGCACAGTGTTTGCAGATACACTTCATCAAAGAGCAAATCTCCCCTGCCATCAGAGACATTCCTCCTCCTAACAAATTTAACACGGAAACACACTCTTCTCTCCAAATGGAAGGGTTTCTGGCCCTTTCAGTATAACTGATTTGTTTACTTAGTACCACCTAATCAGTTGTCAAACTAGACTGAAGAGCTTCAGCTAGCAGTAGAGCCCACGCATACAATTCTGCTCAGCCTTCATGGTATGGTAAGCAGATCACCTCCTGGCTTCATGAAACCCATCAGCCCTCAGATGGCTACAGGCTCTGCCTAGCACTGTTTGTTGTTAGTGTCATTTGCCCACTTCAGCCTCTGGCCCTGTTTACACTACAAGCAACTAGTGTTTGACACCACTTCTCCTTTGCAGAAGATGGTTTGGTGGTTGGTCAAAACAACTTCAAGCCCAAGCAGCGACTCGCCTCTTGAGTTTTGTTGATTAAGGCTCCGCATCACCACAGCTGTGCTGTGGGATCCCTGCAGGCATGCCAGAGCAGTAGCTCGTGGGCCCTTTAAATATCAATCAAACAGCATGAAGAATACATCATGTGCAAACAGTTTCATCTTTTTCAATGAAAGATCTCAAGAAACTGTATTCTGAAATAAATGACACAGACTGTTGTGTCTTTCTTCATAGCAAACATCACTGGAAACAATGCACTGGATGAACACAGTCCTTTATGGCAACTTCCCTGATCTTGACCCTTACATCTCTTTATATACTGGTAAAAACAGACTTTCAGGCTTCAGTACTTTTCTTCTTGATAATTGTGTGTTTGACTGAAATTGGTACAACACATTACGGGTAAGGTATACTTCTGCAGACCTAACAGTACAGAAGTAACTCTTTCAACTGCAGGGAAAAAAAACATGCTGTAACGACATGACTGAACATTTCCATGTCATCAAGCCCAACAAAACAGATTGTGTCAGGCAGTTCTGAAGCTTCTGCAGATAAAGTAAGAACACGAGAGCCTTTGATTTCCCAAATCAAGGACTTTTCCATGATACTTTCCATAATACTTCGGGGTATTGCACTATAAGTGGGCTAGAAGGTAGTTCAGAAACATATCATGGTTTGGATTTTCTTAAAAGTTACAATGCTTCTTACTGTTTCTTGAAAATAATCAGACAACCGATATACTTACTTGCACTTGTGAAAAAATTGAAAAACAGTTTATGAATGTCCTTGATTTGAAATATCACTGACCTCAAGAGAAAAACATGATCTTAATCAGGTCTTCGGGTTTTTTCTTTCAGTTGACAGATGACTTACTATACTGTTGGCAGTGATCAGAACTTTTCATCCTCTTAAAATGCATCACTTTAGCTCAGGCTGAATATTGAAAACCCAGCTGTTTGCTTTTCTTTCACTATCAGGTAAATGTACACTTCTAGCAATACTGTGGCATGATTAAACCCACCTTTGGTACTTGCTTTCCTGAGCGGCATGTGGAGAAGCATGTGAGGAAGCAGGGAATGGACCTGGCTGAGCATAACATAGGGAAGAGCACACAGTGAAACCAACTGCCCTCCAAAAAGCTGTTCAGCGGAGCACAGTCACCACTGACTCACAGCCATCTCTGCCTTCTTTACTGCTCCGTGGGATCAGAAAGTTCCTGTTACCTGGGATGCTATTACTGCAGCAAATGCTGTGGTCACGGCCAAGCTCACAAAAAATACAGCCTTTGGTCACCTTTGTACCCCTAGATACCACACCAGCAGATCTAACACACTGCTCTCCAAACAGACAGAACTCTGCCTTTGGGTAAAATAGACTTCAGACATCAACAGACTGCACATACAAGCTATTCTTTTCAAAACAGTACAGTTCTTTTGGGAAATACAAAACATCCTTTCTCATTTCAGTGACGGTTGAAGTCATTTCTGAATAGCGTTTGAAAAGAAATGTAAGTTTCTCTAGATTTAAAGGTGCTGCTTAAATGCGAAAAGAGTATACTGCACCCCAAATGACAAGAGTTGGTCCCAAGGCACAAGGTAGTTCAGGGAAATGAAGCACATTCCCACAAATGTGGATCTAGTGCAGACTCCAAATTCCCACTGAAGTAGGAGAGATCACCAGGCATCTTTCACCCATTCTAACTCCTTTTGGCCTTTATCTATCTATCTATTTATTTACTTACTGCCTACAGTTGCAATAAATAGTCCAAGCTGTCACCAGGACCTTAGGAAGGCTTTGGCCCTTTCAAAGTCTCACCTAATTGCCCCTACACTCGAAAGAGAAACCATTTCTGTCTACTTCCCTCTCAGAACTCTGAAACCCTCTTTCTACAACCTGCACAACTGATTAGAAAATGTTTTCAGCAGAGTGCAGTGAGCATTCCAGTGCCTCCCCTACTCTCAGACCCCAACCCTCAGTAATAGATTCCTAACAGCTCCAGTTGGGAGCTGTTGGGAATACAGTTTCTATTAAAATTATATTAAAAATATAAGAATTTTATAATATATATGTTATAAAATACATTCATATTATATATTTTTATGTAATATATATTTTTATATAATATAAAATACAATTTCTACTAAAATGCTTTCAGACCCTGCCAGAAGGAGCTGGGTTGTCAGATTTTGTATCTGTGCTCTCTACACAGCACTCAGATGTGTTTCTGCAGTGTATTAGCTCTCAGTGTGCCACGCACTTTTCCCTTTACACAGACATGGCTTACAGAAGTCTCCCCTCTTGTGCTACTGTTCCTCACTCATTTCTAGTCCAGACACAGCCACCTTCTGACACGAGGAGCTAGCAGACAAGCGCCCATCCTGCCGTGGTCCAGAGATTCCCATTAACCATCATCATTCACTTTACCCCCTTAAAAACACTATTCCCATCATGAGCCTCTTCGCATGTCTCAGAGCCCACTGCCACTGCTCTGGGATTTGCATACCCCAGATTTTCCAAATCCCTGATTTTGCTTTAGCAGGGAGCTAAAAAAACCAACCCTGAGTTGTTCTTATCAAAACCCACCTCCACAGGACTCAAGAGACAGCAAAAGCCTTGTCTGAGAAATATGGGCTAATGATAGCACTACGAAGAGACTGTCTGGTGTCATCACAGCAGTGCAACACAGAGCACTTTCCAGCAACCGGTGAGGAACCCCAGCTAAATACCTCTGGATTGCTGTGTGGCAGCAATCCATGCGACAGACTGGCGCCATTTCCCAGGTCAGCCAAGGCTTTCATTGCTACAGGAACCTACTTGCATTTGCATCACCATTTTATCTAAAATCTTTATAAGGCTGCAATAGAAAGCTGTGCTTCAAGGACCAGGCTTCAGTGAAAAGCCAGAGACCTGGCAATCAAAACACACTGCAGAGGAGACAGAGCCAGGACAGACTCAGGTGCGAGCACAGCGTGGGAATGGCAGGAGGTGGGAGACGGTTAACGGACTAATATGGCAAGGAACGTAGTCCATCCCTCTCCGTGTGGTCACAGCTGCCTGAGCCACATCCTGTGACCAAAGAGAGCACCAATAACAAACCTCCTCCAACCCAGCCCGGCTGTCAGAGGAATTTTCCCACAGTAAGTATCACATTCATCGCTCTGTGCCAGGAACAATATTGCATTGTAACATCCCCGGGATTCCAGCAGACAGAAGAAAAAACATCCAACCTCAGCCATGAGCAGACTCTGAGAAGTGGCTGACGTGATGAGGGGCAATGCTCTTCTGGCTGCGCTGCAGCGTGGAAGGTTTTATACATGTTGACCACATGGCCAAGCACAGTGACATGAACTCAAGTGAAGAAGGCAGACTAGTTCTTAATAAACCTTAAAACTAGTTCTTAATAAACCTTAAAAGCCTTATGATTAAGCAACCAAGCTTGACCTTACCTTTTAAATTCAAGGGAAAGCTGAAAAAGGTCAGAAACCCCCAAGCTTAGAGACAAAAACAAGTGTCTGAACCTTATGTATATGGCCAAAAGGAAAAAAAAAAAAAAAAAGAAAGAAATGAAGAGAAACAGAAAGAATGAAGAAGAATTTGAAGTGCTTTTTCACCTTTGAAATCTCACAGGTCTGTCAGTGGGAAGAGCACATGAAGATGGCCATGCAGACATCCCTGAAAGCTTCACTGTTTTAATAAAAAGAACAAACTAGTAATTGCAAATATTGTTTTCAGGGTTCTTTTTTTTCAGTTTCCCTAACATGTGGCAGACCTTATGTCTTCCTAAATATTAGGCTTTTCTTCTTATCTGTAATGGTCACTGTTATTTTTATTCCTACACATTTTTCAAGTAATCTTTCCCAGTATTTGTATGAGAACAGGATTTCACAGCCACCCTGTTATTCTTTCGGTCCAGGACCACTGGATGCTTTCTCACAATCCTTACAGCAGGAAAGCTGCAGCCTGCACAGAGAGGAAAGCATAAATTACGCTATGACAGGTTTATAAGACTAATCCGAATAAATATCTCTCAGTAGTCTCCTATTCACTGTTTCCTTAGAAGAGCAAGGAGGAAATTTTCTGCTGGTAGCCTTTCCAGCTGTATGACTGTATTTCATGGGAGCACATTAATTTCAACACCCCTTTGCCAGGGAAGCCCAGACAGGCCTGCAGGCCAGGAGGAACAGGGAGGACCCCTCAGAGCCCCTTGGTCAGAGCACTGGCTTGGGGTAAGACTGACCGGAGAGTCGACCCTATTTGATCACCAGTTCAACCTACTTTTTTCACCTTGGATTACTGCAAGTCAGGCTTCTGATCCAAGCTTCTTCCCCCACAAAACCCTGCTCTGGCCAACTCAGCTGACCTGGAGCCCGGCAGGGCAGAGATGTGAATTTAAATATTGGTTCAGCTGCACCACTGAAGCTCTTAGAAACTTAGAAAACGTGCCTTTTTCAACGTTTAATTAGGCACTTCCTTATTCAGGTACCATTTTATTTCTTAGAAAGTCACGTCACTTTTGAAAGTAGGATTTAGATGCATGATGATGTGGAAAGAATTCAGAACAACTTTGTTTTGGAGACATTAACCAGTCCAGTAGCTCACCTGTACCACTGACCCATAACAGTTTCATTTGTTAGCCAAGTCTCTTATCACTGATAATCAAGTGAATGCTGCAGAGGCCAGAGAGATCTGTGCATTCACACCTATTTAAATCATACAAACTATGAAGGTCTAGGATTAAAATCAGAGGCTGAAGGATGGTGTTCAAAAGCTAGAAGCTGTACTTCTAGCAACACTCAGAGAGTTGTCTTCCTATGTTACACTTGACATGGAACATATCAAACTCATAGAAACACAGACTCATAAAATGGCTTGGGCTGGAAGAGACCTTAAAGATCCTCTGGTTCTAACTCCCCTGCCACAGGCAGGGACACTTTTCACTAAACCAGGTTTCTCAAAGCTCCGTCCAGCCTGGCCTTGAGCACTGCCAGGGATGGGGCATCCACGATTACGGCCTTCCACCCTCAGACTAACTCCATTCTCTGTATCATGCCCTCAGTACACAAAATAACTAAGACTCAAAAGAGCAACATTAAAAAAAGAGGTTGAAATAAAAGTAGAATTAATCTGGTGATACAGTTCTCGCCACCTTTATCTACCGACTCCTTTTCTGATTATATAGGGACAGTTGCACCATCTCCAGAAATATGGAGAAAGTTCCCTTATGCATCTGGACTTCTTTGCTCTCCATGAAATGCCTTTTACGCAACCTCTCTGCACTTTTCATCCCAAGCAGAGTATCTGACCCCACCTCTGCTTTTTGTTGTGAAACTGGAACATGCCCAATATTTCTTCCTCTGTAGACAATTTATTTTTAAGTCCATGGCAAAGAATGCAGCCTAATATATTTTAAAACAAATGTTCTTGGTCATCATTTCCATAGTATTTCAATCCATTCACAGGAAATATCATTCAGAACAGTAACAGAATAAAACCCAACGGTTTTCTATTAGCAAGTGCCCACAGCTCTTCATTTTGCATCTCAGCAATAATAAAGAAATGCAGTACCAAGAACTTGGACAAAGACTGACTCTTTGCAATAGCACTAATCAGAAACTGGAGATATCTCTGAAAGGTACACCGTATTCCAGTGGCACGTGGTTGCTCAGCTACTGAAACGAATGCTTAGATTACGTTATCTTTATTACAAGCATGACAGACCTTAGAGGTCTTCAAATAAGTTTAATACTTACCAGGAGATAATACAGGCCTAAAACTCAATCGCCTTCCTCAAGCAAATTCTCATTAATCCCAACTGGCCTGTTCTCCTAAGGAAAGTTCTCTTCCTGGATGAGGAGAGAAAAGGTCTCCTATACTGTAATTCCCGGTTGCTTCTTAAAAGTACATCATACATTCACAGAAAATGAAGCTAAATGCCTTCTAACTTCTAACAAACTAGTTCATTCCTCCTACTTTTTCCCCTTAGCACTGATAAATAAAGGTAAGTGTATTGTCAGTGATGCAGCAGGGTAGATGTCAGGTCTGAAGTGACAGGTTAAAATGTTAAGGTTTTGTAAATTAAACTTTCATAAATGCCAGGCCACAGAGCTACTCCACAAGTCTAGGTAGGCAACTTCAGTCCCAACTAGGAATTATTCCTTGCTTCTATGCTTCCTGCATTACACTTTGGTACAAAAGTGCTACTGCCATATAATGTAAAAGCAGATCAATCTCTCTACTGTACTTAGGGATCTTGTAGGTAATAAAAAAATTTATTGACTAAATGTATCTTACTGTGTGCAGCTACTGGAAAAAATAGGAAATGCTACTGCAAATAGATTTCCACTAAATTGCTACATTTCTTCTTTCCTTTAGTTGAATTATTACTTCTGCTTTGCTCACTGACATGTTTTTTTTAAGTTCTTTCTACTAAAACAAGTTGGAATAAGATGTATGCGAAATAGTAAAAGTTACGCTGCTATTTTTCATATGGAATTATTCAAAGCCACACACAGCATAGGTTCAAACCACAAATTCATGACCGAACAGACTTTCAGTCATGTTGCCATGAACTTTTACCTACAGAAAGCCGTCAGGAATCGGCTGCTAAACACCGCTGTGAGCAGGTCAGAATAAAATGTAACAGGATAATGTCAACCTGGGATTGAAGAATTTTGTAAAAAAACAAGTGGTAATCAAAACATACAATTGTCTGACCTGTATTAAATGTTTTCTCTCAACTCTATTAAAAGGTTAAAGACAGTTACAAATGCATTGTTTTCTAAAACTGGCTTAACAGAGGCAACATGGGCAGAATCATGGACCATGTCTGATACTCGAAAGCTATAGCATTTGCTGCCCTGCTGAGACCATGGTTTGCTGGCTGCAAAGAACAGGATTTCTCTTAGAGAATACACTGCACATGACAGAAAGTATTTGCAGAAAACAGTATCTCTGCCTCTGTCTAAATCTTTCACATCCACACACTGGACTCTGTCTGAGTACCCGCTGAACTCTGAAGAGGAAAGGACATTCATCACCATGGCCATGGAGCTCTGAAGGACACCTACCTTCTACAGCAGTATTAACAGGACATTAAGTAAGAAAAGCAATTGCACCTACACAGTTACTTTTGCAATTAGATTCCCTCAGAAAACCTACCTGTCATCACTAATGAACAAGCTCTTACCTCATATTCCTGGCAGAGTCCAGTGGTCTCAGTCCCAGGGCTTAAGACACAGCCTTCTGGAGCCCCTGGGTGCTCCAGGTGACTGAAGCAGGTGACTCCCAGAGAAGGGGTATGGACATGCCACTGGGCTACTAGTACTTACGTGGGACAATCTATCCAAAGAAAATGGCTAAAACTCCCAAGGTTTCCAGGCACAAACGTCCTATCTCGAAAAACAACATAAATCCAGCACGCTGTTGGTAATACCTTACCCCATCCCAAAAGCCCAAACCCCAACAGTCCTTGCCTTTTCTAATTCTTGTCCATCAGGGTAAAAGGCTTCTATTCCTATGGAAGCTCATTTTTTCAAAGCCATTTCTCTTGCTATCCATGCAGTTCACAGAGCAGAAATCTATCTTGGCTCATGAGTGCGGTTGGTTTCTGCCTAATTGGGGTATAAAGTCTGGAGTCTCACTGGCAGAAAACAACTGCTGCAGTTATACAGAAAAGCTGTTGCACTGAGACCATACCTTCCTGTGCCAGAAAATCTCCTCTAGCCCTGACTGTCCATGAATCATCACATCTGTGCTGAGATACAAATGCTATGAACCAGAGCGCAAGTTACAACTATCAATGGCTTTCATGCACAGGGTGGAATTCATAAAGTTATATGGGGATATTTCACACATGGTTACGAGCATGCCTAAAAGCTCCTAAACTTCTCACTTACTAGTAAATAAAGAAAAAAGTAACGGTGATTCCTTAACTTCTGTTTCTGGTTAACACTGACGATGAAGAACTGTTAATAAACCAACAGCAAAAAGAAAAAAATCTGTTACCCTAAAGCAGAGTCCTGCGTACTGATTTGAGACAAAAAAGCAGGATTTTCCAAATACACCTACTGTTTGGATATGTCTTCCATGATTATGGGCTATTTGAAGTCCATAAAAGAAGTAGCAAGGAGTGCATAAAATGCCTTTACTCTTGGCTTTAGAGAAAATTAGTAATGGAAAAATTCATCAAATGTCTACGTCATACAAATTAAACAGTCAAAACCACAACACACAGTCAAGATCTTGTTATGGGTAAAACATTCCTGTGTATGACTTTACAAGGTCAAATTTTTAACATCCACAATTATCTATAATTCCTCAACACAGTAAAACACTTCAGCACCTTGTTGTAAAGATTTTCCAAAGGAGCCGATTTCAGGATCACAGAACTATGGAATGGTTTGGGTTGGAAAGGACTTCTAAAGATCATCTAGTCCAATCTCCCTGACATGGGCAGGGACACCTTCCACTAGACCAGGTTGCTCAACCTATCCAACCTGACCTTGAACACTTCCAGTGACGGGACATCCACAACTTCTTGGCAAGCTGTTCCAGAGTCTCACCACTGTCATTGTAAAAAAATGTCTTCCTTATGTCCAATCTAAACCTCCCTTCTTCAGTTTAAAACCACTGCTCTTTGTCCTGTCACTGAAGGCCTTGGTAAAAAGTCTGCCTCTGTCTTTCTTAAAAGCCCCCTTTATATGCTAGAAAGCAAGGTTTCACAGAGCCTTTTCTTCTTTAGACTGGACAAGCCCAACCCTCTCAGCCTGTCTTCATAAGAGAGGGGTTCTGGCCCCAGGAAGAGAGATCAGAAGTGACACCCCAACACACACATCATGTTTAATGGTCAGACACGGGACAGAGATATACTTCCATCTCCCAGGCAGAAGACTCATGTAACGTGCAGAGAGAAATGCCATATGGCACACAGAGGAGAGCCGTGATCCCTTGGAGGGCAAAGATGGTCTAGAGCATCAAATCACTAGTTTGAGTGAAACCTCTGGGGTGAGTGAACACCTATGCTTTCAGCGTTCCCCAAGTTGCCCAAGGAGCATCAGATGGAAGGGCTTGCCACCATCTTCAACCACCTACACAGCTCCAGAGGAACCTCTGAAGCACGTCAAACTAAATCTGGCAGCATTTTTAGTAAATAATGTTTTCCATTAGCTACAAAAGCTATAAAATTAAAACTTCTGGTCAGTCAATGCCCTTCTGTTTCCATTTACGGTTAAGAATGCAAAAACTTGACCATAATTTCTTTCCCAAACTCTCCTCATCCGGTTCCAATTTTGGGACAGAATTTAGCCTAGTCAAAAATATTTTTAAACAATATGTGGTTTATTTATAATCAGAAAAGTGATCTTAGCAATCATCAGAATTACTAGAAGTTACTAAATTTAAAACACAAGGACTGCATTTTCTTCTGTCCCCACACAGAACAGCAGATTGAGCAGAAAGTCTGAGTGCTGCTGCACACAGCTCAACAGAATCCCTTTCCTCTATGAACAGCTGCAGCCAGAGACAGAAAAAAAAAACAAAAAGCAAAAAAATTCCAAAGCAGACAAACAAATGCAGTGTTAGGAATGGCAAAAAAGCATGAAATAAATAATCTCCTTTATATATTCTTAGCTCACCTTATACTTAAAAGTGCTACTACCCTGCCCTAAATGATGACTGCAGAGGGAAATGTAGCAGTGGCAATAAAAAAGGTAAGATTAATAAAATCAGTATCATCTAGGTCACATAAGAGCCAAATGAGAAGGGATACTGTAACTCTATGTAGAATAAAGGAGCAGAATTGCAAAAAAACAGCCATTCAATAAAATAAAGGACAAATTGAGAAATGTACAAGAAAACAAGCTTTCACTAGACACATAATATACTTGCAGCAGTCATTATGAAAAGAAGATGCTGACATCAAGAACTAGCAAACCTCAAAGTTGGAATTATAATAAAATCATCCAGCGGAGTAACAAAAGGAAAGCCAAGTGGCAAACTCACATGTGAGAGTAAATGAGAGATGAAGGAGCGGCAGATTACGACTGGCATCTGCTCAGTAGGAGTTATTTTACATTGTCTGCTGAATCTGCATCTGGTGTTAGCAATCCTCAAGAAAAAAATACAACACCCACAAAAAAACACATCAGTCCCCACCTCCCTGAAAACAACAGTAGAAATGTGCTGAGTGACTCCACCACAGAGTGGTTTCTGTGTTCTATGCAGTTTCTGGAGCAGAGCCTGCCTGCACACACAAAATTCCCCTGTGCTGCTCAAATATACCAAGAACACGTTATAAACCCTGCTTTACAGACAACAGGAACCTGTTGGATGATTTCCAGACTAACCTGAAGAAGCTTTCAACATACACTGTATTATGTTTGAACAGGAGACTGTCTTGTCTTCCCAAGTTAGCACTGCAATCTGTCATGCTTACTCCAGCTATGTGACAGTCTGCAAAAGCAAAACCAAGACTAAGGCTGTGGTCTGACAGGTATTTCTGGCTGCAGGTCAGGCGTTGTGATTTTTCAATGCCAGCGGCTGTCGTCACTGCTATCCCTACCTGGGGTAACCCCCAAAGGCCTGCTGGTGTAACAGCACAGCAGCCGATCTATGTGTCAGCTCTGCCTGAGGGATGGAGGTCCCAACCAGAACCAAGCTCAAACACTGTGTGGAAAAAGTTGCTTGAGCTGAGATCACTTCTTCTTGCCACATCTGTCCAGATGTGTACCTCCTTTTGCAGCCCAAGTCAGATGCAGAACAGAAATGAGGCATTTCCCATAGGAGGCTTCAAGTGCGCTGGTTTTCATGCTGAATGAAGTCTAACCATGATTCAGTTAGTTTTGACTCTCAGTAATCCCAGATTAGGACTATAAAACAGCCAGGGGATTCATTTGCCTTTGGAGTATAAATGTTGAGATTTTGCCTCCGCTAAGACTTTACAGCAGTACTGCAAATGCCTGCTAATTATATCATGTGAGAGACAGAGAGAGAAAAATCATTTTGGTAATGAAGACACTGCTTCTTGGTAATCTCTGGATGCTAATCTCCATTTTATTAAGCATCATTTCCCGTTCCCCCATAAACACACTGAACTCATGTGTCTGACCAATAGAAATGAACTTTCATGGCAACTAAACCCCATCCCTCCTGCTTATTTATTTCAATCAAAAGACCCTTCCCAGGAAGGCAAACAGCCTAGTTCCAAGCACAGGTAGAGGAAATTAAAATAAATGCTAGCAAAGATGTAATAAATTTGATGTTGATGGCTCCTAAACAGTTTCACAGAGGATGCAAGAATGGAGGGGAAAGCTGTTATGTTCTCTCTCTGCTCAGAGAGCTGGATGGTAAAAACTTTTCATCTAAATTCAATTCTAAAATTGTAGTAAAAAAAAAAATCCAAAACAAACCAGTGGCACATAGATTTTAGATTCTTTCCATATCAGTGTCCTTCTAATTTACAGTGGGGCTGTGATGACATGAGTGAAGCAAGAAACAAACTCAAATACAACTGGAGGAAGACTATAAGAAAGCTATCACTTATTTAAGATCTGGAGAGCAAATGAGAACTTGACACTCAAATGATCACAGAAGCATAGGACAGTTAGGGTTGGAAAGGACCTTAAGATCATCCAGTTCCACCTCCCCCCCCCCCCCCCCCGCCATGGACATTGGATAACACTTCAGAAATAAATCAATAAATCAGGCATTAATTGTTTTTTCCTTCATATATGAAGAATTGTTTCTAATGAAACATACACAGTAAGCCCCACTCACATTTCACATTCAATTCTATGTTTTCAGCTTCACATGGAACAATGCAATTGGACAAATTTAGCCATTAAGTTATTTCCATGGGAAACTACTTAACATGTAAACTTCTTTTAATTCTTCTGACCTTGCCATTGTTGTTTGGCACTAGAAAACATGGTAAGCTTAGGAAAGGATGAGGGCTTGTCTACAAAGGCAGCTATTCTTTAAAAGTCACTTCCCTTCCAATTATTTTATACCATGTTAAGCTTTAGAGAAGACAAGGCTGAAATATGCATTACGCAAGGAGATGCTTCAATGGAACAGAACACCTATCCTATGCCCTCAACATTCAACGTGTTGCTGGTAGCCACACAAATCTGTTTTCTGATATTCTCTCTTTGAGAATAGCTTAGTTAAGCTACTGCCTTGGTAAGACACTAGCAAATATTTTTGCTTCATTTATGAATACATAAAAACACATCACAGCTGAGACTGCTCTTACTGAAATACTTTTCAAACAAAAATTTTAAGTATTTAATTTGCTTCTACCTAGTATGCTGCACTGTAAGTCTCCTTAGCTGAAGCTGTGGCTCACTTGCAATAAGCCACGTATGCAAAGATCAATTTAATAACCACGAAGCAGGTGGGGACATGGAATACAAAGCCCTGAGACCTGCTCAGCACTTGGCAACCTACTCTAAATCATACCTGAAAGGCTATTTTTCATCTTTTATCACTTATTTATTTTTGGTTTCTCTGGATAGATCACAAGCTCTCCCTGTCCTTGGGTACCTCCTGTGTCTTTAACAGGATGCCCTCTAGTGCATGGACTTTCCCACGTCTGCCCACATAATTGCCTATTGAACGCAAAATCTGTTAAGGCAGCCTGGGCAGGGCACAGTGCAGGGCCAGCTCAAGCAATAAGGAAATGACTAGAAGAGAACTAGCAGAGACAAGAGGAAAAAACTACCTACAAACCAACAGCATAGAGCAAAAGTCTCATCTCACTGTTCCCACCTGAGCAGCAACCACTAGGAAATGGAAGTGACTCAAATGCAAGTGCATTGGCTTCTACTTCTGCATGAAAAACATCTGCTGAATTGCAACTGTAATTTTATCCCCTTCATAAACAAATTCAGTGAATCCTTTCTACTAAACTGCAAGATGCCACACAGTGATGTTAATGGTCTCTGTAAACAAATATGTGGTTTATTTTGTTCACTATAAATTAAGAACAGAATTCAAACATTGGACCATTCCCACCTACTGCCATGCAGTGCTGGTAATCCCTCATTATTTTAATATGAGGTCTTGAGTCAGCCAGCTCATCTTGCTGAACTACAGCATCCACAGAAAGCATATTTGTTTGAACTAGCACAGATTTATTATTACTACTATTATTATGTTCTCACATCTCTCATTAACTTTCATTTCAAACTGATAGTATCACTTCCTGCAAAAGCATCAGCTACGATGCACAGTACAGAATTACACTAGCGTATGCATAAAAGGATACTGTGCCATTACAGACACACATTATGCATTGCATATCAGATATTTAATGCTTTTCTTCCAGTTAGCAAAGCACTCTCTGGTTTATTACTATGATTATTATAAAGAGTACATAAATAAGTACACTTTAGTAAGTAAACAAATGGCTGACTAAAGCACCTAAGTGATGAAATACCATGGACACTTCTAAAAACGTTATCCTGCAGATATAATTCCCAAATAAACTAATGCTATAAACAGAGAAGATAGTTTTAAAACCCATTTGTTTCTACCTCTAAGACCAAAGGTGGATAAAAATCTAAGGAGGGGGAAAGGAAGAAGACAAAGCCCTTAGTTAAAAGGCAGACTCAGGTACAGCTGGTGAGGGTGCATGTGTATGGTACTGATTCTGTAAAGAAATAAAAGTACATGTAGAGAACTGCAGAGCTCACCCCAAACAAGATATATCGGCACCTACTCCATCAGTGCAATAGGAGAAAGCTCTGAAAGGCTAAGCCCAAGCCCTGCAGTGCCTGTGGTTTTGAGGCCCTGCAAGGAGATGTAAGCCCCCTGAGCACCACCAGCCCCTTTGCTCCAGAAACAAAGGTGTTTGTGAGAAAAAGCTCCATAAAATCTCATTGCTTCCAGCATCCTTCTCCCTTAAATGCTGCTCTGCCACCTCAGATTAGAAAAGGAAAAGAAATGTGAAATTAAACAAGAGAGGTTTTGGTTGGCAGGCCTTTCGTCATTCATTTACTGTTTATAATTGATTTTTGTGCCTGTGCAGAAGGATCACGTGTGTGTGTTGGAAAGAGGATGAGTGCATCTACTGAGGGCTGAGTACCCAAGGGAGCTCAACAGCCAGAGCTCTCTGTGGATTCTCTCTGAGCCTGGGGTTTGGATTGTTTGGGTGGGTTTTTTAAACTAAGAAAGTCTCCAGTGTTCATCCTGGGATGAACCACAAACTCCTCTGTCACTCCAAGGGTCCACTGCAAAGATACAAAGGGGTAAGGATCTGGAGTGGAAGATCTGAGACCCTGGGTGACCCCCAGGGCAGCTGCTGACCTGCCAGTGAGCCAAGCTGGGTCACCATTTACAGCTACAGACCCACCCTACAATAACTGGCAGCTGGTCTCAGAACAGCCCCAGCAGCCCTGCAGTGAACTGGAGTCTAGAAGACCACATGAACACACATGTTATGGCCATCCAAGTAGAGGAGCTCCACTGTATCTAGGGAAGAATGGATTTGTAATGAAGACATTACAAGATATTAATTTCAAGCCTGTATTACAAGTTCACCTAAGGAAAGAAGCAAATGATGCTGACTGGTCCCACACATCACTGGCTCTGCACCCCAACTGACAGAGCATCTGTAGAGCATCTGTAGACCTAGACCCTCGAACACAAGGGGGACGGTACTATAGAATTATTCGGAAACCTAAATATAATGACTTTCCTAATGAGGACGTTGTCCCGTAAGCAGTCACTGCCATCTTGAATGGGGCCTGCAGAACAATCGGGAATTTTAGATCTGAGTTTGAGAAGACAACAGAATAGTACTTGAAACTCCTGAAATTTTCAGCTGAGTGCTTTACTAATTACTGGGTTTGGCTTACATCATATAAAATTCATGATATTGTGATAAAGCTTACAGTACCTTGTAAAACTGAAACTTTATCTTCCAACTTCAAGAGCTTAACGAAATGTGTGGGAACATAATTGATTAAAACTCTTTAAACATAAAAGCACTTGAGAAACTTTGCAGTTTAGGCTTCAACAAGTAAGCTTTTTAACACATAATACTCACTAAGTATGTGTATTTAATGCTGTCTAACATGCACTGCTATCTGTTCTCTGTTTCTTAATGTGCTGTGATGTTCCAAACAGAAGAAGTCGGCGAATGTGCAGACCTATTTCAGATTGCTGAGGAGTGTCTGGGAGTCGATCACCCCCTTCTACCAGGGCCTAATGTCAAAAAACTCTTGGGTCAACACAAATGTGTCATTGGAGTCAGTAGGAGCTTTGCTGACTGCTTCCAAGAGGCCAGAACTGCAACACAGCCTTTCTCAAAGTAATCATGGAAAGTTAAATTCCATTTCTACCTCACAGACACCAACCTATCAGCTAAAGCTTTCAAATAAAGCAACATCAGCCCTGCACAAGTAACACCCACAAGACCTGGGATGTTCAAAGATTCTCCCCTGCTTTGGTGAGGACAAAAAGCATACAAATAAGACGGTATCTGCTAGAAGTGAGACTGAGTTATACCTTAGGAGTTGTATAAAACCACTTAATATATATCTAAATAAACACAGTAAACCAGTAAGATTAATGGTTTATTATAAAATAAATAGAGACAACAAGGTAAGAAATAGTAGACAGTAATCCCAAAACAAAGAATACTTTTAAATGGCAACAAAACTGCCGAATGTAGAGGAAAAAAATAACAGAAGTGCAAGAAAGGAAATACTGTCACAGGAGAAACAGAGATGTGATTCAAAGAGCTTAACACGTTCAAGACGCGGCTGAGTGCAAGATGAAGGGAATATACATAAATCATCTTATTGAAAGAAGTGGCATTTGAAATATGAAGCCCAGCATCAAGACAGCTTTAATAAACTGATGAAACTCCCCAAACTGTGCCAGAGCACCTCATATTTCTATATTTAATATGCACACCCAACTACTGACAAAGAAGTACTATGTGAAAGTTCAGAATTTTAAAGATAACAATAAGTTAAGCACCAGAGGTAATGAAAAATTGGATAAATCACAAAATAAATCGTGCCAGACCAACCAGACATGTCACTTTATTAAAAATACTCAATCTTCTAGCCAAGAAAAATGAGTAGCTCTAAACTGTCTGGATTTCAGTAAAGTATTTGACAGTGCCATAGGAAGTTGTTAAAACAGGAGACGTGGGGAAGAGAGAGAGGAACTGGCAGAGATGGAGAAACCTGCAGCTTGCCTGGGAGCACTGGGCTATGAGGAGAGCCCATGGAGCTGTCAACTGACTATTTTGAATTACTGCGTATTTTCATTACCAAAACCAGAAGGCTGCAAAAGAAGGTTGGTATAAGCTGCCAGACAAGACAGATCAAAGTTAATCGTGCAAAGGGCAAGGGACCAGTGTGGGTTTGTGCTTGCAGCTGGTCAGCATGCATGACCACATACTGCTACAACTCGCCAAGCAGACACCGACATCAGAAAACGCAATTTTAACTGCATGACTACACAGCAAAATATTTCCATTGGAAGGAGAAATGAGTAATTAGACTATGTAAGGCAGTTAATGAAGCCTTCCCTTGGTGCACAATGTACAATGCTGGTTACCCAATTATGAAATGGATAGAAATTACAAAATATATCACGTTAGTATAAGCAAGGACATCCAGCTGTTTTAGGAGAGCATGCTAGGATAGCCTAACTGACTCAACCTCCTAAGGGGAGGACAAACAGGGATAACCCCATGTGAGTGCATTGGGAACCAGTCATGGGAATTCCTGGCAGTAGTGCAGTTTCTGAAGGTAAAGGAGATAGCTGTCATGAGCACGAATGCATGCAAGCCAGCCACAAATACATCTGGGATGGATAAGACCAAGGTTTCTAACTGTCAGAGCTATCAAGTTCTGAGAAAATCTTTCAGTGCAGTGGTTTATGGGAAGATAACATTAAATATGACTGAGGATTTGGGTCAGGGATCCAGAGAGCTCCATCCACCTCTCTAGTCCCACAAAACACAGCTCCAACCTCCTCCCCACAGGATGCAGGGAGCAAGAATGAAAACCCCGGCTCCTGAAGAGCCTCAACTGTAATACAGGTCAAACCCTCACCCACCAGGTGAATCGAGGGAAATCCTGCAGTATGAGCACCTTCATAAGCCCTGGAGGTAATGACAGCTCCTCATGGCTTGTGCTCCCCTCAAGACTACATGGCTTTTGGGGCTGCTGCTAACACAGTTCTGGTCAACACTTTTAAAGCATGGACTTTAGACAATGATTTCTGAGAAAATGTAGGACAATATTTATTGCTAAGGAGATTCTCTTGTGTTGTATCAGTCCTCCTTTGTTCAGACCGAAGAGCTGACAGATGGAGATCGGGACCGGTAGGCACTTCTATACCACCCAAAGCGGCGCAGTACAGGAGCCTACTCTGAGCAGGCAGATAAATCCATCAAGTCAAGCAGTACTGAGGAGACACTTCTGGCGCCTAAAAGAAGTAGTTCTGCATCAGTGCAGCCCTGCACGAGGCTTCCTCAGGCCTCTGTCTCTGCAGGGAGAGCTCCTCAGCTTGGCTGAAGCGTCCTGCTGCTGTGTGGCTGGCTGCTGCTCAAGCAGTGGCCCGAGTTGCGCTCAGGGTCTCTCTGTCCCCTTGTCCCCTGCACAGGGTGTGAGAGGCCAGCTGCACGCCTTCTCCTAATGGGGTCTGGTTTAACCTTCTCTCCAAAAACTGAGGGAATGGCTAGTCTGGGACTCTAAGCCGAGACCTGTGTAAAACATACCAGCTGGGCACACTGCTATCAAGTTCACTTTGGAATAAAAAATAGCAAGTGAAAATTCACATGGAAGACTAGTGGATCATATAACCTTGCTCCAGACCAAGCCACGCTGTCAACAATTTTCAGTCCTCGACAAACAACATACAAGCAGTGCCATCAGAACATTTAGTTATATGAAGATCAACATCTACGACACTCTCAGGTTACAAGCACATCTTCTTTAGAAGTGAATGGCAGCTTTACAAAATATGAGGATGATAACATTTATGGTGCTTTAAATCTGATCTCTGAGTGTCTCGGCACTGAGCACAAGACCTAACGTATCAGCCTAACAAACTTGACATTTAGCAAGCCAAGTTTATTTCTAGAAAGTGAGCTGGAAATTAAATCTCATGGTTGCAACTGGCACGCTGTGCAAAAGAGGAATCTTAATGATGACTGCATTTAATTTCTGCCCTATAGCTTTCATCCTTCTAATTGGTATATTTAAGTGCACTTAATCACTTAAGCATTGAACCTACTGCCGTGGTAAATCTCCAGTTTAGACTCCACAATAATAAATCTTTGTCTTCTCTCAGCAGCTGGCGAGATGATTTGGACTTTGAATTTAGGTCTTTTCCTTAGGCTTAACAGTAACAACTTGTTTGTTCTGTCTGCTGAAAGCATGACATTAACTACTGTTTTTAAATGCATTATCGTTGCTTAAGCTTAGAGCTCTCGATGTTAAAATCGGCTGCCCTTCTAAGAAGCACTTCTAAGTGCCCAACTAAGAAACACACCAAAAAAAAAAGTACAATTAGCCTGTGCTCGGAGTGTACAAAGCAACTTTAACTCATTAGTATTTACACAGCATCACTGGTCCACATGACACTTCACAGACACAAGGACAAGCTGGAGTTTATAACACAATCTTTCAATAGATGCCTCCAGTGCCACAAAGAGCTGATTTAAAAACAGGTGGAAGTAGCCTTTGGACACTCCTCCTTTTAAGAGTTAATGGAGGAGTAACACCCCTGAAAGCATCTCACAGTCTGGCCACAGCACCAAGCTAGGTTTTATCTTGAATTCTGTGACAAATGACCCTAAATTCCTGAAGTAGCTCTGGTAAAAAAGTTAAAACTTAGATGCATCCATCAAATCACAAGAGGGAAAACTGCCTTTGAAGAGGCTGTGGGCTCTATCCCTTGGTTTTGCTACAGGCTTCCTGCAGTACCTTGGTAAAGTATTTAGGACCCAGTTATTAAGAATTCATGCATATTAATTATCTTTGCAGTAAACCCCTGGGCCTATACTTGCAGAACAAACCATGCCATTAAAGACTTGTAGGATCAGGGTCTCATTTCCCCATGCCATAGCTCTCCCTGTGCAGTTCAGCACAGCTCTCAGTTGCAGTCACCATACCAACAGCTGCCTGAGTGGGGCCTTGTGTTTTTAGGTATAAAATATGTTTTTAACAACTAGCCTTGTTATAAAAAAGCTGAATTCTGCCTTGTTGCAACTGCTGCGCTGAAGACTGCGCCTTCATCCTTTTCTGACGGGGACATTAATTTCAGTAGCTTTTAGTCCAGAAGAAACTGCTCAGTCATCCGAGTCACCACTTGAGTGGTTCTGTTTGCTTTACCACTTGCCAACAAGACAAATAACCCTCCCTTCAGCACAGTGCTTGCCAGCTGACCGAGCTATGCACAGAAACCTTGGACTCAGTGGGGACGGCGGTCTGGCACATGCACTGAAGCCCTGCACATCCGGGGACTATTGGAGCTGCCAGGCTTGCACAGCCTACCTGCACGCTGTCAGTGATTGCTTCCAGCAGGATGTGGGGGTTTTAAACTCAGCATGATAGGGTTTTTACTAGCCAGCAATCCTGTTCATTAGATTTCAGTCCTGGTCCTCCCACTACTGAGCTTGGCAATCCCATGACAGCGAGATCTGCAAAGCCATAGCATCACTTGCCATAGCAGCTGGGTCCAAACGCACACATCTTCAAAAATTTCCTTTAAAAACAAACTTGGCATGTGCATTACTCTGGATTCAGCTTGCAGCCACCCATTTTTGTAACATTTGTCTCCCCTATAATAAAAGTTACTTAAGTACCTGCTATTTTTCTCCCACCTTATAGTTTACAGTGCAAGCAACCAGCTCTCAATTCTTTGTTCTATTCAACTGAGGGCATTGCAAGCAGCATGTCTCACAGCCAGGCTGCTTCTTCAGACCACAGGTAATTTGTCGCCAGTTCTGCCAAGGGCAACACATGCATTTTAACCCCAAATATTGAGGAAGCTCACTATGTTTGCCAACCAGATTAAAGCACTTACTCCTCCTTAGCTACAATCGAGTTCTTCTGTAGCTTCTCTGTGATTAGATAAAGTTTGAGCTTCCTTACACTAGCAATGTGCTCTGTGTAGTTCCTCTCAAGAGATGCTGCAGTTTCAGAGCCTGCTTTAAACCACAGGCATACCATTCCCTCCCAAATCCCTGTTTTAACCACCAGCATCATCTTCCTAAATCCTGCAAAGTGTTGCCCTCCAGGCAGGCGTTATATCCTTCCGTCTTTCAGTTAATGTGGAGCTTTGGCACTGAATTATGTATTTCTCCGAGTCCTTTAGGCACTAACACCACTGAGCACTTCTTGTGTCTTTCACAAATGCAAATTCATGATCTGGATTTTTGCATTTGCTTTGCTTACAAAACAACCACATACACAAAAAAATCTATTTTAAATTTTTCCTTTACTTTAGAATCACAGTATTTTCAGGGTTGCGCAGACAATTAGGACCTACAACCTCTGTGAACAATGGAGCTTATGTTCTTTCAGGCTAAATATATCCAGGCACACAGCGGATGCTTTGGGAAAATCCCATTGCATATATATGCAGTTTTAGGAGGGCTCCTGAAGATTTCCATCAGCACACAGAGGACACCAGACTTCAGTCAGAAGCTGGCAGTACAACTCTGTGCTTGCACATCAGCCAGTGTCACAGTAAGCTCACTCCAGCTTTTATCAAATGTTGTTTTGAAGGCTCTGGCTTACTCATTTCCCCTGAAATCCTGGCTGCAAATCTTCCAGAGTTCTGGCAGTATGAAAGTCCATTTCTTAAAGCAGTGTTTTCTGAAAACCTTGCATTTGCTACAGATTTCTCTGAGTTTCCTGAACTTGATGCTGACTGAAAAATTATATTCAATCAAAAAAAACTCCTGAAGAAATGCCCAAATTGACAGTATCACTGTATGCTGCATCCATCAGGAACTGATCTAACAAGTTTTCTTAGGGCTTTTTCCCCCACAAGAATCCAAAGTTTCATCTATAAAGACTTCTGTCAAAAATAACACTGCTTTCATGCACATCATATTCTTTTCCATAAAAATTAAAGGGAGAGTTTCCAAGTGTACCACGCTGAAAATACACATGCTTAAAACGGTTAAAATCTGTTTCAGAGTAACCTCTTGAGTATTAGCCTATATCCAGGCAACAACCAACTTTTTGCAAAACCCCAAAAGGCAGACCAAAGAAACCTCTAACATCCAAACCCTGCCTGGAGGCTCAGCAGCCACTAGGACTGCTCACAGTGCTGTAATTGATACAACTGAAGACAGAGGTTAACAGTAAACAAAACACTGTTTACTTTAATTCCATTAGGACTGCAGAAAATGAGACCAGCATTTAGGAAAGACTTCATTTACACTCTCAGAAATGCAAAAATTACAAGAAGTGATCTGGGTGCAGTGGGTAAACTATCAGTATAGCTGGTTTTGTGAAATCCAGATGCAGAATTAATGCTGACTTTGTCAGAAGCGGTCGTGTATTTAAAATTGTGCTTTCAACACTCAAGTTCATACAAACCAAAAACCAACCTACACTGTACTTGCATCTTTTTATCTTTTCCATCTTTTAGTGGCATTGGGGTTCTGCTCCAGGTTTCCCAGGGACAGGTTACCACACTCCTGCAGCTCACACAGCAAAACCCATCTCAACAATGGCACATGACTTTGAAAGAAGGACAAGCAACTACCAGCAAGCCCACAAACATAAAAGTAGCTGTCCTTCAGCTCTGCTCAACAGAAAGCAGCTGCTCACTCATTTTTAATCCATTTGAAACTCCCCGGCCTTGGTCAGGTTAATGTTTTCCAAGACTCATGGTTAACTTCCTGGACTTAAACTCATGAAGGGGAACGATACCTCCTGACCATGCTGTCAAGATGCTATCACCGCAAACACACCCCAACATGCCCAGCAGCACCAGCACCAGCGCCCACAGCCATGCTCCCTGGCCCAGGGGGGACAAACCCCCTGGCATCCAGTACCCCAAGAAACCTGCTGCCCCAAGGGTGGTTCACCCATCACTGTAGCCTGGCCCACATGCAGCTCCAGGCAGACAAATATCACCAGCAGGAAAGAATGGTTAAATTTTAATACCAGTGAATGTTTGCTGCTGCTGCCTGAATTTGAGACCATGGGAATGAAAGTTACTTATTTCTCACACCGTTTGTAGCACATTGTACCAGTGTCCAATATAGATCTGCAAGGTCAGGAAGCCAGAAATGGAACACTAGAAAGATGAGCTTCATTGAGAGCAACCACCACCCTCAGACAGCATAGCCTAAACCTGACAGGCACTCTTCACCTCCTCCACATCCTGCAGTATTTCTGCTTACAGAATCACACCCAGCTTTCTTGCATGGTTAAATATTGGAGAGTTTTCATAACATGAAGGAGGGTTCAGTGAGATAGGAGTGGTCCAAGGGCTTTACTCACTGAAGCCTGTGAAATGTACGCATCAGTGAATGCATTTGAGGTGGAGCAGATCACCATAGCCTCTGGCTGCCTAAAAAACTCTCTGTTGTGGGTCTTCACAGAGATGGAAAGAAAAATGTTATCCTTATTTCACAAGGAACAGAGGAGACACTTGGAACACATTCTATCTGATCTGTCCTGCCCATGCACGCACAAGTGAGGAACCTGGTGCTGGCCAGTGCCACAAGTGCTGCTGCACATGAGCCTCTTCCTCCTCCCCTCCAGTGGCTGGCACCATGTGCAGTGTTTCAGGCTCTGGGCTCTAAGAGAAGGCTATTACCTGGTCACAAACCCCACCTTAATAAAAGCCCTGAGTAATTATTTCAGCAGGAACGCCATAATGATGATTTAGAAACTCATACAGAAGAAAGGCAGCATGCTCCTCAGAACACAACTTTGTCACAGCTACCAGTTCCCCACCAAGGTGATGTGGTCTTATTCCTCCAGCCACGGTTCTCTTGGGGCTGCTGACCGCGGGGCCCAGCAGGACAACATTACTTGCTTTCTTTGTTGCTGTAGGTTTCTAACCTCCCTTCTCCAGACATTCAACCGGTGGCAGTATAGGGCCTTGCTCTGGCGCAGCTCAAGTGGGATGTCCCACACAAAGCTAACACTACTTCACAGACACCGACAGAGCTAGATTCAACCTAGAGCTCGTACCACCAGCTTTACGATTCACACTTTCAGTAAAACAGTTTTTCTGATTTCTCTACCTTCAGCAACGCAAAGGCTTCCTCCTGTCTGCCTCGTCACAAGCCAGTGGTACTTAATGCTTGGTTATTAAGCCCATCTTTCTGTTGCACTTTGAAAGGATAAATAAATGATCAGAATCGGTTTAACTTCTGGGACCCTCTCCTTGTTCAGGCATGATCAGAAAGCTAAACTTACTTACATCAGTAAAAACAAGCCGGGTTGCCCATTCTTAGAAGTGGTGTGCCCTAGTTCAGATTAATGTGGCGTTCAGAAATCATGGGAGTGCCAACACGGGAGGAAAATACAGCACATTATACAGAATAATCGTGTTTGTTCTAATTATTTTAGAGTACGATGATAACACCCATTTCCTCAGCTACTTGCTCTGTATTTGGTATTTTAGCCTGGCATATTAAGTCTCCTCTCTTGCCTCCTGGCTAATCGTACAGTTACAGTAGTTCAAGCACTCCTATTCAGAAAGGATTTTATGATATGCTTTGAACATCAGGCTTCAACAAAATGCAAAAACCATGAAACTGCACAGATTTTTAACATAATTATCATTAATATATTTATGCAACAGACTAGATTTGCCTTTGATTATACCACAGTAATGTACTCCACTGAGGATACTGAAATTAAACTTGCCCTAAACTGCGAGGACTTCCAAGCCTGGAAGCCCAGTGAAACATACAGGGCGAGTGCTTGCAATACCATGGATGCCAACGCTCTGGGTGTGCACACCTGTACAACATCAAAAGTGGTGGAAAAAAGGCCCCATGCTTCACCTTAATAAAAGTGGTCTATCTGCCCACACAGCCCACTGCCCAAGTCCTTGCTGAAAACCCAATTAAAGCTGTATGCACACCAGTGGCTCCTGTTCCGCCACCTGATTTGAAGACTTCCAGCCACGGGAAACCCAAAGGTTCTTTAGCAGCTGATCATTAAAAATTAATGCCTGATTATGACTAAATGGAGCTTTCACTCTGCTTCCAGTCATCAATTCTTATTATGCTTTTCCTGATTAAAAGGTCGTTTCTTCTTCCCCCATTACAATACCTCTTTACCGTAATTCAGTAACCACCCAAGCAAAATCTCTTATTCTGATGCTTCTCTCAAGCACTTTTCCACTATTTTGTCCAGCTTTTCAAATTCCTTTCAAAAAGACTGACATCAGGCATAGAAAAACAAAATCACACAGCAGCACAAAGTACCAGCCCCACTGATAGGTACCCTTCCTTACATGCCATGCTTGTCCTTACTACCACAACAGCTCACTGAGGACTCATGTTAAGACGTTTGATCTAAGTATCTAAACCCTTTTTAAATCACTATCCTGTGAGGTGCAAATCAAACCTGTGGCACTGCGTTTCTCCCACCGGCTGCCTAACCCTGTGTCTGGTGGTACTGAAAACCAGTTTGTTTGACCTCAGCTTACCAACAGATCCAGCTTGTTCTGGGAAAATGCCCAGTCATTGTTTTTAACCACCATACTATTTCTTTATGTCATGCAGAAGTTTTATTAGCAACATTTATACTTCCATTTTCACATCACTGAGATATATTTGATTAGTGTCACATCAGGGGCCATTATTTTATGAGCAACCTTAAACCAATGACAGTACCCTATTGAGATCAACTAGGGGAAGGGGGGGAACACAATAAATCAGATTGGTTTTAATCCATTCACAAAAGCTTTGAAAAACAAAAGAAAAAACCCTCAACCCTCAGCCAGTGCTGATTTTTTAAATAAACCGAATTTAGGAATAGATGATGCATAAAGGCCATATTGTGCCTATTGTTTTCCCTTGGTAACTAATTTTCATCAAGTACTTTGGGACTTACTGTTAATTTCTTCAGTCTTTTTAACCCCATTGATACTTAAAACACACAGTTGTGGAAAACCACTCCTATTTACAGATTTTATTCTGTCATTTTGCTTGCATTTGGGGACATCTCAATGAAAACAAAGATGACCATGTCAGGGGTGTTGGAACTTGATGATCTTAAGGTCCTTTCCAATCGTAACTATTCTATGATTCTATGATTCCATGACTCAGCTGAATGCAGACCCAAGTAACATTTCAAATGAGAAACTGCATCAAGAATTAGTTAGTTTAAACTAGTAGTGATAGGACAAGGGGGAATGGCTTTAAGCTGAAAGAGAGGAGTTTTGGGTTAGATATTAGGAAGAAGTTCTTCACTGTGAGGGTGGTGAGGCACTGGAATGGGTTGCCCAGAGAAGCTGTGGCTGCCTCATCCCTGGCAGCGTTCAAGGCCAGGTTGGATGGGGCTTGGTAAAACCTGGTCTAGTGGAAGGTGTCCCTGCCTGTGGCAGGGGTTGAAACTGGATGAGCTTTCAGGTCCCTTCCAACACAAACCATACTGTGGTTCTGTGATTCAAACTCTGGAAAAACATCACATGGGCTCGATGAGGTCTCAGATGGATGCTGTGATTATTTTCCAATGGTGAAAATGATAATATAAAGCATTGTGACATTTTTGCTTGACGGCCATGGCCTGCAATGTTTACCTGGGCCATATGCATTACATCAATTATTAAGACCAAAGCAACAAGAATTACATCTTGTTCTAATCAGTGTGCAGCAATGCCAAAACAAACAGGATACTTACTCAAAAACATATTGAGCAAATTTGACCAAAATTGTATTTAAAAGTAATTTTAATTGTGTTTACACTTAAAGTGAAAAGTGCAGGATGCCACATCATTTTCTTTTTAATTTTTTAATTTTTATTTTTATTTTTGTGCTGGATTTGCCAGCAGAGGCTTATCAAATGAGAGGAGGGCAGAAAGACGGACAAGAACATTCAGGTAACATTTGGCCTCCCAGCAGCAGGGGTGCCGCATGGGTTACATCTCATCTGCACCCACAACAAATAGCCTTCCCCCAGAGTGTGCGTGGGGGAAATTAAATGATGAGAGTACATAGGAAGGAAAAATAAGCAATTTCAAGACAAAGACGGAACTGCCCAATTCAGACTGGCCAACACTACCTAAGTTAGTTCTGATTCAGTATAATAGCAGCATACTACCTCATTAAGGTAGTTATTAAAGTTCTAACACTTAGGACTCATTAAGGTCCTAACAGTCAAAGCAAAGTCCACAGCAACAGTAATAATCTTCCAGTAAACTTGTGTGCTCACCATTTGTCATCATTCAGAAGAATAAACTGATATCTATTTTTTATCAGAAACGTAATAAAAGTTTCAATCCTGTTGAAAGAATACTTGAGTGTAATATAAATTGCATGGGAAAAGGTATTAATTTTACTCCATGCACTCCCTGAATACAAGCGTATTCCACATAATAACCAAGATCCTTTATTATCCTTCAAAGAACCCAAGAATTTTCCACAAATGTAATTTCCCTTTGGAATCCCTCAAGCACACATATGCCACCTGCTCCTAAGAAAACTCCCAGAAAGAATGTGCTGCCCTGCAACTGAAGATGGGTCTGTATTTACATACTTACTCAGCCTACATCAAAGATAAGGCTGTTACAGAAATGAATTGAGACCGGGAGCATACGTGATGCAAATTACTTTTGGTTGTTCCTGACTGAGGCTTGTGAACTGAACACACTGCACAGTTTTTACTCAACAGCCCGAAGTTCTCTAGTTATTCTCAAAAGTACACAAAAAGCACAACACTGGGGGTGGGAAGGGAAGTTTTGCTATTTAGCATTTATGCAATAAATATAAAATGCAATAAATAAAACCCAAGCCCTGTAAAAACAGCTTAAGTCACTACCTGAAAAATCAAACATGAAATATTTTCTCAAAGAGCCTGCTATCAAAAATCAATTTGTTAACTTCCCTAGTAAAAGTCCAGCCTGAAATACAACTCCAGCAAGCTTCAGCTGGTGCATGCCCACGGTTTGCCCTATCCTCCTGAAGTCATCTTGACCTCCCCACCTCTACTAACAGCATTAAAGAGGAGACAGAGAAGCTCCCCCAGTGCCACCGCAGCCCTCACACCCCAGAACTCAGCCTGGAGGCACAAGGCCCCAGCAGAAAGTTTTGCAGCATCCCTCAGGTAACCCGTTCCAGCAGCCAAAACAAGTGGGAGAATTATAAATCCCCAGCGGATGATCTCCCTGCACACCACCAAGCACCCTCTGGGTGACGCTGGGATTGCTCCAGCCTGTCCCTGCTGCAGCACGACTACTGTAAGGCTCTCAGATCCACTGGGGAACTCTCAGCTGAGCTCTCTGCGCACCTTCAAGCCCGCTTGGGGCTGGCTGGACCAAGCACAGAGCCCACCAAAAGCAAACACTGGATCCCATCCGCACCACCAAGCCACGGAGAAACCCGCTGCCTCCGGCTACACCCCCCGGCCTTAGCACGACAGGACACCCAGGCTCCTCCGAGGGTTTTACGCCGATCGCGGAGTACCGCGGGGAACGGTGGGGTTCGGGCTGCCAGGTCAACCCGGCATCAGAGGGGGCAGCAACCGACCCCTTCCCCCGGGAGGCAAGAGCCCCCTGGGAGGAAGGGGACGGCAGCTGCCTATGGCGAAGAGAGAGCACCGCGAGGATGACCGCACTCTACCTGTGGTTAAATTGTCATTGATCTTCAGGGGCACCCTTAGGATGTAGACCAGGAAGAGCATGATGAAGAACCACAGCGTCCAGAGATAAGTCCAGGACCAGACGATGCAAGACTTGAGCTGCTCCAAAAATCCCGTCCCAGCTTCAGCCATGTTTTTGGAGGAGGAAAAAAAAAAAAAAAAAAAAAAAGGGGGGGGGGGGGGGGGGGGGGGGGCGGAGGTTTGAGCCCAACCCAGACGCTGCTCTCTGCTGCCACAACCTCCCAGAGTGTGCAGGCGGGGCACGACTCACCGAGGCGCCTCTCCCCCTCCCGCCGCACCGACCCGTGCCCCCGGGGCGCTGCCCCTTCTCCCAGCGCCGCGTCCGCAGCTAAAATGGACTCCTCCGGGCACAGCACCCCCCCGACGGCAGCCGAGCGGGTGGGGGTTTCGGCAAAGCCACCTCAGCGGCAGCTCGCCCCCCCGCCTCCTCCTGCCTTCGAGGGGCGGGGAAGGGAGAGCCGAGACCAGAAACTTCGCCCGGCGGTCCCCGGCCCCAGGGGGTGTGCGGGGAAGGGACGGGACGTGCTGCGGCGGCAGCTCCAGACCTGGCCCCGGCCGCTGCCACCCCCGCCCCGCCGCTCGGCACCCCGCGGTCACGGCAGCTGCATGATGAAACGCGGGGAAACGGCGAGAGGCTGCGGGGGGGAGGGAATGGAGAGGAAGGGGAAAAGGAAGGATAGGGAAGGGAAAAGAGAAAGAGGAAAGGGAAGAGAAGAGGGAAAAGAAAGAGGAAAAGAGACAGGAAAGGGGAAAGGAAAAGAATAAAAAAGAGAATAAAAGAAGGAGAATAAAATTAAGAAAAGAGAAAATACAAAAGAGAAAAGAGGAAAGAGAAGAGGGAAAAGTAACAAAAGAAAAGAACATAAAATGAAAAAAAAGCCGTGCAACTCTTTTCTTTATGATTTTCAACAAGAATTTCAGGCGGTGTTTTCATGCACCAGGACTTTAAGCCTAAAAAGGGCTCGTGGGATTTCTTGGGGGTTTTTTTTGGTTGTTTACTCGCTAAGCTTCTTGCTGGGGTAATATCTCGGGCTTAAAACTGCAGTTTTGCTTGTATTTGTGTGTACCATGCCCACAGCAGGGTCCTGAACTGCAAGCTCTCCCCCTCTCCAACCCACCTTGGAAGCCTGGATGCACAAGGAGTGCGTGTCCTGTTAACTAGTGTCAGTAGAGCAGAAACTTCGTGCAATTGTGCTTGGGTGAAAAACACCTCCCTTGTTTCAGGGCTCTCTCCAGAGGTGTTGCTTCATGGGACAAGATTTGTCAACAGAACATGGCAGAAGTCCCGGGTCCAGCTGACACAACCGATCCCTGCTTCTTTCTTTGACGTTCCAAGGGTTACACACATTGAAGTAGACATGCACCATGAGTTGCAGTTTGTTTGGATTTCTCTCCCTTGTTTCCACAATCTCTGTCCTGTAGGATAACATTTTCCAGCATTTTAAGAAACAAGCAGCACTTCTTAAGCAGTACCAAAAGAATAGAAAATCCTGGAGAACTTTTCCAACTGGTAATAGCCACTCTCTCCTGGGATTTTCTAGTCTGCCAGTGAAAATGTCGTCATGGGGAAAAACATAGTTGCTTTTCCAGAGTGTTTGCAATACTTAAAGACATCAAACCAAAATAAATGTGTAGTTGTACAAATCGATCCCTCCTCATGGCAGCAAAGGCACCGCATTACTTCTTCCAGACTATGCTACGGCACTTGAAGCTGGATGGGGAATACTGGCTGTGTCTTGTGTGTTTGACAGCAAGGGGGATCTTCCAGTCAAGGGGCTGTGGCCTCTCTATGGGAATATTGGTGCAGAAGTTTTTCCTGCTAATAAGTCATAACACTTTTAAAATTAGAATACACAGAAGAACTGCAAAAAGGTCATTTAAAGTTTAACTACATACCACAGAAAACCACATTTCAAGTATTTTGCCTTCCCCTTCCAGTTAAAAAGGCAAGAAATGCTTAACAGATAAGTCATATCTAAAGAAGTCAACATCGTTGCATCATGCAGTTATTTATAAATCAAAATATTTACCTCACATTCTCTTTTGTGTTAGTAAAAAACCAAAACACTAAGATATTTTTTCACTTTTACAGTTTTCCCTCTACATATTTTAATTTTCAGAACATTAGTGCTCATATCATAGAAGTAACTGTGCTCAATGGGGCTTTTTTAAACTATTTTTGTAAACAACTTCTCCTTGTCACTCTGTTAAGCAGTCTTTTATTGAAAGATTGGAGTTGGTTTCTTCAGCTATGCTTTATATATAGAAGATGAAAACACTGTGAACTGTGCCCACTTAAAACACAGTAATTTTATGCCTCTCTTTCTATTAGCACCTTCTTCTCCTAGAATTACAGCAGTTACTAATGTCTTGCAGTAATAGTCTGCATTTCACTCCTGGACCACTAATGTTTTTGCAGTGAGCATAAAGTATTTAAAAACCAACTGGCAATGGAGTCCAGCTCTCCAGGCTGCCAGTAGCACACTCCAATGGATTTCCCATTGGGTGCTATATACCAAAGTTAATAATTATCATCATCATCATCATCATCATCAAGACAGAAGAAGCATGTGTCCAAACCCAGCTGTTTGCATGAGGTGAAGAGCAAATCCCCGTTAGGATATCTTGGCTCATGACCAGCTTGGCGCACTCGAATGGCAAATTGCATCTCTATTGTCCCTATTAAAGAAACACCTCAGCTGACATTCAAGACAAGTTCACAGTTCAGGCTCGGTTTAACACAAATTATCTCTCCTCTTTCAGTTCTGTTCAAAAGAACTGCCAAGTATTAATACAAAGCCTTAAAACATGCATTTCACAAGTCAAAGAAGCAACCTGTTCAGTACTATGAAGGGACATGATTTTACTAAGTGTCATCTGGCTCCAGGCACTCATTTGCTAAGTTAAGACATAACAGAACACAGCTGAAATGATCACTGGACAAAAATCATTTTGAAAAGAGTCTCTTTACATTTCTGCTAAGATTTTCCACTCAATGACCTCACTTGTTTAAGTGTTTTCTCACCCAACCCTCAGGTACCCCTGTTCCTACAATACCTGTAACTGTGAACACTACTGGGTTGTTTGCCATTAACTTGATTCTGGGTTCCTCATTTCTCATATGACTGTGGATGACCTTGCTAAGTGAAATCAGGAAGGAGAAGCGATGACAGTCACTAAACATGAGGTACAGTGAACATGAGGTACAGTGAAGTTACTGCTTTTTTTTCCAGGAGAAAGAAATGCTCTTGAACTTGGGTCCAGGCAAGTTAGAGATGGGACCACTGTGCAGCAAGAGTCTAGTTGGAGAATTGTGCCCACCTGATATTTTATGGGTCAAGATCCAAAGGAGTGGGGGTTGAAATGTTTGGGTTTTTCTTTTTTAAATGAACCTTAAAATACCTTCTGTTGGAATATTTCAGAGATCAGTAACGTTTGCTAGGCCCACAGTGTACAGCCCCCTTGGAGCCCAGCTATAAACCAGGATTGCAGCGGGTTTCCTGGCAGGTGAGACATGGCCAGGCACGTTTGTTGAGGACATTCAGAAGGGGCGCAAACAAGACTGACATCAGCTCCAGAGACCTGTGAACGCTGGGAAACATTGTCAGCTTTGTTCAAGGGGGCCAGGCATTCCCCTGACCTTCACCTGATGCCTGGTTAGCAACTGAATCCAGCTAAGCAGTGTTACATGTAACACCTTTTAATCTCGATACATATTAAACAACAATCTATATATGCACGTGAGCATATATCTACACGAGTATCTACATACACATAAATACATAGGCCTATAGTGCATCTATGCTATTAAGCGTATCGGATGCATATTAAACAAGATCAGAGATGAACTGGAGATGGCAGTCTAAACTGGAATCAGTGATAGTAAGAAACAGTGTGCCAATGTGAGTGAAAGCACTGGAGGAGAGTTCACAGGATCGCACACCCAGAACTTCTCAGACATAACCTGAGTAAAACGGCCTAAACACTTGTGAAAAGTTGCTTTTGGGTAAAATACACGCTCCTTATTCACAGCCCGCAGAACTGAAAATATGCTAAGACTGAAATAAAAATTCATGCTTAATTCACAACTCAATCAATATATGTTCATTAAACAAAGATATTTCAAAGGTATGCAACTACGGACTTCCAAACAGCATGCCCAGGCTGAAGATTCTGTTCCCCATCTTAAGTGAGATCTTACAGTACGGCATGAATATTCTTCAGCTTGAAGGAAAACAGATATAAAAATATGCCATCATTACTAGTGAGGAAAATCAAATAATTGTTCATCTGCCTCGAGCACCACTTGTGAAAAAGCTTAAAATAAAATGGTGTTCTGTATTACTCCCAAAGCAGTATGTAGGTGGGGACATGGGGATGGAGCTCTGCCTGTTTTATTGGTTCGGAAAGGAGGGGAGCTGGGTTTGAGAGAGCTGAATGTTCGGATCCCCAGAGACTGCTTGAACTGAAGGAAGGCGGAGGAAACAATGAGATAGCAAACGCCCCTAAACTCATGGGGCTGTCCATGGCCATAGGGACTCTGCCAGGAAACAGGGTGATATAGAATGTGTCTGGGCAGTTGCAAGGGAGGGAGGAAACACCAACCAACAAGCTGCCTTAACTGCAAGACAAAAACTGAGTTACAGCTGGCTCAGTAAGGAATCAGTCAGTCGTCAGCACAAAGACAGGGCAAAGAAAAGTGTTATCAAATTAATTGGTGCAACTCAGAGCAGTGTGTCAGTATTTTCAGGCAGTGTTCAAAATAAATCCTAACCAGAAAAAAAAAACCACAAACCAACAACTCCAAAACGAACAAACAAACAAAACACCAAAAAAACAACAACCCACCAAACCCACTCCAGACCAGTTTTCCGCTTTTGCCTAACAAATTACTTTACTCTCTAAAAATGAGATGGGAATTCCACCCTGACCATCAGCACACTTAGGCGTTAGTGCAGGGCAGAGTGCCCTAGGCCAAACACACACATTTGCTAAAGCCCATTGAAATTCTGTATGTTTTTTAAACCAATGGAAATTTCCCCCAGTAGCAGATATGTTTATGAAGTAGATGGACACACACATTCAGTGAGGCATTTTACAGAGATCCTTTATAAAAACCAGGTGGTGGCCCAGGATAGGTCAGTATTTGTACGAGATGGTACGTGCTTTGAGTTCATAGAGGACTCGTGCAAGCTGTGAGGTTGGCCCCTGGTCAAAAAAGGGATCTCGGCAAGTCAGAGTGTGGCATCTGCAGCCACATGTTCTGTACGTCACGGAGGCAAACAAGGCTGTTGGAGAAATGGGGAGGCAGAAGCAGATGGCAAGAAGCCTGAGGGGAACCAGTGTTGGCTTGTCTCCCCCCCCTTTAGGTTGTGGAAAAGGACAAGAGCTCAGCTCCCCACATCCATGCTTTGGGCTGCAGCCAGACAGCAAATCTGGGTTGGTTTTTGTTTTGTTTGGGTTTTTTTTTAAGGAGATGCATGGAATTCTGTTGCTGTTCAGTATCTTGTCCATTTTCCCTTTTTTTTTTTTTTTTTTTGGTAAGAAAAAAGATGTGGAGAGTGACCTTTAATTTGCTGAACATTGATACTGTATTTAATAACCAAACCTTTCAGAGAGAGAAAAAGGTCTCAACTCCTCTGCTCTGAAATCTACAATTAGCAGAGCAGAGTTTATTTTCCCCCTATCATTTTCTAAACCAGCATCTTTACCAGCTACGTATCACTAGAAACAGAAATCCACTGGCAGCTGTATTTTACTTAATCTCCAGAAATTCAGATGAAGGAAATGGAACAGTCACAGTGCTGGGTCACGCACAGATAATTATTGCTGTTTGAGCCTGGCAGCTATTAACGATAAGAACAGCTACAACTGGAGGCAGAAGGGGACTGAGGGATGTGTTGCTAAACATCCCCTGCCATGGAAGCAGGTAACATCTAAATGGCACACCATTTCCTTATATCACAGCGAGGTTTGGCTCCTGGCCATTGTGTTCCCTGTTTTGCACCCAGCATTCTTCACTTCCAAATTCCTTCCTCACAGCATCCTTTCACTCATTCCATCATGCCTCCTGTTTTAGTAGTGAAGCAATCACTAACCCAAATTACATTTACCTATTATGTAGGTTATAATATTGTGGGGAAAGGAGGAACATATTTTGCTGATGTGTAGCGAGAAAATGTACTGAATAGCCTCTATCTAAACAGAAAGCCTTGTTGAGAACCTTGATGTAGTTTGTTAAGGCGAAAGAGAGTTCTGGAAATGAAAAACCATGATGGCCATTTCTTGTGTAGACGTGACCTGGCTGAAAAACTGACATTTCAGAGTAAGCCTGTCCTAGGATTTAAGCTAATCCACTCCCTAAATGCTCATGAAGCAGAATAACCCCATGGGCATTGTTTCTCACTTCTGAGGCGCCTGAGAAATACAGCCCTTGCTATAAAACATTTCTTGCTCTGTCAGCAGGAGCTAACAACATGTCTCAGGCCCTGCATGGGAAAGTGGTGAGTCCAGGAAAGAGAGGATGAAGCTTCCCACTAGTAGAGACACCTGGGTTGACCAACATCCTAAAACAAAGCTCGGTGTTAATTGTTGGTGCCAGCTTCATACCTTGCCTTGAAGTGGGATTTGTTACCTGATTTGTTACAGTAGGCTCTCCTTCTCCTTTTAATATTAATCTGAATAGCTCACATCTCTTTTCTTCTACCTTATTCAAGTAGATTCTGTACTCTTTAGCTAAACCTAGACCTAGGTGAATTCTGTTATAGATATGCTTTTATATGACATTTTCCATGACAGCCTCCTTCCAACTGTGAAGAACATGGAAGAGTAAGGCGATGGAGTCCCACTTGCTTTGAGAAGATTCTCTTCCTTCTCATGCTAGTAAGCTCCAAGTAAAATGATTTTGTCATAAATCACTGCTAGCTTATATCCCACTCAGCATCTCTTATCGTACAGCGCTGAGTTTACTGCACAACTGAGCATAACTGGACAGCCTTTGCCGAGACTGTTGTACACACTGGTGTGAGGTGGGTGCGCACAACCCCCAGAAACACAGCGCTTTTTTCACATACCCCGCTGGCTTATTGAGAGCGAGGTGTGTTTGTACTGAAGCATCGGTTGATACCTGCAGCCCCATTATTCACTGCATAGCCCTGGCCCCATTTACTACTTATTATTGAAATTCTTAAATATATATATATAGCATATATATGAAAGATGATAGCAGCTTTCATGACACTTGGCACTACAGTACCATGTTCTTCATCTACTTCATATAGACTTTTCCCATGATTTCTTTTGCAAACATAAAGCTGTGATGGAGAAAGAACAATACTAAATACAGTCGCTACTATGGGACCTTGTGCATCACTGAATACTCATGACATCGTACTTGTTGAACTCCAGCCTCAGTTTGAAATAGGAAGTGCTTCTGCAAATTTGGGCTTCTCTGGGCTTGCACACCTCAAGGTGAGAAACATGAGCCACCCATAGCAAAGGAGGATTATAAGGGCCATTAACTGGAGACAAAATTCTCCTGAATCCCAACTGCTGCTGCTGCTGCATGGGGAAAAGAGTGGTGGCTCTGCAGCTGCAGGGAGAACCAAACACTGCAGTGGCTGTGAGAAAGCACCAAGGTCAGAGCAGCTGATTCAGTTCTAGCACCAAAATGTTGTGCAATGGCTCTGAATACACAAATGGAGCATAGTGACACTTGCACCAGAGCTTTATACAGATACAGACTTGTAAGAGGCCAGTGTTTCTAAAAAGCTCTTTCTCTCAGACATGTTCTCCTTGCCAAATGGTGACCATGCAAGATCACTTGCAGCCTCCCACGATAGGTGTGACAGAGACTTGCCGAGCATCAGGGTCCTCTGCATGCTGGCAAGGGCAACGCATGCAGGTAATGGTTATCCGAGTGGCTTTCAATTCCCTCCCTTCCCATTGTACCCTGCCCTTCTGAAACACTGTCCCTTAGGAACAGGACTCATTTTAATTCCTGCTTCTACTATTCAGCCATTTTTGGAAATAAGAGCAGAGTTTCTTCTGCTTTTCCCATTCCTTTCCCTCAAGACATTTGTGTATTCTTCCCTCAAACTCCTTGGAAAATTAGCTGTTTGGCCTTTTCCATCTTTAGATACAGGCTGTTCCCCAAATCTTTCTCTCATCTATTTTGTGCTTTATCTTCTATGCTCAGGAGATCTTAAATCCTTAGGAACTCCTCTCCTACAGGCTAGCCCAAGTCTGCTGCAGCTGACTGGTTTTAATGGCATAACTTCCCCTCTGCTGCTCCAGCAGGAATTCTTCTGTCCCATCTTGATTCCAGAGAAACACACATCCAATGAATGCACATGTACATTTGGCTCACTTCACTTTCTGTTGAGACACAATCACTGCAGCTGAAGAAGCCAGGCTCTCTTCATCCTGCTGACAACTAGATGCTTTGCACAGCAGCAGGGAAGAACAAGATGAAAACCCTGATGGGCAAGCAGGGAGCTTCACCCATACACTTCCATTCTTTCTCCTCAGTATTTCCTAACCTTGCTGGCAGGCACAAAGAGCCATATGGAAGGCTTTTTTCCTTACAATTTCTTCAGCAGACCATGAGAGGTTCTGAGCAAAGGACATAATAATGGTTGCTGCTGAATGTTTTCATCTATCACCATGTGGTACAGCAAACCCATCATCTGCACTGAAAACCCACTGTCAGAGATAACCTTGGAACCTTTTCCACTGGGTCCTTTACTTTGTTGGCAACTTTGATTTTTCCTAGAACAATAATCCTTGGTTGTGGGATTGCCAAGGTTGCATGTGGTACCACCCTGTTTCTCAGCCTTGTCATCATCTGTGTTTTGAGGCACTGGATTACCGCACTGCATCATCAGCTACAATTTTGGTAGCAACTTTACTATTTCTGGAATGATCTGATCAGGAAGGTGAGGTATCAGATAGCTGGATTGAGTCTTTGGGAAATTATGTACTGGCAACCCTCTACCTTCTTCACCTACATTCAGGTAAGTAACTCTGGTCACACCATCTGCGAAGCACATAGTATCCAGATGAAGAAGCTAAGGAGAGGTAGACAAATTCTTAAATGTAAAATGATGGCTCACTAGGTTTATAAACGAAGTGGGACAGGACACATACTCATTACTGACTTTATAATGGATTCTTTTGCACTCAGAGAATCAGTTTTGTAGTAGCATTTGCATTGCAGCAAAGACCTGGAACAGGAGCACTTCAACTCTTCATGAGCATATGGCATTTACTTTCTTAGCAGCATCTCTCAGGCCTAGTCTTCTGCAATTGAGCTGGCTCCTAGCATCTGTGACAGCTAAAGGACTCTTCATGCTCAGTATATGCCTACAGAAACTTTAAACAGGCTCTTGAATGACACAGGCTTTTCTGGTACCCTGTAAGAAGTTCTGACTAACTTGGTGAAGGATACCACCTATCCCTACACATGGAACTGTTGGGACACATGGGAAATGCCTGCATGGATGTTATGCCAGTTACCATCCAGTCTGCACCAGTGCATGGCAGGGAACGTAAGACTGCCTCAGTGCTTTTGAAAACAGGACAAGTTCTTCTGGCTGGCTTGTCAACTCTGATCACTGATCCCTTTTCCTCCAAAGATAAAAAAGGTAGGAAAAAAGCATATTCTGCACTTCTTAGCACAAGAAAGAGTGGTGCATTCCACTGCCTCAGTTTTGACTGATAATCAGTGTCTACAAGGTACTGCTAAACAAACTGCCCGTTGTTGGCACAAGCATTCCAGATAACAAGGATCCAGTTCATTATTTGGACAAGTTCACAGCAGCCCCTGACCCTTTATGCCAGGATGTGCTTAGCTCAGAATCCATTTGCTGGCTGGTCCATATTATTAGGATAGAGAACAGTCTCATTTTTGTACACTCTCAGTGCCTGCTCTGTCAATGGAGAAGGATAACTAACATCATGTACACATACCTAGCAGTAGTTCCTTGGCTGGTTCCACCCCCCCTTTACTATGGCACAGGCTTTAAAATTCTTCTGCTATTGAAAACAATGCTAGAGAATATTATAACACTCAAGGCCAGATTCTAGCAAAAGGAAATCCAAGCATTATGTTAATATCAGGATAGTCTGTAATAACATGGAGGACCAAAATGAACAATATGCAGAGAAAAATCAAGCTTCTAAAAATGATCAGAAATCCAAAAGCAGGATGTAGAGTGATAACTTAAAAGTACTGGATTTCATACAGAAATCAGAGTTGCTGGATTCAGTCTTTACTCTAAAAGCCACAGAGTCTGGAGAAGCTCTTCAAATACATAAAATTTGTTGCAACAAAAATGGGAGCAAACTCTTCTGTATGCCCACCGCTAAGATAAAAAGAGGTTAAGATCCAGCAAAACTCAGCGTTTCCTAATATCTACCTTTATACTAGTAATACCAAAGCCCTACAAGAACTTTGAGAAGGATAATCTTTATCACTAATAATTACTTTCAGAGCAGCCATTCAAGGATTTCAAGATTTCCACTGTCATTATTGTTCAGAAATCTTTCAGTTGAGTATCTGAACTTTAACCACAACTGCTCTTGGCCAGTCATGATTTTGCTACCTCATGTTCCTATTTTTTACAACTAACTGAAAGGCTTGCACAGCTGACCATTTCTGCAGCCTCTCAAAGCTGGTTTAACAATGCAGCATGATGTCAAAGGAAAGAAGGAAGCAGATATTTCTTCCTGCTTAGTTTAAAACTGCTAATGGGTCTTGAAGCTCAGATTTCTACCCTAGTTGCTCACACAGCTATTAAGTGTCACAGGAAAGTTGCAGATGTATTAAAAACACCTGTTTATCTTTGGAATATTTATTTATTTTGTAATTAACTTACTCTTTTTCCAAGCCTCTTTCCCTGATTCCCAAATTATGTGGGAGTTATTTCTACACAATACCTGTTACAGGACAGCCAATCACAGTAACAGCCGAAAATATTGCTAGTAAATAGACCTACAAAGTATTAAGCACTCATTCTCACAGAAAGAATAAAGTACATATTCACAGCTCTTCTTTAACTATGGAAAAAAATGATGCAAGTTTTTCCCTTTCAAAAAGAGTTCTTAGTTGACATTGTCACACAAAAATTGACACTTCATGGGTATGAACAAGCTAAGTTTCATCTAAACCTAGTTTACAGTTGCACCAGAGGAAGAACAGTTTCAGTCTTTCCAGTAAACAAACGTGGCAGAAGCTGTGTCTGTGTCACGAAGTAATTCAGCACAACAGGAGTGAACCCACACAATCAACAGTTGATGTTCAACCTCTATGTCTATAGTATATACAGCTTGGAAATCTGAAGACCAGGTTTCTTCTTTTCCTCCAGACATCCTCAACACATAGATGCTTTCAAGCTGCCTGAAGGAAACCTCTGCTATGGAGTCACGTAACCATTTGGAGCTGGAGGGGATCTGGCACACGCCGAGAGCCCAGCTCCCAGGTTCGCAGAAGGAAGTGAACTTGAGCACCAAAACTGCTTTGTCAGCCAAACTACCATGGGGCAAGTGGGATGAGAGAGGGATTTAATACAGACTACACAAACTACATCACTGCCGTAGGTGCAGCTGGAGTCATCCCCTAAAGAGAACACATCTATCAGGATATTCAGCCTCACACACCACCATTAACCCTGGGCCAAATGACCATTCACTAATGAACTATGTTACAGTGCTCCAACTGAACCAGCCAGCAGAATTGTTACCAGCATGTAAAGCATAAGAAGCAGTAGTGGTGTAATCAAAACTACAATGATTTTAAAGTTTCATTCTACCCGCAGTATGGATTTTAAGACAGACATACAAAAAGGGGTGGCTTAGGAGAACCTGAAAGCCGAATTGCCACTCCCCTTGCCAGCGTACACAAAGAAGTTTAAAACTACTTGCAGAAGTTAAAATTCCTTTGTATAAAAGGGCACTGAGATGCATAAGACATAATACACTTCATAAACACAAGAATTTTACAAGTCCATATTATAAGACATAATGTCCAGTACATCAGCATTCCACAATACAAAGCTTATCTTTATATTTAAAATAGAGTATAAATAAACAGTAATTCACATTAAGACAATTGCCACAGCACTGTTTCTCAGAGGAAGTGCTTTACCTACACACAGTACCGTGAAGCCTACCAAGCAAGCTATAAAGTTCTCCAATTTAAAAGGGGTAGGGTAGAAACAAAAGGAAAGAGCAGGAACATCCAAAATCTTTGAGAGACATCAAGAACTCCAAATGTGCCATGTGCCTGAGCTGATACTCAGGTCAGCTTCAGCCGGGGAGTCGTTACCCCTAAATATGATGCAACATACCATCTCAAAAAAGTAACAGAATAGTTATTTACTTATAAATTGCTTTATTGAAGCTATAACTTAATAAATTTGATGTTCAAGGTGTAAAATCATCCCACAGACTGAAAATTAACACAATAGGAAAAAAATGTAAGTAATACAAATCTACTTATGTTACCCTACTGGTAGAACTGAACCTGTAGGATACTATTCTTTGAAGATACGGCATTAGACTGAAAGAAAAGAGAAGAAAACAGAATAATAGAGTACTTCACAGTAAAATACCTCTTTATTAGGAATATATTTAAAACTAGCTTTTTATTTCAGGTAAGAAAAATAGCATTCTGACTTTTAGCCAGTGCTGATTCCGGTCATACACAATAAAAACAGCTAGAAAAGTTATTTGCACAGTTGTTGCCCAGTAACAGTCCTCTTAACTGACCATTCATTGCCTTTGATTTTTAGCTTGCTCCTAAATATGTTGAAGAAATTCTTCAAACAAGGTGTGTATTTAGATCTTTCTTAAGACTGACAGACTGACTTGACAGCGACTCTGCATGTTACTAGCTCACATACAACTGTTAAAAGCCTTCTTTTAAAGAACAACATGATTCAAAGCTGATCTGTGGAGACAATTAAGAGGGCAACTCTCCAGGAAGACTGCGGTAGAACAAATCCCACTCTTCTACTATACAGCTGAGTACTGTAAAGTAGCAGCAATGTCAAGAACTTACAATTCATATGGTAAACTGTTCTGTGTGTACATTTTTATACAAGTCCAGACTCTCTCTTGCTATGCTATAACTTAACAGATGAATTAATTGTATCATGCTGCAAACAAAGATATGAAACCTTTGTGTAAGCATTACTGGTTTAGGAGTGTGCATAAATACCTGCCTTCTAAAAAAATACAGAAGCTGTTTAATTTTCCATCATAAGCTTATGTATCATGAGCTATATAATTAGGCAGCATGATTTAAAACAGGTTTTCATCCAATTAAAAATGAAATCTATGCATTTCGTGAAAGTGTTATACAGCATTTGTAATGAAGTCCCTGTTTTTTAAGATACCTGACATCCATTTTCAATACAAGATATATCAGACAGGGAAAGTATTCCCAAATATATTGGTTTTGTTTTTGTAATTTCTTCCATCCTCTGTGGCCAATATGAAGCTAAAATATACCTGTTTTAAGTAGACTTCCATATTTTGATGTTTCTTAAATGCAGATGGAAACAATGGATGATGATATTACAACAATCTCCAAATACACTGAGAATAGCCAATAAGCCACAAGTTTGTGGCTGTTTTAAGCAGTATCTTAAAAAAAATACATAACACCAAAATTAGGCTATATCAGGAAGCAATCTGATACTCAAATAAATAGAAAATTTGCATTTTAATGTAACATTGAATTTTAGTACATTTCAATCCAAGAAAAAAATAAACTGACAGACACAGCAAGGAGTACAGGGTTATATATTACAATATGCCTTGTTATAATACATTTGTGGCTTATGATAGAGAAACCTCAAGGGCAGACAGCGTTTGAGCTCATTTAATTGTCAGATACAAAGCATTAAATGCATTTCTGAAATAAGTACTTTCATTTAATTTTGAAATCTTAAAACAATGTTAGAACTTGCACTTTTCTTTTAAAAAAGAAAAGAGAATTTAATTACCACGGAGCTAAATAAGTATTCTGAAAGGTTTAAACGACATAGAAAATGCTTTTCCCAATTTTACATACAACAAAAGGATACACGATTTCAAAAAGAGCACCTACAACACTCCATGTTGACCTTGACCTAGAAATGCATATTATTGATCTCCACAAAGAATCCAGCAGATTTTGAAAGTTGTCCATTTCACACGAAAGCAAGAGAAAGGGTTATCATATGCAAAAATATTTTTCCGAACTGTTTTTAACTTGCAATTGAAAACTAAAGGCATGGTCTCTTCATTATAAAAAAATAAAGGTACAACAGAAACTCTAAAGGAAAATATTCAGCTACACTGAAGTTGCAACCCTCTGAAAAGAAAGAAAAAGGAAGAAAGTCAATTAGCTAAGCTTTGTGCTCTAACCAAACTACTTACAGTGACTTTCAATGGCAAAAGCCCATGCTGACTGGGTGATTTGACAGTTCCAAATACTTTTTGTAATAATTCTTATTTGTATACAAGGACACTAAAATGATCCAGTCATGCAACGTTCACTTTAAGCATTTTGCATCTCTTTTCCAATCTTATAGCTAAGGATCTTGTTCCAGTCAATCTTGGTGCGGGTAACTGGCAATTGTCGACGTAAGGCCTTGAAAGTAGTGTCCGACATAGTCTGATAATTCTCACTGATAGCAGTCTGTTGAAGTCATACAAAACAAAGGCACATCAAGAAAGGGATGTTATAGAAGAAGTTAAATGACTGAGTAGTCTTGTTACCTCTTAAAAAGGCTTAATAAAAATATTCTACGTTAAAATAATATGTTATGAAGGAAAGCTGCTAGATCTAGACTGAAATTATGTGAAGAAAATCAGTGAGACAGCTGCAATAAACACGGCTGTAGACTAAGGGCTTCAGCAAACCACAGCAGCACGAATAAAGTGCTGATCAGTTAGCTCATACATCATTAATTTCAGACACCAAAGTTTTCCACTGCTTCTTCTGTGGTGATAGTTGGGTCAGTCCACAATATCGTATGAACTTGAATACAATACATATGCTACATACATAGTAAATTTTTATTAAAGAGCATTTTTTTAAACCGACAGAACATGGCATCTGAAATTTACCTTATGCTCAAGACCTACATGAACATGAATTGACATCTACAGAGGATATCTACAACAGTTACACTTTGCTAACTTTAAAATGACTAATTGAAATGGATAATACTTACACTTAGCAAAGCTGTCTAACAGACTCTAAATAGAATCTGTACAAAAATTCCACTTCAGGAATACACTAATACTGAAAGAGCTCAGAATTGCTGACACTTGATAATGCCAGGGACTTTACTGCTCTCAAAGAAACCCATCTTAATGTTGCTTTAAGTAGGTGACTGCAATCACCAGAAAATATGAAAAAGGAGGATACAGTTAACAGCAGCATATAATCTATTTATATTTTTAAGGAACTGCTTTATCTTGATATCATAAACTTGCTAATTATAGAATACTAGCTTTGGTTTAAGTATATGGTAATGTTATACATGCAAGTAAGGATATAGTTTTTGTTTCCAACACACCTGATATTCGTTTTCTGCAGCCTCTACTATTTTTATAAATTCCTTTGCTGTCTGGGCTTCATTCTAGAAAAAAAAACAAAAAAAAACCAGCATACCTGAATGAGGTCTGATGTACAGCATGTTCCTAAGAGCATCTGGATTATGGTTTTTTTCCTGTAGTTATGAGTATTGTCAGGTAGACTCCAGGTAGACACAACCATTTACTGGCTATACCAAAACTGAACAAAACTTTTATCCAAAAGGCACGTGCCACATAAAAACAGTTGAATGGCAACGTGCATAAAGATTACTATGGATTTAAAATTCTGTGGCACGACAAAAAGACACGTGGACCAGAATAACATCTGGAAGTATGACCATGTACACACACAAATCTCTAAAAACTTGCAAAGTATTAACATTATCAATGTTAAATTTCCAGTACAAATTCAGGAAAACTTAAGAGACCACCACCTAACCCAGAAGTATGAAGAATGCAACCAAAAAATCAACACAAATTGTTCACCTCTACACATTCTGAATCCAAAGACTAAACAGAGGGAAACACTCGACATTATATACCTAGACTTCTAAAAACATCCTCAAGTACATTTTGCAAAAATGAGGGTACCACATGCCACAATGTCCAAAATTCATTATGACTGATAAACACTTCCTTAGCTTCAGGCCTCACCCTTAAGTATGCAAGTGTGTGTTTTGAAAATAAAAAATGACCCATCAGTCAATCTGGAGACAAATTAACTGAAGTGCTTGAAAGAAGTCTCAAGAAGGAAGTGAGGGTTCATGAATTTCAAGACTTCCAACTTGGTGTTAGAGACATTCCTAAGGGTACTTTCTTCAGAAGCTGTTGAAAGCTAGGAGTGTTCTTGCCCCATGTGATCCCTCATTCCTACAAAGATAAAGACTGGGAAAAAACTGTGGCAGCTTCAATTACAACTGGTTCAAAGTTCCAGTGAAACTGCACCTAGCAGCTGTGAAAGCGCTCCTATACACCACAGAAAGACATAAAGGAGGAGTTAGAGACCAAGTAGAATGAATGAAAGGGCTTTGACTTTTCAGTGAACTGAGGCAAGGAATTCAAAGGCTCTGCTCACAAAAGGAAGAATTCTGGGGTATGAAGTCTTATTTGGCTCAGAGAGAAACTAGGGATAAGAAAGTAACCTTCAGCAAAATTATTCATAGCTCTAGCTACAACGGATCTCTTCAGTCATGTATTTCAGTTGCAAACATTAATGGTATAAAACTGCTTCTCTGCCAAACAACAAAAAAGAAGAGTCATTCAGGCTCCTTTTAATCTACCTACCATTCTTTCTGTTTGAAGTAAGAATGTGTGCAGCCTCTGCCCTCCATGAAGCTCAAAATCAAGGCTAAAAATTAGCAATCAGCAGCATGCTTCCTTTTGTTTTAACAGAAGGTAGGAAAGTTACATAAAAGATGTTTTCCTACTTATCGGTCTTCTGCTGCCTTGTTAAATTGCAGAATAGGATTAAATTATTTCCCAATAGAAACTGAAGCAAAAGCTACTGAAAGGGGAACTTCTTCCACATAATCTTCCCTGAAGCAACTTTCAGTTGAATGATGGATTAAACAGATCCCTTCACTTAGGGGATCAAAAGTAATTCTATACCTACAGCTCCAGGAGCGTTATCAGTTGGCACCACCACCCCCATTCTTTGTGGTTCTATTGCAACTGAAAAGCCAACAAGCCTTGCTTTATATTAGCAAACAATATTCTTTATTGATGAGTTGAGCTTTTCAGCCAAATTGGTCACGACTAGTTATTATCTTTTAAACATTTCTACTGTTCACTTTTACAAATGCCCTCTGCCAGTTTGACCTCACCAGCTTAAGTTTTATCACAGAATACTCCAACAGAAAATCTCCCTGTTTATAAACACAATCTCCAGCAGGCAAGAGAAGCATTACTTCAAAAGCAGTAGTTGTTCATATTACCACATTCCCAACTCTTAAAGGATACATCTAATACTGTTTTCAAACAATTTGTACTTCCACTGCCTGCTCCTCACATAATCCATTTGGAATGAAGTTGAAAAAAGAAAAAAAAAAAGATGCTTTAAATATAAAGCGTGTTACGCTTCTCAAGCTGACGCATCTCTGAAAGGGCTTTTTGTATAGAAAAGCAAGAGGCTGACAGCACCAGTTACGGACAGGGAGGAAATGAAGGGGGAGTACTCACCAACTGGTATCATTTGATTACTAATTTTAGCATAGTGGTCTTCTCCCAGTGAAGCAAAGGAGAATCTCCTATTGTACTATGTAAGTGGGTTGTTATAACTCAAACCTTCTTCAGATAAAAAAAATAATTTTATAGGTCATTCTGCAGACCTACAAAAGTTTAAATAAAACAGTGCAGAAAGACTGACAGGAAGATAATTACAGATTTACAATCAAAGTTAATTTAATTTATATAAGCCACATGCAGTCATATATTAATTTTAGGTTTTGGGGTTTGTTTTTTTTTTCCTTTTAAACAATAACTATACTTTAGGTAGAAGTTGTAAATGTTACACACACACTATTTAAAAATTAGAACATTCATTGCCATTCATGCAAAAGAGCAAACTTGCATCCCAACTTCTGAGCCTTTTTTCATCTTGCTTTTCTTCTTAAATTGAAAAGTCACTTCAATATATGGACTAAGCTTTTTGAAAGTTCACTTACAGACACTGTTAGAGAATCTTGTATGTCTTTATGGCTCACCAGCTGAACGTTACCATCTTCATAATAATGAACCTACAGAAAATTAAACAAAGAATATAGTATGAAATGTTACAGACCAACAATATACAGGAAAATCAAAGCACTGTAGTATTTATCATAACAACAAACCTATACAAATGAAATGAAAACATACTTAAAATGTTACAGAACAACAAAACAAACTGGAAAACCAAAATGTTGTAAAATCTAAATATTTTTGAGGGGAATAGTAAAGAAGGTACTCTGGAAACATTTTTGTGTTGATGTTAATCAAAACGTAAACATCTTTACATGAAACATCATGACAACAACAACGTACTAGTTATGGGACTTTACTAGGAACTCTTGAAATGAACAGATTATTCTAAATGGTGAAGATATACTCAAAATAAGAATAGTTTTGGCAAGGCCTCAGGATACTCTGAAGTTGCTTTTCTATGCCATCCAAACTGTTTTCTAGGGACACCGCAACATTAAGCTTCGCCTTCTAGATCTATGTGGTTTTGGTATTTTCCTCTATTACATATAGCTCATAACAAAAGCTGGTATTTATCTAAATAAAAGAGCTATTTGGAACAGAGTCTGCCAAGGTTAGATAGCAAAGCAGAATGAAATCTATTTCCTCTTGAAATGTCATATCTACAGAATAGCTTCCTTGATTATTTTGCAGCATGAGGAGACCAGTAAAACTCTACCCAAGCTGACTTCAGTACTTTCAAATTCAGGTGGGAGGGATCTGAAAACATTCAGTTTCTAATGCAAAGGCTGGAAAACTTAAAAACCAGGAAGCATATATAGTTACATGTAATCATTCATAATAACTGATACAGAAGACACTGACTTTTAAACAGGTATCCTTAAAGATCTTTTCACAATTTTGATCAAGTCAACATAGTCAATGTAGCTGGTATTATGAGAAACTGAAACATTTGTGTCTCACCCTATTAGTCAAGGTAACATTTGAATTTGCAGAGCAATGCACAATACTATAATTTCATATACATTATGACCATATGTGTAAGAGATTGCCAATTTTATAAACAACAATAGAGGAAACAACAGAGTAAGACAGCTGTAATACCTAAGCAAAAGAAAGGTTTCCTATATGAAAAAAAAACATTTCCTATGATTCATCTTATATTTTTATTTTGCTTATTATCAAATACTTGTTTTTCAACAGAAGGTACCATCCTAACCATAAAATAAGCTTCTTTTCAAATCAAATACTACTGGGTAAAACTTCTGCCAGCCTTTTTCAATCCAGTTCCTAAAAGATGAGAAGTACTTTCTCAGTTCAAAATTCTGAGACCTCCCAATGAAACAGCATAACCCAGAGAAGTATGAATCTCCCCTCTTCTCTCTCTCAGTCCACTGCAGAGGGCCTAAACCACCCCTGTGCTCTGAGGCCAGCATCAGCATGAACATCTTATCTATCTTACCAAGTCACATTCCTGGCAAATGCTCAGGCCTAAAAACTTAACAGGGATGAAGAGTCAAATCTATTCTGGGACGCGCTGTATCTTACACAAAATACGAGAAGTAACTGTTCTGTACTACAGCTCACTGCTGACATCCTTCTAGAATGCTAGGGCTGGGTTCAGAAGGCTACAAGAAGGATGATGCTTATGAATAGAAGCTCTTGGAAAGGTTAGCTAAGGAGGGATGAAAATAACAAATTATCTAAGAGATAAAATTAGTAACCAGTACACTTATCAGTTTTTTTCCATGCACAGTTGGGGAATGTCCAAGCACCACAGGGACTGGTTTTAGGAAAAAGCTCTGCTATTGCAGTTTTACCCTTAAATATAATTAGAAAATTAATCAATGTAAGATATTAAGACAGTTGAGAATATCCTATATTAGAATTTATTAATAGATATTTCTTTTCAAAGGGAAGAAACTGTGCAAGTGACCTTAAAAATACTGAAAACACCTGAAGATAGCAGGCAATGCTGGAATCTGCCCCAACTTATTTTTAAAAGCTCTTATCAGAAACAGAGCAATGCCTGTATTGCTGTCAAATAGGGCAATGGCTGTATTGCAAATAACACAAACTTCAGTACTCTGAAATTTTGCTAAAGTTGCAGTGAGTTCATATTCTAGAGGATTATTTTGCTCCTTAACAACAAAACAAAAATAAAAAAAACAAAGAAAAAAAAAGGCACTTTATTTGGAGGGGGTAAGAGGAACACTCCCACAAATGTTGAAGAAATGGTACACAATTTCTAAAGAAATTGAAACTGACTTCAAAATTCCCTGGTGAAACAAGTAGCTCCTGTAAAGCAAAAAAGTGAAACTTTTCATTACTTTCCAGAACACAGGCTTTAACAGATGTAAAGAATGCCTTAATTATGTGAAACAGTAATAAAAGACAAAATTAGCTGGTGCCCAAATCAAGATACTTATTAAAATCTGCCTAAAATCCCTAATCAGGCTATTTTCTAGGCTACTGGGCTAACCTTTCCCAGAATTAGGTATACATCTGCCTGCTTGTTCTGAAAAATCTCCTAAAACATTTAACCAGAAGTGCATGCTGCGGAGAGAATGCTTTGCTGCCAGCTGGATTTGAGTGACAGTTTACTTACATCCTCCCAAATTCTTGAGAAGCCTAAACGTTACTTAAGATGCTTACCATGACCTTGATCAGACAACAATAATGGTTGTCGATATTTTGACTATCATTCTAGCTGTCAGAGAATTTGCCCCAGAAAGTGAAACCAGATTCAGGCCCCTGCTTGGGTGGATCTGAACACCGCTACCTACCACATCCTAAAATAACATCCTAGCTTCAGGGTATGGCTAGAAAGACATTGCATTGTATCTTCCTTCTGCAGTCAATTCACTGACTAATAAGGAAGTGCAAAACTCATGGGGGCATAGAAAGAGCAGGAAAATGGAACTTGAATAAAGTACTGTGCTAAAAGCCAGGCTGCACTAAGATCCTAGTCCCTGATTCCAGAATTGTTTTAATAAACTCCTGGAAAATATGCAAACACATTCCAAGCAACCAATCCAGGAAGTCAAGTCCCCCTGCTGACCACATGACAAGTCAGGCTTCCTTTGGTCTCAAGATTTCTGCATTCCTGCTCAGGCAGTATGAATGCCCTAATGCCACCAGTAAGGGCAAATTCTGAATGAAGCAGACCCTGATTCAAAAACTGCAGAATGACTGAATGACTGAAACCAAAGATTCCCACCTTTCTGAGCAGTTGGGTGGGTAACATTAAAAAAACCGAAATCCTGCTATTACCAGCTAAAGAAGAAAAAAAGTTGTACTTTAAAAAAAGCATCCCTCAGGAAAGGCTTGTGCCACTTTGAATTCAAGAAGCAAGAAACAAGAGGTACATGCCTAGCTGAGGTGAGCACACCTTCTGAAAGTCTTCTAAATCATTGAACACATATTCTTCTGTTTGTAAGATTAGGTAAATATGCAATTGAATTCACTAACACTTAAGTGAATGGCCATCTCTGCTTTGCTTAGTGGGTCCCCAAATTCTCTTACAATATTTAATACACTGGCCTGAATCTCCCTTGATAATAACTGGAGAGTTTACTGATCAGGACACAGTCTGAGATAAGCATACCTGAATTTTCAAGATGCCAGCCACTTGAGTGGTTGAAGGGGTGATTGTAAACTTCCATTCTGACCTCCAACGGCCATTCCTTTAAAGAAAATAAAAACGGAAATCAGATGTCACCCCACTGGTTAAGAAGAAGACCCAACATATAATGATAGTCAAAGGCAAACAGAATGAAATATGCTGTGCACACATGCACAAAATCTCTCCTTGAAGATTCAGCCCTATAGTAAGTTGAGAAGAGAACAGTTTCCCAAAATACTTAACCTAAGTTTTGGATGTGGACAAAGGAGATTTATTAGCACGGACCTTTTAACAAGGAATTAACTACTGAAAGTACCTAAAGCCTCCAATGTTCTTCCCCTCCTTTATAATTAGTTAGGCATATATAGTCAGCATTTTGTTTCCGGGACCTGGATGTCTTGCTGGATCAACGGAAGTCACACTTCACATCAGGCTATGAAAAGATTGAATGGAAGCCATCTTAAAGTAGCAAGACTTTCCACTATGCTGAACTGTAACTAGGCCTTTCAGCACTTCTAGTATTTTTGTTCCAGGACAACTATTTCCTTCCAGTTTCCTTCCACAAATTCAACATCCTTGCCAGATTGCTTAAAGGGAGTTTCAAACATCTGGAAAAGAGTATAGGGAGATTGTAGTTTCACCTGATTTCTTTCCTGTAGACTAGACATTTTCTTTTTTAGTTATGAGGTTAGTGAATTAGAAGGTTAGTACATTAAAGCTATATTAAAAATGCATTGTGGCTGTCTCTTGTTTCCTCTTTTGATTGCACTTAAAGAAGGAAAAAGTTGAAACTACGAGTTCCAGTTCTACTAAGGTTAGTAGGGGGAAGGAAAGAGAGACTTTAAGATTAACAGCTACTAACAGATCTATATTAACACATCCCTGATACTAACAACATTAACTCAGTAATAAAGCCATTCATAATTATTTCAGACAATATCTAAACTACAGATTATCACTGAAAATTCAGACTAAGGCAATTCAGAAGAAGCTTGTTGGAATCTCTAAGAAACTGAAAGGGCCCCCTAACTCAGTGATACTAGTATTATCGGTAGCCTCACAGACCAACCCATTAATTATAAGAAAGCTTACATGCTGAACTACATTTTATAGATGCACAGGATTCAATGACTAGCTACCACATTTTTTTTTGCTTTTTAGTCGCTTTGTAGTCCTAAAAGCCAAGATGAACACAATGCTTCTTCTCTGGGATATCTTCTTTTGTCCTTAAGATGCTATTACAATAAAAAGTGTTCAAGTTCAGAAGGATCCTTCAGCAGGAAATGCTCTAAGTTAAAGACAATGCATCATTATTTAGCTCTGCTGACTTCAGAGGTTTTGTAAGAGATTGACTGTCCTTCCTTTTCTTTCACATTTTTTAATAAACCATCTCTGCTACTATGCTGATAGTATTTCAGAAATCTTAGAATGTTTCTCTTTGGTCTGTATTGATTTTCTGTCATCCCACAAACTTGGTTTCATGGTAGGTTGCCAGCCTTTCAAATGCCTAAAAACCTGCGACACCTTGAGAATAAACACTGGCTGTGGCCTGGGCTGGACACCCAGACATTCAGGTGGATAACTGAGAAGTCTGCTTAACTTTGGTTAACATTCCTCCATTCCTAAATCCCCCAAACCAATATAAATTTATTCAAATTTGCTAAGAGTTAGAATTGGAGCTTAACTAGCCCCCTATAAAAGTCTTAGAAACATGCTCAATATTTACCCACGCAGGTTTGACCATAACTTTATTAATGAAAACTTTCAGGAAAGATTTTTTCCATCTATAAATGGTTGTTGCATATCAGTCTCTTCTTTAAAGACTATAGTATTAAAATAACTATTTGGAATACCAGAATTTATTTGTACTTCTGACCTAAAAAGAAAACTCAATTATTACTTCAAGTTACTTTTAATACTGATTACATCAATATTAAATTGATTTACATCAACTTTTAATATTGATGTAAAACTTAGCTAGTCAAGTTTAAGTCAGTGGAAGAAATTATTAACTGTGTAACGAGTGTACTGGGCAAATCATTGATCAGATATAGACACATGCTCAAATTACTATACAAATATAATGTTCACCTTCAGCATCAGAAAACAATATTTCTGCACTTACATACATTAACAGGATTTCAAGTAGATGCAAAATAGCAAACAAAATAACGAAATCCATTTCTTCATAGAACTGTGTATATTAGCTATCTTTCAGAGATAGCTCCTTATCTCATTTCTGATACTGTGATACCTCTGTTGTCTCTGGCCAGTTTACTGCAAGGAGCTACCCAAAGTTCACTCCAGACTGTGGAAAACATCTCTTAACCAAGTGAAGAAACAAGAAAATCAAGCTGCAATTTATGAGAGCTCATTCCATCCAAGACCACTTTCATCTTCCTCACCAAAAAATTAACAACTGAAGTCTGACAGTACATTAATCTTTGGTCACCTTTCTCCAAGACATTCAAAGTAGGAGGAGCTGGATTTATGCTATCAGTCACAAAGGAAACAACACTAGCAGAAGCAACTGTATTAGGGAACAGAGACACGGATATCAGTGCTGTTGTGATAAACTGGAAGAATCATAAGGAATTCTATGAAGTTCACAAAGCTCTTCAAGGAAGATGCAGACATGTAACCTACCACTTTACTTACCACAAAGGAAGATATATATATATTTTTTTTTTTTTTTTGACAGAAAAACTTGGGGTGAAAGGAGAGAAAAATGTCACATGCAAGATGTGCCAGCACCTCCTTCTCTGAACTAAGGGTTACCAGTGTAATGGCACTAGTGCAGTTATTCCATTTGCTGTATTTTACTGTATTCGTATCCATACAGAAACTTACCAAAAATTTTTTGCTTGGAACTGATGGCTCTCTATGCATGCAATAATGGTCTGCTGTCCATCAACTGTTTTACCATACACCTGAATTAGAAATGAAAACAAACAAAACAAAAACCCAACAACAACAAAAAGTTGTTTCAGCATCTGTCTTGCTCAAACTGCTTAGAGGTATCTTGTTCTCTTATTGTTACATAAATTGTAAAATTTAATTTTATAACCATTGTGGTTTTTACATAGTATTTTATACATGAAACATTAAAGTGTGTATTGCAATGCAGAAAAATGTAAGATTAGAAAATCTGAAGGTCAAGCATCTTAACTGAAATTTTATGTTCTGCAAACTCATTTTCCTACATTATAGGCATTTTAAGCCTATAGCAGTGACCGGTGTGACTATATGCTTTACCAGCTGGGTTTTAGGTATCAGTTATTCTACAACTAAATGATGAGTTAAGCCTTTACGGACTAACAAAAAGGTGATTAAAAGGGTGGGTTTGGTCTTCTGTCCTGCTTATCCCCTAAAATCAGATACTACTAAAATTATCTCAGTGAACATGCAATCTGGTTTCCTTAACAGAAGCTGGAACTCATCTGGATTGCCTGGAATCAAATTCAATGTTTTAACTCAGCAACTGATGGTTTTGGGTTTTTTTCTGTAGTTAATTTTTCCATCAGGTTAATACAAACCACAGCTATCACTAGATCAGTTTGCTGAGCTTCAGTCACAGGGTTCCTTAACAGCAAATGAATGCTATTTAGGCCAGACTGAGAGGTTTTATTTTAAGAAGCCATCAGAACCTGCTGATTCTGGTGGTAAGAATATAGTACTTTGATAGACAGGAAATGTCATGGAAAGAAAACAGTTTGCTTTGCTGACAGTTTTGTCTGTCAGGTTAAGCCAAGGCAAGTCTTGTGGATAATTTTTCTTTTTGTAAGTAACCAGCCAGGATCAATGGGATCAATCTGCAGCAGTCTACAGAAGGTCTTAAGCACTGAGAGTCAGCACTATCACCTGCAGTAACCACCCCACCAGTAATCCAATAGCTGAAATATGAAACATCTGAAGTTCTGCCTCATTTCCCTACATGAACTCTTGACAGGACTAAATTCTTTGCTGTCTTTACTGTTGGAACTACACATCTTCCTGGTTTTCAGTTTCAGTTTTTTCATTTCTTTTTAGATTTCTGTCTATAGTGGTACACTGGTTATATAATTTAGTACTTACTGTGCAGACACCATTTGGGTAGTGTTCTTTCACATATGCTTTCATTGCTGTTTCAACTGAATTCCTCCAGGATTCTATGGCATTTTCAACTTCATGGGGTCTGGGATCAGTAGCCTCCTTTCTTAAGTGATCAAATTTAAAAGAAATCTTGTTCTTGGGATCCAAAAACTTTCCATTTCCCAAATCACCATGTTCTGTTATCAAAACCTGTATTGTAAAATTTTATTTAACAACATTTACTATTGGGAAAAAAAGGGGAAAAAAAAAAAATCCCACACCAAATCTAATTATATCCTACATTTAACTGGAGCTTACTTATAGCCAAAGACTCACATACATATATATATATATATTTATTTACATATAAACTATGCATATAACACAAGAGGACAAGTCTAACATGACACCGATTCGGAAACAAAGCATCCTGAATCATACCCTCTTACTGCAACAAACAATGAAATACAGTAATTCAGGTTTTCTAGTACCACAGATGGAGCAAGCTGTTTCTACAACTCCAAATCATGTCTGAATGAATTCAAGCCAACACCACAGACTGAAATTTCAAGCTCTTCAGATGCCCTAAATGATTAGCTTATGGAACTAGTACGATTGGACGTCCATAGTCTCTGTATTTTGGCAGGAAAGATGCATTTCTTTTCATTTTCTTGCCAAGATATGTTCCAATACCGGAACATCTTGAACAGTTTAAGGAATGTGGCAAGGATTTCATTGTATTCATACCTGTTCGTCATAACCGTCAATTTTTACTGGAGTAAACTGGTCCAAGTTGTACTGTGCAAATGCACTACAAGAGGAAAAAAAAAAACACCAAACGCCTGCGTCAAGCACAATCTTTTTCCTTAGCAGCTGTAAGATATCTAAATAGTATCTAATGACCTGGGCAAGGATGCATCAAAAAAATTATATCAATACTTTGTTATCTAGTAGGCCCAAATTCTTAGAATCACTTTGGTTCAAATTACAGATTCCAATGAACACCACACAATGATTTATGCTCACAAGTAACCTGATATAAACAAACACATAGGCTTTACAGGAACCCATAGAAACTGGAGCAACACAAAGTTTAAAATCCACAGGGATCCAACCTACTAAGCTGGACATGTCTGTTCTTAGAGATGAAACTAATTTTGGCATAAAATACAGTAAGTGTAATGTTTTGATATAGAAGGGTCTACGGAAGCAGTATCTTACTGATGTTCAGTGCCTAACACTGAATGCTTGGTACCAAGAAACAGAAAATGAAATCCAAAAAGATGGATACTAGTTCCAAAATCCAGGTCACCCATTTCCAAAACGATTGTTCTAAATATTAGGATACAGTACAGATCTCTCCTCTGCCAAGAATTTAATCTTTATCAAAGATGTACGACACAAAGTTTTACTTGCCAAGCACTCATCTTTTTAAATAAATTTCTTACTGACAGTCAAAATCTTACTGAAAAACATCTTGCTTTTATGCAACTGAGTATATGGCATCTGGTACTTACTGGGCTGCTCCTTCCCTGAGAAGATTGTCATTATTAAGCAGCAACCGAACATCTGAAAGAAGGTATTTACAACATAAAAGTACAGTTAACTAGAAACTTGTTTCAGTCACATAGCAAATGTCAACAGATTGTACAAACACAAACCATAAACCACCCCATACCCATAAGATTACTAAGTATGAAATTTATTGCGTCATATTTCATAATTTTGACTCAACAAAATTAGAAGAGTAGTATGGAAATGGATCCCTTCCAACACAACCTGGTAAGCATATATAAGCCCCATTCTTCAGTCTGTGTGACAGCTGTAGGAATCTGTCAGACTACCTTTTAGAGAAGTTCTGAATGAGAACAGTACAGGATTCACAAGTTCACTTTTAACACGTAAACTACCAAATCCTTCACACTATACTGATTGTAGTGATTACTGTATTTTGACAACATTAATATACGTGTTGTACTTACTAATTTTTAAGCCTTATCATTTTTCTCTTTGTTCCTCAGTGACACTTAGTAGCCAGAGTACAATATATCATAATACCATTTCTTCTATCATCATACAAGAAACACATGAATATAGAATAAAGTCAATACTCTCCTCAGAATGACTTCATATTTACTAGGCAGTAAATGGTTGTTTATGTACTTGACTTACTGGCTTACTATTTACTAGGTACTATTTTAATAACAATGTAATGCACTGATCATTAGCTGATCATTAGTCTTGATATAACACTTTAAATTCTAAAGATTCACAAGGTATCATACAAGTAAAATAAATATCTCGAATATACTTGAAGTATTACCTAAACCAAAACACAAAACAACAAAACACCCCAAACAAAAACAACCTCACAAAGTCAAGAAAACCCTAAGCCAAACCAAATGAAAACACAGTTTGAAGGGCTGGAGTTTAAAGCTTTCTCTCTTTTTTAAGAAGTCAGTTTGAATCGTATTGAACACTTGTCAGGCATTTATTATCAAATGCTTTGTTATGTGTTTTCAAACATATTGTACTCAGTTACTGAGCAGGTAGCTGCGACTATAAACCAGCTTAACAATAAAGTTGATAGCAGTACTGCTGTGAGAAATTGTATTAACTTTCAGGGAGCTGGTTTAATGGGCAGCTCATCAATTGCCCATTTCACAAATGCAGTAAGTTTAAATAATAATCAGCTGGTCACAGTTTAACTGAAGAAAAACACTTTTACATTCTCTAACAAATTTAAGCTCTCACCAGCCTGACACTGACTAAAAGTTTAGGATATTAAAACTTCCTTCTTTACTTTAATAACAATAGAGAGATTTGTAAGCTACAGCTACAAACCATATGCTTTATGTGATATGTATGCCCACATACCTTGATGCAAGACAAACACAGTATTTTTTAAAGAAAAATAATATCTTAGGTAAAGTTCAGGGAACAACAGTTGAGAGAAGCCAATTTCAAATTTCCTTTCACTTTAAGATGAAGTGTGTTCAGAATTTAAGGGTTAAAAATGTCTGAAGAAAATTAATATTCTTTTCACAACTGGCATTAGGCAGTAGCCCTCTGTATATTCAGTGTTAAATATTTGTCATTATATTCTTCCTTAGATATAGAAGACCATTTTTATTCCAGCTACTTCCTGTTGGAAAATGTAATTGTCTATTAAAGACTGAAAAATAAAAAAAAAAAGAAAGAGTACATGTCTCTCTTAAACAAAACCCCTAGTGACTGTTAATTCACGACTGATTAAAAAACAGAAAGCAAGCTCATTCTCACATCACTGAGAAAAGTGGTATTTTCCTCCTTTTTCCACTTAAATTCTGTCTTGTGACTGCAAAGCTTACTATGACAAGCTACAAACCCAGCTCTTACAGCAAGAGAGTTGCTAAAATATAAGCTACATAAAATTCAGGAGAGTAACTGGCAATACAATTCTGGCTACAGACGCTTTAAATGAAAAGACAGAGTGGAGAGATACTCACCATTGAACACCTCATTGAATTCCCCAGGAGGAGCATGAATTATGAATTTTGCTGCTATGCGCACCTGAAATACAAAAACAGTTATGTGGTTGTACATGCATTCATTCCTATTCCAATCAACATGAATTCCAGACATGAAATTGTGCAACTCTGATTCCTGTATTTGTTCACATTATTTAAACTACCCTGTCTTTGTTAGAAACACAGAATATAAAGTTTCACCTCTTCAAACAGAATAGAGATTATATGTGACAAAAGCAGATAAAGGAAATTGAGTCACTCATGGTTTCTATTACTGGCAAAAAGAAAGAGATTAATATAACTCACAATCTATTTCAACTTCCAGTCCATAGATGCCTGGTAGTCAACACACAAAAAACACAATGAAGATAAATTCAATCTTCAAGGCTTCCCCTCTGATTTTATTATACTTTCCTATGGTTCTAAACTTTTGGAAGGCCCACAGCCAGACAGTAATCAGTAGATTACATGAGCTTAAACACTTTCATAGGCACTAAAGCATGTAATTTCACCTGTGTCTACCTGTAAGGTCTCTTGGTACCACAGTACCTAGGTAAGGTTAAAAGAGTCCTTCAGCAACTGCCTTCAGCCACAACCTTTTGCAGACAAAACACAGCACAAGCCAATACTCTCACTAAAAGCATGTGCACCTGCCCAGGCTTTCTCCCTCCTTCTGCTTGCCCAAGCACAGTGAATTTAGTTTTCCAGGCTGGTTCCCAGGATTGTTTGTTGCACAGCTGCAGACACATGTGCTTGCAAAAGGAACATAAAAAATGGTATTTTTTTTTCTTCCATGTGAAGCACCTTAAAACTTTTCAACTGTTACGTTACTTGCACAATGTCACTCAGCAGACTCACTTTCATTCATTCTTCTTTCCCCCTTAAACTGTTAAGGGCACCTGTCATTAAAAAAGTGTTGATTTCCTAACTTAACTTGACAAAGTTCTCAGCCTTCACACTATGGTTATATAAATTCAGGAGACATTCAAAGCTCTCTTGCACCCTTGAATATTCAAATACAGGATACCACCTGAACCACAGTTCCCATTTCTGACATTGCCAGCTATGTTTTTATGAAATAAACAGTTGGAGTATTAGTGTCTGCACTCTCTGGGCTTCCTGCTCAAAATTAAAGTATTTGAGAGGCACATACTCCATCAACAAATACTTAAAAATACCCAAAGAATACTTCATGTTTACATTTTTATATTTATTTTGAGCTACAAAAGAACTACCTGAGCATGCTAGAGCTCCTGAACTGACAGCCGAGGGTAGCAATCCAGTGTTCTAGCCCCTGGTTCTTAACAGAGCCCAAGCTTCACTGTAGCATTAACAGTGTTCAAACCTCAATGAGATCCCAAATTACTAGCCCAGGCAGCTTACCGCTCACAGAAAGTCAGCACATGGCCATAGAGCTGGCTAATGGAAATGGAAAAACTGTCAGTTCCCAACTTTCTAAACTGAATGCTGCATTCTGGATTGCAGACAGCCTTTACCTGCTACCTCAAATACCTCAAATTCAGAACTCTTTCCATGCAAACAGAAATTTGCATTATACTGAGATAAATGCCACAGGGTTTACTCTTCTCACAAGAGACACAGAGAGGCAAGAGCATCTTCTTCTATAGCAGCTTATTAAAACACCTGCCCAGATAAGAAAAAAGCATGACTTGGATTGCCTGCTTTGACCCAAAGGAATGCGAACTCATCTGCCTTAGGTAGATTACCCCAATCACCAATCTGCATGTTTCCTAGGTACGCACTTTGTACCTCTCCTGCTAAAAACAGCATACACAGCTCAGTGCTCACACCAAAGAAATCTAAAGGCTATGAAATACAGCTAACCTACAGTACTAAGAAGGAGATTATAACTCATGAAGGAGAAGGGGAAGACAGGCTCTAAGTTCTGAAATAAAAGGTCCATCACTTTGGGGTTGGGCAGCAGCTAAATGAGCAAAATTAAGCAAAATATGGGTGCCCAAACTGCACTCTGAATAATCATTACACTGGTCATTATTTATTACTCATTTATTACCATTCATATCATATCGTTATTACTCATTACCACTAAATCAGTAATATCTGTTAGGTGAGATATTAAGCCTCTACTACAACTAGAATAATGCCTCATTTTTCAGCTGTTTTGGTAATGTAAAACTGGGTTTTCCTTCTTTTTTGCTATCAGTAATAACTATTCTTATGAGTCAGATTAATACTTCTGAATGGATATTACTCATAATATAGCTAAAGAGTAACAGATGTTTCCTCAGGACAGACTAACCAGAATTCGATGACCTCAAGGTCCCTTCCAACCCAAACCATCCTATGATTTTACTTGTAAATTTAATTCCTCAATGAGATTTTTTTTTCAGTGTGGTAATTCATCATCCTTGCCACTTCTTATAGGACAAATAAACATGCAAATTAGGAATGAATTTCTCATCAAGAAATATACTCATGCTTACATAAGCAAAAAACCTAGTAGGTCTTCAGAAGCTGAGTCTTGTCAGCTAAGGCACTCTGCATTTTGCTAACCTGCCTTTGTGAAGCCCATTTAAAGCTAATCCATTTCATCAGTTAAAGCCATTAACTTACCTGTGGAGATGAGTATCTGAAAAAGCCTTATTTCCCCAACTCATACAATACAAGAAGCACACCTAAGAATTAAATCTAGTAGTCTCATTTACACACAAGAATTGAAAAGCATTTACAGCTTCTTTATTGCCACTGATTTTTTCCAGAAATAAATGCTCTAAAACAGGCTTCTGTTTTCCAAATGCAGACTGATACTGAAGGATAAACGAACACATTTTCATGAACCTCAGTGAGATGAAGATCTCCTCCTTTTGGCAGTCAAAAGCCACTGGCTCAGCTATCACTCGAGAAAGCACATTTTTAAATAACAGGACAGCCCATATAAAATGTGGTGTTTGTCGGCAAGTAAAAGAAAAGATTTTAAAATGCACATATAACAACAGGCACATTACTTTTAATATGAAGCAACAGGCAAAAAACTCAACTGCAATACAGTCCAGTTGAGATAGGAAATTTTTTTTGCTGAGAACTGTTGAAGAACACACATGCTCAAGTAAACACATCAATAAGATGCATTACAGTTGAAACCAATGTTGGTTATTCAATATAATAAGACTTAAAATCTGATTAGAATAGACCTGAGCAAGTCAAAACAGAAACAACGTAATATTTTGAAAGTCTAAATGACAAAAACTTTTCAGTGAAGAGAAATGCACCTTCACACACAGTATGAGAACCTTATGAAATGTATTAGCAAGTAATAGAAAAGGAGGTTACAGTTGAGTATTCCCTTAAAAACTCAAAAGACTGAGAAAACACCTGAAGTTTCTCCACTTATTATTACTGTAGTTACTCCCAAAACACCACCTAAATTTTAAGACAGTTTTATTGATGTAGTTTCCAAGATTTGATTTACAGACACCGTTTTCAGTTAAATGTCTGCAGAGCTGCTTGCAAGAAACTATACAATTCAGAGTTCACTAATCCAGAACATTTGATCAACAGTGGCTCACAAAATCCAGGTCTTGCTAACAGCTTTTACAACAACAATTGCACATTTACTATATTAAATTCCTTGAAAGCATAAAATTAATCTAAATACATTTTAATGAAATGTGACTTCATCCAGGTTTGCACAATAATTTGCACAAATCATACAGAAGCTGAGAGGAAGTTATAAAATAAAAAAAAATATAAATCTCTGAACATTGAGAAGAGAAGCATTCCCCACTGCAGGGTTTCTCTTTATCCAATTTTCACATTTCACAGTCTCACTTCAATGGAAGTCTGATACAAGCAAGAACTACTGAGATTTACTTTCTCAACTCAAGTGATGCCAAACGCTTCCCATCACATCAGTTACAAGCTTTTTGATTTTATAAACTATTTCAAATAAGGTAAAAATTCAGCCTGAGAAGCTTAGTGAAAGACAAAAGGGCATGTTTGTTGTATGAGATGAGCATAGATACCAGGCATAATAATGCCTAACTTCATTCTGCTAGACAACTGGTCTATCAACAAATGCTTACACTCAGTTACTACAGTATTTGCAGTTTTCAGATTACACAAGCACAGAGGTAGCAATATACAGAAAGGTGTCAGTTAAGCTAAATCCACCTTGTTTTCATGCTTCTGCCTTTATTGCACAATACAATTTCTCTCAAAGCATGACATCTACCAGATAGACGGAGAAATCCTACTTCTTTTTCAGTCTTGTCCAGTCTGAGACATTCTAAAGTTTGTTTTATTTTAAAGAAGTTACACACAGTGACTGCACATGCCCCAGACTACTCTTCCTGTTCCTGGTACATCGGAACTGACACTGCTTGAAAAAGCCCAACCTTCTGAGCTCTATGTGCCTAAATATGGTCATGGACACAGCCTAGCTGAAGCACAGGGGCTCCCCCAACACCACCCAGTCAGCTCCACTACTACATACTTGCTCCTGATAATCAGCTAGGGTACACCTAGCAACAGGAGAGACATTAAAACTTAAGGTAGCCTTCCCCCTCTCACCTCCCCCACCTCCCTTCCCCTTTTTTTCTCCCTTTTAATTTTACTGAGGTACAGCTGTATTTGCCAGGGCTCTGACAGTTTCCTCCTTCAATCAACTGCCACGCTGCTGCACAGCAAAAACTTGCTGGTATGCAAGACGCTGTGAAACCACATACTTTGCCCTTACTCCTTGCTACACATCACTTATTTCAAGTTCAGCCATAAACTCCTTGTGGCAGGGAGACCCACCCTTCCTTTACACTCAGTAACAGGTTAAAGTTTACTGTTCCAAAGCAATAAAAATGCAATAGTGAAGGAGATATTAAAAGCCCGTTTCACCTAAAAAACTGCATTAAAATTTGAGAACAGGGAGAGAGAAGTAACATAAGACCTCCACAGTAAATTTCCACTCAAAGACATCTTTGTTGCTAATCGCAGGGACAAAAAAAGAGTTACTTTTACCACAGTGATTATATAAAGTGCGAGAGCAGGAGAAAAGCTTTATTTATCACACAATCATTGAATAATTTGGGTTGCAAGGGACCTTAAAGATCCTCTGGTTCCAACCCCCCTGCTGTGGGCAAGGACAACTTCTACTAGACCAGGTTGGTCAAAGTCCTGTCCAACCTGGCTTTGAACACCTCCATGGATGGGGCAGCCAGTCTTTCTGGGCAACCTGTTCCAGTGCCTCACCACCCTCATACTAAAAAATTTCTTCCTAATACCTAATTTAAAGCTACACTCTTTCAATTTAAAGCCATACCCCTTGTCCTGTCACTACCTGTCCTTTAAAAAAAGTTCCTCTCCAGATTTCTTGCAGCACTCCCTTTAGATATTGGAAGGCTGCTACAAAGTCTATTCTGGATTTCTGAGAGCACCATTCCTTTCTTGTAAAAGAAATCTCCACTCACAGGAACCTATGACAAAAAAGTAGATGAGAGACCACTTTTAGGAGAAGGGAGCTTTTTGCTTCTACTCTAGGAGCAGTGAAGAACCCAGAGAGCCCTATTCCCAGAGCTGTGCCTTCTGCTGTAGTTCCTGCTCGTTCAGGAAGCCTTTCTACAGGCAGCTAAACAAATAGCTTGGTCTTGACCCACTGAACTCTATTTATGGGTAGCTACAGGCACAGCCTGTAGTTACAGAAATATTAACACAGTGAAGCCTTACTCAAACTAGGTAAGTTCCTGTTCTCTCAAGACCCTGGAATTTATAGTCAATAACATGCAAGTCATTTTGGTATCCTGTGTGTACCACATGGAGTAATACTGGACAAGACAGTAATAGCGGACAAGACAGTAGTGTATAGAGTTCCAAGTTTGATTCAAACTCATGTTTTGAGTCAGCTGAGATGTTGTTTTCAATATGCAGCTCTGTCTTCTAATGAAGAACAAAACTGCTCTGATGTCTTCTACCAGTCAAAAATCAATTTTGTATTGACACATATTGATGTAGCACATCAAGGAACACAGCGTAAGGTTCAATCATTTGCAAGATACAGTGATTGATGTCAGTCAGTACTGCAAACATTAACAGATTGAGTTTGCAAACCCTGCAGTTTTTAAAAAAAAAAAAAAAGTCATTGTTTTTCCCTTTGCATAGGCAGGCAGATACTTGGTACTACCAGCTCCAATTGCTCATTAAATTCTTAAGTTAGATACTTCCCAGGATGTTACACCAGCAGCTACAATACACCCTTTAAAATTAAAAACAAGCTGGTGGTGTTTCCTAATGGCATAAACTGACCTACTACCATGCTGCTGCTGCCACCAAAAGGCCTAATCTCCTTGCTGTTCCTAAAAGCCCTGTGATCCGTTTTTACAAACTCCTTTCTATCACCAGTGCTCATCTATTTTGTAAGCATCTAGAGAAGCAAACTGATCTGGCTGAAGAATATATTTAGAAGGTGGCAGGAACATAGCAACCAATTCACTTATGAAAAGAGCTAAAGGAAGTATTCCTTCTTGCTGCTAACAGCTTAGTGATGTGAATAAGCCTTCAAACAGCCAGACAAACACTGAGAAAGTATACAGACTCATAGAACAGTTAGGGTTGGAAAGGACCTTGACATCATCCAGTTCCAACCCCCATGCTATGGGCAGGGACACCTCACACTAAACCATCTCACCCAAGGCTCCATCCAACCTGGCCCTGAACACCGCCAGCAATGAAGCATTCACAACTTCCTTGGGTAACCCATTCCAGTGCCTCACCACCCTTACAGGAAAGAACTTCTTCCTTATATCCAATCTAAACTTCCCGTTTAAGTTACCCCTTGTCCCATCACTACAGTCCCTAATGAAGAGTCCATCCCCAGCATCTTTATAGGCTCCCTTCAGATACTAGAAGGCTGCTATGGGGTCTCCATGCAGCCTTCTCTTCCCCAGGCTGAACAGCCCCAACTTTCTCAGCCTGTCTTCATACGGGAGGTGCTCGAGTCCCCTGATCATCCTCGTGGCACTCCTCTGGACTTGTTCCAACAGTTCCATGTCCTTTTTATGTTGAGGACACCAGAACTGCACACAACACTCCAACTGAGGTCTCACAAGAGCAGAGTAGAGGGGCAGGGTCACCTCCTTCAACCTGCTGGTCACTCTCCTTTTGATGCAGCCCAGGATACGGTTGGCTTTCTGGGCTGTTAGCGCACACTGAAGCTGGCTCATGTTCATTTTCTCATTGACCAACACCCCCAAGTCCTTCTCCGCAGGGCTGCTCTGAATCTCTTCTCTGCCCAAGCTGTGCCTGGGATTGCTCTGACCCAGGTGTAGGACCTCGCACTTGGCTTGGTTAAACTTCATAAGGTTGGCATCAGCCCACCTCACAAGTGTGTCAAGGTCCCTCTGGATGGCATTCCTTCCCCCCAGCATATCAACTGAACCATACAGCTTGGTGTCATCGGCAAACTTGCTGAGGGCGCACTTAATCCCACTGTCCATGTCAGCAACAAAGATGTAGAACAAGATCAGTCCCAACACTGATCCCCGAGGGACACCACTCGTTACTGGTCTCCAACTTGACATTGAGCCATTGACCACAACTCTCTGCATGCGGCTATCCAGCCAGTTCTTCATCCACTGAGTGGTCCACCTGTCAAATTGATGTCTCTCCAATTTAGAGACAAGGATGTCCGTGCAGGGCAGTGTCAAATGCTTTGCACAAATCCAGGTAGATGACGTCAACTGCTCTACCCCTGTCCATCAGTTCTATAGCCCCATCATAGAAGGCCATCAAATTGGTCAGGCAGGAATTCCCCTTAGTGAAGCCCTGCTGGCTGTCACCAACCATCTTGTTGTTTTTCATGTGAGAAAGTGATTACCCCATGTCAGCAGCAATCTGTCTTCTCAGCATCCCATGAAACCTCACCCATATCCATGGGTATCATTTCAAATATTGAAGAATCATCCCAAAACATGCAGCATCTCACACAAATACAGAGCAAAGGCAATGACTCTGGTTGAGAGGGAATCAGTATAAAAAAGTAGCGTTGCAACTGCTTTCCTACCAAACTCAACTGAAAAAAAATGCATGGTAGTATTCAACTAACTTCTGCTTCTGGGAGAGCTGAGGAAGAAAACACTGCAGAAATGTGGTTCTGTAGCACAGGAAAGGAGGGGCACATTCCATGCGTATGGCTTTGAACAGGCATTTCCTTCATAGCTATGCCTGAAGCTGCACTGCAACTGCAATGTGTGTATTAAAAATAATTCAGGAAAACACAAGTATTTGGAAGTATGTAACAGTACCAGCACTTAATAGTGGTGCAAAAAGTAATTCTTACACAGTGTGAGGCATTCTAGCTGCGTTCTTTCTACCTGAAGAACTGGCCTGGATAATGAGATTTATTTTTACAAAAACAACCATTTTGAAAGGTGCTGACTACTTCACTGTAGGGCCTTTCAGCAGCAGTGTATCTAAATATCCATCTTAAAAGTCTCCATCTTAAAATAGCTTTATATATCACACCATATTAAAATGAAGGATAAAAAAATAAAAAAATAAATAAAAATCAAACAACCCCAAAAGAGGACTTCTGAAAGCCACTGCACCAGATACAGGCAGCAAAGAGGAATGGGAAACTAATGTGGGCTACCTGAGTAATAACTAGAAACTAATTACTTGGGCTTAACTAAAAAAAATAAAAATAAATTTAAAATGATCCTTCTTACTACTTCAAGATCATTATTTATAATTCATAGAACCATACAACACCAGGATGGAAGGTCCCTCAAGGATCATCTGGTCCAACCTTTTTCGGCAAAGCATGACTTAAGATGTCCCAAAACCATGTCCAGCTGAATCTCAAGAGTCCAGCACTGAGGAATCCACCACTTCCCTGGAGAGACAATTCCAATGGCTGATTGTTCTCATTGGGAAAAATTTTCCTCCTGTTCTAGCTGGAATCTCCCAGTAGTACGTTGTGCACATTACCCCATCTCTTTTCTATGTGACTCCCTATGAAAAAGGGAGTTTACATCTTCTTTGTAGTCACTCTTTAAATACTGGACATCAAGCCTGGATTCAACAGCAGCAGGGGAAGAAAGCTTGCTCTATGAAAAATGCCTTTATTAAAAGGCTAAGTGAGATGGGGCTTTGACCAACCTGCTCTAGTAGAAGGTGTCCTTGCCCACAGCATGGGAGTGGGAACCAGGTGATCTTTAAGGTCCCTTCCAACCCAAACCATTGCAACAACTCTATGAAAATTCACAGAATAAGGTGACATGCTAAAGGTATGCCTCCTCCCTCCACATTTTAGTGTCTTAAAATTCTCTCTTGAAGACAGAATTAGCTTGAAAGTTTTAATGCCTTCTGTCAAGTAAAAACATTTGAAATATTTTACATTTCAGAAGCTTTTTACTCAATTTAAGTAATTTCCATATGCTGAAAAATTTGCTTTCATTTCTCCATGGACAGTTCAAAGTCCTTTACACCCTGCTTGCAGAAACTAGAAGTGAGTATTACATAGTGCTGCCCAACAAAAACACACTGATTTGCTCAGTAATGTGGCTAAAATCCTTATCGCACTCCTTTTTGACTGCCAACATTCAAATCAACCAAGGCAGCTCCTTCATAACAGAACTGTAGTTTTATGACTGTTGGTGAGCAACAGAACCTTATTTATCACAAATTATTGTTTCTGGTTTCACTACTGGATTTACCAGTAACTTGTTCTATTGCCTTATTTATTTTCATAGAATCATAGAATAGTTAGGGTTGGAAAAGACCTTAAGATCATCTAGTTTCAATCCCCCTGCCACGGGCAGGGACACCTCACGCTAAACCACGTCACTCAAGGCTCCGTCCAACCTGGCCTTGAACACCGCCAGCAATGAAGCATTCACTACCTCCCCTGGCAAACCATTCCAGTGCCTCACCACCCTTACAGGAAAGAATTTCTTCCTTATATCCAATCTAAACTTCCCCTGTTTAAGTTTTAACCAGTTACCCCTTGTCCTATCACTACAGTCCCTAATGAAGAGTCCATCCCCAGCATCCTTGTAGGTTCCCTTCAGATACTGGAAGACTGCCATGAGGTCTCCACGCAGCCTTCTCTTCTCCAGGCTGAACAGCCCCAACTTTCTCAGCCTGTCTTCATACGGGAGGTGCTCCAGCCCCTTGATCATCCTCATGGCCCTCCTCTGGACTTGTTCCAACAGTTCCATGTCCTTTTTATGCTGAGGACACCAGAACCGTACACAATACTCCAAGTGAGGGCAGGATCACCTCCTTCGACCTGCTGGTCTCACTCCTTTTGATGCAGCCCAGGATACAGTTGGCTTTCTGGGTTGCTAGTGCACACTGCCGGCTCATGTTTGTTCAGTTTGTTTCTCTTATCTATCTAAACAATATGGTTTCCTGGGTAGCAAGCTTCCACAAAGTTCTGCAAGCACAAAGCCTGCAAGAACAGGGCTTTTGATGGTCTTGAGGTGCCACCACATTACAAATACTCCATGACATAGTAAAAGTCATAATCCACAAAAAGTACATAATTTCCTCAAAGTATTAGTAAAAAAAAAAGAATATATGAACTGCAACTTTAGAAATCACTGATCTTATACTCAGAATAACAGGTTTCATTTGTATCCATCTTCAAGCTTCAGATAATAAGTTTTAACTAATAGAAATGGCAGACATATTTGCACTGCATAATAGTTCTATATGGAGGTGAACAAAGACAAGCAACACAGGACACAAGTTGCAATATTTCCACATTAGGAAAAGTTTCTGACCATGGAAGTAGTCAAATATTGCAACATGTTGCCTAGAGGAGCCTATGGAGTCTCCATCCTTGGAAATACCCAAAGGTGAAAGAGTAAGTCCCTAAGCAACCTGATCTAAGTTGGCCTGCTTTGACAAAGCTGCATTCAAATTACCTCAAGAAATTTCTTCCAGCCTGTACAACTCTACAAATAAATGAAGTTATTATTTCCAGCTATAACAGTATACAGTATATTTCTCAGATATCATTGAACATTTCTATAATTTCACAAAGTGATTAAAATTTCTATTCTCTCCTTCAATCTCAAGACCATTGATGCTTTTGTTTAAAAAAAAAAATAAATAATTCCTAACTCAAGAAAACACACTATGGTATGTCAGCATGTACATTAAAAACCTTAAATCTTGGTAGAACTGCTGTATTCAAAATTAGATGTCAGCCTGAGAAGCATTCCCAACTTCCTTATTTTTATTAGAGAATTTCCTCAAAATGTTATCAAAGTGTAAGTATTGAGTTTAACCTTACTTATCTAAAAAGAATTCCTTCCACACAACTTCTGTCACATTTCACTTGTGGAAAAAATGTTAACTTTCATAGCTTTATTATGCAGCAATTCAAACAGAAAATATGCTTAACTGTAACTGAGTTATTACACATTTAAGTATTAAAGGTTTTTCAATCTTTCACTGGAACTTGCAACAGCATTTCCAGTTCCATACAGAATTTAAATATAAACAAGAATCAGAGAGCTCACAAGTTCCTCCTGTTAGATACACTTGCAAAGCTGCACTTTTAAATATAAAACAAAATGCATATTGATGAAAGAACATTAAGGACACTTGCAAAACTTTACCTTATAGGTTACAGTGCAATTATACCCAGAAAAGGCTTTTAAAATCCTGCTTCTACTCCAACACATTCTGCTTCTAGTCATATATGGTCTTGAAGTCTCATTCAGGGCAATTCTAGAGGTCAGAATTTGAGATTTTTCAAAAATGAATGATTTTGAGAACATGCACTGCTTTAAAATATTCAGAGATTTTTTAAAAGTTTTGGGTTTTTTTTTTTTGGTCTGCCTGTTTTGTGGGGTTTTTTTTGGTTTTTTCTTTTTTGTGTTTTGTTCAAAGAAAATCAGCTAATACTTCCAAAGCAGAAAAAAAAGTTTGTTTGCATTAAGGAAACACCCGAACCTCCCACACTGGGGAGCTTGTACGTGCAAGTGCAATCTCCTGTCAATGTATTACATGTTAAAGACAAAGTTACTCATATGAGAGAGCACATTTTACTGGCATAGACTTTTCATCTCAAAACAGTGACTAAAGAAAATCGTTCTTTAAACAATGTGTCAAAACTACACTGCAGAGTTTGTTAGTGTAAGACATCCACCTTTATTACTTTGATTTGTAGGCTTTGACATGTAATTCAAGAAGTTACAAAGTTACCCAGTGCACCAGGAAATACTTGGAAGTAGTGCTGGCTCATTTTCACAAATGGGACTGCTTCCACATCAGGAGAGAAGTTTTGCTCTAATTACAGTAAGCTCTGTAATTAGCAAGACCTACTGTTAAATCCCACCTTCCTGAACAAGTGGAACTACCAAGAGATAACCTTACTGAAAAAAATATGTGGTCCCTTTCTTATCTTTTTTTTTAAGATAATGTTTGACAATTCCCATATTCATAGCCTCAGCATTTGAAAGAATGCAGAAGCTAATTTTGCACTAAAAGAGACAGATGTGTTATCTTTTCCTACAAGGATTCTCTCCTTTCCTCCCCGAAGGCGTCCCAATTTTCTCAGGCTTTATACTGATATCAACACAGCTATTTAACTCCTATGCACCAAAAACCCACTGCAGAACACTGGTTTTAGGATTTAAATAGTTTTAATCCTGTTTTGCATTTGCACTGCTGTTTTGTTAATTAATATTTACATTAGTAAATGCAACTTTTACATCAAAATCAGTACCTTCTGCTAATCATTACCTAAATTCATGTAGATAAATTACAGCTTTTATATTCACACTAATACACTCATTAAATACATTTTTACATGCACTTAATTACTTTGATGCAGCCATAGGTAGGAAAACAGAAGCTTGAATAAAATTAAACTGCAAAAAATGATTACTAGACTTTAACAAAACTACTTCAAATATGCTGGATAAATAAAGAGGTGTTGCACTCGAAACTTAAGGAAGATGCACTACGCATAGGAAGGGCACAGAAGCAATGACCTCCCCCTGCTATCTCCTGTAAGAGCTCAGGGCCTCAAGATTTCCACCTCTCACACCTCATTTTTATTTATAGGCTGAAGCAAACAATCTTATGTTATTCCACCTATTTAAAAGCTTCTGAACTTTCAGTGACCTACATGAATAAAGTGACTATGGAACAATGTATCTCACAAAAGCTGGTTTTAGCACTGGAAAATCCCTGGTACTGAATGCTAAATCCAGTAACTTTCACTGGTAATGGCCCAACTTTGTATCTTTGGATGTATACAAATCTTAATGCCATAATTACTACAAATAGCCCTCAGTTTTTTTTTTAAAGAAGAGCTTTTTCAAACTTATCCCCATGCTGTCATCACTGAAAGATAAGCAAAGTTTCAAAAATCTCAAGCTAAAATGTGAATCTAAGGTGCAAGACTGGGTTCTAAACCAGTTATGCAACCTTGCATACTGAAACCACCTTCTTTTTGTAAACTGGCTCTTCTCCTTCCTTGGTTTTAAAACTTCCTTACCCAAACTGCAACCCTCTGTTTGCCACTACCAGTTCATGCCTTTTCTGTACTCTCAACTATGCTAAACACTGCAAGTTTTAAACCTGAATTATGTTAGAGCTAAATACAGCCATCCCAAACTGACTACTAGATAGCAACAGGAAGGCATAGCTGCTATAAATGGAATTGCTTACTGCCTTTGCAACACTTAAATCTATTGACTATACATGAATCAAGATGTGAACTGAAAACTGTTCAGAACTTGTATCATTGCATCACTTGATCTCCTACTTATTTATTCTTTTACAGCAGTATTATTACTTCGAAAAGGAGGAAAAAAAAAAAGTTATTTGCTCACCTTCTTTCCTCCTTGAATTTCTGCAGGTTTAACCAGTGTCCCAGTTATGCAAAACTACCCACATCTGAAATTACCTACAAAACTATATCACCACCACCACCTCAATCAGCCTTCAATACTATCAGTTCCATGGGATTTTCATGGGAGAAAAGTATACGAAGGAACAATGCGATTTATCCCCTGTGAAAATGAAATGTAGGAATAGATGAAGACAAACATTATTTATAATCCAACCGGATGGGTGAGAAGGGAATGCTTTTCAAATGCTATCCATCTTTTTTTTGTTTTATCTCAGTATGTTTGAGACAACATTTTTAATGTAAAGTGATAGCACAGTTTAAATGTACCAAAATTAAAATCTTACAGCATTAGAAGATCTGCATAGATATTTGCCTACTTTTCCAAGAGTTCGCAGTGCTATCCGTCTTTGCTTTATTAGCCAATAAAATATACTGCCAGGCTTGCAAAATTCCACTCATATAGGACAATCAATTTTATATGGGACTGAAGCAAATGAATCAATTTAAATGTACAATGGAAGAGTGCTGATTCTATTCAGTTATACCAAGGCAGGAAGTCTCTAGAAGGTCTGGGAAAAAAAGAAAAACTGGAAATAATGGACAGAAGAAAGTTCAAAACTTAATTCCATCAGTCACAAAAGCACAGGCAGAGCTTCCCAGATTATACAGAGGCAAGATATAGCTGTGGTTCTACCTTGTATTATTTGACAGGACAAATAAACCAGGCACAAAATGAAACATAGGAGGTGCCCTCTGGGCATCAGTGGACACTTTTTTACTGCAAGGGTGACCAAGCACTGGCACAGATAGCCCAGGAAGGTTGTGGAGTCCCCATCCCTGGAGATTTCCAAAAGCCATCTGCACATAGCCCTGGGCAGCCTGTTCTAGATGACCCTGCTTGAGCAGGGGACTTGGGCAAAATAAACTCCAGAACTTGGGCAAAATAAACTCCAGAAGTCCCTTCCACCCTCAACCATTCAGTGATGCCAAGATAATTGTAATCTAAGTATTTTCATGCATACGATCCAGGAACAACACACTGGATTTGTGTTGCTTGTATTTTCTATAAGGGGCTAAGAATCATGGATTACCACATATACTTCTTGATTACCTGACTACTTATAGGTGTTGTATGAATGCAAGTTAAGCAAAGGAGGACACAGTCTTAAAGCCTCTTGGAAAAAAAGACAGTAAGATCCTGGTGGTATGCATCTTGGCATATCAGTGCATCTCTAGCTCTGAAATAGGGTCCTGTTAACCTCAAACCTGCAGAAAATCTGCTTTATTGTAATCCCTGAGACATGAGGCATTCTTCTAATCTCAAAGAAGTTTTAAACATCATTTATCAATGTCTCCTACATTTAAGTCATCTCACAGCTTCCAGAGTGATGAAACCCTACATTTTTTTAGTAAAAAATGAATAATACTGTGTGTTACATAAAGACATGACAGCACACTAGCACCATGCACACACACCACCACACCCTAGCTCCTAAACAAGCAGCTGTCATGGAGCTGGATCCAACAGAGGAAGACCAAAACCCACTGATAACTGAGGTCTTACCAAACACCCTGCTCCTTGTGTGATTTTTCTGGAAAAAATCTGTCTTAGATTTAAGACGTTTCCAACTGGCATAAAAAGAGATTACACGCACATCTCGCTAAATTCTGACCCTCTGCTCCTTGACCTTACACTTCCCCAGTTACTGTCTCTTAATAGGAAGTAAAACAGCCCTCCTCATCCCCACGCCTCCCCTCCCCTAAACCTCCCGCATCCTATCTACTTCGGGACCCTGCGGGGTGAACCGCGAGACGATGACCAGGGCCGCAGCGCGGAGCCCCTCTAAGAGCAGGGCCGGGCTGGTGCTGCGGAGCGGCCGGCTCGCACGGGCACGGCGCCTCGGAAACGGGAAGTGGCTGCTGGGGAAGCGGAGGGGAGAGTCCTTCCGCGCCCCTTCTCCCTCTTCCCACGGCCACACACCAAGCAGCACGCACTGCCCGTGCGCGGCGGCAGCGGGGAGCCGGCAGAAAAGGGCCACCGCCTTCACCGGGCACCGGGCCCCGCCCCGCGTAGGGCCCACACCGTACAAGGAGCGGCGAGAGATGCGCCCGGGCCAGCCCTCCCCCTGCCTCCCCGCGGACCCTCTGACCGCCCCCCCTCACTGACAGGCCCGACCGCGCGGCGACGGTAAAAAAACACGAACCACGGGTCGAGAGGCGGGCTGGCCCCACGGTCTGCCGGCTCAGCGGCCCGGGAGGACAGACGGGCAACCCGGCTCGGGCAACATCCCCACCCAGCCTTACCTTCTCCTCATCGGACAACTGCTCCTCCAAGTCCGCCATCTTCCCGTCTGCCTCCGCCCGCCACCCCCGGCTCCTCCTCGCAGGAAGGCAGGAAGGGCGGGGCGCTCCTCGCCACTCGCCAGGGAGGGGCGCCTCTGCGCATGCGCAAGATGGGGGTTTGCGCTGTGAAGCGTGGGAGCGTGGTGGCGGGTGAGGGGCGGAGCCTTCCCGCCGGTGCCCATGCCCGTGCCCGGACGCTGGTGCTTGTGGCGGTGGTTGCCCGGAAGAAGAGGCGGTCCCAGCCGGTGGCTGGGTGTCGCGGCAGGGTCCGAAGCGCCCCTCAGCTCGCCTGCGGATGAGCAGTGGAGGTTACCATCTGTGTTCTAATAGCGAAATCGGGCATTTAAGTGAGATCACGGAAAGGCTGAGCAGACAATTAAAACACACCCCTTATTCGCATGCTCAGTGCGGGTCAGTGCCGCACGGCTGGAGGGAGCACTCGGCCGTGTGATGGGAGAGACTCTAGAAAAGTTTGCTTTGGCACCAGCAAGGGAGACCAAGGAAACAGATTGTGTGAAATGATTTGTACTGTAGGAGGCTGGACATGGAAAAAGAACGTGGTCCCTGCGAGGAAATGCAGAAATAGATTGGAAATTTCACAGAATCAGCTAGGTTGGAAAAGACCTTTGAGATCACAGTCCAACCTTTATCACAGGACTGACAAGTCCACCACTAAACCATGTCACTGAGGGCCACATCCACACAGGTTTTGAACACTTCCAAGGGTGGTGATTCCACCACTTCCCTGGGCAACCTGTTCCAATGCCTGAGCACCTTCTTGGTGAAGATATTTTTCCTAATATCCAATCTAAACCTCCCCTGGCATAGCTTGAGGCCATTACATCTTGTCCTACTACTTGCAGATTGGGAGACCAGCCCCCTCCTGGCTCCATCCTTTCAGGCAGCTGTAGAGAGCAATAAGGTCCCCTTGAGCCTTCTCCAGACTAAACAACCCCAGTTCCATCAGCCATTCCTCACCAGTCTTGTGTTCCAGACCCTTCGGCAGCTTTGTTGCCCTTCTGTGGATCTGCTCCAGCACCTCAATGCCTCTCTTGTAATGAGGGGCCCAGAACTTGTTACCATAACAGTAAGAAAATGTGAAGAGCATCTTCTAGCCGTGTGACACGGCAAGTAGCAGAGGAACATTTGAGATGATGGCTTGCAAGGATCACTGGAAGAAGATAAAATAGATGCTTTGTAGGAAACTGTAAGAGAAACAATATTTGTGTGGCTCAAACCATGTGGGTTTGAAGCTAGTGAAATTCTGTGTCCTCTCCTAGCAGTGATCTAGGAGCAGATGCTCAGGGAGTGGTGAGAGAACAAGGCTGTACATGTTGGCACTTCCTGGGAAAGCTCCTCCCATCCAGCCAGCCATGACACAGAAGATGCTCATCCTCCCCAGCGACTTCATCCTAACATGGGTTGTTGAACTGTTCTTCAAGGGTCTGGTAGACAGTGGGAAGTTTTGTTTTTGTTCAGAAGCTAAGTCAGACTGAGAAATTGGAAAAACAGGAGAAGCTGCTTTGGTCTGGCAGCAGTGATAGTCACAGTCTCTGCTGTGCTGCAGAGGGTGAAAAACTGAAGAGGTCTAAAAAGGAACTAGAAAGAAAAGTCAGATGACTTAATCCTTTCTGTTCCTTGGTGTCCTGGGTTCAGCAGTACCAGTCGTTTTTCTCCTTCTGAGTAGTTGGTTGCAGTGCTGTGTTTTTGACTTTTGGCCTGGGAACAGCACTGATAACACCGATATTTTTAGTTTTTGCTCAGTAATGTTTACTCTGACCAAGGACTTTGTGAGTCTCCTGCTCTGCCAGGGAAGAGGGGAAGCCGGGAGGAAGCAGAGACAGGACACCTGACCCAAACTAGCCATATTCCATACCACCGCACGTCATGCCCAGGGTGTAGAAGTGGGGGCAGTTACCCAGAAGGACTAGATCACTGCTGGGGTCAGGCTGGGTATCGGTGGGTGGTGAGCGTTTGTATTCTCTTCCCTTGTTATTTCCCTTGTCATTATTATTATTGGTGATAGCAGCAGTGGTTTCTGTTATACGTTAGTTACTGGACTGTTCTTATCTCAACCTGTGGGAGCTGCATTCTTTAAGTTCTCCTCCCCATCCCTCTGGAAGCTAGGGGAGGAAGGGTGGGGGGGAGTGAGAAAAAGACCATGTGGCTGACTGAGTTTAAACCACAACACTTGTTCAAAAGCAGAACATTGGAAATACTGCTGTTAGCAAAGTAGAGTGTTGGGTTTTGTGAAAACACTAGGATAAAGTATGAATAAAATTGGATGTCTGTAGGCTGCATCTCATTAAAACAAGTGCTGAATTTGTGGGTGATACAAGATCAAGAGCAGCTGAGAGAACAAAATAAATATCCTCATTCCGTGTTCTAAGAAAGGATGACCCTAAAGCCTAATGAAGTAAATCCAAATGTTATATTGTTTGTAAGGGTTACATCAATCTTACATCTTTAATTACATATTTCCTACATATTAATGTTAGGAAATGCAAATATGTATGACGACTTGGAGCTTGAGAAAGACTGTATGATTAGTATAGCAAAGCTAGTGGGTAGAGTCTCATATGATGTTGAAATTGATGGTTGGACCTTGTTCATTTGGGATAGCTAAGGTGTATTATGCCAGAGCGGACATGAGCTGCTTCAAAGTCAGTAAAGTTTCAGAAGAATAAGAAATTAATTATTTTTAAATTAAAGTTCTAATTCATTAAATGAAATATGGCCTGATCTTGTTGAAAAGAAGTTGAATTTCTTAACTGTCTGTTCTAATGTGTGGAAAGAATAAAGTGTTTATTGTTACTTCAAACTGAAGGAAGTATGGTGGAGGAATTATAACCTGATAACTCTTTGGTAACATTTAAAAAATGCATTTTCTTCATGTCCATCACAGTGTACTTCATCCCAGTTATGATGGGCAAGGAAAAGTTGATCATTGACTAGAAAATCACAGGTGTCAAGATACATCAAAGTCGTTAGCGGTTACATGCATACCATGGTTAGTGGTATGAATTTAGCCAGCTTCTACTCAAAGGATCTTGTTATGCCTTAGAATTCATCTACATCTATGTTTTTGCAGGAGTATTTGTACACAATCATTAATGCTGTCACATGCAGTGTAGCAAAATATCACTCATATCTGTAGTATTCTTCAAGGCTCTCATTCTAGGTACCCTAACAGTACTGTTGAATGGAAATCAAGGGAAGTGATATAGCACAAGAAGTCATTACAGTCAAATGGATCCGTGGAAATTACAATGCCACTGAAAATCAATATATGAACAAAGGATGAAAATGAAAAAAAAAAAAAATCAAAATGAATGTACAAGTTGGTCAATAGGACCAATTCAGAGAAGTCCCATTGTCTACAAGTATTTAAAATAACTGTAGCCACAGAGGATAAAGATCATAGACAATAGCTTATTCATATCGGGAATAAAATAAAGGACAACCAAACCTAATGTTTGATAGACCATTGCTAGATGCAAAATGGCAAAGTGTAGAGTGGAAAAGGTACATCTGAAGGACATTTGGCTTTGGAAGATCACACATGTATTATTTGTGATCAATAATAAAAGGTAATAGTCTGTAGCAGGGGAAAGCATTGCCCAACATTCAGTTTCATGCAACAGGAATTTGTAGGTTCCACCCACGAGTCTCAACAGTAGCTAGCTGAGGAGGTCTCTGTTAATTTTTAACACACTTTGGGATATACCAGCTAGGGGATGTTGCTGAGGATGTTGCTTTATTTAGTACGTAATAAGAGGATAGTTCAAAAAGGTAGATCTTAGCAGATAAACACAAATAGTTTTCTTGTGAGTTAATATATCTATCTGTTGTTGGTATCATGTTTACAGCAGTTTTTTTTTCTGTAAGTTTGCTGAAATTAGAATGATGAAGTGAATGATTCAGGGGAAGACTGTGCAGTCATCGTAGGTACTCCTGGGAACCTTCTGTATAGAACACTGGCAGGTGCTTTACTGTGACCTTTGGACTTACTGGGAAATGAATAATCACACAGAAATAAGTATTGTTCTTGCCTTGTGACTCAATGTTTTGCAGTGCTTGTGTGTCTTTTCAGGAAGAATATGGAAATTTCAGAGGAAATTTAAAGAAGGACTAAAAGTAATCCTGAAGATACAGAAAAAAAATCAGGATGTGAGCTTAAGGATGTTAAGATTAAGAAGGGATTTAGGAAATAAAGTGATACCTAAGTTAGTTTGGAATTTGTGTGCATCTTATCTGAAGTCATACATCATTATTTTCTGTTTTAAATTGAATGCATCCAATTTTCAGCCAGTGAATATTCTCATGCTATGAAATTCACCCACGTTAGCAGTCCTTTTCATGTGCCAGTATCTCTACACATTGATCGGAGGTTAATTTGCACTACAATCACATACAGAACAGCAAAATTTACTGTTGCTAACCAGCTAGCTCATGTCTTAGTAGATGTCTAGTCCCGCTACATGAAGCTTACTGTAGGCTATCACATCTGTCTCATGAGCAGTGTGTGGTTTACTGATGCAGTGAGAGAAAAACAAATTAATAATAATAAAGAAAGCAGCTATTGTGTTCCACTTAATCTCAGACATGATAGAGGTACCAATCAAGTATCTCACTGTTTTGCTGCACTGCTGCTGTAATTTCTTTCTGTACTGACTCTGTAGGGCCAGACCCCTGGCCCTTGAGTAGCGCTGGGAGGAAGGGCACAGCAATCCCTCCTGCAGGGCTTTCAAAATGGCTTGAGAGAAGTATTGTTTCTGTGCTAAAGCCATTGCGAAGACTGGTGAGGAGGCAGTGTGACATGGGGGTTAGCACAGTCCTCTGTCCTTCTGCACTGGCCCAAAGATTGAAATAAACAATACAGAAAAAAAGAATTTGCATTTTTATTCTTCTTATTTGAGACAGGTGATTGACATTTGACCTGTTGCAAATGGACAGGAGGACAAGTTTAAATGAGACGTATATTTGCTCAGAGAACAATTTGATGAGCGGTATATTTGGTGCCTACATGTTTAATCTGGTGGATATGCTATGCTCTGTTTCCTAGGACAAAGGTGGACTCTGGCCAAGCCCTGGGCCCTGCTCAGATGGTGCTCCTGGCAGTGGAACAGGAGGAGTGCCAGAAAGGTGTAGTGGGCTATGTCTCTTCTGCTGACTCCTTTCTGTGGGAAGCATCTTCCTGCATCATGGCACTTGGTATAAATCCTCACATTCCTGTGAGATTGGTGGGAAAAATACTCTTGTCCTGGAGACTCCCACATAGGTGTCAGATCTTAGGGCCTTGGGAATCACCTGCCGATTTGTGTCCATATTTTGGGGGAGTCAGTGTTCACAAAGCTTTGCATCTTATAGACCCTGTGTAGCAAAACCTATTTGATTTATTCTAGAGAAGTTGAATGTTAAATCCTCACAACAGTGCTGAAAAGAAGGCTGTGACAGGAATAAAACTGTAATAAAGTGCAACTGTAGAGCAAACCTGAGACTGAGCTTCCTTCTTAGTTAACACGTAGAATCTGTCAGGTCACAACAGGCATTCAACAGAATGGCTTAGTAGCTCTTCACCTACTGTGGAGGTCCCATTTAGAGTCACAGAACAGCCGAGGCTGGAAGGGGCCTTGAAAGATCATCTGGTCCCTTTGATGGGAATGGGAGTATAGGTGAGATTATCTAGCACCCTGTTCAACTGCATCTTGAAACCCCCCCTCCCTCACAGTGATGGGTACTCTGCCACTTTCCTAGGGAGGTTATTACAGTTAGTTATTATTCTCACTGTGAAAAATGTCTTTCTTATATCAAGATTTTTGTTCCTACCTTAGAATTTACTGTCCTTTGGCTTCCTTTCTCATCAAGTTCATGGTCTTGCTTACTGTGACATTTTTAAAATTGTCACAACATTCTTTATGCTTCACAACCATAATATTTTTACAAGTTTTATTAATTTTGCATCATATTCTGTGTTTTTCATGGAGGCTGTGCAATTCATAATTATTTAGATGACAAACTCAATATGTAGAGTGGATTTTTTTTGGCCAGTTTTAGGGGCCTTTATTAACATATTTGCCCTTGAAGCTCTTTTTAGGTTATTTTTAGGATGGCATTTAGATCTTACCCAGGCTTGCTCTGTGCCTTTCTAGTCTGTTTCTATTCCTGGGAGTTTTCTCAGCTTCTTTCTCCAGCCCGTCCCCTCCAAGAATAGTCAGCTATATATTTTACCTTGTGTAATTCAAATTCAAAGTCTTGCATTTGCCTTTCTTTTGACTTATATCTATGTTTTAGGAATTAGATACCTATGTTGTTTCTTAGATTTATCTTAAAATGCAGGTCAGTAGTTTGCTTCACTGGTTGCAACAAGGCATATATATAAATTCTCATATAAATATATAAACTTCTCATATAAATTCGGGTACTTCGAGGCAGATACAATCTTTCGAGTAATAAGAGTGGGATTATTTATTTGTGATACTGAATTTTCATTCAAGGATGGGAATGTGCAAAAGTGGGGTGAAAAAGCACAGATGTTCAGCATTTTAGAGGAAGGCAACAAAAGAGAGGAAATACACTTAAGTCTTGCTGGCTGCTGTTCTTGCTCCAGTAGAGTTAAGGAAGTTGGAAGGTCTTTGAAGGCAACAGGCAATAGTGCAGCAGTATCTGCAAAGAGCTGAAGGCAACAAGAAGATGATAACGAAGAAGTGCTGCATACTAAACTACCTGCTTTTAGGTTCTAGGCTGTCCCAAGCTATCTTTTGGAATGAGCAATGCTTTTATAATCAAAATTCTGTGCAGATTTTCAGAGGTGAAAGAAAAAATAATGTTCTACTGATTCTGAAGCCTGTAATTTTAATACATGGAATATGTGTCAGTAGGTTTCTGTTAACATCTTTGTTATCTTTGCTGTCTTATCATGTTAACCATTTAAAAGCCACAGCATTGGCTTTTAGAATGTTATCTCTACATGCCAACTTCTTTTCTTAACCTGTGCTTTGACTTTTTGAATATATTGTTTGCTAAAGTTGTCAGGCTTGCAAAAGCACTTCATCCAAAATTTCCTAATGAAAGAATCCTGATTTCCTTCTGAATTGTAAAATGAAGTAGTGTCAAGGAAAGAAAATTAGTCACTGCTTAGAAAACATCTTTCATTACACAGTATCTTCTCTTGGTGCCAATTTATTTAATTCTGATGCAACACAAGGAACAACAGCGTAGTAAAAGTTTTTCCTACAAGTATTCTTGAAGTTAGCAGTGCATGATGGAGTGCAAGTACTGAGCAATTTTAGGGCTTTAAATTACAGCAGCAAGGTTTTCAGGAAAAATAAACAACTACAAGTTTTCTCTAGCATTGCTTACAGTGTCTGTGGAAAGGTTGTTAACATAAACATTAGTCTGTGCTACAGTGATAAATATTTTAGTAATAAATTACATCATAGTCATGTGCTGTGACAGTGCTTTGGAAAGAAGAGTGCTAGCATGTCTATTTTACAGCCTATTTTTCAAAGATAAATGAATTTGCTATAGACACGTATAGCTGGAGGGATTCAAGGAGAGCATTTATGAATTGCAAAGGGTTCAAAGAATAATCAGAGACTGGAAAATGTAAGCAATACAATTTATCAACAAAGATAAATCCCTAAGATTTGTAAGTACTTAGGGAGATCAGAAAGTTATTAATAGGATGTTTTGATGTATTAGGATACTACAGGATTCATGGCCAGAAGTTAAAACAGGACAAATTCAGCTAAAAATAAACTCAGTATTAATAAATAAACTTAGTATTAATTGACAGTGTAGTTGACTACTGGAACTATTTAACCAAGGCAACACTGGCACTAGCAATTTTAGAGTAAGGATTGACCATTTTTCTAAAAGATATATTCTACAGTTCAGCAAGGACTTAACGAGTCTTGTAGCCTGTGTTGCAGAAGAAGGTATCCAGGAAGATCCTGAAGCAATCCTCTCTGAAGTTGTACAGCACAATTCTCTGGGTACTTTTCCTGTTCAGCAACTGATGGAGAGAAACTCCTGTGAGAACAGAAGTGGTTCCATGGAAGAGCCAAAGAAGAAATTTGAGTGTAGTTGGAGCATAGTAAAGAGCTGGATCCAGCAAGAATGGACTGCAGAAGGGGATCTGGCTTTTAAAAGGTGCAGAGAAAAAGTACCAGGGAAATTACTGAGGTTAGAGTGTGTATTAATGAAACAGTGAACACCAGGGTAAAATTGAAGGTGTGTAGAAAAGTAGAGTATTGAAATGGGTTTATCTGGGGAGTTTTTTTGACACTTAACATACAAACACCCAAGTCTGAGCTGGGGGCCGTCGGCTGCCATTACATCAACAGGGAGAAATAAGCACTCTAAGGGTGAGATTCATCTCACCTAGTTAAGACATCTGTCTTAGAATAAGATTATTGGCTATAATGAGGTGGCTGGTTCAGATCCAGCTGTCTAAATATTTAGGTGCCTGTGTTATGACAGCCAAATCCCCTTTCAGTGTTAGAAGATCAAAGGGCAGGAAGGTGATGAACCAAGGAAGGGGGACAAGAGCTAAGGGAAAACCACAGGGGACAGCTGGAGTTACAAGGCTAAGGGAAGGGAGAAAGGACTATACTTGTAATTCAGCACTGCTCTGTACTCCTCAGGAATCTGTATCTGAAGAAGTAAATTATACACCCACAATGGACTTTGTACCAAGAGGTACAGTACTGTATTTCCGAACTGCCTTTATTGCAGCTCCTACTCAGACATCAGGAATGCTCTATCAATAGCTATTGCTAATACAGAGATAGAGCAGGATTAGGGTTAACAAAGGGAGAGGACAGGATTGGGATTAGGAGGTATGGGGAGAAGCAAAGTGTAAGGGTTCTGCACCCTGTAGTGGCTGAAGAGGGACTTTAAGATAACTGTGTGCCTTACAATAGCTCTGAGACTTCTCCAGTCTGAACCAGTCCAGCTGTTCTCTGGTGTACATCATTCATTGGCCTTTGCTCTGTACTGGGGTAGGTTGAGAAGAGAAGGGAGGACCAGGAGAAAGCTGAAATGGTGCTAGGAGAAAGAAAGTAAAATTGAGGGAAGAAAAGGAGCTGGAACATTGCTCTCCCCAGCCATTAACTTGTTACAAGAATAAAGCATTAACTCACAGGAATAGAGCAGCCAGCTGATTTTGAAAAGCTTCATGAGAAAGCACAAAAATTACTTTCCTTCCCTCTCACTGAGCCTGGTTCCTGTTTATATTTTTAGTTATTCCTTTCTGAAAAACGAAAGTAGGCTTCTAGCTGGATTTATTTATTTTCCTTTTAAAGGAGACATTGTTTGGCAATTTTATTTTTCAACAGGAAATGGTAAATGCGCTGATTTGTTTAATGGAGTTGAGATTCACTGGAGGAGTCCAAATTCCTTTTTATTTTACTCTCTGTACAACTGAATGTGTTATAAAGATAAAATCTCAATAAAGGTAAACCATGCAAGCAGATGTGACGGAAGGGCTGAGAATTTCTGTGCCTTTGTAGAGAAAAATGCCTCAGAGCCAGTGGTTCCTCATACTGCTTAATGGTGGTGTGGAGAAGAAATAGTAGGAAGAGAAGCTGGAATTTTGATGTAAAGCAAAGTAATTTTACTTTTGATTGTTTGGCCCCTGAATGATGCACAGAATTAGTACTTGAGTATACTTGCTTCTGACTTCAATAACAGTCCTGAACTCTAAATACCTGTGAAAATCAGGACAGTGTCTGAGTGTTAATGTGTGAATGTAACTTCAGTCATCTACTTTTTAAAGAGTTACTGTTTTGTGTTTTGATAAGATGACATCCATCTATTAAGAGAGGGTTTTTTTTACTTAATTTATTCTGCACTGCTTAATGGAAGATTGGTGCTTATGGTGGTACTATTTGCCTATAGTAGTCAGAACTCACCTGTGGCCTTGTGGAGTGCAAGATCTGCTTCCTTGGGAGATCTGCCATTTCTTATCTCTGCATAGGGACACAGTGAAACCACTCAGATATAAAAGGAACTGAAGCATTAACCTTACCATTCTCCTTTAGCAAACGTAGTTCTATGTGTATATACTATATATACTATGTATATATAATAATTCCATTGTTCTCAGTTTTCTGGTGCTCTAGAAATTAGTAAATCTCTGCCTGACTACAAGAGAGCCAAGATTTGAGCTACCTGGATTCTGAATTGATGATAACCATGGGCCTTTTCAGGTAAGACTAAATGATCAGGAGTCAAGGGAGGAGGTTACAGACAAATGGGCAGTGTGTCTGTGGGAAGAAATGCCAAGTTTTATGTGTCTGTACATTGTCTCAAGATAGCATATATCTTGTTTGACTTCAGAAAAACCCCATTTTCTTATTTTAAGGCTTCAATTTTACACATAATTGGGTTATATAGAGCAACAGAGGTCTGTTGCAAAGACCAAAATCAATATCAGAAGCATAAAAAAGCTCAGTGCAGGAATTATCCATCATTGTATTTCATGCTTGTTTTGTATTCAGCTGTGATCAAATTCGTAGGCTTCATATTGAAGCCCCTTTATTCAGTGGTTTGCAAGGAAGAATTCCCGCCCGCTTCCCCAAGCGTTTCTGCTATTGACTATCTCTATGGGAATGGGATGATGATTAGGTTAAGAACTCTGTCTGTTCTTGAGAAGTCTGTAAAAGAGAAAGAAGACTTTTTTTCCTATTTTTTTTTATATAGGGATAGTTGATCAAATTCTCCCTCAACTGGCATGAAAGGCAACTGAAAAAGTCTAATGCTAAACCAAAGGGAATATGTCCCACCATAATACTCCCTCGAAGAAGTAATGTTTTGGTTGAGAAGAACAACTCAGAAGAAAAGTAACACAAAGATTAAATGTCAGGTTATACTACTTTAATTTCTCCATGTTCAAGAAATACACAGAGGAGTAAAACATTGTGCTTACTCTGAAAATAATGCTGCCTCTTTGTGATCCTTCAGCAAGTGTTTTGTGTGAACTGATTGGGAGTGGAAAGTATTAAACCTAGAACTGTATTTTGGTAGTAATTAATAACTTACTATGAATTTTCAATATCTAGATGAAATATTTTGAACCAAGGAAAATTATTTTGATCTTGGAAAGAGAGCAAAGTTTTATTCCACATGTGCTTTAACCAGTTCTATGATTTTTAGAGAATTGCATTTGCTGTATATATGTGCCTGTTTTAGCTCCTGTTGCTGTTGTTATAATGATATCCCTGACTGATACAGATCATCAATCTGACAGAAAGCCTCATGTACTTAATTTCCAGATGGTAAGCTCAGGCTTTTGCAATCTGTGGAGAGTTAGTGCAAACGCTGTGCTCCACTTCCTTCCTCACCAAAAGATTTTGAACTTCTGATTTTAGTCTCTCATGTCAAATCAGGATATACATAAAATTTTTTAAAAGAGTCTCATCCCTGTTGCAATGAGTAGAATGAAGTAATGAAGAGATGCGAACAGAAGTGGGATATACAGATATGTAAGGCGACACCATCTAGTGTGATGAAGAGAGCTCACTGTTCTCATTATTCTCTTTGAAATTTTTGTAGCCCTCAAGTCAAAAGTCATTTTTTTGGAAATTGGCGAAAGAGAGCAGCAATAAGCCTTTTAGAGGTGTTTCAAGTGTAATACAGGAGAAGACAGAGATTTTTCTTGAAAATGGGGCTTTGCTAGCCTATGAAAGACCTAGAAGGAACTATAACAGGGAGGAGGTGGTGCGACACAGGAGAACCACTTTTTGTGTGCTGTTTGCTGACATGATGATATGAAAAGCTGCTTCTAAACCTAGTCGAACTTATTTGCCAGACCTGCTGTAACTGAGTCCAGCTTCTCATGTGACTTGTGTCCTCCCACAGTGCTAGATATTGTTTTCTGGCTGTTTCTCTGTAACACTTGTTGGTTGGACCTGTTTCTGATAGTTTTTAGCTTTTCATTGCTATTTACTTGTTTCTGAGTTTGGCCTTACATTCCTTTTAGTCACCATCTTTTCTTTGGTCTGAGTCACATCAGGTTGCTGCTGTCACCATTGCTCCCTGCCTTGTGTGCTGGACTTCTGCAAGAAGAAAGAGAAAACCTAGGAAAGGAATGGGAAAAGGGGAGGGTGGGGAGGAAGGGAAGAATGTCTCATGTCATGTTTTTTCCATACAGCATATTACCCTTCACAGTTTCCGTGCAATTCAGCCTGCTCTTGTCATGGGCTATATTTCAGGGAAGGATTTTTCAAATGGAATGTTAATAAACCTTCCATCTAGTTGTGAAAGTCTGTTGCAGACCTCTATAGTTGACAAATTTGGGGTTTGCTGTGTGTACAGTGTAGGACCTGGTGGAGTTACTTGCTGGTGACCAGCCCTACAAATAGCCAAGGCTGAAAGGGATGGTGATGAGGACCTGCTTCTGCCCATTGCGTGGGGTGGAGAGGAGCAGACTAAAACAGGCCAGGTCTGTGTCAGCCCAAGGGTTTTATGTTTTAACATTTACAGGAATTTCTGTTAGCCAGGCAAAACAGAACAAAAGGGAAACCAAAACAGATAGTGAAGTGGTTTCAGTGGGTGTCAAGAATACTAGTTCCCTGATGCCAAGGAAGAATGTGGTAAAGAAGGCATAGAGGAATTTCAGTTTTGACTAAGCTGCAAAATATGAAGGATACGTGCTTGACTACTGTGCACACACATCTGTGTGCCCAGTGTCATCTGGGACGTGCTTGATGCTTTTTCATATGGATTAAAGACTAGTGATACCAGGCTATGGGTGCTGAAAAGCCTGTGAAATATGAGTCCTTGGGGTGGAAAGGAATCTGAGGCAATTGGCATAGAGATTATAATCTTTTTTTTTTCCTGCTGCAGGATATAAAGCCTTTATTTTGGGCTCCCTTTTGTAGTTAAGAGCTGACAATGAATGTACATTAATCTAATGTAGAGAGCCAAGGATGATGCTATATGCGGTGGGAGGACTCTACAGGGTTTTGGGAAAAGGAAGCCAAGTCAGCATTCATTGTTCCTGAAAGGGAACATTTAATAATAGGGACATTAAAGCAGCCAGAGAGAAGCTAAAATTGGGTGGCAACAAAATGGGAGAGCAATTCTGTGAACTTGTGACTTCTGCGAGGGCTCCTCACTTGAGTTGGATCCTGGCTCTTCTAGGGAAGAGGGTTTAGGAGCAAGCCCTGCATGCTTTGTTAGTGACATATGGGCAAAGAAAAGTTAATGGCTTACAGTTTTCCAATAAAAATTATCAGTTCCCATTAGCAAGGGGTGTATTTACCAGGTCTTAAAGCAGATACTAACTAAAAAAAGTTAAAATGGCACTGTCCTTTTTTGCTTTCTATTTTTGCTCAGTGGTGTGTGTACATATCCATCTAATAAAAGGCCATAAAAGATATCCAGAGATTCTTATCTAATTTATTTTAGTACATGTTATAAGATGCCATTTAAAGACAACAGAGATGTTACAGTGTGTCTGTTTTGAAACAGAACAGTTTAGAAACCCAAGAATTACTGTCAATGCGCAGTAGTTAAATCTACTAATCAAGTAGGTTTATCTGTATAGTTTTATTAATTATACAAATGTAAATAGGATTTAAGACTTTCTTTATGCCTTGGGACTTCAGGCATATTGAGTGTGATAGTAATTTATCAGTCCTTTTTTGTTACTTAACAACTGAAATAAAGAATGATGTTGACTGTGCGTTCTGGTCTTTGAACACAGCGATGCACTAGATGGCACTGTTGGTTTTAGTTTTACTGCTGTCTTCCAGGGAACTTGTCTTAATTAGCTTCCTTTTGAAAACAAACATGCTGTTTCAACAGAGGGTCAGTGTCAGTGTACATTGTTCTGGGCTGCTGCTTTTATGTTTATAGTCATGTAATCAATATGTTGGAAGGGTAATTTATTTTTAACTTCAAGCCAATTGTAGATCAAATGCCAGTAGTTACTGGGTGGAGACAGTTTAATTTCTTTTGAAGCAATGATACTGATTAGCTGTAAAGGGTTTGCACTGAGTTGCTAGAGATCCAGAAGACCTTCTGCTTTGAAATACCGGTGTTAACTTTAAAGTAACATTATTACTGTGATACAGATTAATGAGTTGTGGCATAATTCTGATAAAGTTCCTCTCATGTACTTTCTATATTTTGTCTTGTCAATTCCTGTTTCAAAGCAGCTTTATTTACTTTGACTATTCTGTTCCTATCAAAGGAATGGTACAAAGTCAACATTAAATTGATCAAACTTGCTTTCTGCTTTTTATCCCTTTTCTCTCATTATCTGTCTTCAGGGACTCTTGAGGGCCCACTGCTAGCAATGAGATGTGACCCTCTGTGCAGCAGCACATAGGATACTGTAAGGAGCTGGGGAATTTTGAAATCTCTCCAACCCGTGCTTGTGGGGCACACTGGTGTCCTGGCCTCCCTTCCCTTTCCTGTACTGTCTAGGGCAGCTCTGTCCATCTCTCAGTTTCCTTACTTGGAGATACTTGCTAGCTCAATACTTGCAGTGCTTTCAGCCCATCCCCCTGACACTTCCATGTCCTCTGAGCTGACCTGTCTTGATCCTATTTTCATCCGTTCTCTCTCATCTTCTTCCTTGCCTCTGTTCTTCAACATTAAAACAAATGAGAATCTCAACACTCAGTTCTCCATCCCTGTCTTATGACTTTAACATCATCTTCCTGCTCCTTTTCTACAATGAATAAATGGGCCGTTTTCATGGATTGACATTGATCACTTCTCCAGGTGTCTGGATTCTTTCTGATCTAGTGTCTGTGATTTCTATTACATTAAAATTTCACTACAAGCTTGGCTATCCATTCTTGGGCAAGTCTTAGAACCTCTTTGTTGTCCTCATCTTCCTTGATCTCTTGGCCAACTTTTGATACTTTGATCATTTAATTGGATGCCATGCCAAGTAAAGCCATGAGCACTGTTTTAATCTAAAATTAAACTTTTGTTTAGTCTAACTTTAAAAAATAAGGTTAATTTAAAAATAAAAAATATTTTCCTTTCTCTGAAAAAAACCAGCCTGCCTCTTGTATTTTTGGGCTTAAACTATTAATTGAATTCAGTCTGGACTGAACAACAATTTCTGTCCTTTTGAGTCGTACTTTCTGTAAATCTTATCCATTAATAGGACTGTGTTACTGAGCTGTGCTGCAAATGTCTCTGATTTCTGCTGGAACCAAGAATAGCCCTCAATATGGATAGGCACAGCCATCAGCTATTGAGACTTGTCAGTTTTTTAACCTTTGCAGGAAGACAAAACATCATAAGTAGGATAATGATCAGCAGAGGTTAGGGTCCACGCCGATACATTTTCTGTCAGAAATTAATATTGTGACTAATAAAGGCAAGACTGCAGTTACTGCAGCAGACTGCTCTGTAGACTGTAGTCTACAGTTGTTTGTAAGATATTAGATTAAGATCATGAAATTTATTCTAGTTTTGAGACAAACTAGAGATGGATATTTGCAGCATACAAGAGGATTGAAAACCCAATTATCATAACCACAAGAACTGAAAAGAAAAATCCATGCTGTCTTTCTGTCTGTTGGTTCTGCAGGATGCATTTTTTCGAGTGATCTCAGTCATGGTGCTTCAGAACAGTACTTTAATCAAAACTGACCGTTCTGGGAGGTGATGGCATGGCAGGCTAACTATACTGATGTATTTACAGTAGAGGGAGCTGATGTTCAGTGAGTGCATACATGCGATCTTACTGCTGTCCTAGTCTTTGTACAGTATGAGCCATCAGAGTGTGTGTGTAAGCGCTGCTGAAGAAATAATCATCCTCTCTCACCAGAGTGAGGGGGTACCTCTGCATCCCTCACCCACTGGCTGCAGGCATGGTGGAGCTCTCTGGCAGTACAAGTTGCCTCAGAGAGAACTTGCTAGGAAGAGGCACCTCCTGGGGCCCCCGGGCATTTTTCCATGCATCAGGTTTGACATGAGGGACAGATTGGCAGTAGCACTAGTATTACATCGCAAACACAGAGCTTCTGGACACCTCCTCCCTTACCTACCAAAGTCTGATGTTTCCATCTTTCCAAATATTATAACTTCCTATTACATTACAATGTCTCTTTTGTGCTCTTAGCTTTGCTCTGCTCCCTAGGTTTGGCCTGGTTTCTGCCTGACCCATCTAATGAGTAAGTGCTCAGAAATTCTTTCATTTATAGCACTCTTTAGAAACCAGAGGTTTCTAGTTCTCTGGCACTGCCTAGCTGGATTATGCAAGTTATTCAAAGTTAATTGATCTATTCTAGTTAAAATAGAGAGGAAGTAAGTGTGAAACGAGAATACATATGCATGCACAAAAATATGTAGAGTTATCGTTCTTTTAGTGTATTTAATTGGGTAATTCAGACTGAGGGATTGAAGGACTGGGGTTCCAACTAACCTGAGTCCTGCTCCTGGCTTTGCTGTAGCACTTTGAGTGAAAGCTGTTGGAACAAGTCCAGAGGAGGGCCACGAGGATGATCAGTGGACTGGAGCACCTCCCGTATGAAGATAGGCTGAGAAAGTTGGGGCTGTTCAGCCTGGAGAAGAGAAGGCTGTGTGGAGACCTCATAGCAGCCTTCCAGTATCTGAAGGGGGCCTATAGGGATGCTGGGGAGGGACTCTTCATTAGGGACTGTAGTGATAGGACAAGGGGTAACTGGTTAAAACTTAAACAGGGGAAGTTTAGATCGGATATAAGGAAGAAATTCTTTCCTGTTAGGGTGGTGAGGCACTGGAATGGGTTGCCCAGGGAGGTTGTGAATGCTCCATCCTTGGCGGTGTTCAAGGCCAGGTTGGACGAAGCCTTGTGTGAGGTGTCCCTGCCCATGGCAGGGGGCTGGAACTGGATGATCTTAAGGTCCTTTCCAACCCTAACTATTCTATGACTCTATGAAAGCTGTCCTCCTGGTGAGGCAGCTTTCCTGACCACAATGTTTCAGCTAAGGTAATCACAAAAGAATTAATTAGGGAAGGGACGTTGTCCTGAGACAAATGTAGGATATGCACTTAAAAAATAGAGGAGTCAGAGAATTTCAGACCCAGCTAACTTGTATAACCAGAAAGATCCTCAAGCAAGTTAATTTGCCTTGTTAGCACCTAGACCCATAGGTCTCAATTACATGTTTGTGGATGAAACCTCTAAGCACATCATGTGCCAGGTGTAGTGCTTTGCTTTTCCAGACTACTTGGATTGTATCACTGGTGGCTTTCTTTAGCCATGAGCGACAGAGCTGCTGACCTAATAATTCCATAAACTAGCACATTTTGAGAGTACCAAGTCCATCCTTGGCACCACCCTTAAGAAATTTGGGTAGACAGGGAAGAAACAGCAAGAAGAAAGTTAAGAAGTTTAGAAAATAAAAGCTAGAATATGTTTAAGGGTCAAAACCCAGCACCTTTTTAGCTTAGATAAAATGAGATTAAGGTGGGACACCTTTGCTTAAAATCTGTCTATAAATAACATGGCAATGATTTGTTCAATATGGGGCCAGTGCTGGGGCAAAAAGAAAGGGGGTGAGGCTTATGATGCAGCAAAGAAGATTTAGAAAACAAATCCAGGAGAACTTTAACACTGCACAAATAACGAAGCCCTGAAATATTCCTGGCTTTTACAGGTGGTTTTTTGTTTCGTTTGTTTTTAATAAAATATTAGTCAAGTCGTTGCCAAGGTGGCTTGGGTGCATTCACTCTGTCTTAGTGACATGGGGTGGACCAAATGATCTTCTGATATTTCTTCCAGTCCTAAATTTCTGTGCAAGTGCCTTGAAATTTATTTGTGAAATATCTCTCTCCAAACTGGGTACCACTCTTCTTTATACTTCTTCTTAGTGTAGTTACAAAGGAAAACTCTTATCTCCAAAATTGGTTCTTTCTGCTCATTCTCTGGTTAGCTTTCCTCCTTTGGTCTTGGCATTACCATAGCAGGCTGGATTTGTCGCTGGCTGTTTAAACAGAGGAGTGTTTGGTTGGAAGCATCAAGAAAGAAAACAAAGAGGCTTTTACGATGACACTTCTATTAGGGAATTCTCCCAGTGTTTCAGTATTACCCAATCACACTAATTTGGGTACTTATTTCCTTAACCAGTCCTCCTCAGAGTGATTGATTTTTGAGCTGTATGCTGTAGTCCCTGTTACTGGATAATACCTTCATGTTGGACAATGTACTGACGTCATCTCAACTGATCACAGAGGTAGGATGGATTTGCCTCTCTTTCAGCAGCCTTTATCAGTTTTCTCTTGGCTTGAAGTATAAAATATCTTTAGCTGAGTAACATTCCTCATATATTCTAAGTATATCTTGCCTCTCTGGGAAGATGTTTGTATATGCAATCTGTATCTAAAGAAAACCCACTCCACAACATAAGCATCTGAAGTTGTGGATACCTTTCATGTAAATGAAAGGTACAACACTGGCATTGCAAAATGGCGATAAGGCAAAGCAGCCACCCTCCTCATTCAGAGCCTGTCTATCTGACTGACAGCTCAGTGGTACTCTACTACTAAATAGAAGTTCCCTTGCAACTGTGCAAGTCTGTCACTTTATGCTTGGATGTTTGGAACATGCAATACATCTGGGAAGTGAAAAAACACTGAGAAGCATTTCAGATCTCGGGGGAGCTGAACACTTCAAACAGATGGCTTCTTTCCAGAGAGAGCTCTTCCAGCTTTCAGAAATGCTCCTCATAAATTTTGACCTAGCTGTTAGGGGTACTATATAACTACATAAGGGGGTGGGGAGGAGTGGTATTAAACTGGTAGAAAATAGTGTTGGGTACCTTGAGCAGTACAATCCTTTGATCTCACTGCAGTCTGTAATTTCCTGATTGTGGCTGAATGTATGAACGATGGACAAGGTTTCTATAGTCTTATTCAGGTGGTAAAGAAAGTTTGGTTTTGGTTTTGTTTTTTAGTTTTCACTGAAATGAGACCTTCTTAGTTTGAATACAGGTTAAAAATTCCAGAATGTTGCTCCTGTGTGTTGTACTTTATGAATGAGCCTGTTTTATAATATCTGCTTGGCAGAGCAGTGCATAAGTACAGTATGAAAAATGTGATCTACACCAAGCATTTCATTAAGGAAGGACATTTGTTATTGGCTTTCAGTACGGGCCGTTAACCTTCATGGACACCAATTTCCCTGCAATGAAGTTACTGTTTTAACACCATTCAAGGGTTTATGCAGTAAAATACAGGACTACATAAATTTTAATGTGGTTGTGGTAAGTACTGGAAGAGGGTGCAGGGGAAAAAATGCCATGTTGATAATGATTTGTTTGGTGCAGCAATAACAATTTGTTTATATTGAACATCACAATCCAAACATTATCTTCCTATTGAATATTGTCTGCAGAAAATAATATTGGGTAGATAATTGGACACAGATCTCCATATCGTGATGCTTTCTGGTAGAATGAAGACAGTGGAGACAAGAAAAAGGGCAAAGTATTTGGTAAATCAGTTCTGGTGAATGGAAGAACCCTCAAGTATTGCTGAGAGCTGTAGTTTATGCCAAGTAACCCAAAATAGTTTTCCCTGGGCTCACCCCCTACCAACTCAGTTTTGAGAAGAAACGAAACCTATTTCAAGATGCTCAGAATGGCTAATAGAAGAGAATTCCCTTCATTTATCCAAATAAGCTGGCCGATTCACTCTCCTAGACATATATTATAGCCTTAAACATATTTTAAAATAACTTACTTTGTATTTATGTGGTGGTGTTAAGAATATCCTGCTGCTATAAGTTCATATCAAGACATGTAGCAAATATATTTTATCACTGTAGTTGCAGATGTACAAGTATTTTTCCAGGATATTTTCAAGTAAATTTAATATTCACAAAACAAAGGAGAAATAGTCCTGACCTAGGTGCCCTTTATTTACCTGCTCTTTCTATAGCAGCCCAGGTTATACTTGTCCATGAGGTGAGTTTGTTTTTATCACTTCAGTGACATGATTCAACTCTCATGGGGACTGTGGGCCTGACAAACTTCTACCCCCCTCCCACATGATTCAGAGCTGCTGTTCAAGAGTTCTGCGGATAGCTGCGAGGATTTGGTACTTGGAGGCATACAGAGGACATGAGCAAAGCTGGAGCATTGACTGCTATTGAACTGTTGACGTCTGAGGAAAATACTTTGATTGCTGTTCTGGCTCTTGTGACCAGGAGGCAGGTATAGACCACGGGCATGGCCAGTAACTTTACAGACAAGCTAACTTCAATAGATACGCTTCCAGTAACTGACAATGAATGAAGAAGATATGCAGATAATTACATTTCTCTACAGAATGCAAAAGTTACACGGTGAGAGGCTTTTTGACTTCTGAAGATGGTTGTGCTTCCTGTAGCTGTAACCTCTTCTAAGAAAGAGCTATTCTAAGAAAACCGTTAGCATATAATTGGAGTTGGCTGTGACTCACTCCTTGCTATGTCCCACTTGCTGAGCAGGGTATGTGTGTTGTCACATCATTGCATGTGTTTGCATGAAATCTGCACCATGACCTCAGCAGGCTGCTGCCTCTCTTAAACTGCCTTTACTTTTTTCTGAGCTGCACAAAAGATAGGGAATATACCACTGTTGTCTGAAGGCCTTTTTGCCTTCCTAATTAAAGCTCGATCTGTATTTTTAGTGTTGGTGTTCAGTTTTGTCGCGCTTGCGAAGCATGCCAACTGCCCCAGTGAGCTCCAACCTCACAGCAGCTGAGGTGTCCATGTTTGGTCATGCACCCCAGAGTTTTTGGCAATAACACTTTTCACATCCTAAAGGAGGATATTCAGCTGTCATTTGTACCAGAGACGGGATCAACATGCGCTTGGCAATTAGAACTCTGGCAAGTGTTAATATGGAGTGTTTGCAGAAATGCACAGGGCCTCAGAGGCCAGAACAAGGATGAATTCCGTGCTGAATTGTTGTGATGAATGAGAAGACGTTCATCAGATACTAATGAAACTCCTAGTGGCACTAGGCTGTGGCAAAGCGCTTACTACTGAAAGAGAATGGCGCATGGAAACCAGATTAAATAAATCACTCTTCTTTGGTGTCTTACCTTGGATTGTGCAAACAGAATCTTATCAAGCCTGATTTACAGTTTCTGGCTATATTCACTTGAATCCCTAACCACAGCTATGCTCCTTTGACCTCAGGAGCCTCATAAGGATGCAGACCAGAGAGTCAGTGTGCTGCTAGAGGCTTTTCTGTGTCAACTCCAGAGCTGGGAAGGAAGAGGTGAGGTGACAGCAGTGAGAAATCTCCTCTTTCCTGTAACCCCCAATAGACTAACAACTGAAAAACCAAAGTCCAGCAGGGTCCGCATGTCAGTCTCCTGGTTAAGCGTGATTCATCTGGACTGCACCTGATTGCTTTTTAGCCAGGAGGTTCTCCAAGGACTGACTCTGGCAGGGATTTACCCTCAGCTGAGGGTCCTTCCCTGGGCAGGGTATATTGTGAGGAGGCTGCCAGCTCTGGGAAGGAAAGCACCAAAGTTAATAAAACACCAGCCAGGGAAGCAGTGTTCCCTGCAAACCAGAAACCTTTTCTCTCTGTCCCCCAGGAGGTCGTGGAGTGGCCACAAGTGCTTGACTGTAATCAGAAAAAGTCTTTTGGCATCCTCACTGGAAATGATTACACCTAGAGCGTTAGCAGGTGGATTGGGATTTCAACAGGCAAATTCAGGTTTAATGTCAGTTCCAGTTCCAGGGTGAGAGACTGATCTCCTCTGGGCTGGTGTAGTCAGTTGCTCTGAATCCTCCCTGCTGCCTGTGAGATCACAATTTCTTGTAAATGTTTTTAGTAATTGGTCTGGCAAAATCCTTAGATTTCCTGTGTCTTTCTTCGATGCTCGGAATACTCAGTTCATGACCTGTTTGTTAAAAATAATGGAAATCGGAATTTCTCAGTGGATATTTTGTTTAGCAAGTAAAAATCCATTAGCATTTGTATTTCATTTGTCTGCTATGACCTCCTGTGATACATTGCTATGGCTGGATTGCAGAAATGAAATTTCTGAAGGGAGAGTTTTATATTTAGGTTTAAAATTGTTTTGATGCCCTTTTGCAGTTGCTCACTTGTACTGCTTCTGCCACCGTAACAAGAATTGCAAGTACCTTTCCTCTTCATCTATTCACGTAGTGCATGTAGGTCCATTCTTCGTAATTGAATTTGACACCAGAGACAGAAAATTACAATATACAAAGCCTTAGCAACCCAATGGTAGCGTGTACCATTTCCCTTGATTTTAGAAAAATTTAATATTGTTGGGGGTATTAAAAATCTTCCTTAGTATATGCAAATTCTTGAAAATGGATAATGATGCACTAAAAAGTTTGTGTCTAATCGACAGGAAAATTTCTGTGGGGTGAGAATATCCTGCCCTATTTTTTTAACCTCTTGGCTTTTGTGTAGGGTATCTATTATGCAACATTTTGAGCACGGGCTATGTTCTCTGTTAATATTCATGTGGGGAGAAGGCTGCCAATGGAAGTCAGCTGAAGATCTGCTGCAACGTGTACCTGGTATAAACAAAGCTTCTAGGATGAAAAACTGGGCATGGGAAGCTTGTGATTCTGTTGACCCTTTCAAAAATGCAATATATAGCATCCCTTGGAAATCATGAGGAGTAATCAAAGGAATGTGTTACAAATCTGGTATTTCAGTTCAGACCATCATTTGCTGGTTTAGACTGAAGACCTGGTATTAACAGAGAACTGTGATAAAACCTTTTGAGCTTTTTTACTGACTTTCAGCAAAATCCTAAAAATGTAATCAGAAAATAAATTGGATGTAAGTAATTAGAATAAAAACCTCAAACTTTTTAGCTGGCTTGGGCTTGTGATACAACAAAAGAATGTTTGCACCCTTAGCTGCTATTTTCAATGCCTTTTTCCCCTGAAGTACACTGAGTTGAAACTTAGCATATACATTTTAAGAAGCAAATGTGTCTGGAGAAAATGTGGTTTGATATTGGTTTGCTTGGTATTTTAAATTACAAGGTCATATAAATGCTGGTTTTAATCAGCTGAGACTGTGTTAAAATATTTCTGAGTGAGTCAATTATAAAATGTACCCCTGAGGTAAGCTGCTGGAGGGATGTGCTTGTAGCATCGTCTGTTTAAGGGTGGCATATGAGAGAGTGTGTTGTAGTGTTTGTGGGGTATCCACTCAAAATACACTTCAGGGAAGTGAACTTGTGGATTTGGTGGGAGGCATCTAATGCAGCTCGGAGGAAATGTGTGGCAGAAGAGCAGGGCTGGTTCCTGTTCCTTGGAAGAAACAAGACCCCTGGGGGCTACCATGCCTTCTCTCTTCAGGTGTCACAGGAACAAAGCATCTTGCAGAGATTAAACACGTTACAGATGACTATGAGGGGTATTTGGTTCAGGTGCTTGAACTTTCCTGTGGGTGATTACTGGTTATGGACTCAGATGCTAACAATTTAGTTAGCAAGTGCTAGCAAGTGCTAACATCCTTGGTGGGCCATGCAGGTACTCTTTACAATGTCTTAATTTTGAGCTCCAGATGTCATCCCTCAACTCCAGGATGAGTTTTGAAGATGAAGAATTTTAAGGCTTTGCATGGGTGCAGCCCATGGTTAAGCAAGAGACTTTCTATTCAGACTATGCCATAGTTGTTCACAACAAATATTCTGCACCCTCCTCTTATCTGTTAATGGATAGGAGGTTGACGAAGCACGTGTTGGATTTATTGGTATGCTCTTTAGATTATGTTTCTGAGTTGTTTCCTCTCTCATACACAGTTCTACAGGTCATTCTTCCCATGTCAGTCAGAAAAAGCATATGGACTTTTATCAGCTTAGCAGACAAATGTGGGCAGTAATTACAGCACTCGAAGCGTAAAGTATTCCAATTTTAATAACATATTTATTAGGTCATAACAACAACTATAAACGTAAGTACCATTCAGCTCTTTGCAGATATATGAACTTACTAACATCAAATCTTTACCAGAATCACATATTCTTACAGGTGTCCCAGACACAACATTAACTTTATAAATAGTAAAAATGTCCCCTATTTCACATTGCATCGTTCCTCAAGCATGTATGTACAAGTTTGGAGTATTTTCCCCAAATCTATGTGTCATAAACTTCCTTAGCTGTTTTAACAACCATAGAGATGATTTTTTTTTGCCTGCAGCAAAGCCTTTTCTCCTTGAGCAACCTACAATTAGTATTGCTCTCAGCAGATACGAAAGTTCGTTTCTGAAACGAAAGTCGTGATGAAACACAATACAATATTATCTGCTCATAGTTTGCTTACACACTCTGCCCTCATTATAAATCCTTCAGTTGTAACACTGTCTCCCACTAGCAATGTATCTCCCTTATATCACTTCTGTATCTGCACTGCCTCTCTCTGAAGAGCTTAACATGGTTGGCTCACAGCAACAGAGACATTATACTTAGGGTGGAGTGTGTTTGCAGTCAGTTCTTTTCCTTTTCAATATTTACACAGTAATCTTTTCTTAAGGTTGCTACAATTTATGAATCATGTATGTTGACATACATTTTCTGAAATGTTCACAGTGCAGTATTTTGTGGCCTAACCAAACTTTGTAAATGTCATTAAAAATAAACTTTTTTTTTTTAAATATAAAAATAGAATACTTTATGTGTTTACACCAACAAACCCAGTTCTATCCTATACTCAACAAGCTATACAGTAGTATGCACAGAATTCCACAGGAACAGAAATGACATGTGATGCTTGCCCTAGAGCTATAGTACTCTTTCCTAATGGATGAAAGTTGTATTTACTATCTCTTATCAAAGTTCTTTCTCTGGTCATAATTTAGAAATGAACGCAGGTATCCTAATTCACTGGGTTGTGTGATCCAAGGAGAGGCTGGGGGGGCTCTGTTTCTTCTTTTGGTCTGTATTCTCAGCTCGTTTGGGCTGGCACAAAGAAGTTATCAGCATTCCTGCTACGGCAGTGTTTTCTGAAGTCAGGGCTGGCTGCAACGCCTCCACTCTTTACTCACCGCTGGCAGCAGCTCCACCCAAGGGTAGGTGGCAGAGCTTCAGCTGCTGCCATCTGACTCACCCAACAGCAGCTCCGTAAGGTCGCCAGCCTGCCCGTCTCCTCTTCCTCGCTGGAGTAATGCAGCCTGTATTACTGCATCCCAGGGATTAGCCTGGCACTGAATATGGATGGCTTCAAGTTTTTATTCTCAGAGAGTAGATAATTCTGTATTGCAAGGAATGGAGGCTTTGCATTTTTCAGTGAGAGATCTGTCAATATAGGCTGTTTGATTCAAAACAGTGGCTGAATGCTGGAATGAAGTTGACACTGGAATGCTTTAAGCTAGATGATTTTCCCTTCATTTTATGTACCGTCTAACTACTGCAGAGGTCTGGCAAGGCTGGCATACTTATTTTACTGCACACCATTTTCTGATACTGATTTCTGTTGGACATTAACCATGAGATTGGCTCTCCTGGTTGCCTGTGTTCTAAGAAACCTTGTTGATATAGTGCAAAAATCCAAAATTTGGACTGTGCGGGAGGAAAATACATTTTAAACTCTTGCAACTCTCATTGTTTGTCTTAGCCTTTTGTGTGAAAACCATTTCTGCACTGCTCTTTATCCTAAAGTACATGCACAGTAACAGTCCTTCCACCCGCACTGATTGGTATTCTACTTTCTCCTTCATGGCATTAATGATAATCTTTGTTCTTGGGTCTGAGCACACATTAATGAGAGCCAGTGGGAACTAACTCTGGATAGTAGCACACAATGCTTCCATTTGGTAAATTGATGAAGTTGTCCAAATACTTGGAAACTACCGTGATGGTTTACAGAATCCCATAGCCTTAAACAATCTGATATCACGTTCTTGTACTAGTGCAACTTGGGCAACAACATAAACATGTGCAACAGTGTTCTCACAAAGACCGGGCAGTAAAAACAAGTGGACAAAATGTTTTGCTTTTTGTTCATATAACTAAGAAGGGATTTTCCTCTATTTCAGACCTACCCGTCATGTGTCAACATCCATATCTGTGTTGTCTTGTGATGATAGAAGAGAAGGGTAGGGCGCAACGCACTTCACGTTGACATAAGTAGCATTGACATGAACATAGTGTTCCCCAATAAAAGTGGAGAAGATTGTTGATATTTTTGAAACAAGTTCAGAAAATGCTGGACGCATCTCAGGTTTGGGATGCCAGCACTTCAGCATGACTTCATACCTGTCATTCAAATAAAAGAAATGTTTAATTATGTAATCATGTAAAACGAAGAAAACCCTTTTTCCTCCCCCAGTCTCGCTTACTGCAACATCAGAATCAGCTTTGCAGACTGTTTACTTACAGTGGGTCGGGGCAGTATTCAGGTTGCAGCAGCCTTCTTCCTTGTAGTAAGTAAACAGTTATATCAAAAGAATTTACATCAGGATAAGGTGGTGCCCCTCTTGTCATAAGTTCCCATAACAACACACCAAAGGACCACTAAGAAAACAAAGAAATAAATAGTAAGTTGTAGGGTTGGAGGGCTTTACATTCCACTTTTAGAAGATGGTTTGACAGATTTAAACATTCAAATGCATGGATTTTCCCTTTGAAAAGTTATTTCACTGCATTCATCTTTCTTTTAAGTGGCCTAATAAATGCTGTGGAGACTTGAGGAGCCACTTAAAGTAGAGCCAGAGAAACTCAGCTAAGTAAATGAAAGAAAATAAAAGCCTATAGGCCAGCTACTTAGCTGGTATAAATTGGCAGACCTCATTTGAGGTTAATGGAGCTCTGCCAATTTACATGAGCTGATGATCTGACTAACCCTGTGTAAATACATACTGAAGAGAATATACGTGGTGAAAATTCTATGCATCACAGGCTAATTTGGATCTGGATTGAAAGGAGAGCTGAAATACAGAGTGATCCAGCCAACTAATGACTTCATCTTATAATTTTTTCTTCATAAATGGCCAGATAATACTTGAGATTGCTGTAGGCAGTAAGTAAGCATTTATAAAGTAAATAAAGTCTTTTTGAGAACTATTAAATTTCACGAATCTCAAAGTTAACCTGTTCTGTCAAGCTTTCCAGAGCCCCTCCTATAGCAGGGTTCAGCTCCAACTTAGCTTCTTGGCATGTCCTTAATTTCCCCTGGAGTGGAATTAAACTCTTGATTCTTTCCTGAGCCATAACAGATAATCAGGTCAACAACTTGTTGCTTTGTGATTGGTGCAAATACCCTTTTGGGATGTGGAAAAAGTTTCTTATTCTTATGTGAACTAAAGTTATATTCATATATACATTTTGGTTTGGAGTTAGTCCATTCATTAAATACTAGAGAGATGCCTCAGGCCATGTAAGAGAAATTAATAGGTGATACAAATATGTTTGTACTTTACCACATCTGACTTTGTTGTGAACTTCTGAGTTTGTAAACTTTCTAAAGCCATCCATTTCACTGGCAGTTTAGCACCTGTTTTATTGTGCACACTGTAGTATTCTTTATCATAGACATCTCGAGCAAGACCAAAATCAGCAACCTTGACAGTGAATTTTTCATCCAACCTAGAGAAATGACAAAAAGTATTATCTGCAACTGAGCAGGCAAGATTTACAGTGGTGGTGGATTATAATGACTTGCATTTTTGAGACAGTGACTTTGGAGCTATTAACTAATGTAACAGTGAAACAAAAAGTGCAGTGAAGTATATTTGACACCCATTTAACACAGTGAATGAACTCAGGAAATTACGGATATTGCTTTGATAATATAATTTGAATTACAGTTCTTTTAAAACAATTACTTTGTATAAAATTTTTTTTTGCTAATAGCCTATACATCCTGATTGAGTCTACATCATTTCTTCCTCTGCTGTTTTTATCTTCTGTATCCTTAGAAACCTCTTATCCTTATCTCCAAGACAAGGCACCACCCATCCTATTTACTCCCAGTTTTGATAAGGAAGGACCCATCGTTACCTCCATGACTCCCCATATATGATAATGTAGTTGTGTAACTAAGGATGTGTTTGGTGCCTGTACTGGGAAAGAATGGTGCATAAGGAAAGTTCTGCTGGGGTTACAGCTCAGCCATACCAGAAGATCTCTGTAGCTCTGCTCCTCCTAAGCTTTGTGTCTGTCCTCGTAAGTGTTATCATTGTCAGAAAACAGTCATAGCATGGGTCTTGGCATGCTTAGGCCTATCCTTCATTATAGTTGAAGATCTAGCCACAGCATACACCCGCACTGGGGCTTTTATACAGAATCACACATTCACAGGGTGATGTTGGAAGGGACCTCTGAAGATCATCTAGTTCACCACCATCTCCCTTGCTTAAAGCATGTATTTATACACATGGGTAAGATCACCCTGAGTCTTCTTCAGGCTAAACAATCCCGTCTCTCTCAGCCTCTACATGGCATTTCTTGAACTTATGAGGTTTCTGCCTGGACAACTCTCTGATCTGCTGAAGTCCCTCTGAATGGCACGCAACCATCTCCTGTATTTACTGACATAATAACCAAACCAGTACCAATGAAGGGAGTAGAAGGGAACTTTGATGGGTCAACAGGGGACAGTAAATGCCACAGCAGCTTCCTGCACCTCTTCCAAGATAGTGGAATAGAGTTATGAGTCCACAGGGATTGCATCTGCATCCTGGCTTCCTTTCTGATGGATATCACTACTGTGGCCACTGGGGAATATGGGTCTTCAGCCCCGCACCTTCTGCTCCCATGGCAGCAGCTCTCCAGGCTCTGAAGTGCTGAGCCATTCACAAGTACAAAAGCAGCGGTTCAGTTGGCCATGTGAAACATCCTGACAGCTGTTCCCTCCTCACCCAAGGAAGAGACAGTAGGCTAGAGGGAATGTCCTGTTGCCACTCTTTGGACTTTGATCAGATGAACCAGGACTTTATTATCCAGTAACACAATTCTTTTCTTCTTAGGAAACCTGAAAATCATGTTCCTTGTGGCTTTTTTCCTCCCTTAAAAAAACAGCAGCTGTAAGGAAACATTCTTTTTCAGAGGCTGTTCAGCTGCACGAGTGTGCACCCTTTGAAAAAAGAGTAAGAAATCTGATGTCACAGGTAAATAACCTTTCTGCAGATAGTTCCAGATTATGATGGGCTAAAAATAAACTAATGTTTAATCCTGTACCTCATTAATTCACAGCATAGGTATGAATTAGCATAATAGTATCAGCGCCTCCTGTATCAGTTAGTCTGTGTGTGAACTGAACTGTCTGGCTACCCAGACACTAGTAAGATTCTTTGCATGCTCTGATTTTTTAATGTTAATTTGTGTGTGTAGTTGAGCTGAAGGAGGCCCATACTTATGTAATGAAAGACTGTTGTCAAGAGGTCTCACTGGTGTTTTCTTTGTGTTCCTGGTTTTCTCACAAAGTTCCTGTGTTCCTCTCCCTCCTTCTAGGTGTGGCAGCAGAGACATGCTGCTTCTGAAGAGGCTGGGTGGAAGCACAGCAAGTTGAGACAACCACAGTTTAACTTCCCTTAGGAGATGCCTTTTAAACTCTCTCACCAATGATTTTGAGAGGCTACACTTTCACCTCAGCTTTTCTTATTTCCCACACTCGAAAAAAGCTTATGTGTAAGAAGCCAGCCCTGAGCAAGCTGAGTAGCTCATCAGTATGCAAGACAAACATCAGTATAATTACAGAAAAATGAAAAAAACACCCTGTTTTGACTAAAAAAGCAGAATCCTGAAAACTTTCATTTATCTCATCTCACTGTCTTACACAGAAGAGTGTGATAATGTGGCTGGAATTGGATGTTTATACTTACATACAGTTTCTTGCTGCCAAGTCTCTATGGACAAACTTCTTGCTTGCAAGGTATTTCATCCCTTTTGCGACCTGAAGGCCAAATCCAATTAAATCTTTTACTGTTGGGTTCTGTAAAACACAAACATTTGTGATATAACGAATGCAGAAACCCAAGGAGCAGACTGTTTTTTTGCTGTGACTCTCAGGTTTTGACACACCTATCTTGCCACCAGAATGATCAAGACAGGTTGGCGCTTGTAGGAAATTGGTGTAAATTTAGGTCAAATTCTCACCTCCAGTGAGGAAACAAATTTAAGAAACCAAAGAGCCTGACAGGCTCCCGAAGCGTGGAGTTTGTAGCATAAGCAGCATGACCTGAGCTAGGAAGTGGAACAGTATGCTGAAACCTCAGCATCACAGCTGATACACAAAACTCACATTTGTGAACTTGTAGTAATAGCGTGTGACTCAGTAGAAGGTGCTAACTATGAACATGGCACTCATCAACCTGAAATGACCAAATAAGGAGAGAGTCCTATTTGGTGGAAAATAAGTGCAAGCTGTCATCAGCATAACACGATGGAAAAGGTAAATGAGACCTTAGCAGCTACCAGAGGAAGATTTTCCACTAAGATTGGTAACTCTTTCTGCTGGTCTGTAAGAGACCTTACTAAAAATGTTAAGTATCAAAAGAAGTATAAACAAAAACCTCTAATTCTTGTATCCAGCAGCATGAATTGTTTTGTAATAGTAAGGTCCCACAGACTTTTGTGTTGTTGCATTGCTCCATATAATTTTCTTCTCTGTAACAATCTGGTTCAACTGTGGTCATTATTATATGTATTTCAGAAAGGATCATGGCACTATTGGCTGAAAAGGGACCTGGTGCTTGTAGAATGCTTTCTATTGTCCTAGCACTGTGAAACGAGTGAAATATTACAGCATAAAGTGGGCTTACACTATCTGAGGCACGACCTGTGGTCTCATACTTGAGAGAAAGCATTGAGGCACGTTTGGGAAATCTGCAGTCCTTCAGTGGAAGCAGGGAAAACCTCTGACAATACAGTATTTGTGCAACAATTGTTGGTTTTCTTTAAGATAAAAAGAAAAAATATTGATAAGAGCAGGACTGTGGCACTAGCTGGACATGGAGATCCCTCACCTAGGAGCTGGAAGAGCAGATGGTGACGACTGGCACAGCTGTGCTGAAGTCAACAGAGATACTCCAGTTTAAACCAGCAGATGGTTGGGCCCCTTGACTTAGATTTCATAAACACATTTGTTTATTAAGGGGCTTATGGATGGGAAATGAGAAATAGTTATTGCTGATAATTTCTGGGAAACATTCTAGAGAGGAATTTGAGGGGGAAGGGAAGGAGTGGCAGCGCCGTGGTCAGGCTTGGTGCCAACCTAAGCAAGTGCCAAAGGTTAAGGTGTAGTAACAGCAGCAAGTTATGGACGTAATGTAATTATCAGAGCTTATAACCTGTGGTGCTGGAGCAGGGCATGGCTAGGCTCGCATTACCATTTGGTAGACCTCACCACGTACTTACATGAGTCTCATTCCTAATAAAGTTTCGAAGATCTCCATGTTTCATGTATGGAAGAACAACCAAGGGGGATCCTTCATTGGGCAAACAGATGCCCAGAAGAGAGAGAACGTTGGGATGAGTGAAATCTTTCATTATTATTCCTTCTTTCAGAAACTGAGCTACTTCTTCCAGGTCTGTTATCCCTGAGAAATCCAGTAATAAAATGAGTTAATTAAAAGAAACCCAAACAAACTACATTTCATTTCTGTACAGCATGTCATTGCACAACAAAGTGATAATAAGAAGCTAAAAACATGCTCCCCACTGCCGGCATTACAGTGAGGTTATGTACATTGGTTTTCTTACAGTGACCAAATACAGTTTGTTGGAGATTTTAATTCCGTTTCTCCTTTTCTTATTATGAATTATTTAGAATTGAATAACAACACTTGAGCAAAGCCTTTAATAAACGTTGTTATAGTATTTTCCTGGTTTTCCAGCAGCTTCGCCCACTCTTTAGCAATTTAACTTCCAAAACCATATCTTCAGTAGTCAGTAGAATAAAAAATGACACTGCCTTTCCCTCATTTTCCTGTGTCCTTTTCTTTGTAGAGGAAATATATGGGCATTTTGTTTGATGTACAAATATATATCAATGCCTTGTGGTAAGCTGAGGATACTGAAATTGCTTCGGAGATAAATCTGATCCAGCTGCAACTAATAATCTTTATTTGTGAAAGTACAGTTCACTGTAATAATTAGTTCACTCTGGTTACCTTTGGAATTATGATAATGTCTCACTATTAAACATGCAACTCACTGTTCAATGACTTCACAGCACAATGAATTTTTCTGCCATCGTTATCCAGCAATGTCCCATGGTACACACACCCAAAATGTCCTGTGTAAAAAATGAGCAAGATTTAATAAGTAAAATTAGCTTTCTGGTATTTTCCACTGGGTAGCAATTATGCTTTAAGAAGGTGATCAGACTGTTTCTGTCCATTTCCCAACACTTGTAATGTACACTTCATAACTAACACATAAAACTACCATTACATAAAACCATCATTACATAAAATGAAAACTCTATTTGCAGCATAATTGGCATTTCTTAACCTAGACACAGAGTATAAATACTGACAAGGCTGGCACCACAATTGCTTCATGTTCTTGTAAGGACTATGCGTACAAAAACCATGCCAGCCCATTCCCACCGTACTCTCCTGTAAGATACATGTCAAAGGAGGGCACTGGAAGGCAGAAGCAAGCAGTTAGGAGCTGACCTGACCACTGGATTGGTGGTTCCCGGTGGTCTGTAAGCCCATGCTATGTGGTGCACTGGACTGTACAGCCTTGATGCATCATCAGTAGAAAGCTGCATAAAAACGGTCACTGTGGGCTTACAGTCTCTCAGGCCTTACTGTTTCATGGAACACGCTGAGTGCTAAACATGGTGTGCTGGCCATGCACAGGTTGGGAGTTGCTCTCCTGATCACAGTCTGACCACATCACTAGGCAGCAGTCTTTGGTCTCTGCTATGGTGTAGTTCTGACTGTAAAATGTCACTAAAAAATGATGAGCTAAAAAAACTTTATGACCTAAAAAAACCTGTCTTCTTTCTCACAGTCTAAGCAGTGAAATAAACTGCCAGGGACACAGAAATCCTTCCTGATCCTGTGCTTTCCTGCCAAGCAAATGGGGCAGTCTAAAGACACCTGCTATGGGGATACCTGCTATGAGAAGTCAGGTGGACCTCTCTGGGAAACAGAGAACTTTGACATCCAGGCATGTGCATTAATTTACCCAAATCAAATAATGGTGGCTTTCCTTCAGAGATGTACTATTTACAGGATACTTTAAAAATATTTAACATATTTTAAAAATATTAATATTTGCAGTTAGAAAGCAAAATAGGTTTTAGTCAAGTGTGAGTTCTGCAGAGAACAAGATTATCTGATTAATTCTACTAGTTTCCAGTCATAAGTGCTGGTCAGAGCTCAGCTGGCTTTGATTTTGGCTTGGGATAAAATTAATAAAAAGTTTGTTTTATAAAAGCAACTAAAATCTCATCACACCACAGACTGTTTGGAGCCTGGGCACAAATCCTACAGCTTGGATTGGGTGTGTCTAAAATATATTTGGGTTTAGCCCGTTTCTAGTTATGGAGGAGAATTAAAAATGGTTAATAATATTGGTGTCATTCCTGATATTTTTCAGCACTTAAAAAAAGGGAAATTGCTTGGACTTTTCTAAAACAAGAAAGAAAAGAAAAAGGCCCACCCTTACTTTGGGGATGATGAAGTGTAATACATGGAAGGGAAACACACAGGCTGTTTAATTTGTGGCTATTTTCCTGCAGAAAAGGCGTTAGCAATATAATTTATAGCCAATGTTTTATCAGTATTCTGATACTTAACAAGAGATCCCTCATGCATGACCTGCAGAAGTACTGAAAATCCAGTTTCTATTTGGCTTGCTAATAGGTACTTGATAGCACAGAGTTTAACAAATGTTCCTAACAGAAATACTGGCTTGGGCTATGAAAGAAGGAGGGAACCTGGTTACAGAGAGGGATAGGAACGATGGGAGAAACTCAGGAAAATAAAAGACTCACTATATCAGGGACAAAACTAAGGGGAAGTGAATCAGGAGCTATGCATCACTGCAGCTGGGACAAGAGAGAAATGAGGGGGAATGGAGAGCCTCTGGTGAGAGGAAACAAACAGCAAATTCCTCAGAGCTGGGGGAAACCTGTGGAGGGAAAAGCCTATATCACCTGGCCCATGGGGACCTTTAGTGGTTGCACCAGTGCCTGCAGTTTTCTGTGTTGTGTCCTGCAGCTCTCAGGCTCTGAGTTTAAGACACTGGTGCCCCTGCCTCAGCATCCCTTGCTGCTTAGGTGTGTGCTTAGGCTTGTGCAATATTCTGCAGCACCCTCACTCCTGCAACTGCAGCCTCAGGGATCAGAAGTCCTGGCTGAGCTTTTCCTTAGCCCTGAAAGGGTTGAGAGTGAGGCAGCAGATGGGGAACCCACAAGTCTGAGTTTAAAGGAGCCCCATCAATTGGCAGCCTCCTCCCTCCCTCTGGTGTCTTCTCCAACTGATGAAATGCACAACCCTTCATCTGACTTCACAGTACAGATGCTTGGTTCCTCCCCCTCCCCCCCCCTTCAGTGTATGGGATGCAGTAAAAAGCTTGAAAAATCTCAGTGTGGACACCTTATTCAGAAGGCTTTGTAATGAATGGGTGTGCAAAAAGAACAGCAGTTTGCCAGGTCAGAGCTGCAGCACCTACCTCTTCCTATTACTTCGCTGAAGTGCACGATCAGGCTGTCAGCACCAATAACCACATGCTGCACTTCTTTGACCAGGTCAGGATTTAAGGCACTGATGTCAATGTGGACATTAGTCTGGAGAAGTGGACTGGCTAAATCTGAGTCCCCACTAGACAGGATTGGGGAGAGGTCAGAGTGAGGATACTGGGCGGGTCTGCACGATCCATTCTGAGACATGCTTGGAAACTGATCTGCAAGATGAACAAAACCTGTTATAATCCTTTCAGACTTCTCCTTGGAAAATGAAAAGGTTTATTGCATTGGTAAGGAAAGTTCCAGTTTATCAGTTTGGAAGTGGCTTGGCTTTGCGGAAGTTTTGGTCACAAAGGGAAAATGAAAATATGCATTGCTGAACTGCCAAACTCCAGGAAAACCGTGTCAGTAGAACCTTATGCTTGTCTCAGCTCTACTTTTGTGAAAGCAAATGGCAAAACTTCCACTTTTCTGAGGGGATGGAAGGAAGCCTTGTCACTTCTTGCCAAGTGTAGGTTATAGCATTTCTAGTAATTGGGAGTAACATGGAAAAATGACAGCAATATGGCAGGAGGAAGTAGTGAACATGAAACTTTTTACTATTGACATGTTCTAATTTGGTAGGGAACTTTACATGTCATGAAGGTTTTCAAACTGCTGGTGACTAGCTATATTTATCCAATGGTAAATATTCAACCAGGGAAATGCCTAGAGGTGATTCATATCCTGTAACTGCTGAAGATAATACAGTTGGTGCTACTCATGAAAATAACATGAGCCAGCTGATTCAAAATAGCAGAAATTAAAATGTATCAGTCAAGCAAGGAGAATTTCTTGAGAAAATTATTTTTATCAACAGCATGTTGTTCAGGTATTTTAAATTGCTTTTGTTTAAAAGATTTTCTTCTAGTATTTTGTGTAATAGAATCAAGAACTAAGTTTAATTTACACCAATTTCATTCCGGAAGGATTCCAGTGGAGTCAATGAGCAGAATTTAGCCCAGAATCAAAAGGAAAAAAGGGGAATACATTTAATAACAGAAATTATCAGATATTTTATCACAAAAAGTTGTACACACATTTTATATATTTATGTATAAAACGTAGAAAATTTTCATATAGTGGCTGTTAGCACTCCAGCTGCTGAGAAAAACTCGGTGCTGCTTTATCTAGAAGCAAAAATACACTCTCTTACATTTACAAAGCCACATTTACGTCACCAAGGGCAAGTACCTATTTAATAATGACAGTAAAATACCCTAGCCATGGTTGTGAAATAATTTTTACAGCTGCTGCATGTACATTTGCATATTTTCTAATGTTCCTGTCATTTTATTCTTTGACAGTAATTAACGTAAACATTCTTATAGAAACATTAACTGAATGCATCTCCTTCTTGGGTGTGCTCTCTGCTATGCTTTGTCAGTGCACAGTGGCCCCAGGACAACTGCAGATTTACCTTCCACCAAGTCTCTTTGCATAGTTTTGTCTCGTGCACCACTTTCCCTTCTAACCAGTGGCACGCTGAAGAAACTTCAATCAAGAAACTTCCTGTGTAAGCTGACAGCAGCAATTAAGGAATCATAAAGGAAGCTGGGAATGGGCCTGGCTTTCAGACAGCTCCACAACTGGTGATTACAAAGGTGGAATAAGGCTTTGGAGTGATTTCTAGTGAATTGTATACAGCAGCACCTGAAATAGCACAAGACTATGTCTATACCAATGCTAACAAATATCTGTGATATCTCAAATATCACAATATGGTCACTCCTATTAGTTGAAAACTCTATAACAGTAATCACAGAACATGGTCTCCATATGTCTAAAGGACATGTTCAGCCTAAAGTGGCATGATCAGTGCAGCAGAGTGCTCTTATGGAGAATACCAAAATGGTGTTACACGGCACAAAAATATGTTCAGCACACGGTTATTCTTCCTTCATGCCCACAGGTCTGAAAATGAACAGTGTGCTTTCTGAGACTGGCATCTCAGCACACATGGACTTCCACTCAATTTGTTGCAGTTTTCACATCCCTTTAGCTTTATTTTTAAAATTGACACTTTTGTGCCATTTTATAGGACAGGCATGCACAGAAGAATATCAGCCTACAAAGCCCCATGTCCCCTACTGACAGAACTGCTTTCTAATGATTGTATGAAGTCGCTGAGACACACTGAGCCTACAGCCACTCTTTGCTACCCTTAAAATTGCTTTTATTCAGAGTGGATTTGTGCATGGTGTGATGGACCTCATGATAACACAAAATCATTAAATCCACTAGCTCCTAATAAATTTTGAAGCATACTTACAGTGAGTTTTTATTAATGGTATCTTATTTATTCCTCCAACATGAGTAAGAGAAAAACCCTTTGTACCTTAATCTTGGGGAGCACCTGAGAAGCTCAGTTCAAATAGCAACCCCCGAACACATGGAAGTCCCGAATAATGCAGACACAGACAAAACAGATGAGAAACTGAAATTCAGACATTGAACAAAATATCTACCATCTGAAGACATACGAAAAGCAAGATGTATAAAACACCAACAACAGGATTCGGAATAGCGGTGTACCTTCTAGAAAAGTTGATCTGTAGTCTACAGATTCGCTTGAAACCATTTCTGTGGTTGGACTTACACTCCTTGCGCTCACCAGCCTGTCCAGGTGAGGGGTGTGCACTCTGCCATCATAGCGCACTAGGTCACTTCCCAGATCTGAAGGGAGAGGAGTAAGAAATATTAGAAACCCCTTATGTTTACTGTGTGTCAATATTCACTTAGGTATTTATTTAAGTTTAGATGTTCTGCTCTGCTGGGAAGAGGGTTGGGTTATTGCGGAAGCAGATATGTGCAGGACCTGAAATTGAGCTATTTGTACAGCACAAGATTTGCTGTAATTTGTGTTAACCCCCCACTCTTGGCCAGACTGGAAATTCCAAAAGAGCTTTGAAACCTCTGGTGTCTGCTTCAGGATCTGACTGGGACAGTGCGTCAGAACAAACCCTGGTCTCTAGCTCTCCTGCTCCTCCTCCCTTGTGTAGTGCAGCAGTTCCCGCTGGAAGGAAACCCAGACATGGGGGGCCAGAGAGGAGGCACACTCTGACCAAGTTCCCGATTTGGGTGAACCGGGGCCCAGGATGCCGCAGCACACTACGCCTTGCACAACTTAGGCACAGCCTGGAGGACTACAAGGCAACCAGATGAAGCTGAAATACTCGTGATTCTGCACGAATCATTTACTCATTCCCTCTCCCAGGGCTGACTGATGAAGAGAAGTTACTAAGTTTTCCTAGTAGCTCAGAGTTCCTCCCAAATCCTTCTCCTTCAGGCATAGTGTGTGGCCCTTCACCCAGTTCGGGCAAGAGCCAAGGGCTGAAATACAATTAAACATTGGACTTGATTGTGAAACCTCTGCTGACAGGTTACAACAGGGCATTGTATGGCAGTTGAGCAAAGCATTAATTGATGTCAGTTTTTAAAATCTAAGATATAATAATGGAATTATTTGATGGAATTGACTATGATGGACCTTTAATTTGTTTCTTCTTCCTTCTCCAGATGAAAATCACGAAAAAGATAAATATTAAAGCTGCTGTTGAAACTAGTCCAGCAATCAGTCCTGTGAAATTCTGATCTTGCTGGATCAGCACTTTTCCAATAACTGTTGACAAAACTTCTTGCTTCCACTGAAAAAATAACCAAAGAAAAAATAGTATAATAGTATAATGATTTCAAAATACAAGAACTAGATTATTAGTACTAAAGCAAGAGATTATATGTCCCATATGCATTTAATCTTGAATTTGTGATGCTGTGCTATGATAAGACACTGGGAGTGGAGAAATTGTTATATTGGTGTATGTGAATGCAGATTTACATTTTGATGATTCATTACTTGTCTTCAAGAGCTCTGGTAGCGACACAGCCATATACGTGCTACACCACACACACGGCATGCACACATGCACGCACCCTGGATAACTGTGTCCCGCTGTTACTTGTTAATTCAAAATGCTAGATTCATACTTTTACTCAAGTGGTGCATGGAAACGTATAGGCCTATGGATATATGAGCTGAGATGTATGTTTAGAAAACCAGCCCAAATGTCTTTAGTATGCGTCCTTCTGGCATAAATACGCTGTAACATCAAACTCTCTGTTGACAGCGTGCCTGCATTTTAGTTCCCAAGGTCACGTGAGCCTGTCCCTTGCCAGCTTCTCGCTTGTTGACAGTTTAAAGAAACAAAACAAAAGAAACAAGAAAAAACACCAAAAACCAACAACCAAACAAACACCAAGCAGCTAACAGGGAAAAACTGTTTCAGGTCACACGGCGCTAGCTCAGTCAGTTGGAATGCATCTGGCCATCTTTTCTCTTCCTCCTGTGGAATTCGTTCCTCTGGGTACTGTAATGATGGATTTGCCCGTCAAAAGAGCAAATTTTCTTCTTTGCTGGGCAGACTGCAATTTCTGAGGCTCCTTGCCAGTAAACAAGCAGAAACCTTATTTAACCCCTTTATGTTGTGTTCTTTTCTACATACAGAATACATGTCACATATCTTTTTCTAGAGGTTAAGGAAATTTCACATCATAAAACTGATTTAATTTAGTGCCAGTCCTGGCTGCATATGTAAAAATATGAACAGGTACAGAATGCAACATGTGCACAAGTATTTTATGAAACTAGGAATCTACAGGTCCAGGAAACAGATACACTATTAACTGTACTAATAAAGCAAATCAGTTATTGCTGTTTCCTTAGACTGCAGTAGCACTTAGGAATACCATTCACAGCCATCAATAGGATGGAATATTATCCTATTGAGATGAAAGACATAAAGACATAGACTTTAATCCTAATCATGCTTACGCGACTGGCAAAGTCTCCACCGTTTTCAGTGAATCAGAGTCCATGATCAGCATATTTCATAATTTAAAGGTAATCCCATTCTGCTGTAATTTTCCTTTCATTTCATATTTAAAAAGATACAAAGATACTGAAAGATTTGTGTCTTATTCTAGGAATCAGCAGGTTGAAACTGCCATTTAAATCTGAGGTAGCACTCTGAATAACTCTAGTGAGACCACCTTTAGAACAACAGTGGAACTCAAACATTTGTCCTAAGTGTCTGTGGCTTACAAAAACAATTGCAATGAAACTGAAAAAGCAGACAAAAAATTCTTTAAGAAAGGGTCTGCTCCTCTTGATTGCAGCAGAAGTTTTTGCTGAAAAAAGAGTTTGTGAACTCCACAGTAAACCTACTCCATTACAGCTTCCCGTTCTTCCCCATATGTTTCTTCTTGTGTTTGGATTAGTAACTACCATTTTATTTCTGTGCTTAGTTTAGGTCCTACTTTTCACCTAAGGGTCCAGGACGTCTCTATACAAACAGGTAATAACAACAATGATGATAATATTCCTTTAAAGTAGTCAATAATATTTGTATTTCCATCCCAAACACCCCAAACAGGGATAGAGATAACTCTGTAAACAGGCTTAAGCTTGAACGTAAAGTTTCTAGGATCAATAATGACATTGAGAATGATAATAAAAATGGTATTAATATCTCATGTGTGGTGTAGCTACCTCACCTCTATATTTAGCTCACTGTTGGATTTCAGGAGATCGCTGGGAACTGTACACAGAATGGATTCTGATTGCAGGAGGAGGTTTTCGCAGCTTTTATTTCCAACTTTTAGCACCTCTCCTTTAACAGCTTCTGAATCAATGTAATTTCCCTTGGAAAAAAAAAAAATCAATCTCATATTACATAACCTTCGCATAAAAGTTAAGGAGAAGTCCTTTTATTACTTTGGAAAATGTTTTTAATGGAAAAACATTTGTGGAATAAAAGATTAATGCAAATTTACATTGCCCTGTCAGTATGCAGGTATCATGTTTTTTCATGTAAATAGAAGTTTGACAGACAGGCCAGAGAGGGATGATAAAGTTTGTGGATAAAATCTGCTGTCACTAATATTCATACAGCCCATAGAGACTCCAAAAGATGTAAATGGCTGAGGGATAAATCCTCTTGGTCTCTCAAAAAACTGGCATTATGTTATCCACAAACTAAAGGCATCTCAAACGTTTTGCTTTGCAAGTGGTTATGGTAGCAGGAGTGAAGCTTTCAAAAAGAACTAATTAATTATAATCAGAAAAATGCAAAAAATCTGTTAAAATCACATTCACAGACCAAAAGGGAACAAACCCTGGTAAAGATGACAGCATGAAAAGTGCACTCCCTACTCAGAAAACCTGCTTTCACATCCCAGACTTGGATGAAATATTCCTTCTGGTAGTGTCCAAAGACCAAGTTCAGGATCACAGCTACAGGTTGGGCAAAGAAGAGAATCAGAGCAGCCCTGCAGAGAAGGACCTGGGGGTGTTGGTTGATGAGAAAATGAACATGAGCCAGCTTCAGTGTGCGCTTGCAGCCCAGAAAGCCAACCGTATCCTGGGCTGCATCAAAAGGAGAGTTACCAGCAGGTCGAAGGAGGTGATCCTGCCTCTCTACTCTGCTCTCATGAGACCTCACCTGGAGTATTGTGTGCAGTTCTGGTGTCCTCAACATAAAAAGGACATGGAACTGTTGGAACAAGTCCAGAGGAGGGCCACAAGGATGATCAGGGGACTGGAGCACCTCCTGTATGAAGACAGGCTGAGGAAGTTGAGGCTGTTCAGCCTGGAGAAGAGAAGGCTGCTTGGAGACCTCATAGCAGCCTTCCAGTATCTGAAGGGGGCCTATAGGGATGCTGGGGAGGGACTCTTCATTAGGGACTGTAGTGACAGGACAAAGGGTAATGGGTTAAAACTTAAACAGGGGAAGTTTAGATTGAATATAAGGAAGTTGTTCTTTCCTGTGTTAGGGTGGTGAGGCACTGGAATGGGCTGCCCAGGGAGGTTGTGAATGCCCCATCCCTGGCGGTGTTCAAGACCAGGTTGGACGAGGCCTTGGGTGAGTTGGTTTAGTGTGAGGTGTCCCTGCCCATGGCAGGGGGGTTGGAACTGGATGATCTTAAGATCCTTTCCAACCCTAACTATTCTATTATTCTATGACTATAATCTTTTGTGCTCAAGAGTGCATCAGGATTTAAGAAGATGTTCTACCCCATATACAGGCCAGGTTAAGATGAAACAACAGGCATAGTAAGCATGATTAAAAGAGAAAAGGGAGGATAAGGAATTACACTGTTCATGAGGGCTGGATCTGAGAATTTTTCATGAGAAGGAGAAAGGCATGATGCCCCATACACTGGAAAGGAAACAAGAATCCGATTCTGAGGGGCAAAAGAAAGCTTACTTTGGCATATGTTTTAGGTTTGCTGCAGAATCTGACTGAACCCTGGGAAAATTTTAATCAACACGTAGGAGAGCCAGTTTAATGTCCTATTTTGACTGGCAAAGCCACACCTCAGGTAAATGCTTTTAATTGCTAGTCAAAAAAAGGTCAATTTTGCATTCTGTTTTCTGCCTACTTGAAGCCATTCTGTTTGGTGTTAATTAAGTAAATAGTCAACGGGAATGGGCCAGGGAGCATGTGATTGACTGCTTATTGGTTATTAGTATGGAGACTTGCTGCAGATTGTGAGCCACTCATGTTCAGATCTTTCCTTTGAATATTGTACCTCAGAAGACTTGAATATGAGTTTTTCATCTTCAGGATAAATGCTATCCTGAGGAGTGCGGGTAAGTGGCCTCTTTTTCTTCTACACCAAATCTTAGATTTTTTTTTTTCCACCAAAGATGATACTTACACAAAGGTGAAGAAAACTATACCGATGTTTCCTAAGGTGGTCCTTAGCCAGTTACAATGAAGGTAATAGCTTTTACTTACTACCACTACCAATATATTACCATTAATATATCATAGTTTCAAATACATTAACTATAATATAACTATATTAAGAGTTTCAAAACTCTCTGAGTAGTGGTTTTGCTCTAACCACAGAATTTGCCTACAATTTTAAGAAAAGGAGGAAACTGGCTCCTGTGAGAACTGGGAAACAGTATTTCCTATTTTTAAATGCATATTACTCCCTTCTAGCTGAGCAATGCCCTTGATCGCAAGCTGGTGAAGCTCACTGCTGGACTTAGTAGCTGTTGCAAACCAAACTGGTATATCAACTATCTCACAACTTTAGAGAGACTGGAATAATTTGGGTGAAAGTCTACAAGCAGTAGAAAGGATGACAAACCAAGGTGTGGCAATTGGAGATTGGTGTAAGGAGAATTTGTGAGTTTCCTAAACAGAGTGGGCTGACTTAGGGAGAATGAGGAGTTACCACAGCTGCAGAGCTTCCTCTTTTGCTTGCTCTGAAGCTGTTTCTTTCCTTATTTATTTGTTTGGGTTTTTTTCACAGCTAGGACACACTGGGCTGTCAGCAGTCCAGCTTGCAGGTCTGGGTCAGTGGCTTATGTGGGAGGCATCAAGTAGAGACTGTCCTTTTCAGCAGACTCAGATCTTCAGTCATCACCAGCAGCAAAACACCAGAACTTCTGCCCTGAGAGCTTCCCATGTTGGTGGGAGATGGGAGCACTTCTGAAAGTGCTGCCTTCACGGTGTTGAAGCAGAGAAGTGCGTCAAGCTTCTCTGCCATGACCCCTCTGACTGGGCATGGTGGTGACTTCGAAGACCCACATACTTGGTAGAGGATGACGATGTGGGACCTTGAGAGATTCTGTAGTGTTGAAGACAAAAGGGCTGGCACTGAAGACAAGAAGGGCTGGCACTGAAGAAAAGAAGGGCTGGCATTCACAGCACACATTGCCCAGTGTTTTACATGGAAGACTTACTGTTTTCCTGTGTGTAACGTTTTCTTACAAAATTATCTTACGGTGATCAGGAGAAACCAAACAGAACCTTTCAATCGGTACCACTGTCATTTGATGGAAGCCAGATATGTCACACTACATTAGTTTGATTGAAAAACTTGTGATAAAAGCTCCCTCCGCCCCTCTGAAACTAATTAAGAAAAAGATAAAAGAACTTTGGTTTGGTGGAACAGACTGTTCACTGAAGCAAGCTGCCATTTAATTTCATGCTGAGCTTGCTTAATTACTGCACAAAATATAACCATGAGGCATGTAAACTTGTGTGTGTGTTTCTGAATGCGGGAATGGGACAAGGGAAAAGTGTTGCTAATATGGCTTGTAATGATCTTTTGGCCCTATTATAATTTCTGAAAGTCGCCTCACTGTTTTGATAGAAGCATCCCATTATAGCTAATTCTGTTTAGATGAAGATGTTAAATTGGTGCTTGTTCATGCTTTTTTCTAGGAGACCAGCTTTCTCTAATGTTATTATCCAGTCGGTTGCTGGGATATAACCAGGGCATTAGGTTTAGGTTGACATCTGCCTTGAGTACCATGACTACAGGTGACATGAATACTACAAAATTGTGTATCTGGTCAGTTGTCAGTGGGACAGTCCTCTGCCAGCCCTTCTCATCTGAATGGCTTCCCAGCAATACACAGCACTAGAGAATTCCCTTTGGGAGAATAAAATGTTCAAGAGTAAAAGAAAAAGAGAGTTAAAAGTTCCAATGATTTTTAACCCTCAGTCTCTGGGAAGGCTATGGAGCAAGTCCTCATGGAAGCATTTCCAAGCAGAGGAAGGATAAACATGTGATTGGGAACAGCCAGCACAGGTTTCCCAAGGGTGTGTTTTGCCTGAGCAGCCTGATTGCCTTCTACGTGGAGATGACTGGCTGTGTAGATTGAGAGCACTGGACAATGTTTACCTTGATTTTAGAAAGGTTTGCAACACAATCTCTCCTAGCAAGGCAAAACAAATTTATATGACATGGACTGGATGGATGGACTCCAAGGTGAGTGAAAAACTGACTAGCCATTAGCTCAGATCTTAGAAGTCTAAAAACTGGAATTCATGAATGGCTGATGCTGGAACCAGTACCACTTAAAATGTTATTGATAACCTGGACAAAGGGACAGGATGCACTGTCCTTGCACTCTCAGATGACACCACATCTAGGAAAATGACTGATATACTGGACCACAAGGTGAAATAAGGCAGCAAAATGCCATTGTAAGATGAAGGCTTACCACATACTTTAGCAATAGCAAAGCTGGTAGGTTGGAAGTGATTGTTCTCCTCTGCTCAGCATTTGTGAAGCCACACCTGGAGAACTGTGTTGAGTTTTGAGCCCCACAGAAGAAGAGAGATACTGACAAACTGGATGAAGCACAGCAGAGGGCCACTAAGCTAGGAAGGGAGCTGATACACAGGATGCACCATGCAAGGCTAGTGGAGCTGGGTTTCTTAAAGCTGTAAAATCTCAACTCTTGGAGATTTTCAAAACTCATCTAGACAAGTCCACAAGTAACCTGACCTAATTTTTAACTTAGGCCTGTTTTGAGCAAGGGGTGTTAAACTATAAAGACCTCCAGAGGATCCTTCCAATGTACATTATTCTACAATTCATCTCAAATTAGTTATCTTTACAACTGGTTGATATACATGACCTGGAAAATACTGGAATACACTGCTGTCACTGCACGGAGGCACTGAGCCATGCAGCAGCTGTATATTCCCAGCTCTCCATTGACCTGCACACCAGAACTCTTTCTAGCATTTCTTTATAACTGAAAAAGAGGATTGCTCTGCATTGAGGAAGGAGTGATTGTATGGCCAAGAGTTCCAAGCAGAAAAAAAAATAAGGAAAAAAGAAAAATCAGACTGATTATTCTTTGGAATTTGCTCAAAGAACTTTGTGGAGACAGATAAATATTCAGAGAATTTGCCTGAAATGCAGGATGGCTGACAGCAGCTCTGAAGTCATCCCCTGTGATTTCCTGGGCCATCTTAAAGACCTCAGAGCTTCAAGATTTCATGACTGTCACAGGGGAAAAGAGTTTTGGCTTACAGAACTATGGAAGAGCTACATGAAGAGATGACCCCAGCGTTATGACTGGTACTGTTCCATAAAGCATTTTTTTATAGGTCATATACTATATAAATTATAGATACTCTATATAAAATGCATGTACAATAATAAATTTTCATAAACATTTACTGTAGATAAGAAATACCTGTGTTTATATTCTTTCTGTTTGATACTCCAACTCACAAAAGCACTAGATTTGAAGAAATCGGACTCCCACAGAATGCATTTAACTTTCCCCACAGCACTGCTTTAGAGAGCAGCCTGTGCCTGTGAGGGCCCCGGATTCTTAAGAGACGTTTCTCAGAGCCATGTAGGCTATTCTCAATGCTCTTTTAAGAGCCACTTAGCATCAGATTTGCATTTTTCATGGATCTGTAAATATTTAGGCTACAGTGGTGACTGATCTTCATAAGTGACTCTGTGCACAGGCCATAGTTTCCTTCAACTGTAGTGAGCCAAAGCCACTGGCCAATTTCTAAAGGCAACTCCATGTCTTTCATGAGGAAGGACACAAACCCATGTGACAGAGAGCCGGTACTTGCTCGCAGACCACATACTTCGGGTTCTGACCTGCTGGCCATGTTCAATCCTCAACTGATGATGCCACCCATTGCAACCAGAAGCTGAGGCAGCATGGTCCTCCCATGAGGATAAGGAAGGCCCCTCTCCCACCCCACCTGCTGTTTTCAGCTCTACATCTTTAAGGCTGTGACAGCTGGGGGTTCGAGTGAATGCAGTACTAACACGCTTCTCTCTCTGCCCTTTCCTCCTTGGAGCTTCCCTTATTTCATCAAAATGTCTGTTCCACACTATGCTGCTGAATAATAGAAAAACTTATTTCAACATTTCTTACCTTAATTTCCAGAACGTTATGGTTGCCTCTTGAGATGAACACTGGCTTTTCAAAATGCTTAAATACAGGATTATTTACATAATCAAAATCAAAATACAAAGAGCTGACACCATCAAAAATAAAGAACACTTTGGTTACAAAGGGTGGTTGGAGATTGAAGGCTTTCAGTGAAGGAGTTGTACAGCAGATTATCTCTGAGTTGGAGCGGTGGCTACATGGCTAGAAGAAAGAAAGAAAGAGGCAATTGCAGTACGTACGTGCATAGGAAGTCACTGATGAACATAACTGTTCTTTAACAATGCACATATATATTGAGAAAATAAACAGCAGGGGTCTTGTTCTTCTTTTGACCAAAGCAAAATCCTGATCAGTGCTACACAGCATTTATTTAGAGCTGGGAGAAAAGTATAAAACTTCATGTCAATGGTGTTTGCACTCTTGTTGAGGAAATGTTGAAGTAAACAAACTTCCTGGCCTGATTGTTCACAGCACTTTTAAAGTAAATATTTTGCAGATAATTAATGGAAAATGATTTCCAAAGCCAAGAACCATCAGGAGGCTAGCCTGGTGTACTGAGCAGCCATAATTCAGCTTACCCAGCCTGTGTCAGAGTGACTGAGACATGGATTTCTCTTCCTTTTTTGCTACTAAAGCAAGAACAAGGGACCAGAGGAGAAGGTAAATACAGGGCCAATGAATACATGTGAAATAGAAGAAAACAGATGTAAAGCAACATTTACTGACAGAGTAACTAAGTCACTATGATTCCGGAAAGGCACTATGAACTCCATGAAAAAGCGCTTTAAAGCCAAAGCCACCATGGGATGCTGGGTCATGAAAGCTCAGCAAAGTGTATGTGTAAGGCCCCAGGTGTCATGCTTCACACTGCATCTCAGACGAGTGGGGATGAGATGTTTGCCTCTTACTGCAGTGCAGGAGCTGCCTGACAACAGGCACGAAGCCATGCTTGCCCCACATTCTGCTGTTAGTCCTCATGAGGGCCTGCTCTGGAAGTGCTTCCTGGGGCAAACTGCTGGTGGACCCCACACTCCACAAGTCCTGACAGAGCTTTTGTGCCATGGGGCTGTGATCCAGTGTGAAATGTCTGGCCAAGGTGCTTCCCTCTACCCCATACCACCTTGACACAGGGCTTGTGAGACAGACAAGATGGACCCAGGTCCTTCCTACAGGATTGCTGTGTTGCAAGTAAGGACAGAGGTGATTTGCAGGCAACTTCATCTGAGGCTGAGTTTGGGCAGTTTGCAGGGTTAATACGGATTCTTGCAGATGGGATTCAAGAAGCCTGCATCCACACACTTGTGTTGCAGTTGTCTAAACTACCTTTACAGTCAAACGAGGGAAGGAGGCTCACCTAGAGTGGGATTCATCTGATCCATTTTAGACAACAGCTTCAATTAGATTAACAGTGTTCCAGAAGGGTCAGCTTCCTGCCTTGACTGTGAAGATTTCTATATAACTAATTTGATTATAATGTCAACAGCATATCTACAAGCACTGATGGGAAGCACGGTGGGTGCTGGGCAGCATCATGCAAAGCGCAGAGTGGCTTGTTTGTGACTGTACTATGTACTCCCTTCTCTGTGCCTCCCTTTCCTGATGCCTACTGTGGATACGGTTGAAGAACTCGGGCACAAACGGAGTTATTTCAGCTCCACAGAAGCATTTCTGTTCGAATTGTATGAACCTTCTGTAAGTAGTTCCCTGACAGCAGAAATTACACTTTAAAAAAAAAAAAAATAAATACAGTGTCTGACATATGCCCTGGTAAGAATGGGGCTTAGCTCCTCCTCATCATAAATCTTACATTTGTTCCACAAAGAATTTTCCTGGAAAACCAACAGTGCTGTTGAATACCTTTGTGCATCCAGAGAATGCCAAAAATACATGGTTTTTGTTTGGTTTTTCAAATTAAATTGGTTCTCAATATAAAATGCTGCTGAAGGAGCTGTGAAATTAGTTTAAATTTGTCTCTAATATGCTAAATTAATGCAATTTTGCTGTTTCAAATGAGTGACATAACCATTCAAGTTGCTTCAGTTATATACCCACATTAGCGTGAAAAGCAGGATAAAGCTGTCTACAAATCAGCACGTTTTCTTACCGACACAGCAATTCATGTTTCTGCGCATAATATTGTGAAATCTTGACTCTGCCAAGGGAAACATTTTCAAGGCTCTGAAACTGAGCACTAGAGTTTTAGAACACCACTACAAAGGTTACCTGCCTGTGAGCTGTGAGTTCGGCACTAAGTAACTTGCTGCAGCTCTCAGTGATGCTAAAGGGACTTGCATCCGTGTAACAAACAGCCCATTTTGATTCCTAGCACAAATTCAGAAATATTCGTGCATCCCCCGTGACAACAAGGTAATCTCTGGGATAAGACAAGGCAGATTTTCGCTCCATTTGCTTACAGTATTAGGCTGTTCTTTCTCTTTTGAATACCTTGTTATACACCATTGACCGTATCTCAGGCTTCATTATATCACATGGACCTAGAAATTCATTTGAATCACTTTTGTAATAATAAGATGCATCATTAGTATAATGGATGATCAAGCTGTACTTTTCCATGATACATGAATATTCATAAAGATATATATCATACTGTGTCTATTCTAAAAAGGGATTACTAAAATATATATTGTTATAAAACCAAATATGTCCCAAGGAATCATTATATTTATTTGATTAATGTAAATTCATTAGACTTTTTATCTACTGTAGAGTAGTGATGTCTCTTAAATGAATAGCAGTGGTATTCATAACTTTGTTTGTGGCTATCTATTAGAATCAGATACTTTACTTTATCAGGCTGGTCTCTGAAGTGGAAGCTTTCAGAAAATGATAAAAATCTAATAATACTATTTGGAGGGGATGCAATGTGACTGATTGGTAAGGTCAAGAAAAATCTTATTTGCAATGCCCTTATTGGTACATGATTTGACATGACATTTTTACCTTGAAATTGGTTTTAGCAATTGAAGAATATGACGGTTTAGTTTTCAAGAAATATTGGATTGAGGACCTATAGGAAAAAAACCCTAATTCAATCTATTGCCTTCTCAATTAAGATACTGCCTATCACCCAGCACCTTTAACTTTTATTTAATTAGGCTTTAAAGTACACTCACTTTAAAAGCTAAGCCTGTATTCTTCTTGTGACTAAAATCTACACCTGAAGACAGTAAGGAAAAAAAGATGTAAAAATTATGGAGCACTTCACAAGCATAAGTAAATACTATACCCCAAAGTGAATAATAATCTATTGCGCAATGCATATGACTCACCACTTAAAGGAACGTATTCTTGTTTCATTTGTAAAATATGACCCTTGAAGCAATTAATTTGAACCTGACCTACAGAATCTCAACCTCGGTGCCCAACTCATTTTTTTTTTTCATCTGACAGAACAACAGGGAAAGTATGAGGGAGGATCTCTGAGCTCCAGAGGTCTCGCAGCAGCTGACCCAGGAAAGAGAGGGGTAGTTGGATGTGTATTACAGGATCTGCCCCAGTCAGATGGCAGAAAAGGGCCAATTTGTCCTTTCACAAAAAGTAAACTTTTGGATTTCAGTGAGGAATGAAAGATGAATGAGGTTAAAGACAGACTGAGACTCTCCAAATGTCTTTTGCCAAAGAATGATTTCTAAATAGAAAGAGGTGAGAATTAAGGTCCAATTTAAGGAAAGCTCATTCAGAAGGCTTTTCTGTGTAGGTGAGAAACTGAGCAGTGACACTCAAGCACTTCAAGTTTTGAAGAACTCATTGGCTTTTGCTGCCATTTCAGGTAGTACAATGAATGGCCCTAATGGATTGGTAGCATTTGTATTCTAGTTGTCTTCTTGGATGAAGGCATGGGAGATGATACTTCTAGTCTGTCAGATCACTGGAACAGAAGGTAGAGTAAAACTTCCCTTGCTCCTGGGTCTGAAAGCCAGCCCTTCTCACAACATGATCGATACTGACCAGGAGTCTAAATTTCCCCCTGGTCTTTGGATGGCCTTGCTACTACCACATCCCTGGCATCCCAGTGATTTCAAAGCATAGGCTTTTCCCTGACTCCAATTGCTGCACTCTTTCCTTGGCAGGAGATGTGCATGAGATGCAGTTTTGGCACACAGACAAAGGCCAGTTGTTCCCCTTTGTGAGGGAAACTCTTTGCTGGGTTTCTGCAGCAGCTTGATGCCACAGAGTCAAGACAGACAGAGGACCCAACCCTGACTGTCTTTGGATAGATAGTCAGGGAAATCTTCAGTAAATACAAGCTCACCATCCCCAGTTTTCAGAGAATTTCTTCTATCATTATTTAATAAATCTAAGGAAGACATTCGCAAGTGAATTCTAGGCATTTTGATGAGTATTAGACATATGGCTTGTTCATGAACTTGTAAATATTGAAGGAACTTCAGGGTGTTTTAAAATTCACCGGTAATACAGCAGTAAATGGCATCTAGCAGGGAGCAATTAAGAAATGCTAAAGATCATTCAAGAGACTACTTAGTAAAGAAATAATTAAAAGTCTGTGGAAAGAGATAATCTTGCATAACTACAGAGTCAGTTGTTTATATTGTGTTTATAAACCTTAGGGAGAAGATTGCTTCTCCCTGATTTTACAATCATGCATATCTTGGGATATTTGTGGTTAGAATAGATTAAGCAGTGTGAATTTATATCCAATTTATATCCAAATGCTACAGCAAAGGATCCCTGAATGACCACTTATCCACTATTGAGGAATCAATGCAAAGTACAGGCTTTCAAAGAGAAAGTATTGGCCTGAAGTATTCAGAAGCACAATTTATAGCAGAGGTTAGAAGACCCTTATTTTGTAAACAGGCTTCTGATCAAACACCACTCCAAACTGTGCAGTTTCTTCACAGGCACAATGCAGAGTGAAAGGAAGGAACAAGCTGGTTCTTCCCTTGTGCACCTCACACAGGGAGCTGGACATGTGAGCAGAAGTGAGAGGGTTTGTGTATCCTTATACATTATCTAGAACCCTTGGGAATTTATGCAGCACTACCTAAATTTTTTGTTCCTAGTCAAAACTCATGAGTCAAAAGAACTCGTAATATAGAAATTAAAAAGAAACACATTGCAAGTATTGAAACAGATGGTTCAATAAATCTAAACCCTTTTTTTACTCATTGAAATATCAAACTCAAAGAAGGCAAAATGTATTATTTTGATAGTGCTAACATAAAATGTAATACAAACACAAGTAGTGTGAACACAGTATTGAACAATTTTAAGGAAATTTAAAAAAATATGAAATGAAAATGATAAAACTGAAAGAAGGCCTTTTTGCCTTATGGAAGAAAAGTTTCAGAAACACTGAACTTCAAACATGAAAGCTGAAATGCTCAACTTAAATGTTTCTTCTATAGGGGCCTGGCATATTGCCCCCAAGACCTTTCAGTCTCAGTGAAACTGCATTTCTTACGGTATGTTTTTCCAGAAAAGCTCTTTTACCAGTTGAACCACTCATTTCTTCCACTGGGATGGAAACAGGCAGAGAAGAACAAACGCCCAAGGGCACATCAGCTGGCTCTGCTCCCTGAGGCTTTGGGATCCAGAGCATCCCCAACAGCTCCTGCTGCTTACAAAAGTGACCCTGCACTCACACTGTGACTCTAGGCTACAATTAAGCCTGAGGGACAGGTAACTTACAGGAAAAGGTGAGACCTCTTTTAAGTTGGGCACCACCAGTTTTAGGCAAATGGGAGAAGGCCTCAGAGGTGGTGGGAAAAATGAGGAGAGCTCTAGGAAACAACACTTAGCAGGAGAATTTGGAGTGGTTTGGTTTGTTTTAACTGGAGAAGAGAAAGGCTGAATCATAATGTAGTGCAAATATGAAAAATTAGCAGGAGAGACTGGTAATCTCTTGTTTGTGTCCACTGAGGGTTAAACAAGAAGATAGCTAATTTGCAGCCAGGATTTGGGTTAATTATTAGAAAGGAGTCTTTCCAAACCACTAGGTAAGCAGGTAAAGCAGCTCTCCAAAGCTTGTTTAAGCAAGGTTGTGAAATTTCTTTCACAAGGAGCTTTATTAACAACCTAAACAAATATCTGTCAGGCAGTGGTCTGCATACATTTGCTCCTGCCGCAGGGAAGCAGGGCCAGGCTAGGTCTTTGTGGTCCCTCCTAGCTGTACTTTCCTTTGATGCTTTGGGATGTGTTTCAGTGCTGGCTTTGTTTTTCCCAAGAGCCAGAGTTTCTGAATGCTGACAAAAGCAGCTTCTTGGAGGAGGCTGGTGAGAGAAAACTGAAAAGAAAAACGGCTTAAATAACTATTAAAAAAAAATGACTCAGCTGTCCTCTCCCCAGCTAAGGAAACAAAAAGATAAATAACCTCAGCTATAGGACTTCTTGATCATCTGGTTTATATTGTACTGTTTGTCTGGGTTGGTTCTATTCAGGACCACACCTGTTTTCTCCCTTATTAATGGGATAGCTGGTCATTGCAGTGCTCTGGATCCCTGCAGGAAACAGTTCCTCATCATTGTTGATTCTTGTTTTGACTGGATGACAGTTTGTTTTTTTGGCATCTCGCTTATGCATAGAGCCCAGAATCTTCAGTGCAGGATGGGGCAGGCTGCAGCCATAGGCATCCTCCACCAGCAATTTCCTCAGTTACACAGTGCAATCTTGTTTTGCCACTTATAAATCTTCCCCTCTTCCTAAGAATTAATATCCTTCCTTGAGAAATAAGCTTGAGGCAAAGACTAATGGCAAAACAAATGGCAAGCAGAGCTGGGCTGTCACAGAGGTAGGGAAAGCCACTGAGTGCCAGAAGCCTTTAATTTCAATAGAGCAAAATATATTGCTTGGCAATGTCAAAGTATAAAAAACTCCAGATTAGCTATTGCACACTTTGTGCAGGGAGAAGGTATTTGTGTACAGCTGCTTTACACTGGGGCAGATTCTTAGAGATCAGCAGTGGTGGGAGACAGATACCCCTATAGAAGAGGGGGTCAGACCTGCCTCTTCTTGTGTGTCTGCAAACATCATGCACACTGCAAGGTATGAAAAGAAAAGGAATAAGGGAGATAACTCTGTCTAGGTCCACATGTTTTTTCAACAGCAGATTAAAAGGCAGGATGGCAGGAAACTGCTGCTAAAAGTAAAGGTTGCTCCTGAATATTTGGGGAAGAGAATAAACTTTAGTGTTCATTGCCTGGAGTTGCGAGTCACTTTTGCATAGTGAATTTAGTTCTTTAAAACTTCCAATACTTTCAAATTCTGAGAAGTCCCAAGTGTTTGACAAGAAAGGTATGCAGAACCAGGGCCTGAAGAGAAGCAGCATTGCACAGTCTCACAGAATAACTGAAAAAGTTGAATGATCTTTACTTCAAACAAAGGTCTGCTCAGATCCATATAAAGCAAAATCCAAAGAGCCAATTTCAGCAATGATCTTTTATTTGGACATCTGTACTTAGAAATAATCATGCCCATATTACTTAAAACCTAATAAATTTTGAGTTTGGTTGATATCACTGGAATGTTTTGTTTTCTGACTTGTAGGTAAAGTGTCTTTTCAGTAACATTGAACATTGTGTTTCATTGCAGGGTCACTGATTTTCAGATTAAAATCTGAACCCATTAAGTTATAAGCCACGATTACATCCAGCTGAAATTCAGGTCCTGACACTCACAGTATTATACAAATTAGGATCGTGAAGAATATTATGACCTTGAAGCTATAAAAGACTGCAAATCTGCAGACATACCACTTAAAATGCTTTCAGCAAACTTAGGTCTAATACTTAGAATTCAATACAGGAGACAGTGTACGATGATCATTAGAAATAAGCCAGGAATATAAGCAGTCACATAGCTTGTCATAAGGAGTGTAGGTCAATTTAGCTCCAGTTAGGCTAAACAGGCCCTACAGGATAAGAAAATGTTGGAGGTACAAGACAAATGTGTAAGCAAAAGCCTACAGGAAACAGTTTCAGTACAACTAGCCAATAAATGTCATCGTTGCATTACAAAAATTGTAGATCACATGGTCATATCTGAACACTTAGATTTAGACACTGTATTATCAGTGCAGGTAACAAAAGAAGGCCCTGACTGATGTTCTGTTTGTGCAGAGGTAGCCAACTGCAAAAGCCTTAGTATCTCTTAAAACTCAGTGGCTGAACTTGGTAAATTAAGAAAGATTTGCTCCAGTAGGTAATTTGGCAATCAGAAATTCTTCAAAATAATACTTACTTTTGCTTTTATGTATTTACTTTACTTCCTTCTTTGATGCTTGTTCCATTTTCCTCCTATATCCACAGTCACCATTTAAATTCATTTCCTACCTATCACAGTAGCACCTGAACTTGCCATGTAATGTGACATACCTGTATTGCATTGTTTGTCACTGGATTTACACTGTTAAACTGCAATATAAAAATCTTATTGGATACTATGAAAGCTTTATTTCTTTGGAAGAAGGTCCTTGGTAACTCTTGTTCTATAGCCAGTTTAATTTCAAATTTGTTGCTGAGTTTTGTCTGTGCAGTGGAAACAGTCTGTGTAGAAAACACCAACATGTCGGTGGAAGCCCTGAAGTTCCAAGGCAAAAATCAAGGTTTTTTGACTGCAAATTCTGTGCCATTCACCACACAAAGATGACAAGGTAACAGATTGTCTTCTCCAAGACTGACTCACCACAGAGAAGTTCATTCCCAGTTTAGGTACAGTAATCACCATCTGAGGAAAGCACACTGAGTTCAAGTTGATTCCCTGAGCTGTGATTGTACTTCCACCGCTAGGAAAGATTTGAAAAAAAAAAAAAGGGAAAAGGAAAAAGAAGATGAGTAGGATAATGATACATCTGCTATGATAATCTTAATTACAAATTATGTTTTAGAGTAAATGACAACATAAAGCCAGAATTAGGGATATATGGGGTGAATGCAAATACATGGCTCTTAGCAGTAAGATTATTTTTCTGGGAGACAAATTTTACACTTGCTATAACTACTAATCAAATACAAGAAAAAGAAAAATCATTTTTAAAATTGTGGCATTGCAGGATGTAAAACAAATGCATACATTTTAAAGGAGGGTGTATACTTGCGCTTAGCATTTGCTAACTTACGTAACTTATTGCTTTCAACAGTGCCGAAAAAGGTGTCTTTTTTACTGCTGACATTTTTTTGGCAAAGGAAGATGGCTTGGATTAGAGCTACTGAGACCATAAATATGTCACTTAAAAACACACATATGCTACCATACATGTATATTCATAATATTTATGTAGGCCTGGATTTAGACTGTTTTAAAATCCTTTTGCTCTCCTGAGTCCTGCTAACTTGTCACATTAAATGATTTTCCTCACTCATCAGTGTGATGTCCAGACGCAGTGTAGGAGACACGGTTAGCTGTACCGTATGCATCTCAGCAGGACATCACAGGTACACTCGGCAGCAGCTACGAGTTAAATCACATAAAGAAAAGAGGTGCCCTTCTCCTTCACCTCTGAAAGGAAATGATCTGCCCTCTGCAACTGCACCATAATAGAAGCAATTGGCATGGCAGATAGAGATAAAAATGCAATTTCTTTTAATAGATTGCTGCACAGCGTAGCCATTCTTCTTTCATTCCCTACTTTTCTTATTTCTGTGAGAAACTTTTACTCACCTAAGAAAAGATTTGGCCGGATGAATTTTTAAAACAACAGGGTCTTCTCTGTATGTGAAATGGCCGCTCGCGTCTCGAATGGCTTTGTCGATTCCTACCCTCACACGATATTCCTGGGGAATTCGTTGTGCCGGAGTGTAGCACTCCACAGTGCTTGCTGATACACTGGAAGGGCAGAAAAAGGCTTACTTGTCAGCACTGTAAAACGTGTACTCGGTTTAAAACACTGGCCTTCAGTGAGCCCCAACCTCTCCTAAGGATCCACTTCTAAAAAAATGTCACTGAGACTCCCACTGGATGATCGTACTGCAGCAAACAAGCATGGTGTGAGGGAGAAACAGCAACACCGCTTACGCTCAGGATTCATCTTAACTGGATTGACTATCACCTCGCCTGCTGCAAGGTATTTCCCTAGTGCTTGTGACAGACACATCAGCCCCTGCACCCTGCAAGGGCAGCTTCCAGCCTGGAAAACAACAGCACACTCCAGGTTTAAGGAGAATGACTTGTTCTGCTGTAACCATGAGATAATGTCATTCTCTTTCAAATCCACAGGGTTTACTCTGTGTTAAAAACCTCAAGAAAAGGTCCTGGAGGAGGATGAACCAGCATGTCCTGCCTTGGGGGGACCTGCTGACTGGGGGTGCTGCCAAGGGGTAGGCAGAGGGCAAGCAGAAGGGAGGAGAAGGTGAAAATTCAGGAAGAGCTGGCTGAATTCAGCAGAGCAGCATGGCCTCTGGGATATTCACCTTTCCCTGTCTCTCTCATGCTTGGCCCTGGAAGTCCTCCTCCTACACTGAGCTCAGTGGGAGGGTGGGCAGCAGAGGTGTGAAGGATATTGAAGTGCATGAAGTGTGGCTGCAGGGAGCAGAGCGTATGAGAAGCAAGGATAACAACTGATTGGAGAAGCAAATGTAACTCTACCACCTGGTTTCAGTGATTTGGGCCCCTCCAGGAGCCCTCCAAGTGGGGCCATTCTCCAGGGATGTGAGAGATTGCCCCCAGATTAGAAGAAAGGGGCATTTGCTGGCACTTCTGAAGCTTTCCAGGAAGGTGGGGTTTACCAGGTGCCATAGGGTTCAATGGCTTGTTCATATGTATCTGGAAGCTTTTAACCATATTTTAAAGGGAAAAATAACCCCTTGATCTTGCTGCCCTCAGAACTGTGGAAAGCTGCCAGTTTAGGTAGAGAAATACCTGCCCTGAGAAACTGGCCAAGTCCTGTGTAGAAGTCTCCAAGGCTGGTGAGAAAGAGGGGTGCTGGCGATGCTAACTGGATAAGCCCCAGCTACGGTTTGATACCTACAGGTCCACCTGACCAAAGCAGATGTCTGCTTCTGAGTTGGCTGTCATTTCACCCCCACAGCAGACTTCTCAAATGGATCAGACGAATCATTCCCTAAAGGTTTATATATTTATCCATTAGCTGACCAGCTGAAATGATGACATCAATAAATGCCATCTTAAACTATTAAGTAGCCATTGAACAGAAGTGCTGAAGATAGATCTTGTTAGTGATTAAATATCAGACTTGAATACCAAAATCCCCTTCTTGATTTAGTCAGTCTTAGCTGATTTGATCAAGAGCATACAATAAATCATCTAGCAGCAAAGAATAAAATTTATCTTTCCTGACTGAGTCTGATGTTAACTAATAGGCTATTGCTTCCCCACATTCTCTGCAAGTGTGATGTTTCACCACTACGACTTTCATAATCATTAGAAGAGACCTATTTTTATTTAGAGGAATTGCTGGACATCCTCTTCCTGGAATACAGTGAGCAGGATTCTGCCCTTGGCCACAGAGGTGACAATTCTAGAGCCACCTTGCTGTACCTGAAAACAGGACTAGGCAGGACTTTCTTCATGGTAGAACAGCTACCAAATTCAGGATGTTTCTCTGCCCATAGGAGAGAGTATGTACTTAGTATTTAACATTTATATTCAGCTGGGATTGAAGGCGTTTCCATACAGAGCATGTCAAAGATTTTTGACTGAGCTTCTACTGGATCCAGTACAGAGCCACAAGAAATTCTGGCTTGATCCTCAAAACAATTTTACATACAGCAGGAAAAGTCCCAAACTGATGCTGGTCTGGAGGCTGTTCACTGATAGTAGTGCAGAAATAACTGCTCATCTGCATGAGATCCACGCTCCCACACTGGTCAGGTTTCCACAGAACAAACCAGTAGGAAATGGTAACCTACACCCAATGGATGCTCACTGGGAGCTGATACAAAAGAGGGGGCTGAGTGTATGGAAGTTGGGACGACAAAAATGATGGGAAATGGGCAGTTTCTAATCCATTAGACTGATTTGCTACTTCTTTATGCAACCTTTTAATGAGGTTAATGAAGGCTTCACGGAATAAACAAGTCTTCCAGGGAACCGTTGTTCCTTCTAGAAACCTTTCAGACATCCTAAATTCAGGATGTAATCCAGAACTGAAGGTTACTGCAGTATCATTTGTCTGTTATGAAACACAAGGGGAGGACAGCAATGCATGTCTGTATTTTTCTTACTCCAATACATTTTAATCAAGCCATTCCAATATCATAGGCATCACTTTTTAGTAAGTACCTTACCTTTGCAAGGTGCACAGCTTCTCACCAACAAAAATCCTTCTGTTTTTTCCACTGTTAAGGTATTTTCCAGATACAGTAAGCAATGTTCCTCCAGATTTGGGGCCATAGGTGGGAGAGATACTTGTTATTACAGGATTCTGGGTGGGGTAAAAATAAAAACAGTGTTACATTATTTTCAAAATGTGAAGAGGAAGACTCTTAAAACATTTACTAGCGTTTCCGTGATGTAATAATAAAGCCAACAGGAATATAGAATTACCATACTGGATTGGACTCATGAGGAATCTCCTTCCAGTTAATATTGAAGCTAATTTTGACAACAAAGTTTGAATCATAGTACTCACCACATACGAAAATGTATTGAATAGTGTTTTGCCATGTCCAACAGAAACACTACTGGATATATTAAAACTTGGATTTTTTGCAGCGGGAACTGTGCATTCCAACCTTTGGAAAACAAGGAAAAAGATTGGATTACATCTTTTTTTCTGGCTTGATTTTCTGTATTAAAATAGAACCACTTTAAACTCATAACAATGGAGGATCCATACCAAACAAATCATCTATCTATGTGTGTCAGGAACATTTCAGAAATAACAGCTAAAAGAACTGTGGTTGTCTTTTTTAATGCTAAATACAAACACTGTGGTGTTTATACTTGGCCAGAGAAAATAATTTTAGTGTATCAAATGCATTTTGGATAGAAAGAAGCATGCTAGAGAAAACAAATACCTCCCATTCAATGGCTGAGTTGGTTTTTGGAATTTTCCTTATGTGCCAAATTTTGGCAGACAAAAGGATTAGAAAAAAAATGCATCATATACACAAGTTTGTTGTATAAAATGAAATATTACCAAAAATCAAACTTGAGCTTTTGTGGCAGCATGTGTCAATGTATTACGTTACATCTACAAAGTCTCACATATAGAATTACAGAATCAACTAAGTTGGAAAAGACTTTTAAGATCATCAAGTCCAACCATTACCCCAGGACTGCCAAGGCAACCACTAAACCATGTTCCTAAGGACCTCATCTACATGGTGTACGAACACTTCCAGGGATGGTGATTCCATCACTCCCCTGGACAGCCTGTTCCGATGCCTGAGCACCCTCTCTGTGGAGAAATTTTTCCTGATATCCAATGTAAACCTTTCCTGCTGCAGCTTGAGGCTGTTACCTCTTGTCCTATCTCCTGTTACCTGGGAGAAGAGACTGACCCCCACCTCACTACAACCTCCTTTCAGTTGTAGAGAAAGATAAGGTCCCACCTGAGCCTTCTCTTCTCCAGACTGAACAACCTCAGTTCCCTCAGTGGTTCCTCATAAGACTTACTCTTCCAGACCCTTCACCAGCTTTCTTACCCTTCTCTGGCCCTGCTCCAGCACCTCAATGCCTCTCTTGCAGTGAGGTGCCCAGAACTGAACACACAAGCTAGTCTGCTTAAATAATTTTGTTTGCATTAAAACTTCAGAACAGCAGATGGGAAAGTGCTCAGTACTTCTGCAGGGTGACCTTTTCGCTGTTATGTATGTGAAAATCGAGAAGCTGTGCCATGATTTGCACACTGCTTTGGTAGTAGTCACACGCTTTGAACTAAGAGAGGATGTTCACTGAATCTCACAACCATCATAACCTCTGTCTTAAATTTAAGCCATTATCCCACTGTCTCAAATACTTCTTTCTTCTTTCTGAGAAGGAGGAGGAGTGGTGCAGCTGAGGGTCACAAGCCTGTGGATGACGAAATACCTGCATCTTCTCACATTTCTCTCCAGCAGCTTCACAGATCAGGAAGACGGAGGTGACATAACTGAGTCCGGTGGGATCCTGGCCAAAGGAACCTGCCCCCTTTTCAAACCTTTGAATAGTTTCATTCTTGCCAGCTCCCACAGATGTTGAACAGCATTTTGCAGACAAACCAGAAAAAGCTGCTGTAGGAGCTATCAGCATTAACTAGATTTATTTGATCTCCATTTCGAGCCCTTTTTTTCTTGGGGAGCTTATCAAACCAATCAAAAGGGATTGTTTCCTGTTTGAAATCTCAGGATCAGAGATGACACTGACAGACTGAATGTTTATAGTGAAAATCCATACCACATAAAGAACATCTGTATAAAGGGAAATTCTTATTTGAGGTTTCTTACTTGTTTTTGTTACTAGATTTTGCTTCCAGGGCACAAATTTGTCCGCCGATGTGGACTACTGTATTTTTTAATTCAAATCTACTGTTTTTGCTGAATCCGAAGTCCCATCCACACAGGGTCAGTTTTGTCCCACCTTCTAAGGGAGCGCTGCTCGGGAGAATCTGTTAAAAAAATATTGTGTTAGTTAAATCAGGTTTTCTTGAACTTCAAATGCAGTTAAAGAATGTGCAAAGGAATAATTTTAGAAAAGCATTTCTTCTGGTAGACTATGTCCTACCATTCATCTTAATTGTTCTTCACCTTCCATTTGTCACATTATGAGCTTTCCCTGACAGTGGCAATAAATAACAAAACCTATACTAGAAAGCTTTGAAGGATAGTGTTTAGGGGCACTGGACAAGCTGTGCATTGTAACAGTCTTTTAAATCCTACCGTTCTTGTCTTTCACATCTTATTTCTGGCATGTTAAACACACAACGTACTTATTTTTTAGAAGCTGAATGCTGAACACAAAAGAGCCCCAAAATGACCATTTTTTGTGAGCTTGATAAAAGTCAGGTTCAGAGTGAAGTAGCTTCAAAGACACCATAATCCGATATCGCATTGGCTGTGATAAAGTTAACATTACTTCTGCTGTTCTTTCCTTAAATCTTTTACATTTGGTCACCTCTAACTCTGAGGTAAAAATAAACCACCCCTCAGAAACACAGAGACAATCTACAAAGGAAATGCTTTTTTTTTTTGTATATTGTAAATTGTCCTGTAAAATATAACAATGGTGGGAAAAATGTAGGAACACTACAAAAGTCTTACAAACCTCAGCCAAAGTACTGATCAGTACTGCCATTAGAAAAAATAAAAATGAAAAAGACATTGGTTCAGGGTTTATGGGGACTTTTAACAATACCGCTTAATTCTGCAAACACACCAGTACCACTGGACAAACAACACGGAATGAAAGACTGAACTTATACTTGTGGCCATAGTGCCTAAATGTCTTCAACTTAATGCTTTAGTGATACTAATTTTTCCCCTAAAATGCAATACAGCTGTGCCTTTCAAAGGACCCAACTTAATTTTCAAGCTGAAAGGAAAGTGTTTGAGAGATACTTGGCTATTATTTCATCTGGAAATCCAGTAAGACAGCACATTTCTTTTCAACTCTCTTGCAGCTATACTTCAAGACACTTACAAATGAACTATTGTAGATAGAAAGGCAGCTGAAGAATACTTCAAAAGAATTATACCATATATTCAATATAGGGAAATTTACTGCCCCCATTAGAAACCAGACAAAGAGTCTGATCCAAAATGCACTGAAGCCAGTAGGAATCTCTCCCATTTTAATGAGCTTTGAATCAGTTCTCAATAAGCAAAGAAGAGGGAACCTATGCAGGAACAGTACTTTTGCACAAAACCCATGAAAGGGCAATGACGCTTGCACAGCTCCCTGACACACAGCACTGCAGCCAAGAGCAAGCAGTAAGTACCCCATGGAGTCTGTGCTATTCCCAACTTTAACTTTCCCTTATTTCTTTGGTTTTTTTTTCTTCAAAATCTGGATTGACTTCAGATCCCAGTTTTCCACTTTGCCTAATATCTCAGCACACTATCTATTTTTGGAGTAACAAAACCCAAGCAGAAACTGAAATTGCTCTGTGGGGGTACAGGATGTCTCGATGTTTTGTACAATAACGCACTGATGTGTGGTATTTGAAGAGTTTGAAATGTAATCCGCAAGTTAGCAAAATAAGGGCGTTAAAATCAGGCTTCATTAAGCCATACAGAATAAAAACCAAAGGCACTTAACTGGTTTGGAGTGATCTTACCTGCCAAAAGAGACTTGTGGTAGCAGCCCATGTGCCTTAACTGAGGGAGAGTAAAAGTATTTACTACATTCTGCCAGCAAATTTAGGAGGCAAGACCTCTAAGCAGAGTTTTTTAAGTGCAAATTCTGCAGAAATTCCCCCAGTGTTTTTATCCATATGTTACTTTTGTACCATTTGTTCTGTACAATGAAACCTCTGAAAGTTAAATGAGATTTCCCAGACTTGTTCTTGGGAGTTTACAGGAATGAATACTGAACCAATAGAGAACCTCCTGGACTTTGAACCGAGGTATATATAGGCATCTTCTGTGTGCTTACATTGCACAGGAAGTAGCAGAAAGTAAGCAAAACCCAAATCAGTTATAAATGCTATGAAATTCAGGGTATAAAAGTTCCCCATAGCAAGGAAAACTTCACTGATAACATGGAGCAAGTCCTGCTGCAAGGCCTGCAGTTCTGCTTGTCCCTGCTGCTCTCTGGACTTTAAGGCTAATAAAGTTAACTTTTTCCTTTTGGAAAAAATTAAAGCGTTATGTTTTCCTTTTGCTTATGTTGACAGCCATTATGCTAATATCCACTCACATACTTTATAAATTGTTGGAAGAAAGTATCTATTTATTCAAGTTTCATCAGCCCGTTCATTTTAATTAAGAGGCAGGAACATGTACAAGGCCATATGTGGAATTTCCAGCAAAACCTCCAATCTAAACAGGCAGCAGAAGGCCTGATGTTCTCGAAATGTCTGAGACGAAAGCCAGCTAAACTGACTGACTTTAAAAACAGCAACAAACCATGGCAGATTTTTGACCACAACAAAGAATCAAAAGGGAGACCAATTTATTTCTTCTTACATACTGTTCACCTTTCAGCGTGACCTGAATGCTGCAGGCAGATGCCTGCAATTTGTTCCAGCAACAAGTGATCTTCAAGGAGACTCCCTCGAGTCCCCAAATCTCCTCTAGCACCACTTGCCCAGTCTGACAAAACACGCCTTGCTGTTGGCAGAGGGATGGATGGGAGTGGGGTACAGTGCCAAGGTGTGCGGTGGGATCCCATGTCCCGGTGCCAGCCCTGCTGTGCCGTCAGGAGCTTTCAGTGCAGGGCTGCTCCCCACCACCCATGGCTCCAAGGGAAGTGCTTAAAGTAGGGCAGAGAGACAAAGGTCTCCACAGGAGGACACTGGGTTTCTTCTCTGCCATCACTCCTGAGATGAAAATCCAATTATTTTTTTCCACTGTGCACTACCTTGTGCAATAACCTGGGAAAACTTTGTTGAAGACTTTAGCTAGCTAAAGTCCACAGGACCAGACCCCTGGAGAAGATCTCTGTTCCCCTCAGGTTAAAGCGATCATATGACATATCTCAAGCAACCTCTCCTGCTGAAAGCTGCAAAATATTCGGGAGATGTTCAGACTGAATTTCAGATACTATGCAAAGCAGGTCATCCTCTGTTTGTTAGGAACAAAACAAGCTTGTTTCTCATATTTTATACATATGGGTTTAAAGACAGATCAGAAGATGATGAATAATCTGTTTTATATTTTTTTTCAGTAATCATGTTAAATGTCATGGTCCAGTAGAGCATGAAATCTGTTTTAACAGCAGCAATCCAAAGGGATTTAAGTACTCAGCTGCATTTTTTCCCTTACAAGCCTTCTAGAAGCAATTTCTACCAATGTGGGCATGCTGTAATTCAAGATTTACTTTAAGATCCATCAGTGCCACAGATGCATATTCATTACAAGGGCAGGCTGGACTTGGCAGGGCTGAGCCACATGGGGAAGGGGAGCACCCACTGCCCCACATCCAAGGCACGCTCCCCTGGATGAGTTCTCGTCCACCCAGCAACTGCATAGGGATGCAGAGGTGGCCCTGGGGACTCATCTCTCCATCTAGGTACCTCCGCATAGGTTCCAGGCACTTGGTTCTTAAAACTGCTGAGTGCACAGACTCATAATTGAAATTAAAGAGGGCTACATGAGCTCAGCACCTCTGAAAATCAGAAAATAAGCAGTTCAGAGCCTTTGCAATCTTTTAGGAGGCACAGCAACATACAGCCATTGCTGGAAAGTTTTGCCAAGAAAAAAGCATTAAGGGATGCTGCTTGTGCCTGCAGAAGTCTTCTAAAATGTATCAGGCCTAACTCTCAGTGTAGCCCTTTGAATTAGTTTCATTCAAACAAAGGCCAGAAATGACTATTTGTTCATCTAATACTGCCTTTTGAAATAAACATGTTCTTGTACAAGGGAAAAGTAAACTATTCACATTCTGCATTAGCAATTTTTTTACATCTCCTTTGCGCAAAGGTAAATGGCAACAGAAGGCAAGGCAAACACAAACACCCCCCCTTTCCATCTCTTTTATGTTTGATTTCTATGATGTTTCACTGTTCATTGAATTTTGCCTGTGTTAGTCCTAAATTTTACATCTGAAAGGTGAAAATGGAAAAGAAAAAAACAACCCATACACATGTGTTTCTAGGTTTGTTTCTAGATTATTAGCTGTTGTGCCTGAGTACTCTTTAAAAAGTTGTTGTGCATAAAGTCATCTGCCTGGTTGGAAGAAACACATGATTCTTAAAAAAAAACAACCCTTTTCTCTCCCTTCTCTCCCTCTCTGAGATTTTAGCACTTCAAACTTTCCATTTATCAGCTGTATGCCCATAAAGGAAATCTATTTTTAACTACATGTTGTAGGTTAAATGAACTAACAAAAGCAAATGGGTATAAATGCTACTAGAAAGTTTAATGCTTGTCCTTCCCTCAGTTTTCTAGTCTGCTAAGTGCCCCACAAGCCTGCACCTTCACAGCACTGTCACACTTCACATGGGATGATTCGGTTACACGTACAGCTGGCCGGTATGGATCCTGCATTAACCATAGCTAAACTAAAACAGGATTGCATCAGCACGGCCCTCAGCTCATCCGTGCGGTTGTGTTCTCGCACACCCTTGATGGGCTTTGGCTGGCTGGCAGCAGCCTCCTGCTGTCCCCTGTCCCAGGCAGGGGTGCACCTACAGGCACCCCTATGGGGTTCCCCCCATTGGATTGAGAAGCCAGGGAGGGAAGTTAGGAACAAACATCTCCCCCAGGGTGGTGCTTTGATTGACTGCTCTGCCACAGAGCTGAGGTAGGGCACAGAGGGATTTTTCCCTACATCATGCCTTCCTTCAGCACTGGAGCTGCATGGGGATGGAAGAGCAGCAAGGCTGGAGAGCTCCTGTGTTAGGTCACGATGTGGCACCTGTGGGTGGGAAATGCTTGCCTCTACCTCCTCCCTTTGAAAGGGTTCTGAAAGGAAGAGTGCTCCTTTTTCACTGGCCTTTCCAATCAGATCCCTGCCAGGCTAGCTTGGACCCATGTTGTTTCCCCCCTATGAGTGCTTCGCAGGGATAAGGCTCTCCTGTGGAAAGCCAGGATGATCAAACAGACCTGTCCACCACAGAATCATAGAATGGTTTGGGTTGGAAAGGACTTTAAAGATCATCTAGTTCCAAACCCCCTGCCATGGGCAGGGACAACTGATCAGGTTGCTCAAAGCCCCATCCAGCCTGGCCCTGAACACTGCCAGGGATAGGGCAGTCACAACTTCTATGGGCAACCTGTTCAGTGACTCAACACCCTCACAGTAGAGTTTCTTCCATATATCTGATGTAAAACTATCCTCTTTCAGTTTAAAGCCATTCCCCCTTGTCCTATCACTACTTGCTTCTATAAAAAGCCCCTCTCCAGCTTATATGTCAGCTCCTCCAGGCACTGGAAGCTGCTGTAAGGTCTCTGTGACCCTTCTCTTCTGCAGGCTGAAGAACTCTAGCTCTCACTGCCTGTCTTCACAGGAGAGGTGCTCCAGCCCTCTGAGCATCTTCTTGGCCCTCCTCTCATGAGCAGGTGAGCCCGCCGCACTCAGTAAGAGCATGCGCATCCAGCCAAAGGCTTTATGGATACCTTATCCAAGGGGAAGTCAAGGAAAGTAGACACTTCATTTATCATAACTGCATAGAAATAAACAGAAAATGCCCCCAGAGCACAGACCGCATTCTTCCCTCAAAGATAAATATGTGAAATCTCCCGTTTTACCTCATAAACCTTAGGCAAGCAGGTCTCCTGAGTCCAGGTGCTGCTGGCACAGGCAGCAGACCGGAGGCACTGCTGGCCACACCAGCCACACTCCATGAAGGGAGGTGCCAGCAGGCACTGTCTGCAGGACCTGAAGTGATGGCAGCCTGGCCCCTTCAGTGGGATCTTTGTTACCTGTAGATGGAAAGACATGATGCACAGATCCTCTAAATACATACACTAAGTGGCAGAGAGAGTCTCTTTTTATGCAGTGCGCCACGGTGCTACTCAGATTTCAGATGTGCAAGCCATGGTTTGACTTCTCTTTAGCTCAGTAATTATAGGATCTTATAAGTAATTTAACTGACATGATTTTAAATTCGCTTGGGAGAAACCCTAAAGGCATCTTACTGTTATATACAGTTACTACCAGCATCTGGTGTTTACAGCAAGATAACATTTTTTGCTGATGGAAAAAGAAAATAGCAGTGTGCTCCTCCCAGTTCTGCATTAGTTCTTGGAAAAAACAGTGTATCTCAGTGTGCCTTAGTTCATATGTTTGTAAAAATAGGCATGATGGGTATTTCAACCTTGGCAAGGCTGTATTAATGTCTGTGACGCATTTCCAGCACGTGACTGCCCATGTACTTGTTTTTTAACACTTATATTAAACCCCCCTACATTATACCTAAAATAGAAATTAAAATGTATATTATTTAAGATATCAGGCTATTCAGGATAACAGTCATTCTTAATAGATAACAATTACTTTTAGTAAAAATATTAAAATCAGCAATTACTACATAAGTACATCATACTTTACATCTCAGTCCATTCCTTGAATTTATTTTGGACATTTTCTTGAAGATTACTGTTGTAAATATCTCATACATTTCTAATAAATGATTAATAACCACCTTTACTAATGGCTGATGTATTTCTGTAAATTCTTATAGAACTCAAGAAGTCAAATTATTGCTTACGATTATGGTTTAGATTATCTGTAACATTATCTGGTGCTGTTTTAAACCTATTCTACAATGCATATCTACTTCTGACAATAGCGTATTTATGACAGCTCTTCATCTTTTATTAACCCTTTGCAGACTACACGCTAAACCTTACTATGAACACTGACTCCCCATTTTAAACAAACCCACGTAACTCTTGCACACATACCCCTCCTTCAAAAGTTATGATGTTCTGACACAAACCAACAAAAGCCAGGAAACTGAGCACCATTCTTTTCTTAAGCCATTGTGTGGTTTTTCTTTGCAAGCACTTGAATTATGGACAGGGTTTCAGCCTTAAAATTTGCATTTCCTGGCTTTTGTTGGTTTATATCACAGCTCTTACATTATTTAAACATTTCTCAATATTAGGCCATCGGTTTGTTTAACTGGGGGGGGAATAATCTTGGAGGAAACTTACCCCTCCAATGTTCCCAAGGGAATGGCGATGCTGGGAGGATGCAGAGCATAAAGCAGCAGTGTGAACAGTTGCTCTTACTGAAAGTTGTTGTTCTGAAGGCAAGTTTCCACAGTGCACAGAAGGGTTAGATTATGAACCACTCACCTTTTTCCCAGTCACTACCAGGGTATAGCCATCATCTGCTAATGAATTCTTGACGACAACTTGGGGAGAGACGGGGTGGGAGTCAAGCTGAAAGCTGACATGTGGAGCTGTGGGTTCTGAACGGGAAACCACTATCTAAGAAAGAAATAAATTGGGAAAGTCAGCAGGCAGTGTGTGACACAAACGCATGCTCCTCAGTGGTCTTGCATTCCTACCGCTTCCCTGCTTGCATAAATTACTTTACATTACATTGCATAATATTTTGCATAATGTTCCATCATGATCTGATTAAAGAGCTATAAAATCTACTTTATTTAACACAGCAAAATCATGTCTGTTGGAGGATCCTCAAAATACACTGTATTTATTAAAATATGAAGGACTCATTGCATGTTTTCTCATCTTTAATTTCAGGTATTTATAAATCAACCCTAAAAAATGAAGATGGGTCACTTAGCCCTGTGCATTGAGGAAAGAAGAATTTTATCTACAAGGTCAATTTAAAAGAATCTTAAAACTCCAGGCTTTCAAAAGTCAAAGGTATTTCCATTTGTTTTCACTTTGGTCCTTCAGTTTGAAAAGTAAAGTTTACCCTGTGTTAACCGTATCTGGTCTTGATGCACGTGGGGCCATTAGAATGCAAACCTATGGCAGGCACAGGTCACCACTGATGAGCAGTGCTACAGAGCCAGAAATACATGGAGTTTGATTCCCAGAGCTGGTGAGGTCGCTGTTGCTGTAGGCAAGCTCCTTGCAAAATGTGGCTGGGCACCTTGAGGTGTGGGTCCTGCTGGTTTCTGTAGGAGCCAGGTGTCCAGGACAGAGTGCTCAAAGCACATCTTAAATGACAGGGAGAGCTGGAGACTTCTTTGGAAGATGCTCCAAAACAGGAGCCTAATTTAGTTGTCCTGAAGCTCCTTTGCAACAGCCTTCTCTCTCTCTCAACTTTAGGAGATCTTAGGGAGATTAGTCACACCAGCATGAAATTCCCCGACTAGTCATCTCTCTGCATCTTGAGTTACCTAAATACTTTTGAGAATTTGGGCCTACTCCTGCAAACACACGCTTAACTTTACTACTGTAACTTTGTTGACTTTAATGGGATGAGTCATGGCTGTTAAACAGAGGCATAAAGCATCTGCAGATTGGGGTGGATATTTGATAGTGAGATTTTATAGGCTTGTGCCTGTGATCCAGAAGGATGCGCGCCCAAATGTGATAGCATCAGGCAACAAAGGCAGAGGATTGTTTACACGAGGGAAGATCATGTTCATGTTTCAAAAGCTGAATCATGTGTAGTTTGCTTAAGGACTTTAGATAATCAACATTTGCTGAGATTGAATGGGGTTCATTATTTAAAAAGATTGAAGCCATTCTGGAAATAACTTGTATGTCAAATGTTTAATTTTTCACTATAATGAAGCTTTTCTTTTGACTGTGAAGGCAGCATCAGAACAGCTAGGACATTGACTTACATGATTTCACTGGCTTTTCATACTGCCAAGGTCTTTCAACAAAATGGCGAACTCCAAAACGACTTAAGAGATGCTGTAATTACAGCTGATGTTTTGTTGTAATTCAAGACTTAAATAAAATATATGAGGAATTAATTCATGGCAATAAGCGCTTCACATCCCAGAGGTATTTATAGTTTGGTGTTACAAGAGGCTTTTCTTTTTCTTTAAAATGAACCTGGCTTTTTTAAAGACTGCTACAAGTTTGTTTCAAAGTACAGAAAGTGTAGCTTTTCGAAATCAATAAGGTGTGATCATTTTGGTGACACAGAAGTATGGTCTCTCAGTGTATTAGGGCATGAGCTCTGTTTTTATATTCAGGACAATGAAAAATAGAATGGACTGCAAAGCTGCATGAAAAAACTTGATTAATGTTGGCATTATGAGGAGAGGTAGCACCACAGCTGCAAATACCTTTTTCGTTGATCATTAGCCATGTCTCATCTCGAATACCCACTGCTATAAAATGCTAAGAATTCTTCTCTATCATTAATCCAGGCTTCCTCTTATTGCCAAGCATTCTTTCTGATTGAGCCACAGTGTTAACCCTTTAAACACATCTACATTGAGACCTCAGAGCAGTACATAAAAATTTGGATCCTATCTCTACAATCTTGGAAAAATTATTCGGTACTTTAAACACTGACTGACCTTTATTGTACTGAGGCTGATAGTCAAATCACCTGCTCAAAGATCAAGTAAAAAGACTCTGACCTTATGACACACAGGGAGCTCAAATTACACTTCCTAACTCATTTGGGACTATGGAATAAAAGTTAGGAGTTTGCTACCAGGCTACAGTGCTGCCATAACACATACTAGATGCAAAAACGCTCTTTTCAGTCTATGTAACACTGCATTTTTTACACCATCAGCCCAGTCTTTGAAATTCTATCCTACTCTAATCCAACATAATCCTTAAGAAAAAAAGCAATTTGAAGACAGCTTCTACAGCAGGAAGAAGAGGCTACTTAGGACTTCAGAAACCTCTGATTTTTATTGCTTGGGACTGAACTAGTATGCATAGTGTGGCTTTAATCTGCCATGGACACACTATCATGCATGGGCTACTTCTACCATGGAAATGCTTCAGTACTACAGAAGTGTTTCTATTTGCAAAGACTGTGAAGTCTTGATTTAATTTTCTGCTTGTTTGTTTTTGGTTTTGTTTCTTTTTTTTTGGGGGGGGGGGGGTGTTGGGGTTTCTATACATTTTAATAATTAATTTAATAACTAAGCATTTTCCAGAGCATCAAAGAAAGGGTATCTACATGCCTGCACTCAGGCAGTTAGGAGAGAGGGAAGGTCTTGCACAGCTAAATAATTGACTAAAAGAGAACAAGCAGGTGTTAGCAGTAAATGGTCAAGCCTTGCAATAGTGAGAAGTCAGCAGATGCCTTCTGCAAGGTGTCTGTGTCAGAACTCTTCAACATATTCATAAATGAGTTGGAAATGTCATTGAGCACCCAGTGACAAACTTTTCTGATGATCTGAAGGTATTCAAGGTGATAAAGATGATGACAGACTATGAAGGATGGCAGAAGGACTTTACAGGACAGTATGTCAAGGCAATAAAACGGCAGCTAAAATACAATGAAGATGAATTTAAAGTGGTATATGATAGATAGTTCCATGAAAACATCATCTCACTGCTCAGCAGCAGTCAAAAAAAAAACAAAAACCCAACAAAACCCCAACAAAGAAAAGCTTAGGAATTACTGGAAAACGATTAAAAAACATCCTGATGTCATACAAGTTCATGGATTGCCCAAACCATGAATTCTCTGTGCAGTTCTGGCTGCCCCATGACAAAAGGAGTATGTTAAAATGAGAAAAGGTTCAGATGATGACAAAAGTGATGATAACAAAGATAATAAAGATGATGAAAAGGTTGTAATGAATGACTGAGTAAGGGTAGGTGTGGAAATGATATGAAAAAGGCATACAGAATCATATGTGGGTAGAGACTATCTACTCTCATCTAATAAAAGTACTAAACACCATCAAAAGTGAGAGTCATCTTCAAAGTAAACAAAAGAGTAAGACTTCCTAGCAATGTGTGATGACCTATGGGGACTCCTTGCTGAAGGATGTCAATGCAAGAGAGAAGGGGATGCATTCAAAGGGAAACTTCACATGTACTTGGAAACCTGTACACGTACCCTAAACAGACAAAAGCCAATAGCTCAGGAAATCCCCAGAATGGAAAATAGTTGGAGGCTTGAAGCAGAAGGTATTACATACGTTGCCTGGGTCACTGGGCATCCACTTGTCACCACTGCTGGAGGCAGAGCACTGAACTAGATGGACCTTTCGTTTAAACCCATGTGGCTCTTCTGATGTTTGTACAAATAGCTCTCCTGAGAATTACGTTCATTACCAGTAACTACAACCATATCCTTCTCAAAGCAAACATAATAATGTCCCTCTAAGAGAAAACCAAACAAGTATTTGGTCTTTCAACATAGCTCAAAGCACTTCCATGAAGGTAACAGTGAACAGTTAGTTAATAAACATATTAATATTCTTTATATTTGAAGTCAGTGATCACTTAGTTCCATGAGTACGAAAATAATTCATTTAAGTATTATTTCATTGCCATCATCTAGTATTAATGTTTAGTAACAAGACCTGACTTCAGGTTTGTTTATGCATAATATAGCAAATTAAGACTGCAATAACCTGAGTCAAAAACCAGCACGCAACAGCTTCTTCTAAAAATCATTCTGGTGCTCAGTTCTGCTAGTCAGCAGGATTGAATTACAAATGTTATTGTCTACATGTTGAAATATCTTCTGCAAAAATGAGAGGCTTTCTAAAATCAATCCCATCTAAGTATCATATTGTTATTTTTTCCCTGGATGTCTGGCAGGTGTATGCCATTACCCAGCAAGAGATAGGCTCGGGGTTAGCTTTATTGTGTAATGCCTCCAATGAGCTGGGATATGCAGCATAGCCTTGCAAAGGGCACATATGTAGCTCTCTAAATGCAGTATATCATTCTAATCCATGGAGAGTATAATGGATCTCCTCTGAAAAGTGTAAGCTTTACTACTCAAACCGAATATTAAAACATGTGTGCTCTCAAAACAGTTATCTGGCACCAGGTGTTAATTTTAATGTGATGATATGGATTTTGCATTATGCAATATTTGATGTTTTTTTTTTTTGGCACCATCAAGATACGTTCTTTACCACAGAAAGAACTGCTATTACAAAACTTTTAAAAGTTAAGCTATAGATATGAAAATGTTACTTATCAAGAGTTTGACAGTTTTCTGTGTGCTTAAAAATGACAAAGTGGAAAGGATTGCAACATTCCTATAAATGCACATATGCACAGTTTGCATTTAGCCTTAAATAGGTCAGACTGCCAGTACTGAAAAGCCAAGGGAATTGCTGGACCACAGAGGAAAGACAGCAGCAAGCATTGAGGACAACCTTTGCAATGACTCCATGGGCACCCCACCACTCCTTCTTCCTTCTGGCTCTGTAAGGCTTAAGGTCCACGTTCATGTATTTCTTAACCTCCTCTCACTTGCCTCCAACATGCCACTTGCTTGCCACTTGCACTGGTGGGTTTTGCTATGACTACATTTGTCTAGTGGGACAAGAACTAAATCAAAAGAAGTTTGATCATTTTGAAGGTAGAAATGGCTCCCAGTACACTATGATATAAACTGGATCTGAACAACCATGCTGAAAGTTGCAAAGCTCTGTACTTCTTTGCTCTGTATCAACTCATTTTGCTGATAGGAACCATGGCTTTGAGCCTTGATTCCTGGAGTGGTGAGGACTTGTCACTTTGCTGTTTCCAAGAGGAGAGCAATGCTGAAGGCTTGGCTCTCTTCCTGCTGAATTCTGGGTGAAAGCTTTCCAAGCCTTGACTGCAGTTACAAATAAAAAGAAGATGTGATTATTTTTGTCTGTACTAACTTTTGTAGCATGCATTATGTTCCCTGGCATGTAATCTATGAAAGAAGCTATGACACATGCTAATTTCTCTCTTTTCAGAGAAATGAGATGTGTGTTAAAGTTTGTTGGTGGTGATGGTGTTTGTTTTCAAGTGCTCCTAGGAAATGAATGCGACTATCAATTGTTCTGTCTACTTCAATGTGAAGCCAACAAGTTGAAGCTCAATGTGTGAAAACTTCCCAAAGCATTGATCTGTGAGAGCCCTGTCCCTCTTCCTCATCAGACAGAATCAGAGGCACCAAATGAAATTATAAGGCAGCAGGTTAAGGAAACCCCAAAGGAAGCTCTTCGTCATTCAAAGCAGAATTAAACTATGGAAGATATTGTCAAAGACGACCATGGAGGCAAAACAATAATTTCAAAAAACAATAAGCAAAATAGATGGAAAAGAAGTCCATAAAGAGCTATCAAATGCCAGATATGGCTGCAATTTCCAGCTCAGGGAACCTCTGGGCCACTGCGTGCCAGAAAGGAGAGTACTGGGAGAAGAATCACTGTGTGCTTTTACTTGCCTCATACCTCTCCTTTACCCATCTTAGCCCCTGACAGAGACAAGAATAACTCTGCTCCTTGAACCTTTATTCTAACCCCATACATACCTTCTCAGCTAAAAATCTGGCTTAAAAAAAGAAAAAAGGAATATAATTGCTCCCTAGAATAAGGCTTATGATTCTCTATTGTTTCATGCCCTACAGAGAGGCTCCGACGAGGGCAAGTAGCCTGTTGCGTGACATGCTCTACTCCAGCAAGGCCTGTCTGTGCCATCATGCTTTGGTTCTCGTGCCCTAAGCCATTTTCAGTCCAGAATCTGTTGAGACATGACAGTGCATTACCATGTTTTGCTAACACTTGGCTTCACAGCCAGAGCTGGCCCATGTCCAGCTAGATTGGACACGACTGCCGCCAGAATGTGGCTGACGGCATCTCACGAGTATGTATGCCCATGAGAAAACCCTTTCCTTACTTCCAGAAGCAACTGATGGCTGTCCTACTGGCCCATGAAGATGAGAGGGCACATGGGGGAAGTCCTCACTCTACATATGGCCTAGTGCTGCCCCACTGTGCACTGAGTTTCACTGGTATAGTCAGAAGGATGGGATGGCCCTGCTGCCAGAATTGCATCTGAAGAGAGTGGTTGCCCATAGTAGTTGTAAAACACAGAGTGAAAAGTTCTCTATCACTCTCTTCTTTATGAAGAGGATAGAGAAGTTGGTGCTCTGCTTGCACCAACAAGCAGTGCATTTGCTTGGGCTTTACCTTCAAGCGTAGGGAGCGCATGCAGTGTTCTGCTTCCAGGCACAGCGTTATGCTGAAAACCAACTTCTGCACACGTGAACGGCATCGATCTCTTGTTCATTAAGGCCAGACCAAATGCGAGTTTTTCAGAATAAATCCTGCAAAACTTTCCCATATCCCACTCTCCCCAGAGCTATCAGAAAGATTTCCCTTTCCTGAAGAACTTTGCTCTTTTCTTCATAACTCAAAAGTCACTCTCTGAAATAATCCCAAGCTCCAGGCGGGGGTGGGGGGTGGGCTTGGGAAATCACACTGGTACTGAGCAAAACCAGACAATATTTTATCTCAATGTATCACGAGGGTTTTTATTTTACACACCATAATTTCACCAAATTCTGCCTGGTATTGAAAGTGTCTTTTCCAGTTGTGAGTTGTATTCTCAGCACAGCTTCTTTGGCTTGAGCAGAGCAAGGCTGCTCTACATCAGCTGAAAATCTGATTCGTCAACTATAACAGTGTGACTGGGTGCTGTTTTCTAATCAAATAACCACTGTGAAATACCTGATTCACTTTACACCCAACAGCTGTACTTTCAGTCTCTGTTCCCAGTCACACTCTGAAAACAAGCACAATAAGAAAGGCTGAAACAGCTGCAACTTCTCAACAGAAAAGAAAAAGGGGGGGGGGGGGGGGGAAGCTTGTTGTCAGGCTCCAGCTTAGGAAGGAAGTAAAACCATTTTTCTTTTCTGTCTCACCCATGTCAGCTGTCTTAGAAAAATTATTACTGCCCTGTTTTGTAACAGAAACTCCACAATATTTGGTAAACTACAAACTCCAATCTATTCATGGCCAAATACAGATTTAACATTTCTGATGGAGCCAAAATATGCTCAGTATGTCAATGGGCTGCAATTACTCTCCAGGAGAGCTTTGGAATTCACCTCCTGGCCCCAATTATCCTCCTTAAAAGAACTCATGAATCTTCTGTATTTGGACCATCCACATTGACTGTATTTTAGTTTTAGATTTGGGCTGAAAAAAACAAACATTTAGTGAAGGAGGTTGTATTTCCTTCCCAGTATTAGTGCTTTCCAGACCTGTTTAAGTGAATAATTCTATTCAATCAAACTAAAAGTGCAAGAAGAAAACAACAGGTGACTAAAAACATACCTGCTTTTGCATTCTGAATATTACTGGCTCCTCAGATTACTTCTTTAAAATAAGAGGAATATAGGTTATAGTCTGAGCTGGACCTTTAGCACAGTTTTGACGGGTAATGCCCTAAGTTTCAGTGGAATCACTTGTAAAGATAGGAACTGTAATATGTCTCTAAATACTTCAAAATTCCAGAATCAGGTAGCTATCATCTACAGAAAGAAAACCTTTGTTCTCAGAAACTACATGCTAAACCTTCTGTTGACTTTTGTAGCAATGCTATGCTATAGTCATGAGGTAAAGAGAAAAAAATGGATGGAGACGGAAATACAGACAGATTAGGGGGCAGTAGGAAGGCAGAAAGTGATGAGCAGAAGAAATGCAAAAGGAAATGGAAAGATGGCAAGAAAAGGGAAAGAAAGAGAAGAAGGAGAATCAAGTGGTTGGCTGCTAATCATGTATAAGCAAGAATATGAGAAACATTTTCAAACAGATTTCTTCAGGTTCAGTACCAGTAGCTTGCTGCTGCATCCAGTGGCTGCTACAGCACAGGCTCAGAGCTTCAATTCAATTTTGGTGACATGACCACTATGTTTTTAAACATCTTCTCCCCCCCCAGTGTTTCATAACAATTAAAGGAAACCCTAAATTAAGACAGCAAAAATGTGAATTAAATGTTCATTACTTTCACCAAGCTGCTTCATATTTGGGCACTTCAGGGTGCAGTTGTCAAGAGACAGAGCTACTGTACTACTTTTTCTTCTAATCTCATGGATGACTGCTAATGCTGAAATTGATGTCACAAGCTAAATTGTCTAAATATGGTGAGGTTTGGTATTTCAAAGAGGATACAAGATAAACTGAATTCACTGGAAGGGCTGGGCTTATTTTCTAATTTTAGAAACCTATATATGAATACTTTTTTCATTTGCTTTTAAATAGTTGGCATGAAAAATTGTTCGCAAGATGCTAATACAGTATAACCAGTTTTAAAACAGGTTCCCTGATAGTTAGAATTCTGCAGCTAGTGTTCTCTGGAAGCATACCTATCTGAAGAGATATAGTTAACTCTGAAGAGGTACAAGTTACAAGGAGACTGCACTGGAAAATTTATTATTTGCATGTATAAACAGCTGAAAATGTAAGTGCAAATGACTGTGCAAAAGTGAGGTGCTTAAAAAGGGAAAACCTGAGGCTTCTTTGCAATATGTTCCAGCAGATTTGTGAATGAAACAAAAAAGAACATCATTATGTTTCTTTGCTGAAAATGTGAGGAAGTGTTTGGGGATATTTTTTGATAAATTAAGTCACTGTTAGATTATCCTGATTTTTTTTAACCCATTATACTTCAGTAATGGTTGTTTAATAGCTCAATTTTTAATGATATCCATCTCATTGCAGTTAATAGCTATATTTCCATAGAAACACTGCAGATCTGCTTTAGTTGGGCATTTGTTAATGAACATGTTTGAAAGCATTTCCTAGATAACTATTAGTGAAAAAAAAAAAAGGATTTAATGTAAGTGAACATTAAGTTCTGAAAAAAGCTGTGCCTTCTGTATGCAACAGACCTGTAGCCTTTCCAAGATCATTTAAAGGCAAAACAAATACTAACCTTTTTATTTGGAAGTAGCCTCATCAAAGGTAGTCATTATGCTTATTCTCCTGCTGGCTTCACCAAACCCTCAAAGAAAGAGCTCCTACTTATTACAATGTGAGTCCAATGCTGACTTCCCCCTGTAGCTCAAGCTAATCTATTTCAATGATGAGAATATTTCTGCTAATGGCAGTATGCAGTTTACACAACAGCCTTTCTTTTGATCCGTAACTGAACCTGGAACGGGAAATGTATTCTGGAAATGTTTTAATTGTTCCTTGAGTTAGGCAAATATCTGAATGAAGTGTGTGGTGCAGGATTTGAATGAATAATTTAGAGAATGCTACAGATAAAAACAACGATGCATAATGCTGCCTTGTGCTCTCTACCAAACCTCCCTAAAAGCTTTGTGACAGCCGAGAAGAAAAGCTGTAAGACAGTAGTTATTAAACTGTATTTTGTAGATAAGGAAGTGGCTTCAGAAAGGTTAAACAAATTATTCATGTTTGCTGTGTGAGCCAGTTACCTATATTTAAGAACAGAGCATAGGCTGGTCCTGTGTTCAGTAGGTAGATCTTAGCATTTGGCTTTCCTGCACTGAAGACGAACTGCAGATTAAAGTCATGGTGGTCATAACTGAATGGGAAGTTCAGGTAAAACTGGCATGGTTGTCATTAAACATTTTATTAAATTCTTATCATTTAGGGGAAAAAAGACATGATTTTCTCCAGTTCTTCATCTGTCCTTTATGGTAAATCACCTCCTTCCCTGCAGGAGCATTATGGATTTGCATTATGGGGCAGGTTCTGTGCACTGTCTGTACATGAGATAGAGATGGAGGTGTAGGATTCCCTTTGTCCAGAAAGGGTGCATATACTGGGGACAGTAGGTAACCCTATTTACAGGAATGAGCAAGGGCCTGAAAATCTAAGACACACTTAGAGAAACTTGAAAGCAGGTAGAAGAAGAACAAATCTCAATTCTACAGATCTGAGTCACAGGCTATGGGTACATTAGCAAGTAATTTGGTGCCAGAGGAGTGGATCAGTACATAGAAACAAGTCATGCTGAAGCTCCTGCTTCTACATTATAAACTGTCTTGGCATTTTTTATTATGAAGATGTAACATATTTACCTGCATGAAGCGGCCCTCTGAAGTTCCCAGATTAGCAACAGTAAGGTTCCCTTTGGTGAAGACAGATATTGAAGTTAAGAGGACACTGTTGAACTGGCCCATGAACAAGTCAACCCTCTGCAAGGGAGTCGTAACTTCTAAGCGATATTCATCATCTTGTGCTCTGCAGTATGAAGCATTTCTTGAAAAAGCCTGTTAGAAAATGAAGTACAGATGAGTACTGTCTTTACGAGTAGGAATAGATCTTTGTCAGAGTGAAGTCATTTAGCACAAATGCATTTGACCAAAAGTATTTTAAAATGTTTCAAACTTAATTGCTTCATCAGTTATGATGTTCCATGAGGAAGGCAACAGCTTCTTAAAGTTACAGGCATGTTTCTTTTAACTTTTTTCTTTTTATCCTGTCTGTTGGCTATAAGACATAGGATCTTTATTTAACCAGATGAGATGTGTAGAGGAACATGTATCAAGGTATCCTTTCTCTTAGTGACTTACATAACGCTGCTTCTTCAAGGGTCTCAAAATTCTTTGGCTGCAAAGCCTGCCCAGTGACACACCTGCGCCTAGAACACTGATTCCTAGAAAATGATGCTCTGAAAATGCTGCAATTTTTTTTAACCTTTTTTTTTTGCACTAAAATAACAATTTCCAGTACTCTTCTCCTCCTGTTCTCTTTTCAGCACCTTTTTTCAGTGATAAAACAGAAAAGAGGAGAAAAAGATGGAGAAAGAGAAAAGGGAGATAAGCCAGGAGAAATATGCTTCTGATTGTACATTTGAAAGAAACGATGGGGAAGAGAGCTTCTTATAATTACTTAGGCTACTGTATTGATCATCTATGCCTTGTGCACTACTTTGTCCAATATCTGTATGTCTTGAGTGTACTATAAAGTTGCTGCATTTGTAGGATTTTTCTCTTTCAGTTTGGGAATAGAGATTACATGTTTTTAGTCTTCATTGGAAAAATTCTTGCACAATACAGTTTAAATTATCGCTTGAGAAGAATATAACCTGCTGTCCTGACAATTCAATAGTACTCTATTAACTGATAATTCCATTACTATTGATACTACATCATCTGTTTTCATGAGATCGTACAGATAACAACCAGGAACACCTTGAAGGATCTCTAACCAGCTTAAATTTGGAAGTCATCTAGCATTTTCCCACCGTGTCCCACTGTGACATACTTTATGAATAAACATGTAGGGAGATTATAAAGGATCTTATGGTGGTTCCCTCTGCTGTAGTCAATCAAGAGCTTTGTTTTTCCTATGTTTTCAATTGATCTGTTGTTGTTACAAACATGTTTTAAAAATTTGAATTAAACCTTTTAAAGAAAGTCAAAGTCTTTCCACCAAATTCATTAGATCTGGAACATACCCTAAAGAACATGTAGGAGTAAAATTTTATTTTCTTGTTTTCTAGATTCAGGTGGTTTTCCCTCAAAGTACTATGAGAAAGCATACAATACACCAAGAACTTCTTGCTGGCTTAACTCTGGTGAATTCCAGGAAAAGCCCAAGGCATTGAAAATGCTATTAACAAAATGCTAAACCTAATAGCTCAGCCCTTTGCTGTCGAATCACAACATTTCTGAACTGTGCACAGCAACAGCACTGGCAGGTGAAGCTTTCTACAATCTCTAGGAGCTGCAGCCAGCACTGCTGCCAGCTTTTCTCCAGGTGCCCTGTCTATTTACTGTATCACTTAGGTAAAACCCTGTGTAAGACCAAACAAGAGCAACTGAAATCTCTGCACAGCGCCTTAATGATGCAGAAAGAGGGCTTCTAGATTAGACCTGATACAGCAGTGACTTAACAGTTTGTTAGCCACATGCTAAAGGGTTTCCTATATTAGTTTTGGTATTAATTGTTAATGTATGGTGTGTTTTGGACTAACACTTTTCACTAGGAACATTGAATACACTTTAAATATTATTTAACCCAGTATTTGACTGGGTTAAATCATCAACAGACAAATTTAGCTTTTCCTTTTTCTGGTCAGCAAACAAGCTAAAAGCTTTATTCTTTTGCACTCATATCCTACCCAGTCTAAAAGTATTTCTGAAACATCTGTGCAAAGATTACTCATACAATGAGTATGAACAGTTCAAGTGAAGAAAATGTACAGTTTTCATGCTTTTTGAAATAAGGCAGATTTGTGAATTTACCCTCCCCCAACCTGGGATCTCTGCTCTTTGCTGTAGCTCCTTTTCTTCTGTAAGCAAATGGCTCTGGGGAGAGATGTTTCTGCGCTAAACTTAAAAAAGTACTTCCTCCTATGCAGTCATCTTGACACAATTTAAACATCCTGACATGCCAGAAGAAACCCTGTTCAAGCCCATTTTAACAAGTGGCTAAATTTTCCTGCTTGCCCTAACACCTTTCCTAGCTTCCCCGAAGTCAGTTCAACCACAAAGCTCAGCCTTCCTCAGAGATGTCGTAATTTTGGGTATCTGCCCAAGACCTGCAGATTGTTCCACATATGGCTCTCTTACAAAACCTGGCGCTTCATGGATTAACCATAATGTAAGGTTAGCTGTTTAAGAAATAGGAAGACTTTGATCTTTGAGTAGAAATGCAGAGATTAAAAGGCTACTTAGAAAACTAAAGGAAGATTGATAACACAGAAAACTTCGGCAAAGAAGCTGCTTTAAATTAACTCTTTGAAGCCTGACTCCCTCCCTTCTTTCCTCTCTCTCAGTATACACGAGTATCCATTTGGCTGCCAATGTGGAAAAATAACTGATGTCAGATGATGCACTCTGGATATTATGCCAAGTTCCAGTGACAAATCACACAACTATTGAAGTGGACGATTAGAGTGGGGGTAAGTGCTCGGGTTGGGCTATACTGCTTCTCTTGTAGGATGAGAGGTGCCAGTTGTGCCTGTGATTCATAGTGAGGGCTTTGTGAAACTGGTGTAGGTGTGCCACTGGAATGCAGTGAGGTGTGGGCAAGCCCTGCCTCTCAGAGTTCAGATGGGTAGGGGATAGCTATCTTATTTGTTCATAGGGGAAGTTGTGGTGTTTTGGAATTTACCCTTGATTCTGTGCACAGAAGATGAATGCACCTAAAAAGTCCTTCTAGATAGACATCATTGGGCTGGGCTATTAGGAGCTATCACTCTTTGGCAGTTAACTGATTATTTATATGTCATATTCTGTGAGTATAAAAATAATATTTTGGACAGAGTTGTACATTTGAAGCCAAAACTGCAAAGCAGGGAGGAAATCTTCAAGTCCTGAATAAATATCTCAAAGAAATTACCCAGTTAGGTCAGTGTCAGAACTAATCAGTCTAGTCTCTGGTCTGAATACAAGACTCCGAGGAAAAAAAAACAAACAACAAACAATAACACAAGATTTTAACCATAAACTTTTTTGTGAGCAAAAAATTGATATTTGCAGCAACTGCAATGTGGAGAAACACTCCTTCAGGCTCATCCTTCCAGAGCTGGCCAAAACCTGTTCTTCCTAGTTAAGTGTAAGGCTCAATTAGAAAGACATATTATGTGTAATGTCCTGTTGTTAAGTTTAATGTCTTAAATTAATCTCTTAATCATAGCAGAACATCTCATGCTGTCTTGTGAACGATTTGGAGGACATCATTAAATTTAAAATTTAATCTGACAAATTGGAAAAATGGTCTGAAAGACAGTAGGTAAAATTTCCTAGTGTCAACTGCAAAATACTACAGTTACAAAGAACTCAAGTGAAAGCAGGAATAAGCAGGAGTCCTATTTCTTGCTGGTTTGTTTATATCACTTTTAACTTGGTGGCTGTCAGGAATCAGATTCCTAAGTATCAACTTTTGTTTTCTGCTATGGATCCTGGAAGTATCTCTCAAGACAAGTAGGTACCCACAAGTGCTGACAGCATTTCTCCTCTGAGCTTTTCCATGTATAACATGGAGCAGAAGGAAACGAACTATTGCTAAATGAGCTGGATCCTTCTATCTGCAAATGGTAAAAATTTTTTTCAAAGAAACTGCTGTAGAGTGAATGGATAGATGATTCTATGTAACAAATTGATTCCCAAGATGATTAAAACCAGAGAGGGTGTATGAGTTGCTTATCTCTTCTGTTGTGGAGGTCAGTGAATTAAGATAAATAATAGAACTACAGTTTTCAGCAGTGTGGGCTATTGGAATTGGGCACATAATGGTGAAGAATTTACAGGTACAGCAGACTCTGAACAGGAAGAGTAACTGTGAGGAATGAAGAAGAGTCTTATCAGATTTTCCTCTCTAAATATCCTTGTGTATTTTTAGCCAACACAGCTTTGCTGTTGCATAACACATTTTAATTTTCTGGGCAGTTTGCAGTATTTCTCATTAGGTGAGAAGTGTATTCGACCACTGCTTCTCCCCATGTGAAATACAAGAAGTGAAATTCTGGCCCCAGTGACTCAATGAAGTCAGGGTTTTGCCTGAAGAGGATGAGTGACTTGATCACCATCATGTTGGAGGTCTGTTAGAGGGCTGGATTTAGAACCTATATTGTCTGTTTCCTAGGCCCATACAGATTAAAGTGAGGGATGTTATAAATTTAACCTATCGTTATCTTTGAAAGGAATTGCACCTTAAATTTCATAAATCTTCCCAGCTGTCACATACCAGTCTTTTAAATTGTGAACTCAGTTAAAGATGACCACTAAGGTTCTTGTACTTACAGCTCTTTGACAAAATGGGAGAGAAGAAAAAAATAAGCAGGACAAACTTTCTGACTTCTGATACATTTACATGCTCTGATCGCTTCATGCCTTCTGTCTCTTCCATTGCCAAAGGGACTATCTCCCTCCTCCTTTCTTATGTGGTTTCATGCCATAGCTGGCCAGAGCGAGTAAAGAATAATGGAGAAAAGGAGAAACATATAAATAGCTGCCTACCATGCTATCACAATGGAGTATTTTTTTTCTGCAATTTACAAGACAGGAAGTTTGTGAAATGGACAAAATTTTACTACTAGCAATTCAAAAAAGTCATAGTCATATTGTTCTCACTATATACAACTGTCAGAGGATGTCTGAATTCTTTATTGTTATGAGCACATTCAGTGATGACACAGAGAAAAAAACATGGATGCATTTATTTTTTGGAAGTAATTGACCAGAAAAGAATCTCTTGTGAACAAACTCCAGCACTGTACAACAGGCAGAAGAGAAGCCAGCCAGAACTGAGAAACATGAGAAACAGAAATTCTTTGGATGTAGCATGCTGGCTTTTGCCAACATGATCAACTGCAAGTCTACAGGGAGACTCCTCACCCCATGGGTCACTATAGATGCAGTGTGATTTCCCAAAACTTGCTGCTGCATTTCCAAGAGAAGCAACTGTGGGTAGCAAAATAGGGTTGGCCATGCATCAGTACTAGTAACATGTACTGTTCAGTAGCACACGCACATGAAGAGTGCTCTTTACTGGCACCACCGTTACATTGCACTCATATTCATTTCACTCTGTTTATCAAATATTCTCAATTAAGAGATCAAGTCTTTTGTATCAAACTATTGCACCTATTCACACTGATAGGGGCAGTAAGACCTCAGAAAGAGAGATCCCAAACAGATAAGGCAGCTATTTGCAGTAGGGACTGCACAGAATCCAGCCTAGAGCAGTCTCTGGGGATATGCAGTGCTTAGCCCACTTGCTGCTCTCACAGCACAGAAAGACAGCTAATTTCCATGTTAATGTGGCAGTGATAGGTACTAAGTATGCTGAATTTCTTTCTTCTTCAAGCTCTATTCTTCTCAAGAACTCCATGTTCTTGAGAAATGTAACAGAAATCACTCAGAAATCACATCACAAGAGAAAAGCATTTGAAAACAGTATTCAAAATGCTATGCGCTTTGTAAGGCGCATTTCTGCAGAGCAGCACCAGACATCATTACCAAGCATTTCTTGTAATCCTAAGGAAGGGAAAAAAAACAAATAATAAATGCAACAGCTTGATTTTTGCCAGTGGACACAAATTTATGTGCTAAACACTTCCCATAGATGCAGATCGACCAGGTTTCTGGCTTCTTCTTGACCAGTGAAAGACAACTCAAGGGTGTAAGTGCTGTGAACTCAGTCCAGCGTCCATGGAAAACTGAACATGCCTGGGGCAGGGTACTGGTTTCTCCTGTTTCTAAGAATTGCTGAGGCACTGAAGCTTTACTCTAAAAGGCTTTTAGAGCTTTTTCCTCTTTTTGTTTTAAAAAAGAATTGTTTCCCTCTTCTTCCTTCCTTCTCTTCCCAATATTCCTCATGTATTTGAAAGCAATTCAAAGGAGAGGTATTTTTATATAAAATATAGAAGTATGTTCCCTTTCTGAGAATAAACGTCTCAAATCTCAACTGTGAAGTAGAAGACGTGAAGAGAAAACAAGCAACTGGAAACAGTCCTTTAAGACGGAAAACATCAGGCAATCCTAACTATGCAGTGGCCACTACTGTAAGTTGCTACAGCTTGGAAATGGTCCGAGTTACACAGGAAACCAACCCTTCAAAATACCACTTGTTGCAAAACAAGGAACAATTTAGAGGGAATCAGTGAAGGATTAATTATCTTTATGCTATACTTTCAATTTCAAGGACTTGATCTAGAACGCACTGAAGTCAAATGGAAAGATGACACAAATTTTTATGACCCCTAGAGAAAGAGAATTTTTTTAAAGAACTCCACTGATGTAAAATTTTTGTAGAATCACAGAATAGTTCAGGTTGGAAGGAACTCTTTTAAATGTCACACAGTCCCAAGGCCCCTGCCCTGGGCAGGGAACCTTCCACTATATCAGGTTGCCCAAAGCCCCTTCCAGCCTGGCCTTGAACACTGGCCAGGGATGGGGCATTTTACATAGTATCATCCCTCTTATTCTTAATACTCATTGCTTTGATCTACTTCACTGCTAAATTTAGAGCAGGAAAGGAGGTTACTGAACTGGTGCTCCACTTAAGGCAATAGGTAAAAAACATCCATGTTAAATGTAATTAGTTAATACAAATTAAGATGACTACATGTTCTATTGTCAAGATCATTCAAAGAGTTATTTGCTTTTGTCATTGAACACTGCTGCATTAGTTCTCATAATTTGGTTAGTGCGTTAGCACTAAGTATATCCTATTGATTCAGCAGATAAAATGGACCTAAGTAATCTTTGTATTTTGCTGATTTCCCTTATATTAATTTAGCATTTAACTCAGTATACAGATTATCAAAGGACAAGTGTTGACTAATTACACATTTTGAAGAAATAAAACAATGCATTGGAGCTGTTGTGTTGATAAAAATTTGTAGTGTACATCAGGTGCATTTTTCATAGAAGTCCTTATTTACATGGAAGCTGTGATGAAATTGAAAAGCTGTGATTTCCCAGTAGACCAGTTATCCTAAGATGATGCGGAGTGTGGAGACTCTTATTCCAAGACTGCATTGCACAACAACTGCATGTCTAGCCAAAACAGTGGTGCAACAGATATGTGGGATACAAAGGAGTCCAAAAAGTAGAAGAAAACCATGCAATTTGCCCTGATTTCCACAGGCTGTGTAACATCTGCCTGAAGAAAATGAAGCTCTCACTATCACTTCCCCCAAGATCATTCCTCTCTAACATTTCATTGTTTTCACCCACTCCATAGACTGTGCAAGTAATGCTTCTTTGTGACCGACACCGGTCTTCTGAACCATTTATGCCACGGATCGTCTTCCTTAGCAGTATTTTTTAATTTATTTACTGTGGGATTTGACTCTGGTTTTACTTGTATGTTTGGAGATGAGGAGTAATTCCACTCTGATGCAAAAGCTGTCTGAGGTCAGAAACCCACATGCCACCTAGAAAGTTCAAGTAACACAGCACTCTCTTGGATCATAATTACCTACTGTTGCTTTAGTGAGCAATAATGACGGCAATATGTGGTCCTGAGTCAGAACAAGTAGAGTAAGTAGAGAAACTGCTGAGGTAAGGTTGGTGCTGAGTGAGCTGAAAGGCAGATGTCTGCTTTGTCAGGATTTATATGTCTCTCCATCATTTGGCAGCAGAACCAGGGGAAAATTCATTGCTTATTTAGATGTTTCAACTACCTACCAAAGCCAGGTGGGATGAGTCCAGGACTTAGATCTGCATGAAGTGCACTGCAGAATCAGCATCTCTTTCTCTGGAACATCAAATTGTTTATAAAGAAATCCAGGCAGATCTCTCAGGAGGGGCTGACAGTCCCATTGCAGAATAGCCATGAGCAGATTAGACAGGAACTTACTCTGGGGTAAAAGAGCCTCAGAATCTGGTTTGAACCCAGAAAAAGTATCTTAGATCTGAATATTACACATCTCTAGTGAGTGCCTTCAGTGTTACACACCTCCTAGTTGACATTTTGGACATCTTGTGGGACTGTAAAGGTTTCCAACTTTGAAAAGTTACATATGATAATAAAACTATTCTTTGCCCAGTTCTAGTCTTTAGAGTTATTTAAGGGCCTTCATAAACCTGAGACATAAAATACACATGTCCAGATATCCATGCTAAAAAAACAAAAATTACTTTCTGCCTGAAATGATTTCTGTGCAAGTCCAGAGAAAAGCAGAAGAGTCACTCTTCTGCACTAATAACCAATACGGAACTCTACCTTAAGTGGAAGAATCTGATTAAAAAGTCTAGAAATGGAACATTATTAGTAACTCTGGCTGTGCCCTTTGCAGAAAATGGTAGTTTAACGGATACTACCTTTTCACAGAGAAATCCAGCTTTCACCAAGAAGATGATAAACCACCAAGCAGCAGCACTGGGAGGCAAAAAGAGACAGGCCCCTAACAGGACATTAGGAGAAAAAAAAAATGTAGTTTTTGCAGCACTTGGGGACCAAGAGGTTGGCCCCCAAACTCCATAGCTCCTGGGGCTCGGAAAAGACTTTAAAGATACCTACCACTCCAGGTGGTGTGATACTTTCCAAAGAAACTCCAAGACCTGCTTTTTCCTTGCCTTGCCTTTTTTTTGGGAACTCCCTTGTGATGGTGTCCACATGGCCAGTACGAAGTCCTTATGTTACACCATGCTATTTACCCCAGTTAGGGGGTCTTGCATGGCCAGGTACCTAGATGGTCATGTATCTATTGGTGGTGGGGAGCTGCATGGTGAGCACACCCTGCCTTGCACTCCATCATACAGGGCAGCAGCCTTGGGGTACTGTCTGGGCTTTCAGCAGGCAGGCAGTGAGTGCAGAACAGGAACACAGATGCAGCCTGTCAGCTTACTATTATGGTTTAAGCCTGTTTGAAAGGGTGTCAGTACACATTGCCCATCACCCAGCCCCTTTTCGTCTACTCTTTTTCATTATCCAGTCCCTCTTCTTCAGGGTCTGTAACGATAGTACAAGGAGTACTGGGTTCAAACTTAAACAAGGGAGATTTAGGTTAGATATAAGGAAGAAGTTCTCAGCCACGAGGGTGGTGAGGCACTGCAACAGGCTGCCCAAGAGAGCTGTGAATGTTCCATCCCTGGAAGTGTTCAAGGTCAGGCTGGATGCAGCCTTGAGTAACCGGGTCTAGTATGAGCTGTCGCTGCCCACAGCAGGGGGATTGGAACTAGATGATCTTAAGGTCCTTTCCAACTCTAACAATTCTGTAATTGTATGATTCTATTCTTCTCAGACATCAGAACTCCATAGAGAAGCCTGTACAAAATCTGTACGGTCAGGAACAGGCTTTGTGCCCAGGCAGAGTGCTGTATGCCATTTGCTACAGCATTTCCAGAGGAATATATGACTGAACCAATCTGATGGATTCTGATGCCTGACTTTTACGGAAAATATTCAGGCACATTCCACTCACAATATGAAAAACATCTCCAATACTGTGAGATTATCTAAATAAGCCACACCAACTCTTCCTAATCAGAGAGATGTGGTGTTATTTTTAAACCTGCCAAAAATTTTTAAGCCAAGTGGTGTTGGATGTTATGATTACAGGGCCTCAAAAGAGTTATTTGTCTCTCTTTATTTTATTAAATATTCCTAGACATACCCTTAGGATGACAGATCAATAAGTGCCTTTGCGGTTTCCTGATAGAATGCAGCAATTATTTTCTTCCATTACAATATAAGCATAACCCAATTTTACTCATCTATCATGTGTGTAATGGTAATAAAGAAGCATCACCATGTGTTTATTTTACTGTCACTTTATCTTTTGTTTTGGTGATCTTCTGTTTTCATTTCACGTTCTTCCAATTGTTTGTGCCTTTCAATTGACAGGAGTTGTGACCAGTTGGTCTTGGTTTAGGACACTTGTTGGGAACATGGTAGCAAAAGCCTGTTTCTCTTTTCCTGTGAGGTGAATGGAGTACTTTCTGCTTTCACATGAACTTAGATGCAGAAGAAACAAAGCCACAAGATCTTCACAGAGCTGAATTTGGATTTCATTTTTTAGAGGTGCTTTTCCATGGAAGTCAATAGTGATTGAAGTCAGGTATCAGAGGACAACTGGACTCCCGACTGTTTAGCACATAAGAGACACAGTAAGGCTAAACAAAGCCTGTAAGATCATGAACTAACTATTAACAATTGAAATGTATAGCTGAAATTGTCAAGGCTAAACTCAACCTCACTTAGAGAATCATGTTTAATCCACACTAGAGGTGCACACTACTGAACTATGTCTTCAAATGAAGTAAGAAGCATTTGTCACCCCCTCTAAGTAACTTCTCTGTTTTGAGGAGTACCATACCAGGGCTGATGGTGACTAATGGTGACCAAATAAACTCTGCTAAAAGCCTACATCCAGTTTTCTCTTCGTTGTGGGTGAGGAGATTCCTGAACAGTGATTCAAAACCCTCCACAGCAGCTACCTTTGTCCTGACTCAGGCAATAAAACCCTGTTACTATTACTCCAGCTTTTCCTTTTAATTCAAAGCCAGTTCTGTTTCCTCCTTGCTGTCACTCAAGTGACAGCCAGCTCTTCACTGAAGGAAATTATTAGGAAGTGCTAACTGGTCACAGCTCTGCTGAGGTACATCTGATATCAATCAGATGCGCCATCAGATTCACTTTTCCTATCCCTGACTTCAGTGAGCCCAGGCTTTGACTTAACTTGTATGTCACTTAAACAGAACTGGAAATATTTTATTTTCACTTTGTAAAGTTTTCCACGAGCACTGGAATAATTAAAGCACAGTTGTTCCTGGACTTACATCTTGTGGTTGGTTGACTCTGCTGTCCAGCTAAGCTCTGACAGAGACTTTTCCCATAGGTAATACCTGATTTGGTCCCTGTGTGTCCTTTTAGTGTTTGTAAAGGAAACTTCCTCAGTTTCCATAGCCTGAGCATATACTGGATCTGCCTCTGGATTCAAACGTGGATTCACATCTTTAAGATTTCTTATTGTTGCAGCTGTCAGGTCAACTGCCAGAAAGACAGGTACGTAGCAGCATTACCACATAGCTTCATTCCTTTAGGAAACAAGGCTAAAAACTGGACAATTTTGTCAACCACATCAAGATGAGTTGAGATATTTATTTTTTTTAATGTTTAGAATATGAGAAGCGTGAGTTGAGGAAGTATTTTGGATGTTTTATTCTGGTTTATTATGGCCTAATTCTACCTTCAGAAGCTCCAGACTAAATAGTCCTGAGGGACAGCCACTTAAAAAGATGGACTACCCAAAGTCCAACAAAATTATGTACAATTGTCTTGTGGGACTTCTTTTGATAACATGAAATGGCCTTCATCAATCAAACTCTAACTGTAAATTATCAGATAGCAGTCTCTTGCAAACATTGCTAAAGGCTCATTTTTCTTTTTAACGTTGAAGTTAGTGGTATACCATATTCACTGCTGCTCTGTTTTCACTGTCCTATGACTTAATCTCACAGTGGTCAGTGCCTTTCACTTGCATCAGTGTTCTGTGGTTTCATTCTCTCGACATCAAAGAGAAAGATCATCTTGGCTACATTACAAAAAGCAGGTTTTGAAATTTGCCAAAATAAACTCTCTCACAAAATAAATTGTGACAAACTCTCACAATTTATAAAAGCTTTCTTTTAAGTTGAAGATGACTTACAAAAGGGGAAAAATGGGTTATAACCTCATGTACGTTTTTATAATATACAAAAAAAGGGCATAAGAAGAGTTGAGGGGTTTGGGACTCTTTCATTATTATTTTATCTCCAGCAAAATCAAGGAAGACCAGATTTGACATTCCTGACACAAGCATAAGAAATAACATGCTTTCCTCCTTCTACCTGCTCTTTCTCTTTCTTCACCTTCCAACCTTGTAGGTCTATTTTACACACCTGAGAAAAACAGGTGTATAAAGGATGCTTGGCAAATACTTGCCAGCCTTTTTAACCAATTAAAACCTGAAAAAACTCAAAGGACACTTTTTATTGGAGCCATAATGAGTCCTCTGGAATAAAGCAAAGGAAATGGAACAACAAACCTTGAAGGTCTTGATATTTCAATGTTTAGCAAACAATCCTGACAAAAATTCTGCCTGCCTTTATGCCATTTAAAGGAACCCCAAGAAATAACAGAAACATTTTCCTCTTTATCAGCTTAATGCAGCAGAAATCAGGTTTCTGATGGCATTTCTTGAAAGTGGGCGACTATAACAAACATGTCTGCAGTATAAGACATTCAGTTCTGATATGCAAAGCAGCAGCAGCCCCTGGAAAAGCTTCTGAAACAGGAAAGTACTTCCTAGCATGTGAAAAGTGGCAAATTATTCTGTCAATATTTTAATGGTATACTTTGCTACGAAAAGATCACCTTATCAAATGGGTGTACAGGAAAGTACAGAATGAGATAAGTTAAAGGCTACGAGCTTTAAAGACAGTCACTCACAAATAAAATACCCCAGGAATAAGGAGAAAAAAGTACTTTCAGAGAAGAACAATATTCATTGTTAAAATGAACTGAAAAATATTTTAAAAAGGATGGTAAAACCTAAAATGAAAAATTAGGACAGCAATAACAGTGAAGAAAGATAAGAAGTTACTGTGCTAAATGTCTGCTAACTGGCTTTTAGCTCCTGAAAATTGCCTTTCCCCCCAAAGAAAGGGAATAAGATGCTACGCCTGTTGTGGTTGCTGTATCAGAATCCGCTGGTGATGCCTATATCTGTGTCGAACACCTGGAGCCTGCGATAAGCAGTTGTCCCCCTGTGGTGATGAAGCTCAGACTGGGCTGGATCCCACCTTGAGCACATTCTGCTGCTGAGGAGGCACCACAGAAGCTCTGTAATGGATGCTTCTCCCCAGACCACCCTGTCTCACCCCTGGCAGTGACAAGCAGTCCTTCTCTAGCATGCAAGACACTTCCACCTCCAACCAGGGCATGTGTCAGCATCCTGTCCTGATGCCCTATGCTGGGCAGCTGTGCTGAGGAGGACTCTGGTGGCACTGGGGTGATGATCTGCTGTTTTCACCCTCACTCCAGCCATCCCAACAATGGGACATGATAGGTTCCATCCACCTTCACTGTTGCTCCATCCCGACACAAGCCTCCTCTTGGCTTGTGAGGCTCAGCAGAGCCCCATCATAATGACTCTGGCCCTGCCCTCTGGTAGAAGACAGCATGCCAGCTATGAGCTCCAGTTTTCTTGCATTTGAGAAAAGAAAGCTTCCAGAGAGGACATACAAGGCCCTGCGGCATAAGCAGGTACAATTCAAAGCTCTAATGTTTCATGTTTCAAAATAAATGTTAAAAGTACCCGACTCCCAGATTCTGTATTTCCTCACAAGACTGACAGTGGCACAGACACTGGCCAGAAGGGAAGAAATCATTTCTGTGCTGCCTTCACTCACAATATTTCAGATGGCTGGAGAGCAGCAATCACCCAAATACAGTGTACAGAAAGGCAACCCTCCCATCTGAGACTACCAGTATCCTCATTCAGGTACACTTTCCATAGGTCTTTCTTTCATTAAGAAAACTGTTTTCTGTGGGATTGTTTCTGTATCAAATATGACTAACTGAATTACAATTTGGCTCTTCATGGCATGTTCCAAACAAGCTCTTTCATTTTTTTTTTTCAAAGGAGGGCAGTGATTCAGCATTAACATAGTTTAAAATATGAGTGATACTTTCAGGGACTCCTCAGTGCACATGGATATGAATATTACTGAATACTTTTCTGACATATTAAAAGAAATAACTGCCTAAATATTCCATTTATCTGCATCACACTGTCAAGAAACACAATTACTTACAAATTAACAAAAAAACCCAAGGATTTCCCCCCCTCCCCCTTCCCGTTCCACTAATACTTTTTTAGTTCCATAATATGGACCTCAGTGATTTTCATACTCAGTTTACAAGAACTAAACCTTGCCGAGATTCATCAGTAGCAGTGCCAAGTAATCTGAAATGATCAGGGGCTTACATTCTGTAACTGAAACCGATGAGATGGCTACTTGGCAATGGAGTAGGCAAAGAGATGAGGAGAATCCCAAAATGCAACAAATTAATTGTCACTTACCCTGTTCAAGCAGTATTTGCTCTCTTTCCCATAAAAGTGCTGGAGACATTTCATATTCTGCTTGTCGACAATCTTGTTGAAGAACTCGTTGATGGTTCGCACGGAGACGGCGCAGACAGCAGATCTGTTGGTTGGTTCGGAGGAGTCTGGTTTGCTTTGTGCAAAAACACCATAGAGAATATCATCGTTCAACCCAAGGCCCATTTCATAGGCTAGAGCTGCACCAGGCTTGCTTACGTAGGCAGCTTGCAAGATGTTGAATACCTCCTTTCGGATGGACCTCCTTCTCCGCTTTTCGGTAAAAATACACTCAAGAGGCATTTCCATGTACGAACGCATCTCTGAGTCTAAAGTGCAGAAGCGGATAATTCTAGTGTGAAAAGCCTGGGAGTCCAAAGATTCTCTCTGGACAGTCAGAAAATAGACAAAGTGATCATTTTCAAAGGCATGGACATACCTTATGGGATATGAATCACGGAACTGAGGAAGGATATCTATGTAAGACTGATCTGTGAGAAATTCAAAACCATCCTGTGTTTCTTTTAACCTTCTAACAGATATTGAATGCAGCACACGGGGAGGTTGAAATGTGGAAGATACGGTATTTCCAACGAAGAAGTTGACAAACCTGTCCTTTTCGGTCACCAAAACTTTGGTTCCTAAAGTGCTTACAACACAGTCAGGACAATTATCAGGTTCTCCATCCACCCGGGGAGAATACATGCAGTGCACCTCACTTTCAATGTCAGCAGGGTTGTCAGGATGAATGATGTGGCGGTGGCAGATGCCTCCAGACATACTACCACAGCTGATGAGCTGATCATCATAATAAGTTTCTAAGAGCAGTGCCATGTTGACATTATCCTTCCATACGCTGTTAGAAAGATTGGCTTTATCTCTGCAGTCTTCACACGGTGCACAGTCAGGGTTCTCCAAAATGGGCCCAGTCTTGTATACAGAAATGTTCTGGAGGGTTTCATTTAGTACATAAATCTTGTTGATTGCTCCAATATAAACATGACGCTTGTATAAAACTACATTCTGAATCGGAGTTTCTGCGATGAAGTTAGGAAGATCATATTTTACAGTCAAATTCATCTCTGATTTTTTAGCTGCTTCTTTACATTGTCCATGGCTCCTCTGCAGCAAGGCAAACAGGAATACAATAAACCCAGAAGGATACGGAGTAAAAGGCTTCATTGTCAGAGATTTAATCTGTCAAAATATATTTAAAGGAAAGGAGTGATTACATTTCATATACTGAACCACCAGTTTATCAGTCAACACAAATCTGTTTCTAGGCTGCATTTATTAGCACAACTATTTCAGTTTAAAAAGTGTTCTAATATTGCTTAATGTAATTAATAGGCTTGTGCTAGAAACTCTTACAATTACTGGTTTTTGTGGGTACACATTTCACTGCTTTTAGAACAATCCACAGAAGGATTTTCTTACAATAAATTTTGCAAAACCCCTCTGTGTGTTGTACAACAGCAGAAGAGAGATGACTGCTTCCATACTGGCAATGAACCAGATGACTGATAGGGTTTAGAACAAGATGGTGCACAGGTAGCTAAAAGCAAAGCTGCTCAGGACACTCAGGACACAACTGCACACAAAGCAGTTGTAGCACTTTGGTGTGCAGATTTAAGGCATTTGGCACGTCCCTCAAGGGGCTGAGCTAGTTCTTAGTGTAGCTGCTCAAAAATGATAAATAGAAAAGACACAAAATTATGTGAAGATTTGAGCTGGAAGTGGGCTTCTTTATTCTGCTGACATTTTTGATTAACCAAGTAAGAGATTTTTTTCCACCAGACCAAAGGAAGAAACCCTCCTCTCTCTCCCTTGAAATCCCAAATCACTGTCTTTCATGAGGGCCCAGTTTGGAAAAAAGAATGTTTTTTTCAGCCAGATCTACTTCTTGGAATAGCCATTTTCCCTAGTGTTGACAAGGTTTTGTAATATATTAGAATATTTTACGCATCATGTGGTGCCTGACATGTACAAGTTTTATTTTAGGTCTTGTACCACAGCAGTAAGTCACTCTGGTGAACCTTTACAAGATACAGGCGTTATCACTGTATTGTAAACAAAGGGATATCAAGTGACCTACAGCCATTAACTGATGAAATCAAACAACCTAGCATTTTTCTTTCTTTCGTTTTTTTACTTCTCCACACAATTGTTTGATGTGGCTTGAAAAACCAAAGGCAGATGACTAGTGTGATATTTCACCCCTTCCATAGATCAATTAAATGAACTGTGGTTATGAGCGTTTTGGCAGTGTCCACACTATGCCGTGTCACACCAGACGTTTTCTGTTAGTGCCATGACACAGTTCTTAAGCCAAATTTAGATGCTCCATGGAGAAAACAATTATACTTTCTAACAGCAATATGATCACATACTTTTGCTATAGTTAAGCAATTGCGGCTAATAAAAAAATACTTATGATTACTGAAAGGATTTAAAATAGACAACCTTCAAAATGACAAACTAATAAAAGGAATACGTACTGACTTTTTACTTCATTAAGGCTACGAAAAATGAAAATATGACTACAGACCAGAGCTGTTTCAGCTGTGTGTAAATTCAGTGTTTTCACAAGATTGCTTAAAACAGTCCATCAATATAATATTTCTCCTTCCTGCCTTGTCATATTTTATTTCAGTGTCCATAGAACTCTTTCTGTGGATTACCTCATTAATTATACAAAATAATAGGCTTTGGAAACAAAGAATTGGTCTTCTTCTCTGTTATCTGATAAGAATAATGATTGAGAGCTGGGGATAAAAATCGGAAAATCAGGCTATTTGCAAGTATTAGCTGGTAAGAACAAGTCACACTTCTGCGACTGAGAAATGAAGATCTTCCTTTAATTCAACAACATTTTCTGATATTAGTGATAACAGAATCCTGGAAACAAATCAAACATGGATTTAAGATAAAAAGAAAATAAAACAATAATAAAAAAGAGCTGGGAGACTGCTCTAATTAGAAAATAGCCCCAGAGCAGTGACCTCCGTATTGTACAGAGCAAGAAACAGTTTTCTCATCCTCTGAAACTTCTTACTGGTACAGAACTTTTCCTGCTCCGCACTGAGATGAAACCAAGAGCTTTCAAAGTTTGTGTGGAACACCCAGAAGTCACACCGGATCCAAGAACAACCAGGTTCACATCCCTGCTTTCCCAGGGAATGCCAGCCGGGGAAGGTCCCTGCAGTGGGAGGAGCGGGAGCCTGCTGTGACTGCCTGCCTCCTTCAGCCAGCACTTCCACCCAAGAAAACTGCTACAACTGATGCATTCTTGCAGATTCAACTCTGACAAGCCAACGAGTTCTGAAAAATACTAGATCAAGAAGAGAATTCCAAAAGTGCTCCATTTCTGACACAATGTGGAGGCAGGCATATCACTTACTGCAACAAGTTTAAACCCACATAACAAAGGTGGGACTGCAGTGGAGAGAGAAAACAGTAGGTGGGACAATAGTTAGATGAGGCTGATGACCAACACAGGAAAAAGGATGCAAGGTTACCTGACAGACACTTCCATTTTTGCAGTGTACTGCGGACTATGCTCCTGCTTTAATGTGTTCCCAAATAGATTTTCCACCCAGTATGCCCCTTGGTCTTCAAATTTACAATCCTCCCCATTGTTTCAGTGTCCAAGAAAGAATATCCCTAGCTGTCCAACAGCAAATGCCAGTGTGCACTACAGAGACATTTAGTGCCAGAAATACCATCTTGACTTATTCTTTCCCTCAAACCACATCTTGGGATGTGAGGCCAGTATCCTCAGATAGGCTACTCTGCCTGCACTTGGTGAAACAGTACTGGTTTGAAACTGTGCTCTGGAGACAGAAAATTCCTCCTTAGAATCCTTCAGCAGGATATTGGAACCAAAAAGCCTAACAGCAAGAGCAAGGGTGGGACTCACTGTAACACAAAGGATGCCAGGAATAATAGGTACTGTATTTCACCACCTCAGGAAGGAAAATATGAGCAATAAATGAAAACCAAGTCATCTTTGCTCTCATATTTGAGCTCCAACGTTGTGTCTTCCTTTGTATGCTTTTGAAGCATTTCCAGCATCTTCCCAGACAGAAATCTGCTGATTTGCACCTATGGGAAGCTCAGGCTCATATTTATAGGCAGCTCTAGGGAAGATGGTTCCTCACAATGCCTGTTGCCAACACACTTTGAATCTTTCCTCTAGATGCCTGAAATCAGAAGGCACGTGTTCTAACCGTGAGACATTTATAGCTTCGGGAGAACAAAGGAGTTATGTGAAAAGTACAATATGCAACTCCTTTTTTTAGGTATTTGTTTTTTCACAGTGCTCACACCATTTGAACTCCACTGTTCCTCAGTAAGATTCCCATGACGTTTGGTGCCTATTTTTACCTCAGTTTGACCCCAGGGTCTTTCTCTATTGCACTGCTGCAACCTCCAGTGCAGAGCTGCTTTTTTGTAACCTCCATACCAGGTCATTGCAAACATACTTTACCTGAATGCCCCCTGAAGTAAAGGAGAACTAGGGAAAGTTAAAAATTCAGTCTCACCTCTCTTCAACAATCCCAGTTCTCCTTAGCACATACTCAAATGCAGTTTTAGTGAACTTAAGCACCTAGAATTCTGCTGAATTAAACCCCAAATACTTAGGCTACAAATATACTTTTTGAGTACAGGTCAAAGAACTAGCTGCTGCCTATCACTTTCAGAAGGAAAACAAGTAATCCCTTTGTTTCTGTAGCTGGTTTGAATGATGGATGCTGTTCATTCTTTTGTGACCTTCCCCTGACTTGTGTGTCAGTGTGTCTTTCATGTGTCTACAGAAGACTTGCAAGCTTTGGCCTCTGATAACTATCAGCAAGCAATAGCTGTGGATGGATTATTCCTTTTGTAAGAGATATTTTCAAAGCCTGTGTCATGATGTGCTCATTTTTCCATCCCTCAGCAGACAGTAGCTTGTGTAACTGATGAGAAAATGGATTTTGGTCAACCATTGCAAGTGGCTACTAATGATGTGTCATATTACTGTGCTTGGCAACATCAAGTCCTATGGCTGATGCTTCCCACCAGGCTTGGTCTTGAGTGTTTGTGCACCATTAACGGCTTCCTAATGGCAAACTTTTCCCGACAAGTTTCATTCTCCCTAATTATGGCCTGGGTGATAATTTGTAAATATTGAACATCGTGTCTCTCTTTCACACTGTTTGCCATTGTACTGACAAGTCAGGCCTGGTCTTACTGTGGAATAATGTTCAAGCTGTCGTATGCAATGAAGCCAGAAAACACAGTCATGCTTGTTTTCCTAGCCCTCATTTCAGCAACTCAGGTCCCATTTGACTCTGATCACAAAGCACTCCATGGGTCTGCACAAGCCAAGAAAACATACTGACATGAAGGCATATTTTTAAGTTTGAGGCATTTCATTTTTCCTTGTTTTATTACAGAAAAGGAAATGACAGGGTCCTGCATATCCCACATAGAGCGTGTTTGTATAACAGATTTAGTCCTCAGACAAGTTATGTAAGGTAACAGCAGAGCCATATTACTTTATATTTCAAAATCACTACTGTCAGCAAATGGTAGCCTTTTCCCTCTTCAAAGAAATATGTGATAGTATAGTTTTATATTTATTCCAGTGGGACAGTACATCCTGCTACTTTGGGCTCTGACAGATTCATGCTGGCAAATTTATGTAGGATAACCCTAGTGATAACTGCTCCTGAAAGTTGTTTGCTTTTCTACCCTGATCTGAAATCTGTGCCAGTTCAGGACCTGATTCCCTGTGGATCAGTGGCCCTGCCATGGAGACAGCAGCATCATTTAACGGGACAGGGCAAATGAGAAGTCAAGATGATAACAGCTCCATCCATCCAGTTTAATCTGTTGTTGCAAATCTGTCACAGCACTGGCATTAGCTTCAACACACTAAGCCCACAGTGGACATGTCTTCATCAGACTTTTCAATTACTAATTGCACATATTCTCTACGTCCACAGATTAAAAATGTTCTTAAGCCAGAATTGCTAGCCTGAATTAGCTAATTTTACTTAAAATAACAGAGAGAACAAGGAAATTTGAGAGAATAAGTGAGCAACAGACATAAAAATGATCCACAACTTGATTTCAAATGGCTAATCTCAGTTCAAATCCATGTTCCCTTGTCTTCAGCACTAGTTTCAACTCTAGTTTAGGGTACTCATGCTGACTAGGGTGGGAACATAATTTTTTTGCAGCATGGTACATACACTAACATGATGCATTTTCCCAGTGAACAGAGTCACAGGACTGAGTAGCTGTGATTTAGGTCACGAATTCATTCGTAAAAGTACTGAGAGCTTTCTACGGTACTCCGAGAGGTAAGTGTGTGTGCAGATTGCTGATGGTGAAGAACTGGAAGGCAGGACAGAGCCTAGGCAATTTCTGGAGGGTCTACCATTAATTAACTCCCTTGCATATTCAGTGCAGTGGTGTGTCAGAAGAAATTGCTTTCATTAGCATGTTCAAATGATCTGTAATCCTTTTCTTACAACATTCAAACATGAAAAAAGAATCTAAATTCTCCCTGCATAAAATATACTCTTTAATATATATGGTCCATTACAGGGTCCAACATACTGTTGAAATTTGCAGCAGCTACCAACTGAAGCATTTTCACTGTCTGCCAGGTTTATTTTTACCAGGCATTAGAGCACAAGAACACTAACCCATCCTTCTCAGTGGAGAATATTTTATTCTTATACTCATTTAGAATTAATTTTCTGTAGGTGTCCTGCACTGCAATGAAGCACAGAGTATTTTCTTTGAAACTTGCTTCAGACCTTAACATGTTGAAGCTAACTCATGTCTTGGGTCTGTAGCACAACTGGATTTATTTAATCATCTTCTGCTATCATGGGCTACAATGGTGCTACAGGCTCTTTCATAATGAGCCTCAGCAAACACCACTATATTACAAATGAGTGGATTAGATCAAGAGCTATAGATTGCTCAAAAAGGCTAATTTAAAAGCTGGTATATAGCATTTGTTGTGATTCAGGGAAATTTCTCATGTGAGGAAGCGGTACTCATTCTAAGGGCTGAGAAATCAATTCCACAAAGAACAGGAACCAAAAAAGAAGTTCAAAATACACAAAGAATAATTGAAGAACAGGGAGGAAATACCCACAATAAGGTAGGTCCTTCTTTTTTTTTTTCATGCTTATATTTCCAGATGGATTTGGATCTTTAAACACAGGAGGACAGCTTTCCACATCTGCATGTATAAGGATGGGAGGACTTTATTATTACTCTATTGTTTAGTGAAAATATTATATTGTGTGGCAGGAAAATAGAAAGTGAACTTTGAACAACACAACAGTATTGATCTACTCCATTCATCTGAAATGCAAGTCAGCAATTGTGGACATTCATTAAGAAAATACTTTTGATGCTATTGTGGCCCATTATCACTACACTGGTAATAAAATAAATCCAGTTCTAGCAGTAAGCTTGGTACCTGCAGCAAATAATTCAGTCTGACAACTGATATGGGAACATCTTATTCAGTCCAAGTAGAAAAGGAGCTGGGTGGGTGGGTGGGGGTGTGTGTGTGTAGAATAATATGCTGTGCTTGTTATTTTACATGTCATGACCAGTAACACAGGGTAACGCTGGTCTTCTGCTTCAGGTTAGTGAATACACTAACCCAATTCACTAATTCCCTCCCATTTTTTTGTCTGCTTGGGCAGACTAATTAATCTCTTAATATATTCTCAATGCACAAACAATGCAAAGACCTTTACTGAATTTAGCTACTTGAGACAAATGCAGACATGTGGCCTGGCTCACAGAGGAAGTCACACAAGCTCAGGTAAAGACGCAAGTACACCTCACAGTAGGAAAAAGAAGTTTTCTTGTACTTCTGAGTCAATCTTGTTGATCAACTTTTTGCATGAATCTGAGCATTTTGTGGTTGCCAGTATGGAATGGGGACAGTGTAATTTCCTTGGAATGTAGCTCCTCCTTTTGTGAAGAGCCAAGTTGGCAAACCTGGCTGCGAGCACAAGTTTTAGCTCAATCCCTTAACTACTCTCAGCACTTACTTAGATTTTCTACTTTATGCTTTTTGGTTATAATATCCATCTACCTGAATTCTTGTATTGAAATGCAGAGCAGATTTTGGAAGCCTTTCCTGTCTTGTAAAGCTAATAGCTTTCCATACTGTGATAATTAAAGGAATAGCATGGGTCATAAAATGAAAAAGATTAAAAGGCAGATACCCATGAGTAACCAAGACAGCATACAGATTTGATCTAAATGTTCCAACAGCAATTATGAACAATCTTGATGCAGGGCATTTCCTGCAGTTTAATTGTCATTTGGTGATAATGGTTCTTAGGAGTCCCTGAGACAATAACTCTTCATAGGCAAGCATTAATCTCTTTTATGTTGGCTTTTTTTTTTTTTTAATATAACAAGTTCTGTGCCTCAATAGATGGTGACAATAAATTACATAAGAACTGTACCAAAGGATCTACATGCATACCAAATTATCCAGTTTTCTTCTGATGACATAGTAAATACAATAAATATAATAATAACAGCAACTAAAACCCAGTAAGTCCCTGAATTCCTTCCAGGTGCGGTACAGACACCTACGATACCAAGCAAAAGAAATTGTGCTGGCTCTGTTTTTTCCTCTGAAAGAGCTAGCAGGACAGCCTCAGGCAGTGGCTTTTCAGCTCCACGGGCGCACATAAAGCATACCACGGGGTGCCATGACTTCACCCTTCTCAGTCAATGTGTCTCCAAGAGCCACAAGGCAAATTGGTGACAAAACCTAGGGTCAAGGATTTCCAGTAGGTTGCTGCTGCCTTGTTTGATACATTGCTCATGAAGATGAGATGTCACGGTCAAACTTCGCGCAGAGCCCCAGTGAAAGCAGCTCATCTGTACACATGAGCTAGGCTCCTTGACTGAGAGTTCACCCAAGGGCTGGAGTGAGACTGTCAGCTCTCCTTTACTCAGCAGGGTGGCTTATCCAGGTAAAGGAGAAACTGGGAAAAGGTCCGTTTGTGTACCTGCACAGACACCTTTAGGCTGCCTCCAAGCTTCCTCCTTGCATCCAGGAGCTTTTATGAGGCTGCTGAACAAGTGTGGCCTGGCACAGCCCGCTGGCCTGATACTGTGATTTGTCCACATGTATTACCTTTAGTGCTAGAAAGTAGGCTGCACCCTTTCCATGCCCAAGCTGGCTCCACAAGCAGTATAACCATGATCATGTAGTACTGTGTTTGAGATAACTTACCCTGCCAAACACTAACTGCCTCTATGCAAACTAACTTGGTGGTCTGTGCCCCAAGTAAAAAAAAGCAGTGCAAACTCTCAGAGCAGCCACAAATAAAGATGAATAGATTCTGTTTGTAAACCAGCAAATAAAAGCAAGTCTGTATTTATGCCTTAGCTTAGCAGAACACATCCTTTACCTGGTATCAAAGTTAGTAACCTGATGGTCTACTTAGCTTCATAGCCGCTTTTTGATAATCAAAGAGGAGCAATGTGAAGGATAGTGTTCATTTCCCATCTGTGTTTGGTTAGGAGGTTATGACCTTTTCTTTTTAATGCTGACCTCGCTTTTGTCACTGCAAGTTTACATTATTGCAATGCACTTTAACTGATGCCCTACTTTCACTCAGTTTAGAAACTGAGTTAATGATGGCTCATTGGCATGACTGCTGCTGTGCTGTGAACCTGTGATTCATGATCTGCTTCCAAGGACTTTACGGTATTGGTGTTCATAAATCCCGAAATGGCCTGGGACCAGCCTATCTGACATCCTGGCTCTCACCAGAGGCAACGGTGTCACAGCTGCAATCAGCAGAGTGGCTGATCTGGAGCAGCCTCAGCTCCTGGTTTTTGGCAGATGTCCCTCAGTGAGGGTCTGTCAGCCACAGCTTTTAGTCTGAAATATCATGCTGACCTTCAGGAGATGCTGAAAAGCTCGACAGTTTGAAGAAGGTGCTCAGGGATGGCTGAGCAGCCTGAGATTTTACATGCTAATAGGGCCTTGTCTTTTTCCTTCTGAACGTATTTTTCAGCTGCTTCATTTACTTCCTTTCAGCCTGTCCCCTCCCCTCATCCTGGGGAGACCAGAGGAACTTAAACGTGCAACCGGCTGGGGTTCTCGTTTGTACAGGGCCTGGTACCAGGGTTTGGACTTGTTCAGATCCTGGAGTGTCTCCCTTGGAAATCTGGAGCCAGATTCAAGGAGTTTGTGAGATAAGCAAAGAGTCTGTTTCCAAACTTCAGACAGTATTTACCTTTCTCATAGGGGTGACATGAGGATAAATTAGCTTACTGTTACAAAACACCTCCAAAATATGAAGGGCTTAGCGCTGGTGTTTACAACAGGCACAACATAGCAAGGCTGAGCTGTAGGACAGTGCTTGCCATAAAAAGGATGATTTGAAACCATGATCTTCACCCCCACAAGAACAGGTTGGCTAAAGATCTAAACCTGAGATTAGGGCTTGGCTTTGCCCCTCTCTGCCACCTGCCCTCCCTGGGGTGTAGGCAGCCCATGCTTGCACCCTCCTGCCATGAGAGATCCAGCATCCCACTCCGATGGCCGTTCCTTGCTTTTCTCCTCCTGTCCTGGTGGGAACATGCAGACAAACAGTGGAAGGCAGGGATGTGAATCCTCCCAGGCAAAGTGGTCCCCATGCCTTAGAGCAGAATAGGCCAGCAGGAAAAGAGAGGATTGAGCATGGGACTAGAGGTTGCCTGTCAGCAGTGGGACCCGTCTGTGGTGGCTGGCTCCACCCTGTCTGGGCACTGCAAGCGAGCTTAGCTGGGAGCTGTAACCCAGCCAGGACCAAGGGCCTCTTACTGCTCCACGTGATTTTTTTCTTCTGTGGAACTCAAGCTCAGGTGAGATCCAAGGAATATTCAGCACAAAGCCCAGACACCAGTTAGTCTAAGCACCTGAGAGCTTCATGGCTAGGAAGTGTTAGCTTTCTGGATCCCTTTCTTGGACTTATGCCCTGAACTCACTCTAAACCCTATTTTAGATGCCAAAGCAGCCTGTCTGGATGTTACCCATAATTTTAAGCTTGGTCTGCTTATCCAGAAGGAAAATAAAATGGCAGTGATAAAATTGGAAACATCATTTAATGTACAACTGTATATTACAATTGCTTCTGAGCATGAGGTTTTTGTTAAGCAGTTGATACCACTTAATTCAACACATTCTTTTACACACCTGCTCCTCCTTAAAATATTATCACCAGGTATGTCCTGTTCAGATAAAAAACTGGACTACTCATGCCATTAATAATTACTCACTTGAGCAATTTAAATTTGAACAAGATACAGCTGTTGCGGATGACAGTGCAGCAGATCTAAACTCTTATGCAACTGGACTGTCACACAAAAGCCTGGTCTTGGACCTAAGGTTTGTCAGTGTAAGTTATACTCCTTTACTGTGAAGCTGCCACCTTTTCCAAGACTTGACTCCACAGTCTTCATGCAAACAATATCCTCATTGATTTCTGCGATAGTTGAGCTGACTAAGGACTAGAAAACGGGGTGCTTAAAACAGCCTGGAAGGCAGAAGATCTGTGGACATGACAGAATCTCAATATTACCTCATTTAAAATGAGCAATAGATGATACAAGGTAAATACTGAGATGTAGAAGGCATAACTTAACAGGGATGATAGGTGCAGAAGAGTGAATCTTTAAAAATCTTATATATTGTTAATGAAGATAATCATTACTCTTTAAAGAAAGACTGAATTAACCTACACTGCATTTCCAAGTAACTAGCTAATGGACACAGGCATTATCTTTTCATATGTCTTTGAAATCCCTATAAACCATGCCTAGTCAAATATTTGACTGATGGGCTTTTACCCCTATTAATAGCATGTGATGGAGGTCTTGGTAAATAACCTACCTTTAGATTTGCCTTTTCCAGATGGGAAAGTGGTACTTTCTTATTCTTTAGCCATCTCTTATTGCTCCTTGCTGCTTCCTGAAAGGCTTTTTGTACTGTGAAAACAATTCACTGGCTGTTACCTTGTTTTAGTGCCCTACAGGGATTTCGGGTTCATAGGCTCCTGAGATAAGCAGGAAGCCCCCCTGCTGCAGTTCGGGGAACTTTGGAAGCCATGGGTGCTTATCTGCAGGCAGAGGTTGGCCCACCTTGTGTTTAGTTTACAAAAGAAGTGCGGTATTATTTGCATAAAAGGAGTTCTTTCAAAGCATGCTATATGAAAACCTCTTGATTTGAAAACAAACAAAGGAAAAGAAAACACACGGTAATTTTCAGGAAGCAGCAAAGATGTCTCTGAGCTCTCTCCCCCAGCTGATTTTATCATGGCAGCTTACATCTGAAGAACAAACACATACTTATTTTCGTAAATGTGTTTTCAGAAGGAAAGAAAACTCCAGAGAACTGGTAAACAGTCCTTCTGACTGATAATGATGTTGCACGGTGTTTTCCGTGGGATTCAGTTCTGCAATTAGAAGGTCATTAATGATTTCTGTGATTTCATGTGCACTGTGATGACTTTACCTACCCTCCTGCCTGGCTCTCATCTCTCCCAGCAGCTACAAGCACGCTCTGCATTCAGAGCTCCTCCTCTCACATAGCCTGCCATAGCTATCCAGGAAAAATGATAACTGCCGTTGGTCAAATCTGTCTGAATATAACCAGGAGAGGGAGAGAATTATCCCCTTCTCACAAACGGACATGCATTGCAATCCATCTCTTTTGCATACATAAGGTTGGAATAATAAGGGAAAAAATCCAATGGAATTCGATATAAAGAATAGTAACTGAATTCTATGGGATTTAATGGAAAATAAAATGTAATGGGATTTTAACACACTGCAGTTCTGAAGCATGAACAGAATCAATATTAAATTTCATAGAATAGTTCAAAAACTTATAGTAAGGTTCCTATGATGAGTATCTTCGGTAGGATTTTCCCATTGTGGAAATCTGACCAATGAGCCAAGGTGGCAATGTGGCAAGATCTAGACAATGTCAGAGGAGAGGACAACCTCAGAGAAGTTGCTATTTAATCCTCTGGGAAGGCAAAATGATACAGTGAAATTCTGCCACTGTGTCATGTTCTCTGGTGATGCGTATGTAAGGCCAGTGCTTGCAATACCAGGAAAACCAGACATTTGGGAATTTCAGATTCAGATTACAATATACTTAATAAACACTAAATACTATGAAATAAGGAAAACAAAGGAAAGCATAGAAATAAAGCCATAGTACTACTGTGGGTCCTGTACCTGTTCTCAGCACTTGCATAATTTCCACTGAAGGTGATCCAGATAGCCTGAGTTTAACTAAAGGCACCTGCATCCTGGCTGAGGGAACACTCCATTTAATATTTGGAAGCACTGCAAACTTAAACAAGGATAAAATTCATTATCATGCAGTACTCTGGCCTTGAGCACATATGGGAAGGCAACAGCAAAGTGAATGCCAAAGTTTTTTCTTTATCAGAGGGGTTAAACAACAGTTAAGATAAAGTTTTCTGTCATCTACTGTGGGTTAAACTGCATCTTCAAACACGCACAACATTTTTCACTGATTTGAATGGAAGGTAAACACATTTTTCAGAGTGAAATTTGGATTATTTTCTCTGCTGCAGAAGTCCCTAACCTCATAGGGAGCTCCACACTGGCTCACTGCTTCACTGGAGTCCAATACTGTTTGATTTCTACCTACTCTTTAATGCATTATTAATATTGTGATTTTATTTTTTTTATTATTTATTTTTTACTGCAGCTTTGGGCATTTATAAGAATGATACTGAAAACCAAGTATTAACAGAAAAAGATAAGCCTCTAATCCAAAGAGCAAAAGCAATAAACCTAGAGTTTAAGCAAAGGTTTTGCAGGATGGTAATATACAACATTTAAAATGAGTACCCATTTTCTAGAAGTAGACAGAAAAACTGACTATAACTCCAGCAATTCATTTAACACTTTCAGCAACATTAGGAAAGAGCAATTAATCAACTTTTGACATGAATTCAATTACCAACACCTTTCACTGTCTTCAGCAAAGATGCCTCTCTGCTTTATCCTGCTTTCTCAGACCTAACTAAGAAAATCTGGTATTTCTGGATGAGAAGAAACATGTCACGAAGACACATTAAAATGATATAATAATACCCATAACAGATATGGAGATATATAATAACAGATAAAAGGATATACAGTTTCCATAACATAAATCCTAACACAATTTTGGCTGCATAAGTCTTAAAGAGAAATCCAAGCCTCAGTTAACCCAACACATATCTGAAAACAGGTGAAGCTTGTGAAGTTATTTCATCTTATGGAGCAAAACATGCTCTTCCCTAGTCATGCATGTGGGACAACCCACAGATTTGGGAATTTTCTTAAAAGCTAGGATTACTTGGAAACCTTCTACCTTTATCCTCATAGGATCATCCATGGTCAGGGTGTGAGTGGGGGAGAAGCCAACCACAGTGACTTAGTAAGTATCTCTAATGGTCCTGAAATTCTAGTGATTTAGATTGGCCCAAACAATCCAAAAAGCATTCTTACTCATGCTACAGACAAAATAACATGTATGTCTCCAGACATTCTTATGGCAGAGCAGACCTCTACCAAGACTGAAACCATGCGAGCTAGAATAGTTTCAATATGGAAAAAAAGTAAATGAATGGTGAGGTTCAGCATCCAGCTCAAACACACTAAAAACTAAACAAAGAAACAAATATTTTATACCAAAATAAGGGGAAAATAAGTAAGTTTGGAATTCTATCTGTAGCTGGTAATTATTTTCACCTGCTCTTTAGACATGCTCAGAAAGGACTTCTGTTTCCACAAAAATAAATAGTTCCTGCAGGAATTATCAATTTGTAAAATACTAATGAGAAAAATTTCATGTGGAAAAAGATGCTTCAATCTCCTATTAAAGCTGAAGGAGAGGAAATCTTTTTGCCAATACTGTGCAAACACACATAAAGGCAGAGTTAAACCCAGCATCCATGGAGAGTCAGTGACAGAACTCCCAGGGACGACCACGAGGCCACAGTGTTGCTCACGGTTCCTACCGGGCAAGTAGCACAACCACAGAAGGAGGTATAAAAAGCAAGAAGTTGCTTAAGATCCACATGTGTTGTAGGTCCGAGCCACTGTGGTGGGTGATAGAGGGACTGGAATTCAGCTATGGGCAATGTTCTGCCAGATGTGGGCAGGGGCAGCAGCGGCACAGCTGGGGCTGGGCGCGGACATCCCACACCAGGGCCATGTGGCTCTCAGCCCTAACAAATGCTTGGCGTAATCAGTCCATTAGTCCAGGTTTCTCCCAGTCCCAGACAGTTGTTTAAAATGAGCATCATTTGAAGCAAACCAGAAGCCTTAACACTCTATTTAATAAATAACTATAACTTTACTGCCTAAATTCAGGGTGGTCCAGACTCGCTGCATTTACAGGCAACATGCCTTTCTGAGTCTCATAACACCATCCCTCCCTTCTGAAGGGGGTTCAGCTATGGCATGTAGGGTGTGGAGGCAAGCTATAATGTCACAAACCTAGGCACCCCAGAGAGTGAGAGGCAGGGGTGTTATATATGCTTTATTCCTTGGTCACCTGCCCATGTCTACACAGCTGAAGGCCCTTCAGGTACTGCATGCAATCCTCCTGCAGTTGGGCTTTTGCCTGGAGGCCACCTGTTGGGCCTCTTTGCTCACAAAGGTTTTTATGAGACTCACTTAAAGCGCAACCAAAGCTGTGATTCTAGCCATTTTATAAAATAAATCACACATTTGGCAAATTTCGTATCCTTATGCTGAAAGATCTTCTGCTGAAGCCAAAAACTTCCCGTGTGGGAAGTGGGGAGCTTACATTGTATAAAATTGTCAATAAAAGTTAATTACTTATGGCCTAAATCTAGCTATCTTTATAACTGTGCCGCCTCAATTAACTGAGTCTGCCTGTAGAAGTGTAACTGTGAGGCCTCTATGCTTGCTTCATCATCAACTCCAGCACCATGCTATTTTGAAAATAAAAGACCTGTATCCTGTCCAAAAAATAAACTCTGAAGGTGACTTGCCATGTTGCCATTTTGGATTACAAAAAAAAGTAAAAATACTCGGCCAGCACACAAGGGAAGGCTAAATTCCAGCAAACACACACATAAACAGGAAATCTCTCTCCTGTCAGAAGGTATTTTTCCTTTGTACAATGGGGTTCAAAGATGTGTCATCATATAGTTTAAAACAATTGCTAAGGAACCTTACCATTTCCAATAGCTTAGGAATAGAGTTGGCTTCCATGGCCTGTCCAAACTTGCATGGGAAGCACACAAACACTAACAAATATGTGCTGGCTTAGGCCAGTGCAGAGTTTTTAATCAATAAGCATGTCAAGCTGGGGGACAGGGAGGGGAGGGAATCAATTTTCTGAAGGCAAATGGTAACAACTGCAGATTTAATCAAATTGCAGATGCAATCCCTTACTATTCTCAATATTTTTGAAAGAAAGTATCTTCATGCAAAGAATGAATTTCAATAAATGTCACATATTTAGTTATATTGCTGATTTTTTTAATTTATCAAGCTAGGTCACTGAGCCTTCACAGAAATGATACCCGCACATGTCAAAAAGATTCTGATACTATTTAGCTGGATAAACGTCAAAATGAAGGAGCTATGGTAGAGGAAGGCAACTTACATAGAAATTGTTATTTCTCTGTGACTACAGGAATAAAGATATGCCGATGTGACCCTTCTGAGAGAGGTTAAAGCTACAATGCGCACAACAAAATGGATAGCTATCAAATACCATGGTGATGGCCACAGCGTGAACACTTGAGCAAAATGAAAATCTTCTGAAAGCATTCAGCAATTTTCCTTTTGCATGCATTTGTGACCAAATTTATCATGAATTCAAACAAGATTCCTTCTGCTGCCTCCCATTCAAAAGGCCAGTTGCATGTTCATTTTCTTGGGACAAGCACAAAAGACTATCATAGAGCTGTGGGGTGCAAAAAAAAAACAGTATTCTGTTTAAGTATTTAGAGCTTATTAAACTCCTCAGCATTACAGAAACTATTCTGTTATTGACACCTGCTTGAAAAATGAAACGCTCTGAGGCATTTGCTTCCCTGGAGACTGGTGTACAGGGAAAGGTGGAAGAGAGGGTTCAGGGCATTCACTACTTCCTTGCTTGCACACAGCCTCTCATTAAAATATGAGGGTTATAAACACCTCAAATTCTTCATCTCCACTTCTATTCTCCACTTCGTTATTTGGTATACTCAATCACAACTAATTCAAGGAAAGTCCATTTGAGCCAAGGGGACTCAGTCACCATCCAGCTACATCAAGTGGCTGAAAAAGATCACAGCATGACTAAAAGGTCTCAGAACAGATCAAAAAAGTTGGCAGTCTACTTGGGAACAGTGTTTCCTTCAAAAGAGTTATATCCTAGACCAATTTGGTCTGATAACTTTACCTCTCCTTTATTTTTCTAATGTTTAAAATTGGAGGAAAAAAACCCACCTCTATCTAGTTGTACGACATCATAGTTTTCCTGAAGGCAAATAGCTTGGCAATTTGCTAGATTTGTTAATGCTAGAGGAAACAAGTTAGCACACATACCATGTGTTTGAATGCCTTTGGAAATTAGATTGAAACACTGATTTGATTTCCTAAAAGGTATCTTAAACAAGGCAAGGTTAGAGATTTGGAGAGTAATGAGAATTTGTGTGACTTCAAACAGCTCTACATAAAACAGACCTGATATTCTGGGGGGAAAAAGGTCACCTAATTATTCGTTTCCTGAAGGCCCTGTCTATACTACATTTCCCCTGGGTAAGGAAACTGATTTAAAAATGGCTTCTGCGAACGTGCTTGCATCAGTCGCTATGTATGATATACAGATTTGTTAGAACCATTGCCAAGAGAAACACAACATTTTTACAAGGAGAGAACAAGAGAACCTGCATGGCTTGGCCATGGCAAAGAGGTGCCATCTGCAGAGTCTTCCCCGAGCCGTGGTCCTGCCTCCTTGCTGATTGTGTGCTGCTCAGGACCACGTGGTGTGACTATCAGTGGGGAGCCGCACGGGTTTAATCACCAGCTACAGCCTTCTTGTGGAAGGCAAAATCACAGGTTGTGGCCATGGTGGACAAGATTCCCAGGTTGATGGCTCCGCTGAGGGTAACAGCCTAGTGAAACATGAAATTGTGACTTCGGCCCAAAGGCCAGCCAGAGGGGCAGCAACAGGGAAGTGAGAAGCCTGGATGCAATGGTTTCATAGGAACCAGCCACGGAGGTGTGGTTGCCAGCCAAAATCTTAGGAAGGTTTGTTTGAAACACCACACACTGCAACCCATTCCTTCTCTTTTGCACTAAACAGATCCTGGAACTCCCTCCTGGGTTTTGCGTTCTTGTAGTTTTGTAGAACACTATTCAGCTACCCTATTGCTTTCTCACTTGAGATGATGTGTGTTTTTGTAGTGCTGAGAGAGCCCAAGCAAGATCTTCCTTACACTACATAATCCACAAACACACATGGAGATGCAGAACCTCTCCTTGCTTTCCGCCTGAAGTGAATGAAATCTAGACACACCACCACCACGAAGCAATTGTGGTACAAAGCATATCACCCTGAGGCCTGGGATTCCCACCGCCATAGCTCTGGCTAGTTAGCTACCCCAGTGCAGCATGCTGCTGGCATTAGGTTCCCTTTGCGGCTGTGAAGGCAAGGCTGCTGCTCCTGCACCGCAGCCAGCTGTGCCAGGTGGTCTCTGAAGTCCTGGAAGCTAGATCTGGGAGGCAGCAGCCTTTGAATTTCTCCTCCGAGTTGAAAAACACAAAGCAGTTCCTTGCAGATCACAAATGAATGAGAGTAGGTGGGTTGGCCCCTTCAATTGCATTGGACCAGCAGGAGGAGGTTACAGGTCATCAGTTAAGGTACCAGAAAACGATAAATGCAGGAAAATCAGGATGGGAAAGGCAGTCCTGGGATGACAACGTTTGCCACTCAATTTTGCATTCATGAGCTGTTCATTGAACCTCTGCTGAATTTTGGCTTCCTGGCTGGCTTGCCCTGACTCACTGTGCTCCCGGCCATCTACAGGCTGCACTGCCATCTCCCCGGAGCAAACGGCACCTCCACGAACCACACTCCAGCCACATGTGCAATTTAGTTTACCAGTAAAGAACTGCCATGCAGTGGTTATCCTTTGGAGGAATGACAAGAAAGCCCTATAGGAAAAAAAAGACAATTCATTCCCTCCCCACCAAAAAGGCAAAGAAGCTGACTCCCTTTTCTGTAAATAGAGAGATGAATGTTTTACACAATATTCCTTTCTCCAAATGATTCAATTTGCATTAGAAGACAGTCACAAAAAGAATCCGACAGTGCTAAGAAGGATTAGGGCACACAAAGAACAAGCGAGACAGTCATTCTCTAACTTACTTTGTTTTCAGTGTGCAGCTCCTGCCAAAGGCTGGCTTTTTGCTCTCGCAGTGTATGATCTGTAAACATTTAACCAGCTCTTAGAGAAGCAGGCGAGACACTTTATCTTGCCTGATTATGAATCCAAACCTCTCAGATCTCAGAAAAAAAAAAAAAAAGGAGGAAAAAAATCACCATGCTGTTTTTTTGTTTTTTTTTTTTTGTGGACAATGCAGAAAGCACCTGTAGGATGAAAGCAAATGAACTACTGCATATGGCGTAAGTTCTTTGGGAAAAGCATGCGTTGCAGCTTGAATAACCTCCTACAGGTTACAAACGCACAGTTTGTTAAACATCGCTGTCACTTGATTATTAAGTCCTATTTTAAGACGTATGTGCCAAACTTCCAATTTCTCAGGAGTGCATCGAGTATTTATAAAGCCAAAGACCACCTAGTTTAACGCTGACACAGAAACAGTGTGGAATGCCATTCTATAGCGCAAGTTATTTACCGTTTTAAGCAAATTATGCTTTTAAAAATGGAAGAAAATATTTGAAAAAAGGCCAAACAGCAATACGAGTGCGAGGAAGGCTGCGAACGCTATGCAGCCACAAAGTACAAGTCCCCAGCTCAGGGAATGCTGAGAGCTCACCCCGAGAGCTCAGCCTCACAGCCTCTGCCAGACCGGCCACCACAAGCCTTCACCTCGGAGCCACCGTTCACGAGAGGGCACTTCCCCGCCGCGCTTGCAGAAAGCCCCGCTAAACAGCCGCGGGCGCTGCTGCCTCCGGCCCCGCTCCGCGCTCCCGCCGCGCCCGCGGAGGCTCCCGCAGGAAAGGGCGCAGCGCAGAGCGCTCAACCAGCGCGGCCGCCGCCGAGAGCAGCGCTGGAGCGCTCACCGTGCTCCGCCCGCCCTGTCCTGCCCCTGCCCGCGGCGGCGACTGGGCGGCCGTCCTGCGGTGCGGGCATCCGGCGGAGCCCGGCCACGCAGGGGCAGCCCCGCACCGCGGCTCACCTGCCCCGCGGCACTCGCCCGGCGCGGCGCCTGCCTGCCCCGGGGAGGGCAGCGGCGGCCGCCGGGCTCCCGCGAAGTTATCGGGCGGGGCAGAACACAGCACCTGGGCCGCTCCCCGTCCTACCCCCTCCCCCGGCTCACTCCGCTCCCGCGTCCTCCCCTCGGTCCTTACCGGAGCGGAGCGCGCTGCGCGCCGGCACGACAGCCGGAGGGGCGAGCGCTGCACCCCGGCGGGCGGGCTGGCTCCCTCCCTCCTGAACTCCTCGCCCATTCACCCTGCCCGGCGCGGGCGGGGCGGGGCGTACCTCCGCGACACCGCGTCGCTCTGCCCTCGCCAGTCCGCCCCGCGGCCCCTCCGCCCCCCCCGGACGCAGCATCCCAGTACCGCAACGCCGTCCCTACCTGTGTCGGCTGGGGCTGCGCGCCCCGGAGAGCAGGGGCCTCCCGCCCGGCACCTGGGCTGCGGAGCGGCTCTGCGCGCCCTTCCCTCCGGCGCCTCCGCCGCGCTGGTGGCGGCTCCCAGCGGTAAATCAGCCGGTCCCTTCGGCTCCCTCCGCCCCTCCGGCGCGGTCCTGACCTGCCTGTGACTCACCACATCGCAGGAGCCCGGGTGCGCGGCGGGGGGAAGGAGGGAGGGGGCGCCTCCTTCCTTCCCTCCCTCCCTCCCTCCTTCCCTCTCCCCTCCCTCCGTCCCTCCTTCCCCCCATCCTTCCCGGCCAGACTCCCCCAGCCCGGGGGCCGGAGGGACGGCTGTCTTTCCCTACACGAGACACCGGGGGACCCTGGGGGACTGTACGCTGCACTCGGGAGCACTCGGCTGCTGGGCCCGGCAGGTGTCTGCTCCAGGCTGATGCTGAAGCCTTACCCTGAGAGGACAAGACCTGGGCACCTCCAGGGTTCTCCTTGGAGCCCTCGGGGTACAGGTTGTGCAGCAGTGAGCAAATTCAGCCCATGTTGCCCCTGTCATGATGTCAGCACTGGCTGTGCACGGAACATTGGTTAACGTGTGTCCCAGAGTAAATGACCTCAGTTCATACAGACCATCACATAGCTACTTCCCACCTATATGTGCTTCCCTTGGGTACTTAACTGCGCAGGCTGGGATCTCTCCCTCTCTAGGTTTGCAAAGCAGATGGTGTCATCATCTTTTAGTGGTGCAGAGCAACCTAGTGACTAAGCAATGCCATGTACACTTGTGGGGCTGCTGAGGGTCTGCAAGTCTCAACACTGGGGCCTGCACCAGAGAACCCCTCTTTTCTGTGGTAATAAGTTTCAGGAGCTCCTGATTTAAACCAGATTTTAAGTGGAAGGTTCCATATTCCAATCGAAGTTATTGGAGACATCTATTTTCCCTTTGCATGCCTCCTTTTTTGGCCCCAGCTCTGCTGCCCTTAATCATACCGTTTAAACTGATGAGTGTTTTGCATGAGTAAAGTACGGGGAACTGCAAGAAACACTGCTTGGTTTCATGATTAACCATGGGAAAAATGTCAGACTTCACATCAATACATTTTAAAAGGAAAATTAAATAAAGTATTGTATGTATTTGGTTTAAGCCTGGGATGTCACCGTGATGTGTGTACAGGCAAAGCTGTACATCAGAACAAAATGCTTTTAAAAAGCAGTTAGCCAGCCTTCCACTAATCTGCATCAGCAGCACTTTCACAATTTGTTTATCTGTCTCCTCTTTCCTACGGGCTTTTTGGCACTACTAATAAAGACATCTAACCTAGCTATATGCCAATTTTCCACAAAAACAAATGTGTGATCAAGGCAGCATGTAACCTTTTATGTATTTAACTTGTGAAATTCTTACTCTACGTTATCTTCTGACAACAGACAGCAAGACAGCCTATTTCAATAAGGAAAGGAAAGTGTAGGATGGCTACAAGTGAGGTTATACTTATTGCCTCCTAATTTCATTGATGTTAGCTACGTGCTAAAAATTATACTACTGAAAATAAAGCCAAGTCCCTTCTCCTCTTCACTGCTAGAAAGCTAACCAGTGATAGAGATGTTCTGACCTGATCTCATTTCTTTGAAGCCCCTGGAAATCTGTCCATTTGCTTCAATGACTTTTGCTTCAATCAATAGTCAGTAGTATTTAGAAAAGGAAGACTGAGAAGCGGCACACACAGTGCCAGCCCCTAAAGGGAAAAGCATGGTTATGGTTAGATTGCAGTCCTCCTTGGGCTTCAGCTGGTGATCAGCTAATTGGTGTGCATCCATGCAGTTATACCAGGTTTAGAAGAATCTTCCTTATTAATACTGAAGGAAAGTGGCAAAGAAAAGGATTTCAGCTTGGTGTTCATCCTCTTCGGGACAGCCCCGAATGTTATCTGTTCTTGGTCTGCTCCTCAGTTCCCCGTTCACCTGCCCAAGCTGAACAGCCAGAGCCCGGGCTGTTATCAGTGGGACAGCCTGTGCTATTCTAAAGCTAACAAATGGATTGTCACTAACATAAAAAGGAGAAACAGATGTTTCCTTTCCATTTTGACCATGTTCATGCCATGTTATTTTAGGTTAGCTGTGTGAGACAACTACACTGCAGCAGGGCTTTGATAATCCTCAGATAGTCCTTTCACTGTGCTTCCAATGGTATGGCCTCACCATGAACAGCTTCTCCAGGGCCTGAAGCAACTTTAAGGTGCAGGAACTGGTGAAAAAGAAACTATGACCTTCTTATTTCTGATCCTGTTTTTCTTACCACTTTTCCTTGCTTCTCTCTCCTGCCCAAATGGAGCTGCTCCTCTGCAACCTGTTAAGGCATCTGGAATAAGTATGACAGTGTGGCACATTTTAGAAAGTTGACGGCACTGGAAAAAACAATTCAAAAGTGTAAAGGACAGTCTGACGGGTGATCTATTCAGCAAGAGAACTGGAACACACTGGAGAGAGTATTGGCATGTGCTTCCCAGCCCTGACGTGTTTTGAGATAGGGAGCTGATGAGAAAACACTATCGCTTGTCCAAGGATACAAACATACAGTTAGAAAAGTGAATTGCAAGGCTGTGTTTAAGTTAAACTTTCAAATATAAAGATGAGGAATGAAAACACAGGACGATTTATATTTCCATGCATTGGCAGCAGTGCACTCTCAACACACTAAGGGGCCCTGTTCAGTCCTATGCTTTTGACTGTGGCTTTGTGAGCTTAAAAAAGGATTTATCATACCTGCAGGTAGCAAAATGGAGTCCAAAGACCTAGGTAGCTGATTTCTACTTAATTTCAGTAAGGAGAAGATACTTAAACATTTCTGTAAATCTGATCTAACCACCTTTTTTAAATCTACAGAATCAAACATGGGTGTACTATGCATTTCTGCAGGATCACACTACACTAAGTAGCATCACAGCTATATGATACCATCAGTGGATTTGCTCTTTGCCCTCTGCTGCAGTCATTCACACCTTTGGGAGCAGATATAAAATGCAAATGTCATTGTGAGACTCCAGAGACTTCTGCCTTAGCGGGGCTTACTCATGAGTAAATGATTTCATGAAGAGCAAGACTCTGGAAAGGAATTAATTTGATGCTTAAGAACACATGAGACAAAGATCTCTAGACCTGAGCTCAGTAGCGGTAGGTAACAGGTACCCTCCTACCTCAGTACCCTGCAATACAGACTGCCAGTAGCTCAGTCTGAGTCTCCCTGGAAGGTGATACACAAAGAAAGGAGCGTTAGATGACTCCATCCAAACCAACTGCCTTACAAACCAGTGATCCAAGGGTAAAATATCAGTGCAAGAGGCTGCTGGGGCAATGTGGAACTGTAATTCCTGCAGACCCATGTTTACTGGAAGGCAGCCTGGCTGCAAATGCCAGGGGCAGCTCAGTGAAGGGGTTATGCCTGAGGCACATTTCCCTCTGACTACTTTTGTCCTGTCAAGTCACTCTGACACCATCTGGCTTTCACTCTTTCCTGGGCTCAAAAAAGCATATGGTGGCCAGGGACAGACAGTGCTGATGGGGGCATTGGGCTGTGGAGAAAGCATGCTTGTGATGGTTGTTCTGCCTCTCTGGAAACCAGACTTAGTATCATAATCACTACTTATATCTGTAGGCTCCGAAGATTTGATCATCACTATGCTTTATGGCTATTTACTAATTATCTAGTCATTTATTAACTAAGCCTGTAGATTTTGCAAGCTAAATAAGTACTTTCTGTTTGTTTGTGAGAGGGTCAACAATGGCACCAGAAGAAATTTCAGCCTGTGGCTGAAGGTTGCAAAAGTTCCTTGCAAAGCCAGAAATAGAAGACCACAGTTAGAAATCCTAATCTCTAACCACTAAGGTACTCTGGGCAGTTCTCTGTTTGCATGGAAGTACAGATAGTAACCAAAGGTGTTTCCACTCATTACACTGTGGATCACAGGTGATTTCTTGTCTCTATTTATTGACTGAGCAAAGGGAAGCCCTTTGTTTAACTTGACGGGGTTTTTCTCCTTCATTATCTTTCTATTTGTAAATGAACACCACAAATGAGTGATTCCAAAATCTGGATAGTGCAGGCATCAACTAACTGGACTGTTTGAGGATGGAAAAAAATATGGATGGGGTTAGTGTATCTGAAGTCTGGATTGCCACTGTCCGTGGCCCTGTTGTGCCAGCCCCAAAGCCTCAGTGACCATGTGAGAAGCTGATACATGAAGTTCAAGAACCCAGCAAAAATTAATCACTCAAAAGAACAAAGATTAGTTTACAGACAGATCAGCTCTTCAAATCCATCTGCTATGCAGTAACATGAGTGCTAGTGCCTGCAAAAGGACGAGGTCAGAGATTGAGGAGGAGGGTGTCTTGTAGCAACTGAGATTAACATGAGTTTAAACTGAAGAGGGACCTGACCCTTGGGAAAGCAGCAGGGGAACTGGGAGGAGATGGTGTGGATTGCAGGGCTGCTCCCCACCTTAGCCTTGCCTCCCTTTCTAATGTTGAGATGCCTGGCTAGATTTGCTGTTTACAAACAGAGAAGGACTGATGGGTGATGTGAAGGTTCGAGGCCATCTTGGGAAAAGTGATCACAAAATAATTGAATTTTCAATCCTTGGAGAAATCAGGATGAAGGTCAGCAAACCCTTCACCTTAGACTTCTGAAGGGATGAGTTTGGCCTGTTTAGGATGCTGGTTGGCAGAATTCCTTGGGAAACATTACTACTTCTGACAGACTAAGCTTCACTAGAGATAATCAGATGCCTAAAATTAAGTACATACCTAGGTTTGATGGTGCCAAGAGCCACAGGCATTTGCAACCTGGTTTCTGCAGTTGTGCTCATCATTGTAGGCCATGATGCAGCTCCACAGTGTGCCATTTGCACAAGTATTATCCTCGTGAGCTCCTGCACTTTGAAAGAGAGCTGTCACCTTCAGATTTCTTCTTTCATAGAATCAGCTAGGCTGGAAAAGACCTTTAAGATCACAAAGTCCAAAGTCAAGTGCTTTATCTGAAAGCATCTCAGAATGCTACTGCCTAAGGTAATGCTGCTGTAACTATGCTGCACTGTCTCAGAGGAGTGAAACTGACAGATCTGAGGGGAAAGAGAATTCCCTTTATTTTCTGCTGACTTCTTGCATTTATAGCACTTTGCCTGTTACCAGATTAACTTGAAGAATTATTTTGTTCAACATGTGAGAGAGAGGAAAGCACTTTAAAAAAAGAGAAATTATCATTGTAAAACTTCCATAAAACACCAGTGAATGCACACAAAAAAAAAATTAGATCCTTATATATACAACTTGTATTTCCTTGTCATACTGTTGACCAGGCATCAAGTATAAAGAAAGGCAAGGCATCATAGAACATGTTTGTTCATGAAATCAACTGCATACAGAAGTTCTTGCAGACTTGGGAGCTTGCATCTTAGCTCTCTGCAACTACCAAAGTGGAGGTCTTTGGCAAAACCTCAGACTGATGTAGTTTGTAGTGGGAATTTGCTTGGCATGCTTAGTTTTTGAGAACTGTGTCTAGGTTTCATCGTCATCTTTTCACCACCTCTAGGGGCTTATACACAGAATTATTCATTGATTTGGAAAACCTGGTCCTTTACACACATATGAGTGTATCAAATTTGTCTTCTACATAGCCAGGAAGAAGAACACAGTTCTAACAACTCATAGTGACTTTTTAATTAATGTCATTAAATATGAGCTATTTCACAGATGTGGTTTAGAATGTATTGCATTTTATGTCCAACATGTATTCTGATACATTTTTAAAGATAACGAAATGTATTCTGTGGCCAAGCCAATTTATTGTAAGTTCGGCCTGGATTTGGTTCATTATCATTAAAGAATCTGCATTTTTAAGTTCACTTTAGAATAACATTGTTGATTCTGTAGTGATGTAAGTATATGGTATTTGCCAAAAGCTGTATTTCATAAGGCTGGTTTAGGATATGGCCCAGCTCATAAGAATCTTGATAGGCCATTATTCCTTTCAATAACTTTCATAATTTAATCAGACACATGTGTTGATTATGAATCTAATACTATGGAGAATAAAGTCAATGTTAAAATCCCATTATTTTACATTAGGCAGGAGCACACCCATAATGTGTAGCCAGGAAATATTTGTGCCCTTCAAAATCCATCTATACTGCTAGCAATATGTTTCTTAAAAAAAATAAACGTAAAAATCAGAATGTCCTTGTACGATTATTAAGATTTTACTTTTTGTATTCCTTTGGGACCTAGTAACACTGCTGCATAACATCCAGAGAGAAGGCACATTTAACACACCAGCACAGACTTAGACGAGTTTAAAGTTTAACTTTGAGTTTGGGAACATTTTCAAATCAAATGAAACTAGGAGTTTCTAGGTAATACTGAGCCAAACCAAAAGTGATTACTTCAGCACTGTATTTTTATGTTTCACTTTCGTCTATCTGCTATGAGTTTTTAACAAAGGCAAAATTCAAAGTTAAAATGTGGGTTTTGTAAGAACACCCTCCTGGTTTCAGTCACTTTCATAGGTTTAATTTTATCTCTAAGAAGGAACAAAAGCACCCCACCAAGAACTGGGCAGCAGGAAAGAGGGGACTGGTAGGACAAACCCATCCAGCTCAGGAGATACAGCCTTATAATGAGTACATCAGATACGAGGAACTGGAAGCTGATGCTTTGTTTAAAGTTAAATCACAGTACTGGCCCTGCCTACCTGCCCAGCCTGCTGCAGAGGGCCAGGGAATACTTGGGCATTGTGTGCTGCTCTTCACCTGGCTCAGTGGTATCTGTGCATCTGTGCCAGTCCCCTCATAGATATGGTGACTGTGTCTGCCCTCGGTTTGGCAGGGGTGTTTTTAATAGCATGCTCATTATACAGAAATATTTTCATTTGACAGACAATTTAAATGATCCTATAAAAGCTGCAATTACCATCAGGACAAATCCAGTTCTGATTGACTCCCACGTTAGCTCCCAAAGTTTGACTCCCAAGAAAGGTTTTACCTTTTTTTTTCCTTCTTTCTCATATACCCTCTTCTTCCTTATAACTGTCTCCCATGCTAACATGCTGAAGAACATCTCAAACTCATGCTGTCTTAATCCTGCCCCTAAACCACTGCTGAGAAGTCCTATTAGATTCATTTACTAACAAAGAACTGAGGAACAGAGAAAACCACTATCTTGTCAAAGGTAAAACAGGAAGGAAATATCTAGAGAGGCAGAGGGAGGAAAGTAGGTCTAATGTAGAATTATCTTTCCGAAGGTCCAAAAACCCTCAGAAAAACATTTTTTTGTTGATGCCTGAATATATCAGGGTGGTAAGACTCATGTGAAAATAAAATTAAAGACAACTTTGAAATTGGGACCTTGCATTATTAAGCTAATCCTGCAAACATTCAGTTTGCCAATGTTGTGTTGTTAATCTGTTCATTAGTAACTTATTTTCTTAGCCAGCTGCTCACATATCTGTTTTTTTGTGAAAACCATGGATTTTTGTCTGCAACTGTTTCTAGAGAAATGGAGAAGAAATCAGAATTACTTGGAACATGTGCCTTGAGCATCCTGATCACCAGATGAAGAAGGTCACCTTGGTTGCCGTGGTCAAGTCAGCTTGTGAAGTCAGCTGGCCACTTTGAAGCATCCTGGTCACTTCAGCCTATCCTCTCAGTCCCCTGAGGAATTAAGGGTCAGTTCTGCAGAACTCTCACAAGTTACACTGAAGGCAATGCGGGAAGAGTGGCAATTTGTTGGGGGCTTTCAATTTCCTCTGAATGTGCAAGCCTAGACAGATCTTTTACATCTTAAAGTAGTTTTTAATGCTTTTCTCAGAGCTAAAATGTATTGCAAACATTTTGCTGGTATGTGTTAGTGTTCTTTAATGACAATAATGATGTAATAACTGTAAACACTATCCTAAAAGGCTGCAATGTGTCTCATTGCACACATCCTATTGGCATTAATCAGGAAAGAGGCCTAATCTCAACCCAAACATGTCAGGGGTGTAGTTAGGGTGGAGGTGTGGCTGGAGATAGAAAGGAAACACTGCTCCTTTCTAGGACGGAAAGAAAGGTCTCCAGCCCCATCACCCCGCTTGCTGTAGGGTGGCCTCTGTGTTTGGAGTGGGTTTGCCTCTGCCACCAGCCTCTCCTCTCACCTGGGCAAGACTCAGCTCACTTTGTGTGCCTTTTGAGATGCCCAAGGTAGGAATCTTGTTATTCTAGTCTCGTTTTATAGTAAACAGCAGCACAGAGAAAAATGCCTGGAAAATGTAATTCAGCATATCTAAAATACAACTCACTGTTTTTTTTCATACACACTACATTCAAGATGCAGGACATCTAATGCTTCCTATCCGAGTCTCAGTTAAAAATGGGTAGTCATACAAGAAGAGCCTAGCTTTTTTGCCTGGGGTGCTATGAAGGAAGCACTCAGGCAAATATAAGAGATGGAAGTTTCAAAACCATTTAATTTAGATCAAGTCTCCATGTAAATATTCTAGCCAAGTTTTGCTATTTCTAATGTTGTCCAAGGCATTTTTAAGCAGGTCATTTTGGTTCCAAGGGAGAAAGATAAAAACATAAAACCCCAACACTTACACAGCTCCTAAATTTCTCCTAAATTTCTTGGATCATGACTGCTGATGTATTTTCTCATTATGAAAGGTAACTTTAGACCTCGCTGTACAGTTCTGTCTCTTTTTTTTTGTCTTTTAAAGATGCAGCAAAGTATACAGGGATAATTTAACTAGTTGTGATAATTAGCAATATCATGAAAGTTTTATTAAGGGTATGATTAATGAGAAACCTTTGGATTGATATATTTCTGACACAGTGGTTTTGGAGACAGTCCTTAAATAGACATGAAGAGATGACAGAGATTTTTGCTCATGGACCACTTTGTTTCTCTTCTGCTGCTGTATCCTGGCAGTTCTGATAGTCTGTTCAACTTTATGTGGATCAGGTTGCCAGTTTCAAATTTGCAAGTTTCCAGTAAAGTATTTCCTCATCAATTCTTGATGTTTTTTTCAGCAGCCTGAGTGTAAACCTCACATGCCTCTTTCCTGGATGGGGAGCAGCCTCCATGCCTTTTGCCAGGATTCAGAGTTGGTTCTGCTGTCCTCATTCACTTTGCACAGTCTGAGAGCTGAGCGCCACTGCTCTGAATACCTACAGATGGGTTTGAAAGGCTACAGAGGTCTCCCTCAGACAGAACCCTTGGTTTAGGGACAGGTCAGGTCTGAGCATCTGGAGGTAGGTTTGAGGTGCTGGCATGCTCTGGGCTTGTGGCAGGACATGAGTGACAAAGCTTTGAGGAAGGCTGAAAGCTGTGTCTTAACCAGGTTTGACCTGAGCTGCTGGAGAAGCTGAAAAGCTGACTTAGACAGAGGGTGAAGTGTGTCTTGTGGATGCTGAGACTCATTTTAGATGTCTGGATGTTTCCTGAACTGATTGACTGTATCAATTACACCTCCATACCCAGCTCACACACCGGCAGCTGCAAGTGGGCACCTCCACATGGGTGCCATCACTGAGCTTAGTCCAGAATGGCAAAAGAGCTGGGACCACAGCTGGGATGTTACATGTTGGCAAGATTACCCTAGGAGAGAGACCAGAGAAGGGGATTAAGAGGCAGAGACATGTGGAGAGCTAGAGAAGGAGAAGATCACACTGACAAATGGTCAGGAGAGAAGGAAGAGGTACAATCACAGATGTGAGTTTTCAAGAAGGTGACTGTAACTGTCATGGAGCCTAACAAGTTGTTTTGGAAGGAGGTGGCAGATTAAGCTAGCCAAATGTGCAGCCCTTGCTCCAAAAGGTGGCTAGGAAATCCCGGTGCCGGCTCTGCTGAGAACGTTTGTATATTCCTGGCCCCACATCCCTGGCATTTTGTGAAGGGCTTGCTAGAATAAGGTTGGAAAACTCACACTGGATGTAGGAAAGATTGGAATTGATATACTGTGTTTAAATAAGATTACACTAATTAATCATTCTCCTGGGAATCCGACAGATCCTGACGGATGCAATCTATCCAATCTCATTAATTTTCTCAATGTGATGGCAACTCTGCATGGGCCACCCTGCTCCACTGTGGCACAGAGCCAGCAGCCAGGGTGATGGCCACAACCCCAGCCCTTAGGACAGAGCAAAACAGTCTGTGAGCTGCCTTACAGCGAGTGCAAAGGCAATGGCAGCCAGGGAATTCAAATGAAACCACTTGCTAAATGCTGTGTGACCTTTTCCTTCATTTGCAATAGGGATGTTGTGTTTCCAGGGGAAGACTAGAATAGGACAAGGGTATCTCTCCCTTTAGACATTCTTAGGAGTTCTTCATTCTCAGTGTTTTTCAAAATATGATGCAGCTACATTTTCAGGGATATAGGGGCATATTTTATATTCCACTTTTAAAATAAGGAGCCTTTTATAAAGATATCTGATATAAGCAAACACGGGCCTAACATTCACTAGTTTGGCTAAATAACAAAGTCAAGGCTTTCTAAATAAGACTGAAATAGGGAGAAATTGCCATTAATTTTTATTTTACTCTTACTACTGTAAATGCAAGTATGCTTTGAGGACTAGTGGATTTCAGGGTGTGATGTTCTGATTTTTGTGCAGGATAAGATCACATCTGAATTCAGCATTCTTCACCAGACTCCATAGGCACCCCAGCACTGAACACCCAGGAGCAGGACAGATGCCTCATAGGAAGCCAGCTCCTCATCTTTACATGGTAGTTTCTGCTTTTTCTTAGGAATATAATTATGAGGTTTTGGAAATGAGGGAAATGTCTCAAATACTTCAAAATTTCTCAAAACTGAGGTGATAAATATCACAATGACATGTAGATATTGAAAAAGAAAATTCATGTTTCAGGGTGCAATACTAAGAAAACTGTGACACTGCCACCTCGTGGATTCTGAGATAGCATCTAGATCATATTTTACAATCATTATTTACATAATGGCATAAATATGTCACACTTCACGGCCAAATAATAGCTTTTTTCTTACCCTCCGAATTTTGGAATCTAAAATCCATTTTTTTTTTTAGATATTTAAACTTTTAATGGTACAAATGAGCATCTTACTATGATTTATGTACGCAACTCCATACGTTCAGTTCCTAACTCTCTCTGTTTGAAAGTTAGAAGGTATATTCTCACATAAACAGTGTTTTATAAAGCAGTAGTGGTCTAAACTTGCCAATTAGTTCCTCTATACATCCATAAAAACTAATATTGCATTGAGATGTAGTGATTGTAGTGGTGAGGCACTGGAATAGGTTGCCCAGGGAGGTTGTGAGTGCTCCACCCCTGGCAGTGTTCAAGACCAGGTTGGACAAAGCCTTGGGTGAGATGGTTTAGTGTGAGGTGTCCCTGCCCATGGCAGGGGGGTTGGAACTAGATGATCTTAAGGTCCTTTCCAACCCTAACTATTCTGTGATTCTATGATTCTGTGATTCTTGCAAATTGTGCCTGGGATTTAATTCTACTAAAATTGTTGAAGGCCGCTAATAAAAGACTTCTCCATGTGTAATTGTTCATTGTAATATAAACTGAATTTCATAATTCACCTATGAGAAAGTCTGGGGTATGTGCATCTGAGGAATACTTTCACTTGTGGTCTTCTGGTATTTAAACAACATGGACTGACAAGTTCTCTAGTCTGTTGGACCCAATGAATCAAGAAAAAGTAAAAATCCCCAACAGAATCTCTTTATTCCTGTGCTATTCCTTCAGGACCTCACCAGTGACTGCCTAATGAATGGAGGCACAAGGAAAAAAACACATATTACAGCAACTTCAGTGCTGTCCTTGCTTTTTGAGTTTACTGAGAACAGCACCAGGATGGCCAAACCCCATACATGTGGCAGCCAGTATCTGAAGCAGAGCTTCTTGTAAAGCACTGCTGCAGCTTGATGTGCAGCATGGATCTGTTCTGAGACTGAGATATTGGCAGCTGTAATAAAACAGTGATATCAATATTTGTATCAAGATAGCTCTTTGCTTTAGTGGAATGAAAAATAGTACTTCTGCGTATTTAAAATCAGCTATGAAGACATTTGTGAAAGAAGAGCTGTTTAGCTGTACAAAGACAAAGCAGAAGCTAGGGGAAGGACCTTAAACCCTTAAAGAAACAATGCCTGAAGACTGCTTTAGTAGAAAAATGGGAAAACAGGCACCAGAGCTAAGATAAACTCCATTACGGTTTATATTTAAGGCTAGACAGTGATTCATACTGTTTCACTAGACTCAGCATGCTGCAAAAGGCACTTGAAATAATTAACACTTAGAATTAAACTACTTAGATTTCACATCATCAAACATTTAACTTTCTATAATTCCCTCTGCAGCTGTGATTTATTTGCATTTATTATTTTCTCTATTTACCGGTTCTTGCTTGCTTTTAAAGTTGCTCATACTTCCTTTTTCTGAAAGTCTGAACACTGGCTTATTGTTTTGGTTTTAGCTCTTGCATCTTACTCATGATCACACTTCTGCTGGCTAGTTAAAAAATGCATTGCATCAAATATGGTCCTCAAATTGCTGAAAGGAGTTTTCTGTTTATGTATTTTGATCATTGCTTTTGTCTTGTTTGTTATTCATACCATGCTTACTCATTACTGCAGTTTGATTGTTTAATATTGGCAAGAATACCAGTAAATATATTTTTCCTATTTCCCTCACAAAAAATATTCATTTTGTTTTGATAAGGTTTAAGAAAGGACACATGTGAGGAGGAAGTCTCATTATATCCAAAAGCTTGTATCAAGAAATATGTATCAGAGTGACTCAATACGACAAAGTTAGTGAATTTGTGGAGACAAAGGCCTGATAGATAACTTGAGAAGAATGGACCTGGGAAATATTAGAAAATTCACCAGCTTTGACAAAACGCACTTTGAAAGTGTGGTTACACTGGCAAACTTCAGAAAGTATTTATAGACATGGCAGTGAAGAGACACCGAATACGTAAGTGTATAAAAATTGCTACACTGGATTAGGACAAAAGTCCAAAATACCCATCAAACTTCTGACAGTCACCACAGCATATGTTTGGGGAAGAAGCACAAGAACAAGGAAAACATAGAGGAATGTTTTCCCCAGTTTTCCTGCCCAGTTTCCAACAGTCTGTGTCTGGAGAACATTCTGAGCTCACTGTTGATTCCTCAAGATTCTGTTTCTTTACTCTTGGTGGACATTTCTTCAACGCATTTTTCCTGTCATGTTTTGTACTTGTGTATACTTCTTGCCTTCAGTGTCCTCTGCCAGTGAGTTCTACTGTTAAGCTAAAATCTGCATGCGAAAAAAATCTCCAACACTTCCTCCTGTATGTTTTAACCCCTCTGCCTTGTCATTTTGTTTGATCTTTTCTCCTGTAATTTTAGAAATAATGAATATTTTTTCTTTTTTTTCTCTGTGATGCTTCAATTTCTTTGCGCCTCTTACATTTTCCTCTTATTGTCACTTTTCCAAGCTTTAAATCTTACCTACAGTGTTTTATTTATTTTATCAGTTTCATTCTTTATTTTTGTTCTTAGGTTATATTTTTTTCTTAGGTTCTTTCTGGAATTTATGGTGGTGTCTTGCCTCCAAACACTCTTTCATAGCATCTTTCCACTCTCAAAAGTACTATGGTAGGCAAATTTTAACCAATTTAGGTTTTTTGGACATCATCTTTGTCACTGCATTTGAAGCCTTTTTATTTTCCACCACGCTTTTATGTCAGTCCCAGAAGCCCATGAAAACAAACCTCTTCCAAACCAATAAACTTTCCTTCATAATAATGTAATGTTTCAGATTTTGAGAATATACACATTTCTTCTGGAGTATGTTTTTGTTCAAAGTTAGCCTAAGAGTTCATCACCCAGGTCTCAGAAGCCAAATTAATACAAGCCGGGTGTAAACTGCACACCCACATGTGCACAACTTTCTTCCCTGTTTTTACAGTTTATTTAGTTTATCTGGCTGCATAATTCCCAGCCCTTGTGCTTTATCAGTGAGTTTGGGGAAAATTTGTTTACCCCTCAAGGGAAATTATGGCAAAGTACTAGCAGACTATCAGCTTTCAACAGAGTTAGTCAGCATCCTTGCTGCAAAATACCAGGTTGAAAAAAAACAAATGAGTCTAAATGTAGTCTGCAGTGGGATAATTTACTTGCTCTCAAGGTACTTCCACAGGAGGGTAACATTTTTTGTCTCTGTGTGTAGGTGGACTTCAGAGTGAAAATTTGAAGAAGTGCTTTGGTTTATGCTGCTGTGTCTTCACAGGCTATTGTGAAGATATTTACTAACCTCTGAAAATGCTGCTGTTATTACCATTGAAATAGTTATAGTGAGAAGATTGCCCAGAGCACACTTAGGTTAAAACCTGAAGTAAAGAAAAAAGGTGCTGGTCAACACCTCACCTTTGAACAGAGCAGAGGGCTCAGAAGAAACCATGTGCTTGGATCTGCCTCCTGTTGATACTCACCAAGGCTGTTAAGCTGACATAGGCCCCCAGATTTCATTGATGAGCTTCTTTTCACAGAGCTCATCACCTCAGAATTCAAAATGTAAAGCTCAAGCTCTTGTAATTGCTGAAAATTGAGATTCACCTCATCTAATTTTGAGAGTGTAAAAAGTCTGGTTAGTAATGTAAACTAGTGAAATCCTATCTGTAGTCTACAAAGAGAGATGGATTCATCTGGACAGTGACCATTCTGCCTACTTCCGCCTTCACTTTTAGTTTTTTTTAGCAGCCCAGACAACAAATGTAGAGCTGACTCCTTAGAAAGTTAGCGTTAATGCCAGATGAATCCCATCCTGAGAGCCATTGTGACTGGTACTCAACTGGAAAACAAACTTACTTCTAAAGGGGACAAGCTTACTTCAGAAAATGAGAAACTTAAGGGGAAGCCTGACACATAACCTAGCCAGTCCCATTATTGTCAAGGCAGCTGGAGCCACCTTGTAACTACACTCCTCACTCAAAGCGCGAAGTATAGGAGTAGAAAGATGGTCATTACTCAAACTCTTATAAAAGGTATAACCCAGAAAGATGTAAACTAAAAGGTAAGTCAGCAGTGATTCTCAGACAGCAGATATTAAACATCCTATATAGCTCTATTTTCTTGCAACTTCAGCTTTCTCTTGGCATTTTTCGGACTGTTATTATTTTCTTCCCAGCAGCTCACTGGGTGGACATGTGGATGCATGCTCTGGTTGAGTTCAGGGGCTGGATGAAGGGAGCATCATCCTCAGAAGGCTCAAATTCCTTGCCTTCCTTCCCTTCCCCCAGGGGCACACCTTACCTGTCAAGGAGTAGGTTTGGTGCAGGATGCTTGGGGCTGTGTGGCTGTGCTGCAAGACGATGAATGAATTAGTCTATATGAGGCTTACTTCTCCATAGGGCAGTGGCTCTTACCTCAAGGCTAACTCTCAGGACTGCAAAATAGAAATGCACTTCTTAATGCAACACTTCACATAACCTGAAGAAACTACCATAATACTTTTGAGCGTAGAAGGATGCTATAAAAGAGTGTTTGGAGGCAAGACAGCACCATAAATTCCAGAAAGAACCTATAAAAAAAAATAACCTAAAACACAAAAATAGAGAAAGAACCTGAGACAATAAATAAACCACTGCAGGTAAAAGTGAAAGGCAAACCCAGCTGTAATAACTGTGATAATATTTTGACTCTTACAACTGTAATTAACTATTTGAAGAGGCACAATGGTTTTTATGAAGGCAGAGAGGACTCACATGATTAGGCAACCATAAAACTAATTTATTATAGACTTTGATAACAAAATTTTCCTGATAACTGCACTTTAAACAGTATTTTAGAGAAATCTGAGAGTTGGAAATCATTTAGGAAGTGCATTAGAAAAAGATTTCATCATTTTGTTTCATGCAAGTCAGCTTTGATATACCTTGTAATATTTAATTTTAAAATGAAAGTTTGTAAATTTGGATAAGCAGAATCTTTCTAAAAAATAAGTATTGAGGAATGAATTGGCAATTTTTGTAACTTACCTTTTCATAGAGAAACAACTGTTTTTCTTGAGGCAAATATACTGCCTACCAAGTAAACTTTCCCATTTTCTACACGAGAGTATTGTTTTCTTCAAGGATGACACAAATATTATTAAAATGGATACCAGAAGCTTATTACTGCTAATTTTTTAAATTAGCCTAAATATTAGTTGATTTTTTATTACTTGCAATAAATATTAAAGTGTGAGAACAGAAGTGATTACTGTCACCTCAAATCTGATATTGCCATTTTGATGTTCTGTTTTAGAAAGAAGTTCCAGGTAATAATTATGCATTTATAACTGACACCTTTCATGATACAGTCTAACTTGTGCTCTAGAAAGCACAGGAAAAAACACACAGAATAACATTATGCAGTATGTGTTGCAGCTGGCCTATACAATCAGAGAGAGCTACCTCAGGCCTTCTCTTCCAAGGCTCCTCCATGAAGAGCCACCTTTGTACTTGACAGTGAATCAAATCTTCTCTTTAACACAGGAAAGACATCCTGTAAAAGAACACCTCTCTCACCTCTCTTTCTTTTTTCTTTCTTTTCTTTTTTCTTTTCCATTTTTTTTTACTGTTTTTTTTTTTTTTAGCTCCTCTGAAATAGCACCAAGAAAGGTAGGTAGGTAGGTATTCCATAAAAAGGTTCACAGAGTGTGCTGTAAAACACAGCTTGGGACTAGAGGGATTGTCATCAGCATGGTAACATGCCAGTGTTGCTTTATTTGAAATTACCTTTATACTTAGTTCTCCAAATATACACACACACATACATATATACATATACAGATATATAAATACATACACTTTCTTTCCCTGATGAAGGGAATGGATTTCACTAGATGGCTGCTTAATTAATCTGGCTTTGTTTGACTGTGAAGACCAGAGAAACTCTTATATGGGTACATAATCTAACCCTGATTACATTTCAGCTGCAAAGATGCAATTGAGTTCATGAATAAGACTTTGTCTGCTACTGGCTATCCTGTCTTGCTTTTCACAGAAACACTGTTCTTGTTACTTTAAGAAATATGGGAGGTGAGAATGTATTATTTCAGGCAGTTGTAGTTTAAGAAGTTTAGAGACTTGTTTATAGCCTTGAAATAGGGAGAGGTTGCTTAAAATTTTACTCCCTGAAGCAATGCCACTCCAAGTGTGAATTTTTCTTTCTGAAGAAGTTAATCACATTCTCCCTAACACTGTTGAATCAATGAACTGCAGTGGGAGAAAGAGGAGCTATTTCTCAGAGCAAAAGGATGGTCCCTCTGGAACTGCTCATGGGAGATGTGAGAAGGTACAAGGTGTGACAGTGTTTCTGTGGTCTGAACATGTTTACTTGAAAATGGGCTTAGACTCTTGAAATGGTTTCAGAAGACAGCAGTTGATGGATGGTTGTACCCAGGACTGAACCTCTTCCTCATGTTTTACACAGCACAAGTTAATGATCAGTGTTCTCGGCAATAAGGAACTGCCCTTCTTGTAATGAGCTTCATTATGAACTGTAAAATTGCCAGGAACCTTAAGTATTTTGACCTGTTATAGTCCATGTCTCCTTAGCTCTGCTGTTGTCTGTACTCAACATAACTAAGCTAAAACTATCTTGGAAACATCTTTCAGAACTGGAAGAATTCATAGTAAGTATAGTGGAGATATATCCTAGGGTTATAGTATCCCCGAGATACTCAGATTTCAAACATTCTCATTTCTCAGGACAATTTTTAGCTTGATCACATGCATATGCAAAGGATTATAGGAGGACAGCACAGTTTGCTTGTGACAGTAAAAATGCACATTTACGTATTATAGCCATGATTACATCAGCCTCTGCTCTTGCTGGCATAACTCTGCTTTGGATAATTCTCAAGAGAAAAGGTAAGAAAGACAATAATCAATTGTATCATCAGAAGGAGATGGATTGTAGCTAACCCTCCAGAGATTCCTGGCACAGGAGTTGGCAGAGACCTAGCCAGCGCTGTATGGCCACCTTCCAGATTATCCCACCCTTGGGTGCCAGGCTTCTTGTCTGCTCCTCTGAACTTCTGCAATGCACCCAAGGCTCAGTTACAAGCTATGCACACTCACTGCTTCCCTGCATCCTCGGAGATGGTGGAACCAACAAACCCACTCTTCAGAAGTGGTCAGCACAGCTGGTTAGGAGTGTTAACACCGCTGATTCAGCTCTGTGCATAGGGAAGGCAGAAGTTAGTTGACTACATTCTTTGAGATGGTTTGACTTTTCTACCATAGTCTTTACCTATAATTCACATGAATGGAAGTATTATTTATTTTTATGTACGATTTACATCATGTCTAAGAGGTATTAGCTTGATTTCAAACAGAAATAAAATCACAAATTGTACTGCTATAGACCTTGCTTTTTTTGTGATAAAACCACCCCAATTGTGCTGAAATAAAATAAAATGAAAGAATGCAGATGTTCAACAGTATGGAGGAAAACTGTCTGGAGTTTACATTCAGAAGCTGGGAGCCAGCCTGAAGATGAATAAAACAATGCATGACATATTCTTGGTGATTCCAGTCAAGACAATTTCTTCTGCCTAGTCTATTTTAACATGTACCTTTACTTTTTTACTACCAGCTTTATTCAAATGCAAATCTATTGACTTTAGCAGAGTTCTGATATTTATCTCATTTCCTCGGTGTATTTTCCAGCCTTACATATGACTTTTCTCTCCAGAAATACCCAAGGAAGAAAAACCCACCAAGGTTTATTATACACAAACTGAATCTCAGCATCTGTGAACTGCTGGAGGCTGCGTGGGTATAACTGGGTGCTGACCCTGTTTCAGCACCCTTTCATAGGCCTCTGAGCTAGCTTGTTGTCAGATAGAGTAATGGGCTGGGTGGACCTACCCATCTGACATGGCACAGGTTTTATCATATTCTTCTGATGGCTGCTCTACTGTTAAATTATTTGAATTCTGTCTTAGGGAGGCTAATCTAATTAATCTGTTTTTTAGAGTTTAAAAATACTGACATGAATTACAAACCCCAGCATAATTAATAATTAGCATTTTTTTCTAATAAAAGACCAATACCCAAAATAGAAAAAAACCACCAAACTCCATTCCTCCTTATGCTGCAATGATATATGGCTAAACGCAAGAAAGAGAAATAGTCAGTCTTTTCACATGTGACAGAAGAGTTCCTACTGGATTTATCACAGCTCCTTTGACGAGCCAGGAATCGTGGAGGCATCCTAGGGAAGAATTTTTGTTTCTAGGGAGAATGGTTAAGGTCACTGGGAAAACAAAGAAGAAAGCTTGTATTCATACTGCTGCTACTAGATCCTCGGATTAACATTTGGGGCTTTAATTTGAGCAGTCTCAAATACCATAGTGCTTAGAAGCAGAAGTACAAATATTTGCACTTAGAATTAAGGCTTTTATTCTTTTATCATAGCGTATGCGCTTGTACATTTTTAAATGTAGAATCACGTATGAGGTAAACCTGGCAGCCATGGATGCTAGAAGATAGCAAGGTATCATATCCAGGTACAACCCTGTGGGCTGGAAGCTTGGCAACATTGGCTAAGTTAGGAGCTGCGATTCCCCCGTCTCGTTTCTCATCTAGAGCTTTCCTTCTATTTTTTTGTCTGGTAACCTGGCAGTCTGCAGACTCACCTGAGGTGAAGAGGATCAGAACTCAGATCCTTCCACTGCCTGGTGGGGTGGGACTCCAGATCTCACGTTTCAAAGGTGTTTCTGGCCATTTTCTCTTGAGCATTTGCTTCTGCATCAATATTTAGCATTGTAAGAATGGCAGTTAGAGCTTTCATGTAGGCTGCAAAAAAGCCAGTCTCTGCCTCCTCTGAATGTTTTATGCATGTGATGAGAAGCATCCTCACATGAGAAGAACTAAGGGTACCTCTATTTAGGTCCCAGCAGTCCAGTTGATAACACTGGAAGGTCAGACGCAGGCACTGATGGGGAGAATACTGGTGTCACTGGACCACTGATCCAGCTGCATATGGCTTTCTTGCAGTTTTATTTCTTCTGACAGGAAAGCACCACCGCCATCCCAAATAGGTGCAAATAGGTACTTCATCAGAACATTAATTAGGATATCAGTATATTCATCACATCATGGTTTTGATGGGATTAAATGAAATCCCAGTTATAAAGTCAGTTCTCAAAGGGTGGCCGAAGACCACAATGTTGTGGTGCTAGGTAGAGAGCAGTGCTATTGGGATTTAAATGAAAGATGTGTGTGTGTGCTCAAGCAGTTCAGTGTTACCAAAATGTAGGTGGTTCTGGTATACCCATCTACAGAAATGTAGAAAGGTAGGAGGGTTTTTTTTGTGTGTGTCTCTAGTGTTAAGTGGAGGTTTGAAGGAAGTCAGTTTGGGACTTCAGGAGTCAGGTAGGAGGCTCAGTCCCTGTTGTGAAGACAGTGATTGGAGTCAGAGAGCTTTCCCACACAGTGTAAGTCAGATTGCTTGGACTGCATGCATGCCTGGTTTACATAATGCAAAGTGTCCTCATAATTGTATCCGCTCAGCTGTGGGCACCAAATGATAAAGAATAGCTGTCTGACAGGCTGCTTGGCCTTTAGCTTTTGTTCTAAGCCTGCAAGGCAAATTTGGCCAGCATAGTGGGAGAGCAGCTACACCCAAGTAAACAGTCTGATTCAGAGTTTCTTTCCTTTGCCTAAATGAAATGTGCACAGGAAGGACTTGGCAACCCCCAGTCTGGAGATCACAGGAATCACAAATAACAGCTTAATGCAGAAATACACTGTACTGGTGAGGAAGGCTTTTTTCTTTTTCATTTTTTTCATCCAAGATATAATGATCATTCTGAAAGCATGATGGTTATTCACCCTTTCTGGTCTGGCAATATTGGCACTCCTGGTTTCCAAAACTATTCCAAGAAATAGCTCTCATCATTGCCAGGATGTCTGTGGCCTCTCCCAAACTCCATGGATTATCCAGGGTGCATAGCAGAACAGGGTCTCCTGGGGGGAACACCATGGGGGAACACAGCACAATGTCCTACAAACTGCCCCCCATCACCAGTGGCCTGGGCTCGGTTACTGCTGCAGAACAATGGGCTGAGCTGTATTTCACTGTCAGCACGGTAACAAATGGTGGCCCACTGAGACTCTGAGACATATGTAACTTGGCTAGCAATCAATGGCAAAGGTCACGAGTTGTCGTCTTGCATCTTAAAGCTCAATGAGATGGTTTTGTGGCGTATTAGTCTCTGTGTATTAAGTTTCAGCAAGGAGGGGGCAGGGGAGGAGGTAAGAGATTTTTATCTGGGGTTAGGTGATGTTAAATGTTCTGAATAATTAGATAAGATTGTGTGTGTCAAACTCCGTAAAGAACAGATCATGTCTTCTGATAAAGTGTCTCTGATTCCCAGTGCCTCCTTGCCTTCCAGTACATACATGCATGTACGCACACACACGCACTTTTTAAATGCTTTCAGGGCTCATTAAATAAGCTGGGCTGATAGCTCTGGAAAATATCATTATTTCTCAACAGGGCAATGAATACATGCTCTGCACATTTTTTGGAAGCCTCAGAAAGTAGCCAAAGTAGGTGAAAATTCACTTTCCATGGCTGAGTTTTTATTCTAGCCTGGAGTTCTTAAAGCCTGACTGAGCAGCCATTGCCTGGGCAGTATCCCAGTTTACACCACAATGACTGTCACCACTTCAGCTCCATTTACTTTCAAAAGTCCTATTGAATTTCCAAAGAGGTGTGCAAACCTTACCAGGAGTAGGTGTATAAGGATACCCACAATGTTCTTCTGGTCTCATTTTGAAGGAGCTTTGACCTGAAAAACCTGATGCAGGGGTGATGCAGCTCCTTCTGAGACTGGAGGAGAAGCCAAGAGGAGGACTGGCCTTATGCCTTCTGCCTGAAGCCAAGTCCACCCTCACCCTAGGACTTAGCTTCTCCTTAAGGAAAGAAGACATCTTCCTGAGCAAAGTGGCATTTTGAACATTTCTTTTATTCATATTGTCTTACTTCCTTGGCTGCTGTCACATTGATGTTATTAAATTGGGATCTATAGTAGTTTATCAGGCAGAATGACTGAAAGCTCTGGTAAGCAAACACATGACAGAGGTAGAAACACTGGGGAAATCACAAGAAAATCATTAAGATGAAGAATGTTTTAAAGACAGTGCCACTACTCCAGAGGTTTACCAACCTGGGAGCTCTGCAGCTTAGCTGTTTTAGTTCATTACAACCCAGTAAATCTGGTGTCAGTAGAAAGTATATCTAGGGATGGACTTGCTGTCACTCTTTCCAGACTGGGTTCTTCTACAGCTGAGTAAGTGTTTCTTCTTGCACCCTACTGTGTGCAGGGGGAAACATGGGGAGCATCAGTTCCTGTCTGCAGATTGCAGAGGGGCTGTTGTGTGGAGTGATAGCTTGAGCATCCTTCTTTCACAGCGTGTGCAATAGGGCCAAGCAGGGAGTTTGTATACTCCTTTCCCACAGATGTGTTGGCTGATGGCTCCCGCTTGTGATGGGGTTACAGTTTCTCATGTGGTCTCATTGCAGTTCACTCCTCACATGTCTGCTTGGCAATAGTTTGCCTTGCTCTAGGGCCTGATTACTATGGAGAAAGGTGGGGGACTTTGGCTCAGCTGCATGCTGTACTGGGCTGTGACAGGAGTCTCAGGACATGTGAACAAGTGCTCCCTCATGGCTGATTTGGGGCACCCATGGGCAGCCGCAGTGTGGCTGATCTTGGTATGTTATGAAAACTGAGACCACCATACTCTGCTAAAAACTGATGAATAAGGGAAAAAGTGAAGCAGCCATCCACATTCTCTTTCACATTTGTTTTTCCAGTGCAAATACTTTTATGAGTACAAATGGATGAATGTTAGGCATGACATTGTTATTCACTCCTTCAGGCTCCTACTTGTCTGTGAATCACCAAACTATTATAAGAGCCATATACACTGAACAAATCCAGCACCCGATGGATATGAACAGGTATGCAAGGCCCCAGGTCAGGGCAGGATTCCGCAGGGTGAGTGGAAAACACTCCGAGATGGTGCTCATTTGTAAGAGATGCTGAAGAGGAGTAAAGTCAACCCCTGCTCTTTCCTGATGGGAATTTTGCACTTTGTATTGATGCACCCTTGAGGAATTAAATACCATTTGAAAATATCTATACATGTAGGCTTAGTGCTGCCGTGGGAGCAGAGGGAGGGTGCGGAGGCTTCCCCCTTCCCCCAGCTGCCGTGCAATGAGACGATGCCAATGAACAAAGCCTTTGCTTACAGCTTTCCCAAGGATAGTTTAAAATCAAGAGAAAGATAATACTTTTGAAACCAGGGCATAATTACTATTTATTTCAACAGCAATTTGCCTTATTATGATGCACAGCATTTGTTACCTAGGCAACAGGTTTCTGTAGAGGCCCGGCTCAAATTAAAGTAGAACAGGCAAGATCTAAAGTCAATATCAATAACATATTTTAAAACCAAAAGACCAAGGAGTCAGCAATTTCACCTAAGTGTTGTATTTTTATTGTTGTCATAGGCAGGTACAAGCTGCACAGTTTGCATCCAAGTAATAGTTTTCTCTACTGTGCCTGACTGATCGCATACGTTTGCAAATAAAATGAATTTTACAGAGACCTGCTCTTTCCTAAGGAAATAATTATGGACATGGATGAGTGATGTGCAATAAACTTCTGCAGCTGTGTGTAGAAGAAACACCACTGTTGTGTCTAACTTGCTATTTTAGTTTCAAACTCTTGCTCAAGCCCAGCCTCCATGTTGTTTATGAGCAGGTATGAGTTTTGCTGTGGACTCAGATGTATATCTGAATGTATACCGGTGTATACCAGGGAGGAAAGCTTGGGTCTGGTCACCACCTTGGTACCTGTGCCTTCTTGGGTGACCTGAACAGACGCGCATGAGAAGGTCAGGCTCCTCAGGCTAGTCTATGGCCAGAGCTTGTTTGTGGGTTGCCCTAAACACAGTTGCTTTGAATGAAAAAATAAGCAGGGATATGCATGGAAAGCATCTCTGTGTAGATGGAGAGCATGACATGAGGTTCCATGTCCTCATGCTTGTCTGCAAGCCTGTCTTGATCTCACAGCATAAGCAGAAGCCTAATGCTAGTTTATGAATTCATAAACAGTGTGGGGTTTCATGTTTTTCTCATCTATCAGCAGACAAACTAAAGGATGAACATTTACAAGTGGGATTTAGGGAATAGTATGCAGATATTCTTTCAAATGTAGCTTCTGGGGAAGAAAGTGTTGTATTTTAGGACTATGTTTTATCTGAAAGAAGACTGGAAATGTAAATCAGTGACGGTATAAAGTTTTTAGGAAAGGAGTCTGATTCCAACAGATCTTTTAGAGTCTAAGGCAGAACGAATATACAGAGACAGAGCTAAGTGCTATGAGCTGTAAAATTATAAATATATTTATCTATAAATTCTGCTTTAAAAAATTTTAGGCAGCAAACACTAGACAGCTTAGAAATGAACCATTGATCATTCTAACCTTCCTTATTGCACCTTTTTTCATTTGATTTATTCTGTTTCTTTTTTTGTAAGTATAGAACTCCTGTAAAAAATCTGTCTTGAAAGTTTGAATGGCCTAGAAAAAGTAATAGGAATTTTGTAGTCAACAGCAATGTAGGAAGGTTCAGATATTCTCCTCTCTTAGGCAGCTCTTCAAATATAATCCTTTAATGGGGGATTTTGCCTGCAGTTTCTTGATTTATGATATAGATTTGACTAGCTATTATAGGCTTTCCTTTTTGGATTTGGCTTTTATTCTTGGCAAGCCACCATCTTTATTACTTAACCCTTCCTTAATGTACCTCTGTCAGCCTTTCTGCATCCCAGGGCTGCTGAAACATCAGGACTGCTGTAGCAATTACAGACAGACTCCCTGGCTGCTTCATGGCTGGCTGGCTGTCCTGGTCGCCTGTCCTTTGCACCCCTCCAGGTGCCGGCCTGTGGGGCTGGAGCTTGCTGTCACCCATCTTCTGGTGATGTTCTTCAGGGCCATGCTGCTCATTTTTATCCTGCCTCTTACATGGTTGGTGAGAGTGCTGAAAAAATCACCGAGAGGAAAGAAAGGTCCTGACTGTTACAAGCATTGGGCAGCAAATATTTTGCTGGAAAAACTCCATTAAGATGCTGCAATATGACCCTAAGGTTGTGCCTACTTTCTGAAAGCCTTTACGAGTTCACAGCTGCCAAGAAATCCCATAGTGGTAAACAACACCAGCGCCCGATGTTGATGGAACAAGAGCTTTTTAGTAATCTTAAAGTACATTGCCTTGCTGTGCTGCCTTGCGTTTTCAAGCATGCACTTGTGGAATTTGTTTCAGTTTGTGCTAAAAACCTTAGATGCTTTTCTTGCTAATATGCATCTTGTCTGTTGGTTTAGTATGTCTAATAATAACAGCAATCAAATATAGGAAAGACTGTTCCATCTTAATGGACAAAGCAGTACACATGTCGAATCATTCGCTTGTTGGCAAGAGAAAGGGGTTTTACTCAGTTATGCCAAAAATAAGCACTTATTATTTGCTAAGCCTCCCCTGAATCTTTCCTGATCACCTCCTTCACAGGGTCTTAGGGAGGGCAGGACTTTGGAGGTAACAGGTTTTGGACAAGGTGTTATCACTGGCATTCATGACTGTTAATGATTAGCAAAAGTCCCCTGGTTCTTTATTCCGAGAATATCCTGGCCGTGCCTCAATTTCATAACATGCAAATTCTCCACTTCAGTTTTAATAAGCCATTGAACTGTGTGTGCCACTGGACTGTTGTTTTTGGAGCTGCTCAGAAATTATTTTTCATAATGAAAATTATGCTTTATGATGAAAAATGAAGCTCATGTTTTCAATTGAAAATGGTTTTGTTTTGATACCTCAAGCGTCTCATGGGAGCAGTAGTCTGCATGCTTTGTATTCCAAAGCCTTCAGCTGTGTGGGCTTCTTAAACAAACTGCTCCTCCCTTGACCTGCTCTATGAGTTCCCGGCTGTAGGACTCGTTATATGATACCTAGTCCAGTAAGGAAACCTGGGCAACAGAGGGGACTGGAGACAGCTACAGCTTTCATGTACCACCACAGGGACAATCCTAAAATGTTTTGGGTTTTTAAGAAAAAAAAAAAGGGAAAAAGGAAAAAGAAAAAGATGTTTAGATTTCTGGTAATCAGCTTTAAGAAAAAAGAAAAAATGAGCTAATATAGATTTCTGGTAATCTGCTGTGGTGGGTTGACCCTGGCTGGATGCCAGGTACCCATCAAGGCCGTGCTATCTTTCCCCTGATCAGCTGGTCTGGGGGACAGATCACTCACCAATTTCTGTCATGGATAAAACAGACTTGACTTGCTCCAACATGAGATCCCTCTCACAGCAGACAGTCCTCCATGAACTTCTCCAACATGACTCCTTCCCACGGGCTGTAGTTTTTCATGAACTGCTCCAGCATGGGTCCCTTCCATGGGTGCGGCCCTTCAGGAACAGACTGCTCCAGTGTGGGTCCCTTCCATGGGTGCGGCCCTTCAGGAACAGACTGCTCCAGTTTGGGTCCCTTCCATGGGTGCGGCCCTTCAGGAACAGGCTGCTCCACTGTGGGTTCCCCATGGGGTCACCAGTCCTGCAGCAAACCTGCTCCAGTGTGGGCTCCTCTCTCCATAGGGCCACAGGCCGTGCCAGGAGCCTGCTTCAGTGCGGACTTCCCATGGGATCACAGCCTCCATCAGGCATCCCCCTGCTCTTGTGTGGGGTCCTCCATGGTCTGCAGGTGGAGATCTGCTCCATCATGGACCTCCATGTGCTGTAGGGGCACAGCTGTCTCACCATGGGCTGCATCACAGGCTGCAGGGGAATCTCTGCTCTGGTACTTGGAACACCTCCTCTACCTTCACCTGCACTGACCTCCGTGTCTTCAGAGCTGTTTCTCTCACATATCCTCTCTTCCTCTCTTCACTGCTGCTGTGCAGCATTCTTTCCCCTTTCTTAACTACATTATCCCAGAGGTGCTGCCACCATCATTAGTCACCTTAGCCTTATCCAGCAGCGGGACCATCTTGCAGCCAGCTGCTTTGGCTCCATTGGACACAGTGGAAGCTTCCAGCAGCTTCTCATAGAAAACATCCTTGTACCCCTTCTCACTACCAAAACTTTGCAATCAAGCACAATATATCTTCTTTTTGAAAAAACATGAAATTTTGTCCACTAAAAGGCTAGTTCTAATCAAGAAGTTAATTTAGCTGAAAACTCATAGGAAAACTGTGATAAAAAGAGTTTGCATACCATTAACTGGTTTCCTTTTTTAAGGAATAATTCTAATTGCATCAGAGAGCTGAGCTGGGCCACACCAGAGGAAGGTTTATAAGATACATACTTGATGAAATTATAAATGGCTGCACTTGAGATGTACATACACAAAGCGATGAACACTGTGGAAAGTGGGAAACGTGAACTGCCCACCTGCACTTGGGTGATGAGACTCTTCTGCTGCTTAACGAACCTGTAGCATAAGCACTTTGCCTCCTGAAAATACTGAGCCTTTTATGTTAGCCACAACTGCTTTCAAACAATTTCAAGATGATTTTCAAGGTACCTGGGCTAGAAGGTCTTGCATGGGAGGCTTTTTTAACTTGCTTGGATAGTAGTTTGTTGAGACTTGACATGACTGCTTCTTGAATGTCATCTGTTTTCATGTCTCTGTTCTCATTCTTTCTTACTGTATGGTACTAGATTTTTTTAAAAGAATAAATGTACTTTCTTTTTAAGTCAGAATCTTGGTGGTTGTTTCAAGTGGGGCTTTCTCATGCTTTTGTGCGCTTTGCCACAGGTCTCTGAATTGCCTGAGTTTCTCTCTGAGGATTTTCCTCCTCTTTTTATTGCAGTGGGCTACCTCAGCCAGGCTTTGCAATGCTAAAAAGAACAAGATGGGGAGAAGCTTCCTTCTCTCCAAACTGTGGATTTAAAATCCATTGGTTTATGGTATGATCAGTGCCAACTTTGCTTTCTTCGTGAGAATCAAAGATTTTCCACCTATAATAAACTGATCTGTTGGGCCTTATGGCTTTATCTAATATGCTTTATGCATGTATGCTCTCTATTAAACTTGTATCAGCTGAACTGCTTGGTGAGGTATCTAATTTCCTAGCTTCCCTGTGTTAATTTCTTTCTACGCCCTTTTCCCCCACACCTTTTAGCCACATAGCAGCGAAAAAGGCATTCTTCGGTTAGTGGAAGTCAAACATAGAATTTTCAGAGTTTCAGGCCAATTAGGGACTTCTGTACTACTTTAAAAGTAACAAGAGCTGAGGAACAGTGAATTCACATAAAATTGATGGGATTTAGGCCTGTTAGTTGATTTTATCCCGAAAACAAACTTTCATGTTGTCGTGGTTTAAACCCAGTCACGTAACTTGTTCACTCACTCCCCCTCTTCTTTCCCTCCCCCTACTCCCAGAGGGACGGAGAGGAGAATCGAAAAGAATGCAACTCCCACGGGTTGAGATAAGAACAGTTTAGTAACTAAGGTATAACACAGATCACTACTGCTACCACCAATAATAATAATGATAAAGGAAATAACAAGGAAAGAGAGTACAACACCTCGCCACCAGCCGACCCATAACTTGCCCCCTCAGCCCGACCAAGCACCGACCGAGGTCTCCTCCACCCCTGCAGTCCCCCAGCCCTTCTGGCTAACTCCCCGTTACCTCCTGGGCATGACGTGCTGTGGTATGGAATACCACTTTGGCTATCTTGGGTCACGTGTCCTGTCTCTGCTTCCTCCTGGCTTCCCCTCCTCCCTAGCAGAGCATGAGGCTCACAAAGTCCTTGGCCAAACCAAAACATCGTTATCAGCCCTGTTCCCGAGCCGAAAGTCAAAACACTGCACTGCACCAGCTACCAAGAAGGAGAAAAATGACTGCTACTGCTGAACCCAGGACACGTCTTCCAAGATACCTTATGTCTTTTGTTTCTCCCTTCTCCTGCTCCTGTGAAACTGATGGAGCAGACACGATTCACTGACTGACTCCTTTGATGTCAATGGGATGAAAGTCACAGCTGAATTGGGCTGTGGGCTTTCAAAGTGACTTGTTCTATTATTTTCTGATTGCCTTAGTTAAGTCTCTGTAGCAAATCTACAGCTGCCAGGATAATTTTAATACAACAACTGTCTTTCTTACAGAGGTATTATGTAATTATAATGTACCCAGGAAAAAAAGAAATGCCTTCAGGATATTTCTAGAAGCTGCTCTCCTACAATATTCATTTTGATTGCTAATCTGATAGGAAAACCTGTTTACCTATCATGCAGTCAGTCTGGCTTTCTTTGTTATACATGACTATATCATGCAAGATCTACCTCTGATTCAAAGAGCTTGAACTGGCTGAGGGGAGATAACTGAACTGGCAGTCCTACTCTGAAATATAAGCATCTGCATGGCAGCATTAGCTCCCATGTTTGCTAATTCTTTGGCACGTGACCAAATCTCAAATTCAAAGGTGATACTTTAAAGACCTAAAGGTGATTCATCTGCATGGGCAAGTCAGGTTTGCTGCTTCCTGACTCTTGTCAGCTGCATGGAATCTGCCTGTGTAACCTGTGTAACTGACAGTGCTGCAGCTCCTGCATCCCCAGAAGCAGATGCAGCTGGCTGTCCCTGTAGGAGCCTGTAATGGTTCTGCAGAACTACTGTAAAGAGTAGAAAATTAATATTGTGATCAGAAACTAAGCAGGTATCTATCTACTAAGTGGACCATGGTGCCTTCTGAATAAAACAATTTGTTGCTGTGCAGACACAGTTTGAAGAACAAATGAACCTTTTCAGTGGTTTTCATTTATTAGTCTGTTTTGTCCAGCACAGATATGAATGTTGATTCTTGCTTCCCAGAGGACTGCAGTGATTGCAAACCTCTAGGCATTTTACATGTTTCTTTCATTTTTAAAAAAAATTGCCTAAAGCTTCTTGGAGATTAAAATTAATCAGTTTGGTTGTAATTGAACTGTGTTTTAAAAATCACAACATGTATCTTTACTCCTAAGGTAGATTTAAAAATAACCAGAAAACATGACTACTGAGACTATAATTGAACAGTATTTATCTTTTTAATCACTTGCTGGTTATGTGTGAGGCTTAGCATCTATGAGTGAATAGTCACAAAATATCATCAATTGTTTCTTTCTAGACTCCTGCTTTCGTGCTCAAATCATAAATGAATTCTTACTTTTGACTATTAATAACCCAGCCAATACTCAGTATTTGGTATTCTGGATCTGTCACAGAAACACATCCCCTCAGAAGCAAGTGTCTTTGACTTCAGTACAGTATTAAATAACTAATGTTGTGACAATCTTTCAGAAATGTCATCACTCCTGCTTGACACATGGCTCTTCAACACGTTTACAAACTGGCCGACAGAAATGTGGCTTGTTAGGTCAGCTTAAATAGTGGCTTCAAATCTGTCACTTCATTTACAGAACAGAAGAGACTTCAGTCAAGATGGTTTTACAAACCATTAAACAAGCCACCGGGCACAGGGTTGCTCTCAGGAAAACCAGGAGGAGCACCAATGCCTCTCAGAAGAGGACCCTGTGCGATTCCCCCACCTCAGCCCCTATGTGTCCTTGCCATGAGTGACAGTGCTGTGAAGAGCTGCTCCTAGGAAAGGGTTTCTTCCAGCTAAATACATACATAGGCATCTGCACACTCTGCCTCTTCCTATACAGTGAAAAAAAAAAAATCTGAAGAGTCTTTCTACACATATTGCTGTACAGCAGCAAAATGGGATAACTGCCTGTGGCTCAGATGTATTATCAGATTCCAGATGCAATAGACTGGGCAGCACATTATCACTAACCCACTCCCATTTAAGCTCAAGTGACAGACTATTCTTTTCCATTAATATGTTGATGTGTTTTTTATTTTTCACAAACAACAAAAGGAGGTATATGGGATGAAATAAGGAGGTGGACGTGGAACTGAAGTTTCTTTTTATCAACAGCTAATTCACCTTTCTGCTTTAAAACCCATGTACCATCTCCAGTGGCTCTGAAGATGGACTTCTTACAGCATTGTGATGCCTGCCTCATATTTTCCCTGTTTGAATGAATTAATATTTAATCAGGGTATTATTGCTTATTTTCCAGATACTACCTTGCCTGCAGCTATGGCAGCAGGCTTTTAGAAGAGTCTTTTAAACTGTAATTAAATAAAACAAATACACACAGAAAGAGTGCGGAATCTGTTCATTGAGGACAAGAGCATTTGGGCTGCAAGAATTGCTATTTTTCTGTGTTGACCTCTAATAATTTGCATAAACCACCTGCCTTAGTTTATGCAACTGTTAAATTGTTATAAAAGCCCATTTCTTTCCCTAAGGTTTGTGGACAGAGCTCACTGATATTTCATAAACACTTTCAAATGCTTTTGTAAGATCACCCTACTCACAGTGGGTCACACTAATGAGATCTACTAATAAAAGGTAAAAACCAGGTATTATTATAATATTATTCACTTTCAAACACAATATTTTGATGGAGTATAACAATTTTGGCAACTTTACAATGAGAAATTCATCACTATTTGTAATTAAAAAGCTATATCTAATTAAAACAGCATTAATTCTACAGCAATAATATTAATTTTTCCATTGATAAGCCAATCAAAATTCTGACACTGATAGAGATTTTGTAATTAAATTCTTTATAACACATCCCAGCTCTGACTCTGATTTTTATCCGTCTCAGTACACAGCTCTGCCAACAGCTTTCCACGATAGCTTAATGATTCCTGAGAGAGCAGCCATTCATTTATAAGCCACCCTCCCCACCCTCAACAATATAAACCTTTCCTGACAATAGAGCCTAGATTTTCTCCTCTCTTCAGCCTCAATTCAGAAGGTTATTGCCTATTTCCAGTGTTTTCTGAAATGGGTCAGAGGCATCTGTATAGCCAGGCTGACCTGTAGCATCTCTGGGTGGCTCTGCTGGGACCAGGAGAGTGTGGGACACCAGAGAGCAGTGTGCCTCTAGCAAAGGTACGAGGTCAGAGTGCATCATGGCAGATGTGCTGAGATACACAATAACATCCACACAGTGCAATGAAAAGCCAGCTTAACTACTAATGCACAGACACAGACAGGATCTAGAGCTTATCTTCGTCTGAAGCATGGAGATTTAAAAGATTTGCTACATTACTTTGGTTTTCCAAAGAACTATCTGCATTTTCAAAGGTGAAGCTTCTTACAGACATTTCCAAGTGTTTTTTCAGGGATACCCTTAACTTTTCTTTAAAAGTATCACTGATGGTAATGCTTAGTGCCTTCAAGAGGATGCTCAGCTCTCCAGAGCTGGGCATGAGGTACAGACTGCATATGCTCAGATAAGGTTTGAACCTGCTCCAGCCATAGTTGGTGGAATTATGGCAACCAGAATTTCAGAAATACATAAACCATATAATTATATACTGTCATCTGGGTCTTTTTTCTCTGGTTTCTGTCCTGGGACTGCCTAATAGATATTAGCATTGTTTACACAAGGTTCCTGGAAGAAGTGTCCTCTGAAGAGAGGTATCTATGCAAAGATTTCCTCTCTATCCTACACATTTTTAAAGACAGCTATAAAGCAGGATGAAAAAGGGAATGAATTCCTATATTTTTAGTTAACGGATCATAGTGAAACATTTGAGAATGCATGTGACATGAAACAGAAAAGCTGAAATGATAACAGTGAATTGTTTCCACACTGCAGAAATCAATTTGCAGCTAGCTTTTTAATTTACATTTCCAATGAAATTAAAAAGTTGCTGCAGAATATTTTGATTTATCTGAAACTCTGCTTCCAATGGAAAAAATACAATAGCAATTGCAATACTGAATCCTGCTGGTGATTTGACCTCAAATCACCTTTCTTAAAAATAACTTTTATAGGAGGCTTTGTTGGGTGCAGGCAATGCACCTAGCAGTTCAGAAGGAAATTCAGCTTCGGTGCATTGCATTGTTCTCCAGCAAGAGCCTTTCTCCCCCAGGCAGGGTGCCTAGGAAAGAGCCTGTAAATGCAGGCATCTAATTTAATAACTCCAAGACAACTGTATGCATGTAAATAAAACACTTCACTGTGGATTTTCCTCAACTCCACATAATCAGTTTTTGCAGTAGGAAGGAGATGATATTACGAAGGAAGCAGAGGATATTATGTGGCAGAAAGAACATTGTGACTGCCAGTGAAGTTTCCTTCATTAACTGCTTGGGAAAAAATATCTTATCTCTTTAAGAAGTCAAGCAGGCCCAGATTTACAGGCTTACCATAAAGCCACATGGTATACACGCTTGAAAGACAAAAAGAAGTTTTAAACATAGGTACTTGATATCCACTGGAAATAAGCTGATAAAAGGTTACACTCTCCAGAATGAAGACTACATTTGTCAGGTGTCCCTATTGGAAGAGCTGCTGAAACACTGTAGTTTTTCTAACTTAATATACAAGTCATTAAGTCTAACTTAATGTACAAGTTACCTGTTAATCTGAAACAGCTTTCAAGAATTCTGAAGGTAGAAGGTGGCATTGATGTTGCTGCTTTATAAAAAGTATTGAGGTACTAAAGAGGCCACTTGCTTTGCTATTGACCTACAGAATGCTATGAAATTTAAAAATGTGCCGACAGCTGGCCTAGATATACTTTTTTTTTTTTTCACTTTTCTGGAGAGATTGAAGGCTGTGAATTTCTACTACAATGACCAGAATAAGGTAACAGACCATAAGGGACATCTACAATTTTACTAACTGTCTTTCTACTTGACCGTGAGAATGAAGACCTCGGGCCCACTGTAGGGGAGGATCTGGTTCAAGACCATCGTAAAAACCTGAACGTTCACAAGGTCATGGGACCTGATGAAATCCATCCACGTGTTCCGAAGGAGCTGGCGAATGAAGTTGCTGAGCCACTATTCATCATATTTGAAAAATCATGGTAGTCAGGTGAAGTTCCCAATGAATGGGAAATACAACCCCCATTTTCAAGAAGGGGAAAATGGATGACCCAGGGAATTACAGACCAGTCAGCCTCACCTCTGTGCCTGGCAAAATCTTGGAGCAGATTCTCCTGGATGGCATGCTAAGGCACATGACAAACAACAAGGTGCTTGGTGACAGCCAGCATGGCTTCACTAAGGGGAAATCCTGCCTGACCAATTTGGTGGCCTTCTATGATGGGGCTATGGAACTGATGGACAGGGGTAGAGCAGTTGATGTCATCTACCTGGACTTGTGTAAAGCGTTTGACACTGTCCCACACGACATCCTTGTCTCTAAATTGGAGAGACATCAGTTTGGTAGGTGGACCACTCAGTGGATAAAGAACTGGCTGGCTGGCCGCACGCAAAGAGTTGTTGTCAATGGCTCAATGTCCAGCTGGAGACCAGTAATGAGTGGTGGCCCTCAGGGATCGGTGTTGGGACCGGTGTCATTCAACATCTTTGTCGCTGACATGGACAGTGGGATTGAGTGCGCCCTCAGCAAGTTTGCCAATGACACCAAGCTGTGTGGTTCGGTTGATACGCTGGAGGGAAGGAATGCCATCCAGAGGGACCTTGACACGCTTGTGAGGTGGGCTGATGCCAACCTCATGAAGTTTAACCATGCCAAGTGCAAGGTCCTACACCTGGGTTGGAGCAATCCCAGGCACAGCTACAGGTTGGGCAGAGAAGAGATTCAGAGCAGCCCTGAAGAGAAGGACTTGGGGGTGTTGGTCAATGAGAAAATGAACATGGGCTGGTAGTGTGCGCTTGCAGCCCAGAAAGCCAACCGTATCCTGCATCAAAAGGACCATGACCAGCTGGTTGAAGGAGGTGATCCTGCCCCTCTACTCTGGTCTTGTGAGACCTCACATAGAGCATTGTGTGCAGTTCTGGTGTCCTCAACGTAAGAACATGGAACTATTGGAATAAGTCCAGAGGACGGCCCTGAGGATGATCAGGGGACTGGAGCACCTCCCATGTGAAGATAGGCTGTGAAGGTTGGGGCTGTTCAGCCTGGAGAAAGAAGGCTGCATGGAAAACTCATAGCAGCTCAGTATCTGAAGGGGGCCTATAAGGATGCTGGGGAGGGACTCTTCATTAGGGACTGTAGTGATAGGACAAGGGGCAGCGGGTTCAAACTTAAACAGGGGAAGTTTAGATCGGATATAAGGAGGAAGTTCTTTACTGTTAGGGTGATGAGGCACTGGAATGGGTTGCCCAGGGAGGTTGTGAATGCTCCATCGCTGGCGGTGTTCAAGGCCGGGTTGGACAGAACCTTGGGTGACATGGTTTAGTATGAGGTGCCCCTGCCCATGGCAGGAAGTTGGAACTGGATGACCTCAAGTTCCTTTCCAACCCTAACTATTCTATGAGTCTGTGATTCTAACTGTGGAGCATTAAAGATCAAATGGCCCATTTCTCCCCAGTGAGCTATGCAGATACAGCTGTCAAGCAACTCTCAGAGTGGCCTTTTCTTTCTAAACTCTTGTTGTTGTCTCTAAGTACATAAGGCTTTTCCCAGCTATCTGCATGGCTTTCTGGACTTTTGACTTTTAATGGAACACAGACACAAGTTGCTGCTTTGCAAACCTCCCGACCATGGAAAGAAACTTTTCTTGCTTAGAAGCTTTCCATTTTGCACAACACTTCTTGAAGGTCTGCCAACTGTATCAACAGCAAAGCAACACTGAACTGTCTTCAGCAGAAGTTAAAAATATGGTGTGCATGTCCCAGAAACTATGATCACATTGTTGACCCTTGTAACACAGCTGTGGCACAATTGCGATGAAACATACTCCGTTTGGCTACAGGAGGCCTACAGTTCCCACTGACGCCTGGAGGCAGAAGTACCCTTAAAACTATGCGAATGGTGATCCAGATGCAGCAAAACCTCCACCAGAGCAGCTGAACCCTGCCCTACTGAAGAGATGGAATGAGACAGTGAAGGGCCTCAACTTTGCCCATGGCGCTTGTAGGGTCTGAGAGCTCCCCTGTGAGCTGGAAGCCACTGACCTGGCAAAGCACTGTCAGCCAAAAGTGACATCTGCTCCTGTCACCTTCTATCTTCTCTGCAGATCAAGGACCAAAAGTAAAAAGCTCACTGTAGGGGAAATCCAGTGTCTGACAGAGCCTGGCCATTACATTGCTATTCTCCCTGCATGCCATAGAGGACACAAACAATGCCTTTATGCCATTAAGACAAGAATTTGGGACTTCTTCAAAAAAACGGAGCCGTGGTGTGAATATATCTGATTAATGCATTCACTGCTAGGAGATGCTACATCTTTTCTACTGATATACTCAAAAAGGGCAGGGTTCTTTGTTCTCAAAAATGGAAAGCCACCAAATGATATTATTCATGTTTTAATAGCTTTCATGTTGACAGTCCATGAGTTTATGGAGGAGGTTTTGCTGGCTAGTCCTGCCACCAAGATCAGAGCCATATTGCCAAGGGAACAGGCCTGTTCCGTATGGGGTTAAAATTCTACAGGCAAGATTTTGTTTTAATTAGACACCTTCTACTCCCTTAACAGTAATAACACTGATGGATTTAGCTGTGTGGAGGAACACAGAACTGTGCAGCTTTCAGCATCACCCACTGGTATCATGCACTGCTGGCTGCACTGGTGAGCAGCCATCTAAACTGCATATTCTGGACAAGCATGTGCACCTGGATGTGCTGGAGAAGGCTTACCAGGCCTCCTCCTCCCCTCTTCAGCATCTGTGTTTTTGTGTTAAGTTCCTCTGTGATGATTATACATTTGCAGCACAAGCCTCCATTTTTCTTAGTTCAAAAGAGTAGTTACACGCTTGCTGATTTGGAAGCTACACACTTCCAAACCTCACTACTAACTTGTTACCTTTTGTTAACAAGAGAAAACCCAGTGCAGAGCTACTTACTGTTGTTTTTTGCTGCCAGCAAGTCCAAAATAAATCTCATTTGAAGTGAACACGCATAGCTTTGGACTGAAGATTGGCTTTAAAATTTGTCTGAAAAATACATGAGAAGACATTAAAACTGATATCTAGCCTCAGGTGCGAATACTGATGCTGATTTACATGCATCTAGAAATATGTGAGCTGAGTGTACAGTGTTTGCACTGAACAGATCTCTGTTTCTGTAACTGAATTAAATTAATAAAATAAAAAGTGTTTACCCTCTGTGGCACCCATTTTGCAAATCTTTTTATGCTCAAGTCTTTTAAGGTTCTTAAAGTGCCTTCAGGGCCCTGTGCTGCTGGTGCCCCAAGCAGACCTCTTACAGGCAACAGCAATGGAAGTTCTTTAAGCATGAACACATCCTGAAATTACAATTGGCACTGAAGTGCTTCAGAATATTGCAGAACAACTTATACCTTGGGAAGCTAAGGATGATATGAGCAAAAGGGCTGGTTGCAAACTGCAGACTGCAGCACAAATCAATGTTGATGACAACTGTCAAATGTGTTTTACAGTTAAAAATAAGCAACTTTCAAAACTGTCTCTTTGTAGCTCACAGATCTCAATTTAATTAGCCAAATGTTTTCTATAATTTCTTTCTACATGGGCATCATGGTCTTTGGTGTGATTCTTATCAAGAGAATAGGGGTCTTCTCCCCAGCAGTCTGAGCTCTCTGCTGTGTTAACCAGGAGATCCCTCCATTAACTTGTACTAACAGCTTCAAAGTCCAGGCATTGAGGTTACCTAAATCCAGGAAATATGTACTAAATGCCAATGCTAACAATTTAACAATCTATTTACAAGCAGTAAGTTACCAAAGAAGTAAAGTTGTCTCTGTCTTAGTTTTCCCCTTAATGGTCTCATTATTTTTTTTAGTTGGGCATAGCCATTATTGGCCTCAGCAATAAATCCAGTGAAGTGAGATCTGAAATCATCAAGGTAGATCTGCACTACTGGTTTGTCTTGTTATTTTCCACGTTGACCTCCATTACCTTTATTTGGGTCATGCTCCCTTAACTTTGGCTGTTTTGGAGTCTAAGAAGTGATACCTAACTCCAAAATACTAAATCTCGATCACATACATGCTGGATCAGTGGGTGCTCCAGGCTCTCCAAAATGACATATCAAGGCCTTCCAGGATTACCATAGCTTAAAATCAGAGGCATTTGAAAACCGTGACAGTAAAACTATGGTTTCATTTTATTTGTTTCTTAAAGTTTTGGACTTTATTATTCAGGGTTTTCCAGCAACCCTATAAGGGAAGAGAGTCCCTTTTAAAAAAATAAAATCAACACAAGCCACCAGTTTTTATTTAAACTTATGACATGAGGACTTTTTGGAGTTTAAGGAACAATGACAAGGAAAACAAAAATAGCAATCAAAGCTCATGACTGGTAGCAATGTGCCTGACACAAAGATTCTTCATCGCAACTTCTGCATCTGTGTACTACAATAATAATCAGATCAGTGATAAAGATCATTGCATTTCGTATTTCCTTTCTCTTGACAGCTTTCATGTCTGGTTCACTGTGGTGTTTATTTAGTCCAGGGATGTTCAGTCAGTGTACAACTAGAGTAAAACAACCATGAATCATGCCCTTGAAATGCTCTTTACTGTAGCCACTAACACTTTATAATGTTGTCTAGAAATCCAAAAGAATGATTTAGTGAAACCATTGCTTCTATTTCATTTTTATTAAACCTGGCTCTCTGCCTAAACTCTTGGCATTTTGAACAGTGAACTTAGGCTAGAATATATTGCTTTATCCTGAACATTTGTAACCTTTATTGATCCACTCAGGTAAAAGCATGGAGTAAAAGTTCTTTATTATTGATGTGGAAAATATTACTTCTCCATTGCTTTTCAGTCCACAAGCATCTGTCACTTTTCCTGGATAAATCCCCTTAAGTCTTCCTTGTTCTGCGCTTAGAGATCCCATCCATGGTTATTTTGTGGGATCCAGGTGGTGTTCTATATAGAATTGTAGAATAGTTTGAGTTGGAAGGGACCTTTAAAGGTCATCTGGTCCCTACTGCAATAAGCAGGGACATCTTCAACCAGACCAGGCTGCTCAGAGTCCTGTTCAACCTGACCTTGAACATTTCCAGGGATGGGGCATCTACCATCTCTCTGAGAAACCTGTGCCAGTGTTTCACTGCCCTCAAATACTTGAAGTAACACTGGTTAGCAGCATTTTGTCCGCATCTAACTTTTGAATACAATCACTTTGCACAAGTACAGCTTCCTGTGGTCACTCCTCAGAGCAACATGGTCTTTTCCTGTAGCTTTGGGTTCCCTGCAGCAGTACTGCTCCAAGGCAAGCATTACTCAAGAGAGTGCAGCAGCTCCGCTGCCTGCCCTTCCCAGTATGTACACATTTTCCAGAGAGAAGTATTGGCAGCAGAGTGTTTTGTGCACAGCTTTGCTTTCTGATTGTATCATCCCTGACTTTATCACCCCTGCCCCTGCTCTGCCCGGGCTGTGAGAGCTGAGCTCCCCCCAGCAGCAGGGAACCCAGAACCTGCACCTGCTCCAGAAGTTGTGGGTGCAGTATCACAGCAAATGATTTTTCAGTTTTGTTTTTGTGCCTGGTACCCAATTTCTCTAGTCCTGGATCTGACAGTTCTAGCGTTCCAAGCAGTCTTTTCCATACCTGCCGCTCCTCCTGTGACCCAGTGGTGGCCCAAGGAAGCTTGCTCCGTGCCTCCACCCTGCCAGGGCTGCAATTCCAGTGCCTTTCTTGTTCTTACAACTTCTGAGGCAGAAGAAGCCTCCCAAGGTTTTCGGTCAGTGCATGGCTGTCATGTCTCATTTTGCCTAATACACATCAAAGTGATACCTTCAGCAAGTGCCATTTGTCGATTTCTACTTTCTAATTCCACCTGCTGGGACCCAAACTGTCTCCACGTCGGTCAGTGGGGCACAGACAATTTCACTGGCTATTTTCTGTGTCTGAGTACAGTTTTTTTACTTATTAGCATTTGAAAGGATTAGAGATTATTATTTATCTTTGTGTCTTCTGCAGATATGAGTATGCCTTCGGGATATTTATATTAATTGCTTGTTCCTGTTTGTGCTGCATGTTAAATTTGCATTTGTTGCATGTTGAGGGAAATGTCATTCATCTTTGTATAAACAAGTTGTGTGTGTCTGTGTGCATGCAAGCAAGTTAACGTATTCATCTCTTCATATATGTACAGCGTGTTCCTGTCTATGTTGCACAAAGATAAACTAATGCTGTGTTTTGTTCTTCTGCATGCAGTATGTCTTTATGTGCATGTTAACACTTCCCAGCAGCCTAATGTTTGAATCATAGGTTAAGTAAGGAAGGCAGCACTGCTTCCCAGGGGAGAACATTTGTTTTAGCTTTCCATTTTCAGAAATGAATTCGAGATGATTGTCCACAATCATGAAAGAAAGAAAAAAAGGGTGCTTCACCTGACTGACTATTTACTCAGACTAGAAGATATGCTCCCAATGCACTGAAGAGCACCACTGAAGAACATCTCTGGATGCAGTGGTTGAGATCCATCTCACCTATTGCTGGCCATTTTAAAGTCGAACTAGTCCAAGTTCATCATCTTGACTTTTTTTTGTAGTCAGTAAAAAAAATACAGGTCTAGAGACTCCTTCTGTAGCCAGTCCATCCTACGATAGATGCTTAAAGCAGTTGGGAGGACAGCTATGTAGGGACAGGTGTTTGTAGTTAGGCATTGAAGCTTGCTGACTTTTGCTTTGCTAACATAGGAGAAGAGCTTTACTTGCATCTTTATCTGATGAGGTGAGTCCTGGGACTCCAGAGAAGCAAAAATAGCTGAACTGAACCTAGCAGCTTTTCTCTTTATATGTTTCATGACCACAATTTTCCTTGCAAGCAGGTTTTTCAAGTCTGGGCATGGCTCACACTGGATGAAAAGCATTAAAGGGAGTGGAGTAGAATACGTGAACTGTAAACAGCGCAGGCATTTAATAGCATAGATCCTGGAGGGAAACTTCAACAGAGGAACTGTGGACAGAAGACTAGCCCTAAAGCCAATGAAATACAACCCCCTTAAATTTATGGGCTTACATCTGGTCCTACAGGTGAATGATGATTATGCTGAAAATGATGAAATCATCTGATTTTTAGTACAGGGCAAGGCTAATGGCTAATATTTGTATTGCACTGGAACTGCTGGGCAAACAGGACATCAGTGCTGCAGCTACTTTTTGTAGCTATTAAGACATAAAACAGACAAATTTTGACTAAGCAAATCTAGAAGGTGTTTATTATCTAGTGGAATTGGAACACCAAAAGGGTCAACAGGCTATTCAAATTTGAACAAAAGAGAAAGAGAAGAGCTTTTACTTTTTTGTCTTTGTTATGCTTGAGACAATCAGTAACTTGATGGATCAGGAGAAGCGCACTTATTTATAGAACAGCAAGGGTTTTGATGAATACCAAGTTGCTGGTATGCATTTAAAAAATATAGAAGTGTACTTTTCCTATGTTTCTCTCTCTTAAACCTCTCTGTTTAAGTGGGAGTTTTTATACATGATCAACTTACAGTTTGTCTCTGTTCAGGGTGCCAGAATGGCAAAATTTGAGGGAAATACGGAAAAAACTGACAGTGCTTACTTTTAAGGGCTGAGAATATTTTTTCTTTTTCTTCTTTTCTTTTTTTTTCTTTTTTTTTTTTCCTCTGAGGATTTCCCTGGGCTTTGGGTGGAACAGAATCCATTCTTATTCTTTGATAAGAATATTCTGCATTTGGCTGATCCTACTATTCTAAATTTGGAAATTATTCAAATTAATACTTTTTGTTTTTTTTTTTTTTACCTTCAGGGCAGTAGCGCCCACTCTGTTTTAGGCATGCCTCATAGCTGTGGTTTTTCATTATACACTGTTTTCCTCCACTCCTCCATCATCCATGATCTGTGACACCTCAATGTCCCTGCCTTTCAAGATCTATAGCACTGTTTTCCTCACCACCAAGCAGCATGTTGTTTTTTTTTTTTTCTCTGAGATTTAAACTTGGGAGTGAAAAAAAGAGTGAAGAAACATAATAAACTTAAGAATTCTCTCTCTTCTGTTCTTCTCAGGAGTATCTCTGCTCTCTCTTCTGTATCTTATCTGCAATGCTGTCATGGCTCACTAAGAAGGCTTGACTCATGGGTTGGGAAGTACTGCTTTTGGTGTTGACTTGTTACTTTTTTTTTCCCTTTCTGTTTATCATGTCTGAGCTAACTCAACAACTTTCAGTCACTGCCAGATTGTCAATACTGGTCCCAGAAGTTCCCTGTATACAGAGTGAATGCGGTCATAGTTGTCCAAGAGCAGCATCTAAAAGCCCTGCTTCTCTCCACACCAAATATGCCTCAGTCCTCTCCTGGAGGGATGGCATCAGTGGCGGAGTGGCAGGAGGGGGGATTTGGCTCCTTTGGCCACTTGCCTGTCAGTTGAGATGCCAGCCCGAGAGTCCGCAGTGATGCTGGTGTTGGGATGTGGCTTAAAGCAGAACTGGAATGGCTGTTTCCCATCTGGTTCCGAGCAGCTGTCAGATGGCAATGAATGCCAGTCTCCAACGGCAGGAGCCTGTTTTCGTTGTGTGTCCATACGTTGTGTGTCGTGCGTGTGCAACTTCTGAACCATCCCTGCGCTGGGAAGCGGTTTTCTTGTTTTTTGCTAACGAATGTACAGGATGGCTCATGTAAGGGTGAATATTACCCAGTGCCATGGTTTGCAAACCATAGTTTGCATTGTTCTGGCTCACTAGCTGAAAGGCCAAGTTAATGTGTATCTGTTAAAGTAATTAACTATTAACTAGAAATACATTTTATTTATGTTTTGAAAAGGGAGCTGGGAGAGTTGCTGGCTTGGTATCTTGACTAAGAGTCAGAAATGACTGCAACAAGTCCTTCATTTAACATATAATGTGACCCAATACCGAAAAGATCAGCTATGATGTTTATATATGGTGCTTGGATACGAAACATGCATGTGATGCAGGCTCCCTGAAGGTAGTCTTTCTGGAAGGACATCACATTTTCAAGAGCTGTAGAAGTATCTGAAAGCCTGTAGCAAACCTATAAAATGGAACATGTTCAGAACTTTCTCTAACAGGACATTTTCAAATAAAAAAGAATATATCTCCTCTGTAGCAGGTGCGTGCAGATCCCTGCCATGAGGAAAAGTGAGGGCTACTTCAAAGCTGAGTACCGAGAAGCAAGAGAAACTAAATAAAAGGCAGATTGTGTTAAAAACTATCACTGCTTGCTTGCCATTCTGGCCAAGTTTTCTGTGAAGTTTTAGTTACCTCAAGAACTGACTGAGTAATGGGACCAGCTTTCCAGTGCTTGTTCTTGCCCATCTGGCCAAGGGGCTTTGTGTGCTTGGCCAGGACCTGACAACTTTTGGACTGCTGGTGTGTGGCATTTAACCAAGGAGAGCAGCTGTTGCTTATTGTAAAGCCAAGATCTCACCCAGTCCTCAACTGTGAGCTTGTCATATAACCTACCCCCGTAATGGAGATAATGTTTGCCCTTCTTTAGAAATTACTTTGAGATCTGCCAAAGAAAAAGGCCTATTCAAATGCAAAGCCTGATGCTTTTATTTATTAATAGATATTGTGCCAGAGTCACCAATCTGCTCCTGATGCCTAGTGAGGCTCTGAAAACAGAGGATCTGCTGGCTTGCTTTAACCCAGACGGCGAGTTGAGGCCTAGGGCTGCCTCGTGATATTGGAAGAAGCATGAAACGGCCAGATGTTAGCCAGCAACAACTCAAGCTCAGTGTTATCCTTCCTGTTACTCCTCTAAAACTCAAGCAAACATTGGAGTGCCTAAGCTTGCTGGCTGGCAGTGCTGCTGCTTCTGACGCACAGGACTGGGCTTCACTGAACACTCTTATTCCCTTACAGAGTCACACATTCTTACAAAAGAAAAAAAATAGCAGTTATAGGTAAAATTATGATCTCCCTTGGGGAATGAATTTTATCTACCCCATGGGATTCATGAGGGCAGCTGCTTTGTGCTGCGTTGGTAAGCACAGCACAGGAATAAAGTGAGTTCACCTGGTGCATTGCCATTACTACAGCACTACCTGCCGTCTCTGGAGCCTCTGGCTCAGCTCAATCCCACACAAAATTTCCAGGGAAGACAGGCAGGAAGAGAAAAAAAATCTCTTTTCAAGCTTGCTATGGCTTGATCCCTCTCCTGTCAATGATTAGCAGGTGGGAAGTCTGCTTGTCTGATCTTCTGCCTTCCCTGTTCACTTTCTGACTGCACTTTTCTGGTGTGAAAAGCCTGGTACTGATTTCAGTCAAACAACAGGTTGCATGGCTGGATCCATTTTTGGTATCCTCAAGGATTTTTTTAAGTCAATCACTTTCCCTTCCGCACAGGTAACTTTTTGAAGCTGTTCTATGAGTGTGAACACAAGGGGCACATTTCCACTGGACGACAGTTTTACCAGGTGAAATGTGAGTGGAAGTAACTTCACTGGCATGATTTTACAAAGCTGGTTGCTGGAACTGGTATGTTACTGCCTGTTTATTTTGGTTTCTCATATTTAGAATTGAGTTCTCGTCTTAGAATATTGCTTCTAACCACTGAAGCATTTTTATCGCAGACATCTCATAGGCTGATGCCTAATTTTAAATGCATTGTTAACCCTCCCTGTAAGTCCGAGGGAGTACAGTAGAGCCCTGCTGCTAGATGTACATCGGCTTGTTTTGATAAACGATGAGTCTAAGCAGGATCAATTTCCTCTTTGAGCTCCAATTCAGCACCAGCATGAGCAGAAGGTGCAGCCAGGAGGTGGCAGCCTCGGCATTGCAATGCGGCTCTCTTTTCTTAGGGCGTTTTCCAAGTGGAAATTCCCCCTCCTTCAGCATAAAGTATTGCTTATCGTGTGTTGTCATGGATTTAAAGTAAAACAAAGGGGTATTCTCAGGGATAGGTTTTGCCTTGCCTCTGAACCGCTGCTCCGGCTGCTGCTGTCATGTGTGAATGTTGCACCAGAGAGAAAGGGAGATGGCAGCAAGGTGAACACCATGGGTGACTTAGTGAGCTCCTTTTGATTGACAAGGGTCTAATTTTCAGGTGGTTTAGGTCACTGTCAGTCAAAAATGTTAGAAGAAGAGGGTCACTGGAGCAAATCAGGAAATAAAATAGAGCAAGCATTGAAATAAGTCCAGTTTGCCTTGTTCAGATTACAGACACCTCCTAACAATGTTCTCCTTCGTTATGGGGTGGGATTTTCCTTGGCTTACTTCAGTTTCCATTGAAGTAACTTGGAAAATTCCAACAGCTTTGGTGGAAAAAAACTCTAATAATCTGGGATTCTCGGAAGTGTTCTTCCTTTCCAAGATACATCATTCTTCTGCAATCGAGAGAGTTCTATCTTTCACAGAAGTTTAATGATTCTTCACTTTTCATGCTGAAAATGTACGGCATCAGAAATTAAGCCCAGTGCAAATGAGGTTATACACTGAGCTTCCAACTCGAAGGGATTAAATCGCATGGCATTTTATATATCTTACATTAATATTATTTGGTCCTCCATTTAATTCCTTTGTCTGACATTTGAAGTTTACTGGACAGTCTGAGTTGCCCTCAGTTTAATTCATTGTCTTCAAGGAGTTGACATATATATAGTGAATTTGGCTGTCTGTCTTTAAATAGAGATTGCTACTTTGTATGAGCAAATTCCTGGAGTTGTAAACGCTTCCTTTTATACCTCCGCAGCACTGCTGTGAATTGACAGAATCACTCAGAAAGCAAAGCTATTTTCGGGTGTCTCCCTGGTCAATAAGGAAAAATGTTCCTCTCACAAAAGAAAACTGTTTCTCTTCTGTGTGAGTCATGACTCTGCTTGTGTGCGCAGAGCAAAAGATTTCCAGCTTCTCAGGCTTCACTGGCATACGGGGTAGGCTTCAGCCAGCCAAGATTCACATGTGGAAACTAAATATGGTCATAGGGTTACACTCCCATTTTTTGCCCATTACTCAAGCTCCTGCATGCTGTATTTCAGTGCCTACTCCCTCTCTGCTGCTGTGCATCTCCCTCTGCAGCAGTAGTTTACTCTGTGGTTAAGGCTAGTAAGATCTTAGACAGCACCAGTTACAAACAACTAGTGTGCTTCGTCTTCTGCTTAGGAGAAGTACATAAATAAAAGAGACCCAGTATTAATCCTGGGAGGGAAACTAAAGCCTAGATACTTTAATAAAGCTCCATGATAAAAGGTGTAATCTTAAGTCTTACTCGAGCTTTCAGCTGTAGCAATTGCCAGTTTTCATGGTAGAACCTGCCAAAAATAGAAAAACAAGAGAGAGAGAACATGTTTTTTTAAAAACAAAACAGCCTGTGTATTTTCAGCAACAAGAAGTCAGAGGGACATTTTTATAATTATATACAGCAGCAGAAGGGTTCTGATGTCATGGGAGCCAGAAAATTACATCCTACATTATACTGCATTTCACCATGGAGGTTAATCAGTGCAGCAGCAGCATTTTCAATCAAGAAGGTGTTCAACCCCTGCTTGGGACTGATCAACCCTTGTGGCTCTGGAAGAGCAGTGGCAACCAGGAATTACTGGAGTCTATCAAGTAGGCACAGCTCTGACACAGTGACACAGCTCTCAGCAAGGCTCTGGCTTGCTTTCCATCAGCCCTCCTGGGGAGCCCTCATCCCCCTTCAGGCACTTCGTAGAGCTGTGTGGGAGTAGCAAGGGGCCTGATCTCATCCTTTGAGCTTGGATTTGACTTCTTAAAGAGCTCTGTGTTTTCCATTTGTCTAAAAGCTATGCCACGCTGCCTGCAGGCACAAACTTCGAGGCATCCTCCAGTGGACAGCTGACACGTGCTCTGGTCTCAGTTTCCACCTTCAACCTCCATGCAGAATTCATTACAGAATGGTAAGGGCACCATGACCAAAGATTTCTATGAATCAGGCCCATTTTCAGGAGGCTTTTACATATTGTCAAACGCATGAGTTCTCCCAGTAATTTATGTGAGACCATACTTGACTTAGACAAACTTATGGTCAGGCTGGATTACCATTTTGATTGGGAGATATTTTATAGCTGATAATTTGCTTTTGCCCTGTACAACCTCTGCGTGACTTGATGGCTCGGTCTAATATTTCTGTTAGAATGCAAGCCCAAGGTTTTTTATACAATAGCTGTGGTGCCTACATGGATTAGCAGCCTTGAACTAGAAGTATCTTTCACCATGACTGCACTGGTACTCTCTGACGATGGCACGGTTTGCATGGCAGGAACGGATCCAGTTTCAATCTTAGGCCCACACAACACAGAAGTTATCATAAAAATGGTGTCAGTGTAGGAAGAAGTAGGAACTAAGGAATCCTTCAGTTTATTTCTTTACCATGAGAACTAGCCCTTTGAAGAGACATGGGGTAGACATTTCTGGAGGGCAATATGAAAGTGCTTTTATTTCTGATGTGTGTACCAATATTTATTCTGGATACAGACAACTTGTTTTGTAAGAACTATTTCATTTCGTTTCATGCCCTTTTCCAAGACTATTGAACTATCTTTACAAATATTCAGACATTCCTTATGCCAACTATTTGCACCTGTTACATTCTTTATGCAAAATTAAGTCATTGACTGTAAAGCTCCTAAGGGACTTACGTTCTGCCTCAGAAAAGTCAGTTGGTGTTTATACATACTGAAATCTGATAGTATGTGCCATGAAAAGGGATCAGCATGGCTGCTCATCTGGACTGCAGCTATCCACAAATCCTTGGTTGACAGATAAACTGTTATTTCTTAAGATGGAAATGACATTTCTTAACAGACTTTCATCAGTAGCAACGTTTGGTAACCCAGCTTAGTTTTGGGGAGCAATTTTAAAATTGCATTTGGCATACTCGGTGTTCATGGGGCCACAGCAAATAGCATCATGAACTGGAAGAACTGGATCTAATACATTGGTCATTATCTGATGACATCGGTCATTATCTGATGGGCATTTGGAAACATCATACTAGGACTCAACAGAGAGCAATAAAATGGTTAGCTTGTAGTTTTTTGCCACTTCAAATGTGTTTTTCTTAAAAGGAATAAAGACTTTTTGTTTCTAGCTGTTGTTTGTAAATGGAGACAAAAAAAAACCCCACAAGATCCACCTAGGAGAAGGTAATGAAATATTATTAAACAGGGAGAGGAGCAGCTAGGAAGTGACTTTATTTCCATAAGCTTTCTATCCAAGATCATCTACATAACTGCTGGAAGCTCATGCTGAAATGGAAGCAGAGGAACAGAGATCAGGACAGAAACAGAGCACGGACTCGCTTTAAGACCCCCAAAGTTCTGTAGACATTATAATTAGCTAATTCAGAGGTGGCTTTGGAGGGAAAGAAATGCCTTGAGCTGAAGCTGTTGAGCATCCCTGTGTCTGTGTAAATGCAGGGATTCCTGGATATCATGGTGATGTGATCACTGATGGTAAGGTAGGGAAGAAGGGCTAGCTGAAAATGACAGTAATGACCACAAAAGGCTATAGCTGAAACAAGTATCATGTTTGTGGCAGTGAAACTGAGTAAAAGGTTTAGTGCAAAGAAGTACAGCATGCACCTTTAATGATTGCTAATACAACTGAGCTATTCTGCATTGTTAATTCTTCCCAGGTTTATTTTACTTTTCCTTGTCTCTCTACAGGCTTAAACTTCTGAATGAAAAATATTGCTTGTCAAGAGAGTCAGGGTTCAATGTCCCCAGTATTCAAGGTGAGGGGTCAAACTGGAGGCTTTTCCTAGTGCTATGAAGAACCCCTCTGCATTAAAGCCCAGTTCTTGTTTCCATTACCACAGGGTGGCTTTGTGTTTCAGTCTCAGTAATTCACAATTCAACAGGTCATTGACAAATCAGTTTGTTGGTTTTTTTTTGTTTTTTTTTAATTTTATTTTTCTTATTTTGAATAACTATCCACCAACACAATAGTTTAAACTGTAGAATTTTTAGTCTGTCAGCCAGGAAGAAGTAAACTGATACATGGAGAGGTCCAAGATTTTTAAGAACTCTGCAACAAAACCTAAAGAGCAGTACTGGCTTTAACCTCTCTGTACTGAATACTGGTATTTGGTCAGACAAATCTACAGCCTAGAGGAGTAGATCTGTATTTTCAGCGGCCTTCCTCAAAGGATGCTTGTTAGAGATACGCAAAGAAATCTTTTTTTAACTATATAACTGATACTCCAAAGACACTCAAATTCAGACTGAAAGATCCAATCCTGCTAAAATCTGACAAAAACAGCTCCAGATTTTTGTCTCTAAGCAACTTTGTTCCCAGGCTTCTTTGGACTGTTTCAGAAATTGAACACAGATGAAACAGGCAGGATTTTAGCTGCTTCTGAATGTAGTTGAATCATTGTCCAATAGGGACTAACAACACCTGCTCTTCTTAGGAGAAGGCAGATGAATTGACAGATGTCTGTAACAGTTGAATCAGAGTCTACACATCAGGAAATGCAAAGATAAAATACTGTACAAGCCAGAAGATTACAAGTCAGGGGATGAGAAACTATGAATAAATGTCAAAGGCACTCTTCTAAACCTAAAAGAACTCATGCTCTATTCAGTTGTCAGTTCCTATTATTGGGATATTTACTGTCCTATGAGGAATCTAGACTACAGCAGAGAATTTCTGTCAGTGAGATAGAGCGTATTTATAAAATGCGCAGTCTGGAAAGGCAGCATACACTTACTGCAGGGAACACAGGCTAAGTATTGCCCACCAGCACACTGGGGCTGGGCTTTGGGACTGCATGCAGAGAGTTTTCATGCATGGGTCAGGCTGATGCTGGCAGCATGAAGTTATTCCCCAGCCTGCTTCTCAGTGTACATTTAAAGCCAGCTCTATGTGACCATATCTACAGTCATTCCACTTCAAGGCAAGTCACACTTAAGTAGGAATTTGCACATCTTGAGGATACATTAATGCCTTGATTATTGCTGTGCTCTACTGGTACCTATCAATGCACTGTTCATATTTGCTCTCTCCCATGAGTCCCTTTTGGTTCAGAGTTTACCTGCAAAACATTACAGGTAGGAACTGAAGAGAGGTATGAAAAGTTCCCCCTCTCCTTTTTTCCTTTCAAAAATCTCCTTGTGTCACTTCCAGATGGAAATACATCTGCTGTGGACAACTTCTCATTCCTCGAGTATGAAAGCAGACCCCTGAGATTCCCTCATCCCCTTGCTCTCTCTGTAGAATATACCTGCTCCTTCTGATGATGTTCTTCATTTTGTTTTTTCTCTTAGCACCAACTAGTCAGTTTCCATGTCACATTTTTCACTTGGGATTTTCTGCTGGTATGATTTCTGGCAATGTGTACATCTGGCAAGCTACATCTGGAGCTCTGGTTGCGGGAGATCGGCAGGCTGAGTGTTTTGATGAGTAATAGTCACAGATGAACGCCTGCATTCTGATAGCTGCCAAAAAGTTACACAACTACAGATCCCTTGGTCCTTAAAGTTTCCTCTGAGCTGATCCTCTGGTGTAATGCATTTAGTAGCTCAGAATAACTAGCCAGGAAAAGACTGTCAGTGCCTACATGCGCTGTAGGTGTACTCCATATCCTAGATAGAGGTTCAGAGATGCAATCGACTGAGAAGGTAGCAGTTATGACAGCTAGATTTAAGTTAATCCCTGGGTGCTAAAATAACCCTTGATAGATGCTGTCAGTTTGAAGAAAACAGACCAAGCTTCAAGCTAGGTTCCTAGTGTTTCAAGCTGGAAAACAGAATCACCTCTAGAAGTGCTACAACTGGAGACTGTAACACCTTTATTTCCCTTTGCACTGACATAGTTGTCAGCATACTGAGTGGTGAGAGGTGTAAGTTTACACCTAGGAGCTCAGGGTGAGGGGTTTAAGTCTCCTCTATCTCAAGAAATGAGATGGTTGGTAGACTAGAAGCCTCAGAAAGGCATTATTTCCCAGCTCTTGTTAGTGGTCTCTGGGAATAGCTATCATCTCCAGTTCCTGCAGGAGACAGTGGAAGCCAGAAGAACCTCATATTTGTACCTCCCAGCACTGTGTAGGTGTGACCTGGCACCCTTGCGGTGAGTTTTACTGGCAATTATGTGCTATGAAAATTCAGGTATCGGCAGGGTTATGTAAATATAGGTTCTCAGAACAAAAGCAAATTACCTACTGGCGTTGAGCCTAGGGCCTTTTGTGGATAGAATTAACACTGAAATACACCTTGACTATGAGAGAGGACACAAGCTTGTATTGACTCTAATCAGTCTCTTCCCACTTTTGCTATCCTTAGTAAAATCAGTTACAAATTTAGTGGGAATACTGTACATTTATATATTGCCATAGTTATCAAATGTGCAACATTCTATCACTGTTCCTTCAGAAGGCTATAATAGAGAAAAGAACCTTGAAAGCAGGATGTTCTAGTTGTACTATACAACTGAAAATTTAATTAAGCATTCTGCAGAAGAAAGTAAGATAGAAATAGCATAACCTGTGTCATGTTTCCCACTGTCAGATAACGTTATTGCAACTGCGTTCCAATAAATATATATATTTAAAAAATAATATCTGTATTTAGTTAGTTCTTACATCAGGAAAAAGGGTGATCAGGCATTGGAACAGGCTTCTCAGGAAAATGGTGGAATCACTGTCCATGGGAGTGTTCAAAAACTGTGTAGATAAGGTGACATGGTTTAGTGGTGGACTTGGCAGTCCTGGGTTAAAGGTTGGACTTGATGTTCTTAAGGGTATTTTCCAAACTAGTTGATTTTATGATTCTATTCTATGATTAAACAATCAAATTCAGAAGGATCAACCACACAACCAAGCAGTTCACACTCTCATTTCCCACAGCTTGGATGCTCCAGCTGCTTTTAATTGCCATGTCCAGCTACACCATATATTGTCTCAGGGTATTCAAAGGAAAATAGCTAAAACTACATGGCACAATTTAAGAACTGGTGACGCAGTGGATGAGAAAGGCGACCAATGACAGCTATGAAAGTTTTCTGGTAGGAGGAAAAAGTGGTGCTGAGGCCACCTGAATCCACAGGTCCTGAGGCCACTTATGACACCGACTTTCATACTGAGCAATGTAAGACTGTCTACACCACAGTACCCACAACAGGAGATTCCCTGATGCCACTAACAGCTATGTCTAGCCCTCTAGTAGACAAACCTGGATCTTGCTATGTGGTGGTGAGATTCACCCACTGAACAGCCCTGTGATCGCTGCCCAGTGAATCACCAGTGATGGTGCAATTGTAGGGTGAATCTGCACATCTCTTCTGTAGAAGAGTCTTGGAGAAGTGACATTATAAATGGTTAAGATTAATAGATGTGTCTTTTCTGAATCTACCAAAGATTTTTTACAAAAGCAAACTGGTTTTGAATACCGGAAGGCTCATTTGCTTTATTTTCACATTTTAGCCTCTCTTTTACCTTTTAAAATATTTTTAATTTTCTCACATAGTCCAATTCAAAGTACTACTTGCTACCACTGGACTATTAATTGCCATTAAATACACCATTCTTCCACTGGAAGATGTATGTCACACTACCTTAAGCCGATGTCTACTATTTAGACATTTAAATACAAGTAATAGATTTGTAGGCCAAAATGTAACACTTTCGTGTACTAGTTCAATAGTGACAAGTATTGTGCAATAGCCCCATAGAAAACTGACCTGTCACAAGTTAGTCTACACACAGCAGGATAAAAGCTGTCATTCCCATATTTTCATACATTAAATGCTTTGTCTCATGAGCTTTTATTAAGAACAATCCTGTTTCCACTGGACTGAAAAAGAAAGCTTTAAACAATTTTAACTGAGGAGTCTATTATCAGAATAATCCAGGAATGAATTTTGGGTGACCAAAGACTTTAACATAAAATGAAATAGAAACAACTCATTATATTGTGATATTCTGGTTATTGGATATTAAAATTGTCTACAAGTAAGCATCATTATCCTAATTTAAAATGTAGGAAAACTGAGGAACAAGCATTTAAACAAGCTTAGGCTCCTTGTTCAACACTGTATTCACTAGTCCTACTGCCTACTAATTTAGCAGCAGAAAATATTTACTTGGGGAAAAAAAAAGTCATTCTTTTGCTGGGAAGAACTTTTCTGAGTCAGATCCTGAACCACAGATCGAGATGATTTTGTGCATTCTTTCTTGAGAAACAAACCACATTACTTTCTGCTTCTTTATCAAGAAATACTGGGCTTTTCTTCCTAATAATATGAGATTGTCCACATGACTTTCTAGGAAAAAGAAGTCAGACAGGAACTACCATTAAACATCTTTTTATTGTAGTCTTTAATGTACATGCAGAATTTAAAAAAGTGTCAGTTATGTCTGTAAGCGTATAACAATATAAATGTTTTGGATCAGCAATGTATTTGGGTTAGGGACTAATAACTCTAAGTGAACAGACACCTTGCAGGATATACAGTTTATATGGTAAATCAAAAAGGTTTTCTTCAGAGTGATTTTCCTCATAAAAAGATAAAATATTCCTTGTTTACAATCTCGCTTGTTTTTAACAGTGAAAAAATCTGTAATAGTACACTCTTCATTATGTACATAGAAAAACATAAAACTATATCCATACCAGTGTCTGTTTTAAATGCAAACAATAGTAGCTAATAGCTTTGTAATTCTTTTTGTGCACCCTCTCCCCTGTTCCCTCCCTCCCCCCTTAAAAAATGCAGCATTTCCTAAAGAAATTGAACTGAAGGCACTCCTGTGTTAGGTAAAGCAATACGTGAACTATCAGCACTAAATATAAAAGCTGTAGGTGTACCAGACAGCTCCATGCTCATCCCAAGGGCATGCACTCTCCAAGGTCAAGAACTGGTTTGCTGGAGATTCCAAGTGGAGCAGGCTCAGGCTCCAGCTTGGTTTACAATAAAGCTGATTAGCCTCACAAAGATTTCTGCAAATGCTTCACGCAAACCTTATGAGGATGCAGAGAGCATCTCTGAAACAGTACTATCACGAGGGCAAAAAGCTCTTGCAGGTCACAGCATCAGAACATGTTGCAAAGGCTTTGCTTTCTGGGCCTTGTACTTTGCAACACGGTAGTTTCACACAACACCCTCTGTTTAAGACTTCCTGATTTTGCAGCTCAGCTAAAAATGAACAAACCAACCCTCAAATGTGAAGTTTCTAAACCATCTCTTGTGATGGATTAGTTTAGATTCAGCAAAGCATCCTGAAAACTATCTGTGTGCTAGTGGCCTGCTGACTTCTGCTGACAGGGAAGTTTTGACAGCTCATAGAGAAGTTTCTCTCATGGGAAGCTCCTCCTTGGCTTCATGTGGCTTGTGTTTGGCACACCTTCATTTTTCTTGTAACTTGGAGTTATCTCTGGCAAATCTGCGATATGTATTTGTATGAATACTTTGCAAAAACCCGCAGAAGCCTACGACATAAGCACCTAAATGCTTGCTAAAGGATGTGTCATAAGTCACAGTCACGAAAATGTCTCCATAATGACCAGTTTTAGTTCTCAGCTGCAGTTTGTTTCTGCAATCCTAACAAAGGTTGAGAAATGACTGGTTGCAAAGTGATGAGACAGAAAGGCACTGTCTGAAGCTTTTCAAGCATGTGAAAAGCTTTCATGTGTCACTATGTCCAACCTGACAAATTGTTAGGGTTTTGAGAAATATATTAGTTCAGTAATTTGTTTACTTAACTAGTAAATTCATAGTGCACCATATCTGACCATGACTGTAAATAGCTGCAGTCAACTGACAATCCAATTGAAAAAGAACATTCTGCTAAAACCTGCCAGCTGGTCACGTTCATTCTGCTGCAATAGCTCTGCACTCTTTGGCCACAATAAAATGAATGGCTTTATAGTGTTGGAAAGCATTTTTGTCGTTCTTTAGTATCACTGTGGATTTATCTCACAAGGAATGAAGCGTGAGATAGAAAGGCATCCAACAACACTTCAGTCTCTGAATTGAACAGCCAGCAAAATGATATACAGCTGGCATGGAAGAATAGCCATTTAAGGTTAGTTTGAAATGCAGACTGAAGGGAGAAAAAAAAAAAAGCAGCAAGAAGTAGTCCAGTAAGAATAAACAGTAGAAAAAGAAACTGAGCAAGTGATTCTTTGTTTTGGGCCAGTATATCCACCACCAGTTGCTGTATGTTGCTTTGGGAAACACGAAACTGGCATCAAAACACTACAAACAACACAAAACCCCCGCCCTCTTCCTAGGCTGATGGCTCTCCTTGAAATGTCCCTCAAATCTCTTTCCGTACTGTGGCTCGGATGCTGCTGAACATTTTGCCTATGGCCTCAAACATTGGGTCGCAGAACGTGTGGATGCAGATCGAGTAGACGCGGCTAATGCACTGGATTTCAATCAGGTAGCTCCTTATGCACGGCACCACTGCCCAGATGTGCAGGAATGACAAAATGGCAAAGTAGATGCCCCAGACGAGAGCCATAGGAATGCCAAAGATCGCTGACAGTAAACGATAAAACCAGTATTTCGTTACAGTGAAGGTGGTAAAACTGGCCTTCCAAATCCCATCAAAGCTGTGTGTTCCCTCTGGCTCAGCAATGACATCTTCAAAATCAATCTGCAGCAAAGAACACAAAGTCAGGTCAGGCAGACGTTTGTATCAAGGGTGGATTCCAGAAGCACCTTTCCTGGAGAACAATGGTTCCATGCAACAAAATACTGAAGCGTGTACTTCCTACATTACAACATGATTCAAACCGTCTTTACACATCAATTTAAGCCATGAATCTTCGAATAACTATCTTTTGCTGGAGATTACCAGGGAGCCTTAGTGATTAGACATCTAACTTCTAGGTGGAGATGTCCACAAAACTGCATATATTTTCCTCATCTCCTACAGTCCTAAGGGTGTGCAGTGGGACAAATCAGGTGAACAGAATCATTGTGCTTTCATATGCCTAACTTAACTGTTTCTCATCTTTACGAATGGAGTAAATGCAGTCACTACTTCTTTGACTTTTTATACACCTCAAGCATGTATCAATAAAACATGTTTCGTTAGTCTAAATTTTCCCATCCTTCTTTGTATAGCAATTGCTGAATTTTGACAGTGAATAAATGGTGAGGCTAGCTATTTTAAATATATACATTAAAACAGGTATAGAAAGTTCTTAGTAGACTGAAAAATAAAATGCTGGATTTAGAACTGCATCAGGTGGAGGTGTTCCTTAGTCTGAAAGGGTTAAGGAGCTCTTTCATCTTCCTGAACATAAGAAGGCTCTTCACATTATAGCTGGGTTTTTTTTCTAACCTACCCCGTTTATGTCATAACACCCTGCTCATGAAAGACATGGCCAGGCTAACATATTAATATTTATAAGGAACACACTTTTCCACATATTTCATAGTTTTGACTAACCATAAATAGTTCAAAATGTCACCTAAGGAAACACTGCATTCCAACAGGCTTATTTTAATGCTCTCTGCTGAAATTCACGGAACTTAATTGTCGTAACATTTCTATTAGAAAATTAACAGAATTGTGACGATAGTTCAGCTCCATGTCACACAAACGTGTTTGATATAACCCACAATACAGGATATTTAATATAGCTAGCATAACTAATTGTATAGGTACTGCATTCAGCAGGAAAGAGAATATCACAATACTATTCCTCTGCAAGAAACTAAATGACTGTCTAAATCAGGTGAAAGAAAAAAAAGAAACTACATTCCTTGGACTGGATCCCAAAGTTATAGGATAATGCTGCTGTAAGTGAAGATTTACAGAAGCTTGGTAAGCGTGATACTGGCTAGTGGTCTCAGAAAATCAAGCAGAAGTACCTCAGCATGCTGGAAGGAGGTGAACATATATATGCTCAGATTAAGCATTGCATGTATGTGGGAAAAGGCTCACAATCACTTCTTTTGATCTGAAGTATACATAATAATTGGAAAGAATTCCTTCCTCTCTCCTGTTGAAACATTAATCACCTCCAACAAAAGTTACCGACAAAGTGAAAAATACTATAAAGCCACTGGACTTCCCAGTTTCTTAAACATAAAATTCCAAAGCAAAACTGCACAGTCTAGGCTCAATTTACTTGAAGGGCTTGGAAGTCAGTGGGAGGAAATTTCCAAATCAGCTGTTGTATGAAATGTCTTGAATGCCTAACATCAAGCTGGCTCAATTCATGGCCTAAACGTCACTCTCTGCCAGTGCTTCTCCCTAGGCATCATATAACACAAACTACAAACTTCCTTTTTATCTGCTAGTCTGAACTAGGCTCTAGTGATCTGAAAGTGATCTATGATCCTTTGGGTTGGGAATTCATCATCATCATCACCATCACACCTAACGGTAGCTTTTGGATTGGAATTCTATCTCCACAGAAACCGATGGCAGACTGCATTGGCAGAGTACCCAAGGAACACACCTCATCACTGCGCACTTGTCTGTGAAGGCGTGCAGAGCCAGCGGTCTGTCTGGACTTTCTGAAACTGAACAGCATAATTTCAAATGATAATTACAAAATGAGAAAAGAGAGTTTGAATCACCATTTTCGTCTGCAATAGTTCTGCATGTATGTAATAACCTCTACTTCTGTAGGTCATGCACATGAATTCTTGGTACAAAACTTAGAAAGCAGTTTCCTTTAAATCAGTGCCTAAAGACAGTATAAAATGTACACTACATTCATTGCTCAGTGAAGACAGGAAATCTGAGATTATTTGGGGTCTGCAATTTCAGTGAGAGTGAGACTGAAACTCTGGTGGAAATAACTAATTCTGGAGAAGGCACCACAGGCAACAATAGGCTCCATTTTCATTGTGGGGTTATTAGAGATAAAAGTTTATGTTTGGGGACTAAACAACTGACAAAATATTAGCTTTATAAAGTACATTGGCCATAAAATAGTTACATGAATCAGTCCTTAAAAGTTAGATGCAGTCTGGTAAGACAGAGCAAGGAGCTTTCCTGGATGCATTGTGATCTTTTTTCCAAATGAAACGATCAGATAACCTTGTGTCAATCACAGAATTTTAGGACTGCATCATGAAAGAAAGAAGAAAATGTTGTAGATGTATACATGAAGAAGTCAATAATATCTACTGATGATGGCAGCTAATTATCTGGTACATGTTCCTGCTCTGACAAAAGATGATTTCAAGGTCTATATATTGCTCACTGAGATCAGTCTTGTTCTACTGAGTGTACATGTTGCAAAACATATGCCTGAGTTTATGGAGCAAATATATTTTTGTTCTAAAATACACAATCAAGCATGCTTATAGTACCTGTTTCTGCAGCTGTTCAAAGCAAACTTTTTACTGTAGCCCATATCCCATGTCAGCTCATTTTCAAAGTGAATGTGTGCTCTTGGCTTATCATCAATGCTTGTCTTGAAATCAGGTAACAAAAATATGCAGATGATGGCAAACCCCAAGATGATAACAGCAAAAAAAAGTTGCTTCTCAAAAAAATGCTACTACATGAAGACTACATGGTTCAGCCCTCTTATTCTAAAACTTCTAGCAATTTATTGCATGCTTCCCATCAGTTGATGTGATGTATGGCAGATCCAGTTCGTGCACACAGCCATCACATAGCAGTTCAGTACATCGAGGATTATTCAAGGCCAAGATTAAAGTGTTTTTATTTAGATCAGTTGTGTAGTCCATCTTGTATTTTTTCACCTGTCTGACAAGGGAAATACTGAATCTCAGCAGGAAGGCAAGTTAGCCCTGAGCTCCATCAGCCCTTTCATCTTTAATCTAGCTAAGTGGGACTTCTTTTTATCAGCAAAGCATATTTTTGGCATGCAAAAAGAAGCCATAGGTTATGTCGGTTTATTAGAACGGGCACATAATTTGATTCCTTTCAAAATAATTCATTGTAATGAATGTTTTATTGAAAAATGGAAGCCAATAAACTCATTGGTTTTCAAATCAAATAGTAAACTTTCTGCAATTGTGATTCTCAGTAACTAATGTTTTAGCTTGTTGTGTGCTCCAAAATGTCCATGGAGTTAATCCTGGGGAGCTGACAGAAGAATAATGCCATATAGCATTTCCAGATGGACAGCCCAGTCCTCATTCCAGGAGATGATGCTAATATTAGAACATTTATGATATATCTTTGGCCAGGATTTCCCAGCTCAGGTCATACACAGTTGTCCTAAAAATATTCAAGAATTAGTCTCTCTGTGAGATGATAATAGCGTTGTGTTCATGCCACCAATAATTGTCAAGAGGTTACTTTCTTGGAGCAATTTCAAAAGCTCTCAGAATGTTTCTACCAATGCACAGAAGCTGAATACATGGTCCTGTAGGAACCATATCTGATGTCTCACTACCATAATCTCTCCCATTTCATTATTCCTCAAATCCCATGTTCCACACATTGCTCCAGTTTGAATAAGGGAGGTGATGCCAAACCGAACTTGGAAGTGGAAAGACAGAAAAACAGCCTGGCAACTCTAAAAACTCTCAGCTGAGTTAAAATGAAGCTGTTTTCTCCCTGAAAGCCATAAGAATGTAATGAAATTATATAGATGTCAAGAGAGCCCAGGTACGACTGGAAGGCAAACTTCTGCTGTCCAAACTCAGAGTTAGCTGCAGCAGTGTACAGTCTAAATAAAGATAGGCAAGGAACTGAGGTAATTTGGGTTTTTCTTCTCAGCTGCTAACAGATCACGTACAGATTCACTGGCTGGGACACACTATTTTTTTTCACTGTTCAGGCTGTACAGATAAGTCCTTATACTGCAGGAACTGAGATATCACCCAGGTTCTTCCTGCACTGAACCACTCCCATGAAAGATCCTGTTTTTAACTCCTGGGTATCAGTCCTCCGCAGGCAGCAGGAGCAATAGGTGACTGGATGCATTTTGCCTTGCTATGGATTACATTTATATCGCCCAGATTACTCACTCCTCGCTCCCTCCTATTACTTTCCTCTATTTTTTTGTTCAGCAGCACCCAGTGATGGTGAATGTCGTCAGACTGATAATGGGAGTCCAACTGAACTAAGTGAAGTAAAAATAGGACTTACAGGAGAAAGAGAAGTGGCCAGAAATCTGATCCTAGGGAATAAGGACACTCTAATTTCTGGAAATTAATCTAACTGGCTTGCAAGGATAAGGTACCTTTTTTAGGCTATTGCTCTTGAGGCCACTTTTACCAAAGCATCACGTGCATGTAGATCTGTGAAGAGCTCTGTTTAATTTACACAAAGGCATACTCAGGTTAGACACAGGTCTAGTTCAGTAGACTGCATGTTCAGCATTCAGTTTGTTCCTCCAAAGTTCTGCTGTGAAATCATGCCGAGTTATTTGCCAAGCTAATGAAAATACAGGAAAGGTCACTTGCAACAAGGAGAGAAGTAAAGAAAATTTGTTTTGACTCTCTAAAGGATGCTAATAACTCACTACAACCTTCTGTTTCAGCCAAACACTATTAAACACTATCAACTCCTGTTCCATGTCTACAATACACTTCCTGACTTCAGCTATTCTTTGTTTCCTACTATTCAGTTCAGTAAAGCCAGTTTTTACATTGCTTGAAGCCTTTGTCTGATTCTGCTATGAGAATTACCGCAGCTTCTTTTGCTCTGCATATGTTTATTAAACTCTTATCAGGAAATTAAGGAACCTGCTTTGATTCTCAGAGATTTATTTACAAGAAAGGGAAATGGTACGGGGAATTTGTTTTCCTTTTTTTCAAAGTCTGTTTAAAGAAAAAAATATTAATTAAAAAATTAGCAGCGTGAAGTTACTGTTTTTGTGTAAAAAGAACCCAACAAACCCAGCTGACTCAAGAATATATGCCTTATATATGAAAAGAGTTGACCTTGCCACTTTAGTCCCTGTGTATCAAAACCTGGCAGGCTGGAAAGGTGTACTAAATGCCAACCTCAAATTGCCTAGCTGTGCACTCAGCCTAGCTGGGGTATGTAATATCTATTACATAGAAAAAATACTGTGCTGGGGCTACCAGAAAAATATTAACGCCATCAACATTTTTTGGGAGCTTTGACCTCCTGTAGATTTCTGTGATTGTAACTACCATTATTAAAATCTGCATGTGGTAGCTGTATGTTGCTACTGTGCTCACAGCATGCAATTTGCATAGATAGGTACCACCGCTACTCCACTGAGGAGGAACCCAAACAAGTGTTGAGGATGCCAGCATTTTTTAGTGCCATCAGTATCTTTTAGTGCCATCAGTATCTTTTAGTGCCATCAGTATCTTCAGCATCTGCCATCATAGGAGTCAGTGAAAGGATGCTCAAGTCCTGACTGTATCTCTCTTGACTGACTGCTAACACCTCCAGTCAGGCAAACCACTTAAATATGCACGCAACCTGACAAATGTGAACTCTCTTACTGATGTCAGTCTGCTCTGTCAGACCAGAGCTATCGTCAAGTATTAATGTATATGTATGTAAAAAAGAGTCCCAACCTAGTTTTCTCTACATTTTTAGCACAGAGTATGGAAAATGTCAGTACTGGGTACCTCATGCTGTTTTTAATCAGTTTGTTCCCTGACTGTAAGCATAATACTTTTCGCCATATTATACTGTGTCCCTATGAGACTTGAAACAGATGCATGGAAAAAAAAAGCAGACTTTTTTTCTTTTTTTTTTCTGCTGTGATAAATGCAGTTTGTAAAATTTCCTGATGCCTTCAATGTCCTTTAAAGAAACATTCAACAGAAGAAAATGTATACAAGATCACAAACTGACAAGCCATTCAAAGGCATGAGTCACATTTGCAGGGTGGCGTTCAGGACAGGTGCAGCACTAGTAGCTTTGGAGAAGGCCATGGTGTGTGTTATTAAAAATAAGAAAATGCATTGTATGAGATCACTATTAGTTTCTGCACTTCTACATACCATTTGGAACTTAAAAATTGCCAGTTACAGTGCTTGGAGAACAAAAGCATCACAGCAGCATAAAAGACCTTAGGCAATAAGCTCACATCCATTCTGTTAAATCAGTGACAAGAGCTAAACATCTAAATGTTTCTTTGACCCTTTGAAATATGTTTCCACATTCACTGATGGTGTCTTCTTGAATTCTGCCACAGTTTATCAGAAAATGATGGAAAAGTGTATAATGTTGTTTCTACTAAACCTGAGTGAAAGTGCATAGGAGGCATCATGACTTCATAGAGTCATGGAATGGTTTGGGTTTGAAGTGACCTTAAGGATCTTCTACTTACAACCCCCTGACATGGGCAGGGACACCTTCCACTAGACCAGGTTTCTCAAAGTTCCATTCAACCCGGCCTTGAACACTTCCAGGGATGGGAAGTGTTCTTCCCATCCTTCTTCTTCCAGCTTCTCTGGGCAACCTGTGCCAGGGCCTCATCACCCTCACAGGGAAGAACTTCTTCCTAAATCTAATCTAAATCTAACCTCTTCTAGTTTACAGCCACTCCCCCTTGTCCTGTCACTACATGCTCTTGTAAAAAGTCCCTCTCCAGCTTTCTCGTAGGGCCCCTTTAGGCACTGGAAGCTCCTTTAAGGTCTTCCCTGAGCTTTCTCTTCTCCAGGCTGAACAAGCCCAACTCTCCCAACATGTCTTCATAGGAGAGGTGAAACAATGATATTCATGTTGGAAAGTAGACTTGAAGGACTACACTCTTCTAGCCAGAGAAGAAAACCAGTCCTGTCAAACGTGATCCTTACTGCACACGTAACAAATATTCAAACGGACTACAAAAAATTTTGAATTACGTGACTTAAAGAAAGTTGTGACTGCAGATCACCATATCACAAACTGAAAAGCAATGAAAATAGCCAAAAAATACTTTGCTGCTAATTACTGACAGAACAACCTGCTGCTCCCTGCCCATGCTGAGCTACTGATTGTATACCAGAAAAGACCTGAGGATGGGCTTTGTTTAATCAGAGGGGCAGGATCATCAAAATCTGCGGAAGTACTCAAGAGAAAAATGCAACTGATGCTAATGGTTCAGCATTGTAGCAACCAGCCATTCTGCAGAGATCTCTTCCTGAAGCACTTGTCTGTCCTGTCTCAATATAGCCCAGCAGAAGGAAAGACTAGCAGCTTCAAGGAGATCTGCACTCCTCTGAAACACAGCAAAACTTCCTGTGCAGGTGGGGATATCGTGTCAGCCAGTTCCTTGGAAAATACACTGTTGTCGTTGGAGTAAGCTGTCAGAAAATAAAGTGGTTATTTTCCTCCCTGGACACTGGCCTGATGGGAGGTTATTGCAGCTTTCCCAATGAGAAACTCTTCAGAAGCTTTCTTTGCTTTACTATTTATGTTCTGCAGTTCCTTGTTTGATACAACTATTTTAGCAAAGAACTACGGTATGTCTGTGTGCATGTACATCCACACACTTCTGTCCATCTGTTATGTTCAAAGATGTATATTCATCAACATGAACACCAGGGTGAAGTTTTGACTACACTAAAGACAATGGGAAATTTTTTATTGATTTCAGTGGGGTCTGGCGTAAGCCAGAGTCCACAAACGTTAATAAAAGTGAAGATACCCTCTAAATTTAGAGATTTCAGCTTATATTTCAGTATTTTATTTTATATGTATATGTAAATGCAGTATTTTATATTATATTGCTCTCAGTGCAGGTTTACGGACCTGCTGTTAAGGTAATAAACTGCTACTAAGTAGAACTCATTAAAATTTGCCCTAGCTTCATGCCTCCTAAATTTAGGCACTAACAGGAAATAGAAATCTAGTGATCTTAGATTCTTTAATAGTGTGCAAGACAGGCACCTTTGGAGGACGCTTTAGATGCTTTCTTCTTTTTATCATTTTTCAGGCAGTCTAAGGAGAGCAGACTCTTAACTAGGTATATAAACACATCCATCTGCACCGCTACAATTCTTTTTAGTAAATCTCTATATCTTGTTCTCACCTCTTTCCTCATTTCTACCTGAATACACTTATTGCTGACAGTGAGTGTGCAGTGATGCCCAGCTGCCTCTCTGTTCCTTTAAAAAAACATTTCCCTCTGCATTTCTCTTTTTAGAAGGTTGTCTTTGTTAGGGGAGATCTCAAGTTAATAATCCTTAAATAGTGTTTAAGTAACTGTTTCCTAACAGAAACTGTTACCAGTTAACTGGTAATTGTTTCTTAAGTATTTCATAAAAATCAAGATATCATTTGTCTATATATCTGGTCTTGTCATAAACCGCACTAGAACAGAGACATATGAACTTGGACTTCATAAAACACCAGGAGACTTTATGGCTGAGGTCAACAGGAGATATTAACCTGATCTTGAAGGAAAACTGTTGTTTGTTTGCATTTTTGGTTGTTTTTTTTTTGTTGTTTTTTTCTTTTTTTTTTTTTTTTTTTTTGTAGCATTTGTTTGAATTCTAGAAGGGATTTCAAACTTGACAGAGGAAGTGTTGCAATCTGTCTATGAGACTCCCTTAGATTTCTTTGGGACTCTGAGTATAAATTCAGCACAGCAGGAATTTGGAGAGGGAATGTGGCGCTTTCACCTTCAGCTCTGAGAGCATCTTCTTGCTTCTTATCTACGAAGCTGAATTTATCAGTTCCCATTTCTTTGAAAATAAAGTATACGGGCCTGATAAACAGAAGACTGTGGACAAACCCCATTGTTGTACAGCCCCACTAACACCTCTAGCACAGCTCCTTGACTATCTTGAATAAAATCAGGCACAAGGTTTATCAATTAATATGCACATTAGAGTGGGGATAACGGTACTGAAACTATTTGTCCTTTAGAATACTAACCCAATGACATTTCTGACAAGGATGATACTGCCTAAAATTCAAAGTTTGTTTTGAAACTATTGAAAGACATTTTCATAAGAAATCTGCAAGTAAAATGTAAATAAACTAACAGAGCTAAACCTTCCCCCCCCCAAAAAAATCAATCAAAATTAAATGGCATAACTTCTCTTTCATCTTCACAATAACAAGTCCTTTTTAGTCCAAGATGGTTTTTATTACTATCATTTGCCTGGAATACACAGATGGTAGTTCTGGATCTAAAAGCTAAAAAAACATCATTTACTGATGTAGATTTCATCCCACTGTCTGTTTATCACAAAAGTATTTGAGAGCTGTGGGAAATAAATACAGACTCATCTTGGTTTAGAACTATATGTCTCTTCAGCTTTTCAGAGATCACAAGTTTTACAGAATCAGCCAAGTTCATTTGTATTTTCTCTCTCTGTTGCCTAAAACACAACAAAGATCACATTCTTGTAGGGGACCCCATGGCAGACCTCTCTACTACACACATTTAGCACTCCTTCCCCTCGAGAATTTCGGATTTCAATTTTTGTTTGCTTGTTTGTTTCAGACATCCATACTCTCTGCAATAGAAGATGGCGATTTCTATCCATATAGTAGGCTAAAAATTCTAAAATGAATTCAAATTGAGTTTTAAATTCTGTTGAATTTATTTGAAACAAAAACTATTTGTCTCCTGTGAATCTGAGATAGTGCCCAATAAAGTCTAACAAAAGGAACATCCATGCTGAATTGTTGGCTCTGTCCCTACAGCCATCAAATCAACATTTTCCTATGGAGTTATGAGTCATGTTCATCATGCTAAGCAAGAAGGCAACACATAAGGCTTTAATAATACTATGACCTTAAATGCAAATTTTTTTTTTGAGAAAGAAGCTTTTGTTAGAGCAGATGCCATTATTCTCTGTAATCTTATGGACATTCAGAAGTTCCGTGTCTGGAAACTCCTAATTAACGTGCAGGAAAACTGTTTTACAGAACTCTAAAACCTTGCTAGGTCCTCATATAAACTCGCATTCATAATAATTTGAGTTTTCAATCTCTCACTCCGAGACTAGCCTTGGAAGAAATATTTGAAACAGAATTGTATCATGTGGATAGCAAAGTCAAACATTCAGATATTCTTGCCTTTTAAATCTAAACCCCATGCAAAGTTTCAGAATAATTTCATTTATCTGTAGTTATGCAAAAGTAAGGTGCCATGTCTGAGCTACATAGCTACATGTATCGTCAATGGAGAGAAACATGCCCCTGGAGAGGACCCCTCATCCTGTCCTATGGCTAGGTCTAAACTCTGTGACAGGAATCTGCCTCCAGAGGCATCTAGCTTCCATCACTGCCAACAGCTAGAGACAAGATTACAAGCTTGGATTGGAACGTATGTTTATATTTATACATTATATGTTTTTAAAACTGTACATTTATATACGTATATATGCATATATATACATATATATGTGCATGTGTCAAGATATTTAATATTATTTATATATTTATATTGATGTATTTAAATTCACACATTCACCTATTTTCGCATGACTTTTAATGATACCTGAAAACAAAGAAAAGGGGTCTGCATTAAATTTCACATAATTCCTTGTTTTAGAAAAAGCACTAGACTGAGCTCTGCTTTTCTCTTGTTTTACCATGTTGAAGAGCAGAACTCTCTTCCTCCAGGTTGACATCTGTTGTCACATCAGAGTGACAGTCTTCCCATTCATAAAAAGCAGGGCACAGTGCTGCCCTTCGTTCCAGGAGGTGTGGAGGCAGGAGGTGTTATGCCTAGTCTTCTCTCTGTGTGTCTTACACCATGCTCAGAGCAACAGGGATGGACCATAATTATGAAGGATTAAGGAAAATGGCAAACTAATTTTTAAAAAGCCTCTTTTTTTTTTTTTTTTCATTTAAAAGTGGCAGAAACTATAAATGGCCTTAAAATGTCTGAGTAATACTTTCCTCCCTAATGCCTACATAAGGGTGTTGTGGTATTTGTCAACATCTGACAAAAATTCCAGACTTTTGCTTACAGTGAGTTGAATTGTCCTTAACTCCATTGGCTTTAAGTAAAAGGCACAAATACATCACTGTTTAAAGCTTGGTACAAAAGCTCTGCATCCTTATATTTGTAGCCAAGGACTGGATTTTTATTTTTTCTTTTTCCAGAGAGAAAAGGACTCCTATGCAACAAACAGCAGAGAGACACCACTTTAAAACAAAACAATAATTATGTTTGGAATGGTAGACCAGGCACAGGCCTTTCCTCCTGGCACTGCATCCCAGGAAAACATCTTCCCTTGGCTGCAGATGTGACTTCATTTGGTCTTCACTTGTCCTAAAGGAGTAGACTTTGCAGGGTGTGTTGCAAAAGTCCATCCCCATTCTGAGCAAGAGGTGAGGAAGTACTGAGAAGTGCAAGCTGCAGGAGAACTAACTCCTTCCTCTGCTTCTTCCAAATTCAGTGAACTTAGTGCAGACTTGACCACAGACACTTTGAGAAATTTTGAACTCCAAAGAGTTGGAAGGCTGTAATTTAGCTGTACTCTGGAAAACACAAATATTGTGCTGGGAAACAGGAGCATCAGGCACCTTCATATGAGTCCTTGGTCATTGGGGAATGAATGAATGAGTGAAAAAAACACAAAAAATATCAGCTTTCTACCCTGTTTGTTGCGCCCCATCGCACAGATACGAAAACTGTGGTACGCAGGTACAAAAGTAGAATTGTCCAGTGAAGGACATATGAAATAGAAACAACTGTGAGGCAGAATAGCTGTATAATCACCAGCATGATTTCTGGAGAGGTCCCAAGTGCACAGAGGCTGTTTCTCCCTCACTAGATTCCCTCTTTGCCTCCTGTATGACCAGCCATCTTCACAAGCATGCACCTCAAGGAATGGGAGCCCTGTTGCACGTTCTCCCTGACAAGGTGATGCACGAAGGCAGCTGTATGAGGAAGAAACTCCTTCCTTTCTGCTCCCCATTGAAGGAATTGGAACAGGAAGGAAATTCTGGTGATTTTACTAGATTGTGCTTCCTCCAGCACAGAGCTGCCAACTCCACTGCCTGCGGACCTCAGGCTCAGTAAGGCCTCACTTCCATCTCTCTCTGAACAGAAATCTTGCTGTTTTACCCACTTTTCCATAAACCTCCCATCACTTAGCTTCCGCTTGGTAGCTAATCGGAAGATAAGCTGAAAGCAAAGTCAAGGTCACTAATAACTTTGGTATAAAGCTGCTCCATGTGTCTAGTTCTTGCCTGGATCCCCACCCTATTGCTGCCCGTACTGTGTATCTGCTGCGAGGAAGCTATGCAGATGCTTTGTGTTGCACATCAAGGCAACATGTCTCCTGCTTCTCACAAGCAAGGGTTATTTTTAAAATGTGCTATGGGAAGTATTTGAATGCAGACAACACTGAGGCCTTTTAGAGAGCTGCTTACGGAGCAGATTCCTCGTTCTCTGTCTCATCATTTCTATTTCATGGCTGACTGGCTTGTCCCCAGTTTCCATTCTATTGTGCCTCATAGTCAAGTGGCAAGAAATGCATTAAACGCTGGGCAAAAAGCAGAAGGTTCTGAATCTAGAAAAATGCAACAGCTCTAAATAAAACTGAGCTAAGCCTGAACCATATTTCTGGCTTTACAGCACTCCTTAACAGTTTTTTTTTCTCTGACTTTCAGTAGTCAACTCAGACTGGGGACTCCTGTTACACAAGTGCATTTTTTGCACTCTGCCTGGACGATTTGCAGCTGAAGTAAGAAAGGCAGATGTGTGACAAAAGGGGACCACATACTGATGTCTGAGGCAGGAGCTGAATCTGTGTATCTTCACTCCAGTCAGAGCATGTCCCCCAGGCACTGGGTCTGAACTTTATTGCTATGCCTAATAGGCTGAACTTGAAAGTGTTGTCCAAATAAACTCAATTTGTGCCAAAATTCCTCTCTGCTTTTCACGTTGGACTATGAAACACTTATAAAAATAAAAGCAATTCTTATTTATCCTTGCAGCAAGACAGAAAGGTGTTGTTTTACAACGCCCACATTTTTTACAAACACTGCTGGTTTTATGATGCAAAATGGATCCTGTCTGGTTAACATCAAATTCATTTTGGTATATTATTGTGTCTTGATGCGAGTATGTGCACTAGCAGGAGCTCACTTGCTGACTCTGAGGCAGTACTGATATTCTAGATGTTTTTCAATTAATATGCTGGTCTATGATTATTTCAAAATAACAAACTGAAAAGCTTGGTTTTTCCATTCTTGTAATTCCTGTTTTTCAACTTTCTTTTAGATGATTGGCCATCACAAACTTTCTTAATCATTGCCCCTGTGGGAGGCAGAGAGGGCAGGATGGGCTTTGTACATTTCAGCTTCTTTTAAGTCCATTAGGAGTTTTTTCCTTCAGTGGTCTCCCTCTTTTCCCAGCAGGAACTTTCTTTCCCTAGTTAAGTTTGTGGACACTCGGATTCTGACTTGCTTGGGGGCTATGACTCATCCTCAGAAGGTTTGGTTGCTTTGGGGACTTCTTCTGTTGCTGTACGCAATAAGCCATAATACAGTCTCATTCTTCAGCTCTTGCATTCCCTTTCTCCTCAGCTGCTACTCCACGGGTAGAAGACAAAAGAATGGCTTGCTCCTTTCTGAAATCAACCATTTTAATGGAAGTTTTGGACCACTCGTACACAGCTGTTTTTTTTTCTAAACAAATAAAAACTTTATGCCTTTGCTTTCTCAATCACAAAGCTGACAATGGCTCCTTAAAGGTATACCCTGCTCTGAGGGATAATTCTTAGTACTGATCCAGCATGACAGTTAGTCATATTCAGCACCTTGAAATTGTGTTGAAGTCCGTGGAATTTGAGGTTTCTCAGGACCTTGCTATATTGTCTGTACATAGCATGAATCATTTTACTGACATATGTTCAGGAACTAGAATACAACCTTTTGATTCTCTAGAAACAATGCAATATTTCTCTCTTTCAATAATAGGTCTTCCTGGTTAACAAGCGTCATGAACTGCACACACTGACTGCTGGACACTAAGCCAGTCACCCACCCACTGTGACTGGGCAGCTCCTGTTTTTTTCTAGGTCTGACAAACTCAGATGACAGCATCCACAGTTTTCACATGCATAGCATGACGTTTCTCTGCTAAGGGAAAATACACCTATCTGTTTTTTCTGACCAAAGTGAATTCAAGCTAAAACCTTCATCAACCCTGATTTCTCAAAACAGTGGAATTCTGATTTAAGAACTCAAACTCTGATTTAAGACCCAAAAATGTCTTAGACAAGGGCACCGTCAGATTTTGCTTAGCTTGCTTCCATTTATCATTTCTTGAGGGAAAGAAAAACACCAAAAAACCAAAACAAACCAAGGACACATTCCGAACGACCACCGATCTTGCACCCCCTTGGCTCAGGGAGTGTGATCTGTCCCGCAGGCCGTGCCCAGCAGCGCAGCAGCTCCGGCTGCACTGGGCTGGTGCCACCTCCCTGCTTCTATAAGTGCCCGCAGGGGAAGGAAAATCTCTTTACTGCTGCTCCATAAGGTCACAACTTATTTTCCGCCGGTCCCGGGCGGGACATCCCGGCTGCAGAGCAGACCTGCGGGCACACAGCTCCCGGAGACTGCTTCCCGGGGACAGCCCACGAGAGGATGCGACCCTGCCGCGCTGCAAGCAGCTCCAGCGGGCTGCCCTGGCCCGCTGCCCGCCTCCTCCTGCGCGCTATCCTTTACTTACAGAAAAAACATACGACACCCCCCCCCCACACACACACCCTCCCCGGCTTCCCCGCACGCAGCAGGTGAAGGGAAGCGGTTCGCGGACTGCTGTCGCCCCGTCTGTGCCCGCGTACTGTGTCCCGCATCGCCCCTCGCCCCGTTCCCCCCTCGACCCCCTCACCTTGACCACGTCGTCGTTGAGGTGCTTGGGGTCTCGGTTGACCAGGTCGATCTCTTTGGTGTGCACGTCGTGCACTGCCTTTTCGCTCAGCTCATCTGCCATCATCTTGTTGTTGGGCTTGTAGATGTTGCCCTGCTCCCTGACGGGCGCCGTGTATAGAAAGCCCTGCGGAGAGGGAGAGGGAGAGCGGGAGGGAGGGGACAGCCGAGAAGAGCCCAGGAGGGCAGGGCCGGGCCGGGCAGGGCCGGGCAGGGCAGGGCAGGGCCACGCCGGAGGGCGGGCTGCGGGAGGTGGCCCTGGGTGCCGCGGGGCGCGGGAGCGGCGGGAACATCGCTGCGGGGCGGCTCTCTCCCGGCTATATAACCGCGGCCGCGGGGTGCGCAGCACACCTCCGCCACACCAGCGCGGCGCTGCCTCCCGCTCCCGCCGCCAGGCGGCCCCGGCCCCGCGTCCCGCACCGCCCGCGCCCTGCCCCGCTCCGCTCCCCGCGGAGCCGCCCCAGCGCGGACCGCTGCCGGCACTGAGCGGGGACGGAGCAGCCGCGGCCATCAACGGGCAGTGCCAGGAGCGGCCGGGGTCCCCGCAAAGCACCCTCCCCACGCTGCCCTCCCCACGCTGCCCTAGCAGCGAGGACCAGAGCGCGGTGCCCTTATCATCCCACCTCCACCCCGGCGCCCTCACCGTACTGTCCTCACTATACTGCCCTCACTATACTGCCCTGCCAGCGCGGCCATCACCGCTCCCTCTTCAACCCGGCGCCCTCGCCTTATCGCCTCTCAAACATCTCCCTCACCGTACGGCAGCTGCCACGGTCCCCTCGGCCGGCAGCGTGGGCGAGCCCCTCGGGTACCCCTGCCCCGCTGTCCCTGCCCGCAGGTGCCCGGTTGTCCGTCCTCCCTGCTGGGCACCGGCCGCTGGGTTCCCGCGCCCCTCGGCGGGAGCTGCAGCGTACGTGGAGCTCAGGGGGTCCGAGACGCTGCAGGTACCCCGCGGCGGGCAGCAGGGCAGCCGGCGAGGAGCTGGCAGTGTCGCGGATCCGCCGCCCCTAGGTCGTCCTACCTCCGAGTCTACGTATTTGGTACCGGACATGCTGTCCCGGGCTGGCTGGCTGCTCTGCCGCGGGTTTCTCTGCGCTATAACGTGTAGGACCGGAGGCAGGAGGATCCCGCTCTGCGGAGCTGCCGGCCAGGGGGAGGTAGCTGCCAGGGAGACGGCTGGCCACCTGCCAGGGGCTGCTCCCTGCCTCTGCCTGGGGTGGATGACAAGCCGCGGTAGGGCCCGGCATATCGCAAGGCGGCGGGGAGCCGCCGGGGCTGGGAGGGGAAAGCAGCCCTGCCCCGGCAACCTGGGAGCTGACGGACCCGTCCCGGATGCTTGGGCCACGTCGCGCGGGCACAGGGACAAGACACGGACGCGGGCACGGACACCAACATGGACAGGACCGGGGGGGGGGGGGGGGGGGGGGGGGCAAAGACGAGATGGAGACGAGGGAGCAATGAGGGGATGGAAAACTTCAGTGGTATTCCACGTCCAGAGCGAGCAAGGAGTTTGTAGGGCTCCCCCCCCCCGGCATTGACAGTAGTTTACATACAGTCATCGCTGCCCCAGGAACAATTGTGGAAACTTGGACATCCTTGGGATGAAGAAAAAGCGATTTTTCCCAACTGGTTCATTTCAAAACTATGCAAATATTTAACAGTTCTGCACTTTAGCTGTGCTATATTTTTTACCAGGAGGAGACTGACCCATGCATATCTGCCATGAGTATTAACCCCTGGGATTAAGATTTAAAGAGGAGTGGTGGGACACTGACGTTTTGCTACACGCTGTTCTCGAATTCCTTTGAAAACTAAGGGGCATATGTTGGTGTAAAAGCTATAAGGATTCATCATTGTATTCAAGATGGTTCATGTTGGCACTATACATCTATAAACTATGAATTATATTTTGCCCTATTTTTCTTTTTTTGGTGTTTGCAACCATCATTTTTCTGTTAGGAAATGGGACGATGGTGAAAGATTTATAACATTAAAAGAAAAATAGTGACCTTAGTGTTATGCCACTGAGCAAAGAATTGCAGCAACAGAAGTAAAAAATTCTTAACTGCGGTGTATTTGGCTTTGGCAATTCAACAGAGAAATGACCTCAAAAAAGCCAGTGGCTAAGATGGATGTAGGCTCCACAGATGTAAATAACTGCACCTGCTGAAAATGCAGTCCACATGGGCATGTGTTACTGATTTGGTCATGAGTTAGCAATGAACTTTCTTGAAGAGTTTATATTGCTGATAAACTTTAGAACAAACGCTTTGGGTGGATGTTTTCCAATTTTCCAAGTTAGTTGTAATTTTTAAAAATACCTTTCTTTCATTGTTGCAATAATTCACTGAGGCCATCATTAAAGTATCTTCATCTGCCCGTACATTTGAGTGTGTACGCAGTCAAATGGGTATATTGAAAGATTTAGTCTCTGCGATTTTTCAACCCATCTGAAAAAAAACCACAAGACAGTTGTTTGTTTCTATACTTAGGAAAGTTTTGCAATTAGCCAGTACCCTGCACATGAATCAGAAGATTTTGATCCATCAGTATTACTGCTTTTCTTAATGTGACTAAAAAAAAAAAAAAAGGTATATTTGTTAATTTGAAATGCTGATTTGGCCCTGAAATGTGGTTTCTGCAGAACCACAGTCCCCTTTAAAAGCAATTTCTGAATCACACAACACTGCTGTGGCTAGAAGAATATTGGAAGCTGGTGGAATTTATAAACTTTGTGAGGTGAATTCCAGAATAGGCTGCATACGAACTAAAATGAGCCGTCACATCTAGTGAACCTTAGCCGTGCTCATCTCAGCTTGAATACCACGACAACAGCCTACAGAGAAAATGCCATGGATACTAAGGGTGAGGAAGTGACTTCCGCAGAGATGGACAGGGATAGAACTGTGGCCCATTGCCTCCAGCACTGCTGTATGTGAAATGCAATCAAATTTAACAGCCAGGAGCTCAGCATGGATGTGTGCAGGAGTTCTGCAAGGAGCTCCCATTGCGTACAGAAGAAGAGTGTAGCTCAGCAGGAAAGGACCTGGTAAAGGCTTGCAGGAATCTTCTGAAAGTGCAAAGGTTCTGATCCTCTTCTTAGCTATTGTGGATGCATTATCCAGGGGTGGCCTAAAATTGACAGGGGTTATAGACACACAGGCTGGCCTTGAAAATGCCACCCAAACTGTCACCTCATTGAGCTTTGCTGTGTCTTTTGAAGCCCAGGTCAGCTGTTGAACAGGACTACCTACTACCTTGGCTGGCCACCTCACTGCCTTTCTTCCTCCATCACACCAGCCTTAGGCATGTCACGCCTAATTTTAACAAGTTCTTATAGCTCCAATGTCTTGCTTTAACTGAACTTTCAAACTTCTGGATTACCTTAGTTGAGAACTTGCTGTAAACATGGAGCAAAGTGTGTGCAAATTATGAGCTGTTCTTTCCATTCTGAGCAGAGGAAAGGTTTTGGTAAGGGTAGGAAACAGTGCAAGGAAAAAAAAAAAAGAAAGGAAAAAAAAAACCCTGATTGGACAAAGTTCTTCAAAAAACTGTCAGAAAATGAGTCATGAAACTGAACTGAATGTGCGTGACTGCTCACTGAGTGTCTTTGTGTGGTATCAAACACTCCCTCTCCTTCCACTCATTACTCCTCCTCCCCACTTTTTTTCCAAGCTTGTGTAATTATTCCTATTATGGTATTAGCAATACTTCTGATATATTCCAATGTAAGCAAGATCAGAATCATTCCTGGGAAACTGTATTCTTTATGTATGGTTTCAACAGCAGCGAGGGTGTCAAGACACAAGACACTGTCAAAGCAGCCTGCCTTATGTAGAGCATTTAAGAACCTCTTAGAAGAGGAAGATCGTTGCATTTTTTTTAGTGGCTTCTGTTCAACTGCTTAACTGCCTTGTTTTATGTGCATTTTTGGATGTTTTGCTGGATGAAAGCCTGAGCTGCCAGAACTGCTGATAGTGAGCTGTTATCAGCAATGCTGCTGTCATCACCTGCTTCATGGTAACAAGCATTGGGACAGGTTTAACATGCAGGCCACTGTTTTGCTCATTCCATTGTTTGCAGATAGTGGCCATCCTGTCTCCAGTCTCTGGAAGATTTCTGTATTTTAAATTATAAGTCACTGGATCAGGACTTTTCTGCTGAGGTGGGTGCCCCTCACTACCACTATGTATAGGGCTGCACTTTTATGTATGCATTTGTTATTTGGCCTGTTTGTTCCCTGTATCAAAGGAGTTATAACAGGAGAAATGGCGAGATCCCTTCACATTCCTTCCTCCTCACAACCTCTAGCTAGGAGTGATTTCCTTTTACATGGAAGCACTGCTACCATAAAACATTTCACAATAGCCTTGAGGGCTAGAAGTAATCCAACACCTGATAGACCCAAAATAAATTTTTCCCTTTCTGAGGTGCGTTAACATATTTGTCTTACTCCTGGGAAAGCTCATTTTGGGAAGCACCTTATTCTGCTGATGTGCAGTAGGTGTACTTTAAGGGGTCCAAGGCATTCTCTTTGCTTGCATCTTAGCCCAGTCTGGGTTTCTGTCTGGGCTTAGATGCAAGTAAGATGCCAAGTTGCCCAAATAAGGGTAGTTCTGGGCATGACTGAAGTAAAAGTGTAGGTACTGAGGGAATGTTATGTGAAAGGGAGGTGCCTTCTCAGTTTAGACATGTTCCTGTTTGGGTGGCAGCTGGGCAGGGATTACAGTTTTGGATGTCAATGCCTGACTCCCAGTCCTTTGCTAGGTGTGTACATCTTTTATTAGAGCTAGTCCCTGTAGGTCTTGTTCAAGATAGCTAGTAATTGCCTTGGCTGGAGTGGTAAATAGATTGAAAGCTTTAATCCTGCCAGACATTGTGCAAATCAAGACACATTTTCTCAACTCTTTTCAATATCAAATTCCCTGATAAATACTGAGGGGGACCATGAACACTGGTCCACGTCAACACTTTTCTGAACCATTCTGCCAGTTCTAGCACATTATTAGCTCTTCATATGTCTTACAGAAATATCAGAGTGTGAGAACTAGTCTTATTAATGGGACTTAAATACCCACTCCTTGAGGCTTATGTATGATCATAGGATCATAGAACCATCTAGGAAAAGATCTTTAAGATTAAATCCATTAAACTATGCCTATGAGGGCCTCATCTACAAGGTTTTTGAACACTGCCAGGGATGGTGATTCCCAATGCCTCATCACCCTCCTGTTGAAGAAATTTTTCCTAGTATCCAGTCTAAACCTCCCATGGCACAGTTTGAAGCTGTTACCTCTTGTCTTATTGCTTGTTATCTGGGAGATCAGCCACCTCCTCTCTCCATCCTCCATTCAGGTAGTTGTAGAGAGCAATAAAGACCCCCTGAGCCTTCTCTTCAGACTAAACAACCCCAATTCCCCAGCTGTGATGTTTTTTTTTTTGTCAACAAGCTTTGCTGTCTAAGTATTTTGTGGTCAACAGAGCTTATAGTTGTAGCACTGTGATAGCTCTGACGTGCAAAGTAAAAAGCAAGGTGAGGCAGGTACATGGGGTGAAAAAGCAGTGCTTATTAAATTGAGGCAGCTGGCAAAACCAGACATATTTTCCTGAAAGTTTGGGAAAAAAAAAGTGTGAGTCTACATCTTATTGCATTAAAGTGTCTGAAGCAGTATCTGATTCAGTGCCTTGTGGAGGGGTCCTTCTTTCACCCACTTGTGGTTGGAGGGGGGGGGAGCCAGACAGCAAAAACCAAACACCTAACACAGGTGACACTCACCCCTGGCCTCAAGTTGTGAGAGAAGTGTGTAGAACAGCACCTGCCCCACTACTTACATGAAGTTCTAGTTGCTTCCATAGGCCGTGTCTATTTCTGCACCAAATATAACTTTTTGTGTAGAAGAGGTAAGGAGCCAAGTCAAGCCAAACATTTTGCATTTATCGGTGCAGCATGTCTTTGCTGGAGGATGATTCAGAGCAGGAACCTATCATAGCTCCTCTGAATTGCTTCTACAGAAGACATTTTGTTGCAATAAGCTTAGGAAATTTATTGTCACCAGGATAAAATTAGCCTTTATTAATTCTCCCCTTGGTTGTAAACACTTGCATGAAGAAAGCACCTCATTTTTTAATGCATAACTGCTGCTTCAGTATATTCGTTGGAAGCCTTCAGTTCTAATTTTCATGAGCACAGTGTAATAACAAACTACACTGGTAGAACGTCTGGTGTTTGACCTTGTTCCATTTGCATTTCTATTTTCTTAAAAAGAAACAAAACGCATGTATTTTTCCATCTATTTATAAGAGAGAGTTAATACAGCTTAACAGCAGCAGTTTTATCTCTGCAGGTGGGGGAACAATCACACCCTGTGAAAATATGGACTTGAACTTTGGGTTCCACTGAAAATGAGTGTGTGGTCTGAGGTCCCAGAGCTGCAGGGAAGTTCTGAACTTTTCATTCAATGTATGCATAAGTGGGCTTTTTGGATAGGTGGGAAAAAGCTCCTCATTTACCAATATTTCAAAGTTGCTATTAAAAATTTGTTCCAATGTATATAATGAACAAATAGAGTAGGGAAAGATAAGACACAAATATGAAAGTTCTATAGTCAGATTAGAATGATTTTATGAAATAGCTCTCATAAGAAAGCAGGTTAAATTTCTTTGTGAATTGACAGAAAAAAGTCCATAAACACAAATTCGGGGTTAGTTCTGTTTGTTAGCTGTGTTCTTTATGAAAAACAGGTGAAATAATTTGCATCACAGACCTGAATCTCCAGCGCATGATGATAAACCTGAGGTCATCAGCAACAAGAGGCAGGCTTTTATCCTCATTAACTCTACCATGATGATGGAAAGTCTACCCTTGTTAAGAGCCAAAACATTTTCCCCATTCCACAGAGAAGATGTATCAAAGTACATGACCTGAATCAGGTGTAAATTTTTCTATATTTGTTGCAGACAAAGAGACTAAGTTTCTGTATTCCTTTCTTGGCTAAATCCTCATGTGCAAGTTGCTGTTAAGGGATCAGCTGGGATAATTTGTCCACATAACAAATGCACTGCAGAAGAACTCCAGGAACCTACACTACATTGAATATTACAGTTCAGTGCCAGTGCCCATTCAGTCCCTGTTGTCCAACAATGCTGTAAGCTATTGACAGTATCAGCTGTGGCAGAGCTTTGGGATGTCTGTCAGAACTGTCAAATCCATAAAATCCAGAGCATACTGGCCAGCCAAGGCTGCCTGAGGCAGATTCACATCGAAGCACTGGAGAGTCTGTATATATTCATGCTTTCTTTAAATCCTTTCATGGATGAAGTGTATTTGCCAAGCATCTTATATTTTACTATAAGCCTAACAGTACATTTGGTAACTCTTACAGTAAGAGTACTTAGAACTAGCACTTATCCAGAGAAAGATACTGCTATAAATCATGTAAGAAAATAACAGGTTTAATTACTTAATTACAATCTTGCTCAAGTCCTGTAACAGCTAGAGAAATGGTGAAAAGAACTAATTAATGACATGCCTAAATTACAATAAGACTAAGATTTGTCTGTGGTATAGCCAGATGATTTCAGTAAGCTACTTAAGGATGCACATATCCAGGAGTTCATGACCTAAACCGATACATTTTTCTCTAGGGAATGGCCTCATTCTCAAAGTTTGGACCCAGACTTGAGCTCCCTCAAAGCTTTTATAGGGCTCCTTTTAGACACGGGAACTAGTACTGATTATTTTCCTTTTTTTTTTTTTTTTTTTAATGAATTTACCACAGGGATATTGTTTTCCATGCAAAATATCTTTGTAAAAATTCTTGGACTTTGTAAAAGAAAATAACTCTCAAAAGAGTTCAAGCCTAGCCTGACCAATTTTTATTTTCAAAAGAGATATTTCCATTTTTAACATAAGAAAGGTATCTTGCAGAACACATCTGAACAACAAGCTAACTTCTTGTAGAACAAAAAAATTCCAGACAAGTTTCCATGGGCAGTAATCATTAAGATCCATTTTCAAAAGCCATATGAATCCCTCTCTAAATGACATGAATGGCAAAAATATTTTTAACATATGTTAACAGATGTTCCTAGTGTACAAAGAATATACAGGGTCAGCTAGCTTCTGTAGGCCAACAAACAAGAAAAGGAAAGTTCTGCAGCTCACCTGTAAAGGAAGCTTGTGCCCATAAAAAAAGAATTAAGCATTTTTTTTAATGTAGCCAAAATTCTGCAGAGACACCTGTTTTAGAGAAAGCAACCGTTCTGTATGGGCTTAATAACAGAGATACATCATTTTCTACTATAAATATGTTAAATGTAGTTGATAACAATGGAACGCTATTGATGCTCACCCTTTACCCTTTCCCATATTTTGGAAGAACCGCATAGTATTCCATGCTGTTCACTATTTATCTAAACAGCTTTTTAAAAAGCTGAGAAATATGAAAAAAGATGAAGTTTTAAATGGGAAAAAGCTGACATTTTATTATTTTATTATATAGTTCTTTTTTGATATGAAATCTGTGACATCATTTTAGGAAATAACATTCTGAATCATACAAACATTTTACAATTGCAACTTACCATCTGTATTTAAAGAAAACAGCAGCCTAAGCCCATCAGAAGGCTAATGTAATTTTCATGTACCTCTGCATACATTCTGTTATTCTGGTTTACAAAGTCATATTAAGTGCAGAAGGAAGAAGGGCTTTTTTTAGCGGTTAGGCTTTGAAGGAGTAAATAAGTAACATGCGGAATCAAGTCAATAGGTGAGGAGAATTAGACAAGGATACCAATTACACTCACTTGCCTTCTACAAGAGCTTGCTACTTAGTTAAAGTGCTAGCATAGTGTCTTTAATTTTAAATATCACAATGTTCACACAGATAATACACAGAAATAGGCAGGGTTGCATTACTACACCCCATTTTTAATAAAAAAACATTTCTCATAAACAGATATTTCCAACTCTTTTGCAAGGTCTTGTATGAAAACACTTATAATCTTTGCTTTTACACACAATCATATATAATAATTACACTAGAATTGCACGGCAGCACTTAAAAATCTACATAATTTAGAAACAGAAATTTTAGTTATCTAAAGTAATTTTTTGCAGTGTCTCACTCCTGCTTCCTAATAAGTTGGTTAGAATTAAAATACTATAGAAATAGTGTTTTAAAGAAAACTATCAAGTGCCATTTACAAAGGTACAAAATATACAGCAAGTTAACTTCTCATAAAATAAATATACAGATTAGCTGATGCCCCAAATCATTAGCTAACACCTTATTTTAAAGGATAAACTTCTAGGGAGCTCTTCCCTCTGGTATAGGAGAATTATACAACAGTTCCCTTTCCTGTATGTTTATGCAATGAATCATGATCATTTTAACTGCTGACAATAAAGGACTGGGTTTATCATTCTGCACAGTGAGTGGTAGAACTGCACTGAAGTCAGTGTGAACCCTCAGAGATCACTTCTGCCTAAGGTACCACAGCCTACTCAATGAAGTTTTTATAGTAATAATGCTAATCATTATCACTGTGGTGGCTGTTAAACCTTCACAAGAATTCTCCTGTCATCTAGCAACTAACGTACCATTAAAATAAAGTGTTGCCAACATACTCCATGATTGCTCTGTTGTTAAAATAGTGAGTTATGAAAACTGCCTACTTATTCTTAAACTGATCTCCCTGATAATAAATGAGTTTTAGGAAAAATAGCATGTTCCCGCTTAAACCAGCCATTATAATTTATCAGTTTGGAATGAATGGTAAGTGCTTGTATGTTAGGTTAGCAAAGAGGTATAAAACCAGCTACAATTACAGCGCTGTTGCACCCCTGATGTTTACTCTTGGTCCAGGCGTATATTAACCATGGCAAAGCATCGGCCTAAGCTTTGAAAGAATGGTCTGATGAAAACATCTGTCAGGCTCTTCCATATGGTTTGCATTGAAGGCAAGAGCATGAGACACGTTTTCACGAAAGGCACCACAATCCTGTAAAAGAGAAAATGGAAGATTTAATGATTGTTTCTGTTACAGCATGGAGAAATCAGAATAACCAAGCACAAGTATGAGAACACATGGAAGAAGTGATTTTCTAACTCTAAATCTCTAAACAAGTTGGCTTTACACTCTTGCACTCATTCTCCATCAATTTCGCTTACTCACAGCCTTACACCTGCACATGCAGAAGCACCGTGATGCATGCGGTCCTCTAGGCAGGATCACTTGTGTGCAACCCAAGGGACAGGAGAAGCCAGCTTTCTTGTCATCATGTCTCTGCTTCCTAATTGGCAATGCTAAGCTAATTTGTGGACATGCCTGTTACTGAGGTGAACTTTTGCTATCCTCTCCCTGATGCTGGAAGGGCTGGTGTATGTGATATGTGGCAACCTTGCTGCCATCCTGCTGTGTCTGAAGAACAGAGTCATCCCCTAGGGATTCATTTGCCCCGTGGTTGTATCTGAATGTGGGTCTTTGGGCTTGGCAGAAACACCATGTTCTCTCCAGTTCGATTGACTGGGAACAGTGCTCTTTACAATCTGTTCTTGCTCTGCTCTCTCTTCTGGTGTTTCTTGTATTCACCTCTTTCACCCACCCAAATGCATAGGCACATCACCATTCTCATCTCATTCCTACAGCCTAACTTGGCTGTTAACAACTTGCTACAATAAAACAGGAACAGTAAAGCAATATCTGGTTACATTGGACTGCTGTAGTACAGAGATATGCCAAACCTCAGAAAAATGGAATCCTTGAGGATCCTGTAAAGATTTTCATTTGTGGGTAAGAAACTAACCTAGAGTGAGGTCAAAACTCCTGGACAGGGAAAGACCTTTTTATTTGCTCAGGGTGCATATTTGAAAGTATTGTGCCTTCATCTCCTAACACTGGTAAGCAACCGGGGAGTGCTCTCCATATGTCCCAATTCCAAAGTAAAGTCAGCAGTGGTAGGTTAAGCCAAGCATACCAACAACAGAGGCAAGGCAGAAGTGCACATATGGGCGGCTGAGAAGGGCCAGTGAATACATGGTAACTTATGGATACATGATAACTTATGACGCTATTTTAAGTTACTCTCCTTTCTTAATCATTTACTGGCCAAAACCTTGTGTCATTTTACTAAGCTGGATGTTCTTACTTAGGTGCAGATACATTAAATGCGTAAATAACTTATGTAATACTGAAGTGGTACTAGAGCAAGGTTTAAAAAAAAAAAAATCTGTGCCATATATAACACATTTATTTCCTAAATTAGGTAGAAGAACCTATAGACTCTCTTGATAAAGAATAAACTCTGTTATAGTTTGCTGTTGCATTCCAAATTTAAGATTCAAGTCTTGCATCCACATAAGCCCATTGTAGAACTCTCACTGACTTTGGTTGGATGACAGGAAATATTTAATTTACTATTTCATCATAGGTATGGAAAAAATATACAGGTATTGTGTATTTCCAATGAGTACTGCTCAGAATAACAAAGTAAAAACCCAACAAACAAACAATAAACCAAAGCCAAACTGACACATTTTTAAAAAGCTGGAGCTTAGAAATGTAAAATTTAAAATAAACTATTTATTTTCAGCGTTTATTTAACCAGATTCTCAGCTTTTATCATACAATGCAAGCCATATACTAGTGTGTCTATGTTGCACTCTAAACTAGCCCAGACAGATTTAAACAAGAATAGTTTTTCTAAAACCTTCTGTTCTTTTGTCTCTGCTGAAACAGCTAGTAAAAGACACACTATATAGAACTGTGAGTGCTGCTGGAATAATGTGTCCCTAGTTTTAAACTGACCCCTGTAAATTATGCACTTTACAACCTACCTATAGTATCACTGCATATAGAATAGATAATTTCTAGAGAATAAAAGTAGGGCTTCAGCTGTTAGAACAAAAAAAGATATTTCTCCAAGCAACACAGGGAAAACACTAGAAATGACTACTCAGCTTGTGTTGACTTCATCCCTTTTCCATTTTGGTTAGTTTAGAAAGGCTATGTCACTGCTCCTTTCCTGCCATCTAAAATAAATTTGGCTTTCATTTTTTTTAAATCCAACTGATCTAGAGAGGAGCAGAAAAGCTGACATTTCTGGTGGACCTTATGTTGACAGGATCACACGAAATACAAACTAAACAAATACCGCAGTATGCAGAAGTTTCACAGAAAGATGCAGTGAATCACCAGGATGCCATTAGGAAGGGCTGGAAAAGCAGTGATCATACCACCCACAACTGCTGTAGGGATCACTCAGACAGTACCAGAACTCAATATCTTTTGATAATGTTAAATACAATAAATATTAAATGTTTTGGTAATGTTTTATAAACATTGCCAATTTTATGGTAAATGCATATGAAAACCAATGTACACTAGCTCGGTAGGAGGACATGTGAGACATGCTAGCAAACAAAGCTAATTAATGTAAACAACTTTCAACGTTAAAATAAAAGTCAGTCTAACTAAATAACAATTACTCAAACACCTTTCCTCAGAGAAGGAAACCCTTTACACATAGAGAGCAGTAAAAGGCATTTTCTAACTTTTAAAACATGTGAGTGTGGCTATATAGGTATCTACATGTGTATATGTATGCATCCTGTTCGTTCTGCATTTCCACATCATCAGGGTACAATGTGCCTTCTGTGGAATGACCAGGCACTTAGAAACATAAATAACCAAGGACCACTAAAAGCTATGTATTGTTTTGTGACCTGTCAAGTAAACATTAACATATACATTCTTTACTCAGAATGCTGTGAGTTTACCCCAATCTGCACTTGTATTCACAGAGATAGTAACAGCTTGCTTAAGTGATGTCTAACAGTGGAAGTTGGCATATCCCAAGGATATCAACACTGACTGCAATATTTACACTAGTAATGTCATCACACAATGCAGCATCGGGAAGAAAATCAAAGCTCTGTTGAATATGGCATCTAAGCTGAAGCACAGACAAGATATTTCAACTAGCTATATGACCTCTCATTGAATCTTGCTATGTATAAATATCATAAAATACCCATCCTTTCACTGAGGAGAAGGAATCCCTTCTTTTGGGAACTGTTGAACTGAAAAGTGCAAATTACCCCAGTTTTTCCATCTATCCTATTTTCTTTCTGCTCAAGACATGACATCTACAAAATTATACCCATCAACCTTTTTCACTTTTGCTCACATTACTTTTTTGCTGCTAATCTCCAAGGGATATATACCGGACATGAAAGAAGAGGCTTCAAGGCAACACCAGATCATAGGGTGGGTCTTCATGGCATAGCTATACTGTCATTTCTTTTGATTTCAGACAGCCATCAGGGAGATGGTTTTGGGGTTGAGTATGATAACAATAAGTTATATAAACAGAGTTGTGGAGAAAGAAGTGAGGGATGATACAAGTCCATATTTACTTTGCATGTAAGTCCCTGGCTGCATCTGAGCGCTGAGAATGGAAGCTAAAGCCAACAGGAGCTCCGAGCACCTGCTGCTCCAGCTGATGACAAGAGCATAATCCTGCTCGACTCCTTGTGCTTTAGACCCCATCTCAGATCCAAGACTTGAGTTAAGGATCCACAAATGAACCATTCTTAGCACACATATGCAACATACCAGAAGACTATTCAGACAGGACTACAAAAAAGCATATATGATATTCAAGTGTTAATTTCCAAGAGGTGGCAAACATGTGGCTTGGAACATCAAGGATAAGTCTCTGATCTATAATAAATATAATGAGTTTACATGTGTTGCCTGAAAAACCACTAGTGTTCTGCTCATGATCAAAAATCAGTAACAGCCTCAACCTAAGGAAATCTTTAAAAGCTTGCTAATATTCACAGAAAGATGTTAAAACTCAGTGTGACAAATTCTGCCATTTATAGTCTGTGGTGAGAATGACAGTCATCAGTAAAGGAGAAGAAAGGTGGAGAAGTACCCTTCCTTGAACAGGCTTGTATATAGGTCACCAACTTGCTAGCTGGCACAGTTTCAGCCCATCATTATCTTTTATCAGCTAGTACAATGCTCGATTCTGTCTCAAGCAGACAGTTTGAGAACAGGAAAAGGATATGTCCCATCTTTATAGATAAAAATGTAAGTTAAAGTGAATTATTACATATTTCTCACTCAGCTTTCTTTCTGCTTTCCGTAAAGTCTCACACATTTGCTTCCTTCTTCAGCCACCTTTTTGCTGGTGGAAGGCAACATTTACTATCAGGTCTGAGAGGGGCAATTCATGAGGTGCCCTTGATGCATGAGGAATGGATTTTTAGCATCCTGACAAAACCGCAATGACATGTGTGACAATCAACAGGGCTTTGTGCCTGAGCAGTTCCAAAAGTTGCTGCAACATGTTTGAATTTAGCCTCAGGAAAGGCTCCCCTAACTAAGATAGATAACATCATCATCTCATTGGTTTGGATGCTGAAAATGAGGCACGGTGACTCTGATGAGACCTCCTACAGGCAGCCATGTGGGAGGGTGTGCCCAGGGTTTTCCCATGACATTTCAACAGATGAAGACAAGAGTTATAATGGAAATCCCTTCCTCTCACCCACAAAACAAGGAGTTACTATTTTTTTCAGACCCAGTGGGGCTACATGGGAGCCAGTACCATGTGTTTTGGGTCTCTACACCTGCACTGCTCATATGCTACCCTCTCAAATGCAGAAACTTTGAACTCCTTACACCAAGAAGTCTGGAACATGGAAAGCTGCAGAGAAGATGACTTAGTCTCAGTGTTTTCCACCTTTGTGTTGGAACAAATCCGATTTGTGGTTGTGGGAAAATGAGGCAGTGCTGGCTCTGGATGGTAGCCCTGGATGAGCTCCAAGGGGGGCAGGTAATGCTACCAATTTATGTGATGCTTTCACATTCATCCCAGGCATAAGGAAGATCAAAATGAAAGATCTGTAGTGACAGCGAACATAGGGAAAGAAAAGTAGTTGCTGGGGAAGCAAGTGTGTTCACAGAAAGTCAAAGGAAACTTTTCAAATGAAGTGCCACATGCGGACAGTCCTATTTCAGATATACTGAGAACCCACTGTTCTTGAGAGAGTCACTAGGGACAACTTGCATAAATAGAAACTGACCCCAGAGTCCTGGCTCAGTGAAACTCATGTCCACACATCCACACTGTAAAATCCATATACCAGATCATACTGAAGCACAAAAACTTCTTACAGTCTTAATAAATCTGGCATTGATTAATTCTTCCACAGATATCTCACTACTGGAAGTCGATATGGTCATCGTACCTTTTTGCAGTCACACAGTACTCACAGCGCAGTGACAGCTCCAGACTTGAAAGTCTAGGCATGCTATACAGTGTTCATAATTTAGGGACCAGAGAAGCAGCATGTAAGCAGCTCTAAACTTCATTGCAACTCTTCTGGGTGAGATGCCGACTCAATGTTTCTAAATTTGAGTTAATTGGGTTTTGAAGTGGCTCATGGCAATGTCATCAACCCGAACTTCCATTCCACTTTTGAAAACAGAAATCTGCACCTTTGAGATTGCAACCAAGGGCTCAGATAACCAATGTATTCCTATTGACTTGAGATTTTTTTCCTAGTTTCTGGATTGTATTTTGTTTTCCTTAAAAATTTCTTGATGATTCCAAGTCAAATGAGACTTTGGCCAAAACCCATGTATATGGAAAATCCTGGTTTGCAGGAATGGCTTTGATAATATGCATTCATCCCTTCCTCTGCAGCTGTAGAGAGGTTTCCTTAACATCATTATTTTCCCTGCCTTTCTTCCTTTTCCATGATCATCTGCCTTTCTTGTCTCCAGGTATTCTTCCCTAATATTTTGCCAGTATATTCTGTTTCAAACATATAAGGTTTTTTGTGACTTGGAGTACCAGTATATTAGCCTGTGAAGCTGGGCAATGGCCGCTTTCCTGTGCTTAGCAGGGCTTTGCTTATGTGGAAGTGCTTTGGGGCACTGCACCTAGAGATGGCCATGTATTAGATGCAAGGCAGTGACAGTAGATTTTGTGGTAACAGCAAAGAAAGAGTGAGTTGGGCTCTCAAAAGCTTACTTTAGTCTGTGAGGAAAAAATGGAAGAGGTAACCATACTGAGAAGGTGGCAGTAACGCTTCTGCCCAAGACTTTCATTTCAAATAAACACGTTTTAACAACTTCTGTACTCCAGTTTTAAAAGAACAAGCAATCGTTATTACTAGTCCAGAAGCCAGCTGAGTCTGGAATGCATTGTGTAGATGCTATTCGAAGTAAAGAAGGCTCTCTGCTCGAAGGAGCTTCCACAGACATGGCAGACCAAAAGCACAGCAGGGAACTGAATCACAGTGAAAACACTGTTGTCATTTCTCTCCCTTTAAAACCAAAGCAGACAACGTAAGCAGATCTGACTACTGGCTGTAAAGGCGGTGATCAACAGCTAGGAGTAGTGCTGCTGGGCCGTCTGCAGAGCCCACCCACCACGGGCAACAGAACGCACTTACCAGATGTGCAGGCAGCTGAGCGCCGCAAAGACGATCCCCACAACCAGGGCCAGGGGTATGGCAAGGACCAGGGTCAGGAGCTTGTAGATCACGTACTTGCTGAGCTCAAAGAGAGCGTGGCTGCAGATCCAGACTTTGTCGAAGGAGTGCGTTAGCTCTGGCTCCGCGATCACGTCCTCGAAGCCCAGCTGGAACGACAGCAGCCAGGCCGTTATGCGGAGCTGGGACTAGGGGAGACTGGGGGCACTCCGCCCACCGCCCCGGCCCGTCGCGGCCCGGCCCGGCCCGTCGCGTCGCGGCCCGTCCCGCCCCGCCGCCCCGGGCTGGGTCCCCGCGCCCGCGCACCTGGAGGTGGGCGTTCATCCCATGGGGGTCGCGGTCCAGCTCGTCCTCCGCGCCCTTCTCCGCCTCCGACAGCGCGGGGCCGCCGCTGCGCGGGAAGTTGTCGTCGTCCATGAAGATGCGGGTGTCCACCTTCTCCGTCTCCAGCCCCATGGCGCTGCCCGCCGCTCCGTGGCTCCCGGCCCGGCCCTGCCCTGCCCCGGCCGTTGCCGCGGCACCCGCCGCTCCGCCGGGCTGGGGCGGAGCGGGGCTGCCCGGGACACGCCCCGCGTGACGGGCCGTGCCGGGGCCGGGAGCAAGAAGGAGGGGATCCCCAGGAGCGGGCAGCGAGGGGTCCTCTGCCCGCAGCGCCGGCCTGCAGCACAGTCGCCCCTCGGCTCGGTGGCCACTCTATGGATCGGCACCTCCGCCCGTTGGGAGCCGCCAGACCTGCTCGGCTTCCCCGTTCAGCTCAGATCCGCGGCCAGCAGGCCCTGCGCTGCCCTCGCCGCGGCCTCACGCATGACTGAAATTCGTAGGAGCAAGCGTTTGTGGCGTTGCGACTACAGGCAGATGGGGAAAAAAGTAGAGGCGAATGTGCATTAGGCCGTATGGGGTCATGTCTGCTGCCTTCTCTGCAGTTGTAAGGGATAAATGAAAAAAAAGGGGGAGGAAAGGTGTGCTGCCGCTGCCCATCAAAGTTACCACATCCAGCCCTACCAGCCTGTACCCTCCAACATTACTTGTACCATGCTCCCTCCCTAAGCTGCTTAATCGCTGCCGTGATAAAACATTGCATCCGTCATTACAAGGTATTGTCATGCCCTCCTTGGGTTTTAGCTTCAAATTATTTCCTTTTTTTATTTAAGAACGTGTCTTAAACCTAAGAGTGATCTATATAAAAGTGAGCAAATTGCTGTAGTGACTGCTGAAAGTATTTGATAATATCGATATACACCATGAGCTCATGAGCTGTCAGGAGTAAATTCATGCCTCATTCAATGCCATGATCATCTGTCACTCAGAGAAGTGGTATTACTAATCAATGATCCATTGTTAAATTTGAAGGAAGCTACTACTGATAACTTTCATTTTCATCACTGCATTAAATTAAGGATAGCTTTAAACTTTGAGAAGCTCACAGGAAAGTGATATAAAAATAACTACGCAAGGTTTGCGTAGGAAATCACTTAATACAATGCTCTGGACTGCACTGCATTGTTCTTGACCGGATAACTTCTGCAAAAAAGCTTTTCATCTATGTGTAACTCGTGTTGATGCCTTTTTCTCCCATGCTGATGAGTTTAGTGGTACTGGTGTCACGTAAATGGTTTGGATCCAGCACTGTAGCTGTGGCTTATTAAATATAAAAGGCTGCAAATACAAGTTTACAATAGGTTCAAATGCAAGCAAAGAAACGGCTTGATGACTCAAGGCATACTTATGAGCTGCATTTCTGCTCTCCCTTCCACCTTCCCCCCAACCAATTCCTCTTTGTCCTCCTCTTGTCCCATGAGTGGGAGGAATAAAAAGGCCCATTGACAGACCTGAGGTCCCGACTCAGCTTTCAGGGTGCTTCTGTTCAGCAACTCTTGTTTTTCAGTCTATCCATATGGGGAGCTGAGTGAAGCCTAAAGGCAATCAGACAACTTCTGGTAGTTACTTGAGTCAGGCACAGAAATTTGGGTTTGGTTCTGCTGAAAAGCAAGGTAGGAACAACCAGCAGAGAATCCCAAACTAGCCCCTTGGCTACTGAACTCTGACCATGCTGGTTTATATCAACTGCTTTCTACCTTCCCCCTCACTAGAGGCATGGATCAGGGTGCATGTGTACAACCAGGGAGCTGCTTTTGAAAAGCTCTTTCCCAACACTGGACACTTATAATCTGGCTGGACAGGGTGCTGGGACATCCACTCTAGGTCATGTTTTGCTCAGAAGGATTGGACCACGTTATCCTTGAGGTCCCTTCCAACCTGGTATTCTATGATTTCCCAACCACTCCTGCTGCATCTTAGTCTACCAAAGCAAGTCACAGCTCCACTTGCTCAGCTCCAGCTTTGCTAGAAGCTAATGGGTGGTTCTTCTTGCAAGATCACCCAAATCACTGTCTGCCACTGGAGAGTGGCCTGACAGTGTCAGAAACAGCACTTTTTTTGTTCATGTCCATCTGTCTTTTGAAATCCACTATTGCAATAGCTGATAAATGTCAATGCCTATCAAGGCAGCACCATGGAAAATTAAGTTTTCCTTTGTAATCTCTGAGGATTTGAAATAAAGTGGTGCTGCAATTGGTCCTGAAAAAATAATATTTTTAATGAAAAGCCTGCTTCAAAGCAATAAAAGCTCAAGGCTGTGTATGACTTGGGATGTTATTTATTAAGAACCCCCCAAAATACTCTGTTTTCAATAATTCTGGTAGTTATTTTGGAAATTATTTATGTATGAATTATTAAATGAGGTTGATGGCAAAGCCTGAGCAGTGTCAAGCTCTTATCCCTTAATTTTCTGGCAACTGTACAGAAAGCAAGTGGGCATATACAATATTAAGTAAGTGGGATTTTTCCAGTTTCCCTGCCCAAGACTGCAAGGCTCAGCTTTCTGCCAGCATGGCTGGACAGAACAGTTTGAAGGACAAAAGTGAGAGTAGAAAGCAATGATAACAAATAGCGTGGAAATATTCTCCAATCTTATATCATGTTCTGTAACATCTGTTTGAGACACTGGAACAGGTTGCCCAGAGAATCTGTTGCTGCTCCAATCCTGGCAGTGTTTAAGGCCAGGTTGGATGGGGCTTTGAGCAGCATGGTCTATCGGAAGGTGTCCCTGCCCATGGCAGAGGGGTTGGAACTGGATGGTCTTTAAGGTCGCTTCCAATCCAAACCATTCTAGGATTCTAGGACAGATTTTATTTATTTATTTTTCTTAAATCTCTGTGTAGGTAACAGCCAAAGACTTACATCATGTGACATGAAATGCATGCACGTTTCCACACTTTGACTCAGGTGTAGTTCTTTATGGTGCTAAACTTGTGCTTGAAAGTACCATCAGCTATTGAAGAGCTATAATCTATCTTCATTTTCTAAGCATTAAACATGTTGCTGCTGTATTTTAGTAAGTGGAAGGGTGAATTGTTTATTATCACAACTTGCTTGCATTAAAATAGTCTCTCAAAACTTAATGTGGTACAGAGTGTACAAACACTGAACAAGTAGTCTCTCAAAAAACATGTAATCAAAAATGTAGGCCCAGGGATGAATGATAGAGGTGGACAAATAGATGAGATATCCCAGGAAACAGCTCACACACAGATTTTTGGAGAGGAAAGTTCTCAGCAAAAAAAGTTTTCATTTGTCCATGGTGAATAATGGGTTAAATGTGTTGCATTTAGACTCTAAACAATGTGCAAGTTTATTAAGTAATGTGGAGCTAATTCGAAATTTGTTTTATAAGGATGTAAGGATGTTCCTGTTTAATCTTTGAACATGTTGGAGTGCTTTAAATGCAGGTAGAAACTGTCTTTCACAACTAAGGCAGGGATCTCAGCTATATTCTTTTGGCAAAAGCTTTCACAATTATACTTTCCATTTGAGAAAGCTCCCTAGTCTTTGCAACAAGGCCATAGATAATTGCCAGTTGGGCCTTATCTATCTTACTTCACCTGGGATGAATTCAGCTCTCTCTCCCTTCTCCCCCCCCTTTCCCTTTTAAAAAATAATTGCAACTTTATCTGAAAGTATCATTTCATGATTATCATATAAATAGCACTTTACATTTTCAAAGATGTAAAGGACAAGGAATCCTATTCATTTCTCTGCTAATTTCATTGGAGTTTTAACAGATCTGTACTTCAAATGTTATTTTCTTTTCAAGATCAGTATTGAAAATCTTAATGAAGTCACAGAATTTTATTTTATCCTTATATCTCTATGACATATCTGGGGAATTTTTGTTCCTACCATTTCACAGGTAGACTGTGGGATACCAGAAGATCAGGTGGGCTTTAAGTATTTGTGTACATTAGGAGTGAGGTGTAAAAATGGTGGCTGCAGACTTCACCTGGGCACGCAGAGGAGGGTGGAAGTAAGAGGCAGCTCTGCAGCTGAGATCTCAAGAAGTGAACCAGGCAGTGTTAGTGGAGAGGTTACAACCCCTTTTCCCAATTTTCCTCCTGATAAATGCATGTAAGTCCATATGAAGGAAGCAGATGTAATGAACTGAGTTTGGGGATATGCAGGATGAGTTAAAATGAAGTAAAAGTTTCACCTCGACACAATGAAGAACCTCTTTACATTGAGGGTGGCAGAACACTGGAACAGGCAGCCCAGGGGGTTGTAGAGTCTCCCTCTCTGACAACATTCAAAACCCACCAGGATGTGTTCCTGTGTAACCTGCTCTAGGTGGCCCTGCCTTGGAAGGGGGGTTGGATTAGATGAACTCCAGAGGTCCTTTCCAACCACAATGATTCTGTGAAAACCTGAATGATCTAGCAGATTAAAGATATGGTTTAGAATTCTGATTTTTCTTGTTTTCACAGTGGCAGGTCAAATATTCAGATTTGACACATATAGAAAGGTATAAAGTGCAAACTCCAACATGTTCTCCTTATGTAGCCATATCTGTACAAGAAAAAAAAAAATTACTTGTTTGAAGAGTGTGGATAAGAAAACCTGATGGGAAGCTTTTGGAAAAAGTGGGCGCATCATATCATATGTGTCCTAGTTTATCACCACTGATGCAGTGACTCTTGTTCTATGCAGCAGGATGATTAGATCCTGTCTCTGTGTAGGGAAACTCCCTTGCTCTCAGTTGCTTTTCTTGTAGTTGTTTTTCTGCCCTGTGGAGTGTAAAATTCACAGTTTTCAGTGATCAGTCAATGTAAATAAATGTAAGCCGTAGCTGAACATTTATATTTATTTTGCCCAGTTGTATCCAACTGCTGAGCTTAAGCCAAAAGCTTCTAGGAGACTGGTTTTGTATGTGTCAGGGTGAAGGCTGCTTTGAGAGTCAGAGTAGAGATAACATGATAAATGTGACTAGATGATCTTAAGGTCCTTTCCAACCCTAACTATTCTATGATTCTATCAAAAACTTGTTGCAAAAATAGTCTGTATCTCTTTTAGCTAAGCCAGGTTAGTGGTGATAGAGATATTTATAATAGCTTTCAGCATAGTCTCTGATTTCTAATGTGAGGAAGGAGGAAAGAAAGTCCTCCCATGAGGTCTCCTGAGTTACTGTTTTGATGATTTACCAGTTAATGCTCCAATGGTCTCCAGTGAGGGAGTGAGAGAATTTGCTGTTTAATACTAGCAATGGGAATACAATTCCTTGTGAGCAGATGGAAAGCATGGGGAATAGCAAAGGGGCTGGGCTCAGACATTTTTAGATATTTCTTTTTTCTGTTCTCTCATCAGTAGAAGTCTGAAAATGTCCTCAGTGTGTTTTCATAATTCATTCTTGTCTGGTTCCATTTTTTTCAGTTTTTGCTTCTCACTGCAGTTTATGGGATGTATCAACAGAGCTTTTATTAATATGTCAGTGTATGTTAGAGAGTAAAACTCACAATAACTCAGTTGAACTTGGATTTGAATGCTGAAGTAAGTAATGATGGAGTGAAAAAGGTCCCAGGGTAGGATGTGGGGGCACATGTGATAAGTACTTCAATGTTTACAGCAGCACAGGGACTGTTATAATCAATGCTTTCTGTGATGTTAGAGGTTGTTAAAGATTATAAAGAACTGTAATGGGACTTGAGAAAGTATTTAAGACAGGTTCCTGCTAAGTGGGCCAGCTGCACATTGGGGAAGGTTGGGAAAGGGATTTAGGGTATAGAATGCTGCTCAGCACCGAGTGGCAACTCAGGAGCCTGTTTGTGCTCTGGGCCTTCCAGAGCTGTGGAGAGAGGAAAATCATCTGCTTTGATCTTGGAGCACAGTGGTCAATCAGCCAGCTGCTACTGTTGAGTTGACTGGTATCTTGTTAAAATGTGGTAACCCAAGTGTTTATGACTTAAACAGGGGAAGTTTGGGTGAGATATTAGGAAGTTCTTTACTGTGAGGGGGGTGAGGCACTGGTAGCAGGTTGCCCAAAGTAATAAATGCTCTATCCCTGGCAGTGTTCAAGGGCAGGTTGGACAGAGCCTTGGGCAACATGATCTAGTGTGAGGCATCCCTGCCCATGGCAGAGGGGGTGGAACTAGGTTATCCTAATCATTCTATGATTCTATGATTTATATAAGCAGAGCAAAGTAAGGCATTAAAGTTTGGTATAGTGTGAAAGCAGAACCTGAATGTGGATCAGAGTTTCAGATCTTACGCTGTTCACCCACTGGCATGGAAAAGGAAAAGGGAAATAGTGGAGGAGATATAAAAATAGCTGTGATGCTGGTGGGATCTGCAGGAGGGACCAGATGATTTCTCCATAAACATCCAATGGTTAAACCAGATTCTTACGGAAAATCATTATAAAAACAGTAACTGTGCTTGGCCCCTCTCTGTTGCAAACATTCTCTGATTGACGTAGCTGTCAGTGGTGGAGGGTCCTGCTCTTTATCTTGGATCACACCATGTTCTCTGGAGATTGATAAACTCTCTGGTTTCATTAGGATTCTGCTAATGGTGTTTTATACTTCAATTGTTGGAGTGTTGCTTCACAGGGTGCTAATGTCCAGTGGGAAGCAGGTGACGAATGGTGGTATGAAGCAGAGTGCTGTCATTGGTAAATGACTAAAAGAACAACGAAAATCAAAGCCTTGAACTCTTCAGTAGCTGCCACAAGCTGCCACAATTTATAAAAAAACCCTGGTAATTTTTTCTGAAGATGCACATTCCTATCCATTCAGCAGCTGGACCAAATAGATCTCAGATCTATTTATAAAAGCCATCCATCTGGAATCTTGATTTTAAATGTGACAGTCATTTGATTTAGAATAGCGTGGTTTAGTTTGCATTTCAAAACCACACTTCAGGGGTTTACTACCACTAAGCTTTCCAGATGATTTCTGCAATTTGCTATGTAACAGCTTTCTGTGTTGAAATCTCTTTGATCTTCTCACAGGTTTTGACACTTTTCATGCTTTAGATATGGAAGGGGAAGACTGAGCATGCTATGCTTGAATTAGGTCATTCTGTTGTGCAGTTCTTTTACAGAAATTCTTCGATCTGATAAACTACTTATCCTAAGAGTGCACTGCATTTTTGGACTGTTTGCAATATGTTGATGAGCCAGAAATTCTCCAAGGAATTTAGGACATTCTCAACAATAAATTATTCAAACCATGGAGAAACAACAAATATTTTTTTTTTCTAAAATATAAAAACAATATTTTCAGTTCTTGTTTATCGTATAGTTTTAGAATGGCTTATTGGAAAGCCAGAAATATCACACAGTATCACACACAGTATGCTAGAGATTGGAAGGGACCTCGAAAGATCATCTAGTCCAATCCCCCTGCTGGAGCACGAACACCTAGATAATGTTACACAGGAATGTGTCCAGGCAGGTTTTGAATGTCTCCAGGGAAGGAGACTCCACAACCTCCCTGGGCAGCCTGTTCCAGTGTTCCGTCACCCTCACTGAGAAGAAGTTTCTTCTCAAGTTTAAGTGGAACCTCTTGTGTTCCAGTTTGTACCCATTACCCCTTGTCCTATCATTGTTTGCCACTGAGTAGAGCCTGGCTCCATCCTCGTGACACTCCCCCTTTATATATTTATAGACACTTATAAGGTCACCCCTCAGTCTCCTCTTCTCCAAACTATAGAGACCCAGCTCCCTCAGTCTTTCCTCATAAGGGAGATGCTCCACTCCCTTAATCATCTTAGTTGCCCTGCGCTGGACTCTCTCCAGCAGGTCCCTGTCCTTCCTGAACTGAGGGGCCCAGAACTGGACACAATATTCCAGATGCGGTCTCACCAGGGCAGAGTAGAGGGGAAGGAGGACCTCTCTCGACCTACTAACCACCCCCTTCTAGTACACCCCAGGATGCCATTGGCCTTCTTAGCCACAAGGGCACAGTGTTGGCTCATGGTCATCCTGTCGTCCACTAGGACCCCCAGGTCCCTCTCCCCTACACTGCTCTCTAACAGGTCGTTCCCCAACCTATACTGGAACCTGGGGTTGTTCCTGCCCAGATGCAGGACTCTACACTTTCCCTTGTTATATTTCATCAAGTTACTCCCTGCCCAACTCTCCAGCCTGTCCAGGTCTCGCTGGATGGCAGCACAGCCTTCTGGCGTGTCAGCCACTCCTCCCAGCTTAGTGTCATCAGCAAACTTGCTGATAGTACACTCAATTCCCTCATCTAAATCATTGATGAATATATTAAATAATACCGGTCCCAGTACTGACCCTTGAGGCACTCCACTAGTTACAGGCCTCCAACTAGACTCAGCCCCATAGACTACAACTCTCTGGCTTCTCTTCTTCAGCCAGTTCGCAGTCCACCTCACTACCTGATCATCCATACCTATCCATGACCTATACATAGGTCAGCTGAGTACAGAGTGATAAGTTTTCCTTTCCAAGGCGTTGCCTATTTCTACACTTAGGGTTCACAAAACTCTGACTTTTACTTGTGTAAGGAGAGCTTCACAAACACTATTGTTTGGGCTTTTTCTTTTTATTATACTTTATTTATTTTTTTATAGTCTGATAACTTGGTTGAATTTTGGCTTCTCCAAACATATTAAGTAATTTTTCAGTAAAAACATTCCTTTATGAAAATGGATGCTGCTTCGCAAAAAGCAGAGTTTGGAGAATACTTTTTCAAAGGGCATACTGTTTAAAAATAGGTACTTTGAAAATCCCACTGAGAAGAGATTTGAGGAGAGAATGGAAGACAAATGCCCATGTGAGCAATTAATATTTTTTGCTAGCTATTTTGAGGTAAATAACTGTAGTTGTTCCCACTCTTGAAGGTGCACTTGGATTACATTACTCCTTCATGTAACATTCCTCTAGTGTGAGTTGACCTGCCCCTGCAGTGACCATGCAACTAGTCCATGTATTATGACACACGTATATATAATAGATATACATATATGTACATTATATGTACAAATGTATATCTATTACAGTGTTCTGCTCTATCCAGCTTATTCAAGTAAAGGAGATAGGAGCAGATAGAATGCAAACTTACTTTCCAGCCAGGATGCACAAAATCCACAGTCAAAGTCTAGCAAGCTGTGTTTAACCTTCTCTTGGCTACTTCTTGGGTTTTTTTCCTTCCAGCCTCCTTTTTCCCAAGGCTGTGTGCTCTTTCTGTATGTCACATAGCTTTTGTTAAATCCAGATGGTATAAGGAAGCTCTTGCCTAAATGAGTCAGCAGCACCCAGAGAGTTCAACAAATGAAGAAAGAAATTACAGGGGTGTGATGCTTGCATCTTAAAATTTCCTTCAGTGTTCGTGCTTGTGGGGCAGTGGTGGCAGGAGATATGGCAGAGACCAGTGATAAGGTTGGGGATCAGTTTGTTCTCCACAACTGTTTTGACCAGAAGTAGATGATCCTTGAATAAAATGCTAGCTATGCCATCTTAGTACAAGGAATGTTGAATTGCAAAGATGAGCTAATAAGAACAGGACTTAGAAATTTTTAAGAGGCCATCTGTAGACAGGTCTAGGAGAAAAAAACATTGTTAGTCCCAGGCTAGCAGATCTTTTACACATTCCATGCTTGGGAGACTACTCAGTGTATTTTTGAAATCCAGAATCCATTTGTCTTTTTTCATTTAGTTGCCCTTCCTCTTTTGCTGTAAAAGTCCCCCCCCCCTTTTTTTTTTACTCATGCCTTTCAAACTGTAGATTGCTATATCTCTTTAATTGTCATAGAGCCAAGGTCGTAAAAATCCAGTTCTATTTTAGTCATTCACTACGTACCAGTCTCTCCAGCTCTCTGATCGTTTTTGCTGTTTTCTGGACTCTTTCCATTTTCTCCCTCAGTCTTTCTGATAGTTAGATGTCTATATCTGCATATAAAATTCCTGGCAAGGACACAGTGAGTAAGGTAATTTACAGATAGATTTTCACTTCCCTTCTTTTTGTCATGTGTATGTGAAAACAGCCTAAAATTTCCTTTTTTTCCTTTTTTTTTTTTCCCCTTGTATTGCAAACAGTGCATTTAGTTTTTTTTTTTTTTTAATATGGGCTCTTTCAGGTGTTATAGCTTTAAGATTAATCAGAATAAATGCTTGGCCACCACTGCTTCTGTTTATACCAACTGAAGGTCTGCCCCTTTTGTTTTCTATAGGCTGCTTCAATTTGTAGCTGAGTTCTCTTTATTTTTTTTAATGTGTGTGTATATGAACATGTTCCTTCATTTGTACTATTTATCACTTTTTTCTTCTATGGCTTTCTTCTTTTCCTCTTTGACAAAGAATTCTATGTAAAGACCTCCATTGTCCATCAAGAAACCAGTTAGTCCTACAGCTGACATAAGTCAGAGCTCTAACTTTTGAGCTGAACCTTTGGGAATAAGGGCAGAATCAGACATACGAATATCAAAGTACTCAATGGCTGTATCCAGGCTATATATGGTAAAACAACCCAGTCAGTACTCTGAATTCTGGGCCATTCCTGAGACTTAGCCCTGTCTTGCCCTTTGAGGCAGTTTTCCCTCGACCTGAGCTCTGGTTCCTTAAAAATCCTGCTTATTCTGGGCTGGGTGATGTTCTGTGCAGATTCCTGGGACCCTTCTAAGGAAGTACCCAGAAAGCATATCTCTATCCCCAAAGTAAAAGGGCATATGTATCTACACTTTGTTTTCATGTTGGTGACTAAGACATATGCTGGGCACTCTGAACCTCTGAATATCAGGTTTAACACATAATATTTGTATATTATACTGAGAGGGTGGCAAGCCTAAGGCATTTCTTGGATTATGACTCATTCTGTTTTCCATTTCAACAGCCCCAGGTTTATTTTGGTGCCTTAACCAAGTACTTTAGGTTTGTTTAACCCATTTCATTGTAGGCTTTCTAGTTTGCTTCAAAGTTGTTAGTGAAAGAGAAGCAAAAACAGGGGAAGTCAGCTTGAGGACCTTCTGACATGAATATGAAAGTACCAGTATGATCATCTGAACACTGAGAGCAGACAAACCAGGGGTTTGTTTTACTCTATATATAACGTCTGGCAAAACATCTGTGCTTTTTTTTTTTGTTATATTGTCTTTATCTGTGTGACTCATTACCATTTCATTGTGTGGGAATGAAATGCATTTTTGTCAGGCTCATGTTTATTAATACTGTGAAGCATATCAGGGAACACATTTGTCTTTATACGTGACCAGTGTGTCATTAAAAACCTGTTAGTGTGTGCTGCACAATACTGTATACATAACTTCCAGCTGTATCATGAAAAATCAAAACTTTCTGGCAAGCTCTCCTTTTCTCTCATATTAACTTTATAGCCCACATCCTGGTAACATTGTATGAGTACCCAAGTTCTCAGAAACAGTGTGTTAAATCTTTTTAGTCATCTAATTACCAAAGGTATAGCCTTTGCTTCTTGAACTAATTTGTACTAAGGAAAAGTGCTGTTCGGCATGTTTGGTAGGGAAAGCTATTAGGAATGTGAAAACTCTTTTAAATAGACTCTGCCTGTTGTGTATGATAAGATGGATGCAGGCTGTATCTTTATGGTGGGTTTGAAAACACAGGTAAGGACTCAACCCTAGGATAAACACAATATCTGATGAAAGAACAACATATCAGCTCGTTTACTGTTTCTTCTCTTTCTTCAGTGGAGATGTATTTTTCCCAGTCCTTGATTTGCCATAGATCAGGTGAGTGGTATGGGTAGGGTCATAAAAACCACCACTCTTTTCCTATCTCACAGCCTGCACATTCCATTGTTAGGAAGCAGATGACTGGTTTCACCATTGTATTGTTGCCTGTGATGATCTTTTTAATACTGGGGGGGACAGCTGAGGTGTAAAGAGGTACAGAACAGTCCATTGCTACCCACAGTGAGTGCATAGGCTGAAGCACAAGCCTGACGAGAACTGTTATGAGTAGAAACAGCAGTGCAACCTTTAGGGACAGGCATTCTGCAGATTGGCCAGGATGTATTTTACTGCAAGTGCTCGATCTGCCTGGGAAGGCCTCCTGTGACAGGCTGTCTGGCAAGGATCTTTCAAAAGAAAAGAGAATGCAGTCGCAACACAAAGGCTGTGTAGTCTAACTATCCCTCTAATAGGTGTCAGGAGAACAAAAGTCTCACCTTTGCCTGTCTCACGTAAGATACAGGTTATTCTGATATTTTTAAAGATACCATTTTAAGACAGGCCTGTGAGAAAATGTCTTTTCTTTCTGTTTTGTTCTATCCAGAGACATGAAAGGGCATGAGTATTACAGAGTGTCTCTGGCAGAATATAGCTGAAGGCAATATAATCTGGAGAGAGATGCCTCATAAATTCCACCCTATCTCATGACCCATCCAGAAAAGTTGGTTTTGTTCAGGCACTGATCAAACCCCAGCTATCATCATGTAAGCAAGGAAGATCAGCAATAGGCAATGTGAGCATTTACCCAGAGTTTACCAAGGATTAGGCAGAGAGCAAAAATCTATAGAAAATTCAGGAGCAGGACCTGATGAACAGAGGCATGGTTTTGTGATTAGTATGTTCTCAACAGCTGGAATCTTTTGCTGCTAGTTAAGTGCTCTGTACAAGTCAGTTGGGCAGTGGGGAAAACTGGCCAAACATTCCTGCGTTTGCAGAGAAGTGCCACATGCCTCAGCTGTGTGCAATGTTTGAAGATGTTGCAAGGTTATTTTTCCTGTAATATCTGCAAACTATGACTAACAAATGAAGAATCAGAAGGGTACAGTAATGGCTACGCCACCCTTCCCACTGATAAACTTGCTCTCTCTTATCTGCCCTGGCAGTGTTTGTGCTTTGGGCATCCATGTCCTGACGGCTGCAATAAAGCAGATGCAGTGACAAAAGCATGTAAGCAGCACAACTCAAGCTGAAGTGGTAGAGAATAGGTAAAAATGAAAGGTAGGGAGGGCAAAAAGCCTTGTATTAAAGCAGCATTGTCTTTTCCCTTTGGACATTATACAAATCTCCAGTAATAACCTCTGTAGCATGAATTTATAGAACACAGTCTGGATGGAGAAGGATTTTACTTGTCATGTGCTCAGGGTCTGATGGCTTTTACTCAGAGGGTCCAAAAAGAATCTGAATCCTGCACAGGTTTTATGTTTCCCAGGTGCAGAAGTTACAGGAACAACGAATGTTACCTGTGTTTTTATCTCAGCATGCCTGGCAGAGAGAAGGGGGCTTGGCCTTTGGAGTCTGCTTGGCCAAATACTTCATGTCAACTCAAGTTCAGGGAAAGCAGTAAGAGATTCAGCACACACAAATTGTTTACATTCTGGGGCTGCCCTTTTGCAGGTGGAAATCAGGGTGGTTCTGTCTTTTGAAGAACGGAGAAGTTGAAAATCCTGAGAGCACCTACCCCTATGTTTTGCTATGTGAGACAGACTTATTTGGTCTGATTTCTCTGTGAGAGGGATTTGGAAGGTACTGAAGTAGAAATCTGTAAGGTAAAAACACCCCATGAAAGAAGAAATTTGAGGTTTATTGGTTGTATAATGCAGTAATTGAGGTTAACTACTGAAACAGTATTTTTTTCTCTATTGATGGTTAAAGAGTTGATAGTGAAAATAAGCTGTTAAAATAATTGCATAAAGTTTCATATATTCACAATAACTTTCAATGCAGGGTGTCATCTCTGCCAGCACATCAGTTAGCATCACTGCTCCTGCACAGCACCTCTGCAGTCTGAACCGAGGAGAACCAGGGGCGCATGTATGGTAACTAAAGCAGAAACTGGAGCCCTGTTGCTTGCTGGGCATAAGGCAGCAGTGTGGTCTGGTGTTCCAAGAGAAACACCGATCCCTGAATTCTGATTTTGGATAGTAGAAGAAAGGAAAAATAATATTAGGTGTTTTTGCATTAAAATGTGCTTGAGCGTGCTCACTGATGTTAATAGTCTGGCAGATGAACTTTGAAATTAGTGATCTATCAAAGTGTAATTCCCTTGCTAGTCACAGTTCTCACCACTAAGGGATACTGGTGTTTTTTTGAAGAGCTCTGGGAGCAGGCCAGGTTTGATAACAGCTATGCTCACATCTGTCCGGGTGGTTGGTTAAGCATTTTCATTCTATTCACCAGATCAGAATTACAGATTGAGGACTCAGTCCATTCATTCAGGAGAGGCAGCCTCTTCTGTCTACCAACTCCATCTACCAGCACAAACTTAAAAACATAATAGAAGCTCTTTTATGCCTCTAGCAATGAACCACATGCTTTTATGACATGCAGGTAATTGTTTTGGGTATGCCAGGAGACCAAGTTTAAAAATTTATGACCAGATAAGAGAGAAGTAAATCTTGTTTCATGGGACTGGCCAAGTACTGACCTGCAGCATGGTTATTAATCATTGTTAACTCCAGGGACTTAACAGAAAGGCTCAGCCCCTGCCAGGAGAACAAAGTGTCAGCCTTAGGGGTGGCTGTTGTGGTTTCTGGTTCCTCTGCACTGTGTAAAGGGAACCCTTATTGTTAGTGGTGGGGTTGCAGTTTCATTTTGTGGAATGTAAAAATATTTGTAATTTTTTTCATGTGGTTGTGTGACGCTGTCAGCACCTGAAGTTTGGTTTATGTGAGGTTTGATAAAGTACTGTACTCATAGGCTTCTTGGGTGTTGATTCAATGTATACTCTGGGTACTTTTTTTTTTTTTTGGCTGAGCCATTTTTTGGTTTTATATACTTTTGATAAAAACAGGTCTTTTTAAATTTTTCAGTGAGGTGGGAACAGTTAGATTATTGTATTGTGTGCCAGTAAAAACCACAATATCCTACTTCTTCCCCATGCTGGCTGACTAGTGCACTTCCCTGTGATTTGCAGGCTTTAATTTTCAGCCTCCTGGGGCTGAAAAAGCTGAGAACATAGAACCCAAAGCTTATTTATAGAGTGGTTCTGCTAACCACAATGATACTGTGCAAACGTAGACAGCACCACAGGCTGTTCTGGTCTCAAAACTATCAATATATGCTGAATGCAAAGGATACCTACTTTGCAAATTATGTGCATTTTAACTGGAGATATATCAGCTCAACTCAACCAGAAAAGAATTCTTCTTTTGGGTGAGAACAAATTAATAGGAGAAGATTGATACCTAGTAGTCTAGTAATATAGTGCATCATTTTCACTTACAGGAACAGTTTACTGTACATCTAGCTTTAAAAGTTAGCAGGGAGTTTTGCTTAGGCTGTGAATTTGTATTGCTGCTAAACAGCAAGGGACATGAACTGTGATCAGCTCCTTTGGAACCACCTTCAAAAGACAAGATCATTTAGAAAAATAAAGCAAACCAAACACATGTCCAAACTGCTGCCTTTCACAGCATCAGCAGTGTTCATTACTATGAGTTCTACATCCTGGTGCTCAGATTTATTTTTGTCCCATTTTCTTAATATCTTGGTTTATAGCCTGTTGCCATCAGGCAAGGAAACAGAAAGATTATTCCTTGCTCCTAATTCCTTGTTATAAGAAAGAAATTGTAGTTTCCTTTACATGTGCTTTCCGTTTCATTGCAGAGCGTTAATCTAAAACATGTATAAACTGTCTCACAGTAAAAAGATATATTTTACAGATTTCAGGTTTTTTTTTTCCAGTATTATATGGTGGAGATACATGGAGTGTGCTTTAAGACAGCTTTTAAAAACTGACTTATCTTTCTTTTATAAGTAGCCAAGTCAGAATATCATCACTGGAAATAAGATATCCACAGGTGTGAAGCATGCCAAATGCTACTGCCTGGTCTGATTTTGGAGTTCTGTTTATGTTATCACTAACATGGCACTGTTCTTTTAAATTACTTTCTGTCCTGCAGGATAAGATAGTAACATACTTCCCTTTGGCTTTCAAGCTGTAATTAAGTTAGGCTTAGTTTACTGTTTTAATGAGAACTCCCTATACAATTCTCTGTATCATGCATAAACACAGATTCCTGTTTATTCATACTGAGAGATCTGTTTAGTACTATATTATACTAACATTTGCATCTTGAAACAAAATGCACCATTTTAAAAATCCATGAATGAGCAGCATGTGTAGTCAGGTTTATGAAATATTAAGCTGATGAAAAGTTCAAGTGTAAACAATCAGGGAAAGCCACCTGAGCTTATTTAATTAACACTCAAAAAAATGTGAATATTGAGAGAAATGCTCCTGTATGTTTTGACACATTTCTTTGTTCTTCTACCCAGCAAGACAGAATCCCTACGCAGTAGAAGTACAGAGATTGCTTAATGTCTTGGTAACTGCTAGCAGAATGAGGGCTGTGCTGCCTGTTTATGTGCCTTATATCTTGGATCTGTCAGGGAGGTGATGCAGGCCCTGTCCAGCTGGCTTAGGTTGGCTGCATTCCCATGGGAGCTACATCGTGATGGACAGGGCAGCCCAGCACACTCCTAAGCAGGGACTGGGGGTGTGGGACCAGCAGCTCAGAATCCTCCCAGCTCCCATGGTGAGACATGACCTGTGTGAACTGGATGAAACAGGACTTTACATGGGAGGCAGTGCTGGTGCAGGCGGTAAAAACCTTTCAATCCTGCAACATCACGGGTGATTCGAATCACAGTTCTTGCACTGAAGTGAACACAGGGACTGCTTCCCATCAATTTGATGTAATAAGGTGATGTGAGACGCCAGAAGAAAAAGTATATGGCTTTGTGAAATGTCCTATGATGGAACTATTTGGATTTACTGTAAGAGATATGGCCATGATATCTGTTCTAATGATACCTGCTTTTATCCGCAAAGTTTTTATTTAGAGACAACTGAATAACAGGAAAGCATTTTCAAGTGGTGGTAAATTCTCTGTGAATGCATGTAGCTACATCTGAGAACTGGAAATATTTTTATTGAGATGAAAACATTAAAGAAAATACTGAAATGGTGAATACCAGAGTGTGAACAATGGCTGAAAGATAATCTTTCAGTAAGAAAATACAAGATAAATTCCATTTACAGGGGAAAAGAAAGTTTTCTCCAAATGCCTTTATTATAGAGCATGTATATGTCTCCATGAAACAACTTTCGATGCTACTGGAGAACTATGACGTGGAGATACCTCCATCCCCAGCATTCCCTCTAAGCGTATGTTTAACTTGACATTTTGCCTAGAGCATTTTTGATGACTGAATGCTGGCAATATTTCAGCATCTGTGATGCTAATTTGTATCTATGGCATGTTTTTAACAGCATTATAGGAAAGAACTTTAGGATTGTACAATATGAGATTGCTGTGTAGCTTTTTCAGGGTCCTGTAAAAATTGCAAATTTACATTCTTCGTGAAACTGGGGCGTTCCTTGAACAGTCATTGCCTTGCTTCATAGTAAATCAGCTCCAGTACCTTTGTACACATGAATTTACCAAGAGCATGTCTCTGAAAGGTCAGCAGATTGCTCAGTCTAGTCCAAATGTCTTTCCAAGTTTTAGATTGCACAAACTTTGGTCTTGAGAAAGGTCCCCTTGAGTGATTCCTTTTTTATAAAAAATATTGTGCTGATGTGCCACTGAATTTTCAGTACATTTCTTCTTCTTGAAACACGTTGCTAAGGCGCACTGTCTTGTTTTGTATTCACCATTTGGGCAACGCTTCACCATGTGCTAAGAAAATTACCTTGAGGAACCTTGTCTGCTGATTAATCTAGCACTGATGAGCTGCTGTCCATGACCGCCTAAAGCACAAATGTGTCCGTTGAGAAGGTGGGAGGCAACACCACTTTATTTAGATTTTATTTACTAATTGAGACAAATATTTCATTTTTAACAATGCTGTGCTTTACAACAGAGAAATCCTGGGTCCCACTTCAGTCAGTAGAAAATACATTTGGCAGTTCAGTGCTGACACTGTAATTGCTATTTCCCAATGGCCTGTTGCAGTACTTTCCAGCCTTATATTGTTCGTGCCTTAATCATTTCCTATCTTAACTATTCCTGCTGCCACTTTTGTGCTTGTAAGTCTCGTAGCTTCTCTGCGTCCAAAGTTCAGTGACTAAATCATGGGCTTACTCAAGGAAATGGAAATGTCCCACCCTTCTCCTCAGTCACTTTACACTGGCCTTATACACAGCTTTAAGGACAATTCAAACTTTGCCCTTTGTGTTCCAAACCTTTCCTCTATAAGCTGAAACACAATGTCTGTTCTGTGGTGATGGCTTTGACCAAATTTTGAGTCAGCTATTCATGGTGTTCAAAGGGACCAAATGCTACTACATTTTATGTTTTTAATTGGGAATAAAATTTCTCATGATTACAAATGTTGCATTAAGCAACATTGTGAGAAAGAGTTCCCCAAGATATCTGTGAACATTGTCGTCTGGACATGGTTTTTGGGAGATGGCGTGGGGATGGCCATGAACTGTAGATATTTTCTAGAGATCCCTGGAAGAATTTGGTCTTCAGTGATTGATATTATGAAACTCTGAGGTTCTCTCGGTGGTAGCAGCTACACATACAAACGTCAACAGCCAATGTGCACAAAAAGATTGGGTGAAATTGCGGCCATCTCAATCAATAATAAAACATATAATAATTGAATATTTCTGTCTTCCAAGTTTAACGGTCTTAAAAGTGGAAATTCTATAATTTAGATGTTTAGCCTAAGCTAGTTCTACAATTAGTAGAAGGAAAGGCTCTTCTGAAGGTGATTTGCGTGTGTCTTATAGTAGGCTGTGTGATGTGTTGGCTAAAACACCTTTAGGAGCCAATTTCTCTCTTGACTGTAGGCAGTGTAAGGGACAAGCTTAAAAAAAACCCTAGCTGTTGTATAGCTGTTTTAAGTTATGCATTGTCTTCCAGGGTTTTGCCTGTATAGTCTTGGGCTCAGTCCTGCATTGTGCAGTGTGTGATCCTGCCCAGTCACCTTGATTTCAGTGGAAGAACAGGTGGTGCCTTTGGACCACATCCAGCTTGCATCAACCCAATTATCTTTTTTTCTATTTTGCTGAAGTGGCGACATTCAGCAATTATAAACCAATTTTAATGCCATTTTGGTAGGAAATACAGAAACATGCTCATTGACAAGAAATAACAGGAAATTTTAAAATCCCATGCTTACAGTTTTAAACACATTTTGTATAATTTTTCACAAAATAGAAAATCTCATTTCTATAAAATAGAAAATCTCATTTCTATGAAGGTACAAACCTTCTATCAAGGTACAAACCTCAGATGTTTGCTTTACTGTGAAAACCATTGACAACTAAGGACTAGACATTATTTGGTACAGCTTACTTTAGTTAAGCTGTAATTGCTTTGCAGATTCTTTTCAATCTTAAAATTATTTAAAAAGTATAGTATATGAGAAATTAAATCTATTTGCATTTAACTCCTTCTGTCAGAATACTATGTTGCATTTCCCTTGGCTTTCACTCTTCAACCAGTGTTTCTGAATGGTTGTTTTTCCTTTACCTCAACACTTGTTTCTCACTTAGGCTATGATTTTGTGAACATATTATTGCAAGCTAAGTGTCAATTTACACCCGGTAGTTATTGTTTGGTAGGTGCCTGTGTGCATGTATCTACCACGAGTAAATGAAAGGTGTTTCACCAAATTTCTAACAATGTCTAATCAACTAATGAGTCAAAATTGTAATCAATGAAAATGGAAAATACAAAGTCAGCTGTCAGAGATTCATTACGCTTTATAAGAGTCTTAAAATGTGGCAGATTGTATCAGAATGCTTCCATCATCTCATGTTCATAAAATTAGTCATCCTTTGCTTCCCCTAGTTCTGCCTTAGACAATAGATATAGAGGAATCCACTGGGATAGCCATGGAGTTCCAAACCATTGAACTATATTTATTTAGATTACAAAAACAAAAGCAGCAAACCTGATGAACATCACAGACTGAAGGAACAATGCCTTTAGAAACATGCAAATAGATTTCCTTTAATTCTGGAAGGAGGTCTTTGAAATAAACAGCGTGGTAAATTATTTAGCCTCTATTTTTTTGGAGGTTAAGCTTGCTAATGTTCCAGATGTGAGAGAACAGGAAGTCCTATCATTTCCTCACAATATGTGATGTGCAGACTATTTTTTTGTTTTAATGGCAGATTGGTAAAATAAGAAAAATAAAACAGTCATTCCCTTATACAAATATGTTATGGTATTAATATAATTCAGGAAACCACTTTTTCTGTTTTTTTTTTTTCCTCAGTAACATAATTGCTTTCTACTTCATAAGAATTAATTCGTCATAGTGTGATGAGAAATCATTAGAATGATATTGAGAATATTAGTAATATTACAGAATATTAACTAAGAATATTGCTTAATATTGCAAAATATTAAGACTGCTGGTAATAATAAAACAGTATTGCTAAAGCAATGGAACAACTGTGTGTGCATGTAAGGTTTATGCATTTTTCTTAAGAAAAGTAATGAACATGAAAAATACTGAACACCATCTTTTGATCATGAATTGTTGAGGTACATTCTGCACTCTGTCACTGGTTCTGTCAATAGGACAGTCTCAGGCACAGGCTTCCCAGGGAAGTGGTGGAATCACCATTCCTGGAAGTGAAAACATGTAGACAAGGCCCTTGGTGGACTTGGCAGTCCTGGGGGAATGATTTGACTTGATGATCTTAAAAGTCTTTTCCAACCTAGATGATTCTATCATTCCATAAACACTAGGAAATCCTTCAGGAAATGTAAAACTTGAATTATGCATGAATTCACACATCCTGAAGGGCAACATCTTTCAAGAACATCTTTTGTTGGATTTTAGTATTTTTAAAAATACTACAACCTATTAGCAGTCCCTGTTTGGTCTTAAAATATTTACATTCCAAGATAAATGTTGACCTAGCAAATTAACAGATTTCTGTGAATAGTTTTTTAGATAAAGACATGAGTGACTGACCCAAATACAGGAATCAAGCTAATTCACTGGTAAAGCTTACAGAACAGGGGTTCCCCTGGGCCTAGTGAGATTTAAACCTGATCATTATTAAACATAATTTGGTTAATTTAATCTACTGAACTATATTTAGACTGTGTTTACTGTAACTGTCATTGTTAATGATTAGGCCATGCTATAGCTGAAGTTGGGTGAACTTCAGGCAGTATTGATGCCTTAAGAATTCAAAATATAATTCAGGAACAAGTTGCACAGAGAAAGATGGGCTATAGTCCTGTTACAGTGCCAAGTCTGCAAGAATTTCATCCTGGCTTTGTAACTAACCAAGCCTGACAGTAGGTATGTGGTACTACAGATAAAGCACCTGTGTGGAAAAATATCATGAAGAGGCTTCCTAGTGACCAGCTGGAGCTATACTGAGCCCTGAATTACACAGAACCTGAAAAAAACATAATGTCTGTTTCTAGTCCTGTGTGAGAGCTGCTTTAGTATGAAAACCAAGTTTTATTTTTTTCTCCACCAGCAGAAACCTCAGACCAAAGGCAATTCTGTATTGCGGGGTAATAAAATGATCATACAAACAAAATGGAAAAGGATGTAATAACCTGTGTTACATATGGAGAGAACAGAATATCAATTATGTGTATAAATATCACTTAATAATTTAGGATTATTTTAAACTGTGTACTCACCTGCAGAAAAAGCTTTATTTAAAACATTGCAATATGGTGACACATTCAAATTTGTCTCGGATTCAGCTCAGAGACTTGTGCTCTGCAAAGTGCCAGAACTCCTTAAATTTGCTGAGATATATTTTGAGAAAGATACTCTGTAGAAGCGCCTAACAGACTATCAATAAATTAGTGGGTTATCAATAAAGAGTCTGCCCAGAAAGCCATGATGCTGCCCCTCTACTCTGCTCTTGTGAGAACTCACCTGTAGTTTTGTGTGCAGTTCTGGTGTCCTCAACATAGAAAGGACATAGAACTGTTGGAACAAGTCCAGAGGAGGGCTACAAGGATGATCGGGGGCTGGAGCCCCTCCCAGGTGAAAATAGACTGAGAAAGTTGGGGCTGTTCAGCCTGGAGAAGAGAAGGCTGCGTGGAGATGTCATAGCAGCCTTCCAGTATCTGAAGGGGGCCTATGAGGATGCTGGGGAGGGACTCTGCATTAGGGACTGTAGTGATAGGACAAGGGGTAACGGGTTAAAACTTAAACAGGGGAAATTTAGATTGGATATGAGGAAGAAGTTCTTTACTGTGAGGGTGGTGAGGCACTGGAATGGGTTGTCCAGGGAAGTGAATCAAAGAATCATAGAATCGTTAGGGTTGGAAAGGACCTTAAGATCATCTAGTTCCAACCCCCCTGCCATGGGCAGGGACACCTGACAATAAATCATATCACCCAAGGCCTCGTCCAACCTGGTCTTGAACACTGCCAGGGATGGAGCGTTCACAACCTCCATGGACAACCCAAACTACAGTCTCTAATGAAGAGTCCATCCCCAGCATCCCTATAGGCCCCCTTCAGATACTGGAAGGCTGCTATGAGTTCTTCATGCAGCTTTCTCTTCTCCAGTCTGAACAGTCCCAACTTCCTCAGCCTGTCTTCATACAGGAAGTCCTCCAGTCCCCTGATCATCCTTGTGGCCCTCCTCTGGACTTGTTCCAACAGTTCCATGTCCTTTTTATGTTGAGGACACCAGAACTGCACACAATACTCCAGGTGAGGTCTCACAAGACCAGAGTTGAGGTGCAGGATCACCTCCTTCGACCTGCTGGTCACGTTCCTTTTGATGCAGCCCAGGATATGGTTGGCTTTCTGGGCTGCAAGCGCACACTGCCTGCTCATGTTCATTTTCTCATCAACCAACACCCCCAAGTCCTTCTCTGCAGGGCTGCTCTGAATCTCTTCTCTGCCCAACCTGTAGCTGTGCCTGGGATTGCTCCGACCCAGGTGTAGGACCTTGCACTTGGCATGGTTAAACTTCATGAGGTTGGCATCAGCCCACCTCACAAGTGTGTCAAGGTCCCTCTGGATGGCATTTCTTCCCTCCAGCCAGTCAACCGAACCACACAGCTTGGTGTCATAGGCAAACTTGCTGAGGGCGCACTCAATCCCACTGTCCATGTCACCAACAAAGATGTTGAACAAGACTGGTCCCAACACCGATCCCTGAGGGACACCACTTGTTGCTGGTCTCCAGCTGGACATTGAGCCATTGACCACTGAGTGGTCCATCCACCAAATTGGTGTCTCTCCAATTTAGAGACAAGGATGTTGTGTGGGACAGTGTCGAATGCTTTACACAAGTCCAGGTAGATGACATCAACTGCTCTACCCCTGTCCATCAGTTCTGTAGCCCCATCATAGAAGGCCACCAAATTGGTCAGGCAGGATTTCCCCTTAGTGAAGCCATGCTGGCTGTCACCAAGCACCTTGTTGATTTTCATGTGCCTTAGCATGCCATCCAGGAGAATCTGCTCCAAGATTTTGCCAGGCACAGAGGTGAGGCTGACTGGTCTTTAATTCCCTGGGTCATGCATTTTCCCCTTCTTGAAAATGGGGGTTATATTTCCCTTTTTCCAGTCATCGGGAACTTCACCTGACTGCCATGATTTCTCAAATATGATGGCCAGTGGCTTCGCAACTTCATTTGCCAGCTCCTTCAGGACCCGTGGATGGATCTCATCAGGACCCATGGACTTGTGCACATTCAGATTTTTAAGATGGTCTCGAACCAGTTCCTCTCCTACAGTGGGCACAAGGTCTTCATTCTCACAGTCCCTACATCTCCCTTCCAAGACTTGGGTGGTGCAGTCAGAGCCTTTTCCAGTGAAGACTGAGGCAAAGAAGTCATTCAGAACCTCAGCCTTCTCCAAATCCTGTGTAGCCAGTTCTCCTGACAGCTTCCTGAGGGGCCTACATTCTCCCTAGTCTGTTTTTTATTTGCTATGTACCTGTAGAATCCCTTCCTGTTATCTTTAATACCTCTAGCTAAGTTTAATTCTAACTGAGCCTCAACTTTCCTAACCTGGTCCTAGCTTCTCGGACAACATCCCTGTACTCTTCCCATGCCACCTGTCCTTGCTTCCACTTATTATAAGCCTCTTTTTTCAATTTAATTTTCCTCAGCAGCTCCTTATCCATCCAAGGAGGTCTCCTGGCTCTCCTGCTGCACCTCCTTCTAGTTGGGATGCAACACGCCTGAGCTTGCAGCAGGTGATCCTTGAATATCAACCAACAGTCTTGGGCCCCCCTGCCCTCTAGGGCTGTATCCCATGGAACCTTACTAAGCAGGTTCCTGAAGAGGCCAGAGTCTGGTCTTTTGAAGTCCAGGGCAGTGAGCTTGCTGCATGCTCCTCTCACTGTCCTGAGGATCTCAAATTCGAGCATCTCATGATCGCTTCATCCAAGGCTGCCCTGGAGCGTCATATTTCCAACGAGCCCTTCCCTGTTGGTGAGCACGAGGTCAAGCATGGCGCCTCTCCTTGCTGGCTCCTCTATTACTTGCAGAAGGAAGTTGTCTTCTACACAATCGAGGAACCTCCTGGATTGCTTGTGCCGGGCCGTACCATCCTTCCAGCAGATGTCAGGGTGGTTGAAGTCCCCCATGGGAACAAGGGCCTGCAAGCGTGAGGCTTTTCCTATCTGTCTATAAAGTGCTTCATCCACAGAGTCCTCTTGATCAGGTGGTCTGTAACAGATCCCCACAGTAATGTCTCCCATAGCTGTCCTCCCTTTAGCCCTGACCCACAAAACCTGACCCTCCATCCCTGGTGTTCTGCAAGGCCAGGTTGGACAGAGCTTTGTGTGACATGATTTAGTGTGAGGTGTCCCTGCCCATGGCAGGAAGTTGGAACTAGATGATCTTAAGGTCCTTTCCACCCCTAACTATTCTATGATTCTATGAGTCTATAAATTGCTTGGCTTCCAAGAGCTTGCCAATAGCCTACTGAAAGTCGTGCAGCAACAAAGCAAAAGGGGCACACACGCCTGGCAATAAATACTGCTTTTTTGTCATGAAATAGAGCGATGCAGTAGGTAAAGACATATGTTTGGACACCAGATTCTGTCTCAAATGTCATCTCCAGTTATGCTGATCAGTCCAAAGACTTCATAAAACTGAAGTTCCCATTATTGGATATCAGCAGTTCTTGATATGTCTCTACTTGAACATGTATTAAGTTACTTCATGTTGTTTCATAAAATACAAAAGAAACTGAGCCACAGTGATGTAAACCAGGACCAATTTAGGGAAATCAATGACATTACTCTGAAGTTAGTGGAACCTTCAGAGTAATATGCATCCCCAAAGGTCCACTTTTAAGAACTGTCTGAAAAACAGGAAACTATATTCAGCAATCCTGAAAACACCTTGGACCACAGCAAGGAAATAAATAGCTCCTTTCTACTCCAGGTTCTTCTCACGCATTGTTTTTTTGGCTGGGTAACAGCTGTGAAGAGAGGAATATTTTCCAAATGCAAGCATAAAATGCCCTTGGGATGCAGACATTTTTATTGCTCTTTGGGAACAGTGCATTCTGGTTTAGATTTAAAAATTCAGCATATAGCACATAGTTCACACCTGTTCACTAGATTTCTTCTGATGGTGGACCTAAAAAGCACTGTGCGTGGCAAGGATATAAGGAAGGAAAGACTTGATGGAAATTAAATGGCTTCTAAATATACACTCGCCACAGAATTACCGTTAAACATTTTCATTCTGTTTCCAGACTTTCTCTTGGTGAAGCCAGTGACAAAACTGGTGACTTCAGTGGTATACAGGCAAAATCCTTTGCTTTTATTACATTATCTGGGAAAAGTTTCTATGTCTCAGACAGTAAAATATGTTTTATTAACATTCAGAAGAGGATAAAACACCATGAGATAATGTTCTCTACACTAAATTGTCTTCTTGTTAAGAATATAATGTTCTGCAAGCCCTGAGTCATTAAAAAATAACAAGGATCCCCAGCAGGATTTTTGCTAAACAGTCAAAAAAGAAGCTATTTAATTTTCAATGGAATTGTTAATTTGCGAGCAATTAGATTTCCAGGTCTTCTTTAGAGAAAATTGAAAACTTACTCATGGTCTATTTTGTTCTGATTAATAATGGACTGAAGAACTGTTTTCCATGAGAAAATATTATCTAATTGATAATATTGAAAAATATCCGAGAGAACTTATATTCCTAGAATCCTACAATCATAGAATGGTTTGGTTTGGTTTTGAAGGAACCTTAAAGATCATCTAGTTCCAATCCCCCTGCTATGGGCAGGGACACCTTCCACTAGACCAGGATGCTCAAAGCCCCATCCAACCTGGCCTTGAATATTTCCAGGGATGGAGCAGTGACAGCTTCCCTGAGCAGCCTGTGCCAGTGTCCCACCACTCTCCTTGTGAAGAATTTTTTCCTGAATTCTAGTCTAAATCTACTCGCTTTCAGTTTAAAGCCATTCATTCCAACCTTGAACTATCACTACATGCCTTTGTAAGAAGTCCCTCTTCTGATTTCATGTAAGCCCCTTTTGTGTATTGGAAGGTCTCTCCTGAGCCTTCTCCAGGCTGAACAAACCCAATTCTCTCAGCCTGTCTTCACAGGAGAGGTGCTCCAGCCCTCTGAGCACTTTCATGGCCCTCCCATGGAGTCACTCAAGCAGGTCCATGTCCCTTTTGTGTTGGGAGCCCCAGAGCTGAATGCAGCACTGCAGGTAGGTTCTCACAAGAGCAGAGTAGTGGGGCAGGATCACCTCCTTTGACCTACTGGTCACACTCCTTTTGGTGCAGCCCAGCACACAGTTGGCTTTCTGGGCTACAGGAGCACACTGCTGGGTCATGTTGAGCTTCTCATCAATCAACACCCCAAGTGCTTCTTCTCAGGGCTGCTCTCAATCTGTTCTCTGCCCAGCCTGTACTTGGGATTGCCCTGACCCAGGTGCAGGACCATGGCACTTGGCCTTGTTGAACTTCATGAGATTTGCATGGTCTTACACCTTAAGTGTGTCAAGGTCCCTCTGGATGGCATCCCTTCCCTCCAGCGTGTCAACTGCACCACACAGTTTGGTGTTGTTGGCAAACTTGATGAGAGTGCACTCAATCCCACTGTCCATACCCCTGGCAAAGATACTAAACTTTTAGCTTTCTGTGAGAGGTGAACCAGGTACTAGCATTAATGGTGGAGGCATTGCCTCTGCATTGACCCTTACAAGGCTAGGGCATGGCAGAAGCCCTTACTCGAGATTTGATCAGTGAAAGCAGAAGTTTATATGTTAATGTTCACATTGCAGATGCATTTTGCTCATGGTTTCCCATATTCTCCTGTAGCATTCTCCAAAGGTTGCCTTAAAGTCATGTCTGAGGCTAGACATCAGTGTGTGCTCAGGCTCATGCTTTTGCACAGCACGTGGACAAAGTCAGAGAGATTACTGACCAGACTTACAATTCAGACACCTATGTTTCTTTATAAGCTCAGTTTAAGGAACAAAATTTCCCTGGGCAATTAATGCCTGTGGCTGCATAGCTGCTTAGAATCAAAAGCTTACATGAGTGCCTCTAGTGGCATTGCTACATATGATGGGGCCACAGTTTTTCAGTAAATGAATCAGTTCCAGGCTTATCTCTGGAAGGGCTTGATTTGCTAGAAGCGGTCTGAGCACTTCAGCTTCATCAAGGAATAGCAGTAAACTGCTTGGGGAAGACGGAAAGGCAGTGGCCATGTTGTCCTTGTGACCTGGAGGGAATGCACTTGTCTGGGAAGTGGAAGATCTGATTCAGTTTCCTCCACATCCTGAGGAAGACCCAGCCCCTTCCCATTTCCCAGTCTCAACGCTAGCCTGGGATGGGGTCACACTCCATCCTTCCTATTGCAGATAGATTACCGATAGCCCAGATGAAGACATCATGAACCCAAAGAAAAGGTAGACAAGAGGGCTCCTGTGTGGCTTGTGTTAGGAGTAGGGAATCTTGGCTACTGTACTCTGGCATCAGAGTCTAAGTTACCTCTGAGTAATGTGTTTTCTGGTCAATACTGCCATCTGTGTTTTGGATTGATACAAATGATTCAGTGTCCCATCTGCAATGTGCCCACTCTTCTGAATGCATCACCACTGTCAGTGGGATGAGTATGTCCATTTTGGCCCATTTAGCAGATTAGCAAATGTAATGAACACTAGTCACAGTACAAAAACATGAGATGACTAATGAGTTTTTTTTCTTTGGTGAGAATGTCAAAAGGTATTAATCATTTTTCAGAGATAAGAAGCGTAATTAGCCTCTGGACTGCCATTAAAGGGCAGTGCTAAGGCAAGTAAGAAACAAAACACTTGTTTACTTCTTCCAAAACAAAGGAGGCTGAAGGGTTCATGTTTCTCACAAATTAATGATGAACAAGAGGGAATAAAGTATCAAAAAACTGGCCCTTTTGGACAATTTATTTGCTAGGATCTCTGTTCTTCATCCTTGTCCTTCTTCCCTTCTTCTCCATATTCCTCATCAGAGTGGAGCAAACAGTATTGTGATATTGTGATTAGTCCAGAGCATAGAGTAACTTTAAATGCCTGTACATGTTTATGGATGTGAGCCTATAGGCATATTCATGCAGTTGTACAAAATTCCATCTGATGCTGACAAAATACATCAAAAGGAAGGAGTGATGGTATTTCCTCCTTTTGTTCTTAAGGAGGGTAAGACTTTTTTTCTGCACACGGTGCTCTCGTTTCTACTGCAATCACTTTCAAAATGTGCTGTCCCACCCAAATGAAGACTGCATCCTACACTTCTCTGGGGACTGCAAGCTTGAAGTTTTAGGGCTTGTCTCTACAAGTGCAGTCTTCACTTCCCTCTGCCTCCACGTAGCCAAAGAGAGCGGAGAGTCTGGTCCTGCATCCATTGTGTATATCTTGTACATCACACAGCCAACTGTTAATCTTGAAATACCAGGATACCTTTTAAAACCTGGATGGAATCTTAAGATGCATAAGGGGCGAAATCTGTAATTTTAAAATTACGTTTAATATATAATAAAATCTGAACTCTGAGAATTTGATTTTGTTTTGCAATGTCTTTCTATATTATCTGTTATCTTTTGAGCTTATCTCCAGGGGCTGCAGGGGTAGGTGCTGAGCCTGGGACTTTTTATGACTCAGAAAGGAACAGGGCCAGGAAAAATGGTAGTTCCCAGCCCTTACTAATGAGAACACGGGGAGATTGTTCTAATTACAGTGTCAAAGACCAGCTGACACTTGCTCTGGCACGGAGATTATAAATGAGGATTCCGCTTTTGTGAGTTCCTGAGCACCTTCAAATTTCTTTGACCTTGATAAAGAGGAAGAAGAAATTGTAACAATAATTGTCTGAAGATACTCTGTGAAGTTCTTACATTCACATGGGGCAGCGGTGAGAAACTGAACTTGAGCATCCTCAGTACACTATGACCTCAGGACTGTTCCAATCAGACACTTTTTTTGCTGAAGCCAGCATAAATATTTTTGGAGTACAAGGTTACACTCGTCTTCAGTGATCACTGGAAGGAATGACGTTGTGATAAGGGTGAAGTCATACTGAATGGCTTAGATGATGAATTATGATATCATATTGTATCTGATTACATAGTTCTTGAAGAGGCATAATTTGGCTACAGTGAGGATACTGGCTTGGATCTTTGTTACCATTTCCTTTTCATATTGTGAAAATATGCAGTTGGCTGTATATAATTTACATAAAAAGATGTAGTTGGTTTTCTGTTATTTACTAATGAAATGCTATGTGCTGTTGTAATTTAAAAACTTTCCTTCTCCGTGGCTTAACTTTTTGCAGTTTTCTATTTTGCTAATTTGTGGCAGAAAACTAAACCAATGTCATATCTGGGGTTTTACCAATAGATAGATTGTCTTTGTGGCTGAAAGCCTGTAAAACAATTTACAGATTAAAATGTTCTAAACAGATCCAATGATCTTAATAGCTGCCTTATGAATGTTTATACCGACAATAAAATATGTAAAAGAAAGATTGAATGGCACATTCACCTGTATTAAATGTTGACCTCATAGAAAGCCATTTAAATCCATGTTCATAGAATCATAGAACAGTTAGGGTTGGAAAGGACCTTAAGATCATCTAGTTCCAACCCCCCTGCCATGGGCAGGGACACCTTACGCTAAATCATATCAGCCAAGGCCTCGTCCAACCTGGCCTTGAACACCACCAGGGATGCAGCATTCACAACCTCCCTGGGCAACCCATTCCAGTGCCTCACCACCCTAACAGGAAAGAACTTCTTCCTTATATCCAAGCTAAACTTCCCCTGTTTAAGTTTGAACCCGTTACCCCTTGTCCTATCACTACAGTCCCTAATGAAGAGTCCATCCCCAGCATCCCTGTAGGCCTCCTTCAGACACTGGAAGGCTGCTATGAGGTCTCCATGCAGCCTTCTCTTCTCCAGGCTGAACAGCCCCAACTTTCTCAGCCTGTCTTCATATGGGAGGTGCTCCAGTCCCCTGATCATCCTTGTGGCCCTTCTCTGGACTTGTTCCAACAGTTCCATGTCCTTTTTATGTTGAGGACACCAGAACTGCACACAATACTCCAGGTGAGGTCTCACAAGAGCAGAGTAGAGGGGCAGGATCACCTCCTTCAACCTGCTGGTCACGCTCCTTTAGATGCAGCCCAGGATATGGTTGGCTTTCTGGGCTGCAAGCGCACACTGAGGCCAGCTCATGTTCATTTTCTCATCAACCAGCACCCCCAAGTTCATAAGAGAACCTTGTTTACAGTGCTGGACTGTATAACTTGGAGGATTTTCAAATGAAATTGTTTTGGAAGAGCTTTTTTCTTTTCACCAGTTTCCTGAGCAAAACTTGCAGCCTGTCAGATATAAACACATGTTTCAATGCAAACAGTTTATAATAGCTTCATTCTAATGTAAATTTGCATCAGTTTTGCACTGGTGTAACTGTCGGCTCCAGATGAGCATCAATGGAAATGAAATCACAATCGGTCCCTGGGGAGTTGGAATAGGGAGAAAATAATGGCCATCTAATACTTAGTGTATGTATTTCATTAGATATTTATATAATCCATTTATATAATGCTCTGTGTGTGTGTATGCAGTATGTTCATCCATACAGGTGAAGCATTGACGTGCACACTTATCTGGTGTAGAAGCTCATTTCTGTCAGTTACTAACTTAATATGAGCTTTACTTCAGGCTTATTAGGACAGGGGAGCAGAGGGCTAAGGACTCTTTCCCCTTCTTCTGCCTGTGTGGCAGGCTCACTCCTCCTGGCCTTGGCCAGGGTCCAGCTGCAAGGCCACATGGCCCCTCTCTTCTTGGCAGAACTACATTATTCCACATAATACGTGCACCCAAAGCACCCACTGGCTCCCTGTTGCCCTCCTCTGAGAGGGGGTAAGTGCTGCTGCCAAACCCCCAGCTCATAAAGTATTAACCCATTTTTCTGTCCTTGAGACAAATCTGTTCCAGCCAGGCTGGGGGAGCTCACCATGGCTGCTTTTCAGACATCTCTGATATTTGGATGCAATAGTTTATGTTGCTCCAAATTCAATCTGATTTCCCATCCATCTTCCTCCCTTGGTCCCTGTAGGTTATTTCCTTATTCTTGCAGCATTCCAATCAGCTCTGTGCTGAATTAATGCTCTATTTACGTTCTGGTCCAAATTGCTAACAGCATGACGCCGTGCATGGAGTTCAGTGGCTTTAGCAGGTTTAAATTGGACCTTTAATAGGGCTTCTCATTCCCATCAAAGCCTAGAAAGCTGATTTCATTTTTGTTCTTTGTATCTGAAGTAAAAAATCAGAAACTCTCTATAGTTCTAACACAATTGCATTTCAAGTCACTACAGGTTTGCTTTTATTTCTGTGATTTCTTCTGGGTTTTTCAGTCATAATCCCTTGCTCAGGCAATAGTTCTTTCTTTTTTATTTTTTCTGGAAAAGGAAAACAAACTGCATTTGCCCTCCCCAAGTCTTTTGTACAGCTCGCAGCAGAGTTCTTTGCAAACCTGCTAAATGTGAATGTCAGAGGACCTGGATTGCTTGCACTTGCTGGAATGAAGCTGCTAATCTCTTCCTGCATGTGATTTATATGTAAATAGAAAGGAGGTGCCTTGTAGGGAGTCCAAATAGGAATCCCTTCTGTTATAAGAAGCCACAGCTATGAGTCACTCCAAATGAAAAGCTTCGTAAAAACATCAACATCCCTAAGATATTTTGAAGAAAAAAAAAAATCTATGCAAAGGAAAATTAACCTGCTGATTCTAAGCTCACATCACAGACCTGCTTTTTTTTTCCTGAATTTTTATTCCCTTTTCTTGAGTTAACAACAGTGCTTTACCACAGAAAGTGCTTTTAAATTTTATACAGAACCAACTCTTTTATGTTTAATGGCAGTGCAGAGATGAGTGAAGCTTTCATGTGTTGCATCCTCAGAGGCTCACTGGCATGAATAAACCCTGCAGAATGAAAATGATAAGTAAAGCAGGGGCACTACAGAGCTGCTGTGAAGTTTATGGCTTTCCTGAGATTCCAACTCTTATACAAAGAAGGATGAAAATTCTATTTACGGACCCAAGCTATGCTGCTCTTCTTGTGTTCCTCACCCTTGTTTGTCAGGATATTTTCCTTTTTTTTTTTTTTATTCTTCTGCTCTTTGATACCACTACCAGAAGGGTGTGTGCATTGTGATGTTCCCCTCCACGGACAGCAGTGCCAGGCACCTCACCTCTAGGCCATCAAAAGGAGACAATAACTACCTCTGGGTATGAGCATAGAATCATAGAATATTTAGGGTTGGAAAGGACCTTAAGATCATCTAGTTCCAACCCCCCTGCCATGGGCAGGGACCCCTCACACTAAACCATATCACCCAAGGCCTCGTCCAACCTGGTCTTGAACACTGCCAGGGATGGAGCATTCACAACCTCCCTGGGCAACCCATTCCAGTGCCTCACCACCCTAACAGGAAAGAATACCACCTAACTCCTGCCTCAGGTGCTGTGCTCTTCTTCAGATGCAAAGGTGAAAGTATGGAAATGCGTTTAGCAGTATTCATTTGCACTCTAGATGATATTGTCAGGAAAATCCATTAGGAAGAGATCCTGTATTAGGTAGGTATTTCCTGGATTCCCTGGTTGTCTGGAAGTGTGAAGTGAAAATAGTTTTCCAAAAATGCATCCGTACTGTAAATACAGAAAATATTATCTCTGTAAATATAGAATATATATATATATAAAAATCTAAAATATTCCCATGTCCTCCACTGGAACACTGCTGGTTTCTGAAACAACAAAATTAATGTTGCCAAACCCAGGTGATGGCTCTTTTTCCACTCCGTCTCTCCTTTGTCTTCAGTGTTCCTAACACCATTCCAAGCAGCCTTGCTGTGGTTTTGCCGTCCTCCTTCCCTCTGCTTTGTAGCTGAATGCTCCAGGTGCCTCCACCCACAGGTTTTTGTGGACTGGGCCTGTGTTGCTTGAGTTTCTGTTTGTTTGCTTATCTCACTGGCCTGGAAGCTTTTCCATGCATAAAGCAGGCTTTAAGGAACAGCAATTCATCTGCTGTGAAATGCAGCCATTTTGTTATTTCCGCAGAGAATTGCCTGGCCTTGAGCAGCACAAGAACTGCAGAGAACACTGGAAATTCAGTTTAAAACCAAACCTGAAGATTATCAGGTGAAATAACAGGAAGTGCATAATGAAGTTTTGGTTATAGCAGTCTGTCTGTTACTCTTAGATGCAGGGGAGTGACCAGCAGGCTCCATGAATCTCTGTGGTTCATGGGGGGAAACCTGCACCATCAGCATCTCCTTCCCCACTGAGGAGACTAAATATGAAGTAAAGCCACCAAAACCTCTACCTGGGATCTTAGTGACTCATGCAGACATTATGTATCTGTTTCCTACATTTGTAATAATTTCTTTCTGCTGTTTTATTTTTTTTTTAAGTTGCTTCTTACTATTTATCTTTGAGTAAGGTAAAAGTGTCATTATATAAGAATATCAGCTTTTGTTTAACACAATATGTAAACAGGAAAAGCCTCAACATCTTTTAATGAATAAGGATGCCTAGATATGGCTCTCATAAACGTATAAATGTGCAAACTGAAGTTTTCTAGTTCTCTTTAGGTAACTTTGTATGTTATGCAGGGGTCATTCAATTGATGTCACCTTAGTTCCATAAATTAGTGTTAAGTAGTCATCACTAAGAAGCACTATAAAAAACAAAATCCCAAGATACCTGCTCTTGAGGTTTTTTCAGTTTAAAATAAGCCATTCATTTGATCATTTATTTGGTTTACAATCTCTTGACCACCACACCACATGAAACAGTATCCCTCCAGCTGAAGAACAGAAAATGAGGGACCAAATGAAAAAAACTGTGAATCTAAATGAAGTTTTCTGTGTGTCACTACTGCTGTAATTTTAATTTGATCTAAGTACAGCTACTATTTAAGCATCTTGAGTATCAGCAAGATAAAATATGAAGATTTTACCTGCATTTGTGTGCTGTGCATGTTTGTTTTGGCAGCATTTCACTAAAGGCATATCTTCAAAAATATTCATAACTATTTTCCAGTATCTTAATGAGCAGAGGCTAAATAAATCTGTCAGTTTTTATCTGCTTTCCATTTGCATCACAGCTGAAAGAGGAGGCAAATTCAGGATATTAGCCAAAAATCTACTTGAACCTAAAGTGGCCAGCAAGCAAACCTTGAAACTGAGGAATCCAGCTCATGGTGACAATTAACATGCCCTTGCAAAACTCAGAGGTGTGGTTTGAAAGCCTTCTGCCCTCGTTGGTAGCCTCCTCTTTGCATAGCAGTTTTAGCCTAATATCTGTTTATTTTTCAGAGGCCCAGTTTAGAAGAAATCCTCTAAAATATTTATGACTTGTAATATTTTCAAGCTATTCAAAGAAGCCATGAAATGAAGTTTAGGTCCTTGGAGTAGCCATCAACTTAGGCCAAAGTCAGAAGAGTTGCGTCAGGAACCGAACAAGTTTGTGGCATACGACATATTTGATCCAATACTGGCTTCTTGGTTGGTGTGCTGCTCATGCCTGCTAATAGTTGATTTTTTTTTGTCTCTTAGGTTTTCTTCTGTGAGATTAAAGATTGCTTTAGGGTCTCATTTAACAACAGTTTGCTGAATGTCCTATGTACTGTACCTAGATATTAGGGCTATGTCCAGACTCTTATTTCCTAAATCCTCCCTTTGGTCGTAATTTCTCCTTGTGTTGATACTTTGCAGTAGGTGATCTGAAATGACCCTTCATCCCTCATTCTGTGGCTGATGGGGTATAACAATAGCTCACACCCAAATAGAAAAAAGGCACAGCTGACTGTGTGTCGGTCTACCACTTCAGATGTGCAGAGGGTGAGCACTCAGTGCCTAGGCCAAATATCCTGGCAGAAATGCTTTGTCAGAATGAAGAAGTCTTGGCTGTGTTCAGATTGTCCTACCCATTTTCCTGCAGTGGAAATAAATCTCACAGGACAGAAACTTTTAATTAGATCTACTATCTTGTAGACTTTATCAATTTAATGCAGTCATATATAAACCAGTATGCCTGCTAAAGGCATCTTTTTCTACCTGTAAGATAGGGTATCTGGGAAGTATGTAACGTTGGATCCAAATCCAAGTGTGATGGCTGATTATTTGCCCTGCTTGAAAACCTATATTTTTTCTAATAACTGAAAAGCAAAATACACTAATGACTTCAGAAAAAAGAAAAGTATCAGAAGGCATGCACTAGCTGCAGGAACAGAAGCACAAATAGCTTGAGGTTGTATGCCTTCCTGGTACTGCTGTAAAACTTTAAAGACCTGCAGCTAAAGCTGTGACCCATCCTTTCATCCCAGCATTTTGACAAGACAGGAAGAAAAATGTTAACATCCTTTGCTTCCCAAAAATCTTTGGTTGTTGGTGTGTTTTGGTGGTTTGTTTTTTTTTTTTTCTCTTTTGCCATGGTAGCAAGGGTTTTATTTTTCAGAATGTAAGAAAATTCCAAAAAAGAAGTTGAGTTTTCAACAGCTGCAAACCAAGGAAGCCCTTAGAGCTATGCTGGCTTGTACCAGTTAGAGGATCTTGCCATCAGTGTCTTAATTCTGATAAATGTTAAGGGGACCTGCATTCCTGTCTAACTGAACAGCAATTCCACGTATCACAAGGTGGTTATTTATCTTCCTAAAAATGAACATATTAAAAAATGTGTTCATTTTCACCCTGTTCATTTAATGGACTGAAATGCCAATGTATGCAGTTGTAAGTCTGTATTTAGGTAAGAAACAACCATAGAAATAAAGTCATACAGTTAATGAGCTACTGGGTTTTACTAGTGCTAGCTAATAGGTTCTCCACAATTGAAGGCTTAAAGTCTAAACTTGCATCTTGTTTGTTACAGTTCAGATGGTAGTTTCCATCTTCACTATGGATCTGGCAAAATTAAATCATATGCCTCATACTATGCAGGACCCATATTAACTCTCTTAATGGAGATTATAGTCTCTTAAGAGTGATTTGCTATGTCCAGGCAGTGTGCAAACAGAGAATTACTATTATATCACTGGAGCTGACTGATTAGCTGCAGCATTACAAATATTCCTGGCAGGAACTAGATGAAATAAACCATCTTCTAAGTCTGTTTGATAAGATTCTGCACAATAAAGTGGCGATCAAGGGAACAGAAGTAAAAGCAATTTCAGATACCTCTGGACATACCTGCTAAAATCATATTTCTCTCATAGCCCACCCAAAGGGAAAAAAAAAATCACTAGAAAAGGTGTTTTAAAATGTAATTTCAGTATAATATTTCTTTTGATCACTTTTGCACTGGTAACATTGAGCACTTGATGTGTGTATTCTTCAGCTGGACAAAAAATATCTGTAGCACTATGGTTCCAAAGCATCTTCAATTAGTGTGTAAATTGCCAGGCAGCTTTTATAGGCCAAAATCATTGGAATGATGGTAGAGAAATAATTTTATTTTATTCTTAGAGCTTTTCCTGTACTTCTAATTCCTATCTATCTACTTCAAACAAAATCATCAAATAACCTTTTTCTTTCTGTGAGAGTGAAGCTTCTTATTATTACTTCTGAAGATTCCTTTACATTTCAGGAGATCAATCCTTCAGCTAGTGTCTCCAAGGAAAGACTGGAAAAAGAGAAAAAACAAAACAAAACAAGACAATTTATATAGTGGCTAAAGATTTCAATATTTCCACTAATTTTCAACTAATATTTTGATCTTACAAAGGTGGATTTCTTTCTTCCCTTGTATCAGCTTAAGAGAATTTGCTGATTCCCAGCCCATGGGTTTCCACTATCTGCTACCTAGGAAAGTAATAGTAAATGCAGTAGTAGTTTAAGCATCTCTCTGTTAGAGGATGGGAAGAATTCTACTGAGCTGGATTCAAACGAAGTTTGTAGGTAAAATCTGTGACAGGACAAAACGCGCTAGGAGCCTCCTCCTGGAGAAAAGTCTTCCTACGCTTGCAGTGCCAGCCCAGACACATGAATGAGGCCTTTCCAAGTGCTCTGGCTGGGTTCCCCTTGGTGCCCCAGGCTGAGTGAGGCAGTTAGCAGGGCCGCCTCTCTTTACTCTAGCATTTTTCCTTCCAGGCACTTCAGCCTGACCATAAATGCAGCAGAAGTAGTCCAATAGGCATAAAGGAAAAGGAGAAGCAATGGCCCAGAAAATGCCACACGTAAGCAGCTGTTACAACATCAGTGGTGGTGTCCCAGGAGGGAAGGACACTTTTTTTTAGCAGAAGAGGTGAGTCATAGGCTTTTTGCTTCAGAGTGCTTGCTTGAGAGTATTGCCCACGGATTCTGCTGCTGAACTTCCTTCCTTCCTACTTCACAGTAAAAAGCAATGGTAAAATATCCCCTAAACCATTCAGGGTTTTAGATAATGGGATATTTTGCCCTTATTAAAGTAGACTAAACAAGCCGTTTCAACTGTTAGTTCCTTTAACATACTGCCTTTCAGATGTGAAACTCGGTTCAATATGTAACTTTGAAACCTCTCTTCTGGTAGAGTTATGCCCTCTATAAGTGCTGAAATTGAGCTTTCTTTCCTTAGCAACAGTGACTAGCAAGACTATTTGAAAAGGAGACTTCTTCACTAAGTTCCATTGAAATGATGATGAGAACAGCTTGCTCCTGCAGAGCCCATGAAAAATGCACAGCTGCTATGCACGACTCCAGCTGCTGCCCTCTGTGCAACACACCAGATTCTCTCCATCAGCTTCTTGGGAAGTTCATTTCAGCTGCTTTGCCATTGATTAACTTAAAATGCAAAGGAATTGGCAGAAATAGCATCATGCACAGAATATGGAGCAGAGAAAAGAAATTTCTCTGCTGAAGCATGGCTGTTACCTGCCAGATTTCACAATGAGCTTCCAGAAGGAGGAATCATTTACCAGAAGCAAAATGCAGACTTGTGTACTAACTAGCAAAAAATATGACTTCATTTTACACCAGTGTTAATCAGAAGTCATGCTGGCAGAGCCAGTGACCAGGATTCAGTAGTGAAACTGTGTAGTTAATGTTACTGTGAAATAGACTGAAAAAAAAAATAACTTTACTGACAGCCTTAATGCACTGAGTTCTGATCACACATTATATCTTAATATTGTGACTTACTGGCAATTTAAGCATTGATTGCTATAAAGGTTTTCTCTCAAAATAAAAAAAAAAAACTATTATATATGTCTGCTCTCTATCAGCTCTTCCTAAGTGTCTGCAAAATAGGGAAGACACAATGTTTCATTTCATTGGAAGTATTAAATCATAGAATCGTAGAATCATAGAATCATAGAATAGTTAGGGTTGGAAAGGACATTAAGATCCACAAGTTCCAAACCCCCCTGAATTGGGCAGGGACACCTCACGCTAAACCATATCACCCAAGGCTCTGTCCAACCTGGCCTTGAACACCACCAGGGATGGAGCATTCACAACTTCCCTGGGCAACCCATTCCAGTGCCTCATCACCCTCACAGTAAAGAATTTCCTCCTTATATCCAATCTAAACTTCCCCTGTTTAAGTTTTAACCTGTTACCCCTTGTCCTATCACTACAGTCCCTAATGAAGAGTCCCTCCCCAGCATCCCTACAGGCCCCCTTCAGATACTGGAAGGCTGCTATGAGGTCTCCATGCAGCCTTCTCTTCTCCAGGCTGAGCAGCCCCAACTTTCTCAGCCTGTCTTCATACAGGAGGTGCTCCAGTCCCCTGATCATCCTCGTGGCCCTCCTCTGGACTTGTTCCAACAGTTCCATGTCCTTCTTATGTTGAGGACACCAGAACTGCACACAATACTCCAAGTGAGGCCTCACGAGAGCAGAGTAGAGGGACAGGATCACCTGCTTGGACCTGTTGGTCACGCTCCTTTTGATGCAGCCCAGGATAGGGTTGGCTCTCTGGGCTGAAAGCGCACACGGAAGCCAGCTCATGTTCATTTTCTCATTGACCAGCACCCCCAAGTCCTTCTCCGCAGGATTGCTCTGAATCTCTTATTTGCCCAACCTGTAGCTGTGCCTGGGATTGCTCTGACCCAGGTGCAGGACCTTGCACTTGGCATGGTTAAACTTCATGAGGTTGGCATCAGCCCACCTCACAAGTGTGTCAATGTCCCTCTGGATGGCATTCCTTCCCTCCAGCGTATCAACCGAACTACACAGCTTGTTGTCATCAGCAAACTTGCTGAGGGTGCACTCAATCCCACTGTCCATGTCAGCAACAAAGATGTTGAACAAGACCAGTCCCAACACTGATCCCCGAGGGACACCACTCGTTACTGTTCTCCAGCTTGACATTGAGCCATTGACCACAACTCTTTGCACAAGTCCAGGTAGATGACATCAACTGCTCTACCCATGTCCATCATTTCTGTAGCCCCATCATAGAAGGCCACCAAATTGGTCAGGCAGGACTTCCCCTTAGTGAAGCCATGCTGGCTGTCACCAAGCACCCTGTTGATTTTCATGTGCCTTAGCATGCCATCCAGGAGAATCTTCTCCAAGATTTTGCCAGGCACAGAGGTGAGACTGACTGGTCTGTAGTTCCCTGGGTCATCCATTTTCCCCTTCTTGAAAATGGGGGTTATATTTCCCTTTTTCCAGTCACTGGGCACTTCACCTGACTGCCATGATTTTTCAAATATGAGGGCCAGTGGCTTAGCAACTTCATTTGCCAGCTCCTTCAGGACCCGTGGGTGGATTTCACCAGGTCCCATGGACTTGTGTACATTCTGGTTCTATAGATGGTCTCGAGCCAGATCGTCTCCTACAGTGAGCCCAAGGTCTTCATTCTCACAGTCCCTGCGTCTGCCTTCCAAGACTTGGGTGGTGTGGTCAGAGCCTTTGCCAGTGAAGAATAAGGCAAACAAGTCATTAAGAACCTCAGCCTTCTCCAAATCCAGGGTAGCCAGTTCTCCTGAGAGCTTCCAGAGAGGGCCCGTGTTGTCCCTAGTCTGTCTTTTATTTGCTACATACCTTCCTGTTATCTTTCACATCCCTAGCCAAATTTAATTCTAAGTGGACCTTACCTTTCCTAACCTGGTCCAAGCTTCCCGTACAACATCCCTGTATTCTTCCCAGGCCGCCTGTCCTTGCTTCCACCTTTTATAAGCCTCTTTTTTCCTTCAAAATTTCCTCAGGAGCTCCTTATCCATCCAAGGAGGTCTCCTGGCCCTCCTGCTGCATTTCCTTCTAGTTGGGATGCAACACTCCTGAGCTTGCAGTAGGTGATCCCTGAATATCAACCAAGAGTCTTGGGCCCCCTGCCCTCTAGGGCTGTATCCCATGGAACCTTACTAAGCAGGTTCCTGAAGACGCCAAAGTCTGCTCTCCTGAAGTCCAGGGCAGTGAGCTTGCTGCACGCTCTTCTCACTGTCCTGAGTGAGATCTTGAATTCAGCCATCTCATGATCGCAAAAAATAAATATGTTTAATAAGTGATTATTAATAAGTTAAGATAATGTATAATAATTTTCTGAATGTGAAACAAGTGCATCACTGTTATTTAGTCCAGTAAGAAGTAAGGGAAGAATAAACCACATTGCATCACTTGTGTATGCACCTGTGTCTATGCGTATCCATGAACACAGATAGTTTGTTGTAATTCTAAGAAACACATGGATGGAATTCCTTCCTCCTTTAAAATTAGTGGTGTCTGTGACATGCTTCTTTTCAAAGCACAGCATTACTCAAGAGTAATGTCTTTGCTTTTGGTAAAGCACATGTTTACATCACAGCTGGTACAATTTGTAGTGGTTGGAGGCTCTGTTGGTAGGAGCAATGCTTCTGGACACCACTCTTCACTTTAACCACATGCTCCTAAACACTCCCATGGCAGCAGATGGGTGTCTAACAATTTCTCTTCAAGAGCTTAGAGTCACTAGATTTTCATTCTGTTTAGTTCTATAAAAAATAGAGATGTCAAAGATTCCAAGTGGTGTTACCAGAAATAGCAGCGTCTACTTCAAAGCAGAGGGCTATGTGCCTCACTCCATTAAACCTGCCACAGTAGGACAAGAAAAGCAAATAAACCCCAAAATGTTCAATCTGTAGCATAAGAGCAAGCTAATTATTTTTAATACTCAAAGCTCCAGGAAACTTCCCTGCATTACTTTGGTTTGCTTTCACTCTTAATAATGCTGAAATACTTCTGAGCATTGTCCCTAAGTGTGATCCTGGCATGGGCAAGATGCAGCTGAGATTCACAGACCAGGAGGACTTGGAGATACCTTCCTGGGCAGGCTGAGATCTAACTGATGGCATGCTGCCTCCACAGGCTTCTGACCCCAGGCATTTCCCAGGGTGCTATAGGGACAACAAAAAACAGATTTTGCTTTAACTCCCTTTATCATCATGGGTGAAAATATGGCACTGGTTTAGTGCTAGCAGTAATTGAAGGAAGATACTGCTCTAACTGAAATTCTGATTTCTTTGGGGTACACTACAAATCACAAGCAATCCTTAGGGCTGTGAATTGTCATATGAATGAATAAAAAGGAAGGCTACTTTGCTGACCAAGCTTAATGCTGGTCTGTTTTCAAGAGTTTTAGCTGCCGAAAGATTGCTGAAACCACAAAAAGCCTATCTAGTTTTATTAGAGAGCTGGAAGATAAATGAAAAATTAGAAGGGCTTATCTTGTTTTTTTCAGCACAAAAATCACTTGGGCTCATTTGAGCCAGTTTTATTGATGTGCTGTAGCCTGTGCTCTTCAGGGATCGGGATGTAGCACCACATGAAGCAGACAGATGGAGAAGATCAGATATTTTCCAGTGTCCTTTTCAGAACTGAGTAAGCATGGAAAAAGTTAGAGCCAGACTACAGATGGTGGAGAGCCTCATGTGTTGGTTTCTTGTGCATTTGCATATGCTATACTATATGAGTATGGATATGTGTACATACTACATGTATCAAGCACAGTTCAGTGGCCAAGGGAATGCTATTACGTATCTTAAATTGTCCATCTTTAAACTATACCACAGAGAGGCAGAGCAGAACATACAGCAGATGCCTTTTAATGGTGTATTGTGTTTTTCATACATTGTTGATTTTTATTCATTTGTTTATGAGCAGGAGTAGCATATGAGAACATGTGTTTTGTTGAACAAGTACTGTTTTAAGGATACAGAAATTTCTATTTTTAGTAAAGGCATATCAAGTCAGCCAAATTGTAGATTATAAACACGTGTGCAGTAAATTAAGAAAATTCTTCAGATCTGGCAAACATGGTCTCTCCTTTGCTGTCCTGCCCTCCTGTTACTTCAGTACTTCTTTCCCCTTATACAGGAAACAGGAACTCAGGTGGGCTACATCCCGGTATTTTCAATGTACCCTGGTGAATGGAACAGTTCCATGTGAGGTGGTGGCATTGACATGCCCATGCTGCCATACACAGCGCTGATACAGCCAGACACATGCTGTCCTTCCGTTATCCCATACTCACTGGTCAGCACCAGTTTTCACAATCCTCTTCATAAACTGAAATTAATGTTTTATAAACAACAGGAATTAGGGAATTCCTGCAAAATTGTTTGTCATCAGTACTCAAGACTTAGGTTTGCAGAATATTGGAGACAATATTCAGGGGTGTTTAGAAAGGAATTTGCCTTATCTTAAAAAATATCAAAATCACTTCCTAAAATTGCAGAGCGCTGTGTACTAATTGTATTTCTCACTGGGAGGAATGAGGCAACTAGGCAGACCCTGAAGTGTGTAACTACCTTGGTAGCTGGATAGAAACATTTAAGCCCTTTTCTCTCCTACCTGTTTACTGAACTTTGACCAGTATCAGTGTTTTTGACTTTAATACTAAATGTAATGAAAAGGAAATAAATGTCTTCTAACAGACATCAGATAACTAACAGTTAAACACAGTACAGGATCTCAGGCTTTCTTGTATAAGATTCAGCTTTGGTCTTCATGGTGGCAGCATATGGCTTCCAGATCAATGTCCTTGTGCATTTTCATGGGATTATTCTGTATCTTTTACTTGCTTGGCATATAAAGCTAAATCTTTCTCCTATCTTCATCCCTTTATGGTTATTCTCATTGAAGTAGACTGCAAAGAGGCTCCTACGTTGAACGAAATGCTTTTCCTGACAGAGAAGTGGGGGCATGCTCTGCTCTTGAAGTTGGCCAAGGGAAAGCACAGGAGTTGGTTATTAAGATCTGGAGGAGCCTGTTGAAGAAGATACTAGCATAGATACGGCAGAACTGAGCATGAACCTCTCAGGAACTGGCTTGTTTGGGTGGTGTGAAGATAAGGCAGACACTGTAACATGGCCTTCAGAGGAAGGCACCCAAGTCAAAGTCACAAAATCCTACAGGTTCAGAAGAAGACTCAAAGCAGGCTTTTGTGAGCTGTTAACTCATGTTTGTTCTGCTTGAACTGCAGAGGCAGTACAAACCAAGGCTTTTAGCTCTTCCTTTTGGGCACAGCAGCTAACGGTCTTGAAAACCCAGTAAAAGTATTATTTTTCCATGAGAACCCAGTTACACCAGATGCATTTGATCCTTTTAAAAGGGGGCAGTGAAGGGTAGGGTCGGAAGAAGCAGCTGGGGAGGGAAAACCTCCAAAACTAAAAAGTTTCTAATACATTAGTGGCTGTTTTGCTTTAAAAAAATCATCATCCTCTTCTTCTCCTTACCCCAATTTCTTCTTCCTTCCCTGGAGATCTCTGCTACTGGCTTGTGTAAAGTGTCAGAGTGTAGCTACCTGGGTGATGGTTGCTGTGGAGCAAAAGCCCTGCTGGATCAGGAAGGTCAGGGCAAGGTGTCCAGGATGGACCAGGCAGCCTCTGAAATGGTTAGGAGCTCATCTTCTTACAACTGGTGAATTCTGTGAATACTAAATGAGTACAGATCTACTGACTCCCTCATTGCTCTCTTTCTGCTGCAGTAAATCTGGGAAGGCTCTTCCACCTACTTGTATCTACAGGCAAATGACAGCCCTGACCAGTCCTGTCTGTAAGGACCATGGGTTGCACTTAGAATTCTGCCACTGCCGTGTAAGGGGAGAGAGAGACAAGGATAAAGGAAGGCTATGTCAGGGAGCATTTTATCAGCTGATAAAGGATGAGCTATCCAACAGCTAGTTTATAGACTGCCTAAACCATCCAAGATTACTCTTCCTCAGTTTCAGCAAAGGGGTCAGTTTGAAGTGTTTGCACAGTACAGCTCTCCAAAGCAGATCAGATTTGTCCCTTGGGCTTGCATCCCAGGCTGGAACGTTATAAGGAGGAGATACTGGTAGGCTTTTAAAATTCTAGCTCTCAAACTGCCTTCAACAGCATGACAAAATTTCTGTTCTACATTTTTCACATTTAGATCATAGCTGGTATAGAAAGAGCCAATTTTAAAGAACCTCACACATGAGACTTCATCAGTCATATCCCTCGCTCTCACAGCCTGCCTTCTAGAGATTCTTATCTTGCCTTCCCAAATGTATCTCCCATGGGTCTCTCACATAGCCACATAGACCACTCGTGAAGGGAGGAGGAAAACATATCCAATAAGCAATGCTAAAGGTCAATGCTTTTCCAGGCCTTGATTCAGAAATTTGTTGTTCAGAGATTTTTCAGATTCTGAAGCCGCCCATTTGAACTCCCTGAAGGAAGCTTCAAGGAGATAAGACAGGGCAATAATAATAACTGCTGCACTGACTTTCCACCTGCTCGCTCATCAGATTTCTCAGATGTCATGGGACTTGACAACAAGGGGGTCAGGTAAAGCAACTGCTAGCAGGGCTGCCAACAATTAACAATTTTTAGTGTCAGTTGGAGAGCCCTGCCTGAGTACTTGCTTGTCACAAAGTCCCTCCTGCTGGGACACCAGGCAGGTTCTGATCTTGGGAGTGGGACCTGAGTGTTGTGGGACAGATGTAAACGCTAACATGCTTGTGTTGCCAACCCTAGATCATAATCTATGCAATGCTTCTAGTTGATATAGCTTTTATTTTGACGGCTTTTTGTAATAAGCTGCAACTTACTGAGCACTGTTTTCAGTTATATATCCATAACATATGCTTCAGCTGTAGCAAAGAATGTAGCATTTTAAATTGAGAAGAGTTTCCAAACAGTTACATTTCAGTCACAGAGGCCATGCTGTCTTCTTTACTTAAACAGCAGCTGGTGTCGATTAAAACAAAGAACACCCTGATCCCTATGGTCTGAGAGCTGAATGTGGCTCAGAGGCCTCCTTGTAGGTCCCTCCTGAGCACAGAGGGTTCCTTTAAGGTGTGGAATGACGCAGGTATGACCAAGTACTCTGCAAAACTGTTTTATCTTTTCTTTAAACAAAGTATTTATTACAGAGTTGCTATGGCCGTGATGTTCCACAGATAGAAGAAACATTGGAAGAGTACAATAAAGCTTAGACTCACAGAATCATAGAATACCAGGTTGGAAGTGGCCTCAAAGGTAGCAGCCTTTCTCCTACAAGAAAGCTGGAGAGGGACTTTTTGCAAATACATGTAGTGATAGGAAAAGGCAGAATGGCTTTAAACTGAAAGAAAATTTCAATGCCATGTTAGGAAGAAATCCTCTACCATGAGGGTAGTGAAACACTGGCACAGGGTGCCCAGAGAACCTGTGGCTGCCCCATCCCTGGCAGTGTTCAAGGCCAGGCTGGATGGGGTTTTGAGCAACCTGCTCTAGTGAAAGGTGTCTCTTCCCTTGGTGGGGGAAGTGGAACTAGATGAACTTTAAGGTCCCTTCCAACCCCAACCATTCTATGATTCTATGGTCATATGGTCCAACCTTTCTTGGCAAAAGCATGTTTTTTTTTTAAACAAGATGTCCTACCAACCTGTCCATCTAAATCTTAAAAGTGTCCAATGTGGGGGAATCCACCATGTCTCTGGGGAGACTATTCCAGTGGCTGATTGTTCTTATTGTGAAAATTTTCCCTCTTGTGCCGAGTCAGAATCTCCCTGTAACTTGTACCCATTACCCCTTATCTTTTCCATGTGACTCCTTGTAAAAAGGGAGTCTCCATCTTCTTTGTAGCCACTCTTAAGTACTGGAACATGGTGATAAAGTCCCCTCTAAGCCTTCTTTTCTCAAGGCTGAAAAAAAAACATTCTCTCAACCTTTCCTCATACAGCATGCTTCCAGTCCTTGGATCATCTCTGTGGCCCTTCTCTGGATGCTCTCCAGGCTCTTTACACCTTTTTTTTGTATAGCTAGGACCAAAACTGAACACAGTATTCTAGGTGTGTCCTGGCAAGCACTGAGTGGGATAATGGCTTTATCTCTGCTGGTGGTGTCCTTGTTGATGTAACCCAGCATCCTGTTGGCTTTCTTTGCTGCACCAGCACACTGTTCACTCATCCTGAGCTTGTTGTCCCCCAGGACCCTTTTCACAGAGCTGCTCCCCAGATGGGTAGATCCCAGCCTCTGCTGCACTCCTGCATTATGTTTTCCCAGGTAGAAGATCTTACACTTGTCCTTGTTGAACTTCATGAGGTTCTTGTCAGCCCTCTCTTCCAGCCTATCCATGTCTTCCTACAGAGTGGCTCTCCCTTCCAAAGTGTCTGCTTCCCTGCTTATTTTGGCAGACTTTGTCAGGCTACACTTGATCCCATCTCTTAGCCAGAGATAAGAAAAAAACCCAGATCACTTATGAAGATATTGAACAGTGTTGGGCCCAATATCAGTTCCCAGACCCCACTTGTGACAGGTAACCAGCTGGAAAAAGAGCGCTTACCACTCTGCTCTGGGCATGGCCTATTAGCCTTAGGTATTATGTAAAAGCAATTAATCAACAAATTACTTATTAAAGATACTCCCTCTTCCCATAAACTGCCCTACTTAGAGCAAAAGCGCTTCAGAAAAAGGTTGTCTTAAAACCAGCAGATGGCCTGCATATATCCTCATCTGCACCTACATTTCCCCATCCAGAGGACTGAATTCCCTGCTCACAGCTTGTCTGTGTCAGTCTCTGTGTAGGAGGTGTCTCTCAAGCACATCTTCCATTCCAAGGTCTTTTAAAACTCTTTTAATCTTCCTTTGCTCCAGTTCCCAGGCTGTGTAAACAAAATGACTGATATACTGGCGTTTGGACTTTTAAAGCTAACAGCTGGCTGCTATTGCCATTGCAGTCTACATCTATGGAGTTTTTCAGCTATTTATTTTCTATATAGTTTGTAGTATGTAATCCAGTCTACAAGGAAATGCAGTAAATATTCCCAAGTTCATGTACTGACTTAGATCCCTTCATTCACCTTAGAAATAAGTGAATATAGAATAGCTTTAGAATATGATTATTATGATACTGGGAGGAATCAATCCTCATGTCAATTATGTATCAATATTCATACAGGTGACTGATTCTTTCACTAATTATAATACTATAAGAATGTGACTTCCACATCTCCTATGAACAGTAGAAGACTCTGGATTTATAATGCAAGAATTCAAAATGATCTTGAAAAGAATACATTCTTTCAAGGATGTTTTTTAAAGGTTAAAACAGAAGAAAAAAGTTAATGGCAATTTCCATGGAAGAAGATATTTTTCCTATTGCTTCATCAATAGTGTGTAAGTCTGACACTTAACCCCATGGTCAGCACTCTCTGTGTTGGCAGATGCACCAAATTTTTTTGCCAAGTAAGCTAAAATGTCACCTGCACGTGCTGTATACCTTCTTGTTCACAGACAGTGCAGAGAGAGAACAGCACAATTCAAGCACTATGCATCTGGAGCTGTGTGGCACTGGAGTGCTGCTGGCAGGGAAGGAGCCATTCCTGGAGGGCATGGCAAGGACACAGCACCACACTATAGTCCTGAGCTCCTCCTGCTGGGAGTTACTCTGGAAATGAGCACCAAGGCAAGCAGCATGATTGAGGCCTGAAGTCTTGCTTCTAACGGCAGAAGCAGGACTGTTCGCATTGACCTATGGCTGCAGCCCAGGGACATTGCAGCCCAGGAGTGGGCATGTGCCCAGCCCTCACACAGGGAGGAAGGTTCTCCCTGTGCTGCTGCTGCTGTGGATTGATAACCACTGTCCTTCGGTGAGGGACTTCAGGGAAAGAAAGTGTGCAGTCTTTTTATATAAACTCACTAAAAGGAGTGACGATTCAACCCAGTGTAAAGGTGAGCAGCTGAATTACTTGCAGCTAAAATGTGTCTGATACGCAGCTGCAAGTTTCCCATGCAAAGGCAAATGTCCACTTCAGAAATCCTGGAGCTGTGATGTGTGGCAGGCTTGATAGTCTGTAAGATATGGCAATTAATCACAAACAGGATTTGCAATTCCTTTGGGGTGGAGAGGGAATCTCCCATCAGCATTTTGACTTGCAAATATTCTAAAATGTCTCCCACCACAGGAGAACTAAATCTTATCTTTCCAGGCAAATAACAACTTGTGCTAATTAAAGGAATACAGGACACTGCTAATATCTGGGTCCAGTAAAAATAAGTGAACAAAGCAAACAGACATGCAAATAAAAAAGAGAACTGATATGAGTGGTGTAAACTTTAATCCAAATAAGGCTACAAGCGGGTCCTTCATGGAGCTTCATCGACAGTAAAAAATGTTCTTAAGCTGGTAAATGTACAACAGCTGGCAAATATCATGTGCCAAGTCTTATTTTAGATTAGTAAGAGAAAACTGAGGCTTATTAAACTGCTGCAGTGATTCCCAGGACAGCCAATTGGAGATCTTAGAACATCTTCTTTCTGATGCTAGTAAATCTAAATGTACTAAATTAGTACAATTCATAGGGAACCTGTGGCTTTGAAAATTATGGAATGCACAGAAGTCATTGGATTGGTATAAACAAGGCAAACAGAAACCTGAGAAAAGCAAATAGCCCATCCCAGCCTCAATTCGCCTAAAATAACTGAGAAGCAGGAATGAAAGCAATTCACTATATAGCTCTTGTTATCTCTTGTATAGACAGGAATGTGTGACAGTCACTTTAATAACCCCTAAAGAGTTTTAATCAAATTTCTGCTTTTAAATATTATTTACCCATCTGCCTGCAAATGGTATACATTTTAGAAAAGCTTATTCTAGATTTTGAATGTCCTAAAAAAGTAGGGTTTTTTTTTTCATTTTTTAATTATTTTTAAACAACCAGCTGAAAATACACCCTGCAGAGAAAATATCAAAAAATCTTATTTCTGGGGAGTTTAGTATTTTCTTCTTTATTTTGTTTGCTTTTTTTTTATTCACTAATAAAAACATACATATAAAAATGGTCAAGTTAGGACAGTACTCTCAGTCACTACCAGGAAAACTGAAAAGATTTTTTAAAGCCTATTTAAATTTCTGTTGAGATGAGCAGTGTAACTCAGACTGCAAAATGACTGAAGGAAAGGAGCACAGAATGATGATAATGCTAAATGTGCCAGCAATGAAAAAGTTCCCATAAGGCTTGCTATCACTTTTGGTTGTGTGCAGCCTCACCGAAGTCTGAGTGAAGGTGCTGTGTGTAGAAGTGAGGAAGTTCCTGGTCTTTCTGTGTGATAAATGTCACATATCTCTCATCTAAGGGTAGCTCAGTAAGTGAAAACTCCAGTGCCCTGAACCTGCACTCTTCAGCACAGGTCAATCTCTGTGGTTACTTAGGGACAGTTTGGCCTCAGATGATGTGGAGAGGTGGTGGCCAAAGGGCTCCCCCAGTCCCCTTACTGGTACTGGCTGGGATGCTTGCCTGTTCCACATCTGGATGCTGTCTGACCTTCCTCCTGAGGGGTTTCTCACCCCTGCCTGCTGGGCTTTGGAGGGGTTTATCTCTCTATAGCTGTATGTGGTGCTCTAAGATCGCATGACTTCAGTTTTCTGGGAGTAACAAGCATGCTGGACATTTTTCCTTGAACACCATTGACATTGAAATTCTCCATTTCTTAGCCTGGCAGAGCTGGATTTTACCTGCCTCCTTTTAGCATGAGTGTGCCTTGCAATTCAAAGGAGAGCAATATATGATTCTAAAGTCTGGGGTTTTTGGTTGGGTTTATTTTTGTGGTGTTTTTGTTTTTCTTTCTTTTTCTTTGTTTGATTTGACTTTTTATAATCTGAGTGGACAGACTATGTGCAAGATAGTGAATTTTGGACATCTATGCAAGGTGCTTTAGAAAGTGCTTGTAGCAAGAGCTATGTGTGTTCAGATGTAAATACAAACACATGGCACAAACACTTAATGTGATATTTTGTGTTTTTCTTGGGTTTATTTTTTTCCTTTGTTTTTCATCTTTACAAAGCAATAAACTCTTAATTGTAGAAATGTGGACAGGAAATAACAAAGTAAGATTCCATCTGGAGAACTGTGGGATGATACATCAGATGAAAAAATAATTCAAAACATATATATTGAAGAAGAAAAATAAGAGATAATTGGAAAGCAGTAACAGAGAAGAGACCTAAGGGTAGCATTAGACAGGAAATTACAAAGCCATTTCAAATGCAATGTAGTAATAACTTACATGGAATAATAATAATATTTTATCCTTCTGACCAAAGATCTCAAAAAGACTCATGGGCTTCACACATTGCAATCATTTTGCCCATCACTGGAAACATTCACCTTCAAGGTGCTTTTTCTTATATTTTATACTTTTGCTACCCTTTTAGTACACATGGCTATTTGTAATTATATTTTGCTGCTGCTCAGGTCTCTGCTGCATGGTGGTGGGGGTGTTATAAGGACTCCTAGGGCTGTTGGAGGGTTGATGGCAGCAGCTGAGTTTTGTTGAAGCCACATTGGTGTTTTTGGAGCAGTTGCTTGTAGGGATCACCCTTCAAGAGGCAGACCTCCCAGTTTGCTTTTAAAGCTTCCTTAGTTTTGCAGAGAGCATTCAGCTGCAGCTTTCCCTGGAAAGCTGGTGTCCTGGGCAGTCTCCTGTCTGCACACAGCTGTTCAGGGAGCCCTGGGGGGGAAGGAGGTTTTCCGTGGTGGTTTTCAATCAAATATTGGGTTGATTTGGAGAGAAAATGGCTTATGCCAGAACATCATGGGTTTACACTTTACAAACAGAGACTAGCCTTGAGGAGTTTTAGAGCACCTGGGTGATCCACGCATATACCTCAGTAAGTATAAGCTTAACAGAGGATTGACTATTATGTTTGGTTTTTTTTTAATGAAGTCTGGTTTGTTAGTTTTGGGGGTGGGAAGCTCTTGCTGGGTGTGTTTACTCTTAATTCAATAATCATAGAGCACTCATTGCCTATGTGGATGTCTAAATCAACCAGAAAACAGCACCAGGTTGAACCTCAGGAATAGAGTTACAACAGTTATTCTTCACTATTCTCATCATTTTCGTTAAGGTGAGAGACCCCTTTTAAATGCCTCTGTTTTCTGTAGTCATTGATTTTATCCATAATATTAAAATTTACAAAAGCCTAGTTTTCTTCTCATCAGCACTCCATGAGTTTATTAACTGGCCTGATGTAGTTTAAATACACAGCAGTGTGTTGCCGAACACAAGCAGAAAAAGGCTACTACTGTGATTTTTCCAGAATTCTTTGTAAGCATACTTGCTATGAACAGGACAGTAAACAGCATTCCTGAGGAAACATCCAGGGTTCAATGATAAGGGCTGCTCGCACACCACTGCAAGGTACAGTAGAAGCTGTCAAATGGTTTGTTCGGGGGAAAATGGTTGCTCTGGATCCCTGATGCTCTGTGCATCCAGAAAAGAAATGTAAGAAGGAATATTTCCAGATACATCTGAGTGCTTATCATTCTTCTACTGACATGTATCTCTGTGTGCGCCTACACACTGGTTTCCATTTAGGTAATGGGGATTTTCCAGAAGGAGGTATTCACCACTGAAGTATTTAGATCCTGCAGCTGCAGGTACAGCTTTGGGTTTAGAAGCTGAAGAGAGCCCATATGCTTCCAGTTTTTGTGAGCTCCTACTCTCTGAATTGCTTTGGACACCTGTGCCAGCTCCTACAACCAACACATTGCCCTCTTGCAGGTACTAAAGTAAAAGGATATCATCTTGACACTTTTCCACTGGGCTTGCTTTGGGATATACAAGGAGCAGGATAAAAGATTTGTCTTGCTTGAAAGCAAGCTTGAAAGGGCTTCTTATGCCCTTATATAGCAAAAGGGTACTCTGGAGTGCTTGAAATGCACTGAGTAGCTGTGGGGACAGGCTGGACTCTCAAATACAAATGTCACTGTGGAGGGTCTGCCCTAAAGCTGATGGCAATGCGAGCACCCACCAGAGTCACCCCTGCCTGAGATCTGGAGGTTGTGCTGACAGCCTCTCACTACATGGAGAAACAGTTTAAGGGTAGGGTCACTAAAATGGCATTGCTTTGCTGACACGTTGCCTACAATGTATCTTCCAAGCTTATTGAAGAGCTACCTGAGACAGAATTATGGATACTGCCCCACCTCCCTGCCCACCTCAGGACCCCAGGGCATCCTGTCTTGTGAGTGCCGTGCACAACCATAATCTAGTCCTGGGTTCATTACTAATGCACTCTAGTGAAAGATAGTGCCGCCTCTAAATGAAAGGGCATGAACACTGTGGAATTCTTTCTAATTACATTAGCCACTGGCTGACAAGGAAAAAGAAAGGCTTAAAAATAATTTACTGGAGAAGCATTGTGCATGTCTACATCTGATTTCTGATGAGCCAGTCAAAAAGAGAAAGACTTTTCACAAATAAGTTTCACAAATAAGTTCTTCAGTGCTGGACTGGAAAATAACCGAAGAGACTTTAAGAGAATGACTTAAATATCTTTATGGATCTACATTTTATTGAATGTAGGGAAAACAAACATTTCCTGGGAGGTGGAGGTATGGCATTAACTGGGACAGAATTTAGGACTAAAATTAAGATTGTTTTTCATAATGAAGGATTGTTTAGAAGTAATTGTTTTGTTGACTAGTTGTTCCTGTTTAGTAAGTATTTCTGCTGGTTTAATGTGTCCAGACTGAGTATCTATGTCTACAGTAACTCATAGATGCCTCACCTCTGAATTCTTCTAACAGCTTAGGGGTTTGGTGTCTGTTGAATGTGTTGGTTTCATTTGGTCTATAATCTGTTTTCTGATTGAGGGCTCAATATGAAGAATTTTATGTGAAGTCATAGTGTACTGGCCGTCCTGTTTGATAGCTGACACTAAAATGCTTTAAGTCATCTTTTCCCCAGTTTCTCTCACAGTTTGAAGCATTCAGTCACTCATATTTGTAAAAGGTTTGTTTTGAAAGATATTAAGTACCCACACATCTATTTTCATCTTATTTAAATATTCTGTATGTGCTGTTGGAAGTCCTTTATCAGGAAGATCTAAAATCCATAGGATTAGTAAGTAAATGTTCTTTCAAAGGGGCAGCTTATTTCTGTATATTCACTGCAGGCTCTTGCTGGGAATTATTTAAAGTAGTCCAACTTTTGACACTAGGGATATTTCTGATTGTTAAGCTAGATATAATGCTAACAACATTTTCTGTCCTCTTTTTCTTTTTCAGCTTGATGTTAAGTGGGAATTTAAACACTTAGTTCCAATAAAAATAAAAATGAAAATAAAAAAAAAGAATAAAAAATAATAAATAATGAAAAACAATGCTTAGCTATGCAAGCACAAGTCAGTCTCTCTGCTGTACTCTACCCTGGGCACTTGAAACCACAGTTTCTTGATCTTATGGAGTGGACACCCATCTGGTTGCACATCAGTGGTGTCCAAAGTGTTCCTATGGCAGAACCAACACTGACAGCTTTCTACCCTTCAGACTGGCAGCACTCCCAACCTGCAGCAGTGGCCTGGGGCCATTATGGATACTCTGTTCTGAGGAGCTATAGGAGTAGAACAAACGACACAGGAGCGGTACAGAAGATGCCAAGCAGGACTGATAATCCAAACTGTCCTTCCAAACATACGTGGTTAAAAATACAGCTTAGGTCATTATACCATTGTCAGATCTTCAGTTGCTATATAGAAGGCACATGACTCATTCAGTCCATTCCAGGAAGTGGATGAAAGAATGTAAGATGCACTTTGCTGGGCTAGTATCCTGCAACTGATTCAAAGTAGATGAAAAGGGAAGCATGTAGGGGCAAAGCAAATGTGAGACAGTACTTACCCAGCATGTTTTCCATGTTTCTAGCTTATGACAAATGAGGGATTTCCATAGCTGTAGGCAGCATCTTTGTATGCCACAGCCCTTGGACTTTTCTTGTGATCTTTTCTTCCAGTGATCTGTCTAGTTGCTTTCTAAACCCCTGTAAACTTGTAGCTGCAGTAGCATTTTAATAGCTCAGGGAAGCATTTCCCCATTCATTCTCTCCATTACTGGTGACTTTTGGGACTTTTATCAAACCTCCGCCAATATTCTCTCTTCTTAAGCTGAATTACATAACTATTCTTATTCCTGATACAGAAGCTGTTCCCTGCCACTGGGATCATATAGATAGCATTTCCAGGTCTCCCATACCTTCTTAAGATTAGGACATCAGAACTGTGATACCATTCAAGAAACAGGTGCTCTATGGTTTTATATAGGGGACATATATAGCATTACAATCACCTGAATACATGGACTTTGTGAAGGGCCAACCACTGTGTGCTGCTCATGAAGCAAACTGGCAAGTCCAGCAAGGTATTCAAGCCACCTTCCTCTCACAATGCTGTTGTTCTGTGAGTGAAGCCATCATACTGCAGTGTCACCAGAGCAGATCCTCCTGAATGCTAAGCACCACACAGCAAGCTAAAAAGAAATACACATCCAATATATAAAGAAAGAAGAGTCATGAGGGAAAACTGTGTATTTGAGAAAACTCTTTGAAACCTAACTTTGTGTGGTCAGATAATTTCTAAATTTTCTAAACCATTCACCAAATCACTCACTTGTAACCTGTGGGGAATAAGTACTAGAATGAAATGAATTCAGAAAGTGAACTTGACAGTGTCATATTTTATGTCTTTATCTTTTCATTTGACCATTTTTCTGTAGGACACAAAGTATTCAGCAATAAATCATGCATTTTGACCTTAGATGTCTTTTCCTGTAAGTTAACCTTTTCGGATAAATACTGCACTTTGTACCTGCCTATTAATTTTATCTGGTTTGGATATTTTTCAACATATAGTGCAATTTACAGTGTGGCTGTCCACTTTTAACATCACATGTGTTCACTTTAGGAGCTTACCTTTTCCCATGAGGGAGAAAATAGAAGCTTGGTGTAAAAGCTTTTAGCTATGCTTTATACACAAATCCCAAATGCAGTTAATCACAGTAAAGAATACAAGGCCATGTGAAAGTCAACATGTTTAAACAACTTTCCAGCATCCCAGGCTGCTTTGTCTTTCCTGTTATGATTGCCCATGAAAACTGGATCTAACTGGCATGTGTAACCATCAGTCTTCCTTCCTGCAATGTAGATATATTATATTTTTATTCTCCTAATCCTTATGGCCAGCAGCAATTCAGATGAAATGATTCATTTGAACATCTCGTCCTAAGATAAAATGTTGGATTTTATTGAAGACTGTGTCCCTCAGGGCTATAAGGTTTCTCAAGATTGCTAAATAGAGGCACTGACTTTCTTTTCCTGTTCCCTTGTGGCTTTGGGTGTACTCAGCAAAATTGCTAATCCTTTGTTTTGATAGTCATCCTATAGAGTGAAAAACAACAGCAATATATTTAAGTGTCTGTAGGTGACATTTTGATGGTAGAAAAGCGTTTGCCTTTTTATCAACTTAACAGGGCTTGCCTTTTAATTTGTCAAAACTGTAAATAGAAGCAAAATAATGTCAGTGTTAGTAATACATGTCTTTAATCAACCTGGCTTAAAATGGCATGGTTTCCTAGAAATATCATATAAACACCTCAGTTAATGAAATATTAGCTAGCAGCGCAGAGTGAAGCAGTTTGAACTTTGGGGAGGTTACAGGCAAGCTCTAACATGGACCGTAAATATGTAAGCTAGAAACCAGATTTTAACTTCTCCTGCTCAGTTCAACTCTGGATGCCCAAACACCACTGAACACTGATTTTTTTACTCCAAAATTCCCCAGGGGCTTTCTGTACATGCGCAAACCAGCTTGGCATCTGCCTCATGACTGAGTAATTGGTAATTATATATAGAGTAATACCTAATAGTATATCTGTGCTGAGTACTCCCAGGGGAGAGTACAATCCATCTGTTATGCAAGATAGGGGCATGGAAGAGAAGGCAGGAGTGCATTTGTACCTTTCTTCTTGAAACTGTTGCTGCACAGAGGGGAATAAAAAGAAATAAGTCTGTGGAACATAGTGTACAACAAACCATAAGGACCAGAAAATAGGTCTTCCTTATTTCCCCCCACTCCAGATGATTTTCCTGATCAATAGGGTCATGAGCCATCTTGCTGACAGCTCATTTCCCTCCTTCCTAGTTTCTTTTCCCTTCTACTTCCTGCTGCAGTACAACTCTCCCTCACAAACTTCCTTATTACTGCTCTTCTACTTATCAGGTTTCCACGGTCAGGTCACTGCTTCTAACTCTGTCTTCACATCCCAAGCATTTAAGCAGCGGGATCTCTGAAAGCCCACAGCTTTCACATCCAGACCCATGGGAGTGGTTCCTTAATGGTACAGTTTCATTGAGAACTTTCAGCAGCCGAAGTCGGTAGACAAACGACAGACCAAGTTGCAATAGAATGCTATTGTCCATGAGAAATTGGATTTTTCATTTTTTTTTCACACAGTGAATTAGTGGTTTTCTTAGGGGCTTCAAAAAGGGCATCCTACATCTTACTTTTCTGCTAAATTGAAGTTCCTCCTTCGTTCCAAGAAAGCAGAAGAATTTCCCCATACACATGCCTTGAAAAATTCTTTAACACTGGGAGAACATTTATTTTCCCTTGACCTTATCTGGGGCAACAGCCACAGCTGGGTTTTTGAAAGCTTGTATGTAAAAAAATAAAAAGGGATTGAATTCCCTATTGACTTCAAAGAGCACAGAAACAGCATCTGCTTAAGCTATTGGCAAAACTGGACAGTCACATCTCCCACAGAAACATTTCAAGAAGATAACACTTTTTAATGTAATTCTCAGGATGGCAAGTGAAAGGGAGTACTTGAATCATGTTGATTTAAGTGATGTTTGTCACATAGTACTGGCCATTATGACTTTTTCCATAATGGTAACAACCTGTCTGAAGTACTTTACCAGAAAGTGTGTTCCAGACTCTCCCTGTTGCTCACTTCTGCATTTTAATCCATTAAATTATTAAATCATCCCAATCATCAGGATGCATTTTTGCAATTTCCATAGCCTTGCCTGCTGCTTTAACAACAATGTGCCCAGTACAGTTCAGCTGTATGGATTTCAGTGATAGGTGGCAGGACAAGATAACCTATCATGGATTTGTGCTGATATTAGAAAAGCTGCGAATGTGCAATGAATTTCTGCACAAGGCTAGAAATACAATAATTTTCACCTAAAATGCTGGAATTTTAAAAGAAGAGATAAAAGAGAATCTCCAAACCCTATGCTTTTTTTTTTTTTTTTTTTTTTTTTTTTTAATGTACAACACTCTTCAAAAGAAATCAGCAGAGTAAAAGAAACTTTGGGTGATAAAGTAAGCAAGGGGTGTATTGCTGGTCACCCAGGCAGTGTGCAGGTCTTCAGTGAGCCGGTTTTGTTCTCTATACACCTCGCTCAGCTGTTTCTTTGGCTGGTGTAGCTAGCAGTAGTGGAGCAGTGTGCTTTGCTTCCTCCCCAGACATCTGCCCTCGAGGATGTTTTTGTCTGTGCCTGTCCCAGTAAAGCAGGAGCAGAGGGCTTCCAGCGCCCTCCTTGCCTGCGTCCAAGCTGCTGGGGAATGGCCACCTTCTCTTTGGATTCCCCTCCTGCTCACAGTGCTGGTGAACCTGATGGTCCCATTGGTGGCACGGACAAGCTGTGGAGTGGCCCTGGCTGGGGGTACCTCAGGGCTGTGTTTTCCTGCCCTCTCTGGGCAGCAGTGGTGGGATGGGGCTTAGCCCCTGCCAGGAAGAAGGAGCTTGCTGTGACTCAGAGGCAGGGTGGAGGAGGAGGAGGCTGAAGAGCACAGCCCAGTGCTGCAGGGCCCTGGCACATGTTGGGACAGCAGAGGTGTGGTGGGGCTTGTGCAAGCTGCTCCTGGCTCCTAGAGAGGGCTTGCACCAGTGTGGCCTGTGAAGCAGGGTGTCCCAAGCCTGGAGAGGGTCACAGAGCAAATTCTTCCCTCTGGGGCACTGGCGTAGCCTGGCTTGGTGTGCCAGCTGTGTGCTGCTGCCAGGGAGTACATAGGCATTTTGCAATATCTGTTTTCAGCCCCAAACATGGCAACAAGTCTTAGATAACAGAGTTCAACAACACTCAGCTTGCCATCTCCTTGTTTAGCCAAGCCTTTCCCTAAACAAGCTGGCTTTAGGAAAATATTTGGGGGAACTTCTGCTATTGAGCTGGGTTTTAATGGTGTCAGCTTTGTTTAAAAGCAAGAATGTTATAAAGAGAGCATTGATGAGCAAAGCAGCACTAGGCAGAGCTCTGGTGCCCAAAAGCCACAGGGACATCGAATGGGGAGGGAAACACAGCCACGCTGCTGTCTGTCCCCTCACAACTCAGACTTGTCACTGTGTTTTCCAATCTGTTTGGCTGCTTCCCCTCTAAACTTTTTGCATCATTCTGGCTGCTTTCCCAAGCTGTGGCTCAGCAGGCTGGTTGGCTTGCTGGAGTCCTCCCATTCCCCTTAACGTGAGGGCATTGAATCCTGTTGCCATGGGAAGGGCTGTTTGTTACCTATTGCACCAGGCTCTGCAGCTGGGGAGGATGGAGAAATGGTATGGGTTAAATCAACACACTGCTTGACAAATGCGTGAACTTTTGTGATCTACATGTTGGGGGGGGCGGGGGAAGGGGGAAACGGAAAGCAGATTTTGGCTGTTTTGAATACACTTGACCTGGGCAGCGCCCATACCACAGCTCTGACTAACCTGCTTGGAATGATCTCGGGAACGGCTTCTCCTAAGAGGTAAAGCACTGTACCCTCCAAGCAAATGCCTTAGAGGTACTGGAGAGGGTGATTCCCCTCTCCTGTATGTCAAACTGTCAAAAGCCAGACACCTGAGCAAAACCTCCTTTTACCCTGTCACTTTCTGGGCACTGTGGAAAGTCCAGCTGGAGTCCAGCAGCAATCCCTGCCTGCAGCTGAGTGGGGTATACAGGAGTGAGATGTTGGGTGCAGAGGCTCTGATCATGCTGAAATTTTATCATGGAAATTGACTTCATGCAATTAATAAGAACAGGAAATACTTCTTGTTTTCTTTCAGGAGGGGAACATTAAGTAATGGCTTTATCTTAATTTGTCAGGCTTTGCCCTAGGGACCAAAATTAAATGGCTGGAAGCCAGTGGAGGTCTCAAGAACTGAAGCATTAGCACTCCGATAAGTATAAAAGAATTCACTTTAATTAGTTTTCCAGCTGAAAAATAATGAAGTTCTACATGCCAAAAAGCTGTAATGGAGTAATGGAAAGGCCTGTGCTTATACAATAGGGCCTGATTGCAATCTCAGGGCTCCATTTGTATTCGTTTGTAGCACGAAACAAAGGAAGGTGTTTGGATTCTCTCGCTTTATATAAAGCCTCTGCTCCAGCACTCTGGGCTGGTCTTCAACCAGGCTTCCCACAGTCCTGCTGCCAAATCTACAAAATTTTCCTGGCTGACATTCAGGAAAGTACTGCTAGGGCTCTAGGATGGAAAGTTAAAAAACTTTGCCTGGATACACTGAAACATATACAAATAGTGCTTGACGTATGGCGTTGATTCATCCTGCACAGGCTCTCCCTGCTGTATCCCAGGGAGAGAGTATTGTAAAGTTCCCTAAAACCACCTCAGTCACTGGTGTTAGATGTTAGTGAGAGGAATCATTTTAAACACTCGTGGAAGTGCTTCCCTGCAGGGGATTAGCAGTGTGTAGATGGACTCTAGCACTCATCAGATCCAGGGTGGTTTTAGCCTGGGATAAACATCTCACATGCCTTAAAAAAAGTAATCCTATGGTCAAAGATACCATTAGTCATTGTGACTAAGAGGACTGTTGGAGGAGTGACGGGCATTTATGTGCTTGAGGCTCCTGTTGCCTGTTGAGCAGGGCTAACCCAGCTTGAGTCAGAAGCTCAGATTTATTTACTATATTGCTATCCACTTAGTAACAGAATAAAAAAAATAAAAAATGTCACTGCTCAGTGAAGGGTGGAATAGGAAATGTCTCACTGCCGTGAGCAGCCTGACGGATATGCGCCTTGTTTATGAAATCCCATTGTGTCTGCAAAGGCAATCATCAGCTGGGCAAACATGCCCCTGACTCTGCCTGGCCATCACCTCTAGGAAGCTGGAGTTAGGCTGTTTCTGTGGCTGCCCTGTCCAGTGACTAGCTGCCTTCCTGCTCCTGCAGGGGCTGTCCTGGAAGGGGTGGCACAGGGCTTTTTCAGCCCTCACAATGCAGCCACCTCTTCTGAGGGCATCATGATCTTTGCAGAGGAGCCAGCTGCAGGCTCCAGCACACACTCCTCCGAGCCAGGGTGGGCTTGGTTCCTGCCACATGCCTCAGCTTTTCTATTTGCTTCTCCATAAGCAGCCTGGACGTATAAGGGCAAGAATTTACCCTTTGCTTGTCACTGCTTCAATCTACCTTTTTTGCCTGCAGAGAGCAGAACCATTACGTTTTTCCACTCAAAGAGCACTCATACATTCTGCAGGAGAAATAACACTGAAGAGAACAGCCCAATGCAAAACCAGCAATTGTCCTAAACCAGGACCCCATGAGAAAGCACAATATATAGTATTGTCTATGCTTGGGATTAGAAAAATGTGAGTTATGCAGCAAAAAGCATCACACTGGCTTGAAATCAAATCAATGTTGTTTTTTTTTCTGTCATTTTCAGGCTTTGGGTCAATTTGTCAGACCTCTGTGACAGTTGGGATCTCTCTTTAAATGGAATTCAGTGTTTTCTGGACAAACTGTGCAGTTCTGGAAGCTAGGACTCCCCATATATCAATACACAGAAAAAAAAAAAAAAAACACCAAAAAACCCACCAAAACACCACCAGCATGGAATCACTGATGTCATGAGTATTCACCCATTTCCAGTTTGTTAGGAGTCAATTTGGATTGACTTTCTCAGCGGCAAGCTATGATGGAGAACAAAATACTACTTCTGCCGCTCCGCAACAAGGGAATAGGATCCTTTTATGTGAAGTTACAACATGCAGAAATCAGGTGGAAAGAGGTAAGTGCCACTTAGTACAACAAGCAAAAGTCAGTTGATAAAGGAAATAGTGTGTGAAAGTTAGGGGATAAGACAAACAAACACATTTATATCACATATATTTGCCCTATTACCAATCCCAAGAGTCAGCAAATATGCAGCAAATAACCCTATTCATAAAGCCAAAAGAGATGAGAGATTAGTTTATAGTTTTACTAGGTTACGTTTAAGTAGGGCATTTTATTTCTTTCTTCTACAATACTGCTTATAAGCAATGGCTGGTACCCAGAGTTTTGAATAAGCACCTTTTTGTTAAAAAAAAAAAATCAAAGAACAAAAATAGACTGAGTAGATTAAAAAAAAAAGAAAAAAAAAGTAATGGATTTTTAGGGACAGAAGGAAACCTGGGATTACCTTACTTGTCCTCTATAACACAGGCCAAAGTCTTTCATCCCATTCTTTTATAACTGATCCAACAGCTTGCTTTGGTTGAAGCATATATTCTCAAAAGTCATCCAGTCTTGATTACAGATGTGAACAGATTGACAATTCACCACTTTATGTGATGATTTCTTTAAATAATTATGTATCCTGATTTTAAAATAATTTTTTTTTCAAAAGCTACGTTTGTATTCTAACTTGCCCATCCTTCTATTGGCTCATTAAGTTTAGCTTCTTAATTCTTGGGAATGTCTCAGTAAGATGCTTACACCCATGTGTGGCAAAAGCACACAGTAATTTTTCAAGGCTACTGTTTTTCTCAGGGGAAAAAATAGAAAATAACTAATTTTGTGCTGGCTTGAACTGATCTGTTATGAGAAGCCTTCTGTGTCACGTGTATGAATTACTCATGGGATTCACATCTTCCTGCCACTTTCAGCACTAGAAAATCTAAGTCCTAAACCAGTATGACACAGAAGACTTGAATGGATGCTATTTAAGTCAGTGGATAAACAATTCAGAACCTGAGTCATCATAAACTGAAAATTTACAAATTTACAATTTAGGAAACAGATTAAATACATTCTTCAAGATACAGAGATAATCTCTTGAAGACCAAACTGCCTGGTTGTCAGAGGTACCAAGAGCTGAAGCATGCATGGCAGTGAAAGGGGTCTCCAGAGCCTCTTCTGAGGGCAGGTCCAGCTCCAGCAGCTCCTGCACAAGCTCCTGCAGCTTCCTCCTTTTTAGGGCAGAGAAGGAGTTTGAGGGATGCCAGTCTGGGTTTGGCCATGCCATTTGAAGGTATTCAGCCCTGCTGAAGAAGCGTGTAAGGCAACCAGCAAGCTGCCAAGTCAGGCTGCTCAGTGGTGTTACCAAAACACAAAGCCCTCACAAATAAATGCAATAGGTTGCTGAAAAAATGAAAGGGGGTATCCAGAGAGGCTTCAGGAGAAGCGTGGCCTTTCTGCTTATGGATGTCTCTTCAATATTTGAAAAAGCTTCAGTCATTATTCTGGTGAATGATAATTTTACAAACTTTGTTTTGTTGAAATAGACAGGTTTTTCATACTATTGCTAATTCACCCAAAGTTCTCAGATTAAATGTTGCATGGACCCTCATTATTCTGTGTGCAGGTGTTTAACAACCCAGTGTCAAGTAGTCCTGCAGATCTGAAAAGGTGTTAAAAAAAACTAAGTGAAATAATTTTCGTATAGTATTTCATTGTATAAACAATTGCAAGGAGAATGTCATGTAACCTTAAATAGAAATAGTTCATGTCACAGTACAAAGAAGCATCAGTGAGCTTCAAGCCAGACCTGCTGATTTTTACCATAAAATGCAGCAGTAGAAATACAAACCTTATGGATTGGTAAAGTTCAAATATTATAGGAGAAAGTCTGAGAAACTGGTGATTTCATTATAGCTTATTGCCATTGCACTTAGAAAAATGATAACTGACAAAAGACAAGTGTTATACAGATCTGGACGTTTGAAATGCAACAAAGAACATTTATCAACTGAATAATTGTAAGTCAAATGGTTAGTTTTGCTTTGTGAAAACTGATTGTAATTATAGTGTTACTGACCAGAGCAATGATTTTCATGGATATGCTTCAATAATACTTTCACTTCCCAGCCTCAAGTGCTCGGATTTGGTCAAAAAAGCCAGGGTGCTAGGTGTGTAGGAGATAATATGAAAAGTCCCCATTTGTTCAGAGAAGGTGCTGGAATCTCATCACTTGAGGACCATCACTGAACCAGCTCCAGGGCCCTGTGCTGAGGCACTATGCTTCAAAATGATGCTTTTGGAGTGAAGTAGCCTTCCAGCTCATACATTGAGAACCAGAAAGGGTATTTCTTTGGGTCAGCCAAACACTGACAACTAAGTAGGCTTTTGCTCTGTCATGAGAATATCACAGATTCAGTGTTCCACAGCACACATGTATGAACTGCAAGTTTTAAACTGGGGCATGAACTCTAACCATTTACTGTTTTCAAATAGGATGTTAAGAAGCTGAGACAATGAGCACTATAAAAAAAAAAAATCACAGAACATATTTTATGAAAGGAAAAAAAACTTGAACTGCCAGAAAACAGGAAGTTCTTGAATGAAATGCTTGAATTTGTAACTACTATTCAAATTTAACAATAGGCTGTGAGAATGACATGCCCAGTTCAATAGCTATTAGGAGTATCAGATGCAGAAAGGAAAATCCTCTGCTGAATGAAAGGTCTATCGTAATAATTTGCAGCGTGTCAGAGAATTTATGTCAGTGTTCAGTTTTGATCACCACTACTTGACATCTGCAAAAATCACCTCCTGTCTTCCAGCCTAAAAAACAATGAACGTAGTTTTCTTCTTACTCACACCTATGTCTCACAGGAATATCCCTATTCAAAGTCATTTGAGATCAACCAATGTAACTGAAAGGTCAGACAAGTTTGGTGGGTTTGTGGCTGTAACCAGAATGTATTTATTGGCTTAATGCTGAACACTTTTATGGTCTCACTGCAATAATTTGTCATCTGCTTGCTCCCTGTGTGTTTAAGCTGTGAACGCTTTTGGCATGATATTTTCACTTACCGTGTTTTCACAGCTCTTCACAAAATCTTCAGTTTCTCGATGTTTTATTGCCACAGAAAGAAAAAAAGTAAATACTGCATAAAGTAGCAAAAAAAGCATTGCTTCAAATTGTTTCTGGTATTTTTATACACGCTGGTATACATTTTTATACATTATTACATTTTTTATAGGCTGGTATTTTTATACATGAATTTTCTGATGTTTGGCCTGTGCTCCTGAACTCTCAGGTTCTGTTTCTCATAATGCTGTAGGATCCTATGTTATCATGGGCAGTTGGACCTGGACTCATCCTCCCTCTGCTAGTCTCTGAGCAGAGATGGGAACATTAGGAGTATGCTTGCCCTTAGAACCCTGTAAAATAGAGAGAGGCAAAGAGTGTGCTTGAGATCCTGTCCAAAAAGTTTCTAAGCAAGAATCTGAAGAGGAGACTTCCATTGTCCTCTACCATAAAATAGATGTGTTGATAGTGTTTGTGAGATTTGTCATCCAAATTTCTGTTATCAATGCATAAAAGTAGTCGTAATGAGGTCAAAGGTTATGATTCTCATAGAATTGTGTTATTGGGAAATTTGACACTGCTGCATAAGCTAAAAGTTCTTAAATTTATCAGTCAAAAAATGTTTTGGATCAAAGCTTCTTGGCATATTGTCTCATGAAAAAATATTTTTGACTAGGTATAAAAAGTCTGTTTAAAAAATAAAAATTCTTCAAAATATGCAAACCAAATATTCTACCTTGAAAGAGGAAATCGGTCTCATCTGAACTTTTTCCTTTTATTTTTTTTTTATTATCTGATGCAAAACCCAACATTTTTTGAAATGTCAGTTTATGGAAACTAAATTAAATGTTGGAAAAAAGTTCCTTTGAAGCCTTTCAGCCTATTCTGTCTGAAAGGTTAAGATTTATACTATAGAAAGGGAAAAGTTAGTTATTAGAAAACCATGTCAGAGCTACTATGATGTATTTATCCTACTGTACCTAAATTTCAAACCATGGAAAAGATAATTTGTTGGGAAAGTAGGCAAAGGAATCCCAACCACAACTCTGCTATCATCACTTCAATATCTGTACATTACACTGATCTACTAGGTCAATCTAATCTGTGTAGCTCAGGCTGTATATCACCAGAGCCTCTCTGGCTTGCCATCTATCTGTCAACAGACCCATATCAAACACTTATCCAGAAATTTAATAGATTGTCCCTACCAGATTATAACCTTCTGCCAGATTAATTTATTTTGGGGGGTTTGTTTGAAAGAAATGGTTGTGTTTCCTTGGGACCAGGCCATTTTTTTTCAAACTCAGAGGCACAAATGGGCTTTACAGCGCTTCTAAATAGGACCACAGGCTTGAGAGAAAATGTAGGGGTTTGCTGATATTTGGGCCTATGTATCTGATGAGAATGGGGGTTCCCAGCTCAGCGAGACCATTGTAAGAGGTGTTACTACTGCCTTTGCTTTACACATTTAACATTAGGAGGCTAGTTCCCCTATTGTCCCGATATTCAGGGAAAGAGTAATATCCACAAAGCAAACCAGACTGAACAGTCTAATGCATTGAGGGATATCCTGCTTTCTGTTACTTTTTTTTCTTTTCTGAAGGTAAAGCAATGAGATAAAGCTCACCCTTCTTCGGTGACACCCACATTTCTTCAACACAAAATACTTCATTGAAAAAAAAAGTCCTAATCAGTCTGCTGAAAACTCGCAGGTCAGGATAAATAAACCGTGAAACAAATTTCTGGGGCACGGTTCTCTTCATTTGTTCCCTTAAATCAAGAAAACATTTCTTGCTAAAAGATATATGATATTTCATCTGCAGTTAATGGGATTCGGTGCGAGAATTTCTGGGCAAAATTTGATGGTCTATGCTATGCAGGTCAGATTAAATGGTCACGATGGCCCTTTACGTTTGTAACTATTCATCTTTCATGAGAGCAGAGCCATGAAAGACAGATGAACTCTAATGAAAGAGAGCTGGAGCCTCTCGAGGACTATTTAAAGGATGTCTTGAATTAGCTAATGCAAGAAAAAGACATTTTCCGATAGAAAGGCCTTAAAACCCCTGAAGTTACACAGATTATTTTTCGTTTTGACATAAGGAAAAATTGCATTTTGGTTAAAAATATTGTTCGTTAATATCCTTCTTGCTTATCTCCATTTGAGGTGTGAAAAATAGGGGTCATTTAATGAAAAATGGGAACATGAAAATGTTGCAGGGTTTGCCCTTTCACAGGTTTAGTAAATATTTATCATGCAAAAAGCCAGTTGCCTTTGGGAGGCAAGTAGAAACATAGTGTCTCCCTGGTGTGACCAGGATTTACAGGCCTTCTGAGGCTGGAGGCAGTCCCTTTGGCTTCCATATCTCCATCCAGCTCATAGTGGGGCTTGTCAGAAGGTGTACCAGCAGCACCATTTGGAAGTAGGACCCAGGTGCTTTGCTCAGGTGCTAATACCTGTCTGGGAAGGTACCACACTCTCTTCAGGGAAGGCTTGGTGTGGTGACGTTCAGGTCTTTTGTCCCAGTCATGGTGAGCTGGAGGGGCTGATGGAAACCTGAGGTGATGCCCAGAGCCCTCTAAGCCATGCCCTGAGAAAGAAAGGGGCTTGACCTCAGGGACTGGGCTCGAGAAGTGGAAAGACTTACTATGGAAGGAATCTGAATATGGGAGAACTAAGAAGCTGCCTTCTATTTAAGCCAAGTCTCAGTCAGCAGGTACCCCTAACCAAGATGGACTGAGGAAGGTGATGATGACAGTGAGGCAAATAGGAGATATGGGAGATGTCTTTCTAACAGGCCAGAGCTTTCCTGCTTAGAATGTGCTGGAGTCAAGACTACCAAGGACAGAAACATCATAAAATGAAAGATGTTCACGGAGTGTGGACCCTATGGGGGAAGAACACTGCTTCTAAATACTCGGCTGTGCATGAGCTCCAGGGAAATCCACCTGGGAAACTCCCTCAGGGAAGGGAGCAAGGATGTGCAAAATGCAAAAATGAGACCCTGAAATCGTTCACTATCATGTGATGGGGAGGGTTGGTGGAATGTAAAATGAGGAGAGAGTATAGGGAAACTCAACTGCTTCAATGTAATGTCTTTTAAAAGTCCAAGGAAATGGTATGAAAAAGCTAATTCTGTTTCTTTTCCAACTGAAAGCAACTCAAAAAGATTGAAAAGTAATGTGATAGCCTTTTCTTGTTATTATTTTCACAGAAAAGATATAGCATTATGTGCTTTTAACAACATTAGTGCTGACAGAATGAATTGCTGTGTAGGGCTGAGAAGGGTTGGGAAGATGAAAATTAATTAATCAAGTAAAGTTGGACCAGTGGAGAAAGAAAAAACAGAAATAAACTGAGTAGTTTCTGGAGTACACAGGATATCTATCACTAACTGCTAGGATGTTTCTGCCCTTAAAAAAATTCCTAATACCTGCAATTGAGGACTTATTAATTCAGTTGCTGCAGTTAATATTTGTCCTTTTTAATTGTTCTTTGCCCTGAACTACACTATAATTTGAATACATACATTGCAATCTAGTAGAAGGCATAGCATGCTATGGCACTTGGAGAGAAACAATGCGTGTCTCTCTAAAAAATACCTATTAACACCTGGCTCTTGAGATTAATTTCCATCATCTCATGGAATTTATGTAACTCCATTGAAACTCCTTCTGGGGTGATAATTAAAAGTCCTGGGTGTACTGGTACCTTGCAAATGAGTGCTATATCCTGAGCTAGTGCAAGTGGCACCAGTGAAGCAGCAGCAGCTGGCTCTCGCTGAGAGTCTGGTCTGACTAATATACAATTTGCCAGATAACTGTGGTCAGAGATAAGTGCAGGGAATGTAGGTCACCAGCACTGAGCTCACTTTTGGACAGCTGAGATGGAGCTGGAAGGAATTTTCTTTATGATTGTTCCACCACTGGCCAGAGAGCAGAAGAGGACAGCTTGTGGTGCAGTCCTACCACCAGCAGCTCAGGCCATCTCAAATCTCAAGGCTGGCTTTGCCAGCTGCTGGCTTGTAACCCATATGTTGTTTAGAACAGAACCATTCTTCCTTTTCCAGTTCTTCCTGTGGTTCCCAACCATAGAATTCCCACCATTATTCTTATTATGAAGGAATCTGGTGTTTTTTCTAGTGGTTTTTTTTTCAGTTATTACATTAATAAGACTTCTCCAGTGATCTAGTGTTTAAGGTGTTCCGCTGGCTGACGGGTTGAGCTTTTCCCACAGAGGTGGGAAAAATTCATCAGCTGAAGTGAAAAGACAATGTTAGGTGACCAGCTTTTTTTTTCTGCCTGGTTTCAGTCCAGTCCCACTATAAGTAAGTGCCCAGCTCCTCCCTGTGGCTCGCATTCCTGCTCTTTGGGTCACTGACTCATGCTTGCCAGCTGCGTCTAGGTGTAGGAATGGTTAGTGAAGGCTGCCAGCTGGACTAGTAGGAAAAACGCTTGGGCTTTAGTTTTACAACAAATGACAAAGCAGTTGAGCTCAGCTGTCCTGTTTTATTTCTTGTCCTTGAACAAGAGTTTTCATTGTAGTCTCAGCTGTTTGGCACTTTCCTTTTGTATGCTTATTTGTAGAGGTTTGAGTCTCTTGTTCTGAGTCAGAACTGACTCGGACAAGTACATGGCGAGATTGTGGAAAAGTCTCCCTCCAGCAAAAATCAAATAATAACTTGAGGGTCAAGGGAAAGAAGAAAAGTTGTTGCTGGGTTTACCGCACCACAACTTTCTTTTCTGGCAGTGTATTTACTTCCACTGTCTGTGTTACCTCCTCCTGATCTGTGCCTCATTCTGCTCTTCCCCACACAATATGCAGAGATGGGTACATCTCTTAGACTGGCTATCCATGGTTTTATTCCCATTTAGAGGTTATTGAAATAAAGCACACAAAGTACAAGGTTCTTCAAAGAGTGGCAAAAGACTGTCAGTGTCATTTTTCAGCTGGGCAGGATTTCTGCGAAGTCCTTGTGACAGGGCTCATTTCTCAAAAACCTCTTCATAACAGGGTGAAGGCTTTGGCATTTCATATATAATCCAGTGATTTGTCTTTCTCCTCTGCAAAGAAAACACTTACTCCAGGCAGGCCTGTATGAATTTTATCTTGGTTAGCATCAGTAAATAAACCAATGGCTTTTTCAGCTAAAACACAGAAGTCTTTATCCTTTATGCTGAAGAGCTGGTAAGTTCACGATTTTGCCAGTCTCACATCCTTTGTTATTTGGGAGCATTTACATACATACCAGTGACTTACATATATGAAACAAAATTATTGAAACATGATTCCCGGTCATCAGGAAATGATTATTTCCCTGCCTTTTATATTAGGAGGAGCATGGTTTATAGTGGGCAGAGGCTGAGTACTCAAATCAGAATTTATAAACTGTACATTAGTCTTCACAACTGGCACAATGCTGTTAAAACTGAACACACTATGCAGCCAAATGTTCCTTTATGTTGAGGAGAATAAATTACATGCAGATGATCTTCTCATGTGTTTATACACATGCAGCATTCGGGCCAATAAATTATATTCTCCAAAGCTGACACAAGTATTTAGTGATCTTGCTGGCTTATTGCCTTTGGAAAGTCAGGTACTTCCCATTGGCAATTCAGTTCTGTTGCATGAAAAATCATGTTATTCTGAAGTTATTACAGAGCAGGAGGGGCCCCTTTTCTCTCTTTACAGTGAGCAGCTGCTTTAAGAAGCTTTTTCTGTCCTTTTCTTCCATGCCACACTTTTGTCACTTGTCTGCCTCTCTGATCCTATTTCTTCTATATAGACATGTTTTTTGAACATACGTGGCTCTGGCAGTTGATGCTAATGCTTGCCATGTGGAAGCCTATAATCAAGTTTTTCTCTCAGTAGTTGTTTGTACTTGTTGAGAGCTTGTTTTCATACTGACAGGTGCTCCTCAGAGTAAAAAGCAGAAATAAGCTCTGCATATAATCAATGTAATCCAACAGTAAAAAAAATAATGTTGGAAAAGTAAAGCAGCTCTTCTTTACATACCATTATGGTCTGTAGATGGACATATATGCTTGAAAATTATATTAGAATCATAGAATCATAGAATAGTTAGGGTTGGAAAGGACCTTAAGATCATCTAGTTCCAACACCCCTGCCATGGGCAGGGACACCTCACGCTAAATCATATCACCCAAGGCCTCGTCCAACCTGGTCTTAAACACCACCAGGGATGGAGCATTCACAACCTCCCTGGGCAACCCATTCCAGTGCCTCACCACCCTAACAGTAAAGAACTTCTTCCTTATATCCAAGCTAAACTTCCCCTGTTTAAGTTTGAACCCATTACCCCTTGTCCTATCACTACAGTCCCTAATGAAGAGTCCCTCCCCAGCATCCTCATAGGCCCCCTTCAGACACTGGAAGGCTGCTATGAGGTCTCCATGCAGCCTTCTCTTCTCCAGGCTGAGCAGCCCCAACTTTCTCAGCCTGTCTTCATACAGGAGGTGCTCCAGTCCCCTGATCATCCTTGTGGCCCTTCTCTGGACTTGTTCCAACAGTTCCATGTCCTTCTTATGTTGAGGACACCACAACTGCACACAACACTCCAAGTGAGGCCTCACGAGTGCAGAGTAGCGGGGCAGGATCACCTCCTTCAACCAGCTGGTCTCTCTCCTTTTGATGCAGCCCAGGATACGGTTGGCTTTCTGGGCTGATAGCGCACACTGAAGCCAGCTCATGTTCATTTTCTCATCAACCAGCACCCCCAAGTCCTTCTCTTCAGGGCTGCTCTGAATCTCTTCTCTGCCCAACCTGTAGCTGTGCCTGGGATTGCTCTGCCCCAGGTGTAGGACCTTGCACTTGTCATGGTTAAACTTCATGAGGTTGGCATCAGCCCTCACAAGTGTGTCAAGGTCCCTCTGGATGGCATCCTTCCCTCCAGCGTATCAACTGAACCACACAGCTTGGTGTCATCGGCAAACTTGCTGAGGATGCACTTAATCCACCGAGTGGTCCATCCATGAAATTGATGTCTCTCCAATTTAGAGACAAGGATGTCATGTGGGACAGTGTTGAACGCTTTACACAAGTCCAGGTAGATGACATCAACTGCTCTACCCCTGTCCATCAGTTCTGTAGCCCCATCATAGAAGGCCACCAAATTGGTCAGGCAGGATTTCCCCTTAGTGAAGCCATGCTGGCTGTCACCAAGCACCTTGTTGATTTTCATGTGCCTTAGCATGCCTTCCAGGAGAATCTGCTCCAAGATTTTGCCAGTCACAGAGGTGAGACTGACTGGTCTGTAATGCCCTGGGTATTTAGGGATCATATCTGCAGAAAATCAATATCAAGTAGAAAAATCACTTGGCAATCGTCAGCCAAATAATAAAAAACAATGACAACAGTAATACATAACATCCTTTTCTATTAGTAATTGATGTTGTCATCATATTATTAGAAGTTGCCATTAATTAGCTTTAGTTTTTCTACTTCTCTTGTTTGTTACTCAAGACAAATTAGTAGTACTTCATATCTGTTGCTGCTACTCCTGTTTCTTTATGATTTTCTTTTTCTTTCTGTGCCACTGCTTTCTCCTTGCGCGAGGCCCTAATCTGAACCTTATTATCATTCTTTTTTCTTGTCATGGTATAGAACTTGTAAATTTCAGCATATAAACCTCTACTGTTGTTTTTTTTTTAGGTGCGGTCAGTTCTCTCCTTAGCTTTTTCAGCATTTAGCTTTTGGTAGGGTCTTTTCGAATGAACTCTTGAGATGGGTTTCCTGTTTTCCCGTTTTCTCACCTGTAGACTTTCTTTTGAATTCTTCATGCTTTCCACTGGCATCATTTACAGCTACAGTTCTAGTCTTACTCCAAATTCAACTCTCATCCCACTACTGCGGGTATACAAACATTAATGAGATAAGATGGTTGCATAAATTAGTAGTTTGATGCAATTTGGTGTTATGCTGATCTCTAGGTTCTTCACTACATTTGTAAAAACTGGTTTTTTACACAGCTAATTTTCTTAAGACTACCTGAAGGACATATGGCCTTTCCTTCCTGCTAGATTCTGCGGCTAAGCTGTGACAACTCTATTTTGTCATCTGTCTTTTCAATTTCATTGTATTTTCACAATTTGTGTTCTAGAGCACATTCAGAAAGGAAATGTTACCCTGTTTTCATTTCATTTGTTCAAGCCAGGAATCTGATATGCCACACTGTATTTTTCCCTTTCTGTCCTATTTTTATTTGCCAAGAATCCCAAAATAACCAGCCTGTCTTGACATACAGCTCAAAGGCAAGTAAGAAACATAAGCACCAACAGTAAGAAACTTCAAAGCTTTACACTACTTTTATCCTTCTCCTAAGTGAGGCCAGGCTGTAGGGAGAGCTGGTAACTTTGTGAGAGAGAATCACTCAGTGCTAAGACAGCACTTTGCTCATCAGCTTAGGCAGTTACATCCACAATAGCAGTACTGTTGCTGCCTCCATCCACCTTGCCCTCTTTCAAACAACACGTCTTGAAGGCAGTTCTCAAAGTCTCTACACCAGCACTGCATAAAGCTTGAAGAACAGAAAAGCTCGTCACCTTTACAACCTTCTTTGGCTTGGAGAAAGCTATGCACAATCAAGCAATCATTTCACTGCTAGCAGTAGATTTTATACTCTTACAGCTTCTATTGCAAACATTACTCCAAAATCTCTTCTCTTATCAACATGCTTTATTAAGGCATCTGCTACGTCTCATACACAGAGATGCAGTTTACAGTTCTGCAGCAAGAAGATTGTATTCCAGCTAAATATTTGTTTGACAGAATTACAGCTTTATTTGTTTGCTTGTTTGCTTGCTTTTATAGCTGTTGCAGTAACCTTTTTAAGTTTACTGGAAAGAAACCATTGGGCTGCTTGTATTAATTAACCTTTAGGCTGCTTGTCTTTGGGCCTCTTAAACTGAGCTCACTCTTCAGCTTCCCTGGAGCCATAGTGTTCTCCTGCTCTTTTCATTTAGACACTGGTTGCATGCACTGCTTTCTATTTGCTTCTTCTTGGCGGAATCTGGGAGCCTTTCAAACACAGAAACCCAGTAGTAATCAGGTGTCAAATTCATGCATATGGCTTGAAGCCTTCCAGCCTTCTGCATTATCTGGACTTCAAAGTCTTCTTTGGAGGCTTACGGTAGCTGAAACAAATAGTAGCCTAAAAATTTCTAAACACTATACTTTATTCCTCACTCTAGGTAACACATTCACACAGAGCTGTAAGACTGAACACAACCTGCTGTTGGCATTTGGGGTTCTGTCCCTTCACACTCCTAGGTCTTTTCTAAGTTCAGTCGGATTCCTCTACATGTCTGTCATCTTTCCTCTCCGAGCATATCCTTCTGCCAGGTCATGGGTCTCTCTCTCCCTAAGATATTTTTATTGATTGAGTCTGGGGCACAGCCCCATTCCTTCAAAGGCTCACAACCCTGTCATGCTCCAGGCTGCTCTTGCCAACAAGCTCTCCTGCATAGCCTGAGCCCACACTTGTGTCCAGATATTTTGTTTCGGCTGGAAACTATTTGGAAATACCCGAAGAGTCATGGAAAAATTGAATCCAAGAGGTTGAGATATAGAAAGAAAGAAGAACAAAATGATGGAAACCAGAAGGAGATTTAATATATTTCTCTTCAAGTCTACTCGTCAGCAATAAACCCATGGTTTATTTCCCATGCCATAGGTTTCTATATACAGACAAAAAGATGAAACTTGAAATGCATTTAACTAGCATAACTTTATTTCAGCTAATGAATCACTTTTATCTGCCTACTTGTTTTTATGGCTCCCTTCACCATTGTATATGTAAATCTTTCAAATAATTATGGGTTTGTCATCACACCACTTCTTCAAGGTAAAGAATTGTTATGAGCTTATTGTAACAGGAAAATTAGCTACTTGCTCAAGGTCAGGTAAAAAGATTCCAGTGGTTCAGTTTGAATCTGAAATGAGAGTCAGTCCCAGTTTACTGACTTCCCTGACCCATTTGTAAAGGTTATATATGCTTTTGTGCTTTTGGGAGTTTTATAACTGTTAAAAGACTGGTAAACAGCATTTCTTTCATTTATTAACAAAAATAATAATTAGAACATTTAGTAGTGCTGACAAGCACATGGAATTTGGATTCTTGTCGTATGAGTCACAAATTACATGTATTATTCAGAGGTTTCATAGACAGTGATATGACTGTAGTTTATAACCCTGTTCTCTCAAGGGACATACACTGATTTGTTCTGATAGAATCAACAGGGAAAAAAATGTAGGTATTTATATCCTAAGGAATGCTGGGAAAACAGGTGGGATTGGTATCTGAACTTCCTCCATCACATAGTGACTCTATAGGCCAAATAATTTATGGAACTTCTCTACATACTTCTTTATATTTTGCTCCATACCCAATTGCCATTGTTGCAACAATAATTGAAAGTGAAAGGTTGAAATTCTAATGAAAAAGAAAAAGGAACTGATTTTTAACCATGCATGGAGCTGTGCAAAGAACTTCGATTTGTTCAAAGGCTGAATGGTAATACAAATAAAATTAAGTTAAAATATTTGAATCAATGTAAACACTTTGCTTGATCAGAAAAATGAATAATTTATAACATTTTAAATAAAACCAAATAAAATTCAGTAAAAAATAAGGTACTGTTTTTCAGTTCTGCACTGGTAACCTTACTCTCCAAAGGCTACAGCATTCAATTACAGTTCAGGAGAGAAATGGAAATATTTTCTCTGTTTTAAGTAGCAGTTGCAATTGTTTCAGTCTGAAACATGTCAAAGCTGCTCTGCTTTTTAGATCCATCTGGAGTCTATAAAGGTCTACAGGTACTCACGTTCTTCCTTGTTCGTGACACAGTCTTTGAGTGCAGTGCCATTCTCTTTCTTTCTTTTTCTGACTGGGACATCCTCATCAAAACTATTTCTAATCAGGTGACTGGAGAATTAACCTAATACATGGTGAAGCTCTAGTTTATTTTTAATACGTAAAACCCAAATTTTGGGGCTCAGTTCCGTGCTAGGTTTTGTTGCAGTGTCCCAAATGCAGTGAGGTACCTGCCAGACTGACAATGTATATGTCAATCTGTGGATTGACAACTATTTTCATCCTTAGGCAATTGTTATATTTTTCTCATTTAATTTTAGTTCACTTCAGATGACTCTTCTTCCATGTAATTTCTGAGTATTATCCAGAAAACCTGAGCATGAGGGGCTGAGGGTGCAGGAGGGTTAATGATAGGAACTATAGCACTGCTGAATGAAAGAATGACAAAGATCTGCCTTATCTCTCTGATGACAGTTTCTGTTGGGTTGTGATGTGTCTTGGTGGTAAGAGCTGTACTTAAAACCAAAAGTCTTAGAGCATTAGGTAGTTTCTGATGAGTTACTAAAATATGCAGTTAGGGGATGAGTACATTTGGTGGAATCCTCCTCCAGTTGCCATCACCAGAAATTTTGTCAGTGACTGTAATGGACTAGCAAATGCACACATTTAAATAATGGAAATGAATGAATAAACTGTTGGTTTTAGGTTTGGTTTTTGTTTTTTTTTTCTTGTTGCTGTTGTTCGAACACATTTTTCTTATGTAATTCTCAAAATAATAAGCAACCATTTCATTTCATGCAGAATTCATGAGCCTGCTGAAGTGCATGTTTTCCTAGAAGACCCAAATTCAAACCCCAGTCTTTCTCTGGAAACCCCTGCCTTTCTCTGAACCAGCCTCCTCAGGTTTTCCTGTTAGAAAACCTCCTGCTGTTCAAGTGCATATCACTGGGGCTCCGGGAGGAACCTCTGGTTACGGTATGTTCTAAAAGGCAGCTCACCCAGGGGGGAGGGAGGAGATGGGGGTGTTTATTTCCATAGTGGCTGATTTCCCAAATGAAGAACCTAATTATTCAACTCCCACGCTGTGCTTATGCCTGTGAATGCAGCAAATATATGTCAGTAGCTGTGATAGGGAGAGCCCGTAGTTCTGGAGAGCAGAGATTGGGGTGGTCCCTGCTCCTTAGTAGCACCTGTTGGACCGGGGTCTGCTGTTGAATAACCATTCTGTGACACAAAGGGAGGTTATATTATTGGGTACATTTTAATTCTTGCTGGTATTAGTCATAGACTCTGTGACTCATCAATCTGGCTCACAAAGTAAAAGCAGATTTACCCTTTATAGGGTTTGGCAGTTGGCAGATGATTGTTTCCCCTCTGTGAATCAGACTTTTATTTATTTAGAGTAATCAAGAAGGAACTGTCTGTTTTGTGACCTTCTAGGTTAGTGAAAGGGAACAAAGGATTTCTCTTTATTATTATTATTTTTTGGCATCATGCACTTAGCAGAACAATGCAAAACTATGATAAAGGATCATACTCTGGTTGGCTGGTTACTTGGACTGTAGCTGCATGTCACATTATTATCCCAGTTGGTCTGAAAAATTCTTTTACATGAGCAGAAATAACCATTTTATTACAAATAAAGTAGAATCCATGCTCTTTAGAATCAGTCAGGAAAAAAATCTTCCTTTCCAGCAGATACCAATATACCCATTTAACATGCAAGGCACAGAAAGTGCTAAGCTAGACAAAAATAATAAGAGAGTTTTGCAAGATGCCTGGCTATTTGACAGAGTACATCCTGCCAGATTACAGACATATCTCGTGCAAATTACAGGAAAAAAAGAATATCAAATGGTGGTAAGCAAGCTCAAGGACAGCAATCTGGGTAACAGACCTGAAACACATAGAGAGATTGCTCAATGACAGTGGAGCTGAAAGAAGAATCATAAAAATCTAAGAATAACCAACCAGAAATAATTAATTGGTTACTGCTGCTTATCCAGATAAGGAGAAAATGCAATTTGGAAAGTTCATGCATTTCCTAAACTTTGTATTGTGTTTAAAGAAAATGGCTTCGCTGGTGTGAAGCACACTAATTCACTCTCTGGTCCTGGCACTCTGTAGGCATTTTGCTGAGACCTGTAAATGATCTGCAATATGTTGAGGGAATGCCCACGAGCATTATTCATGGCTGCAGCTGCATTTGTTACATAGTTTTCAAAGCTGGCTATTTCTAAATGTGGTTTTTTTTCTGTCTGTATTTAGCTAGTGAAAGGTTTCAAATGCAGTAAAAACACTTGGTCCTCAGTGAAGCTAAGCTGGATTGAACTATGTGTACAACAGTGAAGTTAAAAAAAAAGAGAGCTTTTTTTCTTTTTTTCGGGTTCATTTCAATAACTTTTCATTAGCTTCCCCGGCAGTAAGCTGCAGTGGTCTCCATGTCTTCACAGAGTGGGCTGGCTGCACGCAGGGCCACTGGCCTTCCTGGGGGCGATGGTGGGGTTCTGAACATTGCATCCATGAAAGGGAGGGACACTTTTCCTGCTCACTGCTTTTCTGTGCTGCAACACTGCAAAGGTCATAAATGTGCTTCTTTTACTAAGAGCTTTGGTTGAGGAAGGGTATGTTTAGAAGGAAAAGAAGAAACCCCCTAGTTTATCAGCTACATACTCGAACAGGTACTCTGCAGAGTAATCCATGCTTCTTTTCAATCAACACTTTCCAGGATATTAAAAGGCTACAACTTTGAGATGCATAAAAATCTGTGTTAGATATAAATAAAGCATGACTGCCTAATGAGTTTAGTGGGGATGGAGGCATTACAATTAAGGCTCTCATGAACAATTTATTTATTAAGCAGATCTCACTAAGGTTAAATTACCAAAATGAGAATGTTTTCCAGCAAATAGTATGATTTGCTTAACAGTGGATGGTCAATGAGTTATATCAAACGATCGAGGGATGCTGCAGGTTATTCTTCATTGGGATCTATAAGGACAGTATAAACAATCATCTTGGGGAATGGTTTCAGTGGAAAGTGAGTTAGTGATATCCTGAGATCCCTTTCACCCTTCTATTTCTTATATATTAAGGGAAAGATAAAATGATGGAAACCATGTTTGTTGATCTGAATTCAGAGATACATCATTTGACCTTAAAAAAAGATCAATTCCACTTCTGTTGAAGCCAATGGATCTCTCAATAGGCCCAAATTTGTAGTAAAAGCTACAGTGATTTTGACCTAAATCAAGATCTAAAGAAGTGCTTACCTTGAAGATGTGCATAAGGCACATTCCCAAACTCTTTACTCTGACCCTGATAATACTTTGACACAACACTGTGATCACACTTAGTGCAGCTTCACCTGAAATACTCCCAAAGCAAATGTTCTTGAATTTCATAGTGTGAGCTACGAGATAACCTCTTGCAAGTAAAAGGGTCATGAATATAACTAGACCAAGGAGAAAACTACTTCTTGCAAGTAGTTTTCTCTTTGGTAGAAAGTGAGTAGTAGTAAGGAAAACTACTTGCAGAAAGTGTGCTTCGTTCTTCTGCTTTATCTCAGAAGCATAATACTCCTGAGATCAGCAGCTGTCAACAATATAAGGGTAAAAATAACACATGATATTAGTTGCCTGTTGTGTTAGTCACTGTGTAAAGATACAGTAATTGAAGTTAGTAATATTTATGATTTCATGATGGCTTTCAGGATTTTTAGTGTTGTTCTTCAAGCATTTTTTCCATTTTCCTGTGCTATGTGAGAGTCTCAACTATTACTTAATAAACAAAATAAATTCTGATTCACATAACTGTGCAGGAAAACCTTAAGAGTTCAAAACAAGACATGGAATAGAAATAAGATAGATTTTTTTCCTTTTTCATTTCTTAAGTGCCACAATTTTGAGGTCAACCTCAAAGTTTATTTGTGCACTTTCTGGATGTGGGGGACTACCAATACTAAGAAAAAAAGCAGGCGCTTTGCCAGACAAACCATTCTGTCTACATATACAAGATAAGCAAAGGATGGGGAAAGTAAACTATTGTTAAGAATGCAGAAATTAAGCATAAGGAGATTAAAGTGCCAGCACTTTCAACACTTGGTTATGCAGATAAGGTCAGTGCCCAAGGGAGTGCAGAGGCAGCCTGCCCAAGAACTGGGAACTGACCCTGGCTGCTCCTCCGGAAGGGAAAGAAGAGGCATCAGGTGCAAACGAAGCAGCACTCATCAGCGCAAAAGCTGAATCAGCTGCAAAACAGTACTTTCTGAATGAGAGTCACAGTGGAAAACCTCAATGAATTGCCACAGCTGTCCATATTGTGGTCTCTAGCTTAAGGCAGGTAGGTGTGAAACAAAGAAAAGCACAATTATTGTTCTGTACAAAATCGTTCAGCTTGGGAAGTGCTTGTCACAGGATGCTGTGAATGCTAAAATTTTACACAGCATTATGGGGGGACTGGACAAGCCCATTGGTAAAAATCTATTAAATATTACAAATAAAACCAAAACTAAACCAAAGTGAACCAAACAACCTACCTGTATTGATCTCAGGTAAATTAATTCTACCCAGAAATTGATTTTATCTGAAAATGACTCAAGAATGAGAATGCATCTCAATGAAATATCTTCTGTTTTCCTTGTTCTCACACTCTTCCTTAGACATTGACCTGTGGTCGCTGCTGGTGACAGAATGTTGGTCTAACTGTCCCAACTGTCCCAATGCCATAATGTTATGAATGACACTTATTGACAGCAGCTGGAGATGTAACCCATCAGCCGTTGGAAGTTCTCTTAGATACGATACGGTTTTCATGGCTACCAAATAGTTTTCAGAGATGCCTTTTCCCAGAATCTTTTTGCAATTCTACATGGTTCTAGCTACCTCAGACTGTCTGTGAGTCACTTGTTGGGGGTGCAGATTACGGAAGGGGTCAAATGCTTCATTAAAAAGAGTAGGCTGCACCATGCTGGAAAATCCTTTTTCCTCAGGATACCCTTGATAGTTCTAAAATCTAAGAAATGGGTTTCTACACATAAACAACATCTGTGTGTTATCAGCATTATCCATCTTAAGTATGGAACACATTCATCTGGGTAAAGCCTGAAAGCTCTCCCAGGAATATTTCAAATCCATTTCCTAGGTAAAGCAAACAGATAATTATGCCTCAGCCCTACATCCAACATGAACTCTTGCATTCACAAGGAATCCCAGTAACCTTTCTGGGTCCACACAGGCTAACCGTGCTGCAGGACAGAGTACTACCTTTTATAACTAGTGCAGTATGGTCTTTTGATGGGTATACTTCAATTTTATCACTTCTTCCTAAAGAGAAAATTCAATTTAAATTGACATCCAGGAATGAATTAAAATGTACAAAGGGTCTTAAATGAAAAAGTAACCATGTAAGCTCAAATCAGATACCTAAATTGTCAAACGAGAAATGCACCTCTTGAAAACAAAGGTGCACAAATAGATTTATTTGAAACAAACACATTTGTGTGTGATTAAAAGAAAGAACTGGAGTTGATGTAGTTTGGAAGCAAAATAAACCACATTGTAATCATCTGTTAGGAAGAAACATGTAAAGTTTTGTAGAAATCTAGTTCAAATTTGTGGAAAAAACTCACAAATTTACTACAAATGAAAACTTTATTTTAAATATAACTATGTTTAGGGAAAACACAAGAAAGAAAAAAATAAGTGGCACTTTAATTTTCCGTATTGATCAAAGCAAATTAATCACTTTCCAGAAGCATTTTTACTCAGGTAGGACTTACTCTTCCTAGTAACTAACCATATGCGATTTGACTGACAGGCAATTAAGATGTCCTATTTTGTGTTTGCGGAAACATATAATTAAAGTGCCTTATCCAGTACTTCACCACATTAAAAATATATTGTGTCAAATTTTTGATAAAAGTTTCATTTTATTGATATTACATAGAATCATAGAATAGTTAGGGGTGGAAAGGACCTTAAGATCATCTAGTTCCAACCCCCCTGCCATGGGCAGGGACACCTCACACTAAACAATGTCACCCAAGGCTCTCTTCAGCCTGGCACTGAACACCGCCAGGAATGGAGTACTCACAACCTTCCTGAGCAACCCATTCCAGTGCCTCACCACCCTTACTGTAAAGAACTTCTTCCTTATATCCAATCTGTTTAAGTTTTAACCCATTACCCCTTGTCCTATCACTACAGTCCCTAATGAAGACTCCTTCCCCAGCATCCCTATAGCCCCCGCTTCAGGCTGCTATGAGGTGTCCATGCAGCCTTAAATTAAAAATGTAGCCATGCACCCACCTTCTATCCATGTTTTTACTCATCCTAGTTTCTTATGATTAAGCTTTCTGTGTCTTCCTTCCAGTACCAAGTGTTCTTCCAGATAAAAGACATTAGATAGCATCACTTTTTTTTAGGATTTTTGTTAGCATTCAGAGGATCTCAGGACCACACAAGGAGGTCTTTGGCAAACATCAAATACAGAGTTCCACAATGCTGTGTGCCTGCCTTTTTGAGAATCTCTAGCTTCAGTTATGATCAACTGGTTACAAAAATACTTTAATATTAAAAACTAAAGTGCTGTGCTGTCTCGACAAGTTATTAATTCATTTTTAGGTGGGACTCCATGTCTAGACAAGAGCTCCACTCATAATATGAAGCTACCGCTCCCTTCCTGAATCCTTTCCGTCAGAGAACTGGGTATAAATTTACCTTCTTTTTTAATACTGTGGGTGTGACAGCAAGCTGCAGATTCAGTAATAGGTAGCAAGAAAAGAAATTACAATGACAATTTGGTGGTAAAGTGATTTCACCCCTTCTGCAGTATTTAATAAGAGTTTAAGAGGCTGAAAGCATTTGTTTTCTCTTTCTGTGCACATATGACAGCAGAGAGATTCAGGTCTAGCTTTGCATTTAAATTATATAAACATTTTGAGGTGATGAGGTTTAATGTTTTAAATATGATCTGTAAAACTCATAAATTAAATGTGAAATCAGTACAGATTCTGCAGAAATTAATAGACAATGAATAGATAATTAAACTGAATTTGATTCTCTGGAAGCCAAGTGTTTTGTATAAGCTAAAGAGAGAGAAAGAAGGAGAGGAACTGAGTCCATTCAGAAATAAATGTCTAAATCAGAATCACCCTCTGGAGATACTTACCCCTCATTAGTAACAGGCTGAGCTTTGACGATTAGCTTCAGTTTGACAACTTACTTTAAAATGGCTAAAATTAGGTGACATGAACCTTATCTTGACATTATCTATTTCCACCCAATACAGCAAAGCATTTAATAGGAAGCTTATACTTAAATGTAAGACAAGTGCCATAAATATTTCTAAGGGTTTTGCTGGAGCACGTCCAGGGTGCTCATCAGTTTGCAGGATCAAACATTGTATCTTTAATTGTGTTTAGCACTTGAATTTCCTACCAGTATCATTGCTCTAATGTGCAGTTGCAGCTTCAAAATGTGAAGGCCAGACTTGAAAGGAGTTTTTTACCATTCATCTGTGCTGCTGTCTTTACCAAAAGGAAGTGAAGGTGTAGAAAAAGAGCTTTCACATCTTACAAATTGCTGCATACTGAGCATCTGAAAGTAATTTTCATTGAGGATTTTCTTAAAAAGGCAGGAATGTTCACAACACGAACACTGAAGTGAGAATAGATTTTACATATACTTATTAAATTTACTTAGTCCGCTACTAAGCTACTACCACAAGTTCAGTTCAGGACATGCATGTTTAGGGAGCTAGATTTCCTGTACAGTCCATAGGAAAAAAGGGGCCAGTGGGAACATCAGAGTAGGCTGCCCCTAATCTCCAGTGTTACTTGTTTTGCTATTTAATTGCAATGTTAATGTCTGGTTGTTTCCTGGCAAGGTATAAACTACACATGGAAAAATATGATACTGCAAGAACAGAGACCACCTTTTTGAGCCCATTTAACTCCTCTGTAAATCGGCAAGCAAACCCTGCTTTCACTGAAGCTTTGTGTCTAAGCAGCACAAAAATGTTTTTTTTTCACACAGTGTTTACCGTATTTTACAGTGCTATTTTACAGCAGTCTAGACAAGTGGCCTGCATAAACCGTGTTGCAGTTTGAGTATAGAGAAGCTCAACTCTCTTTGTGTACATACCACAAGGATAAAACAGAAGCAAGTTAGCAATGCTATGCCTTGACTTTGGGTCAATTGCTGAGGTGAGTAGCTCGAGAGAGGACGCCTTCAACACCGGAGCGGGGGAGAGATCAGCCTCCAGGAGCCTCAACTCAGAGCGGCGAGAGCCACCGAGGGAGCCTCAAGTCCTCGACAGGACCTGCCCAGGAGCCGGCAGCTCAGCTGACGCCAGCAGCTGACTCACACGGGGCGGAGCCAGGAGCAGCGGCACCAGCCCCGAGTGGGTAAAAACCTGCCCCAGGGAGCGCGGCGAGGAGGACAGTTTGTGCGGGCAGGCGGGCGGGATGGTGAGCACTCGTCCTGTGAGCAGGGACCGGTCCGGGAGCTCTGCTCTGGCTGCCCCGGCGGTGGCAGCGTAGGCACCCAGACAGAGCCGATGAGAGGGGAGGCTGCAGGGCAGAGCTCGGGGTGCAGAGAGGAGAGTGCCTGCACTGGTCTGGTGAGGGGAGGGTGCGCAATGGGCAGGGCTGCACTCGGTGCTCCCTGGTGGAGGTGCTCCTGCAGCAGGGGCTGAGCTGCGGGACGCTGTCAACAGACTGCGAGGTGTCAGGAAAGCTGAGAGGAAAGCAGCAATGCTTGCTCCTGGCCCAAACTGTGCAGGGGCCTCGAGCTTCACCTCTAGCTCATGAAGGAAAGAAGGAGGCCGTTAACCCGGGAAGTTGGGAATTAGTGACAAAAAAAAAAAAAAGGAAAAGGACAACCAAAAGCAAGGGGCTTCCCCCTAAATCCCCTGTCCCCACGCAGAACCGCTTTGCTGTCCTGCAGGGGGCTGATGAGGAAACGCACCCGAGCCAGAAACAGCCGGCTGATGCACTCCTAAAGAAGATCTCTACTGGTGCTGCCAGGAGAAAACGGCGGGTGGTAGTAGAGGGGACTCTACACTGAAAGGGACAGGAGCACTTGTCTGCCGGCCAGACCCCGTCTCAAGGGAGGTGTGCTGTCTACCAGGGGCACGGATCAGGGTTGTGGCAGAGAGGCTGCCTGCTCTAGTAAGTCCCACGAACTATTACCCACTCCTGGTGATACATGTGGGTGCTAGGGACATAGATAGTAGTAGCCTGGGGAACATAAAGAAGGACTACAGAGCCCTGGGGGAGGTGGTTAGGGGCTCTGGAGCTCAGGTGGTCTTTTCATCAATTCTCCAGGGTACAGGGGAAGACCTAAAAAAAGCTAGGAGGATTAGCCAGGTTAATAAATGGTTAGAAGGGTGGTGCCATAGTCAGGGGTTTGGGTGCCTTGAAACGGGACCCAAGCTTGTAGGCCAGGTCTGGTGGGGGCTGGTGGAGCTGGTCTGATGATAAAAGAAGGGAAAGAGCAGTTTTGGTAGGAGGCTTGCCAGACTGGTCAAGGAGGCTTTAAACTAGATGTGTTGGGGGAGGGGGGCATCCTTCCATCCCAACACACCCAGTCAGTTGCCAGCACCTATAATAAATGCTCGGAGCAATGTAGAGATATCCCAGCCGCTCCAGCCAATGAGCTGGCTTCATTTGGAGCTCTATAAAAATGCCCGTAGCATGGGGAACAATGTGGGCACGTCTATGGGGGTATGATATAATAGGCATCGCAGAAACATGGTGGGATGGCTCCTATGACTGGAGTGTTGGAATGGAAGGTTACAGGCTTTTTAGAAAAGACAGGCCTGGCAGGTGGGGAGGAGGGGTTGGCCTTTATGTTAGGGATAGGCTGGAGAGTATGGAACTCTGTCTGGGGACAGGTGAGCAGTCCACAGAGAGTTTGTGGGTCAGGGTTAAAGGGAGGACAGCTATGGGAGACATTGCTGTGGGGATCTGTTACAGACCGCCTGATCAAGGAGAACCTGCGGATGAAGCACTTTATAGACAGATAGGAAAAGCCTCACACTCACAGGCCCATGTTCCCATGGGTGACTTCAACCACCCTGACATCTGTTGGAAGGACGGTATGGCCCGGCACAAGCAATGCAGGAGGTTCCTCCATTGTGTGGAAGACAACTTCCTTCTGCAAGTAATAGAGGAGCCAGCAAGGAGAGGTGCCGTGCTTGACCTCGTGCTCACCAACAGGGAAGGGCTCGTTGGAAATGTGACGCTCCAGGGCAGCCTTGGATGCAGTGATCATGAGATGCTCGAATTTGAGATCTTCAGGACAGTGAGAAGAGCGTGCAGCAAGCTCACTGCCCTGGACTTCAAAAGAGCAGACTTTGGCCTCTTCAGGAACCTGCTTAGTAAGGTTCCATGGGATATAACCGTAGAGGGCAGGGGGGCCCAAGGCTCTTGGTTGATATTCAAGGATCACCTGCTGCAAGCTCAGGAGTGTTGCATCCCAACCAGAAGGAAGTGCAGCAGGAGGGCCAGGAGACCTCCTTGGATGGATAAGGAGCTCCTGAGGAAAACTCAAATGAAAAAAGAGTGGAAAACTCAAATGAAAAAATAAGTGGAAGCAAGGACAGGTGGCATGGGAAGAGTACAGGGATGTTGTCCAGGAAGCTAGGGATGAGGTTAGGAAAACTAAGGCCCAGTTAGAATTAAACTTGGCTAGTGGTATTAAGGATAACAGGAAGGGATTCTACAATACATAGCAAATAAAAACAGACTAGGGAGAATGTAGGCCCCCTCAGGAAGCTGTCAGGAGAACTGGCTACACAGGATTTGGAGAAGGCTGAGGTTCTGAATGACTTCTTTGCCTCGGTCTTCACTGCCAAAGGCTCTGACCACACCACCCAAATCTTGGAAGGCAGATACAGGGACTGTGAGAATAAAGACCTTGTGCCCACTGTAGGGGAGGATCTGGTTCGAGACCATGTAAAAATCTGAACGTGCACAAGTCCATGGGACCTGATGAAATCCATCCGCGGGTCCTGAAGGAGCTGGCAAATGAAGTTGCGAAGCCACTGGCCATCATATTTGAGAAATCATGGCAGTCAGGTGAAGTTCCCGACGACTGGAAAAAGGGAAATATAACCCCCATTTTCAAGAAGGGGAAAATGGATGAGCCAGGGAAGTACAGACCAGTCAGCCTCACCTCTGTGCCTGGCAAAATCTTGGAGCAGATTCTCCTGGAAGGCATGCTAAGGCACATGAAAATCAACAAGGTGCTTGGTGACAGCCAGCACGGCTTCACTAAGGGGAAATCCTGCCTGACCAATTTGGTGGCCTTCTATGATGGGGCTACAGAACTGATGGACAGGGGTAGAGCAGTTGATGTCATCTACCTGGACTTATGTAAAGCGTTCAACACTGTCCTGCATGGACATCCTTGTCTCTAAATTGGAGAGACATCAATTTGATGGATGGACCACTTGGTGGATAAAGAACTGGCTGGATGGCCGCACACAAAGAGTTGTGGTCAATGGCTCAATGTCCAGCTGCAGACCAGTAACGAGTGGTGTCCCTTAGGGATCAGTGTTGGGACCGGTCTCGTTCAACATCTTTGTCAGTGACATGGACAGTGGGATTGAGTGCACCCTCAGAAAGTTTGCCGATGATACCAAGCTGTGTGGTTCAATTGGTACGCTGGAGGGAAGGAATGCCATCCAGAGGGACCTTGACACACTTGTGAGGTGGGTTGATGCCAACCTCATGAAGCTTAACCATGACAAGTGCAAGGTCCTACACCTGGATCAGGGCAATCCCAGGCACAGCTACAGGTTGGGCAGAGAAGAGATTCAGAGCAGCCCTGAAGAGAAGGACTTGTGGGTGCTGGTCAATGAGAAAATGAACATGGGCCGGCAGTGTGCGCTTCCAGCCCAGAAAGCCAACCATATCCTGGGCTGCATCAAAAGGAGAGTGACCAGCAGGTCGAAGGAGGTGACCCTGCCCCTCTACTCTGCTCTTGTGAGACCTCACCTGGAGTATTGTGTGCATTTCTGATGTCTTCAACATAAGAAGGACATGAAACTGTTGGAAGAAGTCCAGAGGAGGGCCACGAGGATGATCAGGGGACTGGAGCACCTCCTGTATGAAGATAGGCTGAGAAAGCTGGGGCTGTTCAGCCTGGAGAAGAGAAGGCTGAGTGGAGACCTCAGAGCAGCTTTCCAGTGTCTGAAGGGGACCTATAGGGATGCTGGGGAGGGACTCTTCATTAGGGACTGTAGTGACAGGACAAGGGGTAATGGGTTCAAACTTAAACAGGGAAAGTTTAGCTTGGATATAAGGAGGAAATTCTTTCATGTTAGGGTGGTGAGGCAGTGGAATAGGTTGCGCAGGGAGGTTGTGATTGCTCCATCCCTGGTGGTGTTCAAGACCAGGTTGGACGAGGCCTTGGATGATATGGTTTAGCATGAGGTGTCCCTGCCCATGGCAGGGGTGTTGGAGCTAGATGATCTTAAGGTCCTTTCCAACCCTAACTATTCTACGATTCTATGAGTCTATGACTTTGAATATGGGGATTATAGCACAGTATCATCCTGCCAAAAGAAACTTATTGGGTTTATCACAGATTTCCAGAAAAATAGATTCTGACACACTTAGCCACCCAGTTTAGTTTCCAGAATGACCAGAAAGAGTAAAAAAACCTTTCACCTACATTGCTGTTGTTTTAGGCCAAGGAGAGGATTGGCTTAAGCAGCTCTGTTCTGACTTTCATTATACTATTTAATTTATTACAAATCTAGTCAAAACAAAGGAAAGAAAACATTTCAAATTTTGAAGACTATTACACACTGACTTATTTACATTTTACATAAACCAGGGCTTTGCATATGCTTCTCCAACTCCAGTTGTTGCAATAGGTGTTTGACAGTACTGGTCATCCAAGATGACTCATACTTTTTGTGAGGCTCCACTGCAAATAGCTTCATTCTGACAAAAGTATTGTCTAAGTTAGTGGCCTAAATCTTCATTTTCCCACCCATGGCAGGAAGTGAAATATCTGCTTAAGCTGGCAAATAATTTCATGTGGGATGGACCAGTTTCTACAGTCACATCACTTCCTTACACACAGGGGAAGGAAATTACCTCCTTGATCTATTTGTTGATGTGAAGCATTGTTTATTAGTTTAAAGAAGAGACCTTATCCTGACAGCCTTATTAAGGTAAAATATGAATGTCAGTACTTCTGATAACTCTCAGACTTGCCAGTTTCACACACCACTCTGGTATTGAGTGCTGAGCAATGAAAGCAAGCAGGTGTCTAACAGAAAGCCACCTCCACCGTTCTGAATGAAAAAGTAGTAATAAAGGAGACTTGTTGCAGTTACCTGCAGGACCCCTTCACCGTCTCTAGTATGGCATTAGTAGCAAAAATGTAACGAAGGACAAGTCAAAGAGGACCTCTTTGTAATATACTGTTCTTAACAAGCCCTGCATACAGTTCTGGCCTTGCAGAGCTGCACAAGGTGGTGCACAGGAGAGAAAGATGTTCCTTCTGTGGCAGGAGGTCTGCGGGCCAGTGTCATAACTACGATTCCATGGTTTGTATTTTCACACCCCTTCTGATGCCTGAGCCACCAGGCTCCAGCATCCCATAAATCTGAGCCTTTTAATCCGAGTGAAACACAGATCTTTACATGTTTGCTTCCATGGCTACGTATTGGAACAGACGAGGTAAAGTATGACCTCAGACACTTGCAGAAAAGTTCAGAGGTATCTTCACTAGCTCATCATCTGTATTTGTTTATGCTGACATTACTGAAGTTTTATAAAGTCAATTTAATGTCAGGCCATGTCTAGGCTGCTAAGTAAAAAAGACCAGAGGCAGAACTAAAGCATGTGTCTCATCATCATCCACACTGTTCAACAGTTTTTATCGTGCTTGGTTTTGGCCATCTTCTAATCTCCTTCTAAATCAACACCTAGTGCAGTCTGATGGATTAAGAGACTGTTCATTTGGGAGACCCAAAAGCAACATTTTCCAAAGGAGAACACTTTTCGCTTCTTCTCAACACAGTTTTCTACTATTATTCACCAGAATTTGCATCATCACTTATCTTCAAATGGTCTCATGCTACTTTTCCACGCATACAGTCTCAGTGTCATGCTCTAAGTAAGGTGCTGTACAGTCCTGACAGAGTATCTAGCAAGCTTTATTTTAATAGAAGACAAACTGCCAGATGCATGCAGGCATTCTGGATGATTGTCTTTTGGCCTCAGTAAAGCAAATTCTTCCTCCACAACAGCCCAAAAGAAAGAATTCCCTCCTAAACCTGGGAATTGTCAGGCAGTAAAATTGGCTGCAGACTGGTACATGTGTGCAACTGGCGAGGTCTCATTTCTGTGTCTCCCCTTCTGACAGTTGTTTTTGTAGGGATCAGCATTAGGAGCAGAATCATAGAATAGTCAGGGTTGGAAAGGACCTTAAGATCATCAAGTTTCAACCCCCCTACTATGGGCAGGGACACCTCACACTAAACCATATCACCCAAGGCTTCGTCCAACCTGGTCTTGAGCACTGCCAGGGACGGAGCATTCACAACCTCCCTGGGCAACCCATTCCAGTGCCTCACCACCCTAACAGGAAAGAATTTCCTCCTTATATCCAAGCTAAACTTCCCCTGTTTAAGTTTTAACCCGTTACCCCTTGTCCTATTACTACAGTCCCTAATGAAGAGTCCCTCCCCAGCATCCCTATAGGTCCCCTTCAGACACTGGAAGGCTGCTCTGAGGTCTCCACTCAGCCTTCTCTTCTCCAGGCTGAACAGCCCCAGCTTTCTCAGCCTATCTTCATACAGGAGGTGCTCCAGTCCCCTGATCATCCTCGTGGCCCTTCTCTGGAATAGCAGAAGTGATGGCATTGGCTTGATGTGAAAGAGTTGTATTCAAGCAAAAATTATACCTTCATATTTCTTTTCCACTTCATGTGAAGTGGAGAACCTTGTGAAAATAATCTGCTAGATTACTCAGATATACGATTGCTCCATATATAGATGACAGCCCTATTCCTAAGAATGTAAAGTGAAGGACATGGAGTAGCTCATGGGGTGGAGCTTTGATGTTCCTCAGAGACTTCTAATTCCCAGCCTGTTACAAGAGTCTCTAGGGGACCCTTTTTACACAGCTCCATCTTCCTATTACTTCTGCTAATGGGACTGAGACCTGTGTGCCACCACATATGATGAATACTGGCAGGCTCAATCTAGACGGGAGTCTTAAATTCCACACGCTATTCCATTCCCACATACTTCTGTCAGTGGGAACCTGTTCTTACCAGTTTGAAAGATGAAGAACTTGCAGATACAATGTTTTCCTGCACTAATGAGATCTCCCACCTGTTAGATATTCTCTGAATGACTGGCAGTAATAGTGCTGCCATAGCAAACAATACTTAGACTCAGGCCATCTTGATTAGATCATTTTGGATTATTTTAGATTAAATTATGGTGTGTTCTATTATTAATTTAATTTATTTTCATTTCTTTATTTAAAATGTTGTTTTATGGTAAGTAAATAGACAGCTGGAGCTAATCCAAGTACAAGTGTACAAGTTCAATAGGTTGAACTAAGCTACCTGCAGTAACAGCATTAGGGTATTTCTGAAATACAAGAAACTGCACCGTGAACTGAAATTCAGAGCATGGGAGCTGAGAGCCTCAAGACCCACATGCAGTGCTGGCCAAGAAAACCTGCATAGTGAGTTTGGTGAAACCAGAATGTTTAGAAAGCAGGCAATGATCTGGAGTAGAATATTTATCACCTCCCATCTTCAGGTTATTCTAAATTATAAATTCACTCCAGAAAATTCCAGAAATTTTAGTGCTGTCCTCAATTAAAAAATGAGACCACAGAATTAGAAAAGATAATGGTTTTCTATGAGTGCTTAGCAGTGAAAGAAAGAAAAGCCAGCACCAAAATGATACCTCAGGAGTTCTGGTCCTTCATGAGCACCCTTAATTTTGTAACTATCACTACAAGTGTGGTATTATTATCTTTCCCCAGGAACGCACTACTGTAATTCTAATGAAATGGATGAACTAGTTAACTAACATGAGCATGCTTGAAATTCAAAATTTTCTATCCTATGTGGACTTCATGCTTACCCTGCAAAGTTGCTTTTCTGACATAATCAAAGCTGTCAAAACTGTTACTGAATTTGATCCTAAAATTTTGGTTTTCCCTCTACATCTTCTACCATAAGTAGTTTCCTGTAAAACAATAGTATTTCCTCCAAACCACTCACAATGCAGCCAGTACTGCACCTTTTCTGCTAAGTAGAAACAAATCCTCAGTTTAAGGTATCAAATTTGGGTCAAGTTTGGATGCAGTACAGCCCCATCGTGCTCTGGAACAGCATGTGCCTTCCAAGTCTGGCCAAACGTACGTTCTACAATTGTGCCTGAAGGCCAGCGGCAGCAGTTTACATTAAGAGCAGAACTAGGCTTGGGACAGTGAGTTCAACAAGCATGAAAATAATGCTCCTTTCTTTAGCCTTGTCCAGGCTCCACCCCGTTTCTCAAAACTGCTGAACTATTTACAAATGTTTAAGAGAACCTCTGTGTTGCTAGAAGAAAGTTTATACTGCCATGTGTTTCAGATGCAGGCAGAGCAACACAATCAAGGCCCACCCAAAAGACAAGAGCTGTGCTGTACCATCAAAATATGTACTGGTTCTACTCTCCACTACCATACAAGGCAGCTCTGCATTCCTGCTGGTAACCTTTTATTACCTCCTAAGATTTCCAGATCACTGCCAGTTTTCTTGAACTTCATGGAATGCTTACAGGCTTCATAAATATAAACCTCAGATGCTGTTAGGCAGTTTTGTATGGGAATGCCAAAATGAAGAAAATAAAAAGTATTGTGAAGAAGACTGTTAAGACCATTTGTGCATTGTAACGGATGCAGTTACACAGTTTACAGTTTCAATAAACTTCACAACTTAGTGTGAATCAAGCCTTGAAATATCACCGTGGTGTTGCTCTTACCCCCTTCACACATAGGATGTTAGCTGAGGAACAGAATGGCCAAGGAATTTAGAAAATGTCCCCCTGCACTCAGCAGAAGACTGGAATTAGATTTCAGATGTTTCTGCTTTGCAGTCATATTCTGCAGTCTACTAAACTATGCTGACTCTTTATGCCTTTAGACAGGAAGAAAGTATTACTAAAAGGGATTCCAAACAGCTTATATTGATACTCTCAATGCATTATGATTAAATTAGAAGAGGCCAAGAGTCCCTTTTTTTGCTGTAAATAAGAAATTTGTAGAGGAATAGTCAGTTTTAGAGATAATTCCCAGAAAATATAAAAAATAATAAATACGAAGGAAAATATGAAAACAGAAAGAAGCAATGGAATAGATGCAAGTCCATAAAGGCAGCCTTGAAAAGCTTCTGAATGCATATAACAGAGAGGTTTTGATCTGAAAAATGTGCACTGAATTTCTGGAATGAGAAAGATGCTGTTTGCATTCTGCCCACAATGTTCTGGCTTCTTATTCTGGAAGGTCATTAAAATGTTTTCTAAGAACTGATGAACTGTTTACTGATTTTATTCTTACTGATTATTTCTGATTTCTGTCCTGAATACACTTTCAAAGTTATTCATTCAAAATGCCTCCCAGCTTGTTTCAGCTGGAACTTTAAGCTATGTTGTTGTTTATTTTCCACATTTTCTTCGATGAAATCTGTCCAAATGAGGCAAATTAAGCCCCAATAGCTTCCATTAAGTCAGGTTCCTACACAATCTTTTGTTTGCACCTGGAGACCACGTAAGTGTGTCAGTACCTTAAACCTAGCTGACAGCAAATGTCATTTTTAGGTCCAGAGCCTGAAACGCGTAAAAGGTTCAGCATGCTGAGCAGTCACCCCACTAAAACGCACTGGTTGGAAATGCTGAACATGGGGTTTTCAGCCTGTTCTGTGTCAGGTAGAAATGGGTGCAGACTACACTAAAGAATTTTTGGAAGGACTCTTCAGACTGAGTCATGTGTGGATGCATTTTCCATGTAGGAGGTGTGTGTGTGAGAGAGAGAGAGACAGACAGAGTCTCTTGTCCTGTAACCCCAGACAAACTCGGCAGAAGGATGGAGATCTAACACATAGGAAGTTTCTACAAGTTTTTGGGAAACTTGCAAGACAAGTTTTGTCTGTTATTGCTCAGCCTCAGCACCTAAAAGACAAACTTCACATAGGCGAATGAGATCTAACAAATTTCCTAACCATGGGAAATGCTTTAGTCAGAGTTTATATATTAAACAGCAGAAAAACCTCAGACTGGAGTTCTCACCTGTATGGAGTCTCTGCTACCCAGTAAAATGCAAATGGGGATAGAAGTCATAAATACACTTATAAGTATGGTTTCCCAATTAGATTCTCTGAAGTCTGTAAGGGATAAACTCCTGCTGCAGCTTAGTATAATACAATTAGGTTGTCAATTAATCACAAAACCACTGGGAGCTAAGCTGCTTTGGTTCAAGTGCTCAGGAATGCTTGTTCCCAGTCCCAGGATCCAGCTGCATGTCTTTACTGGGAGCTCTGGGTTTAATTAGGAAAGACTCAATGGAGCAATGGTCTCAGCTAGAAGGACAAAGAGCATCTGGGGGTACCTTTTGGTGATACAGGATAGTGAAAAGCAGATCATGCCATGAAATATCAAAAAATAAATTGCACCTGTTGGTGGAATAAGCATGTTGGTCACTATAACTTGGTGGGGCAAGGCCCTGGGTAACTTGATATAGCCATGAAGTTTGCCCTGCTTTCAGCAGAGAATTGGACTTGATGACTCAAAGAGGTCTCCTCAGCTTAAACCTTTCTGCGATGTTAGAGCCCTCAAACCCTGAATTCACAGTTAAAATAAAAGTAATTGTTTTGCTGTTATTTTGCTTTTTAACGGTGTATGAACATTTGGCCTGGATGCCCATAGCTTTTGGAAAATTTTAATGGGCATTAGTGTCCTGCTTGTTTGGGAACATATGGATTCATTCTGAGTTTTCCTAATGCCTTCTCTTGCTATTCCTGTGATCCACTCCTGATCTGACTCCTCCTGCTTCCTAGGAAGTGTCATAAAGCTAAACTCAGACAGCAGATTTCAGCATAGACCATTATCACACACTCCCCCATTTTGCTTTCAGTATTTAAATGGGGCATGTCTATTAATCAACATACAGGTGTAACTGATCAGATTTTAGATATAAGTATTCAGCATTAGGATAGATTACTAATGAAAAACCTTTCCTCACTACCCATCCTCTTGATGTCCTCCTTATCCCACAACCTTGATTACTGCAGGCTGTTCCCTAAGCTTCTGATCTATTTTCTACCCATAGTAACTAAACAGTATCATCAGCTTTCCTTGTTCAGAGCAATCATCCTTTGCCACCTTAAGTTTTCTACTTTTTCAGAGTAAGTCAAAATTACTCCAGAGTGCCTCCATGATTCAGCATCATCTCCCATGGCTTGTTTCACTTTTCCCCCTTTTTTTTGACTCAACCCATATTCATCCTAAAATACCGCCCCTGTGCCTCCTCCTTCTCTCTAAATCCATGAACACACTGCTTTCCACTCTTGCACACACACCGGGGCTTACAGACCCCTCTGCAGCTTATTTCTTTCTCGTAACTTTCAGAACACCTCTTTTCTATCAGATTAAACCTCCTTTTTTCATTTGTGCTGAACGCTTCCCAGGGCTTTGCCGTGCATGTGCAGCATGTCTGCTCAGTGTAGCACAGACGGCATCTGCTGGGTAACTCAAGAACATCATGTGGCTTCTCTGACTTATTTCAATAAGCAAGCATAAGAATCAAGTCTTGATTCACACAAACAACGCATCTGGGGCAACCAATAAATACTCTTGATATTTTATTGTGATGTTACTTTTTTTTTAACAAATTAAAAGTTTACAAATAGCTGAAGCTTGACTAGTGTCTCACGAACTGGGTGCAAGTTTTCAACAACAATGCCAGGCTTGAAGCCAAACCTGAACAATGCTGGGCTTAATCTGTAGCAGAAACATCCTCTTATTTGGGTCATTTTTCACTTGGTTAGGGGGGAGGCAATGGAGAAACTCTGACCTGTTACATTTTGTTGTGACTGCTCATAGCAACTGTAAAACTCAGCATTGCTGTCCCGATAGCGGCACGGTGACGTAGGTACTGCCTAGGTGGTCACCAGGGAGCAGGGTAAAAAATACCTGGCTCATTATTTGTGATTTATGCAGTGAACACAGCGTGGCACTCTACAATCTGAACCTAGTTCTGCCTCACACTGTTTTGGACTTTTGTTCCCTAATGCTATTTCATCCATCATTTTGTTAACAAAGACACTGCAATAATCAACATGTTATTTTTGGTACTTTGACCGAACGTTTTCCTCTCCACTTCTCCTGGACTGTTGATTTATTTTCTATTTAACACCTAATTCTGGGACCTCTTTGGCAGTACATTTAATTTCATTAAGTAATATTTTTAAGCTTTATACTTAAAACCTAAATTTACTTATTATTTACCATATTATAAATTGAGTAGACTTAGAAGGTGCTGGCCTAAAGACTTTTTTTAGCCTTGGCACTTTGAAGCAATAGGGTAGCAGATTCAATACATGAACAGGATAGTTAGTTACAGCCTTTGTAAATATAGAGAGTCTTCAGCTTTATATCATTAGCAAGCACCTATTCTCAAGATCAAAGTCACCAAATCTAATCCTGTGTGATCCTGCTCACTGCTGGATAGGTGACACTACAGCTTGGTGGTTGGGATGTTCTTCCAGAAGGTGTGAGGCAGAATTCGGAAGGGAAATGCTTGAGAACACCAAGCCCAGAGTTCACACTTCTGGAAGTAAATGCTTCACTCATCCAGAGACACAACAGAAGGTGAACGTAACTTCCCTGTGTTTCACACAGAAAGCTATAATGAAAAAAACTGTTTGTGCCCAATTGAGTATGGTGTGTATGTGGGCAGCAGGCCTTATACCAGCAGCTGGGCTGGGCTCCTGTTAGTTCAGAATAAAACAGGGCACTCTACAGTCCTAACACATGAAGAGCTGTGGGGGCCTAGCAAAACATTTTTTACTGGCCCATCATGTCCTTTTCTACCACACACAAAAGCACTCAATATATATTGATGTGAATTAGACTTAATTATCTTAAAGTTCTTTTCCAACCTAGTTGATTCAATGATTCCAATACACTGATACTTGGAATGGCATACACAAGTTTTAGTATATGAAGTGGTTAAGAAAACGAAACAAACCAAAACCATAAAAGCCCAAGTATGCTAAAAGCTTGTCACATGTATAAACATGTATCTCCTAAAAAGCACCAGGAGTCATGCCTGGTCAGAGTGCTACAGACCTTCTTTGCTCTTGGAGCATGACAGAGGCTGTGTTGCAATGCTTGTCCAATGGGTGTTCTGGGCACCTGAGCTCTGCAATAGGTCATACCTAGATGATCCAGCCAAGGTTATCAACAGGTTAACTGAAACAGAATTAACTAATAATCTGAACAGTATTGCACTTTCTCTGTAAATTTTGGGCACTGGGAAAATTTCAAAGTTTCAGTAGAAGTGGACAGAAACCTGGTAGTTGCAGGGGTTCTTTGAAAAAGCTGACTGCTAATTGCCACATGGAAAATAAAAATCAGATGTCTCAATTAGGCCAGTGATGAGATGGTCTCTTTGGTGCTCTCAGCTGCACCTTTAGTGCTTAAACTAAACCCCACTTTTGTTTAATCCCTATTGTTAAGTTTTTCTACTGTATAACCCTACTTGTTCTTTACAACCAGTTGCTAAAAGCACAACTCTAAAAACATCAGACTGAATCATAACAACTTACATTGTCAAGTAGCCACATAAAACACAACATAGAACGCAATGCTAAGACAAACAAAAGGTTATAATCCCAAAGGAATATTTGGGATTTTCCTCCTCACACATGCTGAGAGTGACAAGGCCAATCTTGTATTCTGCTGTAAATCTTTGTCTTCATTTGTTGTTTAACTTCTGAAGAGTTAAATGTCACTGACAGTGGCATGATAACTACAGCTGGCTAAGTGCCTCTTCTTGCTGTTTCTTGTTATACTGAGTGCTTATAAGGCTTTTTACCAATAAAGCTCTACTCTTAAGCATAGAACTTCAACTTTCATACTTTAAGTTCAGATTTGATCTGCAAAGTATGTACTTTTATCACTGAAACACGCAAAAAATTTCCATCTTCTATTCTTAACTTAGTAAGATAAATAGATCTGAAGGGACCTTCATGATAAAAGAGCCAAAAAGTACAAGAGTAAAAACACCCCGACACTTAACTGCCAATATTTTCATTATGGCAGTGAGAGAACAAAATCTCCTTAATGCTTGTTTTTAAGCTCCAGTATGTTGACTTATCTTTTGACTAACACAAAAAGGGTTATCTTCAGGAAAAATTCTTTTCTAGCTCATTATAAGAGCTGTTTATCACTCCTAATCATCTTCTGATCTATGGTCACACAGCAGTACCTTTGCCTCAGCTACACATTACACTTGACCTTCCCATGGCATGATCCTTTCCAGTTACTGCATGGACATAAATTAAGCTTTGGCTACATCACAGCAGAAACACCTAGATACATCAGGTTCCACAGAAGAGAGCCAAAAGGGATCAAGAAGGCAAGGGAAGATTCTCAAAGAGAGCTAGCTAAAAACAGCAAGACAGCATGCTTCAGAAGAGGCACAGAAAAAGGCAGTCCCAGAAAATGATGAACTGTTAAGATGTTTGGTTTGACATAAATTTCCTTAGCAAGTAAGTCTTGAAAGAATGAGTAAGTCCTGAGATAGTGCCTGTTTATCCTTTTAAATAAAAGTTACACAATGAAGTTTAACAAACAAAACTGCACAGAACAAGATTTGAAGTCAAAAGTAAGACTGCCATTGGTGCAAGCAATCACATTAAAGAGATATAGTACTGTTAAATGGGATGGCAGGAGAACGGTAGGGAAAGCTGCACAATCGATTTTCACAGAGTTCTTTATAAAGATCATCTGCATCTTTTAGAATAGATGTTAGTGAGTGGGTGAGGACAGATACACTCAAGACAAGTAAAACCCAAACACTCACTATTAAGCCATCCTTAGAGATAATCATTAAATAAGACCCTACACCAACCCTCAAACGTCATTCTCGCAGCATGTCCTGCTGTAGATTAAGGAGCACTTCAACGGAAACAAACAGAAATACCTTCTCTTACTGAGGCATCCTGGTTTTCCTTGGTTTAATACTGCAGCTCTGGAAAGAATACCACCTCATTGGTATGAGATGAAAGATACACACTTTGTTGTACATCCTGAGTATCCCTGGGAAAAGCTGTAGAGGCTTTCAGAACATGGACCTGAAGTTTAAATCTCAATTCAGACAACATACAAAGTGTCTTATTTTTGCAGTACTCAAAGGATCACAATACACATTATACTGTGTGAATTCAAAACTTCCCATGCTATGTTAAAATATAATTAATGCCATAGTTTATGTGAACAAAAATTAAATCCACATTAAGCTCTGAAGTCGTATGTGTCAGAACAAGGTCCACTAATCTGCACCTCTAAGCACATCAATATTACACAAGACAGTAAGCGCTTGATAGTAATATATGCCTTAAGGTTTTTTTGGAAATAGTGTCAAAGCTAGAGAAGTCTGGAAGCATTTCTCCTCCTCATTACCACCCCTAAAGGAGATTCAACAAGAACAGAATTAGTAGACAACTCAAGTGAACACCACTAATTTTTATTTGTGTTACAATACAGCCACCATAAAACTTAAGAGCTGAACATAAAACTTGCATAGATTTTTTAAAATTTCATTTTTTTTCCTCTTTAGGCCAAAGACTCTCCATTCACTGTTTGGCACAAAGCTAACAAGTTTCACCCTAGATCTGTAACTCTTAAAGAGAACCACACATTTGGCTTATCTAGTAAACAAATCTAATACACAGCTGTGATTTTTTCCACTCAAGTTCTGGACGTCTTCTTTGAAAGACTCATTTTGCTTTGGTTAAGAACTAAGAACTTACAAATCAAAAGCTTAAGTACGATCCTTTTGCAGAATTACATTCTTGGAAATACATATGTTATTGTGAGCCATGTCCCTCTGACAGAAGGCACAATTTACAAGAACAACATTCATTCAAAAAAACCAAATCAGAATCCAGTTCTGAAAGGATAAGGGTGACACACACTAACATTGGTGGATTTTATTGCCTATTTTTTTTTAAATCTGGGCAAGACCTCCTCCTATATTTTCTCTCCTTCTGCCCAGTATCTGTAAAGTGACACCAATATTTGTAAAATAAGAACTTTTCAATGAACAGTTATAAGAGAAACATGTATCAGCAGTTTTCTGCTGGTACAGAGTTACTTTACAAACTAGGTGTGACAGTGGTTACCATCCCTCAGAACTAATGTGTCAACAAGCAAACAATTGCAGGGAACTTTTTTTTTAAGCTACATTCTCCCTGCATACTTGAAGTCTAGTAAGCAAAACTGTATGAGGTTGTAAAGCTGATCATTTTGTCTAAAGTGCTTGATGAAAGCAGGGAAACTATGAAAATGATAAATTAGTGAAACCAAAAGTGGAAGAGTTACTTTTATAATACAAGAAAAATTGGAGCATTTTCACGTTTTCTTCTTCCATTAGACAAGATAAAGCAAAAAGATCCTTCACGGTGAAGAGCTCCCTTAAAGTGTGTATAGTTCATAGCATTTTTTTTCTTACATTTCTGGGATACAAAGTCATTTGACATAAGAGTCAGGAACAATATTCCAAAAAAGAAAGTATTATTATGTTTAAGAAATTAAGATTACATAGCAAGTTTTAGTCATTCAAAAAGAAAAATCTTTGGGAAAATGCTATTAAACACTTTCAATAACTTTAAATGCCCTGATACTATATATTTTACAGTAGAAATACAAGAGCCTTTGGAACGCAGCAATGCTCGATTCTATGCATGTCTTCTCTTATGACATCATCTTTTTCTTACATTCCACAGAGCAAAAGACCATCCCCTCCACTGGCATGAACTTCTGGCCAATTAGGCACTTGCTGCAACAGGAACACAAGAAGCATTCTTGCGTAGCATGCCAGTTGAAGTTGTTGTATGTCACACGCTGAACTTCTGGATCTATAGCATTATGACAGCCTTGGCAGATCTGTTCAGGAAAAAAATACCTAAATGAAGCATACACATGCTCTTTAGAGTCCCATAAAAGCTGGAATTCTTAAGTGGTTTTGGAGAAGAGAGGCAGGTGTTAAAAGAACCCTTTGAACTAAGTATTTCAATTTTCTTTTATTGTTAAAGCAGAGTTTCTGATCAGAATGCATCTAAGGATATAAAGAAAAAATAAAATGCACACAAGAAGTTAGTTGCTTCTGGGACTAAACATGAACAGTTATATCATGGTTATGATTTCCCAGTGCCCAAATAATGATAAAAACTTGTCATGCCACAGATTTCCATATATTAACCCATACATTTGAAGAGATAACAAATCTTCCTGTGCACTGGCAGCTGTAAAGCAATGACAAAAAAGGTTCCTAGAAAGTCTTAGATATAATTAATTTTAAAATCTGGTTGTCAAAAATTATCATTTAGATCTCAATGTTTTAAAAGGAGGTTAATTTTTAAGTTAATGTTTTAAGAGAAAAAAAAAAGCCTCTCCAAAAGATAAATCCTCATACCTACCTTAGAAAATCATTAACTGACAGCTAGAGGTAATAGATTATCCCTCCATTAAGTATATAAACAGTCTAGATGCACATTATACTGAACTCCCAACTAATAGGTAGTTAATTGGTAGATATGAATGGACCATCATCTCAGAATTCTTCCCATAACTAGGAATCAAGAACTGCCATCCTTACCCAAACTTCTAGCTTGACTCTGAGAGTCACACTCCTTTATAACTCAGACGGTTCTAAGAACAAAGAAACAAAGTACCTAGGTTGCAGTTGCCACTATGGGCTTCCAGCAAACCAGCTGAAGTTGAATCCCACTGGTCACAATGAACTACGATCGAAAGAAACTGAATGTTTAGCAGCATTACTCACCTTCACCTACTTCACTCCTCCCATTACAAAATCCTGCTTCACCGCTAGAGAAGTTCAAGGTACTTTCAGAACAGCCTCCCCCTCACCCACCCTGCCAGTGGCTTTTGTTCAAGTTTATGAATTGACAACACTTGTCTGCTTTTAAGGTTTTTGTTTGTTTTCTTTTCTTCCAAAGGGGAAAAAGATGATTGGCTTGAGCCTAAATTTGCATTCAATTTACATTCTTCAGATACTCCCACACTGGGGGCAAGTAAAAGTTTCAAGCTCCATAGATGTACATTCCTATTCCTTCACAGCACCAACATGTCTGTACAGATCTTACCGCAGCATGGTTTTTCACATAGCAGGGCTTGCAGACTGGCTTGTCATTCACCATTACGTAGATTTCCCCAGCCAAAACGCAATCACAATCAAAACAGCAGAAGTGTTTCAGATGCCAGTTCTGACCTTCTGCTTGTGTATATTCATTGCTGAATATTAGCTATGAGGAAGATATAAACAAGTATTAATGCATGCATTTGAATGGTATTCCTTTAATAAAGCTACTCTCGGGATGTTTCATAATTTCCAGGGAACTCCTGGAAATTCCACCATCTCAAATTATTTCAATAACAAAACCAAAAGCATTCACTTGTTTGACAGTTTCCCAAAAGCCTGTGTTTCATTTACTGAGAGCCAAGAGATGCCAAAGACACCAGGCAGCCTGTTCTGTGTATGCTGTACACGGTGTAATTTGGTAAAATGCTCCCCCTAGTGCCCTTTATGAGGCAAAAACTGCATAACAGAGCACAGAAGAATTTGCACTTACATATTACCTTCTATGTCACTTTGGGCCGCATAAAATCTGCATGAAAGCCAAAATAAACTGGGTCTTCCTGAATGTGGCATGTCTATATCAGTTTCAGTTCCTTGCAGGTACAATCGGCTAAAACTGGTAAAGGCACATGATCTCCCTACACTGAAATATTTTACTAGAAATCATAGTTCTCAGGGGAGCAAACATATGCTAAAACAAAGGACTAGGATATTTCCTACCTCATCACATCCAGCACAGCGAGGTTTTTCACTATCACAATAATGTCTTCCGCAGTACAGATTACCATTCTTCCAGAAATAAATCATGTCTACTAGAAGTTCACTGCAGGTGCAACAGACAAAACAAGCTGGGTGCCACAATTTGTCATATCCAGCACGTTCTGCGTAGACAGCTGGGTCACCTTCTTTCATGATCAGTTTGCAGCGATAGCAGGACTGGAAAGAAGAGATACAATTACAGCAGTTATATATTACAAGCATGTTTAATAATTCCACCTTCCCAGGCTGAAATTGATGAATTTAGCCCCCCGATCAGATGGTAGTGTGGCATGATGCCACATTACAGGTTTGTCTAAGCAATACAAGATGACACACATTTTATTGACACAGCACTAGTGCTTCTCAAATGGATTACTGTAGTTCCCCAAACTCATGTTTCTGCAAGTACAGTTCATTTCTAAAAAAAGCCCAGGCAATTAAAATTCATGTTATGTGCTATAAGCCTTACAGACTCAAGAGCAAGGAGAGAATAATAAGGAGTCTCCAAAGGTAACCAACTAGATTATGACTAGAACACATGACAAGAGAACAGCTGGGCGTAAGAAGATCAAAACGTAACTGCATCACTGGCGAGACAAAAAGTACTGTGAGTATTGCAAACTCATTCTGTGTAAAGCTGTGTTCTAGGGATGCTAGTCACTCATGGCTGTTATCCAACAGTCTGCGAGTAACGATCTTGGGATGGGAACAGCGAGTAGGGAAAAGAGACTATAAAAGTTCATGAACACAGCTACAATACAAATAGTTCCAAAAAGTCCACAGTAAATCTTCTGCCCTACTCCTGCTTACAGAGAGGGTCCTGTCATCAAGTCAAATAACACAGGTGAAAAAAAAATTCTTTACAGTTTAATCACCAATTTGGTATCTCCTGAACTCCAGTTGGTCTGTGGGCTCAGTTGAACATCCTGGGAAGGTTCTCTCTATGATTCACATCACTTCAAGCCCAGCATAAACAGCTGTTTTAATTGCGTGCATACGTAGAAAAAAAAAAACACCAAAAACCAAAACCAAAAACCACACCACAAAACCAAAAACATATAAAGGTTCTCAGCTGAGAAGGGTATTGATCAGATCCCCACACTCGTTTCAGACAAGCACTTTCAAAATATACACAAAGACATCAAAAGGGGAGGAAGAACATCTTGGAACAAGATGAAAGGGGAACTAATGAAAGGGAAAATGAAAATATATATGTACATAAAGCTTTTTGTTTCTCTTTGTAACTTCAACCTCACACTCCACGAGGAGTCGGCTGGGAGGCTTAGTAGTTGTACAGACCCAGATGAGGGCAAGTTGATTCATTTACTTACCATTTGCAATACCCTCAGCCTTGGTGGATAAAAGGTGTATAAAGAGCTTTGCTTCTTTATAAGAAGCAACTATGCTGAATGTAAATTTGTTATTCAGCTTTCAGTCATGGTGAAATAGGTTTGTGTTTGTTTTAAACACAGCAGCAATTATTGCTAGTGGAGACCTGGTTGTTTGTGGTGGGGGGTTGTTTGTTTTTAAAAATAGGTTTAAAAGAATAGCAATCTATTCCTATAGCAAAAAATATTTTTTTCAAGAGATCGTTTATCACAGCTACAGGAATACATGTTTCAGACTCAGTCTAAAAGGCAATGTACAAGAAAATCTGGAGAACAAAGATGCAGAACTAATGGATAGAAAAAAGTGTAGACAAGAATGGCAATTATTCTGCAAGATATTTAAGAGCTTTTCTCCATATTGGTTTATTTTGAACTGTTTAAAAAAAAAAGTTGAGATAATGCTACAGCACATAGCTGAGACTAAGTCACATTGCAGAAATCAAACAAAATTCTTTAACATACCTAAATCCTGATTTTGCCCAACATAAACTCAAAGCTAACAACAGATAAACTCAGATGTTCACTTGCACTATTAAACACTTCTAAGCCTCCAATTCATCACAGTGATGAGATATGCCTGGCCTAAAAAGTAGGACGTATACTCAAGTGCTTGAATAAGAAAAGTCTGGAAGTGATAAATAGGTGTAACGTAGAAGTGAAGCACATTTTGAAATGATTACTCAAGAGGACAGAATGCCTCCTGCTCTTGACTTGAGGTAGTCCAAGACAGCTGGTCAGCAGGGTACAGTGCAAGGAATTTCTGTAGGACTTTCTAAAGGAGGTAAATGAAGAATTGCTGTGGTGAAACTAAGTGATCCAGCAAGAGAGACTGCATTAAGATAAAATGACAGCAACATAATCAAGCCGGGATAAAGTAACTATTTAGTATCTTAGAATCTCCATGACAAGGTAGCAGCAAAGCCAGAGTAACTAATTTTAGAAAGTAACTACTGATAACCAAACGGCACAGCATATCACTGATTGAGGTAAATAAGCATGTTCAAAGCTAAAACTTAAAAGTGCATTTTATATTCCCATATGAATTACACCAGAATACACTGTGTCATAAAAAAAAACCAAAACAACAAACCCCCAAAACTCATACACCACCAAAAAAGAAAGATACCAAAAACCAGCACTCCACAGCCTCCAATAACAATGGATACCCTATTCTACAACCACGTTAACAAGCAAATTTTTATCTCAGTCTAAAACTTCTACATTCATTTTCTGTGAGTAACCTGGAGACAAATAATTTTTCATATGTATAATAGCAACATTCCTGGAAATCAAGTTATAGGAGCTTTTGCCACTCTAAATTGAAGGTCTACCTTCACTAAACTAATATAATGTCACTTCAGTAATCCTACATCTATTTTCTATTTGTAATTGGTAGCTGAGACATGCACTACAGAAGTTAGCAAGTTATGCCAGAAATGCTTTAAGGCTATAGTTTTAGAAGTATCAATGAAGACTGGAAAATTTTACATATCTTATTTTTTGTTTAGCTATTACAAGGCAGAAATCAGATGCCAAAGACAAACATAGATAAGAATATAAAGTGAATATGAAAAAGCAGCTAGTTGAAACAGATGTATGGCTTGGCTTGTTGGACATGGAAAGGTGTTACTTTATATTACTTCTTAGTTTTGTTTAAGTTTAAACGATTTGTCAAGTGGGTAATTTTGGTGCTCTTCCAAGTAAGAGGAGAAAACAAGCTTCTAAAATTAAACTAAACTTTTTAAGAGGAGGAAAGCATAGCCATTAGTCTGCAAGACTAAGTTTCTTGATTATTATTCTGCAAAAAACACCCTGCTATACTACATCTCCAAGCACGCATGTTTTTGCAACAAAGATGAAAAGGTCATCTAGGAAGTTATTTTCTGCAATATACTAAATACAGTTAAAGACCAGGATTCTCTGCAGGCATTCAAGATTTCCAGTTCCTTCTTTCCCTCCCCAGATTTTCCATATTCTAAATTCACAAACAAGTTAATTAGACTTAAATGACCAGGAAAAGCACTGTGATAGTAGTATACCTTCTTGTTTTATCTTTCCTATTTTATACTTACATACTGAGATGTCTTCTGATCTGGGGACTTCTCCTCCATTGCTCCTACAGCAGCTGAGGTACCTCTGTCACCATTGTTCAAATTGCTCTTGTCAGCAGCTCTTGTTTCCACCTCACCAGGAAGCTTAACATCTCCTACACCGAGTGCCTCATTTTTGTATTTCTTCACAAACTGTTCCATCTGTTTAACTTCACTGGGGGAGAGCTCATGGCATTTTGAAGGATCCTGATCATGAGCAGGCAGCTGCTTAGCCAACTGCTTCTTCCTGTACTGCGCGCCTTCTGAGCCAGCAACAGGCTGCTTCTCCTTTGGTAGCATCTGCATATACTGTCTAGCCTGAACCAGAAGGAATTAGATATTAAGATGCCACTTCAACTACATACCCATCCTTTTAGGCAAACATGTGACTAAAATCTCTACTGTTGTTAGCGACAGTCAAATTTGTCAAAAACAAGGTTCTTTCCATAAACATTAAGCTCCTGAAACACAGTAGATGAAGATAAAATACAGCAGATGCATTAACTGGCTTCTTCCCAGAGTAAGAGGCTTTCTTTTAAGCATTTTACAACATGAAGAACAGAGCTATTACTTCTCAGAATAAATAGCATTTACACAGCACCTTGCCTCTTCAAAGAGGCAATCTAAAGCTACCAATCATGAGGATAGCTTTAAAAAAAGTGGAGCTGAAATAGTCTGCCTGGGGCACACAGCCCATTGAAGAAATAATTTTACTTAAATAAAGAAAAAAGCTCAGTTTTAGTAAAGCAAGGACAAGACAACATTCAGTTACCACTTTGAATTTTAAAGTAACCATTGATTTAGATGAACAAAGTTTGGTTAATTCACTGAAAAATGATATTTTGAGGCGTAGGTCAGAGATAATGTAATTCCAGCATGGAACACACAAAACTGTAGTACAGTAAAATAGCAATCAAAGTTTGAAAAGTGAAGCAAAATCCTCAGAAGGCTATCTACCATCTCATCTACTTCAGCTGAAAACATACTGGAAGACAGTTGATCTCTTAGATGTCAGCACTGATCTTGCTCTTACCATATACAGTAAAAGCTATACGCAAGACCGAGTGTTTCCCTTTGCTTTAAACAATGACATAAATTGTTGTGCAGTTAGTTTGTTGGGTGGTGTGTTCCTCCTCCCCCCCTTCCCCTTGTTTCTTCTTTTAAGCCCAAACTCCATGCAAATTTTTCAACTTTACTAAAACAAACAAACAAAAGCCCCAAACAAACAGGTTAGAGAAACTGGGCTCTAGGGGCTTAATAGATAACACTTAATCCTATCTGCAAGGAAGACAATTACAAATGGCAAACTTATCCTTCCAGTAGGCTCTACTTCTTTTTATCTCCCATCAACTCCTGCCTTGAATATGAAGTAGTGACTCTGACTTACAAGAGTCTGATTCTGAACAGGAGGAGCCCACTCGTAAGTCACAGTATTGATGGATATGTTCTTCTTGGCTGGCACTGGGTTAGTCAGTATCATTACATTGCGTTTGTACATGGGAATGCCATCGCTCTTCAGCTTTGCAATAAGGGTCGTGTACTTTGTATCTTCAAAGAGTTTCCCCACTTTCCGATCTTCCTCGTTGCTCGTGAGGACATCATGCTCTTCCTGGCCACATTTGCAGTTGCGGCATATTTTCCTGAAATTTATGGAAACAGCAACAAAGTTACAGTCTCAGCTGAAAATTACATCTGACCCCGGCTGCAGGTGTAGTAAACATCACTGGCAACCCAAAGCCTTGTCTTCAATGCTTTCATTAGAGAACATACAAGTTACTCTGCAATGTGTCAAACACATCTTCAAGATACTCCTTATTTCTCCTGATCTATTATTTACATCTTTGTTCACAGGGATTGCAATCAGATATTTATCAGTCAGCTATGCTAAGGCATTTTGAACATGATGCTATACCATTCCTTCAGTTATATCTCAGTACTGATCACACATGTACATGTCTGTCATCACCTGCCTACCAGATTTAGTATGGTTAGTCACCCATGAGTTAACTTAAATGCATCAATATGACACCACCTCCCCCAGCAATCACTTATTTGGACTTTTTTTTTCTTTCAGATTCTCTTTATATGCTCAGTTACACACACTTATTTTCTTCATATTCACTGTATGCATGATAATTGGTTACCACAGGGTTGCTATCAAGTAGAAACAAATATTTCCTAGAAAGGAAAAAAAATACATACAGCCATATATATAGTGCAATTGCACCAAGATCTATTCAAAGTCAGCATTTAATAAAGAAGATGAAAAAAATGGAAGGCTTATCTGGACAAAGCCTTTCAAACAGCTCTGAACCAAGTCAGAGCTCCTCTGGCACACACTGTAGAAGGAATTCTCACAGATAATATCCTTAAAAGGTAGAAGGCTTTACTTACTTAGATATAAATGGTATTCTTCATATACAACACATTTGAACTCATTTGAATAAAGGATATTAGATGGCAATTTATTACCTTAAGCATAATTTAACAATTCACATATAATAAACAGAAAGTTGGATTAGACAAGCTAGTTTACTATTTCTTAATGGCTTCCCCAGAACTTCAGTTCAAAGCAGTCAAACACAGTACATGCAAATTAGTGAACCTGGATATAACTGAAGGTTGTTATTATAGCCTAACAAAACAGATCAACCTTCAGGATCTCTAGAGTTTGAAGAGGAATGAATAATATTTTATCCCATTATTTATCCTTCACACAAGAAATAACAAACCTACCTATAAACTGCTTCTCAACCCCGCTTGCCAAAGCCCATTGAACTCTAACATTGTTCTACCTCTTGCTTTCTAAAGCCTTGAAGGCAAAACACATACCTTATCTTAAGACACCTAACGAGTACATGACAAATAGAAGCTGCGACTATAGAAGGCAAATTAAGTGATGGTAAAGGAAGAACAGAGAACCTGCACATACCTGACCATGAAATCAGTACACAGCCAGCCCCAAAGATAAACTGGTATACATATGTAGTGTGCACACTGTGGGATACTATCATTTCAGTGTGTGTGATGGATGCTGCTCTGGTCATGTGATTATACAGGTTACTATAACTTATGGTTGCTAAGTTATGAAGCCAACCCCAAACAAAAATAGCTAACTCTGCTATAGATATAAGCCACTCTACAATAACAAACAAAATAAGAACGTTAGGCAGAACAGACTCTGCTTTGCGACACACAAACCTAAAGAGCTCAGTAACTGAAGCGTGTGCTGCCTGACAGCTTGCATGACTTCCAACTCATTTCCGCGACAGGAAAGACATAGAATTTCAAAGCTCATACTGGATCTGGATACTCAGTAAACACCAAGCACTCTGCAATCTCACAGTTTACCAAAACATTCAATCATGAGCTAACATTGCCCCTTAAGCCTAAATGCTGCACTATGCATCTCAAGCTACTACAACATCAAATTTTGCTAAATCTTCAACATTAGTCTAGATGAATCCTTTACCTAGCTAATACTTAAGAGAGTATTTAATACAGTAATAAATCAATTTATATTCACTCTGCTTACCTTTTAAGGTACACATAGGATTATACCTTGTTAACAGCTCTCCATGATGTCTTCTTTGAGATTTAAAATGAGGCAACAGAAACAGACTTTATTTTTGCAGGTTTAGTTCATTATTATATCACAGTCATCACGCAGTTCTATGATGACTATCATGCAGCTACATGCCTCATAGCACACATGCATCTTGAATTCTAACAGTTCATTTGAGCAATAACTTACTAGATATTTTCATCATTTTTTTCAGTTTAATTTTTTAGCAATAGTATTGTCTCTTGACAGGATGTAATCTAATAATATGGGTCAACAAGCTCAGGTAAACTGCTCAGACTCATGCAAGCAAAGTATAGTCGCTGTCCAGAACTGCTCTGCTTGCAAACCAGTTCTCAGTATGCACAATTCATGTTGTGGTCAAGAGCAGCATGACAGCTTGTGCAGCTCTCCTCACCCTGTACAGAATCCAACTGCATTGAAGCAGCATTGACAGCCTGCTAAGACTAGACTGCCCACGATAAGCTGTGCTGGAATTCTTTCCAAGACTTTCACACGTGCTGGAAAAGCCACAAGGCACCTTGGTTTTGTTTATGCTACATCATGAAATGGCTTATCTATTTTCTACTAGTATTCTCTCCAAATGCAGAGCAGCTTTGAGATCCCTTTTCTGTTTCCAACTAGGAAAACACTCTGATGCACTTGCTTTTATCATCCTCAGTCTCACTGAAGGCTTAACATTTTTCACTAATTTCAGTGGCTGTGAGAGATTTTTTTTGTTGCCCTGATTAACAGATAAACACATAGCTGCAACAGAGTACAAGCATACAATTTGTCCTCAGGTCCTTCCTGGGTCCCACTGTGAAAGCTGGCATGGAACTACTGTTCTTTATAATTGCATTGAAAAGAATGAGATATCGCTACTCTCCCCCCACTCCAAACTTACTTAAATAAGAATTTGAGTGTGTACATTTCAGTTTGATGTTATCTCCTTGCTCTTTCATGATTTGCCTACATAGACCTTGCAAGAAGCTGTTACAGGGACCATGTTACAAAACTGCAAGTGTCGTGGCCCTGGCATTGGAGGTTGTGGATCATTAAATCTCCAAATGCAGGAGAAAAAAAATCCAGAAATAATGTGCAGAAAGCTGAGTCACCACTGGTGTCAGCATATCTCAGTAACAATTCGCTAAGCTGTTGTCCTTTCCACTGCTCCCCCCCAAGGCTCCCCTGGATCTCAGCCACATGAAGATGTCTGTACCTTGCTAACAGCCAAAAAATGTTTCCTGTCCTGATTTACAATCCCTTTTCCTGACTAATTTCCAACCCTAAAACATACCCACTTGATATTTAAACACACACAACTCTTCCTACATAGTACCTTTTGCAATTTAGTCATATGTTCTTCCACTAAGCTTCCACATCAGAGTCTTGTTCATTAGTCATTGTCCTTTCTGCTGAAGGGATATGGCCAATTACTTCTGCTTAGAATAGATCAGCTCACCATTTCTTTGACTGCAATACAGCTATCTTACTGAAGTGACCCTGTCTCATTACCTCACATTTACACTTCACAAGTCTGTCTGATAACTTATGCTTGAAACACTCTACATGTGCCAGGAGCATCAGTTGCTATTACTCACACACACACATATATACACACATCTGTGTGTATATAAACACAAGTATATGTATGGACGGAACTATCTCCTTTGGCTCTATCAAGAAGACAGGCAGTGAGAATTTATTCTTCTCTCCATCTGCATTGTCAAAAAGATTTTCCCTTCACTTGAGGACATTCAGCAAGACACCTACTGAAAGAGGTATTAGAGACCCTGCTTCTGTGTTTAGAGCTCTCAGGACTTCAGCAGGGGAGAGAAATTTTCCTCCAGTCAAATCTCATCAATTAGGCAATTTTTTTCCCATTGAAAACATGGAAGATAAGGAGGAAGCTTCAAAATTTGTGGAATTAAAAGTTGCATATCACAGAATTAGTAGACTGTACTTTGCTTCCAGGCCTTGGGTGGGTAGAAAGAGGAAGAAGGTAAACTGGTTCTACTTTCTCTTCCAGGTTGGTAAATTCCTTTGTCTTGGACATCTACTGAAAAAAGGTATCAAAGACTTCAAGTTCCTTCTCCAAAACGTCAACTACTACTCTTGCTTTTTTACATTTTGTTCTATGGAGAGGAAAATTAATTTGGATCATGACCCTTCCTACTCTGGCTTTGCAGTGGCTCCTAGTGACAGGAGGTGGCAGCTGTAAGCAAAGAGAAGCCCTCAACAAATCCCTGGTAAGTCCTGAGGCTTTTGTCTCACACAGAAAGACTAACCTCTTTATATGATTCCTTCTATTACTTTTTCTTTCTATTCATACAGCTATGGTAATTGCAAATACTTTGAACTGTGCCTCGGTACTTGCCTGTCAGTTGTATTATTAGAAAATACTAAAGCCAACTTCAAACTCTCCCTGCCTGGAGGTTGTATTTGTGCAGAGAAGCCAGATGCTGATAAATCATTCCCAAGCCCAAGATTCTTGCCTCCAGAAGCTTTTTAATATCTTGGCACCCACATCAGAGAATTATTGCTTTCCAGTATATGCATGACAAAGATAAATCAGAATCTTTCCTCCTGCTTTTAGCAGCTTTTGACTCCTGCCCCACACCTCCCTCTAGTGGGAAACACGTATCCAAAGAACAAACATGTATTGGAGGAACAGACTGTTACAGCCAGCCTGCCTTGCTAATTCTAGGCTACCAAGCAGTCTGAAAGGAGATAAGGCAGGTAATCACTCAGCAGCTGCTACTGTAGACCGCAGCTGTTGCTGTATTCATTTTGTGTTCAGCTCACAACACTGCAGCTTTCAGAGCTTCAAAATTTAGGAAAAAATTTTGCTAAGGGCCTTGTTTACCACCATTTCTATCCTAGCCTAAATTAACAGTTCTGCACCTATATAACCATTCCACACACTGTGCCAAGAATCATAGCACGAAGTGCTTAAAGCATACTTGTTGGCCCAGAAGAGGTATTTTCCAAACACTCCCAGTATAAAGAACAGTGCAGCAACTCCATGTAAAACCCTGCTACTAAATAGGTATGCTTGATTTTCTTTCCCCACGTGCACTTTCCAGTCTAACTCTCCAAAGGCAGAACTGAAGCTCCTTCCTACAGAAATAAACAAATAACATCTTAGCTCTTTGAGGTACACTAGAGTTGCTACGTATCAAACCAAGAATCATGTGACCTGCTGAAGCTCCTTAGCTCCCGCCAGGAGAGGGCAGTGTCACCTTCAAGACCACAGCCTGCAAACACAACTGCTGCCTCGCTGTACTGCGTCCACCTGAATTTGTGGCTGAAACTGCATTGATGGCACTTGCTATTACTGAGCACTTCTGGCACAGTGTCAAGGCTGCCTCTTTTTTTGATGCTGGCACTGCTTCAGCAAGTAAACTGGGGGTGGTCAAGAAGCTGGGACAGGGCACAGCTGGCTCAACTTGGCCAGAGGGGTACTCCGCATTATCTGATGTCATGATCTAGCAATAATACAGGGGTAGAGGATGAAGGGCAGGGTTTCTCATTTCCAGATTAGACAGTGCATTAAGACTGGCCAGTCATCGATCTGCTGATGGGAGGTCGTGAATTATTGCCTTTGCATCACTTGCTCCCTATCCTTCCTATTGAACCGACTTCATTTTGATCCGTGAGTTTTCTCATTTTTGTTCTTCCTTTCCTCTCCTCCACCATGCTTTGAGGGGACAGGGAACAAACAGCTTTGTGGGTGCCTGGCTGCCGGCTGGGGTCAACTCACCAGTTAATCTTCCCCATAATGTACAATAGTTTCTCTAACTACAATCTCTCTTTCAACACTTACCTTTCACAGATTAGCAATAGTGAAATTGATGACTCAACTTTAACTGATTTTGATAATTCAGGGTTTAAAGACAACACCCTGCCCACTTGTACTATAGTTTGCTTCTAATTAAAATAGAGTTTCAAATTTAAGGCTAATGACTTAGTAAACAGATGGGATCCACCCCTTCAAGTTGTAGATTCTCCAAAATCTCTCTATCAAGCAAAGCACATTAATACATATTTGCTTTTAAAATGGTTTATACAAAACAGATTTCAGACTTCAGATTCACACCCTTACTCTCCCCAGAAGCAGCTCTGTTAGAGAAGCAGCTGTTTTCTAACCCATTCTTGAACTGCCTCAATGGCTAACTTTTCAACGGTTTCTGAGGTATGTGCCACATTTACTAATACAAATACTATTTACTCCTGTGCTCTTTTAATTCCATTTTACTGAAATACCTACACACATTAACTGTGTTGTTTTTTTTTTACTAGTACCTCTACATGAGTCCCCTCAGTGACTGAATGCATACTGAAAAAGAATCTTTCCATAAATTAATGAGTCCTTTTATCTTTAGATGATCATGCTTCTAAAGTGTGTTAGCACTTCTTGCCTCATGCTGTTATTTGTAAGCTGTTTCTGTACCTCCATATTACAGATACATAACCAAGAAGCTATACCCTTATCAACTTACAGAAGACTTTGCTGTAGACTGTTTGCCTGTTTATTTTCTAAACTGAGTCACAGATGCAGTCAAATACTTGGGCTAAGATGTAAAATCTCCTAGGTATGGTCCTGCACCTGTTGCCAGTAGAATGTGAAAACTACCATAAAAAAAACCCACAAAACCCCGTAAATAAAACCCTACTGCAGATACAGTTATGACTGTACCTAAATAGCACTGGTGAAATAGAATCATTTTCATTGCTAGCACATGCTAGAGTATTAACAATCATTTATTTATTCTTATGTCCTCTTCCAAGCTGTTCCCTATGAGAGGAATTCTTTCTTTTTTAAAAAAAAAGAATGGGAATCCACTAAGCTGCATCTTAAAGCACACCTTCAGTATACATCTTACAGTATACATCTTATACATCTTAAAGTATAATCAGTGAACAGGGCTAGCTAGCTGTATGTATTACTGTATAACATATATACATCTTGTTTTACTAAAACAAGGAAGGTCTTAATAGAATACAAAGTTTCTACAGAAGTAATGACATAGAACAAACACAGCAGAGTATTTAGTCCCACTATTACCAACTGGTGTTGGTTTAGGAACAGTGCATCGTCCAAGGGCAAGTACTATCCAACTTACTTGAATTATGACGCCTCTTCACCCCATCTCCCCAAGTCATTCGCAGAGGTGTACAAAGTTTCAACACAGATAAGAATTTTGCCCAGAATCTCAGATCAAAACTTACTTATTTCATCAGGAGCTCAGAATGCATTTTATTACTGAAATAAAGCACACTTCTTCCCTGTCAGCTCTCTTACTGTAAGGACAGAGATGTTTTAACAAACCTACTTCAACTGTTTATTAAGCTAAAGCAAATGCTTCAGCAGAAGCACTACCATTAATTTCAGCGCAGATGAAATGTATGCTCCCGAGTGATTACATACTTAAACACTCTTATAATGCAGCTGAGAAGCCCTGGCCCTGAACCTAGACACAGCTTTAAAGCATCTGAACAGATTAATTGAGAGAGAGAACAAGAGCAGTTACTTACACATTTGCATAGATGTGCCAAGATCTGTAGTGCTGAGTCAAAGCTTAGGAGACATCTGGTGTCACTTACCTCCAGAAATGAAGCTCAAATCCTTCACACTTGTCCTTGCATTTTAAGCAGGGGGCACCAAATCCTTGCTCATGGCCCAAGCCCATCTGTGTACAGAGCAAGATGACTACAGTCAGCTTCAAGAAATACGCTTCAGGAATGATCTTACTGCTGTCTTTATAATCTACAGTCCACAACCAAGTAAAAGATTAAGCATTTGGCTATCATGGTAGAACAATATTTTGGGGTCCACTCACCTTTCTGTTGTACCCACATAAGTGACAGTGTTTGCACAAGCCTGTTGATAGGGTTGAACTAGCAAGCCAAAAGTTAGCACTAGCCAAAACCAAGTATTCTTTCAGTGACTTGTCGTCCCAGCCTGGCTTGATCTGCAAGCTTCACACAAGGGAAGCAGCAGATTCTTTGCAGTCCTTCTTTAGGTCTGTGGCTGTGAAAACACAGCAAGCCAGGCCATAATACCTCAAGTCAAAGCACATTTAATCCAGCTGTCAGGACAAAGTGATTTGTAGTATATGACTTGGCAGAACACAGAAGATCCAGATGTAAACAGATCCCACATTTATATGCACTAACCTGGCCATCTGATAGGAATAAAGAAAACATCTAAGTGATTAGTCTAATATTCCAGGGTATATTTGAGACTACTTTGATAGTGATTGAGAGCAGAACATACCCTTTACAACTATGTTTCAGCTGCACTAATACCAGCTTACTTTCTAAGGAGAAAGAGAAACAGCACAGTTAGCAAAAGCAATGACCATAAAGGATTTTCAAAGGGTTTTACTGTGAAAAGATTAAAAGGACAGATGACAAATTCATAATGCAGAGGAAATATGAGAGAATATTAAAATCAGCACAGAGTAAAGGCCAGGTATCCACACAATGTATCAACACATCAGCAAATTTAACTAATAACCGCTGGAAGTTGAAGGTGAAAAATAGACCCCAAACACCGTAACTTATGCACTAAATTTACAGTTATATGAATATGCTCTTTAAACCTTTGGGAAATGTTGCTCTTAAATCAGATGGATGAATAACCATGGAACTGTGGCCATGGTTGGATATGCAGGCACATGCCCAACATGTAGAGGGGAACCCGCACCCAGTGCTCCAGCAGCGTGAGGAGCACACCCAGTTAGCCCAGAAGGGTAGGCACAGTGGGAAGGGTGGTCATCGCAAAGGAGACAGCTCACCTGCAGTTTATTTTTTACCATGAATGGAAAGTGAACTAGAACTGACTAATCTTAGTTCTGGCAACACTAATACAATGCCAGGGTTAAGTAGATGTGGTGAGAGTTTTATTATTAAGAACTTTGCAATTTACTCTGAGAAGTCATACTACTATTGTTGTATATACAAGGCTATAAACAGCTCAGCCTTCACTGTGGTTTTGTCCAAACTGAAGGACAAGATTATTCACAAGCCACCCGCTCAACACAGAACACGCAAGATGCAGAGAAGACTATGCTTAAAGGTATTTTACAGTTTGAAGGATCATTGCCTCCACAGTCATTAGACATCCCCGAGGAAATTACAAAAAATTTCCTTTAGATTACGGTCAGTTCAGGGAGAAGAGGTATTTTGGCAGTTACTAAGATTCTGCTTGCATCTGCAGGGATGGACAGAGGGACATTAAATTATTTCTTCCCTTCTTATCTAGAAGGGATACAATCCTGCTGTGATCATGGCCATACCTTTGTGAGCCTAAGGGCTTAAAAGAAGTTCATATGCTATAGGTGCTAACCTGAAGCCAGACCAGTAGGCATCTAAAATAAACATAATTTTAAAGATTCAGTTCTCTTTCATAAATTACATTTTTGTTTATATTGGATACATAAAGCTAGTGGGTTAATAGATATTCATCTCCATTGAAGACAGGCATTTACAGGGGTCTTCTCATCAAGAGCCTCGCCATACACACACTGTACATCAGAAGAAAACAGAGCACTCTTGAGGAAGGGTTGGCCAGGATGTTCTCTAAAGAGGAAAAGGAAGCTAAACCAAACACAAAACAATCACCTATTTTTGTTTGGCTGGTTTTTAAGTTCATCCTCGCTAAAAAGCTCTTAAACTAAAAATGTGTTTGCACTGCCATAAAAAAAAACAAAAACAAACTAACCAGCCTGATGTGAAACAGAAATGAGATGACCTTTCTATATGCAAGGTCTGGTTTGACCTTTGGACCTTTTTCTGGAAAAAGTTTAGCTCAAAACTAAAGGGCACATCGAGAAACAAATTAGATGCGATTCCAGATGGCTGCACAGCCCCTGCCTTTGTTCTGACAGAAAACTATATGGTTGCTTCCCAAAAATACAGATAAAAGTAACAACAGCACACTCTGCGCTTCCGGGTTCTACTCTATCTGAAGGTCAGTGCATATCAAATATTCCTATATGTGCCTGTAATGGCACCTCCTTCAGTGATAAGGAACTATCAGCCTCAGAAGTGACTATTTCTTCTTCAGCAGCCAATTCTGCTGTAATCAGGGAAATTCAGAATGCCTAAAACTACAATGCGCTTCATTGCTGCTGCCTACATCTATTCCCCAGACCTTCTGGCCAACTCCATGCTGGAGCACCCAGAGATGCAGAGCAGGCTGAGCACACACTTGAGCAGGATCGCATGCCTTAGGACAGGAGGGAATTCAGCTTTCCCCATAAATGGAATTATGGGAGAAATGGCACAGATAGGTCAGCTGAAATACTGCCAGAAGAAGGTCCCTGCCTGTCTACTGCCATTAATTTTCATTTTACAGCAAAACCTTTCCAAAGCCATCTGATATTACTAACATAAGCAATACAGATCTAAATAGTTTGAGTGCAGAAGATGATATAAATATGACTGAAATCATCCATTCCATGCTCCTTTCAAAATTAAATAGACCTCAAGGGCAAAGTATTTCAAATTGTTACAGGTAAGTGAGAATTCGTGAAAGACTGACCTGTTTCAGTTCAGACTGGAATCCAGTGTCAGTAGGTGAATGTCTTTGCATTACGGAACCATGCATAGAGGCTTACTGTCACCTTAAAAACCCAAATGGTCCCATGCAAGTTTCTAATGCCTTGCTCAGGAGAGGCACAGCAGTTGCGATGAAATTGTTTAAACCTGGCTTATTATAAAGGCTTACTTTTAAGTTTATTGAACATGATAAAGAATGAAAGTCCAACGACACTAATTTAAACCTACAGTTGAAGTCCTACTTCATTGCAATTTTGAATACAAATACTGAAATTAGTATTGTCTATAAATACATCAGACTTCAGAGACCATCAGACAATAAAATATCTCCCCACATGGAGTGCTAAGAATAAAAAAATATCATGGATGTCAGTTTAGTCTGCAGGCTGATACAAATGCAACTATATTTTGTCAGCTACAGTTTCTCTTACATGGTAAAACATGATAAAACAGACAAATTTCTCCCTGTGTAGAACAAACAGTACCACAGTTCACAGGGCTGGTAGGAAAAAACCTAATGTGATGAATGGAGGATTAGTTCTTTTAATAGTTAAGAAAGTGTAATGGCACAGAAGTCAAGAATATTGTTGACAGTTATAAGAAAAACAAAGATAAGCCCTAAGATATCTTGGATGAATTAAAGCATAAGACAAAGCAGTAGTTTTTAAAGCTTGTCTGTACTTGCTTTTAAAGTATAGATTATTTTAAGTTGAAAGAGTGCTCTGGAGGTCATCCAATTGCCCACAAAGAGCAAGTGCAGTGAAACCTTATCTATCCAGGGCCCTGTCCAGATGCAGGTACAACAGCCTATTACAATGCTGCCAAGAAAATCCGTATGTTTAAGCAGAATTTCCTCACACGGCAACTTCTGTCCACTGTCTCTCGGTATTATCACTGTGGGTGACTGAAGTCCAGTTCTGTCTTTTCTATTCTCTCACACTAAGCAGCTAGGCACTAACAATATAGAGAGTATCCTGACAGAGTTCCACCAAAAGTCTTAATAGTTACCATTTAAAAGTCATCAGGCCAAGCACAAATAAAGCTAGCTGCTCTGACCTTCCTGCCCCCTTGCAAAGGAGCTCCTGGCATGCAGCAGTAAGAAGGTAAGAGGGCTCTGTTAGAAAATGCAGAAGCTCCATTTGGCATTTCCAGGTCTGCCTCCCACCAGATTTCTTTCACCACCTCAGTCCCACCAAATAGGGGGACTAACTCAGGTCTTGGGTGCCTTTTCTTCCTGCCCATGGTGGGAATCTTGTAGCACCGCACAGGCAAGCTGTATTAATCTTTCATGATGCCACAGACAGCAAGGCACAATACCATTACCTAGCCTCGGCAGAAGATCAGAAGTTTTTCCACTGTTTGAGACACCTCCAGAATTTGAAAAGTTGTGGCTATACAGTAAGAAGGCTGTCATTAGTGGGCAGTGATAATTAATAGTGAGCCCCAGAACAGACTTAAATCCTCTTCACAGTTCTTTTTTGTAGATCTTTCTCTCCTGTGCCCTTGAGTGCTCCAAGAGCAGATTTGAAGAGACTAAAGTTATTCTTGGATTTAACAAAATCCCAGGAATCTTCTGGTTTCAGAATTACTTAATTATTGATCTGTTTCAATGTTTGAAGATTCTCAACAAGTGATATTTTTTCCCCATTCCGAATGTAAACTTGAGAAAAGCACCTATACAGCACAACAGAACAGATTTCTAGCATATCCTAATGTACTTCAGGAGCTTCCAAAGAAGTGAAGGTAACGCCAATTATGGAAAAAAAAAAAAAGGAACAGGTTAGAACAAGGCACATTAGAAAACTCATGTGTTACACATGCTTTATTACCAAGACCTGATCTTGTATCACTATATCTGTACCAGGTACGTTTATATCTGGACAACGCTTACTTCTATAGACACTTTATGAGAAGACAGGAAAAGTTTCATCTGTAGTGAAGATCAATATCCCACAAACCACTCTATGTTTTTGTTTAGCATGTCTATTAAAACTGATGGCAAGTCTGTCCTAGCTTTTTTTAAATATGCATTTCAATTTAGGGAAAAGGTTGACTGGAATTACGATGTAGAAGTTTGGATAAGGAAGAAAAGGATGCCAAAAAGGAGTTGCATCCAAGAAAAATATTTGAGAGATGATCCAGGCAGGATAGGCAGAAGAATAAATCAAGGAGCTTCAGCAGTGTATGATAGCACACAAGTACTTAGAATTTATTTTATTGTGATGTCTTAAACTAAATATCAAACAGCTTAGAATATAAATATTTAAGACGCTGCTACACAGTCCACTGTCAAAACACCAACAGCTATTAAAGATATATCAGCTGGATAGAAAACAAGTGGTGTTTATTCACAAAGTTCAGTCTTGCACTAGCTAAGTTTGAATGCAGCTGACACCCACTATAAAACTGTCTATAAAACTAATAAGCACTACCCATCACCCAATGCTGCAGAGGCATTTTCACGATACCTGCCATATTTTGTTTTGACATCTGTGCTCTTGCCCAGTTTTATCTTTCAATATGTTTTCAGAAGCAGACCTGGAAATCTACACACTCTCTTTATTAGTACCTTAAGACATGCATGAAAGTGCATGGGGTATTTTAGCCAATTCTTTCAGAAGCCGCAGTTAGACAACCTCAGATTGAAAGCAAGGCACAATGGAAGGGTTAGGCAGACTTAAAAAACAAACAAATCAACAACAGCCCAGAAACACATGGAATTATCTGATGTAATCTGGAACTGTCATGACAGAAGCCTCCTTGCTTCCTTGACTTGTTCACTTGACCAAGTCTAAAACTAGATAAGAGGTATGACAAGCTTACATCTTCACAGCCTTACTCTTCCTACAGGCCTCACTGACTCTGCACTTCAGCAGAACGTATATATCGGGTGAGGCTTGTTTGGTTTTTTGGTTTTACATACACACCCTTCATAAAGCATATACATACACACACAGATCCTATACACATGTTATAGATCTATGTAAACCAAACATGCATACCTAACTAGATTGTAAAATAAAATATATACTGTACTGTATTTCAAAATTGTAGCATCTACCCCATTATACCTGTACGCTTGCTAGGAAGAAGCCTTTAATTTGCAGGACATGCATATACTTTCATGAGGTAAAAAAAAATATGTTTTGAAGCAACTTTTAGCAATAAAATTTCACTCACAATGCTCAATATTATTATTTTACTTAGAGGAAAGGGAAAACGTTTCTTTTTTTTTCCAGGAATACTTGCAGAATAAAATCTTTGTGGCTTTAGTGACAGAATACTCCAAGTTAAGCTAATTTTCCATCTCATTGTTTAATACTTGGCTTATAATTACGCCATATCAAAGAAGGTTTCACCTGAACTTAGAAGTTATTCAAAGAGTTTCCTGGCCTGCTATTCAGGCATTCTGTGATATTTTATGGTCAAACACCTGGGGAGTACTTTTTCCACAGTAAAAAAAACCCACATGACAAAAAAAAAAAAACCACAGAACCAAAGGATCCCCAAAACCGTGAAAATTAAAATTAATTTAGCGTTGCTGTCTTTGCCAAGCTGATATCCAGGCACGTCAGCAGGGGTGCACATTCAGCTTGGTGCTCCAGAAGAACTTTTTTTTTTAAGAGGCATTTAAGAGGAAAAAAACCAAAAAAATATCCCACCACAACATATGCAGGAAGCAATTACTCAGTTTCTTTGTTAACAAAACTGAAGTAGCTCCTCTTATCACCACACTTGTCTTTATTCTTCTCTGCAAAACTCACCTATGAATACAATTGCATTTCTTTGATCTTACTATACATAAAGGGGGGGGAAGCTCTACTATTGTGGGTTTCCATAGCAGCAACACCAAAACAAACAGTGACCTCAACAGGAAGCACAGGCCAGCAGATAGCAAAAATCATGGTTTGCAACACATGAAAAGTTGACTTTGCACCTATATGTACTATATTCATTATTTATTTACCAAAGAGCATTACAGAGCATTAAGTTGACTTAGCTATGTCTAGAGCACTGGTGTTTGGTTGCCACCCTAACAGATCAAGCCAAGTCAAACCATAGGAAAAGAACCATGTAGACATGCCATACTGGAGAAGTTGCACCACTTCTTCCCCAGATCCTCTGCCCAACTCCACTGCAGTCAAAGTTCCTTTCATAAAGCAAGTATCGTACTGTGAAAGCTTATATATAACACACTCAGTGCCAGATTCTTTTATTCCCCCTAGTGAAGCATGAGACCATGCTGCCAGCAGGACTGTGGAGCAGGACTGTGACCTACTGATTCATTTCACCAAGTTCACAGGGGTGACAGACAGGGCAGGAATCCAGACTAGCAGGACTTTGTTCTAACAGACTCTTCAACAAAAAGCATTAAATCTTCACTTTCCCTATACCCTCAAAGCAAGGTTTGAGAACACAGTGTATATTGTATTTGGGAGAAACAGTGGTCTGTTTGTTGCTCAAGTACTTTTCAAGCTGGAGCTGCTGTTTTCAGGCTTCAGCTCTGTCATGTCTTTTTATATACAAAGATATCTTCATGATCCTGAAATGCAAATTCAATTCCTCTTGGAAAAAAAAAAAAAAAAGGAGAAAACTGCATGGTCTTAAAATAAACTTCCCATCCCCTTTAAAGGGAAATTTTAACAGACATTAAAGTATGAGACTTAGTATTCACATAGTAGCTAAAAAGACTGCCTTGCAACTATGTTTTCCCACACTATTCCCTAGCTAGGTGTTTGCCCGTCCTTTTATACCTCTTCGAAGGATGGTAACCTGAACACAAAAAGGTTACACATTATTCCACATACATGCATACATTCTGCATATAATCTCAGTGCTGAAAACTCATTCAGAAGTTTGTGCTGCAGACTGTGGTTGTCCAGAACCCAGGATTCAGACCAAAAGACATCTGGCTATACAGTAGACTTGCTTCTTCCAACCACTTCTGAAGATGGCAGGATGAGTTTCATGACTGTCCTGGGTTCAGCAGTAGCAGTCATTTTTCTTCTTCTTAGTAGCTAGTGCAGTGCTGTGTTTTTTACTTAAGCCTGAGAACAATGCTAATAACCACAACGTTGTCATGGGCTTAAACCACAACAATGACACAAAAGAAACCAAACAGAAGTTATGTCAAAAGTATGAGCTGCATTAACTGTGTCTCCACTTAAAGGGTATGTTGCATAGGACTGCTACTTTTCTCTCACAAGACAGAAAATAGATAAGCTGTTCGGTGCTGAAAGGATGGGCTAGAAACTGTGGCAGGTGGGGCAGTAGTTCTTCCTGCTGAAGGGCAGGTAGGTTGGTTGAGTCTTAGTTGACTTGTACTGGAGGGGAAGCAATCCCCGTCAGATGTACTGTGCGAGAATTGTTAAGTTTGGGAGAAAAACTACAAACCTGAGCCATTTCAGAAGTGCATTTTCTCCTCATAGAAACCCAGACAGATAGATACAAATGTACAATTCACGTATACATGCATGGTTTTTTTGCCAACACAGTACCAGCTCCTTGAAAACCAACAGCAGCTTTCCAAAGAGACAATGCAGAAACTCACAATTGAAGAATGGACTCATGGGCTACTGACAACTGGAGGAATCTTAGAAATGCCACATAGGAAACTTTATCCCTTAAGTTTTCTAGAATCAGAAAAGAATCCATTATATTACCCTGCACAGTCATACATTAGCAGTTCTGGGCAGGGGAAAAAAAAAATTCCTACAGTATTAGCTGATCATATAACCCTCCACACCACACACTGCTCCACTGGACATTCATTTACCCCTGCTCTGCTGAGCACGAGGGTTACCACTTCTAAACTCAGACTTTGAGGTCAGTAGAGCATGGTAAATGCAACGTATCTGGGGACTGTGTCAATTCCCTCTTTCTCCTGCCCCGTGTTCCTGGGACTTCCTACCCAAAAGGCACGTTAGCCACTCACTAGTCACTAACATCTACCTCCATGTGCCAGACCGTAAATAGGTGCAAATTACTACAAAATAATAAGCAAATATAAAGGTAACAAGCAGATTTTGTAAAAGGACTTGTTATCTCAGCCCAGCTGCAAAACAAAGATAAGGGTGAGAACCACAGCATGTTGTTAAGTAACTCATTACTGCTGATGGACTAAAAAGTCTGACATGGACATCTCCACCTTAAGACAAGTTTCTCTTAAAGGCCAAGTAGATTACTAGTTTTGATGAACCGACTGGAAACTTCTCAGAATTTTCTTCCACCCTTCAAGAAAGAGGGAGTTGGGAAAAAAAAAAAAAAAAAAGAGAGATGTTAAAGGAAACAAGCTGGTTAAGAACAGAAATTAAAGGACAGAAACAGAAGACATGCAGCTATTGCAGATTTGAATCATAGCATAGTTAGGGTTGGAAAGGACCTTAAGATCATCTAGTTCCAACCTCTATGCCATGGGCAGGGACACCTCACACTAAACCATGTTACCCAAGGCTCTGTCCAACCTGGCCTTGAACACCGCCAGGGATGGAGCATTCACAACTTCCCTGGGCAACCCATTCCAGTGCCTCCAGTGCCCATCCCAGTCCAACCCATTCCAGTAAAGAATTTCTTCATTCATTCCAGGGTGCAAAATTTGAAGAAGTTTTTATGAAGTAAATATCAGGAGTCAAAAAAGGAAAGGATTTAATACTGAACACACTCTCTCCTTCTGGAATTTAACAAACATTCAGTGAACAAGCTCCATGACACCATAAAATTTAAGTTCTAAATTATGCTTAGAAAATACAAACAAATAATTGAAAACCTTGTTTTTATTACATGCCAGCAGTCATGCAAGGGAAACAACCCTGTGCACACAACCACCTTCTAAAAACAGTGATAATACTTAGCTACATCCGTCAGACACACACTGATGGCCTAATGTTGACTGGGGAATAAGAAAGTTAGTTTCTCTAAATCAGGACCCTCATTGAGATAATCTTATGTGGTGACATTACTTGGGGAAAGTTACAACTCAGAGCTAACCTGCTTCACTAGGATTGAGGCCTGACTTAACAGGTAGCCTTCCACACTTTACAAATGAGTCAGTTCCCATGTACGAGTCAGTTTCTAGCCTGCAAGTCAGAAAAGCACACAGGTATAGAGGAGCGCAAATGCATACTTTAAAACAACTTAATACCCTTAAACATAACAATTCAGGAATACAAACCACGCATGTCCATACAATATGCATTTCAAATTACTAGTTTCTATACACCAATAAGTGTTATGTACACATTTAACCCATGTTCACATACAAAATTCCTTCTGCCTTTATTAAACAGTGCCATAACAGATACAACAAAGAGGCTCTTGCTAAAAGAAGTCATCACTCAAGTGCTACATTTAATTTGCAAAAGAACTAGAAGATTTAGAGATGTTCCCACTTGAAGTCGGTTTTACATATGAAATTTTAAATGGTGAATTTTGGAAGGAGAGTTAATACAGTTGGATTACCTATAACTTCCTATTACTTATCCTTCACTTCTTGCCAGTTTGACTCCAAACTAGTCAATATGAACATGAAAGAGGAAAACGAGCCCTAAATTTCAGTCTCAGGAAAGTAACCCCCACAAATGCTGACAACACATTTGTAATGAGCCAATCTCATGAAAAATCACAGATTAACCCTCAGCATATCCACAGACATTTTGGCAGCAGGCAACTTCGGTTTCACGCACGCCGAAATACACAGAGCATATACCTGAATACAACTATTAGACCTCAGGGGGGTTGAGGGAGGAATTCGTGCTTTTACGTGCATGACAAGGCAGGGATAGGTATCCGCTTGGCTACTTGCGGAACAACTGCGGCGTCTCAATTAAGGCGAGGAGCGGGGAGACGCCTTTTGTTCCGTTTGAGGGTAAGGCACCGGAGATCGTTTCGGTCGTAGCTCCCCAGCCCCGCACCGACCCCCTACCCTTGAGATGGGGCGACGGAACAGCGGGGAGGGGCGCACCGCTCCGCGCTGAGGTGGTACGAGGGGGACACAGACGTGAGCCAGCGGAGCGCCGCTCCCCGCAGAGGGAGTGCCGGCCGGCGCGGCAGGTAACTCTGCGGGCAGCTCCCTCCTTACCTTTTTCACCTTGCTCTCCAGGTCCATGCTGGCTGCCGTCGGGGCGCTGCGGGCGGCTCACCGGGCGGAGCGCGGTGCTGCACACGGCGGTAGAGCGGCGGCACCACCGCACCCGCCGCCGCTCTCAAACTTCCGCTGCCCTGCGGTAGTGGCTGCAGCCGAACAAAGGCAGGGCGGCAGCCAATCCCCGCCCGGCCCCCAACGGGCCGCCAGCCAATCAGCGGCCGCGCCCTGCCCGTCCTGTCCCATCCCGTCCCATCCCGTCCCGGTGCCGGCCGGGGGGCGCGGGCCGGCCCGGGGTTTGAGTCACCTTTGCCGGGTGATAGGGTCATGGGGAAGGCGTTCGCTGAGCCGCGCTCACCTCCAAGCGCAGGCGCCTGGAGGCGGCGTGCCTCTCTCGGGAGGAAAGCAGAGTCCATCGTGTCAGACTGCAATGGTTTACAGACATGAGCGGGAGGGGGAAGAGAGCGGCTGAGCCCTTGCCTTGCCGAGATTGTACCCACACCCCCAGCGACCCCCTGGGAAGTGCCATGTCTACAAGGGTTGGGTCCCAGCCTCCACCTTCCTTTGGCAGCCCCGAAGGCCGCCGGGCGGTTGAGCTGCGCTAGGCATCGGATGGACACATCCTAGTAAAACCAGTTACAAAGTCACCGTTGTAGGGCTGGGCTCTGGTTGAGCCAGTGGAGGAGCTCTGGTTTTGCCCATTTGCTATGGGGGTGGTGGGGAATGGGACTGCTGTGCAGGGTGACCCCGGCAGAGGTATGACAGCAGCAGGATCCTGCTGCCCAGCCCAAACCCTGAGACTGAGTAGAACTGCTCTTTGAAGCCAGTTTCGTGGCCTAATTCTTCTCCCTTTCACCTCCATAACATCTGGAGGAAATTACTAGTTTTGCCCAAGTGGATTTACTTTCACCCGAATCCACTCAAAAAGTTTTGACACTCCAGAACCTGATCTCATCATGTGTTACCACACATTTTACAGTAGTGATTTTTTTTTGCTATTTATTGAACCAAACAACAATTTTTCTCCTGTTGGCACTGGATGAATACTGTGGAAAAAAAAAAATTATACTTTGGTCCCAGTCTTCAAACTCAGATGCACATGATCAGTCCTGGGATGTCACTGATAATATAAAATATATTTTATATATAAGGTATATGTGGTATAAAATGAGAAAATAATTAAGAATTTAAAAGATAGAATACTTCCAGAAATATTTTCTTCTTTCATATTTCTTTTCTTCTTTGGAAAAAGTAACAATCATTCATGCAGACTTTACAGCTACCCTATGCAGTTGTGACGTATGATTTAATAGATTATATTGTCATTCATCTGTAGGATCTTATCTTTTCTCTCCACACATCAACTTTTCTCAAGTAAGTGTTAGGTCATTTTGTTTCTTCCCCAGAGGCCAAATACACTTTTCTTTCAGTGCTCTATTTTTTTATCTGCCATCACCTGTTGAAAGGTGTTTGCACCAAAGCGAAAATGAGACTAGTTCTGTTTGTTGTCTGTTAACAGGTAGAAGCAAAACTCCTGTTTGAGTTTTCTGCTGGGGCAGGCATCACGGTATAAGGCATGGGCCAGTCACTCCTACCGATGGATCTGTGCAGCAGACCTTTGCCAAGGAGTTAATTGCAAAGTTAAGAGTGGATGTTTTCAGGATGTAACAGTAGAAAAAATGAGAGAACATAGGCCATCAGGTAATGCTGCTGTGCTCAATGTCTGTTTTTAAGAGAGGTGAATAATAAAGGTTGTTGCATTAATTTTGTTTGTTTCAATTTGGAGTTTTGTTTTTCATTTCTTCTTCTCATTCTGTTTTGTTTGGTTTAGTGGCTCCTTCCTGCTAGTTTTGGGGGTGAAAAACAAGGGGAAGTCAGAGTGTCTGAAATGTTGGTACGTCTGGGACTATGAAGTTAGAATTCCTTCCATGCTCACAGCTGTCTCCAACTAAGATCAAAGGACTAAGCGGGACATTATTCCTGTTCAGTGAATGTGCTGTCAAATGGTACAATGTAATAATGAAAAATGCCAGCAACTACAAAGACTTGCTAGGTACCTTTGACTGTGCTAAGCAGAGAGATTAAAGTATCATAGTTCTCATTACGTGCTTTTCATATGGGAGTGGTTATAGAAGCATATTTTTGTTTTAGGAAGCTAAATACTGTGAAACAAAATCTTGTATAATTTAACTGTATTTTGTTTATTTTTATCTCCTTGAAAATAATAGCATAATAGTAGTTTTGATCAAGACATTGCTCTGGCTTTGTTTTGTTTTCCTACTAAGCTATGATACTGCTGGGTTACTGATGATTTGGTTTGCTTATGTTTTTCTTGAATCTCTTAAGTTGGAGATGCTCTGGTTGTGATTTATGTATCTTGCAATTGTGTAATTTAGTGCCAAAATATAGTAAACTTTAACAGCGTTGCTATCTATGAATTTGTATATGGAGCCTACAAATTCATGTATGTAATAGAAAATGCAGAAAGTAACATCAGACTTCTGTTTTGCAAATCAGCAGATCGCTGTTGGAACACACTTCCTCTGAGATCTGCATCAATAAAGAATGCATTTTAAGATTGTGGGTTTTGTGTTTTCTACAACTTTAATTAGTCTGGCAGACATAACTTTCTATTCTGTGAATGTAATCCTGTATAGCTCTTTCACTTATGGATTCTGAAGTTGCCAGGCTCATAGAATTGAAATGTTCTGGGGCACAGAGCTGGTCTTTCTCATAGTTGTCTAGGAAATATTGAATACCTGTTTTAAATCTTGGTATTTTTTGAAGAAAGGGCAAGATGCACCCCGGCAATAACTTTCTCACAACAATGTTCATGGAGACAACAGGCAGAAGATGGGAAAAAGCTAATACTTCTCCGTACTCCCTTCTGCGACCACAGACCACAGGGAGTATATGATATGTCAGTTTGTCTTCCTGGTTTTATGATTTCCTTTGCACTCAGATGTCATAACGATGAATGCATCCGCAGTAACTATGTATCTCCAAATATTAGATGCGTAGATTATATAGATGGTTTATGTGTCCATCCTTGAACGGGAGAAAGAATAGTATCATAACGACTTAGCAATGCTGAAAATGTATTTCTAGTAGAGCTGTTGATATACAGTTCTTTTGTTTAAACTTTGAAGCAAATACTTCAGACTAGCTTCCAGATAAATTATTGCGGTTGCACTGTTTACTCAGTGCTTCATACATTATAATGGATGACACTGTCTGCTTTTAAGATTTTTTGTAAGTAGAATCCTAAGTGTAATATAAATGTAGGAGTCTGTCTTGCCTCAAAGCGGCTTAATACACTAATCTGGTTATCAAAAAACATTTCAGTTTCAGAAAAGAAGAACATTGGCCTTTTTGTATCCATTTGGATACAACAAGGAAATGTTACATGGAATGTTTTGGGGTAGGTGAAATAAAAAATGCAGAGGGGAACTCGAGTGCATATATCAGAAGTGGAATTTCTGATTACAGTGAGAGAAAATAAGAAAATGATTTCTATCTCACCTAAGATTAAAGCATTAACATGAGTTACAGAAGACCAATATCTGATCCTGCTTTGCCTGGATCAGACCAGAAATATGTAACTATGGTAAATGCTTTCACTATGGGAGTATGCTGTTCAGTAAAGGGCAAAGGGTGTTTCTGTCAGGTTTCTCATTTTGGACATTCTTGGTTTCATTCCAATACAATGCAAGACAATTTTGATCTCTCAAAAAAAAAAAAAAATGGGATGGGAAATAATTTCCTGTACAGCTCTGTTAACAATATAATGTTATGAGCACTTGTTTGGCTTCTTTCCCATGCAGGAGAGCTCTAGCAAATGTTCTGCAGCGCTCAGATTTTCCATTAGTAATAATTTAGATAAAGATTGTATATAATGTCTAAAAAGGCATAACATAAGTACCAGATGGATAGAATCATAGTGACTCTTTTGCTATAATGTATATTTAATAACTTCAGCCAAGGCTTGCAGAGATGATGTCTACACTACTCAAAGTAGTTACAGTATATGAGATCATGCTTTTATGACTGCAAATGCCAAGGAACATTAATAGGTAATTGAATTCTTTATGTGTCCATTTGTAATTACAGACTCTTACGATATTTGCCACCCACATCTGAGAAAAGAAAGTCTGTTAAGTCTTAGGAAACAGGAAGTGATCATCAGCTTTCCTGCATACCAGAATCCTTTTATAGCCATTGAAAAATCTTCTGGCTTGGCTCTGCCAGCAGAATTTTTTCTCTCAAGTGGATTGTTTGTATGTTAGGGTCATACATCTCCAAGCTGCTACTTTGATAGGTCAGACATTCTTGCTTTTTCTTTCACTGATCAAATCCACTCTTAGCCCAACCAGAAAGGTGCCCATTTGAAATCCTCCCCAGTAGCTTACAGCTTGTCAAAGGACTAGCCTCAGTGGGGATGATTTATAGTTTCTGGTGTTATGTATGGTGTACAGTAAGAAAGAATAAAATTAGTACAAATACCTAAACTACAGTGAGCAAACTCCCTGGTTGGGCTTGTCACGTCTCTTTTTTTTAGTCCTGGAAGATTTTCTACTGCACTCTAATCCTTCTTCAGACTTAAGTGGTCATAAGTAATTGTATAACTTTGCTACAAATCTAGCACTTGATGCCTCTTTAAATGAAGTTTAGACTCTGATCCAGCAGATGGGAATGCCAGATGAGATTTGAAAGTCATCCATGGAGAGAATTGCCTTATATTTGTTCCTTCATTTAATGGGAAAGGTGTTATTTATACCTGAGGCATGCAATTCATGTTACTACGAAATGATGTCCAGAGAGGATTAGGGGTTGGGCCTTGAAGATGACACTGGCAGAGGCAAGCATGGGTGGCTGGTTGTTTAGGAGGCATTCCAGATTTCATGTCTTTTATAGTGTATCACTGGAAACTGACTGTTGTACATATCACAAAGGAAGAAACAAATCTGTGAATCCCAAAGATTATCAGTATGTTTGCATACCTTGAAGTACATTACTGTCTAGATTCTGGCTTGTTCAATGGGCAGCAGTAAAATAGTTACAGTATTTAAGCTAAGGACTGAAACCCAAATTGTGAAGTGGTCAAGCATCTAGTTCTAATGAACAGTGGATATATTGCTGTCTCAAAGCTGTTGGATGACATACAATGCATGAATGAGAAGAAAATAGAAGCTGTTAAAATCATATCTTGTATTTTCTGTTTTCATGTATTCGTTACCTGTATAATGTATTTTTTCTTTTCTGTATGTATTTGGCATGAAAAATTACAGCAGAATTTCTGACAGTTGTTTGTTATATGCAACAGCTGTAACTCCTTTACTGGTAAAGACTAAAGGATTCACAAAACATTAATAAAAGGAAACTTGGTTCATCAGATAAGAGCTTTTAATATATTTTCCTTTTCTCTTTCCTACATATGCATTTTCTTACCCTTTGCTGTTCTGTTAGTTGGTTTCCATCTTCTTCCCTCTACCTTATATGGAATGACTGAAGTCTTAGTTTACTTTTCTCATCCATGTTTTGCCTTCTTTTCTCAAAAAAAGTATTTTAATATAGCTTGATAATGTCTTGTATTTATCTGTTACTAAGTGAATATGCACAGTAAGGTACACAAGAAAAGAAAGCCAGCAGGCAGTGTGCCCACGTACATGTCTACCTCTCCTTTTTCTTTCATTTCTTTCTGCACTTATTTTCTGTGAATGACAAATTGCATTACCAATAACCAAGGCCATCCAACACTTCCCAGTACAGCATCTATTTTCAGTTTGTTATAACTTTGTCAAACATCAAACATTTGAGATGAAAACTTCACTGCTCACATCCTACCGTGCATCGTTCTGTTTTAAAAATTTGTCTATTGTTGTCTCTTTTTTGTGTTATTTCCTTGTAGAGGTGAAAAATAGAGGAGAAAAAGAAGTTGATTTATTGTTAAAACCAGATAATTAAGGTGTTTCCGAGAACATGAATTGTGGAGAAAATTCTGTCTTCTTTTGTCAGAGTTAATAACTTTTGTGCCCATCTCAGTGAAAATTTTACTGACAGCCAGAGGGCCATTTTGCAGGTGTTTTGAATAGAAGTTAATGGCTACATTCAACAAAGAAGTTAAGTGGATGTAGCAATCTCCACTTGGACCATCTTGTGATTAGGGTCCTCAGCTACAGAAATATGGAGGCTCCTCATCTGATATTTTGCTCTTTTATACTGAATCTCCCTGACAAATCCTGTAATCACTAAGGTAAGGAAACATTCTGTCTCACCAAGTACGTACATAAAATATTTTGTACTGAGTAGAACAGCTTTGACAAGAAGCATTTTTTTTCTTTTTTTTTTTTTTTGCAGTGTAGCTGCTGTGAAGAAGAAACCCCTGTTTCTGGATATTTATCCATTCTGTTTAATGTGGGACAGTTGAGAGTGTAATTTCACTTAGAATCTATAAACTGGCCAATTTCTACAAACCCTGGCAACTTTATTATGCACTAGGAGATAAGGTTTGGGAAAAATATACCGCTTCTTCCTGGTTTTGTAAATTGCCACTTTTTTTTGTTAAGTCAGTTATCCCCTCTGAAAGTGCCTCTAAAACTATAAGTCTAATATTTCTAAGTTGTGCACTGAATGCTCGAATTTTTTGCATAAAGTAAGCTTGTGTTTTCTCTTTTCAGGGCTTGTAAAGAATAGGTGAATTTGATCCTAACTTTGCCATCTTACAAACCTCTGGCAAACTGCGTTCACAAAAACTTATCACATTTTGGTAGCTCAGTTTGGAACCTGTCATTACCAGGTAGCTCAGCAATTATTCACCCTGCGATCAGCAACTTGAAATGGTTACATGACTGACTATTGTGTTAGGGAAAAATCTTCAGAAAGAAAGCTAACATTCTTTAAATCTTACTGATTTCTTTTTTGAAGAACCTGATGATTCTGTATGCCAGTATTCATGTATAAAATATAAACAATAATTCTTCTGTAAACCCATATGACATTTGAGAAAGAAAAAAAAATCAGTCAAGAATCCAAGAGCTTCATATGCAGAAAGGGAATAAGCATCTTCATAAATACTTAGAATAGATACATTGCTCTGGATCAACCAAATGAAGACACAGTTCCAGCATTTTACAATTTTCTGATGTCAGTTAAGTCAAATAACATATATCTATTTATTTCTTTTGGACCAGCTTGTCTTTCCTGCTGGGAGGATGCCTTGTTTAAATCATATAATTCTTGTCAGCTTTTGATCCAGTCAGATTATTAAAAGCAGTTTTTCTGTCATCAGTGTGCTTTGCATCAGATGGTCAGCTACATCAAGTAACAACAAATTACAGACTTGTTTTATCAAGTGCTGCTACACTTTTAAAGATCTACTCAGTGCTGCAAGATTCTACTCCTTCTGTCAGAAGGGTGCTGCATTTTCCTTTCAATTCAATTTGCAATTTAAAACATGTCTTCAAAACAGGATTATCAAACATCAGGTCTATGACGTATTCCTAAAACATCTTGATGCAAGTTGGCAGTCACTTATCACGCATTATTAAACAGTTTTCAAAAATCACAATGTTGTCTCTGTAATTAGAAGCCTCTTTATATTGTATTACGTGGGTGGCTTGTTAATCTGAAAAGTAAGTTATTAACAGAGGGATATTAATTGCTGTAATTACATAAAAAGTCTTGTTGTGAAGTCTGAGAACGCTCTAGTTACTTTACAGACTTTCACATCTCTGGATGATCATTATAAAATGCCAGTGATTTTGAATTAACTTTCAGATGTAACTGTGATTTAAATTGTTAACCCCATTTTAGTATAGTAGAGCATGAATATACCTTCTGCTTTAAAATTCTAATACAACTAAGGATGAAATTCTGCCATGGCTGCTATAAATTATTTATTTTTTTTTTAAATAATTCATTATTTTATTTTCTTTGTTGAAGGAAAGTTGAGCCCAGTAGGAAGCAGATGACCAAACTATAGTGAGATTTTAGTATACCACGAACTGTAACCTTGCTGTGCTTTAGGGGTCAGTGAAGGAAGAGTGATACTCTTCTCAAAGTACTAATTTTTGTAAGCATTTTTATAGTTCCCACTTATAAAGTAAGAATGGAATTTCACAAAATCATTCAGATTGTAAGAGTGCTCATCTATTCCCGCCTCCTGGTCAGAGCAGGATTAACACTGAGACTGCATTGCTCCAGGTTTTGTCCTCTTGGGTCGTCAAAACCTCGAAGGATAGAGTTTATGCAGCCTTTCTGGGCAACCTGCTCCAGTGCTTAATTATACTAATAGTGAAAAATGTTTTCCTTGTATGAAGTCAGGTCATCCCAGCTTCCAGGATCTCCACAGACTAGTTGCCTTTTAGAATCCACACGAACTGATGAAATCAGGACATGAAGAGTTTGCTGAATTTGTACTTGATCACTAGTTTACACTAACATCAGCAATGGGTTGTGTAGCTCAGACCACAAGAAGCAGTGGTGGCTGATGTGCGCAGATGAATACTATAGGATTGTGTATACAGCTGGTGAAACAAAGGACCGTTGGGTGGACTATACTCATCACCTATGTACAAGCCACTGACTCATCAATATGACTTTGCTTCTGAGTAAGCAGCTGAGGCTGGCCCTTTAACTGTTATTCCAAGTATATACATGTGTTCAAGTCAACTGGGTGAGGGAAACATACTGTGCAAATAGTTACCTTCTATTAATAACAACAGCTTAATTAATAAGTGCTCTAATAAATGTTGGCTGTGACTTACATCTCCCTTTGTCTTAATCAAGGAAAAAGGAATTTACAAAACAGTCGTGAAAGCCAAAGTACTGCTTGTAATACCAGCCACGCAACTGGTTGGTAGTGGGTAACTCAGATGATGTTCATTCCTGCCAGTCATTTCCCATTCCTGAAGGACTGAAGAAAATTCTCCTGGGATTCCTGTTTTTCAGCTTTGCCTCTTGAGCTCTGTAGATCACCTAGACTATCTCCAGCTATCTTTTGGTGCCTGTGCGGATGAGCAGTGAGGGCATCATGACCCTCAGCAGTTTTTCCATAATGTCTTTGATCAGGTCCACAGCAAAAAGCAACTTTCCTGGGAGAGCAGCTCTATCCCCTACATAAGAGGATCTCCAATCATTATCAGTCACCACATCATCTTGGTACTAACACACATTTCAGGCTCCAGAGTCTCCCCAGTGGAACTTGTGCCCCTTCGTTGGCTCTCAGGATGCCAACCTCAGATCTGAAGGCAGAGGACGACCCATTCTGTTAGTGCCTGAAGTCATAAACTTCCAGTTTTCCCAGCTGTGGAAGTCTCCATTCCCCATGGGTTCAAGCATAGCCTTGTGCCATGTTTACTTGCTTGACTGTGTAGCTCAGTCTCTTGTCTCTGCAAAGTGCCTGTGAGAACCTGCTGATCTCTTATTCCTTCTCTATCACCATGTGCAGTCAGTCCCCTTTACCAAGAAGCCTCAACAGAGCACATTTCCCACAGATGAGGCCAGCTTTAACCCCAGCCCAGAGTCCCCGCAGCCACAATGGCCAGCTGCCCTCCAAGCTGCCATCGGTTGAGGTCTTTTATGTGCCAGGGTTCTTTCACCAGCTGGCGACAGAGACTGCGCTACACAGTGCATCATCACGATTGCTGCACAGTCCAACACCACCTGGAGTAGCTTCTTTTTAAGTCTTCTCTAAACAAGCTTCCCTGCTAACTACCAGACTGTTTGTGACATTTCTATTTAGCAGCTAGATAGGTATCCTCACCGTGTATGAACAGCTCCCTAATCAGTAGGAAGCTAATGATTAAAGAGGCAGGAGACTTTTAATCATGAACCAGCCTAAAAAAGCCTCAGTCACCCATACGCTGTTATCTGTGGATGTTCCTAGAAGCTACAAGAAGCAGCTATCTGGAAAAAAAAAAAAAAAAAAGAAAAGATAAACAGACCAAACACTAAACCAGAATAAGTAAATAAAAGAACAAACCTCAGCTACTGGGGAGACCTACAAATGGGAGGTGTATGCTGTGTAACAGCAGTGCTGCTGGTAACAGCACCTACGTTTACCACAGATCGTTGCTCAGTAGAAATCTGTCCAATCATTGCTACTGCCCTGGTATAAATGCAGATAGTAGGGGAGTCTATAGCTTCTTGTATTCCCTCTGAAGACAGATACAGTTGTCTCTCATTATTAAGCAAGGGCTTTTCATCATTCAATATTAGATGTGTAGGAACAAAATATATGAATCACAGCTAGTCACTCTGAGCTCCCTTTATAGTGTGTGGAAAGAAGTAAGTACTACTAGTGTGTGATTCATCTGGTTTATTTAGACACTAGTCTTAGGGTGATATGAGTCATCCTTTAGAGACAGCAATTTCTTTTTATCTTTAATGTTTAGTTAATCACACTCTTTCTTGTCAGATCACCACTAGCTGTGGTGGGTATTTGCAGCCTTGAGGCCGGAGTAGTTTAACAGAATCACACAGCCACAGAATCAAAGAACAGCTGAGCTTGGAAGGTCCTTTCACATCCATTAGATCCAAAGACTGTAAGAATTAACATCATCACTGTGAGTAACCATTAAGTAAGATTCCAAGAAATGTTTCTTAGTTTGGCTATTTCAGATATTATTAGGCTTACAACTTTCTGTTAAGAGTTCTTTATCAAAAGCAAGACTATTTGTAGAAACTCAGAAGAAAGTAACTTTGAAAGATCCTTTGTGTTGTGGAAACCAAACCAAATAGTTCAAACAAATTACTCATAGGACCCAAAGATAATCTGGGTGCTGAGTTAGCAGCATTTTGATTTATCTAGCTGTGGGCGTAATACAAAGGAGTTTAGCCAGCAGGTTTCATCTTACATGGATGACTAATTTCTTTGCCTCTTCTTCCTCCAATCCATCCTGCTTAACCCCTCCCCAGCACCAAATTTTGATCAATGCTTGAATCACTTAGTAATACTACTGTCTTTGGCCCTTTTATAATACTGAGGGACTGCAGTTGCATCTGACTTTGACAAGGTAATGGAGTAAACTTAACGTTTAATTACTTTCATGTGAATCAGAAAAAACAAGCAAATAACATCATAGGTGTCAGTTACTGATTTACAATTAATTGCTGGCCTCCACAGCTCTGCAGCTCATCAGTCTACCTTTTGTAAGGTAACAACTTACGGTTACCCTCATCCCCACCCAACATTTTTCTTCTCTTTGAGAGCTGTAGACTTATTTCCAATGAAAAGCTGCCCCTTTGCACTTCCCTTTCCACATCAGTTTGAACTGATCAAACTTGATTCTAGCAGCAGGCTGCCCCACACCTTCCAGCTCCTAGTTTCTGGGTTTTACCACCTCTCTTCTGCTGGTCTCATCCTGCAGTGAACTTTCTTTCCTTCCTAAGCCAGCAGGAAAGCTAGACATATTCTAGCCAGTTTACCTGACTGAATTAGTTCACTCTGCCAGTGTTTGTATCAAGGGATGGCATGAAACAAGTGATCAGAGGGAACCGTGACACCTTTGCTTTAGGTAAGCCAAAGCTGTCAAAACAACATCCTCAGGTTGCAGTTCAAGATACGTCTAAATTACCATGGACTCCTCCAAAGCAGTCCCCTTCACTCTTAACTGTGTCCATATGCATATTTCTGTACCCACATTGGTGTGTGTAGATCACAGCAGCCTCATTTATTATGTGGCTCTGAAAACAGTTTAATTGGCACCACTGAGCAGGCATCTCAGCAAGCATAGCGGAATGAAAGGGTGAGGCTGATAACTTCTTACAATGGTGAAAAATTCAGCTCTGGCAGTGCTGTTCTCTGTTCTAAAAGCAGACTAAGCATTTCAGTTGAAGTTACACACAAATAAAAACTCCAAGATATGTCTTGCTTAAAAAGCTCAATTTTCAGCTTAAGGGTTCCATTTATGTAAGTAGTCTTGAAGCTGTTACAGCTCACATGGAAAAACAGGAGAGGTATGAGGGAATCCCTGGTATCATAAGGAGCAGTACGAATGTCCCATGTTTTCCATTGCCCAAGAAGGCAATCCTGAGAGCAGTTTCTAGCTCTGAAGGAACTGAATAACTGTATGACATCAGAGGATTTATTCCTGTCATTAATTCATATATCTTTAAGTAAGTGCTGAATGAAGATGGCTTTCCCATGCCATGATTTTATTCCATGTATAAATATTAGTATATTCAATATATAAAACATTTCAGGTTTAGACCACTGTATTTTTCATGGTTTCATTAAACCATTCCCAAACTATGTGTGTGTTAAAGCAGGAATGTCTTCCAGCCGCTGGAAGAATTATTCTTGGTTACACAGACAAGATGTTTTATAACTTATTTTGCTTTGCCCCAAGAGTGAAAGTTAGTTTAGCTTTTGAACAAAGTCCAAAGAAGAAAATTTAGTGCTAATTAAAGATCACAGTTCTTCCATGTAAAAGCTTCATTGATAAATCTTCTTGACTAAACCAGCTCAGTTTTTTGACAGGTTTAGCTCACAGCTGATACTGTATTAATTTAATGAGCAGATATGGAACTTGTTTAATCCTTTTTCCTTTTCTGTCTTTAGATTTAATGTATAATGTATAGTGATTAATATTGGTGCATTAGTTATGACAAAGTAATATATGATCTTATGGAATCAGGAAAGCAAAAAAACAGATGACTCACAGTAATGCATGAAACACAGGTAAAAAAGGATGTAATTTTTGAAGGCCGGGGGATATCCTGACACTGGGTATTTCTATATTAGCGTAATGTGCACTGACTTCTTTTGTTTCAGCTGACAAAATGCAACATTCAGTAACTGTTTATGGAAGCAGAAACAAGGAAAATAGTGTCTACTGAACGGTACAAGAACTAAGAAGAGGCCTGGGAATAGGAAACACCTGTGAGAAAGTCAGGAAACAGCAAATTCAACCCTCCTCACTCCTTCACAGGCAAGGAAAAGGTGACAGTTGTTAAAGCTGCAGCTACAAATCCTGCAGACTGTGAGACAGAGTGGTCCAGTTCAGGTTTACTTCCACAGGCTGCTGTTATGGATCACTACAAGTCACTCATTCGCTAATTCGCTGATGAAGCCTAGGAAGGATCTGACGACTCAGAAGTTAAAGTCTTCATTCTTGCTGTGTTATACAAGCTGAACAGTTTTAAAAATAGCTTGAATTGCAAAAGTCCAGGCTGAGATTGCCAGGGTAGCAGGCTTAAAAGCCATCTTTATTTGGGAACTGATGAAACAAGCTCTTGCTGTTAAATATAGACTCCAGTAATGTGGTTAGGCTGGTGTTTATTATAAACAAAATTAAAATGTACACTCAACTGTGATCTTTTTGTGTGTGTATTTGTTAGTGTGGTCTCTGTACAGCGGGTGCTATAGGCTAGCATTTGTACAGAATCAGAAAGTATGATGGAAGTATGGGGCTATTTGTGCAACGTAGATTCAGTGAATCCAACCAAGTTAACTACAAGTGTACTGAGATTAGGAATGCATATGCAGAGTATCTGCGTCTGGGATTTCTGTATGGTCAGGAGCCTAGCCATAACTCTGTGCCTTGCAATTCTTTATAGATATACAGTACAACTCACCCTGCCTGGACACATTTTCCATGCAAAAAAGTTTAAATATATTTGGGGAAGCCCAAACATATGTAAGTTGTTTCCTGCATCAAGCAGATTTGAGAAAAAAAAAGGACAGGGCTTGTAGAAGAGACCTACAGACTTGTTAGCAACACAGATACTATGTTGCAGCCATAGAGTTGTAGAAGCAATAAGAATATTTAATACAGAATACAGCTTGTTCATTCCTGACAGTGAACTTCTCTAGTGCACAGATGGAGAGATTTCTTAGCTGTAAACATGACTGTGAAAAGTAGCATATTTTCCATGCTGCTTGCAAATATATTGTTTCAGGGGATAGCATTAAACTAGGAAGGATCTGAGTAACATGAAAACCTGGAGAACGGGAGTTTGTCACAGCAAGCTGTTGCATAAGCCATGCTGCTAGTGATGCTCATTCAATAGTCAGAGCACTGATATCAGCTGATTTTCATGAAAAGAAGTTACCAGTCAGCTCACAGTGGGGCATGTTCTGTCCTTTCACTGTGGTAGTGTTTTTTCTTTTTCCCTGAGGATGTGACATTTGTTTTTACTTTATGAAAACATCTGATGTTCCTGGTGAGAAATAGTATACTTTTTAAATTAGAGGAATACATATGCTACTGGTGTGCTAACTAACTTATTTTGGTGTTAATTGGATGATAAGGGAGTCGGTGTTAAAGCAAATCAAAATCATTAACTTCGTGAAAAAACAGAGGACAAAGTTACTGTTCTCGACTGAAAAGGGGTTTGCTGCCACCTTATGGGTTTGTGAAGTATTTCTTTTCCTAGAAGTAATGCAATACTACACGATTCAGATAGCTCTTAAAATTCTCTTCCTTAATGCAAAATGATCTTGTGAGACCCAAGCCTATATCTTGACTACTTTTTAATTTTAACTAACAGCCTGGATGACAGACATTTAACTCTCTAAATGCTATACTGCTTTACATTGGTAGGCTTGTCTGTTGATGTCTGAAGGAATTTCTATCTACTGAAGATATATGCTGGTGTTTCCATGTACTCTGAAAGGAATACCCTTCTCTCTGGCTAGGGGTCATGACTGTGTGAAACTTTTTTCATATTAAAAGCAAATATTTGTATGAAATAGTAATGGTTTTCTGTACCTTTTAACATACAAGGAACTGGTCCAGATGAATTCGGAAGTCAGACAAGCTTAGAGTTAAAATTGTGGAGTTTTTAAGTGCAAGGAGAGAAAGACCACACAGAATTTGAATTCTGGTATTTCTGAAGGCATGCTTACCATCAAGAAAACAAAACCCCAAACCCAAAACATGGTATTTTTGGGGACAGCTATAAGAAAGTGTTGATCTAAATGAGGCAAAGATTTTGTGTTATATAGACGTTTCTGACCTTAAGAAGTCCTGTGTTGTCTTACAATAAACCAAAATCCACACGTTTCTTAAGAGAAAGAGGTTTCAGAATAATAAATATGTTTCTAGTTAGTGCATTCACCTCATAAGGAAAGGAAAGAAATCCTGCTTCAGTATGTTTTCTCATCTCTTTATGCAAACAGCTTTTGAAAAAAATGACCAACTCAGTGTCACCCAAGAGCTCCTTGGTTGTGTTTCTTACCTGGGATGCAAGAAAGCCAGAAAGGAGGGCAGAGCTGCTTCTGTTGTACTGCAATTCACACTTCTTTTTCTGCCTGGAAATTTCATGGAAGTTGCAACTTAGAACTTACAGAACTTCAGTAAGGTTTTCATTTCTGCAAAAAGGGATTCTTTAGTGAGGCAGCGTTTTCTGTTGGTTATTTTCTTTGAAAAGTCCTCCCTCAGATTTACTCACAAACAGCTGAGTTGATACTGGTGGAATTTTCTGCAAATCTGAAAGAAAATGGGGCAGGTTGGGTTGCAGAAATTTGAACTAGGGGTAACAATTTCTCAAGTAAAAAAAATTATTTTCACTTAAGCTTGAATGTAGTACTTTCTCTGACTTAAAATGGCACAGTGAAGCACATTTCAGAAACATTATGTAGGTGACAGTTTTGGTAAAAGAACTCCAAAGCAAATATAATCAATTAAGAAAATGCAAACATCTGGTTTTCCTGTGTTAGTAATTGCAGCATGTATGTGTTTCTTCCAGTGGGTTAGGGATGGTTGCTCATGGTGCTTGGACCAGTGCACACGGCAGAGATTTCTTCCTGAATATCTTTCAGTACCTAAAACCTCACTCCCTGTGTGGAGTCCCCACCTTACACCTTTTCACTCAGCATTTTTACCCTCCGTTGCAGCAGGTTGCATCTGTTGAGGACAGCATGCTAGGCAGCAGTGAAGGTCGATGTCCTGGGGCAAAGCTGCCAAATTCTCACTGAGTAAGGCCCATATAAATACACCCAGAGAGATGAAAGGATCCTGGACCTCATGCTAGTTATAGTAATATATTCTCCTATCTAATGCTTTTCCATGTCTTTAACTGGATACTTGTTTAAAGGAAGGTGCATCGGAGTGAGTGTTTTGTATGCAGCTATACTTCAGTTGTATGAATTGCAGGAATCAGTTTCTTAGGGTTTGTGGTTTAGGTTTTCTTTGTGTGTGTGTGTGTGTGTGTGTGGTTTCTCTTTTGTTTGTTTTGTCTGTATGTTTCTGGTTTTTTTGGTTTGTTTTTCAGGGAATGTTAAAGTATGTATCTCATATAATAAGCCTCACGAATAAAATCGCAAGCCAGAATAGGACAACGCGTGTCTCTGTATAGCTCTCACTCCAGCAATTTCTCCTTTTCACTTAAAGAAATAATTATTGTTTCTGTTCTACCATGACATGCAGTTATTTACCACAAAGAAAAAACTTTGTATTGGTGATACAATTTAGCATTTGTCATTGAACATTTCATTGTTAATACATGACTAAAGATCATCTGAGTAAAAAAAAAAATGACTAATTCTTCCCTCATAGTTTATTTCTTTTTCTTCTAGACTTGGACAATTCATGCATTCAGATAGCAGGCAATCAGGAGAGAGTACGTAGCTGTCTTTTATAGGAAGAGGTACATATGAAGCATGTATTAGTCAAGGGAACCTATATGGAACATCGAACTCAGAATTTCATTGTTGAAATTAGGTTTTCATTTTTGAGTGAAAAAGTGGGACAGCTAGTTTGCCTAAGGCAAGCACAGGATCAGCATGGACTGGTAGGTAGTACTGGCAGTTCCCAGATGCCACAGGTTAAATTCCTGCTTCTCTTTATTCCCTATTATTTTTTTTTATTTATTTTAATATTCCAATTTGTTGTCATTATTATACATTTGATTTAGCTTTTAGAAGTAAACAAATCTCTCCATAAATTGCTAATGTGTTAAAAATATTACATCACTTATGGTAGCTCTCTACAGTGAGAACTGTCAGCTGAGGTTCTATATTTGGAATTTTATTTCTTAAGTTTAAGAACACTATCTCTTAGCATAAGAACTCTTCCATTGTGAGACCTGCAGTCCCACTGAGAGGTGGATAGGAAGCTCAGACACTCTGTCCTACTGAACATGCCATGCAGTAAATTTTCTTAATCCTCAGTGCTTTATACTACTTATATACAAATATAGATCCAGAACAAAAATTTTTACTATTATCTAGTGATTTTGATTTAATTTTTATATAAACCTGTATGTTTAGAAGTTGGTTTTGATATGATCAGATACACAATGACTCAGCAGTTAAACTCCTGTATGCGCAGCAACTGCACCTCCTGGGAGTTTCTAAAAAGAACTAGGTTGCTGTTGGTTTATAAATTAGTCATACTGAATAAAGAGGAAGTCACCAGTAAGTAGAGTAGGGAAGCATAGAAAAACTTCCTTTAAAGAAATAGACAATTACTAAAATGCCAGTAATATTTCCTTTTACCTACTTCAGCATGACTGTTGAGACAATAAAAATTTTGGAGAAAGAGACAAAGTGGTCAGAAGCTTTGGCTTTAGAAGATGCTCCAGAGTGGCCTATCACAACAGACTCTATGCAATATTACAGGCTGGAAGGACTGGTTCATCTTTAAAGAGTTAGGATATTTTGCTACTGATGCTGAATGAAGGCTTGTGTACAAAGAATGGATATATTAATTACAAAGAAGAAATTTATTAAACACTATTAATAGTTTCTGCCATTTGCTGTTACTACTTTTCAGCTTTCCATGATAGCTGTTATGGTATGAGGGTTACGTTGAAATAAAGTTAAACAATGGAAAAGGTAGTTTTTTCTGGGGGAAGCTTTCCTTTAAGGTTCCTTCACAAGAGTGTGGAATCAAATGGCATTTTGAGGCACAACGTTTTATGTGTGGGTGGGGAGAGGGTATCTACTCAGGGAATTTCAGGTGAAGTAATATAATGAAACCGTGGGAGTATAGAGAAGGGTAGTGTGGGTGGGAATCAGCTAAAATGACATCCTGAGGGTTGATCGGATTTTGTTTTGTCTAACATTGAGATGGGAATGTGGCCTTCAGTGCACTCTCAGCACGGTTGGAGGAACCCAAGTGGTTCCCGTACCCTGGTGGGGTAACAGCCTGGCTCCTCAGTGGCCAGCAGGAGGGCTGTGGTTTGGACCTGGCTGACAGCAGTGTGAAAACCTCATAAACTGTCAGTGTGTGCATTGTTCGCTTGCATTTCAATGGCAAAACTCACAAACAGCAAGCTAACTTGTCGTAATAAACCAAATGTGTGGAGATGGTTGGTAATCTTTGTGGTTATGTACTGCTGGCTTTTGAATTTGGAAGTTGCTGGTCAGGTATTAGGAATGCCAAAACCTAAATATTGATCCTTATTTAGGGGAAGAGCAGGAGCACCTAAGCAGAGGATTTCCTGGACAAGTTTGTTACTTCTTACGAGCATGAGCTAAGAAGCTCTGAAGTTGCAAAGCCAGAGGTCCTAGAGAGCACTGAATTACCTGCAGGTGGTAGGCTCCTACATCTACATATCCAGAAATATTCTAATCTATGAATTAGCCCTGACCGTACCACATCTGGTATTTCTAAGAAGCCCATTTACTTCAGGAATATGCAGAGCTGACCACATCTTGAATACCTTGAAGTGCATGCTAAAATTCTAAGCAAAGGCAAAAAAAAATTCTTAACAATTTTGCCTGGAGAACAAATTCTTATGGAAGTTAAAAAAGAACACACCCAAGGCAAAACCATATGTATGGCAACTTTGGAAAAGACTTCCTCAAACTCAGACAAATAATTTGTAAACCTCTATGCAGCAAACAGTACTTTTTCTATTCAGAGATGCCATTTTTGTGGACAGTTAAAACAACATTAATGAAGAAATGAGATTTGACATAAAGAGTTTATTTCCCGAAAGCTCTTGAATCAGTCATGAAAATATCTAAAATTCATATAAAGAAAAAATATATTTCAACACCAAATGCAATAGAAGAAAAAATGCATTGAGAGCTGTTTTCAGACCAGGGAAAATGTTTTGCATCCCGCCTATTAATGATGAAATGACACATGCTATTTTCTGAAACTAATTGTCACAATGCTTTCTAAGTATACACACAACTTCACTGAAAAATCTATAAATATTATAGTCTGCAAAATGTAACACAAGTTGTGTATTGATTTGCTGGAACACTTAAAGTGGATAAAGAGAAAAATCGTACCCGTAATTAAAATAATGTTAGAATATTCACATATATTATTTTTTCTAAATCATTGTATCTTATAAGGAAATTATCATCAATTGTACTCTTTTTCTTTTAGCTGTTGGTATTGAAGTTATGTCATTCATTAGACTAAAAACGTACATTTGATTTTTTATTATATGCAGTGTTCAACACTTGCTAAATGATACTGTGTTGGTTTTCATGACCTCTTTAGTAGAATTGTGTTAGAGGAGCAACATTTTAGAAACACCTATTGCTTCTAATTTTAAAGTAAAATACTGAAATTTCCCTGAGAGGCAGACAGTAATCAAAATAGTTATGCTTTTATGTTAGTCACAGCTTAACATTTCTGCTTAATAAATGGGAAATGAGTATTCTGCAAAAAAGAGGAAGCGACTTTGGTTTATATAGCATGACCTTGTCTAAGGGGAGACACAGTTGCTCATTTAGAACAGAAGGAGAGCATGTTCTGTGACTGAAAAGCCAGTGCAGAAAATACATACAGCAAATAATGTGCCTGCAGCTTTACTGAAGGTAATTTTTTTCAGAATATTTCTTCAGGAAATAGAAAGAAGAAAGCAGATACTACTGACTGAAATGTATTACTTATTAAAAAAATAATTCAAAGACATAACTTCACTGCAGCCAGCTGTGAGAATTAAAATATTTTTTAATTATTTGTTTGTATTATAGTGATGACCAGAGATGTTATGGACAGGATGGGGGTCATTGTATTGAAGAAATAGGAAAAGACATCTCATTGCCATAAAATGCTTTGTATTGTAGTTTGAAGGGCTAATGAAATGAGAAAACTAATGTGTTAAGGGAAAGAGTAACACTAATGCCAGTGTGTTTATCTAACTGTTTCACGAAGATGCTGAGAAGTTCATTATTACGTGTAAAATTTTCATGTGATATACCAGGTTATTGTTATTACACTGCTATCGTACTGTTCCACAAGATCAGTGCTAAGATGTTTAGACATGGTCTGGTGTTCTTGAGTGAAACATATTCTTCGATGTATGCTGCTAAAAATCACTGTTACAGCATTGTGTGCAGGTGCAGTGCTCAGTAGCTGTTGGTGATGGCTGATGCACTGGCCTGAGTCAGCTTCTTGTCAGTGCTCCAGCTGCACATCCCTATTTGCACTGGGGAGTGCAAAGGGAAGAGCACCAGGGGAAGAAGTGGCAGCTATCCCTGTCCTGTTGTCCAGTGCATCCCGCAGCTGGGTCAAGGTTGATGGCTTGGTCCTGATGGCAAGCTCTGGTGTCCTCCTTGGGGCCACACTTGTCCAGTCAATTTTTTCTGGTGGAAAGATTTCCAGCCATGTAAAACCCAATGTGTAGAGGAAAGAATAATTTACTGGCCCTGATCCCTCTTTTTGATTTTTGCTGTGCTCTTGATGAAAAACAGAGCAAAAAATCCAGTGTGGGATTTTGAAAGATGTAGGATCTGGTGTAATATAATGATTTCACACTCAATTAGACTCCTGCACATATACTTCTGTTCACCACTCGATTACAAGAAGTAGGTCTAAATGGCATTGGGTGTAAAGTTGCTTTATAATTGCTGATTTTGGTCAGAAGTTTTAGAAAGACGCAGTGACAGATCCAGAACTTTATTTTCTAATTGAAGTAGCTGGGCTGGATGTAAGATGGTGGGAAAGTAACCTCTCTGATGGACTCTCAGAGACTTCTCAAGCCAAGAAAAAGGAAGCTAGGTGAAAAAGAGAGAGAAAAAAAACCCCAAACTTTTGACACTGAGAGGGAACCAGGTTCTGATTTTTCTGTCCCTTCTTTGGTCAATCTGTATTTAAAGCAGATTAGATGAAAAAAAGAAAAATAAAAAAAAAAAAAAAAAAAAAAAGAAAAAAAAAACCACCAACCAAAAAAAACACCAAACCCCAAGATCTCAACTCATGTTTCATTGGCATTCAGATTCTACAGATTTGATGAAGTCAAGAAGTCTATTCATGTACTACTGCCCCCAGAGTGTCTGTAGAATGTCTGGATGTCATATAAAAATAGGTGTGTGCAGTAATTTATCACAAAAGATTTATTTTTTATTTTTACCTAACAGCAATCACTTTCTTCGTATTTTCAAAAGCACTTAGAAATTTTTTTTCTAATTAATAACCATAATTGCTAGAAAAAAATCTTGTTTTCTCAATTCTACAAAGCATTATCTTTTCCTGACATACCTAAGATTTAAAATAACTCTGTTAAAAATATAGCAGTGATTGTTCTGGTCCTTTTATCTTCAAAAAAAAAATTCTCCTAAATCAAACCCACAAAAATAGAAGGATGCATTTATATTTACTTACATTTTAGAAGAACAATGAAGAAACATTAAAAAATAATAAAATTTTATAATATGTTTATGCTGATTGCGTGAGTTTTACCACTGACATAAGCTACTCAAGAAGTAAAGCACTGCTAAGTATGAGCAAAGACATCAAAATGTATGGAAAACACGCATTATCCTATAATTGCTCAGTTTCTGATAGTGCCTCTGTGTATATAGAACAATGGTTGGTTAGTTATTTTATCGTGATTTTTAGCAGCAGAGGATGACAATGCTGAAATCTCCCACATCTATATTTGTACCGTACTTCCTTATTTCAAATGTCATTATGTATTTTTAGGTCTAAAGAAAGGGGGATCTATATTCTTTCAGCATACTGCAAAACACGTGATGCTTAAACAGGAGACCACACATGTTCTTTTTTCAATTGATCTTAAATGTAGTTATACTTCACCACCAGTTCCTTCTGTGGCAATGACTCCTCCTGGAGTCTAGAGGGATAACTTGGCCTTCATAAGGGAAATGTCTTGCATCTGAGGGCTTGGCCTTCCCACGGAGGAGATGCCCCTAACTGTGCATGCCATGGCTCCAGAGGAGCAGCCTGCACTGAAGCTGTTTTGCGCGCAGTTGTTCTGCGTGTGAGCACTTTCTGTAAGCGCTGAGTCCAGCGACTTGTGATGCTGATTGGAACTGCACAGGCACATATAGGCAACACATAGGTGTAAACACACAGAATACCTCTACATATCTACATATGTGTATACAACACAGGATTCCTAGCTCCTTAAGACTTTGAAAGTAGCATTGAGTGGAAAGTATTATAAATCCTTTTTCTCTGCTTACCCTCAATGATGAGGAGCTTTCTCCTCATGGTCTAAGAAGGAAGGAGGGCTATGCATATACCTGAAAAATACCTGTCCTCTTAGTGGAAGAGGTAGGACTGGATGTGAAACACCTAATTGAAAAATTAAATTTGCCATAGCGTTAAAAACTCTTAATTTCATGTATTTGAATTCCAAAATTGTGGGTTTTTTTTCCTTGCTGTTTTTGTTCTAATTTCTTGTATCTTGGTCATTTTTTTATCAATATCTTTTTTCCATAAGATGGTCTCTATATCATGTCCAAATGACTCACTATAATTTTGGGATCTTTGGGACCCTTTTCCCTCTACCTTTACACTGTCTAACACAGGAAGCTTCTCTTGCCTCAACTATGGGGGAATATGTAAAAAACCAAGATGCTCTGTTCTTAATACGACTAAGTCTTAATAAGACAGTTGGGTTGTAAGGTAATAAAAGGACAAGGTAGAAAACAGACATAAAAAGCAGCAGTAGCTAGAAGAAAAAAAGTATTTATGAAATGCAAAGTTGCTGCCTGATGCAATAAAATAGTATCACGATAAACTATGAACATACACACAAGACAGGTTTATATGTTGTAGGTTTTATGTTACCATTTTGCTTTGTTTTCTTTTTACACTCAGTTTTCATAAATAAAAATGTGAATATGTTTATGTAAAGCATTTAGCCTGGGTCTTGCATGTCATTCTCCTTCCTGATGGAATATAAGTTTTTCTTTGTTTTATGTGTTTTGTTGAATCATTCTCAAGATTGTTGGAGACTCTTTGCCAGGTTCTGAGCAGGTTGCATGTGCCTCTTACCCAATGGTGGTGGTTTTTCAATGCTGTGAATGCTTTAACACCAACAGAACAGCTACTTACTGATCAGCTATCACTCTTTTGTTAGTAACTAACTGTGAAATTATCCATCCTCTTCTGTTTTATCACTAGAGCTTAAGTGCAATGTTTGTGTTTGTGCCAACTTCTGGATTTTTTTCGAGTTTGCCACTTTCACATCATTCTGTCATTTTAGAAATAACTGTCTTGGTCTTGCCTAGATACTCCCATGGGCTTTTCTGAAAATAATATGCCCATAGTTAAATTTCTAGGTTTGGAAATGCCCTTTTGTTTTCTCTAGCTTGACTATTTTGCTTTTTTTTTCCTTCTTATCACATTATTTCTGCTGCCACCCAATATGTTGATTTATGGTTGTTTTTCTCTTTTGTTTTTTACATTTTTTTCTTCTTCTGAGCAGTTCCTACTGAAAATAAGAGGGAGATCAACTACTGGATTTTTCAGAAATGACTCAGTTTTCTCCCTTCCTAAATACATCTGTTCTACTGCTACTATTTTTTTCTGTCTTCTCAAATACCTCACCTGTTTATGACACAGAATCAGAGAGACGTGACAAAGGTGGCTTTTTCTCACTTCTTCAGTGTCCTGGTTCTGTCCAATTTGTTGGAAGGTATTATTGTAACCGCAGATTCTATTTTAGGGAAAAGGGTAAAGACAATATCCTGGCACAAAAGTATGTAAGGAATCCCCTAATGGAGGAAAAATCCCCAGTTGGAATGGCTGAGCCAACTTAATGTTGCCTGAAACAGGTCTGAGGATACTATCCTATCTTGGCAAAATTTACTTTTCAGAGTGTTATGTTGACAGAAAGTGAAACTAGAGTGAAAGCACTGGTCTAAGACATTTGAGGTATGAAGTCTGGGGTAAAAAGTTGTGTGTATTATTATTTGTGTGTGGGCACTTGAACATCATGTGAGTGATAGTGACTCAGAGCTGTCTTGAATTTCCTCAACTGAACAAAATGCCATCACATTTACCAGCAATAGGTGCCATCCCTTTTTGGTAAACTTAGCTTATCTTTAATGAGTTGTGGCATGTGTTAATATAAATTGTTGTTACACCACAAGTGTAATTTATAGATGAACAATATTGTTTGGAGGTCTGCAGGTCCTGATAATTAGGATAGTTGAGATTAAAAGAAAATAGTCACTGTGATAAAAACATGATGTGCAGCATCTAATAGCACTTTTTCCAATAGTGAGACATATTGTCTAATAAAATTAAATAGCCAGGAGAATTTTCATATTATAAATATAAATAAAATTTTATAAATGTAACTATGCAATTATATTTATGTATATGCATATATTTTAATTTATGATATAAATATTATATAAATATAACAATAAAGTAAAAGTAAGTGATTTCTAATTTAGCAAATAGTAGTGAACAAGTAATAATAAAAAATGAGTATATCCTCTGGCCTATATTTGCTGCTACTGAGAAGTTTCTGGTTTTATGTAAAGGAATCTCCACCACTGGATCTTTTAAAAATCATATTATATGAACATCCATCAGGAATGTTAATGGATGAAATATTTCCTGATGAGCTTTTAAGTTGTTATTTTCTATGATTTTGTGAGGAAGGGTTTGTTTTTTTTTTTTCTGATTTATGCTGGTGCTGGGAAATGTATTAGTCTGAAGAGCTTAGGGAGAAAAGATAAAAAATTGACTCTGTATATGCAAGACAAACAGAAAAGGTCAGATGAATATGTAAAGAAATCCAGATATAAAGGCTGCTTACACGGACTTTAAGACAATTTTTAAACAAATGTTCATGTTTCTTCCTACTGACCTGTCATCCTGTTTAGGATCTAACAGCAGAAAATCTGGCAGCAGTCATGTGCACGTGCTCCTCTTGCATGCTTGGAAAAAAATTGGCAGGATAAAACCAATTGCTAAAAAAAGGATGTAGTGCATGTTAATTTCCTCACTTCCTGCGTTGTTCAAAGGTTACTCAGTCGGGTGCTCTGAGCATCCTACCAGACCAAGTTCTGCTGTTTTGCTATAAGCATCACTATTCCCATACATTAACAATTCAAGGGTCAGGTTATAGATGATCACTAAATTTGCTTCAATTTGTATGGATTCTAGGAATTCAAATGAGGAGGTACTTTATTTTTCATTTTAGTTTGTTTTCCTTTCTCCATTTTTTTGTGGTTCAAGTGTGATGGCATTCCTCAAAACTGGTGGCACCCTGTCAGTGAAATGGTTTCCTCTAAGTGGTGCTCCCTGAAGAGTGTCTGAAATTTGTTTAGGCATCTATGCTTACTTCCAGCAGATTTCTCAAGTGCAGGTTGTTATAGCAGAAGTGCCATCTTTCATTCATAAGGACAAACAGGCCTATCTCTTTGCATCAGTATTCACACTTTGCATAAGCCCCTTAGAAGATTTCCATTTTTAATGGTTTTAATTAGCATTTATGAAAAACTGTGGTTTCACATGATATAAAGCGACAGATTAAATTTGTTAAGTGGATAATAATAAAATGTGAGTTGATTTGTTTCACTGGAGTTTAAAAGGCTTTTGCTCAATGAGGCCTCTATGTTAATTCATTAAGCATGCTTCAGACCTTACGGAGTTTTTTTTGGATTTAATTAACACAGATCAAACTCCCAGGAGATTTCATGTCCTCCACAACTGTGTGTGATAGAGACAGTAATTTAAAACCTATTTATAGGTCTTTGTGTTCATTTATTTGGAAAAGGGATTAAAAATACTCTATGAAATCATTTTAATACAGCAGGAGCTACTCGAGTTCTTTAGAGTAGGAGCCAAATTCATTTGTAAATGATGGAAGGACAGTGGCTAGGGCCAGGCTTCAGAGGACTGGTTTGTTTTCCTGGCTGCAACAGCGGCACCTAGTACCTGCTACCCAAGTCAGTTGTACATTTTCTCCACTGATATTTTAATTCACAATGCATAAAAGCAGGACCTTGAGTGGGGTCCCAAGACCTTGACCCCTTCCTTTCACGGTGCTCATCACTGGGTATGAGATCAAACTACCCATTTCTCACCCTATTTACAAGGAACTCTCTGCTGAGATGTGGCCTAGTTTTAAGACATGGGATGAAAACCTGTGGTGTGGTTAGGGCAATCTCCTGGGAAGTTGTGGATTGTAGGTTTCAGCCTCAGCAGACTCAGGAGATCCCCAAAAGTTTGGTTTCACAGTTCTTGGAGCACTGTATTGATTTCTTAATATAAGAAACCACTGCTAGATCATCCTTTGTGCTTCTCACCATGTAACTACTGTAATTTTCCATTGAAGTCTGTGATTTCTTAAGCACATTAGGTGTAGTCTGAGAATGCATCACAGATCAGTTCCTTCCTATCTATTTTTGACAGTGTTTTGGCTGGATTGAGGGGGAAATCACTTGCCTGCAAAAAATGATAAGAAGCGGAGAGAGATATACAGAGAAAGAGATGTAATCCTTGAGGAATACAATGGCAAATAACATGATTTAATTTATGATAAATACTCCAGGACAAGATTCTGTAAATCATATGAGAACTGTGAAGGGAGATCTCAAACAGGTGTGCAGTGTCCCCTTGTTCTGTGCCTGAAATTCTCCTTCTATCGCATGTGCCTTCAGGCTTCTGTACTGAATGAAACAGGCTCTTGAGATTAAAAATAACAGTATGTGATCTGGCAATTATATAATATATTCTGCCACATACACAAAGGGTAGAAGAACAACAATTGCATACCCTAATTGGTGTACACCATTTAAGTTATTCTTCCAAGCCAGAAACCAATCTGAATCTTAGTGGAAACAGGTTGGAATAGCATGAAACTCTGTTGTAGTCAGAAAGTGCCATAATATCGTGCTTTAAAGTCCTTTAAAGCGAGGGTTTGTTTTGGTATTCAGACACCTGTGTGTCTACCTGTGAGCTAGCTATCTAAACTCCCTTAAACTCAAGGGAGACCTGCTTAATATGGTCAAAGCCTGGAGAGTAATTCAACTGACCAGCTACTCCAAGGTGTACTGAATTGCTCTTTGATTGCCTTCTTGACATCCACTGATTGTAATGGAAACTTAGATACTTAACAAAGTGAGTATTTCTACATATAGGCACTCAAGCTGGTGTTAGTTAATCTTGTGCTGAACCTCAGCTGGAGTCCCCTTGATACAGACAGTTTTTGAATAGTCACTAGCTGGCATACTTCTGTAACAGTGCATTTTAATCTATATAGTCTGTTGTAAATGAATGCTGATTTTAACATTTTATTTTCTGATAATAATGCTGGCTACTTTATACTCTTCAGAGTCCAGCAGAGATTTTCCAGTACTGAGTATAACTCTGTGTGTGCTAAGAGGCTTAATGATGAGTATTTAACTATTCCACTCTCCCAGCAGCTGAGAGGTGCTGATGTTATGTGATAATAATCAGGTAGATCTGTATTTCAGTGCTGAGATATGGGATTGCTATTATTCTGTGTTCCTGTTCTTTGATAGTTAGGAAAACCTGGAGCTCTATCTGCTTTGTTGGTTTAGACAACAACAAATAGAAAATATGTGGGCTTGCTTCCTCAGGTAAAGTGTCAACACCATCCCTCCCCAGTTTAATTTTATACATGTCTTGATTTATGATGATGATGATGATTATTATTATTATACTTTACAGATTTTATCTGTATTCTCGTGGGATTTGTGTTGTATTCCTTAAAATGTGTAATTGTGATCAAAAAGGATCATAAGAATTTTCTCTGCCCAGTGCTATGCCTTTCAAAAAGTCAGTTATATTGTCTTTGAGAACAATTTTTAGGGACTTCTAGAGAGTTACTGGCAATTGCTTTTCAGTGCTATTAATTCTTGGGAACATTTTAGTTCTATCAAATAATAATAATAATAAAAAAGTGTAAACCAAGCAAACCTTTAAAGGTGTTCTTCTAGGCTGCAATCATTTAATACATTTTCTGAGGCCTGCCTGGGGTCTAGCAGAACATCTGACTGGTCTGGCAGTTTCTGTGCTGGAAAAGATAATTACATCCAGAAGGAACTCCTAGTAAGGTAACTAACTGAGCTGTTAAATTTGAACTTTTAAGGGAAACTAAGGGTTTTTAAGCTAAAACAATTAAAATTAGTACTTTATCCAGAAATTAAAATTCAGAATGCTTCAGCTTCCCCAGTACTTAAACACATACTTGAGAGGGAGAGTGCAAGTAACACAATAACTTTAAAAAGTTTATTTTTGACAACTGATGAAGAATCTTCCTGAATCTGGGCTTTTTATTCCTATAATAGGAACACAGTCTGTTCAGGAAAAGGTATTACATTTGACATGAGAAAAGGTGTTGGTTAGGTTGTGGTAATAACAGTTTTTCTGAACACTTCATTAAAATCCTAAAGCCACAGCAAGTTTTTCTGAGTTTTATCTTTCAAGAACTATGGAGTTCAGAGAGAAAATAACCTGATCCCAATAAACCCAAATAACCCAATTTGTATCATTATACATTTTAATGCCTCTTAGTATCATAAAGTTATACTGCTTCTAACCACTAGAGCACTACAAACTAGTCTTGTGTAGTTAGAAAGCTTCATTATAGTATACAATTTATGAGTACAGCTGGGGTTTTTTGAAGCACCCTCTATAGAAGAAAACATTCTTCTGGTACAGCCAATTGTAAGGGGAGACCACCAGCTCCTTTTCCCTAAGGTCTGGATCCAATAACACATTGTATGAGCCTTCTACAGGAAATATTTAGCACATGTTAGGCCCTTGTGCAACTAGGTGCCACATATGCATACAAAATAGTATTCATATTGGTAGTTCCTCATTCAGGATCCTGGAGCTATATATGAATGTCAATGTGTGCAAAACTTTAACTCATTACAGTGTTAGATATTTGACCTGTGCATGGAGTCCTGAGTTACAGTGATTTGGATGTCCTTTCTGAGAGTGCAATTTAACTTAGTGTTTCCTTGGTTTTCAATTTGTAATTTTTGAGCAGTAAAGTGTTGAGATGACAGAGGTTCTTGGAAGTAACGTATCCCCTTTTTCCTAACATCCCATATTTTGCAGAGGCATAGACATGGCAGGCAACACTAATCTTTTCCAGGACAGAAGACTACATACATTGTTTCTGGTCTTTTTTTGGCTCAGTGGATTAACTGCTTAGCAAGCCTTCTAAATCGCAGCATGCCTCCTTCCTTTTGAGGTTCCTTGAGAAGCCTCTGCAATTTCCACTAGAGAGTGGAGGGGCCGAACGGCTACTCAGGGGGAAGCTTTTGGTAAGTGGAGCTGAAAGTTATCCTGTCTACTTTTCATCAAAGAAATTGTAAGTATTCAGACTAAACTTGTTGTCTAGACTTCCTCTAGAGAGAGAGAGAGAGAAGGGAAGGGGTACAAATACTCCTCCTAAGGTGAGTAATTTTATCCTCTGAAGTTTTAAAACAGACACGAAATGAATCATTTTCTATGTCTCCATTAAGAAGCCTAGATGGCGAGCTTAGACCACACATGAACTTTCAGCAAGATGAATGTAGTCTGGAAAAAGATGAGAAGGATAAATAAGGCAGAGCTCAACTCTGTAGAAGAGGATAATGAGTGGGCTTATGTAGTCAATGAACTTTCCCTGCTTTATGGCATCAGGACACTTGAGGCACAGAGAATGCATATGGTTTTCTAACAGGGGCAGGACAAAGCAGAGAAGGTCGGGAAGGAGAAGGGAAAAAATTCTGAGTGCAGCATAAGACAAAAAGAAAAGCTGAGGTTTTTACCTTGTCCACCAGATGAACTCTATGGGGTATCAAAGGGGAGTTCTCTCTACAGACAGGAAAGAGTAGAAGAAAACAGATGATCTGATAGATTTGGCAATATTTCCCCTGCTTGAAGTCTGCAGAAGGGGAACCCCCAGAGGTCTTTAATCAGCCCACCACGTGAACTTTAGGGAGAAAATGTTCTTTTACACTGTCAAACACCCCTTGTGAGCAAGTTACATTCTGAGCACTCTGACCACTATTTCTACCACAAAAAAAGCCAGAGAAATTTTGCACTGTATCAATTCAGATACTCTGTCCTAGATTTGCAGAAAATCCAGCCAATCACAGACCTCCTCAGCTCTCAGTTTTGGAGGTATTGGAATGCTTTTGCGAATTTCAGGGTACAGAAAAGGTAAAAGAAAACCTCTGCACATTATTTGGGGAAACCTTAACTCTGCAGTAACTCACCTTGTTAGTGACTAAGTAATGTTAATCATTATAAGGTGCAATGAGCATGCAGAATGTATAAAAAAGATTAGCTCCTAAAAGCTGATACGCTCTCACAGACTCCTGCAGAGTTGGGACTGTTAAGTATTATCTCTGCTTTGCACATGGACATGCTAAGACAGGCAGCTCTTCAGGGACTTGAAGGTGACACGGAAAGCCAGCAGTAAAACTGGGCTGTAAACCCTTGTGACTTTTGGTCTAATGTTGTACCCACTTACTGCAATTTGTTTGGCTTAATTTGCTTGAGGCCAGAGTGAAGAAGTACGATACTGGTTTTACTTCACATAGACCTTCCACAAGGTGCTGCCTCCAGCTAGTTGTGTGTAGAAGAGGATACACACTGCTCCAGCTGGCTAAGTTAAAAAACAGATGAAACAAATAGAACTAAGGATTTTATCTGGCTTATGTTTAGCCAGAATAGCTATTTATTTTTAAGATATTTGTGATATTGATGTTCTTCTGTTTGATTTCTCTGCCTAAGCAAAAGGCAACTGGGGCTGCGTGGTGCTGTGGGTGAATGAAACCACCGTGTATGGTGAGACTGGGCAAGCAGAGCAGAAACATCTCTGCTGTCACTGTCCTTGCATCATCTTGCCACTCTTGTCTTCCCCACGCTGGCTGCCCCATGGTGGCACAGCCTTCCCTGGTGGCTGTCTCCAGCCCATCAAGAGGACCAGAGCCTGGACCACTCCATGTCAGGGGAACAGAGGACATCATAGTCCCAGGTGTCCAGCACAGCCCCCGCATTTGGAAGGGGTACAGCAGCACCGGTGTTCTCTCCCAGGGTCACACACAGGCCTTCATGGTGGCCCTGTCTTATCCCCAGGGCAACTCTGTGTTGTCCTCAAGGCACCAAAACCATCCCAGCCCCAGGCCTCAGCTCACCAGCCCATGTGCAACCCATGTGCCAAGAGATGGGGCTGTGTAAGTGGGAAGGTGCAGAAAAGTTTTAGAACTGTGAAAACTCAGGCTTATTCATGAGGGCTTAGTACCAAACCCCAGGAAGCACAAGCTGCAGCAACTGGGACCTTCCTGTGGGCCAGATGCTCAACTCCCACTGATACTTAAGGGGATCAGAAAGCTGCTGTAATGAGGTCGATGAAGACCTGGCATGGGGTTAACCCTGTATCACTTACATGTTAATGAAAATAAAGCAAACAACACAAAGTTTTAAAAATACTTCACTCTGTTACCATTTGCCCTACTTTTGATTGCTTAGTTTTCGCTTCACTGAATACTGTAATGTTGCTTTTTCGCTGTTTTTTTCAGATGGCATTGATCATCTGGGCTATAGAGGATGTTATTTTGAGAGGAACAAGCTGAAAATTAGACACATAATTGTCTTTCCAAAAACAAACCCTGCACAAACCCTCCAAGATTCCTGTCATTAAAAAAACCCCAAACCTAACAAACAGAAAAAGCCTATCATCAGCCAGCCCAGCCAGCTCACATTTAACACTGCTAGTTTTCCACTGTAAAATTCTGTAGAGCCTTTACCACAAAAGGAAAGGAAAAAAAAAAAAAAAAAGAGACACAAAAAAGTCTGTTTCTGGTAGCAAATAATATCTCACTTGAGTTCTGGAAGCCGAAATAGCTAAGTATCTGTAGCAAATGCATAGCAACAAGAACACATGGCTTTGTTTCAATGCTTCTTACATCTAGTCTTTGTTAGTATTGGGAATTGTGCCTTTTATAGTCACACCAAGTCCTGGTGACTCTGCTAATGTGCTACAAAAACCACTGGAGGGTTGTGGACCCCCAACCAGTGTTTACCATTGCTGCAGGGGCGTGTGTGAGCTGCAGAGTGAAAGGTCACTCAAAGCGCGTGCTTTGTTTAGTTTTGCTCTCTGGGACAGGAGCTGCTCATCTACACAGTACTAACAATTTACCTGCTGCCCTGAGAGCCAGAAACTTGCCGCTAGAGTGTTTCCAGATGGAAACCCACTGGCACCTTTTAGAAATCCTTATTGCAGCCCTGAAAGCAAGAGACACACAGCCCTCCACTGCTCTGCTGTGGTGACACGTACAGCTGAGTGAGTGAGAAACCCGAAAGCTTCATGAAGCTTAGTGCATTTTCAGAAAAGCCAAAATGTTGCAAGATTAGTTCTAGCTCATCTTACCTGCTTTAATTGTCTAATATGACAGTTCTATTTCTAGCCTTCTGTGCTTTGTTTCAGGGGCCATTTTGGAGAGGTGGGAAAGACTTAAAATTATATTTGTGATCATTCCAGATTTTGCTCTCATCTCACTTTAAAGATCCATTAAAGCTCAAATTAAGCAAGACTCCTGCTGTTAGCTTAGTCAACTATGAATGGGTCTGTGTAACTGCTATGCGTCTTTTGACAGCAGTGGAGTAACAGGAAAAGAACCCCAATCTGCTAAGGTTTCCCTTTTGATATGGAAGGATTTTTACTGCAAGGTTTTTCATTTGTTTTAAGGCTTTGATTGCTTAAATATTTTCAGAGAAGAAAGCATACATGATTGTTAATTGCTTCCTTAATTGGGAAGCTGCTATATCTTAAGCAGAGAATTAAATTATTATGCTCTTCTTCAGGATCTGTGTCGTGCTAATCTTCCAGATAAAATGAACTGTGGTGTGAAAGTCATTAATCATGATATCTCACTAACATACCCTTCAAAAGAAGTATATGGTCTTTCAGAGTACTAAAATACCATCAGTGAACTCAAAACGTAATGTGACATGCTGGGGACATCTAGTGGGGAAAAAGGTAAAATACTAAAAACAAGAAACGGGAACATTCCCAGCTCTTAGAGTAAAATCAAAATCGAGACTCACAGGACTGAACAAAGGTTCTCTCTAAACCCTAAATTAAACATTTATGAACAAAATGAACCTGGTTTCTATTTCTAGAGGAGCCAACTATGTCTTTATAGTTGCCTTTAAATAATGCATTATAATTAATTTAATTTAATTTAGGGTGTGGGAGTTTATTTCATATTTTTTCTACAATTTTATTTATTTGGCAAGTAAATTGTATAGATTTATTTCAGATTCCTTCCCTGCAATAAAACGAAGATAATACTTATCAAATACTAGTTGCCAAATATTTTATTAATTTTGAGATGTATGGGTGGAAGATGTTAAAAGAGGTGCGTACAGATGGTTCACATGTTCCTTTCTTGTCAGAACTAAAGCTGTCAATAAAGTTGAGTTGTACTTCTAGTATTGCCAGTTTTATTACCTTTCATATTTGACATTTTATATATAACCTTACAACTCAACTTGGTTTTGGAGTTCAACTGTCATGTTAGGGAGCAAAATGCTTACGTTGAATACCCTCAGCCCAGATTCAGAATCCTAATCCCATGTAAAGAATAATTCCAATTTAAAGATTGTCTTGTTCCAAATCCCCTGCTGTGGGCAGGGATGTAATGCTGGAGTGTAGCTAAATAGGGCTATGCCAAAGCCCCATAGAGAAGTAGGACACCACGAGTATGTGTTAATTTACATTTTGGTTGATGAAAGATAGTTTCATTTTTGGGCCAACAGCAGCAGTGGTTTCAGACAGGGACATCAAGTAGTGCCTCTGTAAAGTAGCAGAGAAGCGTAGCTTGTGAAACACATCTTGAGGAGGAACTGGTTACTTTGGATCTGAAACTTGAGAGAACCAGGAAACAGCAGTTCCTCAGAGATATTGTTCAAACTATTGTACTCAGACTATTCTATATTATTCTCAGGATATCAAGAGATCTTTGGACAAAGAAAATAGTGCCATGGCTTTTTATTTTAGCATAGAGGCTTTGAAGTAGTTCTTCAGAATGGCAAAATCTGCAATTACTGTTAAAAGGCAAAAGTCAAATAAATGTACATGAGCCAGGAGACTTTCCCATTGGGAGTTACTATAAAGAGCAGTAATCAGGAAGGCAGGTTGAGGAAGAATTATCCGTAAGCACTGATAAAATTTGTTGCCTTAATTCCCTAAAACAGTGACGTTTGTCTCTCCAGATAAATGCCATGGTATACCTCTTTCCCACAAAACGAGTTACACTAGCCAGGTTCTCACTTGCCCTGACTGCTGTTTTCCAGAGACTTAGGAGAAAAATGTGTGATCAAGTGCTATGATTATGGAGTTCCACTGTAAGTTCAGCAAAGGAAGACACTCAATATAAGCTTAAATTTTTCAGGTATTCAGATCTATGCGACTGTGATAAAATATAACTTTATCTGCTGCTTGTGTACGGGATTTGCCCTCAGAAATCTCCCCTTGTGCATTCTGCATTTTATAAGGACTGAGGGGAGAGTAAAAGCCTCTTTGGAGGAAGAATCAGTATTGAAAGTCTGACAGTTATTTAAGTAAAATTTTAAACTTAAGAGACATGTAAGATTTGATAAGATTATGCAGCATGTAACTAAATTACACAGTCCAGCTCTTAATCCAGTGAGAACAAGTCCATTAGGGTCTCTAAGTAGCTAAATGATGCAAACAATATTTTGGGGGTGTTCTTCATATATATATTAGTTTTTTGCCCTCTGTTCTGTTTGAAAAGCTTCTAGTATTTTATCTGCTGAATTTGAAAAAAACTGGCCATTGTTACTGCAAATTTCTTCATGTTTCTCATGTCATAAAGTGGTTTTGAAGATGCTGAAAAGTTGTTCTTTTTTTTTTAAGAATAAACAGTAGTCTAGTGATATCTTGTTGTAATAGAGTCAAGGTAGGGTAATTAGTACAGGACAATACTAGGGAGATCGACCAGGAAGAGTGCTGAGAATTTATCAGCCCTGTCATTTTGTTTATCAAACCTGCTCCTGAAAACCTCCAATGAAATTTTCGAAGTAACCTGTTCATATACGTAACTATCTTCATCCTTAATGGCATGATAGCTGTGGCAAAACTTCATCCTTTTAAGTTTCAGGAAATTTGCAGAGATCACAAGGAGCAGGGGGGGTCATACTAGTTATAAGACCTTTTCATGCATTGAAAAGATATTCCCAAGTTTCCTCTAAATGTTTTCTCTTTTTTCTTTTCTTTTCTTTTCTTTTCTTTTCTTTTCTTTTCTTTTCTTTTCTTTTCTTTTCTTTTCTTTTCTTTTCTTTTCTTTTCTTTTCTTTTCTTTTCTTTTCTTTTCTTTTCTTTTCTTTTCTTTTCTTTTCTTTTCTTTTCTTTTCTTTTTCTTTCCTTTTTTTTTTTTTTTCTTTTTTTTTCTTTTCTTTTCTTTTCTTTTCTTTTCTTTTCTTTTCTTTTCTTTTCTTTTCTTTTCTTTTTTTCTTTCTTTTTTCTTTTCTTTTTCTTTTTTTCTTTCTTTTTTCTTTTCTTTTTTCTTTTTTTCTCTTTTCTCTTGTCTTTTTTCTTTTCTTTTCTTTTTTTGTTTCATTTCTTTTAGCATACCTTGCAGATCATATTTTCTAAATCTCTTGCATTCTTACTTACTGCTGGACTGTCTCCCAAATGTAGAAATAATTTCTGTATTACATTGAAGTGCCCCAAAATGAACACTCCACTCTAGGTCGTGTGTCTCCCGTGCTGAAAAGCTCTCATGTCGTGTAGATGATGTACCTCAAAATATGACCTGGAATGTCCTTTTAAAATAGTATTTCATTCTTGACTTAAATGTCTGATTCACTGAAAACCCAAAGCCTCTTTTTTCAATATCGCTGACTAGTCAGCTATTCCCTTGTTGTATTTATGCATTTGAATGTTCCTTACTAAGCACTTCACTTAGCTTTTATTAAATTCATCATGTTGATTTCAAGCCATGCTTTTCATTTGTTATTTTACTTAAAATTGAAATCCTATTCTGCTGAGCATGTGCAACCTTTTCCAGTTTGAACTTCTTGGCAAATGTTATAAATATGTTCTCTAGTAAGTCATCCAAGGTATTGAGGAGCATACTGAATGCAGCCTGCAATGGATGTCTGCAGCCTGTCGCTTGATATCTGACAGTCAGGCAGAAAATTTTTGATAAATACCTTGTAAGTGCTTTCTTTTTCCTGGATAGTTACACACCCGTTTCATTATGTTTATCTATATGTACTCTATATATTTAAAACAAGAATTATCTTTAAAATAGTGTCAGTGACCTTACTAAGTGCAGTGTACATTAAATATCTGATCAAATCACACCCTGTGTGAGTGCTGAAGCAAAGATGATGTTCAAAGATGATACTAACTTTTCAGCCTTTTCTATCTGCTGTTCTCTTTCCTTCCTTGTTAAGCAATAGACATTCTTTTCCTTGCTGTCATCCCATTTATAAAATATTTTTCTTGTTGCATTTTATGCTTCTTGTGAGATGAAATGCATATTCACTTTGATCTTATTCCTTTATCGTATCTTTTACATCTATACCTGTAGGTCCTTGTTCCTGCTTTTGTATTTATATTTATGTTTTTCTGCTTTCATTTTTCTTTTCCTGGCCCTGAAAGACCTTTTGATGGAGCCATGTTGGTCTCTTACTATGCTCCTCGTGTTTCCTTTGCATCACGACAGTCTGCCATTGTATCTTTCATATAGTCCCTTTCAGTAACTGCAAACTCTCTTGCAGTCTTTTTTTCCTTAGAATATCTTCCCAAGAGACTCTACCTTCGAGTTCCCTCAGTTTGATGAAGTCTGCTTTTTTGAACTCCATTGTCCTTATTCTGCTGCTCTCATTCCTCCCTTTCTTTAGATTTGTGAACTCTATAGTTTTGTAATCACTTTAACCGAAATTACCTTCTACCTCCAGCTTCTCAACCAGATCCTCCCTATTAGTCAGAATCAGTTCTAAAACAGCTGCAAGCTTCTCAGTACCTTCTTCCATCTCCCTAAAAGAAAGTTCTCCTCAACATGTCCTTAAAGACTAATGGACTTTCTTCATCCTGACATTATGTTCCAGCACATATCTGTGTATAATTCAAGTCTCCCATTACAAGTGAGAGGGCACCCTTTGGATTCTTCTATTATTTGCAAAATAAAAAACATCCAAAAAAGCACCAACTCTCACTCTTGAATGTACTTCTGATGAGGTTATTTCTAGCAGGTCCCTATTATGACATTGCCTTTATTTTTTTTTTTTTTCCTTTTACCTTTTCATTGAGATGCTCTATGCACCTCTTACCTCTTCTGGCAGTTGAGCAAAGATCGACATTTTTGATGTACAGTGTGGCATCTTCTTTTTCCCCAGAGCCAGTCTTTCATAAACAAAGTGCATTCTTTTATCCCAGCAGTTAGAGGAAATAGCATGGAGGCATGACTGTTGCACAGCAGTCATAGACAGCTGTTTAGTCCAACAGGAACTACTTTTGCCTCACATTCAATAGCAACCTTAGTTACAGGAAGTCAGAAGACTTCAGAAACTTACTCAGTTTTGTCATACCCCTGTCTGCTATTTTTCATCTGAATAAAAGTTTTCAACAAGTTTGAGGCTTATTAAATTGGAAAATCAGTTTATTGAGAAAATACCTTCAACAGTTTACACCATGCACAGTTGTGGTGAGAATTCCTGCCTTAAATCTAGACTTAACTCTATAATAACTGTCCAGAAGATCATATAAAAATGGGGATATTAATATAAACAGCAGATCTTAGAGGAGTGAGATGGGTAATTTTCTACCAGAGCAGAGTTGTTTTTTTTCCCTTTCAAAATTCCAGCCTATTCCTACTGCAGTAAGCTCTCTTCAGCTGTGAGTAAATTTATTTGCAGAGCTACAGAAATCGTCATAAAATTGATATATCTCTGTCCTCTAATGTAACGTTATTTGGACTACTTGCACTACGAGCAAGCCATACCTATCCACTGACATCCCCCTTCCCAACACTGAAAGAGTTTTTTGTGTTTTCATGATGGAAAACACAGCCTCTTCCTGTCTCGTAAATAGTTTTAGTTCAAACAGGAAGCAGTGCCAGCTACATGGCTCCCCTGGGATTATTCCGTGATTATGGAAAGTGATTCAGAACATTTCTCATTGTCCCAGAAGTTCTTTGGGTGCCTTTGATTCACCTGTGACAAAAAAAGAAAACAACACAAAATCACTGAATAAACTTGAAGCTCTGGGGATAGCCTAGTCCGGCTTCTCTGTTCAAAAAAAGGTCAGCTACAGCACATTGCCTCTGACCATGTCTAGCCTACTTTTGAACATCCCCAAGGATGATGTCTCCACAACCACCTCAGGCAGCCCACTCCAGTGTTTGAACAGTAAAACATTTTTTCTTATGTTTAATTGGAATTTCCTGTATATGATTTTGTGCCCACTGTATCTTGGACCTGTCTCTGGGCACTGCTGAGAAGAGGCTGGCTCTATCTTCTTTACTTCTCATCATCAGGCATTTAGTCTTCTCCAGGATGACCAGTCCCAGCCCTTTCCTGCTCTTCACATAGCTCATATGCTCCAGTCCCCTCATCATCTTCATGGCCTCCTGTGCACTGAGAAGTACACTGGACCCAGCACTCCAGCTGTGGCCTTCCTATTGATCAAATTGCATCCTCAACTTGCAGGCAACTGTAATACTGCTCCTGTGATGCAGCCTAGGAAAGTCTGTTAGCCTTCCTTGCTGGAAAGGCTCATTGCTACCTTATTGTCTATTAGGACCACCAGGGCCTTCCCTGTCATCCCTCAGCCTATACTGGTTGATATTGTTTTCTCCCCAGCCCTATTTACCTCAGTCTTGTTAAGGGTGCAGCCTTAGCTAGATGTCCCACATCTAGGTCAGTACTGAACCATATTTGGACCCCTGTGGGACACTGCTAACAACTGGCCTCCAGCTGGCCTCTGTGCCACTTTGAGTCTAACATTTCAGACAGCTCAGACACCTCACTGTGTACTTTTCTAGTCTGAACTTCATACTTTTGTCTATGAGTATGCTATGGCAGACACTTTTGAAAACCTTACTGAAGTTGAGATTGGCATCCACTAGTCTCCCCTTGTTCACCGAGGTAATTGTGTCACTATAGAGGCCTATCAGGTTGGTCAGGCTTAATTTCCTCCTTGTAAATCCATGATGACCACTCCCAGTCACATTCTTGTGCTTACCTTCTTTGTAAATGGCTCCCTCAGCTTCATAGGGATCAAGGGGAGGTTGACTGGTTTGTTTTTCCCCCGATCCTCCTTCTAACCCCGTCTTGAAGGTAGTAGTGACATTTGCTTTCTTTCAGGAAAGATAATCAATAGTGGTCTCACAATTACATGCTATGAAGCATCAAGCACTTATTTATGTACAGCTTTTTTAAATATTCCCCAATCTCATCATTGTCCAACAAGGGTAAGTCTTGTAGCTCCAGGAAAATGCTGTAACAAGAGTTGCTAGAGTGCTATGGGGTGACCAGTCTAATTGTAAACAGCCCATTTTCAGTTGGAGGTGTGTTCACAAAACAGCCTCTTTTTCTTTTTTTTGATCAGAGTTCACTTTAATGTAGGCTATGTTATTCATTTCAGCCTTAATTTAAAAAATCAGACATAAGTACCCCACCACAAAATCCAGTCCTACGATCTTTCTTATGAAAATCATAAGCCTAGTCAAAGTTAATGCATAAATTATATTTTCTAACAAAGCTTGTTTACTCATATAAAGAAAAGAGGAGTCATATTATGAAATTGCCTTCTGAGCAATATGTTAGAAAAGCATTCACTTCATTCTGAAAAGGACTGAATAAACTTCATTCTTTGTGCAGAAATACAGAAGAAGACATATTAACAAGACAGTACTTGATGACCATTCACTGATCTGTACATGTGCACAGGATATTTTAAAAACAGTAGTGATGTTGTGAATATAAATCTGCCTACTTATTTGGAATAACAAATATAGTTTGTATTTGCATGTCTGTTCTTATAATTCTAGGTGGAAAGCTTTCCTATGAATTTATGATTATCTGGATTTGAAAATTTATGCCAAGTATAATGCAATAGCTGGCTGACAACTTTTTTTTTTTTTTATTTTCCTTTTTATATAAACTCTGTGCAGCCCAATAAATTTAAATGAAACTTCAAAAGAGTCTTCTAGATTTGGACATCATATACTACATGAAAGAATTTCCTTGCTTTGTAGAATATACAGCAGCAACCAGGAATGCTTAAATGGCTGTAGCTTCATTTTCTCTGGATATGGATTGGTTCATACTTCTGGAGAATATCCAGTACAATGTTAAACAAATGAGTGAGATACTTCCTCATTCTCAATTCTTCCACCTTCTTCTGCAGGTAAATAGATGTTGCTGGGATCTGTGGATACAGGGATTGTTGCTTCTGTGTCATTACAGATCTTTCTGTAATTCCCAGACTCCCACCATGACTACCTTGAATAGTTTGGACGTAGAATTCTGGAAACAGAGATAACCAGGATGGTAGAGCAAAAATGGAAATTTATAGCAGCCTTCCCCAAGACTGGTGGATATCTTTTCAGATGCCTATATGTAGTGTTCCAATAGTAGCGTGCTGCCAGCCGCCATGGGCAAGGTGTCTGCTCAAGCATGGGGTAGTCCCTGCCAGATGTGTGCCCACAGAAAGCACAGGAGCACGGGGCAGCCTTCCGCTGGATGAGGAATTTCTCATCTTACAGCTATCCCTGGGCTCATGAGTCAGAACACTGAGTTTTTCACGCCTTAAGAGGCAAGACTTGGTATTTTCTTTCCAAGAGATACCTGTCTGCCCTCTCTCCTTATTAGAAAAGCCTGAGAGGGCAAAAGAAGTGCTGACTTCATTACTTGGACCAAAGTCAGTGAGAGCAGAGCCAGGCTGTCCATGGGTTTAGACAGGTGTGGATTTACAACATGTATACTTTGTATACAAAGCATACATTGCTGATTAAAATGCATTGCTTGAAAATGAAATACAAGTTATAATATTGCATTTTTTATTCAGTAGCTGTCTGAAAAATCCACACTCGGTTGTAATGCAAATATGTCAACCCATACTGACTTTCTTTGAAGGTATATACCTTAAGTATTAAAAGCTAATGCCTTTACAGTACTTTCTAACAATTTGCATATACTGAATCCACCAAGTAGAGCAAAAAATGAGTTGCATAATGAACTGCACGTACACAAAAAAGAACGTACGCAAAATAAACACATCAACTTGCTGAATACTAATCACCTATAAGCAAAATCTGGAGACACTCAGTATGCAGAACCAATCAGTTATTGCAGTGAGCACCTATAACTAATTTCCTCCAGGAAGAAAATTTTCCATTACCTTTAGTGAATTTATACCCTTTACAGAAAGCTTGTAGCTAAATAAATATTATTTTAGTTTAATTGGATTAAAAATTAGAAATGCAAATTCTGGTGCACCATGTCTCTCAGTCCCTGTCTCCCTTTTTATGGTAATACCCTTCTAATGGTTTAAGCCTATGAAGAAAAAACACTAAAGATTTTAACTAGCAGCTTTGCAGGGGGGCAGAAAGGAGCAAAGAAGATTTAGTGGTGAAAAGAGCAAATAAATAGGTGCTCCAAGATTAAAAAGAGGGTAGAAGTGCATGCTGAGCTGTTGAAAGACCTCTCTGTGTTTAAAGAAAAATATTGTTTGGTTCTTTCACCAGTGCATGATCAAAATAAGAGGTACAAATTAGTTCATGGCGGCTGAAGCTACAAAACATCATGCAGAGAGCTGTCTTTGGGAACGTTTTAATGAGGAGAAGAGGTCATCAGACTGTGACATTGCTTTTCAGAATTCTTCAAGAACAACACAGACTTCCTGTTCCAAATGTGGTAAAGAATAAAACAACCTTAGTAGTAATCGTACAACTTTTGAACCGTGTTCCTTGGAAATACTGTACCGTGCTCATTTTGTAGCTTTAGTTAGCTATCTCAAAGGAACTCTTCCATATTTTCCATGTGCCCTTATTTCAAAAGTACAGTGAAATGGTAGAGCTTCAACAAGGATTATATTTATAAAATAAAGTTTTATTCAGTCTTCTAAAGAGATTTTAATGTTTTCATTGCTCTAGGTGAAATGGTACACTGTGGCTCTGTTCATTAACATTTAGCATCAGTGCAGAAATCAAGGATTACCACATACAGTTTGAAAGGATATCCAAAATGACTTTGAAATTAAATTCACTACAATCTTAGCTTTGCAGCATTTCAAATGTGATTTAAAAATGTTTAAATTAAGTTAATGGCATTCCAGGTCAAATATCCTCAGCCCAATAACAAGTCCCACACAGAATGTCATTATTTAAATTTGTGGCATACTGTATATACTGACAAGGATTGAAGAAGTCCACTGTAAATTCAATAAATAAAATGTGTACTACAGTGCAGTAATTGGAAAAAGGCTTCCTTAATATTTAGAAAGATTATTAGCAGACAGAAGATAGTAGTAAATTAAATACTTATTCTAAGTTACATGTGTCATTAGCAGAAATGTCACAACAGGAATGGCTTCAGGATTACCAATAATTATAAAAATGCAAATAACTAGTAGTTGACAGTCATTTTTGCTTCTGATAAACAATTGCTTCTGTGAAAGAAACAGGTATCAAAAACATTCTTCTAAACCTCATTTTCAAAGGTTTATAACAGTCAGAAAGAATGCAAATAGATCACAAGTTCTGTTCATGGTCCTATGGTTACTAATTTGGGGTAAATTGTCTTGCTTACCTAGTTATTAGAAATGAAAGAGCTGTATTACAAACCAACCTTTTTCTTTTAGAATAGATGTAATAAAATTTCATTTGGAAAAGCCTCAACAACAAAAATGATTGTATATATGGACTACTGTTTATGCCATAGAAATTCTATCATAATTCTTTAATTGCATGTTCTTTGAAATTATAATCACTATGTTAAGAGAAGAAAGGGTAACATAAACTCTACCATATGACACTTTTCTCTTCCTTTTCTACTAAATAAAAGGAGGAAATTAATTTGGTGACTGTCTTCTATAATCAGAAAGGAAATCTTTGTCATGCTGGTTTCACTCAGCTTTATTCAGGTGTAAAGAGCACTAGCAACAGGCTGCCATCTGATGTATGTAATTCTAACCTCAATATTCAAAGTCTACAAAATAAATATGTATTTTTCTCATTACAAACATATTTTAGTAAGAAATATTTATTTTATGTCATTAGTCTTAGAACTTTAAATATTAATGATAACCAGGTCATTGCACCCTGCAACATTCTCCCATGAGTCAGTTTACTTAAGCATTTACACCGATGTTATTTTCTGTGGCATAGTTTTCTTCTCTTTCATATGAAGTACTAACTAGGCATTTGGAAATATTTCAGTTGTCTGCTTCACCTCTGAAAAAAGTCCCAATGCAAATTTTTCCCACAAAGGCTAACAAGTTTGTTGGTTTTCAGTTTAAACCTTTAATCCTGTTTGAATGGTTTGATGTCTTTTTCCTTGATTTACCAGATTCTTCTGTCAGTGATTAGGGCCTGGGAGTTTGGGCTAATCTGAGATTTCTCCTCTTCTTGTATTGTCATTCTAGTGCCCATTATTCTTCTCTATTTTCTTTTTCCTTTCCAAGAATACCACTGTATTCTATTCAATAACCATTGCTTGCTGAAAGAAGATGTCTTAGATAGCCAATTAGCTGTTATGCATAGAGTTTTTAGCCAGCATGGTAGCAGTATTTGTTACACGACTGTAAGCAAAGCATTGAAAAGTAAACGTTAAAAAAGAGAGAGGAAGGGAAAGGAGATTCTGAAATTCTGAATTTTGCTTTCAATTATCCCAAACTACATCTACAGGCAGTACCGACATATGTAATTTTTGAGAATTAACATGATAGGAGAAAAGAATCTTTGATTCGGTGGATAAGCTGTGGTGTAGAAATCCTGGAACAGTTTTACTAGTAAGTATGCTTTTATAATTAGAGTATCAATGTTTCTCTGTCTAAAGTAAAAGCGTTGTAAGGTCCTTTGATGGCAAATGTGGGTAACTCTTGGAAAATTTTATATAGCTATTATAAAACAAGACACTACAGAACGCTGCTGAAATAAATGCCATTAAATCCAATGAGTAACTTCCCTGACTGCAACAGATTTCTACTGATGTAAACAAAGTCAAAAGCTGCTCCTTGATACATGAAGATGTAAGATTTGAGAAAAACCCAGAATTATAGACAGTTATAAAAGAAATGTGTATAATATAGGAAAATATATGTATTTGCTGTAATCAGATTTTAAAATACCAGTCTTCTGTCAAAATTGCTGTTGGGTAAAGGAAACAAACAAAATGCATAACAACATCCAAACCCATTATTTTAAAATTTTCATCAACGTGAAATTATGTTCTTCATTAAATGGCAAACGTATCCTCAAAGTAGAATGATACATAGTAGTACACAAACTATCTGTAAGATTGTATAAACATTGTGGCATATGCGTATAATTAACGTATATCTTTATTGGTTGAACATTTATTTGTATTTCAATTAGTGATTTGCCATCTATTGATAAGTTTATGGTTTTCATGCATATGTGTTATCTTTTTAATCAAAACATGAACTATAGTTTGAGTTCAGAGTGTCTTCAAAACTATTGGGTATTCTTTCATTTGACAAGTGATTTAAGATGTGCTTACGTAAGCAGTTTATTTAAAAGTTTTATAAGTATTTTGTAAAATTCAGATCTTCAATTTTCAAATATCAATTGTACAGAAAAAAAACCCTTCTTATATCAAAATTATTTCTGCAGCTTCATTTCATGTGGTTTTGGTTTTCATTGAATGTCTTTTTTATTTTCGGTAAGCCAAATCTGAAACAGATTTATGTGCTGTTTTGGGCAAAGCATTACAGCAGATCTTGAAAAAGGAAAGTCAATCCCTATAAAACAGAACAGTATTCTAGAACATGATGTTTCAAACACAGCATTTTCTATGAAGATGCCACTTTAAATTTTTACTGGTACTAAAAGAAATGCCCTTTGATATAAAGTAACTTATAAAGTATGTTGATATAAAGTAACCCATGTTTTAATATTGCTGGATTATATTCCATATACCCCACATCTTTTTGGATTGTACCTTAAAATTTTAACTCAGTGAAAACAGTCCATTCCAGTGAACTACACCTGAGTGGTGCTTAGCAAGCAGATGTATAAATATATCTATATATATTATCATGCACTGCATTGAACTGCATACTGTGTTATCATGCTGCACATGATTTATGATCTTGTCAGGACTTAAGAAAGGTATTTTTATGAACATGAGACATACAGTCTAGGTGCTATATGCTGCTATGGATGTTATTTGGCAAATATTTAGTTCATTATGTTAAGAAAGTACCAGTGTTACCATACTGAGCTGTGAGACATTATGCATTGCTGAGTTACTATTTGTATGAAACATAAGGTTGGGTTTTGTTGCAATCACTACAGATTATATGGCAATTTAGCAGGAATAAGAATGCTGAGCCCTGTATCTTAACCAAATTCCAGATGAATTGGTTAGACTTTACTATTGCAAGAAATTACATCCATGGAGTTTCGCATTTCATAACCTATTGCACAGTGCTGCTATTCTCTGTGAGAAGCTGTTATGTGTCAAAGGTTGCAACCCTCTTAGAAGGCAGAACTTTGTACATATATGGGAAAGACTGTTTCTAAAATGTGTCTATAAAGAACCCATTAGTGATGGCTATGTTGAGACAGGTGAACCAGAAGGATCCTAAATCATAGCATTCCATAAAGGTAGCAGCTGTAATTAATACAAATTAATCTAAGGACGTCAGCAAGTGATGTTTCTTCTAGTGATGTTTATTTTTGTATATGCATATATATGTATTTAAACCTTGATGTTTATTTATAGTACAATAGTGTACGTGTAATCAATCACTTAATTAGGTCCAAGGTCTCTAGAATGCCAAGACAAGAGCACTGCTTTGAGCAGTGAGCAGTTGGGTGCCATTTAGTCTTCTCAAGTATAATTCCTGTCCTTGGGACCCTCTGCATTCCTTCCCTGCAGCCCTGCAGGTTCATTCTCAAAGACTGAAAGGTGAAAGAGAAGAGGAGAAAATCTTTCAGAAATGTAACAGAAGCAACCTAATAGACAGTCAAAGTGCAGTGAAGCAAGGGCAGTAGAGTGCTTGAAGGGACCCTGGTACGGGAAGGTAAATGGCCTTCTTGTCTGTTGTAAGATACAGTAATTTAGGAGGCCAAACTTCCATTTTGCAGCAGTCATGGGAAAAATAAACTGTATCCCACAAGAAGAACAAGAAGGAAACTATGTGAGTAAAAAGTATCAGCCTGTTATCTCTGTCAGTCCAGCCAGAAAAGTATTACTAACAGAGAATAATAAGAAAGAAGAGATAGACCCAAAGGGAAGGCAAATAGTGAGGCATATAAAGAATGTACAAGATTCTTATAACTGATGTTATTAGTCCGATTCTTCCAATTTCATACTCAAACTGGTAGCTTAAATGTAGTAACTGTGCATCAGTAGTGGAATTTATTAAAGCCTCATCACTAAGATTTAGAATCCTGGTCTTAGAACTCATTTAAATGGTTGTAACTATGGGTACGCAGAGGCTTTGATCCTCTTCTCTAGTAATTTTAAGTCTCACTCCATATGTGATTGCTGGTTGGTTGAGAGAGAAGTTCTGATGCCTTGCACACATCATATCAATACAACTCAGTATGAGAAGTTAGATGGCATTTGCTTATACTTCTTTCCAATCAACTTCAGAACACTTGTCCTACCTATATTAAAGTTTCAGACATTTTTCTGTTTCTCTTTTTCTCAGACTTACAGACACATCCTAGTTTTAAAATTGGGATTTGTGCCTTGCATGTAAGCTCTTGTTCACTCTCCAAGCTTTGAAAATGGGTAATAAGAAACTGTGTATAAAATCCACAATTCTTAAACCTTTTCAGATACCTGGGGAGGTGTTTTTCGATTCATATGCCATGACTGTTTGGACTTGAGAAAGCAAAAATGAAGCATGTGTAACAAAAGGAGGGTGAAATCATCAGGGTTTTTCTTTCTTTATTTATTTTTTCTTTTTCTTTAAAGCAGTTTGCTGCATTCACAAAATGATATTTCTAATCTTGTCCCGGTTAAATTTTGACAGTTTTTGCAGATGTTCTAAGTTTCTAGCAAGGAAGCTGCAAAATCACATATATCATTTTCTAGCACTATTGATCAGAGTAGAATTCTGAGAGATCAAGTGTCCTGGGAAGTGAGCTCTGAATGCCAAAGTATATATCAGCCTTTACTCCATAACATATTTCAGCACTGTCTACCCATCTACCTCCTTTGTCTTACCAGCACCAACCGTGGGGGAAAAGAGATCTTGAGCAAGTAAGCAAGATATCACAAATAAGTGTATTTGTCAGGATAGGGCGCCCTTAGAGACTGATACTATTCTCAGTGCCTGAAGTTGTTATGTTAGAATACAAATTATCCTGAGATTTACAGGAGGAAATACTTGGGCTGCATTAAAAGTTTGTTTTTTTTTTTAAATATCCATGTGTTCTGGTGAACCTGACAGCAGCATCTAGTTTTAGATTGTCTAAAATTGTTAACCATTTGATTGTTTCTGAACTATTAAGTCTTTGAGTTGAGGGATTCTCATTCCTGGACATTGCCCCCAGCAAACGTCTGTGTGCATGTTTCTAGTAAAAACACTATCTTTTATGAGAGGAGGGTCATGGAAAAAAAAATCCATCAGGTTGAAACCTCTTAAAGCTCTCAATCTGATAAGCAATTTTACTACCATGAGGTGGAGATGGTACTTTACATTTGCCTGGTAAGCTATTGAGGATCAGAAAGCTTTTATACAAGTAAAATACCCATAATAATAAAAAAAATAAAAATCCCAGATTATTAGATCAATAGTTGTAGATTGCATGTGATCTCTTGGATTTTGTTAAACTATAGCAATAAAATTCTTGCATCCCTTTGAACATTGCTCCAGCATGTAGTTGCATAGACTAAGGAACAGTTTTTGCACAGCTGATCTTTTGCTTTCTGCAGGTCACAATAAGAAGATCAAAGAGATGCTCCAGCTTCATTTTCAGGGCTCCCCTTGGTACGGAGAGAGGGAGATGGAGAATATAGAAGCAGGAAAGTCAGCTATTGAAAAGTTGAGAAATGTCAGGAACTTAAAACTGGCCAGCAGTAATTCACAAGGTAGTTTAGTTGTTTGCTGGAGGAATTTTTTTTGCTCTTCATCTCATTTAATATGTAGCAACTGTGCTTCTGGTAGCAGGTCTGCTATACACCTTGCTACAGATTTCTCAGTGGAACTGCAAGAATAACTGGATTCTGCATTGCTCTCAATTTCTGTGGTTCATTGCTGCCAGGCCAGCCCATGGTCTAGAGCCTGATGGCCTTAAGAGTTTAATACTGGATGTAAAACACAACCAGATCTATTCTTCAGAAATGCAGCCCCTAACAAGTAGTGTAACTGTACATATACCTAAAGTATTTTTTTCCTGTTATGCTCTTTGCTGTTTTTCTTGATGCCTTACTCACTCAAGTTGTGTGAATACAGATACTACTGAGACTGAAAAAGAATTGAAGAGTTAAGAAGCTTAAACCCCAACTATGATTTAAAAAAAATATTTAATGAAATAGCATGGTTTTTTTTTTTTTCTTTTTTTTGTACAGTTGTTGAACTCAATGGATTCATAACCCTGTTTTAGATATACTCTGCATAAGGAAAGACTGTCAAACTTACCTGATTGGAAAGCATACTCTGTACTGGATACAGTATATTTTCATTAGATCCTCTGTGAAACTTGAATTTGTTCTTCATTCAAAAAGACCTTTATTCTAACACGGACCATGGAGAACATTGCATTTTATTGTCTAGTAAGTCCTGAGGCTCATACTGAAGGGACACTCAAGGGACTGCAGTTTGGGCAAGGAAGCAGCTGTCCCTGTGGTGTTAAGACATCCACACCAGCATAAGGGTGACTGCTTCTAGGTGGAAATGGGAACTCCAGAAGGTATCACATCACGCATTTTGATTTAATGAGATGCTTCTGTGCTAGTGCATCACTCTGCTTGCAGTGCAGTGGTGTCCATTGTGGGAGGGCTGGGAAGGTCATACATAGCTGGCTAGGGCAGTGAAGCAGCTGCCAGAGGGATCCAGAAACAGGTTTTCTGGCAATACACATAACTTTGATCAGGGTTCAGTTTAACTGGCAGCAAAGGTGAACAATACTGTGAGGTAAACTCTGAGAATGGAGAGGGCCATGTGGAGCTCACCATCTCTAGTCCATATAAAGCCACAGGCATTTAACATAAATTAATCCTGCTGCTATGCTGAATCATGGACTTCATAAAGTGGTGCCACAAATCAGAAAAGAGAGGTTACTTCTTCCATTTGTTTGGGTTGGACAGAACACTCTTCTCTTGACAGTATTGTGTTTCGATCAAAGCATTGTGTGTTTAGTTTATATCTTTATTGTTGCTGGTGGAGAGCATTAGTTTCTTTTACGGAGTTAAACAGTTCTTTAAACATGTATTCTTATAGGCTGTATTATTAATGTTCACATTTTTATATTTTCAAACATAAATATATTGATTAGTGAGTTATAGAAATGAAAATAATAAACTAAATTGAAGAGCTACATTATTCATCTCTGGACTTTAGCTTGCTGGTGAAATTTGTTTCCTGCAAATAGCTCTGAGGAGGCCCTTCCCGATGAATGAACTGCCCAGCACAGTGGGATCTGACAGCCCTCACACAGAAGAGTTGCCATTCTACTGGTAGTTACCAGTTCTTTTGGTTTTGTATCTGTGGGCTGGAAACCTAAATCTAAGAATACAAATAGATCCCTCACAAGTTGAATAGAAACTTTTCAAGTCAAACTACAATGTCAGTATTCAGACTGGCTACAACAGCTATAATATTTTTAAAGAGCTACCTATACATAATACTTAGGGTCCCTAAGGTTTTCATTAACAAAATTGACAATGCTAAGTGACATTTTAATAAACTAATTGGCCATGTGCTGTCTTAATTTCTACTTTGAGTGCTGTGAGGCAGTGTTTCTCAGTTATGAATGTGGATTGTTGTTAGTCTTTAAAATATCAAGGAGTGATTAATGAAATTATTGTAAAACTACCACATAAGCAGATGCACGATTGAAGAAAATAGAGAAAATACATAAAAAAAATAAAATGTTGACATTTTAGCACAATTTTCAGGCTAAAATATTAGATAGTCTTTGATTTAAAACAAAAAAAAACCAGAAAATAAATACTCGTTTTTTTTTTTTTTTTGGATATTCCAGCGAATGGGTTAATATCAAAGACTCAGGGAGGGAAAAGGAAACTAAAACTCCTGTGAGGTTCTGAACACCCTCCAAACTGGCAAGTGCTGTGTCAGCTGGGGGTATCCAGAGCTGGTAATTTGAGGTTCCCTCTTAATCATTTTATAGTCTCTGATGTTTGTTATTGTGTTAGAATACACATCCAAAAAATACAACCAAAATCAAAGACAACAATACCATAGAATACAAGTGTGTATGGGTTATTTCTTATTTAGATAATGCTAATAAGACAACAATATCTAGTTGCTATACATCAGAAAATAAAAAAAGTAGCTGTTACCTTGCAAAAGATTTTGTGGTTTTATCCTATGTAGTAATTTCCATGTTCAGTCTAACCTGCAATACCTTTGTCTCTGCAAGATCGGGGTTAGTAAAATGCCCTGAAGTCTACACTGCATGTTTGCAAAACATAAGAACTTTGAAATGTCTTTAAACGTTATTAAAAATATATTACAAACCAACCAACCGAGCAAATAAAAAAACAACCACCAAAACCTGCTATGTATTGCACCATGTTATAACTGGTTACCAGCTGCCTTCATTGTTTCTTGTCACCTATCCCTTGCATGCTATTTCCTTTGGATTATAATGACATGCAGTAGCTATGACAGAAGGTCAAAGAAAGATTTCTGTGAGGTTATTAAATTCTGGTGGGGGTAGATTCCATTATCCTCAATAGAAGCCACCCTTACTGAATTCCCCAAAATAAATGTTTTTGGAAGCATTTAAGGATGTCTTCTTGAGCTGAAATGCCTATTAGTCTTCTGATGTGTTTGTTGTTTGCTCCTAACCATTAACGCCGCAAGTCAAAAAACGTATTTTTAGCTTGTCTCTGCTTCAATGACTCCTGTGCAACAATTTTTCTGGTCTTTGAAAGCTCTGTGAAAACCTATTCTCTCCTTTTCATGGCACAGAGAACGTGAGAGCTGCATAGCTTGCTAAGGATCTTCAGGTCTGACAAAAACATTCTGGAATAGAAGCCAAATGATTTTCTCTTCCTACCTTTAATGTGACTATTAAAGCTGAATGAAATTTATGGCAACTGGGTACCTGAAGGGTTTTCAGGAGCTGTTAGGTTATATGAATAGCTTTTGTAAGGCTGGTACTGTTGTGAATCAGTGAGGCCTTATACAATTGGCTGATCATTAAATGTATTGGTGATGTACACTGCACAGGAAGCAATCCCATCTCCCCAGATATGCTCTTCTCTCCTAAGAAAGTAATGATTGACCATAGTGATCACACCAGGCATCTTTCTGGCTCAGTACCCTATCTCCAGCAATTAGTAGTAGTAGAAGCATAGATAAGAGTCAAAGGACATCTCTAGAAAGCAAGCATACTCTCCCAGGAAAAAATCCTAGCTTCAAGCAATCTGTAGCTCAGTAGTTCCTGAGTCAGAAATATGGTGTCTTCGTACTTTACAGACCTTGATGTTTTTCCATTAGTAGACCCCGTGACTTTTCAAAGCAATGTAGCTTTTTCCTTTCTATGTATCTCTCTCACAAAAAGTGCCACAGTTTAGACAAAAGTGAGAACATTTTCCTTCTGTTTGTTCTGAGCTTGTCCTGTGGTCATTTCATCATGGACATGGCAGTCCTACTTAACTAATGAAAAGTTTGAAGTACTTTCACCTTCTTCACTCCATGCATGTTTTACACATACCTGTATTAAATCTTGTCTTAGGTATCTTTTCTCCAGGATGGAGAATTTTGTCTTTACTCAATCTTCATGAAGTCATGGTATATGTTCAGCCACAGTTGCTGTTCTTTTTAGCACCTGTCCATTTATGCAGTATTGTTGTTACACAGATAGACAAGAAGGACACAGTATCTGAGGTATGAATCCACTGAATTTAATCCATGTTACCCTGTTTTCTGTGTAATTTGTTTCTGGTATTGCTTCTGCTAGTTTGACTGACACTGATCATTGCATTTGCCATCTTAGAGAACTTTTTAGCTTGAAAGCCCTTCCCTAAGTGATACAACTAGTTCCATTAGAGCCTCTGCCATGTATGAAGTTAAAAATGTGTTCTCCCAAGTATATGACAGAATTTTTTCTGGCAGTGAATTTCATCTGCTGTTTTTTAACCGTTCAGTCAATGTCATGTGACCCTTCAGTTATAATACCTTCAATAACCAGCAAATTTTGCTAATTTCCTCTTTACATTTTTTAGAGACTATTTCTGAACTTTTGGAAAATCCAGTGATACCTATGTGATTTTTCTAATGGCAAAAAGGGATCTAGGAAGATTGGAAAAATGAGCAATCATCAGTGGGATGAAATTTAACAAGTTGAAATGACAGATTTTGCAACTAGCACAGAGTAACGCTGGGCACAAGTATAGACTGGGAGAGGAGCGGCCGGAGAGCAGCCCTGCAGAAAGGAATCTGGGGGTACTGGTCAGCAGCAGGCTCAATAGCAGTCAGCAGCAGCATGCCGCAGCAGCTAAGAGGGCAAACCACATCCTGGGGTGCATCAAACTCTGGTCTGTCAAAAGAAGTGATTATCCTGCTGTATTCTGCATTGGTGCACTGGCGCAACCTCACCTTGAGCACTTCCGTATGTGTGCCCTTCTGGAGCTGGCACATAATTTAAGATGTGAAGGACCTTGAATGCTTCCAGAGGAGGGCAACAAAGCAGGTGAAAGGGTTGGAAGGAATGTCCTACACCACCTCCTTCCTGCCTTCTTAACAAGAAACCCTAATTGTCATCAGGGTATTGAATCTTTGGAGAACCTTCAAATCAAATAGTTTTCTTTGGTTTGAGGTTTTGGTATTTCTTGAACATTACTTTCTAGTGCTGTCAAAGAAAGCCTGGAAACAGCATAGATAGCAATAAAGTTTTTTGTAGGAGCTTTCCTTCAAAAACTTCTTTCTGTGTGAATGGTAATCAAGAAAAAAAAAGTTTATACATGAAATCCTGCTGCCACCTTACCTTTGAGACCTGCATTTTCAAAAGGTTGATGGCAGGGGACTGTAGTTTTTCTTTTGCTGCTGCTCTAGCCTGATCCCTCTGCAGTAATGACCTCTACACTTACTTTGCCTTTCGATGTCTTAAAATTTAGTTTTCTCTGCAGTCATTCACACTGAACCCTGAAAATAAGATATATATATATATATTTATAACAATAAAGGAGAAAGAATTTCTTGGTTGTTACGGGCTTCTGATATTTTATTAGCCAAGTCTACATTCACCCTCACCCTTACAGGTCTCCCTCTGGTAGCTCTGGGCACTGCTAATCTTGAAGACAAATGGTAGAAACATCTGAGTTAGAGACTTTCAGAATCAAAGAAGATTGAGAAGGAATAGGCCTGCTAGGTCACTTAGTCCATCCCCTGCCAATACAGGATCATAACCTACTGTACAATAACTCCACTAATGTTTTGCCAAGTCTCAATTTAAATGAATCATATGATGGGGATTATACCACTTTCTTTGGGACAATATATCCCTGCTGCTTCATATTCTCTATGAAGAATTGTTATGCTATTCTACTTAATATTCCTAATACCACCAAATTACAAGGATAACTTATTTGCTTCTTATAATAATTGTTTTTTCTTGGTGTTCATATTTTTTATATACATCATGTTAAAAGTGCTGTATTTTTCATGCAACTCTTTCCAGCATTCTCCACACCTCATCTCCTAAGTCCCTTATCAATGTTTCCTGTTTACCTTCATTTAATTTCTTTCCACTTTTTTCATCTTTCTGGTATAGGGTGCTCAAAAAGATATGTATTTCTCATTAGACTATTCTAAGTCTGAACTTCAGGTGTTAATGTTCTACAGCAAGGCTTTTGCCTGCATCATAATGTGATGTGCCTGGATATGAAATTCCAAATCTCCTGGGCATTGGCCTTTATAGCTTAATGAAGCTCTCTGACCAGTTCTCATTTTTGTTTTTTATTGTACCAATATACCTTTTACACACTACTGAAATTGTATTTTAGTGAATCATCCTTCCAATTCTCCAGTAAACCCATGTGTTCATTATCTTCATCATTTAGTATTCTAACGCATCCTACTTACTTTTGTAAAATGTAAAGCTATAAATTTTTTTTCTTTTTTTTTAAAGTAATAATATTTAAAAAAAAAGCTGGACTTTGAGTTGCATAAACTGTATTAAATTAAAAAAATCAATTTAATCTTTTCTGAAGCTGCAGTCTAAACTGCTATCAGCATAAATATACATTTATTGCTTGGCATTGGCACAGATCAGAGTTAAGGTTCTTTGAATAAGCTCATTGGATATTTCCAAACCAGTATATATTTACCTTTTATTTAAACATAACCTTTTGATGGATGGACAACTTGGTGGAAAAAGAATTGGCTGGATGGCCACACTCAAAGAGTTGTAGTCAACATCTCAATGTCCAATTGGAGACAAGTGGCAAGTGGCATACCACAAGGCTCAGTATTAGGACCAGCACTGTTTGTCAGCCACGTGAACAGTGGAATTGATGCGCCCTCAGCAAGTGTGCCAATCACACCAAGCTGTGTGACACACTGTAGGAAAGGGATGTCATCCAGAGGGACCCTAACACGTTTAATAGGTGAGACAATGCAAAACTCATGAAGTTCAGCAAGGCCAAGTGCAAGGTCCTACACCTGGGTCAGGGTAATCCTCTTGAGGAGAAAGACTTGGGGGTGTTGGTTGATGAAACTCAACATGACCCAGCAGTGTGTGCTCGCAGCCCAGAAACCAAACATATCATGGGCTGCATCAAAAGGGGCTTGACCAGAAGGTCAAGGGAGGTGACTCTCCTCCTCTGCTCTGCTCTGGTGGGACCTCACCTGAGTACTGCATTTAACTCAGAGGCCCCAACATAAGAAGGATGTGGACCTGTTGGAATGAGTCCAGAGGAGGGCTATGAAGATGCTCAGAGAGCTGCAGCACCTCCTTTATGAAGACAGGCTGAAGAAGTTGAGCTTCTTCAGCCTGGGGAAAGAAGGCTCCAGGAAAAGTTTCTAGCAGTCTGCCAGTCCTTGAAGGGGGTCTACAAGAAATCTGCACAAAGCCCTTTTTACTAAAGCCTGCAGGGATAGGCCATGAGGGAATGGCTTTAAACTGAGAGTGTATTTAGATTAGATATATGGAAGAAATTCTTTACTATGAGGGCAGTGAAACACTGGAGGAGTTGCCCAGAGAAGTTGCAGATCCCCACCCCTCTAAGTGTTCAAGGCCAGGTTGAATGGGGCTTGAAGCAACCTGGTCTAGTGGAATGTGTTTCTTCCTCTGGTATGGGGATTGGAACTAGATGATCTTCAAGGTCACCTCTAACCCAAACTGTTCTATGATTCTATGATTCTATGATTCTAAAAGTTAAATTTGATTTCATTTTAAAAATATTGATTTATTCTACTTTTTTAATTGCAAAATTTCTGACATATATGAAATTTTTCTAAATGGAAATATACTTGACCTTTCTGTATGACTTTTATACATAACATTTGTGTATTTGACTGTCCTCCTCCCCCCCAGATTTATAACTAAGGGATCATAAGTACGCATTACTTTATAAACACAGATTCCGTCACTGTCAGAAGTTGCTCTCAGCAAAAAAATGGCAAGGAAAGAGTTAACAAAAAGGTCAATGAAATGTGAAGAAATCTGGTCTTCAATGTGTACAAAAATAATATTTGTGATTTTAGATGTCTTTTATGTTTCTATTGCTCAAAAATAGATTTTTCTTTTTGATTGAACATTTTCAGCCTTCCATTGACTGAAATAGATGACTGCCTTAGGGCATTTCTGAAGGGAAAAACTAAAAGAAAAATTACTAAATTCCTTTTTTTCAGAACTGCTGCTCTGCATATCCAGTAATTTTTTTAGTACAAAGACATACCAGTCAATGGGGAGTTTTGTTTGCAAAAGGACTGTAAGATTAGGTTCTTAGTATGCAAGCCAGCAAATGAGGATAAGACTGAAGTGAACAGGAAGGGGCAGTTACAGCCCTCTTCTCAGTTTTCATATTCCAGAATTTTGCAGGTATTCACATTGGAGTGGTTTGGCCAAAACAGGAGAAAAGGCCAGGGAGGGAAGGAAGAGTTCATTCTGCTGAACACCTAGGAAGCAACATTATGGTCCCACGGTTGAGGTAGCCCTGTGCTCAGACACAAGTACAAGGTGACCTTTCAGTAGCATGGAAAGACTTTGTTTTTTGCTGAGCTTTACTATGGAGCTGACTATGCAAGTACTGTAAATCAGGTAATTAATCCAGGCATAATGGTTCAAAGGCTGTACAAAAGGACTAACCATTTACTCTATGGCTAAGGAGCAGCATTTGCAATTAGGAGATGTAGCACATTTCTGGTCTTTATGTTTGAATCAGCACAGGTGAGTTAGCTAAACTGTTCCTCAGCTTTCCCTCTTGCTTGTGTTTATTAGAAAAGGCTGCTGTGGGAAACTGCTGTAGCTTTTGTGATATATTTACATCAGAGCCTCAGCTGAAGATGCTCTTCAGATCCTCGTCCTAACATTTGTTCTGGACACTCAAGCAGTGGTCTGTGTAGAATTTCAGGGATCAGCATTACTGGAATAAATTTTCAGAGTGATGTTTATTTTGTAAGAAAAAGAAGAGATGATACTGGACTGTTAAAACTTGCATTTTTATTTACTTACAGTTATTCCCTCTTTAGTGCATATTAGCCAGAAAGAAAAACATTGAAAAAGCCTTGATCAAAAGGAAAAACCTACAAGGCTTCTTCTCTGCTGCTGCTGCTGGCACTACCAAAACACTGTAAAATTTTTGTTATGTTCTTGGATTATGTACTGACATCTTAGCTCATAACAGCTACTTAATGGCTATTATACTTAAGCAGGTTTGTAAAATGCATTTTACAAAGACCCTAAGCAGGCATTTGCATAATAGGGAAGAAACTCTAAGCATCAAAACCATAACACACATTTAAAAGTTCCTGTTGATATACATTGAAACACTGACTAAATTAATAAATTTCATTTCATTAGAATAGAGCAGAATGGAATGGAATGGAATAGTATGGAATGGAACAGAATTCTTTCTTCAGTTGTAAGACACCTAGGATGATCATCTAGTCCAACTGTCTAGCTGCTTCAGGACTGAAGGCTGTTGTTTGGGTTTTTTATGGCACTGAATTTGGAAAGGGACATGAATGGCATCATGCAGGATTTCTAGAGATAGATCAACATCAAAACATAGACTTAGAAAAAAAAAACAAAATCATGCCTCACCAATCTGACAGGCCTCTACAATGACATTATGGTAGACCATGAGCCAGCAACACACCCTTTCAACAAGAAAGACCAATATTCTCTCCTTGGGTGCACCAGGAGCAGTACTGTAACACCTGCAAGTTAAGGGTGTGATCCTTCCCCTCTCCTCAGAAGCTGGGGAGGGAACAGCTGGAGTGATGGACCCAGTCCTGGGCCCTCCCTGGTATGAGGGGAGGCATGGAGGTACTGGAATGGGTCCAGCAAAGAACTATGAAGATGCTGAAGGGCTTGGATCTTGTGAGTTATGTAGAGAGGATGAGACAGCTAGCATTGTTCAGCCTGGAGAAGAGAAGGCTCAGGAGGAAATTCTTCATGTGTACAAGGGTAAGTAAAAAAGGTAGAGCCAAAGTGGTACCAAATGACAGACTGAGAAGCAATAGACACAAACTGAAATGGGGAAAATTTCAGTTCCCCTGAAAAGCATTTTTTACTGTGAGGCTGGTCAAGCACTGGCATAGGTTGCTTGAAAAGGTTGTGGAATCTCCGTCCTTGAAGGTATTAAAAACTCAATATGGCTCTGAGCAACACTCTGTGGCTGACCCTGCTTTGAGCATGGTCCCCAGAAGTCTTTTCCAACCTTACCCACGGTGGCATTCTGTGGTTCAGATGGTTCATTGCAATATACTCTGCTGTGCTCATTAGAGACTCTTGAAAACTTCTTTACTCCTCTTTTTTTTTTTTTTATTCTTTTTATTTCCCCATAGGAAATCGTGCCATTCATAAACAAAGGTTGACTCACACACAGTGTACCACTTCCTTCCATTCCCTTTCTGTTTATCTGATATCACTTTCTCCAGGGCCTGTGCTAAGCAAAATAAGATCTAATATGTCATGCTGTTCATATGACAAAAAATGCTCACACTGCAGTGAATTAGTGATGGTGTTCAAGCCTCATTGTGTTTCCTGGGGGCAAAGGCAGTATACATCAGTATAAATGTGCTTTTATTTTAAAGGGTTGGAGGTTAATTTTACAAACCCTTTCTAGCAGGAGTAATTCTGATATAAAGTTTTCTTCCCCAGAGCTATTCACTTTTGAAAGGGTTACTTTTGGCAGGAACCAATCCTTGCGTTGCATGTGGCAGTTTAGAAACTGGACTGTGAAAATATTTCTTCTTCTAAAGATAGTATGATAATGTGGATGGTTGTTAGCAACACAAATCCTCCAGCAAATGGGAACGGTTACTGCATACAGAATCAGTTTTACCTTCATTACCTTTCAAGAGGTTACTTAAATATATATCGTATTTGCTATAGAGCAAATAGGAAACACAATGTGGAAAAATGAAGGCTTCTGATATCAGCTGTGGTCCCTTTTCTTTTTTTTTTTTTTTTAACTGGCAGTTGTTCCTATTTTCAAGTGTTTGTTTCTACTTTAATGAGGATACCAACTTTCATCCAGTGAGATGTGTGGGTCACTTTGTTAGTGCACTTGCACACACCAAGGCAATACATCAGCTGGAAATTTTGACTTTCAGCTGAATTATTTTTTCCCCAGAAAATGGCTTTCCTTTTGACATATTTTAATGTACTTGCACACTGAGAGGACGAGTGGGTGAACAGAAAACAGACTGTTTTATTAACCCAGCAGTCACCTTTGAGATTCATACATGTCTACTTTTTTCTCGCCTTTGTACCTAATCCCAAGAGACTGGTACCTGGCTTCCCTTGGAATAACAAAGTCAGTCGCAAACCTCCAAACATGATTGTTAACTGAATGCCAACTGTTTCTTTTCATCCTTTTTTTTTTTTTTTTTCCAGCAGCATGTTAGGGATTGTGTCCTTATGGGTGCCCTGTAACCATAACATTCATTTGGGTTTATATATAAGGATTTTTATTTTTTTCAGTAGTAAAGGTACATTGTGCAAGAAATTAAATTGCTGCTTCTATTTTGTGTGTGTGTTTTATAGTGATTTTTTCAGCTCTGCTAATAGCGGAAAGGGAAGAAATAAAGCAATGCTGCAGGCACTGACTGGACTACAGTTTCAGCTCAGAGGAAAGCTACAGGATCAAAAGTGGACAGACAAGCACCCTCGAGAAGAAGCCCAAGCACATTATTCACAGTGTCATATGCCAGTTTCACAGTATCCTGGGTTCAATGGATCTTTTCCAGTGGGAACATACTTTTCATCAGACAAAGCTCCAGCAATCTCAGAGGTACCTATATTACCAACAGATATTTACAAAGCAGATTTCTGAATGCTGTGCTATCTGCAGAAAGGTATTCTTAATTGTAACAAAATTAGCTCATTTCAAAGTGCATGTAAATGTAATCCAGGAGGGAGGTGAGGGGTGAAGCTGATGGAATTAACATCTAAAATATCTGAAAAATATGTAGGGCTCAAGTAAGCAAATGCTGGGGCATTAACTAACCAGGTCTTGTCCCCATGCTGCCCCAAAAATTGCTCCTTGAGTCTTTAATCTTAAGATCAACTGTAATGATCTAGGGCAGGCAATTTACATTCCGTCTTCCCTTAGGATAATGGAATGTCTCTGGAGTTTTCTTTCCACATCATGCTGTATTTCCAGGCAGCAGACAGGCTGAGGTCCAGTGAAGCTGGGGGAGCAGGAACAGGACCCAGGAGCAACATGTTTGCTCCCTCATCCTACAGTAGCATAGGCTGCTTCTCAGGACACGGGGAGAGAGGATGCTGCCTCCTGGTAAATCTGCATCCAGCAGGTGTGGTTCTAGCATCAGCCATTTGGGAACACACTTTTTCCCTGCATGGCTCTTGGCAGCCTGGGGCAGTCCTGTGCTTTGGCCTAGTGTCCCAGCTCCAAGGATAAGTGGTAGGGAAGTGATTTGGTAGAGTGACCACAGTGTCAGGGTCAATATCTCAGAGGCTGCTCATTCCTTGGCCTCAGCAAGGTGTGTGGAGGGGTGCAGAGCTGCAGCACATCGTAAGAATGGATGCTTAAAATCCATCGCTTGATGGATCAGATGACTCCACCATATTTCTCTCTATTCAAATGGGAAGTAACTGTGGAATTTCAGACACCACATGGTGGCAGCTGTTGATAAAGGGTGATACTAGTTTGGTTTTCACTTTCAAAACTCAGGAATGATTAATTTCAGTGAGTGGAGCAGCCAGGTAGCCATTTCAGAGATGTTGCACGAGGAAAGTTTTGCTAGCTTGGTATCTGATGCACTGACCCCTTCTTTCTCATTTAGCACTGGGAAAGGAAAATAAAAAGAGAAGTAGAGATTCAGCTACTGTCCAAACTCTGAATCCAACAATGAATATTTTAAAGCTTTCCTTGACTGCTAACGTACTTTCCCTCTACTTCTTGCCACTCCCTTTCTCTTCTCATCTCCTTTCCCTCTCCTGCCTCTCCGGTATTCCTCACTGTAGCCTGGGGAAAATAAGTTTAAGAAAAATAGTAAAGTTTTTATTTATTCCTTACAGTTTTTCTGCCCCTGTGGGCATTTGTCTTTCAGTCTGGCTAATGTGCTATAATGAATCTACTCTCTGCTGTAGACACACTTATTATCCTATCAATCAGTGAGAAGCAATGCTGAGTTACAGCGAGCGCTAACAAGCATTCAGAGTGGTCAGTACACCGGTGCACTACAGTGGCACACTACTTTCCCTACAGGCTGCTTTAATTGGGGGAACATAAATAAGGCAGTGTGTGAGTGGCACCATGTCTTCTTGCCTATCTCCCTACTTTGGCAAACTGACCCTCTCTGCTTCAGCTTTCAGGGCAGCGCTAATCCTATTTTCACTCCTGCTGGAAGGCAGGTTCCTCTCAGCCCCTGTGGAGTCTCTGGGTTAACTGGGGCGGTTGGAGCTGCTGGAGGAGCTGGCTTACAGAGGTTAGCAAGTGATCAAATGGTGCTGAAGAGCCTGTGGGGATAGCACTTCATAGCAGGTTGGAAATCACAAGGAAAAGAGAAGTAGGAAATGGTGGAGGAAAAGTAAGGAGGGGGATGAGGAAAAGTAGAGCAAGGAGAGGACAGGAGGCAGAAATGGTGAAAGAAATAAGGGATGGCGGAACTGGGAATACTGAGGAAAAATGGTGAGAAACTAAATAAGAGGAGTGAAAAAAACCCATAAAGTAATGACAGAAAAGATGTGGAAAGTCATATATTACAGAGAGAAATACTAGAAGTAGGAAAAAAAAATAGAGAAAATGAAAAATAATCCTGTGCAGAAGTCAGGGAAGACAAGAAGCCACATCTCCAAAAGGTCTCAAAGAAGATCAGGTCACCAGAGGTATTTTTCAAAGGCAGGTTTTAGACAAGAAATCACACCAAATCCATAATTACACAGCAGTGTTTTAAGTTATATTCCTATAGACAGGTTGGCTTCTAGGCATGATTTCTTTTCACCCATAACGGTGGGCTGCTAGCACACCATTAAGCACAGACTGTCCTTGCTCCGTAGCAAGGCTTATGATTGAGTAAATTTTCTACCAGAGGCTTCACAATGAATCCAATCTGTCCTTTGTTGGCTGTCTGGAAGGAGAAAAGGGATTTGTTGGGAAGAATAGAAGAATTATAAAACTCTGAGGGGTTATAAAGTATAAGGGGGGAACTTGGTGTTAACAGCATGTAAGGACAGACCTCTCTGAAAGTCCCACATTTTCTTTGCATGCACGAAAGTTCTGGTGTTGATAGGTGTAGCACGCTTGCATGGCAGGGAAACAGTAAAAATCTTATAGCAGTTTTTTATTGACCAGAGCGAGCACTAACGAGGAATCCATCTTGAGTGAAGACTTACCGTAAAATACCGTTAAGAAAACCATACTTGAGATCGAGGATCTGGAAATGTAGCAAGAAAGGGTTAGTTTGGTATTTTAGAAAAACAGAAACAAAAGCCTAAGAAAGAAAGTTCAAAGTCTAAGGCCTCATGCTGTGTCCTCTTTTTGTGACACAAAACCTGGATTCAAATTAATTTCTATGTTGATCAAGGACAGTCACCTATACTCTCCAGGAAGGCAGATTAAACTACAGAAATGCCAGATGCAGTAGAAGAGCTACCAGATTTTCTCGTACCATATTTGTAAACCCCATAAGTTAAGAAACTTTGGCTTTAGCAAACATCTGGATTGAAGGTTTTGAGAGAAAATACAGAGTAAAATAAGGTGCAATTTGTAACTTAAAAAGCGTGACTTCTGCTCTTGAATAAATGCTTGATGAGGTGTAGGGCAATGTGTAGTGAGAAATGCCATCCTTCAGTGGGCAAAGGCCAGGTTCCTGCTCTCCATGTTTGCACTTGCTTGCTGCCCTTTTCTCAGGAGTGTTCCGGTATCTTAGTTAGAGTTCAGCTTAGATAATGCCTAAGGACACCCTTTGAAGAAAAATTTATTTTCTGTAGGACTGAGTTTTATCAAATTTTAGTTTTGGTGGAAATTGAAGTGTCTTTTATTCTTCAAGCAATTAAAAGAAACTGAATATTTGGCATTTCAATTTGCACTTACCTTGTTCCCTCTCTCATCCGTTAATGGATACATTTGAGTGGAGGTTAAGTTACATAATTAATATGTATTTCTTCTCCAGTCTCTCCCTTCAACATGGCATGCCTCTCTGTTGTCGGTGATAGACTGTGCATTTGAAAGTTCAGACCTGTGCATGTCCTTTGTTACAAACCATTGGCAAATTTTAGGCAAAAAAGGGCAATATAGGATTATAGTAATTATCATTTCTAAACCCAGAAATAATAATACAAATATTCAAAGCAAGATATATTCCCTGGTGAAAAGTTGTTGTGACTGGAAGAACTCTGTTGTTATGGCAGCATTTTAAAAGAGTTCACAGATTATTCATCACAAGTAGAAAAATAATGGCTGATAAGGGACTTACTTAACAAAGAATGAAAGGAAGTTAATGTAGCTTATGGAAAATGGATTTTGTCAAAATAACTTTGTATCTGTTCTGATCTGATTTCAAGTTTGTTTGATAGAGGTTAGGTTGTTAACATAACATAGTTAGAATTCTTGAAGGTGTTTGATTAGTACCCACGGCAAATTAACTTCCCAGGCAAAAACTGGATTAATAAACTAAATAACTGACAAATGTCAAAATGGATTTGGAAATGCCAATTGCAGCGTAGTCTTTTGGAGCAGCACAAGAACGAGTCCTTGGCCCAGTGTTACATAAATACATTATCAACTATATTGAATAGATTCTGATATATATTATCTAGTACTGAAAAGAGTTTTCATGTCCCTTCTTTGCTGAAGAAGTGGAAAAGAGTGCAGAAGAATGCCACTAGAACAGAATAACATGTGCTTTCCAAACTGACAACACTTTCAGTAAAGAAAATTTTCCTAATATCCAATCTGAACCTCCCCTGGCACAACTTGAGGCCATTTCCTCTTGTCCTTTTGGAATTCCCTTTTTGGGAACCAGCAATTTTGTCAAGGACTTTGTAGTCAGAGATGTTGATCAACTAGAAAATGAGCTGCCAGAGCAGAACTGTAGCAAAATCATTAATCAAATTTGTATATCTAAACATTTATATAAATAAATAAATAGTCCTTGACTAGGACAAGGGATACTGGCTTTACCTGCGTATTTGGGGCTTTTCTGACCATTACTGGGTGCTATGTCCATTCAGATCTCTATGGATCCAGTAGAAAACTAGTAAGAGTGTAAGGACTAGATAGAGAATCCAGCAAATTATGAACGTATAAAAAGATCTAAATCAGAATGAAAAATTTGGGGAACCCTATCTGTTTAACTAATATAAAATAGTTTAAAGACAACCTGTAGAAAATCTACCAACAGCTGTAGAGGTACCAAAGTTCTGAGAACAGGCTCTGCAGTATATGCAAGGGAGGTATGCAGGGGACGGTGGCTGGAAGCTGAAGCTGGAGTCCCTGGATAAGAATCTTTTCACCTGATTTCAAGTACCTTCAAGGTAAGTATCTGATAAATATTTTCCCATAGCTTGCAGTGAGGGCAGTGTGATGCTTGTCTGCATATAATGGGAAAAGCTGTGCATAATGGTCTGCCTTTCAACCAGTTTAAAAGCTCCATCATAATACAATATTCTGTATGAGTAGCTAGGAAGAATAATACCATTGCAGTGACCTGGGACACTGGGGAAGCTTGGAGTTAAGCTTCTAACAAACATGTCTATAAATTTCTTTGGGAAATAGGTGTTTTAAAGCTGATGGGGCTTAATTTTAATATTTAATATTTTAGAACATTTTTAGGGCAAATTCTACATTTAAAAACAGAACAGGTCCAGTGCAGACATTGCTAGAGTGAAGTCATGTATTTCAGAATACTTTAAAGTATTCTGAATACTTTTCAGTATTTCATGTATTTCAGAATACTTTAAAGTATTCTGAATACTTTAAAGTATTCTGAATACTGAATTTCAGAATACTTTAAAGTATTCTGAAAGACAAAAATATTTGTTCTACTAAGTCTTGCCTTGCCTCCCATGTAGGGAGTCTCATTTTCCCAGTGTCTGCTGGACTGACTCCCGTTCCTTTTCCAGTGTCCTCTGTTGGTTGCAGTGACTCCCACACTTTATACAGCAATGCAATCAGTTCCTAAAGCGTTTGGTTTTTTGGTGGATTGGCACATAATTTGATAGACACTTGACAGATTAGAAGACAGTAAGAAAAGGAGAACAGAACAGCAGTGTCTTACTACTCCCAGAAAAATATATTATTTGAAAGCATGAAGATGCATGATATATCCAAGAAGACCCTTTCTGGATCCAGAAATATTTCTCCTCTGCCTCTGTAGGCTCTGTAACACTATCTTAGGTCTTTGTTCCAGACCACAACTTCTGTGTAAATGACATTAGCAGCACACGGAAATATAAGAATACTTAAGACAGAATAGATCTGCTGTACATATAGATCAACAATCTGTTTCAGAATGCCTTCCTTGGGATATCCCCCTCTCTGAAACAAGTGTCTAAATCTGAACTAGATGTCATAGTGACCTTTTGTAGGCAGTGGGGCAAGCAGGCCCTTTTAAGATCCAATTTGTCTGGTTTACCTTAGGTGTTTGTTTTCAAGAAAGATGGATTGCATTCTTGAAGTATCTTATTTCTCCCTGCTGATTGAAAAAAAAGTCTAGATGATTAACTTGGATGTAGGCATCTTCATTTTCTCACACACAAAAGAATTCCTCATACAGTCAAATGAATTCCACCTCTATGTATTTTGCTTTAGAATTAGCTCATGAGGGTTAAAATTTAATTTTCTGTCAAATTATCACAAGTAATTGCAGTTACTGTGCTTTTTGCATCTTCCTGAGCTGTTTGCTGAAGCAGCTTCTAGAAACATAGCTGTCTTGTGTGTTTACTGCATTCACATAGATTTTTTTTTCATGGCAGTCATTTAAAATATGTTGCTTTTAATTTCTGTGAGCTATTATGTGAGTTTTTTAATGTAATGTATTTAGCGATATCAATAAAATTCTTATATTGGTTATTAATATTTGTATCATGAAAAAGAACATATAGAGTAGAAAAAAGGTGGAAATGAGGTGAAATAAGAGGGAAAAGGGAAATGGGAAGGAAAGCAAGACATGCTTTGGAAGATCTGGAAAGAGGAGGAGCAGAATAGAGACCAAAATATACGGGTAAGTGGGAAATAAATAGAGAGATCTGTGTAGGATCTTCAGGCTCACTCATTATTTTGTAGACTTTTATAATATCTCTTCTTTTCTTCTCCTTTTCAAACATCACAGACTTCATCTTTTTAACCTTACAGTGTGCAAAGTCCACAGTCTCCATTCTTCCTCCCATATACCTCGTCATTTTTGTAATTTTTTAGACCTTTTTATTTTTGCTGTGACTATTCTTGCACACACCTCTTCACATCTGAGCACAGCTGTTGACCTACTTCTGTGCGATAACTCCTGTAGCGTGGAAATCACTGATGTCGCTGCTACTGAGTAAGTTCAGCAGGTCTATCACCTTCATCAGATGAAGAAAGCATTAATGCTGGGTCAAAATTTGATTTTTGACTCAAAATTAGAATCACAGTTAACAATTCTTTAAGGACTCGAAGCTGTCTACTGTTAGGATGGTTCAGCCTAAAGAGCATTGTGATTCTTTGTATGAAGGAGACCAGGAAATGTGGAAGACATGTCTAAGAAGAAAAATAGTCATGCTTTAATCACAGGATGTCCTGATTTCTTCCCATGTATTCTCAGCTCAGAACCTTGTGCAGCAGTGAGCTATCTGTCCACACTTGTACATTTAAGTATGTGCAAGATATGTCCAGGATATGTCCAGGCAGCCATCCCCTCAGCCACTCTTAGAAAAGTTCTTGGCACTGTTTTGGCCTATGCCAGCTAGTGCTCATCCTCGCTGAGATTTGGAAGTTACAAGATCCTGAACAGTTCATAATTGGTATTTTCCAAATAGTTGTGTTCTTGTAGTTGGTAAATGATTTACTGAGATAAATATTGTCACTTCCATGACTTTGGAGTTCAGTGCCCCCTATATTCCCAATCATATAAATTTTATGAATAAAATTATAGCTTGAGAACCGCTTATAAAATTCCTCTTTCGACAGTCATATGCTTGTCAGTGTAAATTTCAAAATGGGTGGTGCAAATAAGAGCAGAATCAATTTACAAGAAGAGATAAGCAAATGTATTATTTTTCTTTTTTTCCTTGGGGAATATTAATAGCTCCCAACTGGAATTAACAAAGGTTTTGAAATTGTAGAGAATAGTGCAAACACTGCTGGCCCTACCTTGAGGGTGTGCAGGCTTTTCTAGTGTTAGTGGAAGGAGTCTCAGCTTATTGTCAACTTCAACAGAGAAAATGAATCAGCTTCACAGACTTGCAAAGCAGATCAGCATTTTTTTAAATGCTGGCCCGGAATTAAAAGCATAACAGGACTCCCAGCTTCCTCTTGACTTCATTGGAAAGGCAGGAAACATGATGGGATTTAGGAGTCCGACAGAAGTGTAGACCTGACTTGACAGTCATACTATTCTTGAACTGACAAATGGCAGCCAAGCAAGAAATAGTCGAGCTGAAGGGTCACTAGGGAAAAGAGAGCTTTGAAACAGCAGTGCTAGTCGCTATAACGAGGGCTATAGTAATTGAATTTTGAAGAGACCTGACTGTCAGAGATATTAAGTATTACACACTGATTAGTAATTACGCAAGAGATGATATTAATGATTCTTATGCAAGTGTTTGTTAAAACTATAATTCAGATTTAATGAATAACCAATGGCCTTTCTTATAGGAAGGAAGCCCACAATTCATTTGCAAAATTAATCATATTTAAATCAAAAATTCTCTCCCTGAATAGGGGGATATTCAGCTTAAATTAGCATCTGCTGAAGTGAGCGGTTGAGTTTAATCTTACACTTATTAGGACAAATGCATAAAGGCTGTGCTGTGGCAATACCATTTAATTATCAGTGCATTTACTTGCCACTTTGGATATCAGAATTGTCACTGAATTTAAAAAAAAGGGGGGGAGGGTGGGAAGAAACTGTTAGTTGTTATGAAGCCCCACAAAAGTGGTTTTCTTTTTAACTGGAAATTGTGCCTGAATTTTATATTGCTCATAAAAGTGAGACTCTGATGGTATAGACCTGACCCAGACATAACAGGGAAAAAGTAATCATTTTAACAGTGGTTGGTCTACTTCTTCTGAGTTTAAACCAACTCTGACTTTTATAAAAAGTATGTAAATCACTGGATGCTAGGGGCAAAGTCCCAGGAGTGTTTATGGTTCCCTTACTTCCTTAGAAAATTCAGGATTATTTGTTTCCTTTTCAATTGCATTAATATATTAAAAGTGAAAAAACCCAACTTGTGTCCTCATGCATTATTCTGTGAGCCTTAGTTCATTTACTCTGCAGTTTGCCTAGATATCCTCTAGCAAATCAGATGTACAAGTTGTCCGACAGCTTGAATCTTATCTCTTATTATAAGAGCTTTCTCATTTTGAAAAATATTAATATGGTTACATTCTTCTAATACCCAAGTAAACTGGCCATTGCAGTTTGCTCCTCTTCAAAAGCCCTCATTAATTGCTCTTTTTCTTCTCAAAGGTTTTCTAAAGATTTTTTCAATGTTATTTATCTGCAATGTAAAGTTGACATAGCAGAGCCAGAAAAAATTCAGCATAGAAACGAGAGTCTCAAGGCTCTGATCACAAGTGCAGTTTTGAAGCTTGTATTTTGGCAGCTTATACAATAGCTGGTGTTTGGATTAATACAGGAATGCAGATCTACAAGTCCCTTAATCTTCATGAAGAATGACAACCATCTCTAATGGCTGTAGTCTCTGTGTTGTGTGCTCATCCCATCCTTTTCTGCACCTCACCAAGGTAGGATTTATTGGTTCCAAATCTGTCCAGATCAACCTCTGCAGCCTTTTTTATGTGTTAGTCACTTCTGTAGCTGAACAGATTGGAGAAGGTGATTAGATGATTCTCCGCTTATAATTGGGGGTTTTAAACTAAATTCTGGAAAGAAGATAGTGAGGTTTTGTTTTAGATATACTAGAAACCTCTGGGCTATATTGTGAAGAAGGAGAATTTTGCTAACCCAGCTGCCATTTACTAGCCCTGAAATGAGGTAGTGAATCTTATACATTCATTCAAATCATGGAATCATAGAATAGTTAGGGTTGGAAAGGACCTTAAGATCATCTAGTTCCAACCACCCTGCCATGGGCAGAGACACCTCACACTAAACCATGTCACCCAAGGCTTCGTCCAACCTGGCCTTGAACACTGCCAGGGATGGAGCATTCATACCCTCCCTGGGCAACCCATTCCAGTGCCTCACCACCCTAACAGGAAAGAATTTCCTCCTTATATCCAATCTAAACTTCCCCTGTTTAAGTTTGAACCCGTTACCCCTTGTCCTGTCACTACAGTCCCTAATGAAGAGTCCCTCCCCAGCATCCCTATAGGTCCCCTTCAGACACTGGAAGGCTGCTATGAGGTGTCCACGCAGCCTTCTCTTCTCCAGGCTGAACAGCACCAGCTTCCTCAGCCTGTCTTCATACGGGAGGTGCTCTTCTCTGGACTTGTTCCAACAGTTCCATGTCCTTTTTATGTTGAGGACACCAGAACTGCACACAGTACTCCAGGTGAGGTCTCACGAGAGCAGAGTAGAGGGGCAGGATCACCTCCTTCGACCTGCTGGTCATGCTCCTTTTGATGCCGCCCAGGATACGGTTGGCTTTCTGGGCTGCAAGTGCACACTGCCAGCTCATGTTCATTTTCTCATCAACCAACACCCCCAAGTCCTTCTCTTCAGGGCTGCTCTGAATCTCTTCTCTGCCCAACCTGTAGCTGTGCCTGGGATTGACCTGATCCAGGTGTAGGACCTTGCACTTGGCATGGTTTAACTTCATCGGGTTGGCATCAGCCCACCTCACAAGCATGTCAAGGTCCTTCTGGATGGCATTCCTCAATCAATTCCTAAATCAATTTTCAACCATCCCTCAAAAGTTCAATATGGTTAAGTATGTTTCATGTTTCATAGAAAACATATGAAAAAACTTGAAGTGTTTCATATGTTTCAAGTTCAGTATGTTTATGAATGTCATAAGGCAGATGATCCAGTTTAATTAAGTGACCTATCTACTTTCTGAGCAGGGTTAGACAGGGTTAGGTTCATTTAAAGCTATACTGCAATTTAATTAGCTTCTGTACATTATTTTCTGAGCAAAGATCTAGGACCTGTGGAGGCCAGCACTTCAAAACTCAGGAAAGTAATACTTTTTCAGAGACAGGACATTAAAAATATCTGCTACAAAACCCAGACCAAATCCTTGCAATTTACAGATCAATTGATTTCAGGTTAACTTCTTTTGTTGGAGTGAGAGGCAGAGATTGAAATGAATGGAAAATCCAGATTGCCTCTACAGGTAGCTGAAATCAAACTGAAATACAATTGAAATAGTGTCAAGATGTCATGATTTATATGTGATTACCTGCAGTCCAGCAAAACAACAGAGGCTGAAGCCAATCTGCTTCAAGAGATCACACAGTTTTCCCCTATTTTGGAGGTTTGGAGCTGAACAGACCATTTTCTTGGTACTCTGGGGTGCTGCAATACTCCGGGTTGCTGCAATTGATAATCCATATGAGTTGAGGCATCTCTCTGTATCTTCATCATGGTGTTTCATCTCCTTTTATTGCCAACTTTGTTTCTCCTAAATCCTTTTTGGTTTCTGTCATGTTGTGATCTTGATTACACTGTCTCTGTTCATACAGATTGCTGCTATACCAACTCTCATGAAATTCTTTTATTAGTGAACTTAAATACAAAAGGAATCTTTAACAACTCTTCTGAGTAATCAGCTTTACCCACAAAAGTACTACTCTTTCTTTTGTGTAGTTTTCATCTTCCATAATATTAGGGTCAGATTTTGGAAACAGGTAATCATTGATGCTCATTTCCAAATCTATGTAGCATCTTCTGGTACTATTTTGAAAGAGGGCATTTAGTAATTCTCTGGTATTTTTTCCAGAAGTGAGCACACGGTTATTGTCAACAGAAACATGTGGCAAATCTTGGGCTTGATATCTCCACTAGTTTGAAGGAAATAAAAAAATGCTAAGTGTGTCACTTCCATATGTCCTGACTTACAAATGGTTCTGGATCTTGAGCTATATTTCAGAGGTCCTGCTATATGAGTTTTTGATGAGTAAAACATGATGTAAATATTTAATATTTGCCTCTGAGGAAAGAGTACAGACAGCTTTTTATAACTGAGGTCAAATAATTTTTGATTTGGAAAGGAACTTTAAGACGTTCCAATTTTATCCTGGAAGTCAAATGTACTCCCTAAAATGGAAAGCATCTTCAGTTTGAGGTGTTGCATCATACAGTGTAGAGGCAGATACTAAAAATGCAGTGGAAATGAAGTGATTAATTGCCTATCAAATGCAAACAGAAAGTAAACCACTTACAACTCATCATGAGTAAAGTAACACAAGAACTCTCTTCCACAAATTCAGTTGCCTGCTGTACAAAGCTATAGTGTAGAACCATAGCTTTGGTCTCCATGACACTTCACCTGTAAATGGGCATATTTATCCTTTCTCAGTAGACAGCTATTTGAATGCAAGAATTTTCATCTGTGGGACTGCTTAAATTTCACAAAGCAAAGAACCATACAAATTTGGTAATGGAGAAAAGTGTAACAGAAAGAAATGGTTGGTGCTCTTTAAAGAAGAATACCTGTTGTGAATGGCAGCAACTTTTTGTAGTGTTCATAAACCTAAATGAAGAAAGAGCACTGTTATTCTACAGCCATGATAGTTTTCAAAGCAATGACACATGCAGATGTTGTCAAGAAAGCAAAAAAAAACCCACAATAATCCCCACACCTCTAGCATTCCACATTCCACTTATTTCACCCAGGGCTGCATATTTATTTTGAGATTAATTTGGTACATGTAGTGTACATTTGCCAAGGTTTTTCTCCTATTTAAATCTTCAGTTCCAAAGCTATGTTTTAATCCTATTACTGCTAATTGAGTGAAGTCTGCAGTCTTTTTGAGTTAGGTGAAGTTCAAGTTGTAATTGGTATCAAAGAAAGGCACAATGCAGGAACTGAATATTAATATTTAGCTCTTGCCATTTTATTATTTCCACTTGAAAATCACTGCAGTGGTTAAAGACCTTCATGCGGGTGGTGAATTGGAGACTATAGGATGAGATTTTTCATTCATGCAGCAAGATTAACAAAAATTGCTTTGTAAGAAGTGTAAATGAAATATTATACCGGTGCCCAGTAGCACTGGTTTTAGCAACAGGTCTCTCAGTATTCCCACTATGAAATTTTGCCTGTAGGTTAAGTAGCTGCACTGTAAAATTTTGCTCAAGGCTAATATAGCATACAAGATTCTAACCCAGGAGCTATGCTGTTTCAAATCTTCCATTTAGCCTTCTGCAGATAACTGGAAAGCATGCCAGTTTTATATGATGTTTTGGATTTGAGTACTTTTTAAATTACTGTGATTTTAAAGCAGAATGTCTCATAAGATATGCACACAGTGGTGGATTAATTGCTTATGACTGCAAATAATGACAAAGACCACCCAGGACAAAGACCACCCCTTTGATTTCAGATCCCTAAACAAGTACATTTGTTTGTACAGTTGTTCAGAGACAAAAATGCTTAATTTGTTCAAAGGTCAGAAAAATTATAAGAAAAAGAGCCACTGACTTTGTGGCTTTGGAAATAGTTTTTACCCCCTGGATAAAGAATATTTGGAAAATCGGTTAACAAAGAATTTATTTAAGTTTTATTTTCTCTATTATCCTGATTTTTATCATTGGGAATTAGAGGCTTTTGCTGTAATCATACCCATAGTGCATATTCACCATTGTTCCTCCCAATAGTCCATGATTAGGGGTCAAACTTGATAGAGACTAAAACACAGGAATCATTCCAGCAGCATAGTAGTAGCAACTACATTTCTAAGAACTGCATCTTGCTGAAATATCACAAGTACAAAATAAAATAATAATAACAAAAAAGGTGCCTGAGAGGAAGAAAAATGATAAGAAGTAATGCTGGAAGTCAGAGTAAACAAGCAAAGAGATCAAAACATAAAAAGGAAGCAAAGAAGAGATGAAAAACTAGGCAGAGAGAAAAACACTGAAAGTAACAGAGCAAAAAAGGACACAGGTGAAAATATCTCCAACATTCACCTTACACTAGGTATAATAAAATGTGATAATAGTTGTTCTTTTTTTTTCTGTTGAAATTGTTGTCCATCACATGAATTCTGCAGATAGTCCAAACATCTTATTTGGCCAAAATGTAGTGGTAGCAAAGATTCAGAGATCAGAGAGAACTCAGGTTTCAAAGTGAGATATTTAATTCTAAACACTTGTTCTGTGCACTATGTTTTCAGACCAAGGTACAGATAACCAAAGCTTTGTCTATCTATACATTTTTTTTTCAGGTTTTATTTTACTTTAGTTTAAATTAACTGCAGTTTGTTGTATTGAAATACTTTGTGAGGTTGGACTAAACCTGGGGTCTTAGTAACTTTGTGAGGTGCAATAATACAACTACCATCATAACTAACTTCTTATGAAGAATGAAGAACAGATCTCAATTGCTTTCTAAAGTAAATAAGAAGGTTTGTTGTTTTTTTTAGGTTTTGGTGGTTTGTTTTTGTTTTGTTTTTTTTTTATGAATTTTCTTTTGAGAAAAGATTATGAAACTAAACCTGGATTAGAACCACATGATAAATATAAGCTTGTATCTTTCATTAGTTCTGTTACAAATCATGGATTATTTTTAAAGAATGGAATCCACATTTTCTTCATATTTAAACCAGAAATAACTGCACTGTGTTCTGCCTTTTTAATATCAAAAGAGGCAGATCACAGTTACAGGCTAAAGGGTGTGAAGAGTTAAAAATTGATTACATTGGATCTTGAGATAAGCTGTGGCATCTAGCACATAGAGAATGAAAAAAATGTGAAGGTTACAACAAAATCCAATGGACTTAGTGAGAATTTTGCCTTTTAAAATTCAGTGGGACTGAATACAAATAAGCAATGTCCTCCATTACTGAAAATATGGATTTTGTGGCTTAAGTGGTAATATTAATAGTTAAAGATATTTCATGCAGAGTGCTTGAATTTTCATCCACTTTATTCAAATTCCAAACTTAGTCCTGTTGCCAGATTTTTCCTTTTGTTAGTAAAAATACCAACAACATTGGAATACAAGCATTCAGTTCATACCTTTTGGGTGTTGGCGTTCATTGCCTCCAGCATCTTCTTCTATCTATATATGATATGCAATTTTTTGACCCCCACTGGTATTTGGACAACATCATAGGGATTTTGAAGTTACAGCCCCCACAGTCTCACAGTGAGGAAGCTGGCACATTTTACAGGTGAAAATTTAAGATGTATAGAGACACAAATTCAGCTTCTCACAGCATAAGGCTTAGCTTCAACAAATACCTAAACAGATCCAGCTTTATAGTCATGTAAGTAATCTGTGCTTAATTAAAATTAGTTGCCCAAGTCTCCCTGTTTGATGAATGATTAGATAGGCACCTCCACAGGGATAGAAAAAAAAAATTAAAATCCTGCCTTTATATAATGATTCACTTTCTGGAGGCCCTTTCATAGAATCATAGAATAGTTAGGGTTGGAAAGGACCTTAAGATCATCTAGTTCCACCCCCCTGCCATGGGCAGGGACACCTCACACTAAACCATGTCACCCAAGGCTCTGTTCAACCTGGCCTTGAACACTGCCAGGGATGAAGCATTCACAACTTCCCTGGGCAGCCCATTCCAGTGCCTCACCACCCTAACAGGAAAGAATTTCTTCCTTATATCCAATCTAAACTTCCCCTGTTTAAGTTTTAACCCATTACCCCTTGTCCTATCATTACAGCCCCTAATGAAGAGTCCCCATCCCCTGCATCCCTGTAGGTCCCCCTTCAGATACTGGAAGGCTGCTATGAGGTCTCCATGCAGCCTTCTCTTCTCCAGGCTGAACAGCTCCAACTTTCTCAGCCTGTCTTCATACAGGAGGTGCTCCAGTCCCCTGATCATCCCCGTGGCCCTTCTCTGGACTTGTTCCAACAGTTCCATGTCCTTTTTATGTTGAGGTTCTCTTACTATTGTCCAAAGACAATTTTTTCTTAATGTGAACTATAACACCATCTCTTAGAGATGAATGTCACTTGTGATGAATGCTCAACATTATCCAGTGACCCATTGCACCAGGCTCTTGGAAGTCTCTGTGTAGTAGGTAACCACTGGGCCTTTCTTCTTGCTTCTCTGGGTGCTGTCCATTGGTAGGACAAGATGAACTGGTAAATTTGATGTCTTCCAATATCTAATAGAAAGGATTTCATGTTAGATGCTGTGTTATAATTATCTAGAGTATTCAGAATATAAAAAAATTTTCTACAGTAGCTTTGCAATAAAACAATTGCAGCTTCCCTGCAGACTGGCTAAAGATTGCCATTAGCAAACTGAAAGATCTGGGACTAATTCCAAAGCCCACTGAAAACAATTTTACTTTACTGAGTTTTATTTTCAGTCTACAAAAGCAGCATTTTTAGGGTTACAAAAAGAATCATTCTGTTAAAAAAGAAACCCAGAACTCTGAAAACATTTTGAAACCATTCCAGACACTGATACTTCCACTGATGCTGATCAAACATTCTGCTGATTTGTATTTAAATCATTATTAAAAAAGCATACCACAGAAGGTATTATTTTGGATCATAGGTAATAAAATTTAAGGGGAATCTAGCTCTTTAAAGCCCCATGTCTATGTTAAGAAAATTGAACACATAGAAGAAAAAAAAACAAACAAATCTACAGAAAATGCTTTGTACTCTTATTTGAAATCTTTATACAAAGAGAGGACTCCATGTGTACAGGCCTATTCTAAGCACACTTTCTACTGAAAGAAATGCTGATGGCATATCAGGAGTGATTCCCTCACTGCTGCAGTATAGTTAATCGGCCACTCTTGTGATAACAGCAGTATTACTTCTAAAAATGTGATGACCCTCTACAGATAGAAACCTCTTTCTCTGCATTATGCCCATTGATTCAAAAAACAATAGTAAAACACTTCTCTGTGGAACATGGATTTGAAAGAAATGACACTTAACTGGAATTTATTCTCAAAAATGGCAAAAGAATAAAAAGAGAATCTACTTGAAGAGGTAGGTTCTTGCCTATCATTTTTTCCTCATTATTTTGCATAACTATTAAATATATATATATATATATATCATCCCCCTTCATGTATACATATATCTGCCTAAATTATCTTGTATATGTATGTGTGAATGTATGGAAGTGTATAGAAAAGTCAAAAGCTGTGAGGGGTAACCCATCATCACTCCATTGTGAAAGGCACAGTAAATGTGCACAGGAGGAGTCAATGTGTGCTACCTAAGAGTCTAATCTGGCTATTCTTAATGGATCAGCAAGTTTCATTACAGAAAAAAATGATTCCTTCACACATAGTACCTGGTATCAAACAAAGAGTGTATGATGGCTGTTAATGTATTGTGATACAGAATTCACCACATTCACACTTTTATTTAAAACAAGAAAGCTAGTTGCTAGAATTGACAGACTGGTTATTGTTGCAGAAGGTAGACATCCAAAATTAAGCTGTACCAGATATGTCTAGATCAGATGCTTACATGAGGCACATTAAGCTGAGATCCTCAAAAGGCCTAAATGACTTAGAAATGTAGTCCCCATGACATCAAATTATTAATGAATGCCAAAGTATACAGCAAACAGTCAAATATATAATTTTATTCATTCAACAATACCTAGATCTCTCTCCTGTGTCAACAACATTCATGTAGTAAACCTGAACTCCACTACTAATTATTTTTTCTACATTTATTTCTCTCATAGCGGGAAGATGAAAGTGGATTTTCTCTAAAATTCTATGACTTTTCTTTAAATATAGTATTAGTCTCTTATGCAGTTTCCTTGTTACCACTGTTGGCTGTATGGAGCTGTTCAGTTCACTAGCTTTCTTTGCAGCTTTTAAGTTCTTCATGCATGTTAGTTTTGCAGAAAGTATTTCTGAAATACTCATTTAAAAAAAGAATTTTCCCCAGTGAAGTAATATATAGTGCCCTTCAAGACTTCAACAAATATATATTTTTAATTCAATGTGTTTCAGTAAGCAAGTTAGTATAATTCCTATTATTAGATATCAGTCAGCAGCTAGATCATAAAAGACACTGACAGTATGTTTAAACACATCCTAATACTTCAGAAACTTAATAAAAGGATTTGATCCTTTCTTCACCAACTTGAAATCCATTTTAGTGCAGAGTGATTCATACCTGATTTTCAAGTTTTTTTCCTTTTTTTCTCTAGTATTTTAATGTCAGTGTTTTACTGCAACAGTTTTTTATTCCTGTACATGACCTTGCCTAAAATATTTTTTAAATTTTCTGACTGCTATTTACTACATATTAAAACCTCTGAAATCATATTCTTAATCATATCAATTCTTACCTTTCAGTTAACATTAACATTTGGGAGTTGTTCCACAATAATTTTTCACTTTAGGCAAAAATGCAGTGTTTTTTCAAAATAATAATATTTGCTTAAAAAGTATTGTTACTTCCGTATTATCTCATCTTCATATCATTGTAACAATGTGGTATTGTAGCTTTTCTGGGATTCAATGGATACCATGGTGACTTTGTAACTTCTCTGAAGTCAGTTGTGAGTTTTGTATTTCGGGTAAAATAAATCTTAAATTTCTATCAAATTAGATTCAATAACTATGTTTGATTTTCATTTTGTAAGGAAGTATATTATGCTATAGTATATTCCTTCTGTTATCTCCCATGGGGATAAAGTCTGTGGTGGTTCTTCAGGCTGTGTTTTATTAAATAAATAAGAAACTTTTGAATATGCCTTATAAAGCAGTTTATGGGGAGGCTGAGTTTCAAAGTGTCTTCAATCCCAAGTCATCAATATCTGATCATTTTCAGCTTCCTGAAGAAATGTGCTAATTTTTGATGACAGTTGCCATTTGTTTGCTCATCATCAAACTTTCCTTCCTTCCACCTCAATAGTTTTTGAACTTGCAGGCCAATTTCAACAGACATGCCTTGAGGTGGCATGGAAATCCACAGGTAGGGAAAAAAAGCATAAATCATACCACAGAGAAGGAAAGCTCTTAACGGCTCTGCAGTCATGAGCAAAGGCAGCTGGTGTATGTGGGCTCTTGGGCTTACATGGGGCTCTGGCTAAGGAGCTAGTGTGCTGCAAGCTCCCTTCCCAGGCAGCAGATGGGATCAGCCCTTGGAAGGTGCGGTGTGGTAACCATGAGAATCCAAAACAGGCTAACAGAATCCTGTGAAAGAAAGTTTGAAGGGAAATATAATAGAATCCATAGGAAACAGCACTGTACCGATTTCACTATTCATGGACTAGCTTGTTAATATAAAACATTCAAATTATATTGTGTATATGTAGCATTGTCATGAGAAAAGGGAAAACTGCTGCATTTTATTTACCAAATTTCTTCAGCTCACACTCACGTTGAGGCTGATAGTCTGTATCTATTTTTGTACTGCAGGTTGTTAACGTAGTGTAACAAATCATTGCTTTTGTCTGGTGTGTTTTTTCAAACCAGGTTTTGTATTTAGTTGTGATGCTTACAGTGTTCCACATATGAAAATAGATATCCTTTTCCTCTGAATACTTGAAGTGCCTCATTTACTTCATCAGAGTCCTGTGCAATGCAGAAAGTTCATGGAAAATACATAGCAATAAGAATAATAATGGTAATAATAATAATAGTTCCTGTAAATATTATTCAGGCAAAGTTCCTAATCAGTGACAATAAATTAAAAGCAGAATAGTAGGTTTTTGCCAGTGTTAAATAAAATAAGCTGCTAATTAGCTAAGGGAGAAGATCTAAAAATAAGATGCACTTGTCTGGGGAAAAGCTCAATTTCTGAATTTCTTTACTGAAAGGAAAGAGATGCATTAATGTGACTAGATTCAGAATCATGCAAAATCCTCGTTGCATTTAGCAGACAGCTAACTTTGGACAGCAGCATTTTAAACGAATTTAAGAAGAAGGTTGATATAATTCTTAATGTATCTTATTTATTTCATTACTGAGAAGATATTTGTTTCCAGTTTGGAAAACCGGGTGGTTTTAGACTAATGATGCTCAATTCATACAAGGTTCAGTTACTCAGGCTGAAGTCCACCAGGGCAATATAATTTACATACAGTTAAGAATTTTCTCAAGCAATTTTGTTGCTGTTTGTACTTTTCTTCAAGTTCAAATCAATTGCTATTGTAGGGAATTAACCCCTATTTCTGTTCTCTGCTGTACTCCGTATCTAGTGCAATTTTAATTTACATCATGGCTCTTGGAGGTCCTTTAGTAAAGTGTTCTGATTTAGAAGTTAAATGTTAATCTGTAAACTGTAATAAGCCTATTTACATATGAATTTCTGTTCTTCCTTATTACTCAGAGAGGAAATAATTTACATTTAATACCACTTTATTTATACAGAAAGGAGTCTAGAAAATATCCATACTTAGCTACCAAACAGGAGATGGGACTTCTGAAAGACCTGTGCACTGGGCTGCTCCTGTGGAAGTTGTAAAGAATAGGTATTGACCTCAGCAATAGAGCACTTTCAGAAGCCTCAGCTGTGACTGAAGGAGCTTGTAGTCGGAAGTTATTGGACAATTCTGGTTTCTTCAACCAGATCAGTGCCCCAGTGCGCAAAGCATTATACAGACATAGTGAATGACTTCCTTAAGGGCCTTACAGCTAAAAAGGGCTTTATTGACAGAAAGCACATCTTAGACTTCTGAAGTCTCAATGTCAAATCCAGGAATACAGACAAATGTGGAGATGACAGCAGTAATCATTCAATACAGATACTTAAATTGTATGTTTTTTTTACGTGCTATTGGCAATGCGTTACTTTTCTACACTAAAAAAGTAGTTGGTGCTATATCCAAAATAAAGAACTGCTCCTTGAAATAAAGAGCTGTTCTCAGCTCTGGGGTTCACTTAAAGAAATGGGGACGGGGGTTCTGGAAAGTCCTGAAATATTTCTGTAACAATTAAATTCTCCTTAAAGAATAGGACTCTGTGCAAAATATTTTTCCTTCAGTATAGAAAAACGGTATTTAGAAATTTGGGTAACTGATGTATAGAAATTATCTGGTGCACAGTCTCCAAGTTCTCCTGTCTTGTCCCGAGTGGGCTATTTCATCCCTGCTTGAAATGATATGATGTGATTCAGGAGGGTGAGGCATCCACCTGTGTGGTCACATGCCCCCACAACTGGACATTGTATGATAGTACCTTAAATCAACAGCGGTATAAGTAGTCATGACACCTGCTTCTCAAGTGAGAGAGGAGAAAGCAGTGGGATAAAGCAGCCACCTGCTGAGCTGCATAGTCTTCTCTGAGCAGCTCTCTGAGATTAGATCTTTGAGAACCAGAGGTCCTCCTAGCCTCCTCTGCCTGGTGAAGGTCCTCAGCACAGTGACTGATCACACAATATGTGGTGGCTTCCCCTCTTATGTGGGCATTATCAAGGGATTCAGAAATTAGAGGCTACTTTATGGATTTGATGTAAATCTCTGTCTCTCTAAGGAATAACTCTTTAGTAGTATTTTATCCTTTTGAATTTTTAACTTTACAGTAGAACAAGACCAACTCTGTGCCATTCACTCAAGGTACTTTCCTGCTTAAGAGTTAGATAACATTCTCCTATTTCTATAAACTGTTTTTTGAAGAGAAATGACTTGATATCTGGTTTATCTTAATTACATATTAATGAGACAGGAACCTTATGTTTGGTCTATTTAATGAGAAAAAATGTCAAGTCATGGAGTGCAAAAGATCCATATTTTATGCATGGGCACAACCATGCAAAAATACGTTACTTATAAAACTCTTTGGGGTTTAGTTTTGATACTAGTGCATCTTATGAAGCCAAATTTGAAGTGGAATGCTTAATAAGTATGAATTCATGGGTGATGAGCTTTGCATTAGTCCAGCCAACGGGTCAGTCTAAGTGAAGCCAGAGTTCGTAATTTGTTTGGACTAACAGAAATATTTTGCACACCATTCACTTGAAGATGGACCTTGGGTGATTCTGAATACATATGCAAAGTATAACCCATTTCACAGAATAGTGATTAATAACTTTTTGTTTGGACTTTGTATACAGAAAGAAACACCACCTTAAGCTTATTTAGATTCTTGTTGCAGAAAAATGAAATCTATAAACAAACTTTCTTTCTTTGATCTTCCTTAACTGCCCTATGCTCCTGGGTGTTTTACAAATTCTTATATAAGATTCCTGTAATTATTGAGCTGTTCTTTTGACCTGGTTGCTTGAAGGATATTGGATTTCTGTTATCTGAAAATGGAGATTAGCAGTCAGATCACCTGAAGCACTAAAACACTGCTATTTTTTTTAAAACAGATTTATTACAAAATCTCCTCCCTCCCTCCCCCCCCCCCCCCCCCCCCCCCCCACCTTGGACTTCAGTATTCACTTATAACTCATTGCAATATCTGTTTGGTGCAGTTTGAGGATGACATTCCCGCTGTAAAAGTTTACTGAGCACTGTCTGTAGTACAATGTTAGAAACTAACTGGTATCTCTAAAAAAATAATTACTTATGTACCTAATATAATAATTTAAATTAATTAGAGCATGTTCTCTGTGGCTGCTGTTTTCTGGTTATTTCAGTGACTACTTTCTTAAAGGGCATCCTGTCTGTGCATACTGAAACTCGGAGCATTCTCCAAGGACCCAGTTTTACATCTTTTCTTTAGCTTCCAGCTTTTCAGGCAGTCATTGATTTCACAGTACTCAGCCACATGGCAGTGACTATGAAGACCTAAAATTACTGACATCGTCTACAGTGGAACTACTTAAAAAGTAGGGTATACCTAAGTGTGAATAGGCATGGTCCTGACTGTGCCCTTTCTGATTTGTGGCCCCAAACTATTGTTCCAAATTCCTAATTTTTGAGGGTTGTAGGAGCAGGAATGTAGGTATCTGTGGTAGCAGATTAACAAACATAGAATTAGTGCCCAAACCCAGGAAGCAGACATCTTTCTAATTCTTGGTGAAAATGAAGAGAGTCCTAAGCGTGCATTTTCTGGAACTGGAAGCCCTTGAACAGTTACTGACTTTGCAAACAGGAGCTTGGGCTTTGACCTTACTGAACAGAAAGTATTTATGTCCTTTTTTTTTCTTTCTTCTCCTTTGTATTCACATGATTACAATTTATTCCTTTTCTGTTATGACATTTTTGACATGGAAGTATTCCTTGCACTAATATTGACAAAGAAATGTGATATTTTCTTTTTGTTAACTACAAAACTAGTCCTAGAAATTGTCCCTTAAGATATAAAGTGATATCTACCTCTCATTTCAAGAAAGATCCTTTCTGACAAAAATGAAGGGTGGGGAGGGACAGGGAGAGGAAAAATGACATATTACAAAATATTTCTTATTTGCACATATGCAATAAAAGTACTAAACACTATTCTTGTAAATAAAGACGCAAGCATGCGGGGTCACCAAGACCAGTGACCTCCACAAAGAATGAAGAAGACAATTGTAAAACATGATCTTTCCAGTTCACAAATATTCTTCAGCCTCTGTTGTACAAGCCTGAGCGAAAACATTTTAGGCAAAGCTTTAAAAGAACCTGGAGGACTGTACAAAAATGCCAAGAATTGGATTAATTGGCATAATACAAGGTGGCTGGGCACAGTTGGGGAAAGTGTCAGTGTAGGGAGAATCCCCACCAAGTAAGACTGTCTGTGCAATTAGCTATCTGAACTCTAACCCTTCCAGAATAATTAATGAATAACAGAGGGGATCAAGACAAAGACACAAAGTGATTTGGTGGGTGCTAGCAAGTAATACATCAAAGAATGCTGGTAATTGGCCCTGTGGCTTTCATTCTTTGCCCTATTTCTTTCAATTCATTGACTCAAAATAATGGGTTCAGGTTCATTATCAACAGGTTTTAGCTGCAAGAGCACAACACTTCAACAAAGCTATGATTGTAGCAGTGCTGGTGGCTAAGTAAAAAGTTGTAGACTGTAGCACACTCCCTTGAAAAGGAAAGTAGCAGCATAGTCATAGGCTTTGTCTTACATGAAACACTTCGTATTCAAGAATTTGCTCTGAGCTTTCTAAGACTTGGTGTTCACTGAGGTTACAATGCTGGAATACAGTTGGTATGGGCAGGTATGTATGACTGCTTCAAAACCTATTGCAGCAGTAGTATCTATATTCTGTTCCTTCAGCTGTAAGAACTGAAATAGAATTCTTGACATCATATGTCACATGTATGTGACATTATCTGCATACTAATGGAGACAGTTTAGAGCCTTTCCTCCTTCCCTCCTTCCTCCCCCCCCCCCATTTTGGTGGCATTGAAATAAAAAGAAAACTTATTATTTTTAATCTGTAAAAATATCTTCCTGATTTGTAGGATTTTACAATTTTATTTGTGAGGGGTGATTTTTTTTTTTTTTTGCCAAAATCAGAAATGAAATCTCCACTCTTCTGTTTTCCTGTCGCAAGATGTTGATTTAGCTGATGAGGAGGCATTTAGTTAATTAGAATAGCTTTTCAGAAAGAATAGGAGAAGACCTGAATAATAGAGCAGTCATCTTCAATGAGCGAATGATGTGTATGTTTGCTCTGCTGTCTAATTTTGCCATGATTGTTTCTCCCTATTTACAGGTTATAGCATATGTTGTTATTTTATTACCATCACATTAAATACTATTGCATTTACAGTTAGAAACTGCTCTTTTGGTTTAGTATTTGAGAAACTTGAGAATTATTTCAAAAAGACATGTTTGTGAGCACAAAGGTGTATAAATTTTTTTTTTTTTAAGTTAAGAGATGTTATTAGGAATTTGGGCTCACAGCAAATACACAAAATGGTGTAACTATTTTAAACACCAAAGCGTGCTCCAAATTCTTATGGAAACCAACCTGAAAACTTCCCATTATCTCTGACAAGTCTGTTAGGAGGCAGCTGCTGGTGCAATTGGCTAAGTCTTACAGGTCAGATTCTGATCTCCATTATATGAGGGCCTTTTTGATATAGCTTGAAAAAAAAAAGTATGTAGAATTTCATTTCAAGAGGACTATATTTTTAAATAATGAAATCATAAAATAAAATCTTAATAAAGTTAGATAAAATGTTTCTGGCACAACTCGTGGCATTTCATTTTTATCTGAGTCACGTTTCTAAGAATAACAATTATGTATGAAATAGTCAAATAAAGGTATGATTTACCAGTGTGTAAATACAGCTATAAATATGATACATACCCAGCAGTCTTCCCCTTGCCTTTAAAAGCACTCATACTGTTTGAAATACTGTTGTCACAGATCTGTGCGCTTTGTTATTATCTTCTGTCATGTAGATTCCTCTATTAAAACATATATTTTATCTATAATTTTGTCTGTGCCATGGACAAAAGTATTCAGGTTCTGGAAAAGATTTATTAGCATATATTCTAAGTTGAATAGCTGTTTTTTATAAATTCTAAGTAACACTTCTTAGAATTTGCTAAAACTTTTAAATATTTGTAGTAGAACACTGCTTGGAACTGGAAACAGTGTTACAAGCCTAGTGTAACAAAGCTGTTAATCAGAATGTTTTCTTTCCTCTTTCCCTGATTCCAGCTGGTTTTAGTAGAGGTTTTTAGCGTATATCTCAGCATGACAGAAAATATATGAAATGCTTTGAGACAATTTCAGGATTGTTGTTCTTTTAAGTTTGAATTCAAGTACTTATGGAGGCTTTTTATAGCACTGAGGAAGTCTTTCCAACTGTTCACATTAGGGCGTGGATGTCATAAATACATCATCCCCACAGTAATTAATGTTAAAGATGGCAAGCAAACGGTAAACTGTGATTTATGTTAGTCTTGCCACCGTTTTATGTTGTTAAGATGAATATTTAAAATTATTTGTTTTTGAAGAGCCATACTCACAGTGCCTTCTGACACACGTATTATTCAAGATCCTGAGTTAACAGAATAGTGGTCCCTGAGGTTCTCACACTTTTTCAGAAAGTTGCTCCTCTCTTTGTATAATTTTACCTTCAAGTGAATAAGAAGACTTTGGGGGAGAAGGAAAATCATTATTAAAAATACACTCAGACTTGATCAAAATAACTTTGATGGCTAGAATGGTGAGAACAGTCATTCTCTTCCTTTGACAGGTATTTTTTGGTCTGAGATTTGAGGGCACTAATATTGATTTAGAAAGCTCTGTGGTTCAATTTTAAATGAAATGTAAAACTTTTCCATTTTCTCACCTTTCAACCTCCACAAAAGAGCAGCAGCTTTTGCAGGGAAAAGCTGTATTCTCACTTTGGGTATCACAATGCATTTATGATGTAGGGCTTATCTAAACAGTTCCCCTTTATGTGACTGGGAAAGAAAGCCTGTATTCATTTAGGGTTGGAGTTCTGACTGTAGCAGCTGGATACAAATCTGGATCCCAGGCTGCAATTTGGGACCTGGGCCCCCTTGAAGTCATCTTTTCCAGAAGGTACCCCTTGCTTTTCTCCTCTCTCCTGGAAGTGACAATGGTAGAAAGGTAGAAATGGTATTCCCTGCTCTCTCTCTTCTGCAAGCAGCTGTGCCCCGGCACCCACTCCTCTCCAGAGAAACAGCCTCAAGCTGAACATGCCTGGGCAGTTGTTTGGACCTTATTACTCCAAAGAAGGTTTCCCAGAAACACACGGGAAGCACATACTTTCTACCCATGGTGATCAAAATTACCCTTATACACTAAAAAATGGTTTGGGTTTGATAACAGAACTACCATATAAGGGAAAGGCAGAGGAAGAGAAGCTGAGGGCCAGACTTGTCTCACAAATGCACTAAGTTCCTGTCTTTTAGTGAGAACAGGAACAACTCCAGGCTTTTAAGGACGTTTAACAGATGAGAATTAGAATATACCCAATTGCATTGCTTTCTGATAAAAAGTACATGAAGGCTGCAAAGGAGAGGGGAGCCTTGGCTGCTGAAGGTCAGTTCCTGTTTCAAAGGCTGACCTCCTTTGAAAAGAGGTCTCGCTGCCTAGTGTTCCCATAGGAAGGGAGCAAGGGGTTGGATCCATGCTGGCCTTCAGTCAGAGAAGTGCTGAGCTTCCATTCAAATCAGTGTTACCTGAAAAAAAAGGCATTTCAGCATACCCTTAGGTGTCTTTGACTAAACACCATATGCTTTGTAAAGCACGGCGGTCATTTGGCTGATTTTATGTGCTTGAATATCTCAAAGGCTGTAAACTTGGCAAAATACAGACTCCTTTTAGACATAAATTTTTATCTTCATTTGGTGTGGTTTCACTTGGCCTGTTATCCACTGCACACTGCCTTAACAGGACTATCAGTAAAAAGTGGCCTAATTGGGTTTGGAAAAGAAAATCATGTATTTCTAAAACTATTTACTAGAAAGGGACAAGCATAGAACAGCAAGAATCAGACTGAAGGAGTGCAAACTTTGTTTCTGAGTTTTATTTCTAAGGTGTGTCATATACTAACTTTATTACCGAGCCTCTCAAAGAGATGATATTTACAAGGGCAAAGCCTTCTGAGATTCTTAGGTGAAAGGTTTATGTAGCATGGAAATATTACAATAATGACATTTTAATGTAATGATTTCTCTAACAATGAAAAAAGCGAATGTCCATAGCTTGGGGAGGGGAGGGAGCTAACCTCTGTTATAGATGTTTGTACTTTGGAGAAAGTGCATTTCTTAAAAAGAATAAGGAACTCAGGGAAATGGGTGGCAGGATGCTGGAGGGCACAGGGATGCTGAACAGATAGTTCTGATCAGCTATTTCTGATGGAATTCAGTGGGGTGGAAGCCAGAAACAACAGGGAACACTCCAGGAGAATGTATTAGATATTGTATCTGCCAACATGTCACTGGCCAGCTAAGAAGAGCGTGACTAGTCCACCTCTCCCCTAAGGCCAAGCTTTCAATTTCCATCCCCTTGGTCATCCTGACCTCCATGATGTTTTTACATCACTTGCTAGAATTTTCTCTGGCTGGAGGTCCAAATAGACTTTCTGCTGAAATGCACACCCCCCCATTTCTGTGCACATTATCTTGTTTATGGAGCCCTGAATCCATCTCAGCTTTCCAAGTGTCTGTGTCCCGTGGGGAGCTGGGCTGTCCCCGTCTAGAGCAGAGCTCAAGTGAAATCAAATGCAGGTCTGTGATTTTTATTTTTTTTTAAGTTTTGCAATGCTGTGAGAATAACAATGACTTCTTCAGCAGTTTTAAGAGAAAGCAGCTCTGTTTCAGCATCTGGGGTGGACAAGTCCAAGTGTTTTATCTCTGTGTAATGGTTTTTGTCCCTGTATAACATTTTGATATACTGGACTTCTTTCTTGCTTAGTGAGATCAGAGGCACTATTACCTCTTTTTTTCAGTATTATTACTAAGAATTGTGAGCTGCTTTTTGAACTTCAGCCCCCTTTGGTTTTGGTTTGTGCAATGCACAAATGTTTTAGCTTCTTTCAAGTGAAGAATAATTAAAACAGGAAAATACCATGCTAGCTGTAGGTCATCTGTCATTGCTCATGGATCCTAATTCTTGTCTCTTGCGAAGGGTTAGATGAACCTTTTACTCTGACCTTACAGAGAATGATACAGTGTGAGATAAAAAGGGTGTTTCCCAAACAGGACTCAGGGATGTAAATCCCACCTTTGAAAATATTTGATGTGAAGATTCAAATATGCCCATAGCACTTGCAACAGTTGCAAAACCTGGGTTTAAAAGAGACAAAATTGCCCCCCTGAAGGCTTTAACATATAGGCACCACTTTAAGAAATTAAAGGGTTAGGGAACTTAGTGTGATTTCAAGTTATTCATAATTTGGAGGAAACTATTGCATTACAAAAGCCTATGCTGATTACAGAACTTTTTAATCTCAGTCTAAGGTAAACATATCTTCAACATCGCATACACCTGAGTTGCCCTTTTAAATACCCTAAACCTTGATCCATATTCAGGGCTTCTTTTCTCGAGTCTCCCTGCTGTGATGAAAGTATCATCTCATCTCGTATTAATTTTGTCTCAGTACACAGAATCTTATTATGCTATAGCTTTTGGGGAAGGTTTTCTCATATATTTCAGAGAATTTTAAAGCTGTTAAAGTAATAGCTCAAATTTCCACCTCACTACCAAAATACAGGTTTCATTTGTGAAAGTGGTGTTACACAAACTTTGCCCTGAGCAATTGTCTTTAACAGCCATCGAAAGTCAAATATAGAACCACATTTCTAGTAGTTCCTTAAGAGGAGAGAAGAGAACCTTGTCCCCACCCTTCATGGGAAGGAAAGCACGTTCTGTGAAAACTCTGGGTGCTCGTTTCCCTCAGCATTACTGATCTCCAGCCAGCCAGTCATGTCTGCTGCCCTCAGTATGAGTAAGGAGCAAAGGTAAGTACAGGGACAGGCAAGGACCTGCCTTCAGGGATTATTCTGCTCCTTAGTAGTGGGGACAACTAGGTGTCAGAGTCTAACCTGGGTTCAGGGACAATAGGAGAGGGTTCAGGGCCTTGCATTGGTGGTGGCAGCCCTGGGGAGAGCCAGAGTGCCCATCCCTGCTTGAAAGGCAGGACTCCAGTTCCCAGCAGGGGCGTGTGAGAGCAGCAACTGCACAACAGGGCGTAATTGTGTAGTCACTAATAATTGATTTTAATGCTCGTGTTTTAACTGCCATTGAATTTGCAGTGTATTTTTGTGTCAGGACCTGGTTGGGTAAAAAGATATTTTCAATGGATCTGGATTTGGACTGCATTACAATTAAATTATTGTACTTATATAGCCATAGCATTGCAGCATAGCTGACCGGGTTTAAGTTAGACTGTTAACTTAATAAACTGCTTTCTGAGGAGATAAGAAGATTTCATTTCCCTGCTATATAAAATTAAATTTGTTGTACTACATAAAACACTATATATTCTTTACAGCTTATTTACACAAAGCTTCTGTTGAGTTCAGTGGAAGTTTTGTTGACAAATTCAGAGCAAGACTGTATTCAAATAATATTCATATCACACCCTATTTGTCAATTTTGCAGCTTACACCTTCCCTTCATCCATTTTATATTTAATAATGAAATTATGGAAAGAACTATGGGGACTTTAGCAATCATGTATGTACAGATGTTGTGTCTATGTATAGGCATCTATATTCACTCACAATTAAACTCTCCACCAGAAAAAACTTGATTGATGTAGACAATTTGTACCGAGGGGAAAGGAAAATAAAACCAACTGATCTAAGGTAAAAAACAATAATGTCCCTCTGTCCCCCAAACCTATAATTGCTATTTGGTATCTAAAGAATTTAATCATACGTGGTTTTTTGCCTCCACAGTCATGGAAAAATCTCTCAAATCTGAATGTCAAAAATATAGATGAAATTTCAAAGCCTGAAAGTGATTTAAAAACATGGTCTACAATAACATCAGTGGGGACTGGCATTCTTGAGTCACTTTCATGGTTCTCACAAGAATATCCTGAATGTATAATTTCACATCAAAGTCAATATGCTTCCTGCAATGCTGAGGGGAGCAACTGAGTTTTGGAGAGCAACACACAAAGGTATTCTTGTAGTACTGTGGCAACTGACAGGACCGAGTACTAATTTAGATGCCTAATTTTAAATCAGGGTTAATGAAAAAAAAGCCATCCTTATTTATCCCAGATTGTACTATAATGCTGTGTATTATAAAGCTGAACCCAGGACAAGCTGCTTGTAGTTAGTTTATCTTTTGTAAGTTGCTCTGAAATTTTGACATCTGGGCTAAGCCAGTTGTCATTGCACAGAAGCAAGGTCATAGCACCATCGACCCACCTGTTTTAGATATAATCAGGACACAACTCCCCAGTTTCATCTGAAACTTGTATTCTGGAATCACCATGCATTTGTACAGAAGAAACGGCAAAAAAAGAGAAAATGGTAACAAAGTTAGATTTGAAAACCTACTAAATACTCCCCAATCTCAATAGTGCCCAACATTTTTGCTGAGTGGGAGAAGACAAATGTGACCATCAGTCTTGGGAAATGACACTTGCTTACTAAAGATGCACTTATGTAGTCCACTCCAGGGTAACTGATTGTGTTGGATGGATGCAGATGTGAGGGTGTAAATAATTGTAAATAAAAATACATTTAAGAAAATGCAAACTGGAAGTTTCTAAACCAGGTCAGTAAAAGCAAGGTTATCTTTGGGCTGTGATTTAACCAGCTGTGTTGTGTTTTAATCCATCACTCTAAGTTGCTTCACCTTTATAGAGTTGTACTGCCACTGTACAAGACTACATTTTCTCTAGCAGTTGTTTTGCCTGCACCAAATGAGAAAGGGAACATCTCTGTGACGATCCTTTTGCACACAGGCATCGAAGTGTTGTCTTACTCGAGTGCTGCAAGCCACCCTGAAGCAGTAAGTGGTGAGCAAGTGGTCAGAGGACCAGGATTTGTTTCAGTCATTCTGTTATTTTTGGAGGCTTCTTGAGACTGTACCATCTAGAAGATAGGCAATCTTGTCTGGGTAACGTGGTCACATCTGCATGTAACTGGCCTTATTCTAAGGGCACGAATTCTGCTGAGTCATGCAAGCAGGGGAAGCAGCATAAGGCTGGGAACTGAGCAAACTCTTTCCTACAAGCAATAATTATACCATGGTTCAGTAAAGGAGCACTTGCAAACCCAGGCACAGCCAAGCACAAAATAACCTTGCTATCAAACAGCCGTACCCATTGAGATCTACTAACTTTTCGTCTCAGCAGAGACTATATAGATGTGTTTGATGTTTCTTTCAGGAAAAAAATTAAGTGTGGGCTAAGGAGAAGTCACTTTTCAAATCTCAGGCTACACTTTTTATAGGTGATACTTTTTTTCCTAAGTTTCACACGATGTTTCACAGCCTCCCTACTTCAGGGGGTGTTGAGCTGCCCACCTGAACATAAATGAATAAATGGAATCCTCCTCTTCATCTCCCTGCATGGCTGGATATGCTGCAAAGGCTTCAGGGGATGAAATGAGATATTGCAGCTGGAAATAATTTTTCCCTGTTTGTGTGTTTAATGAATTGTGACTTTGAAATGAAAAGTAAATCTGCTCAACTAAAACAAATCCAACCAAATTCAGATAAAAATTTACTTAGGCTTGCATTAAGTATCTAAATGGCCACAAAGGCTGCATTAGAGAGATTTCATCAGCTCTCATGTCTGTGGCCAGAAGCTGGATGTCTTAGCCTGAGTTACTAATGCCAGCTTGCCTTTGTAACAAATGGAGCAGAGGAAAGAGCTCTAGAGACCTATGTGAAGTTCTCAGCTACTTAGTCTATGGCTAGTCAAACAAATCACATCCTGGAGTTTTCTCAGGTAGACGTGTCAAACTTTGAAGTGTATAAACTCGGGCAAGATGAATTCTGACAGGCAAAAATGCATGGCAACAAATAGGGCTTGCCTTGAAGAATTTATCATTTATCTGGGAAAGGCAGGCAAAAGAGCAGCAGAGAGGTGGCAGGAATCAGCCAAAGCAACCCAGTCCCTTGGTCATTCGATGGGAATACACCCTTGCTGTCCCGGGACAAAATTCTTCACCATATATCTTGGATCTATTTTAATCTAGTGTATATTAGTAATTTTGTCATGCTCCTCTGAACTTCCTGGTTAAGTCAGAGTCTTAAGCAACAGCTGAAAGCCTGAGGGTGGGGTGGGGAAGCAGGGAAGGAAGGGTGAGAGACTTCTCCCACTTTACAGCCTAATCTGAAAAAGGAAGTGCTGAAAGTTTTGCAAGATAATCAGACCCTCAAAAAAAGTCCAGCCTGTTTTACAGCCAGTTTCAGAGCCCGTTTAATGGATGCAGTGAGCCAAACACAGTTCCATTGCAAAACAGTTCAGCAATGGACTTTATGCAGCTGATCTCACTTGTTCTGATTTTAAAATGGCTAAATAAAATTTAGAAACTTTATTTTTACTGATTAATATATTAATTGATGATGACAATGCTATAAGTGGAAATTCACAATTTTTAGCGTATGTGTTATGGGTTGGAAATATGGAAATAAATACCTTTCGGATCACTTTTCAGTTTTTCTTTTCTAAATTTCTATTGGCTAAATGTAATAAATACGCTTGATAAGCATGAAATACTTGTCTAGTTTTGGGGTATTTTTTCAGAAGTGTGATTGCTTTAGCAGCATCATAGATGTTATGTGAATGTAAACACAAGGTGTCAGTGGACTATGATGACAGTCTTCAACATTAGATGTGTCTCATGCTGGGAAAAAAAGAAGGAAAGCAGAAAAAAAACAAAATAGTTTCAAAATCAGGCAATTCACTAACCAACTGAAACATGGCTGAGATGTGGCAGACTCAAAAGATGAGAATTAGGAATTATTTGTAGAATGAAATGAAAGAAGCTGATAAAATTTAGAAACATCACTATTCCAGATACTTACTTAAACGAAATTTAACCTGTGAATCAAGTAGATTTCCCCTCTCTGTTCTAATGTGAGTGTTCTAATGAAAACCATGAATGTTCTTTTTCATCTTAGCTTTCTCTACTCTTCAGTCTCTGGGCCTGACATCTATTTAAAAAAAAGTCTAAAAATAGGGCTGTGAAATATAATGACTTTGAGCAATAATGGCATGACTCAGACTACTTTTTCTTAGAATCCACTGTCAACTCAGACTAAGGGTGGCCTCTGTTCAGTTTTAATTGCTAATATTAGGCTATTTGTCTTGCAGAACTTTGGTAAAGACAGCTCAAATTTTTTTTTTGTATAAATTATGATACATTATAAACTTTAATTAAAGAGATCCAGATACTTAGCTACTTTATCTCAGGATTTAATGAAATGAGTTATAGCAAGTCATGATCACAGCCACTGTGACCAGCATACAAAGATAAGGATCATTGTTTACCTTCCTCATGTGAGAGAACTCCAAAACCACATAATTGACTGCATCTGTAGCTTATTAGCATTAATATATATAATGATGGTAAAACAAAGCCTTAGCATTGCGGCATAGGAAATTTTCAAGTTCTGGTTTCATAAATGTTGCAGGATCTTTAGGGTAGCGTAGTTCCTGCTGCTGGCATTTGGGTGCTTGAGACCCCATTCAAAGAGGGGTGCCCTGAAGTAGGTGGTGATAGCTGTGAGGCTGGCCACAGCAAGAGATGCTGTTTTAGTCTGTTTATTTAGGGAGCCACAGGCAACTGGGACTAGCTTTGCCACGTGTGCCAAATGCCCCTGTGGTGTTTTCTGCTCTCTCTCAGAGTGGATGGTGGTGGGGCTGCTGCTCAGAGCCCATGATCTGTTCAGCACCTGGAAAGTAAGTTACTCTTTCTTAAAAGAATCCCTGAGAAAAAAACAGAACCTAAATACTGGCTCTTCCAGTATTTTTATCCAGTATCTTTACTCCTCTTGCTTGAGGAGTAAGTCATTTTGGAAATGCCTGTGGCTTCCACAGATAAAGGGAATGCATGTGTTGCCTTACTGCCTACAGATGTTTGATTAGGTCTGCAGCTTCTGTGTTTTCTATTGAAGTCCTTGGAAAAAAAATGTCCAACCTATTATAAACAGCAACAGGAATTTTAGTTTATCTTCATAGTTACTGAAATGATAGCAAGTTAAAATACTCTTACATTTTAATCATACTTAATTAATAATATTTATCTTTTACTTTGATGCTCCTGGCTCCTGTTAATTCTGCAAAATGCTGAAAGGGTTAAAGACAGACTTTAACACCGTAACAGGAAGGAGGATCTCCCCCTCCTTCAAATCATATTTAAATGACAAAAGGTTAAAAAGAATTAACAGGGTCAGATCCAAACTGTAGGTTTCCTGTTACATTTAATAATGTAAACTCATACATAATAATAAAATTTAATTCTTGTAAATTCAATTTTTGGAATTACCATAATTATTTATAACAGAAAATTATTGAAACAACTGATTTTCTGTTTGAATGTTGTTAAAAGTTGACTATTTTTATGCACAAACATTTTTCTCTCAGATTTTTTTATGGGACTTTAATTTTAAAGATCTTCTTTCATGTTAGTTGTATTAACTTCATAATTTTTTCTACATTGCTTTTTCTGAATTCATACAATTTCAATTAGGTTTTATTTTAAATTTTAGCTGAGGAGAAATTATATTACTTAGGTATGTTAGGGAGCTGTGCGAAAAGTTTGGGACTATGAGGACAATCAAGATTTCATATTTGGAAAATATCAACAACTTTATTAAATGAAATTAAATAAGATAGCTTCAAAACTACATATTCAGCAGCTACTGAAGGCTGGGAATACCATTGCTTTTTTGCTCCTTTTAATCAAACAGGTGCAAGGAAATTTGTCAATGAAATTAAAATATTGTGTAAACATTGTTGTTATTTAAGATTTTTGAACATAACTATATATGCCTGTGGGATTCATCACTACAGATGAATGACTTTGTGCAAGTGAGGATTATTCATAATTGAATGTTATGGAACACTGAAGTAAATGTCTTCAGAGCGCTCCTATTCAGAACTTTCTATTTCACCATCACCAACTGTCCTGGGTTCAGCAGTAGCAGTCATTTTTAATCCTTCTTAGTAGCTGATGCAGCGCTGTGTTTTTGACTTTTGGCCTGGGAGCAGCGCGGATAACACCGGTTTTCAGTTGTTGCTAAGTCATGTTTAGTCTGACCAAGGACTTTGTGAGGCTCATACTTAGCCAGGGAGGAAGGGAAGCTGGGAGGAAGCAGAGACAGGACACCTGACCCAAACTAGCCAAAGAGGTGTTCCATACCAGAGCACGTCATGCCCAGGAGGTAACTGAGAGTTACCCAGGAGGGCTGTGTGGCTGACTGAGTTTAAAACACAACGCTAACTTTCAGCTTGAAATTGCTAGTCACTGACTTTCAGCTCAGTGAATCTCATCGTTATTTGGATTGTCTGTATGGCTGTTCTCACGATCATGTAATTTCTCTTCCCTTTCCTGAATACCTGAAAACTGACAGTTTGAGGCAAGTATATAAGTTGGACTACTTTTTCTCATTGTTAAGTTAGCTTAAGTTGCCTGAACTAAGCTTGATTTGTCCAAAAACATAGGAACTCAAGGTTAAATGACCAAACCAAATTCTGATTAGAGATGTTTCTATATATATTTAATTAATAAGACAGGATTAAATAGACATTCACAGTGGTGGAAAATGGGATATTCACAATGGTGAGAGTGAGCAGGCAACCAAACTCATAATTTAAAACACACAAAAAAGGCAGACTTTTGTCTCAGTTTGAGGAGAAAGCTGATGTAGGAATATCAGTAATCATCACACTGATTTTTATCACTTTTTCATTTCAGGGTATGAAAAATACATGTTGAAGATAATAAGTTTGAGTAGTATAATAACATAGCGACTCAAGTGCATGGATAGTTTTGAGATAGGAGCCACACTGAATTAGGAGTCACTGTGCCTTTGTATGTTTACCATAACTCCTAGATACTTTTAGAAACTCTATCCCTGTTGACATACTTGTGGGAATGTAAAACGTTACATAACATTCTGGATCTAAACTAGCCCATAAATGAACAACATTATTAATTTTTGTTGCTCTTGATCTTACTGACTGCTGCTGTTTCAGAATTCCTACAATGAGAGATTCAGGTCTACAGATGTGCTGTATTTTTGAAAAATTGGCTGCATATATTAACTAGTCCTTTAGCCATGTAGTCGTATTGTGCAAATGCTGCATAAGGTTGTAGAGGTAAGCCTTGGTAATTGGATAACTGGTGTTCCAGGTGGTAAGCAAGCATTTGCTCTATCTGCCTGCGTTCTTCCCACAGCTGTTTCACTTTCATGAGCAAAACAATTCACACACACAATTACTTTTATCTTTTGAAATGTTGAACATTTGGTGCCAGCCTACATAATGCTGGCTATTATAATGCCTTCTTTTTTTTTATGACCAAAAGATTCTAAATATTCATAAAAAGTTGACATTTCATTAGCTGTTGCAGGTGTAGGAGTAAGCCTACAGAACGGAGTATCATGCTCTCTGCTGGATATCTCCATGAATGTTTCTAAAACATGGCTTCCCACAAGCACAGGGGACCATATAGCAAGGCAATTAACAGGCACTGAATGTGTATTCCCAGTCTTTCATTCCTGCTCCCTTTCTTCTTAGTTCAGAGCTGTATTTATTATTACTTCTTTCATAAATCTATGAGGTCCTAATCAAGCACTTGAATAGACAGACAGAAATGGGTGTTTGTCAAATTTCTCAGTCCTTTTGACTCAGTTTTAACAGGTGTTTATATATATTGGATTTTTACCAGTGTTACAGAAACTACACTTTCAGAGTTTATTCCAAAATCAGAGTTGCACTGCAGCAGCTCAAAAATTTCCAGTCATGTTCAAAAAGCAAGAAATCTGCCACATTGTAATGCTGGTGGCTATATAGCATGAGGCATTTCTGGGGTACCACAGGCTCTTACGAACAGCATGGCTATTGAGTGTCCGCTCAGGGCAGCTGCATGCATCAAGCAGGTTGCAGGTGCTGGCCTGCCAAGATGAAGGGAGGTAGATATAAATGGTTATTATGGACTGGAACCTTGTTTCATTAGTTGCTTGTGCTCTACTGCTACTTCTTTTTGCTGCTATAATGCAATAAATAAATAACAATAAGGTTTAATGGACAACTTGGCCTGGTGACCTTTTTTAGCGTAAATGGGTGAAGAGCTTATGATGAGAGAGTTAGGATGTGCAAAAATCATCATGTATTTGGCTCATGGAAGAGCTATTAGGAAGAAAAATCCATAAATGTCACTGTAGTGAGCATTAATCAGTCTGGGGACCTGAGGCATATAGGCAGATGTCTTGGTTTTCGCATGAACTTCAGAGTTATGCTTTCAAGAATAATAACTACTTTCTGAATTTTGGCCTCCTGACCTGAAAGTCTTCTGCTCTCTGGCCATACAGGCATTGTTGTCAGCCTCAAATACACCCTACATTCTGTCACATCCTATCATGAAAAGGAGAGTGCCTGTATTCAAAAGCAAATAAAAATGACACAGTAAAGATCAATCATCATATTTTTCCCTAAATTCTGTATTTTGCAATAAAACTCTTGAGGCTTGTGATTCTGTCCATTATTTCCAAGTTCCAATGCTAATTTTTATCCATAGCTTTTCACTTTCACGTGAATTAGTAGCTGCTTTTGAACATACAGCCTGCAGGTCAACATAATACGTTGTAAGAGATGCAAATAGAAAGCTTAGCACCCCTACATCACCCTATACAGAGCAACACACAGTGCATCGCTGAGGGGTGAAGCAGACTTGCAGAGTGAACATAGTGATGGTGAACATTTGTTCTTTCTTCCTTGTCCTTGACCAGGGTTTAGTGGTTCCAGAAAATGTAACTGCTGCCAGCAGGAACAATTTGCAGGATCTAGGCCCAGAACATATTTTACATGTACTGTTTGCAGGAACTAAATGACCAGATCTCTTATTATGGACATTAATTGTTCCTATCCCTCTCTGTACGTTGTCTTGATGCTATAAGGGGCAGGGTTACTTCTGAGTTCTGTGTGACATTGTGTCTGAGACTAGGTTTTTTAAATATATATACACATACATTTTAAAATATGCACAGGCCTAAATTTTAATCCCAGCTGTAGCTGAACTAGCTTTATATGAACTCCCAATTATTTTAGTTGTAAAACTGGTGACTAGTTCTTATCCTCCAGCAAATGAAGCCTTTTACATATTAATGGTAGTGAGCACTAGTGAAATATTGGGAGCAGTTGGTGGACTTGCTGGGATCACAAGTCTCGTTTTCTGGGTCTGGGGTTAGCTGGGACTGGGAGAGGAGCCATGTGTTCTGGTAGATTCATAGTCTGTAGTTTTTCCTATGGCAGGCTGCAAAAGCCATAAATTTGAACAGAACAGGCAGCTCTGCTCCACAAAGGGTTGGGGTCAGGATCGAGGTAAGGCTGTGTATAATTCATTCAGATCTGGACTTTTTCGCATGGTAGTTGTTCTGCTACTTGTATAAACAAAGCTTTTTAAAAGGGTTTTTTTTTAGGGTTAAATAGGAAACCACAAATAACATTTTCCTAATAAGTGAAGTCAACATAGAGGTTCTTGAAATAATTTCTCAGAAAGATATTTTGTGGACGTTGTTTACCACTTCATAACAGACTTTTTCCTGAGCTACTTGAACTATCTACACTTCTTATTCATTAGGCCGGATCCCAGTATTCTGCTCTTCAACTTTCATACAGGTACAAAAGTGTAGAGGAATAAAAAGCCCAAAATGCATACACGTTTTGTTGGTGTTGAAGACACTGACTTTAAAAAATATAAAAATGTGACTTGTCCATCAGCTGTAAGTGGGCTTGGCAGCTTTGACTCCAGTGCAGCTGCATTGACTGACACAACCTAAAGACCTGAGTCGGAATTTTGATTTTTTTTTTTTATATTTCTCTCATAGTTTGGAAAGCAAGCCTGCTGTTTCAGTCTTTCTTTTAAAACAAAGAATGCATGTAAAAGTGTGTCCTCTATGTTCATCAGACATACTGTTGAATTTGATAGTCCCATCATTTGTAAGCTACATATATTGTTGCTTTAATGCATTCCCTCACTACTTTGATAAAAGCCTTAAGATGTTGCCACTAGTCTTTGATGTTTCCTTCTGATGTTACAGTACCTCTTCTTTTTCTTCTCTTCCAAAAAAAATCTGTTTTGCATAAACATGAGCAGCCAAGACATTTCTAGTTAAAGATAGAAACATCAAGTTCTATCAGTAAAAGGACAAAATGAGAAGGTATAGCCAGACTTCTTTATATTCTTCTTAAGCCCTTGTAGATAAAAAAATAGCCTGTGTGTTCTCATTGTAAATATACTAGAGCAAACATACTTCACTAGTTTAAAAAAAAACCCACAACCTAGGCTGTCATGAATATTCTTGTGATGCAACGATTCATTTTCCAATAAGCTGTTATAACAACTCTGGGACAATAAATCTTAGGCTGGTAAGAAAATACTTGTATGTTTATTCTACCAGTCTACTAACAGGGATTAATTGGTTATCATACAAGAGAAAAGACTGAGTTTTTATATTTAGCTTCAAAGCTGTATTGCTTATCTTGAAAGGTAAAATCATGTAGTCTGTTTTTTACTGGGAATAAGTAAGGGATGATGAAGATGATGATTACTAGTAGTAGTAGTAGAAGAAGAGTAGGATAGAAGAAGAGTTGTTTCAACAAAAGGTCTTAAAGAAAAGGTAGTGCCATTGTCCTAATGGGACTGAAATAATCCTTGCCCCAGATTTTCCAGAATGAAAAAGATAGAATAATATTGATAAATAAATATTATTCACATTTATCAAGAAAAATAGATTAAATACTTTGCCCAAGGCCATATAGGAAAAATGTAGCAAGTGCAGGGATTGAATACACACAACTTCTGAGTGCCAATCCACTGTAATTTAAATTACTAGCAAGATGTGTGGAAAGAGTTATTTTGCTATGAATGTCATGACTGTTTTGCTGCATTCAAGAAGAACCCGGTGTAGTGGAGCCACAACATGGTCTGGCGATTAAAGAATGTTAAGCCAAGAAATGCCAGCTTGTCATCTTGTTTCTTCCAAGACATACGTATCCTTAGGCTAGTGAAAATTTTATCAATTGTCAGTAATGTAAATAGGCATAAAATATTACTTTGTCGCACAACCAAACTATGGTTCACTTCTTAAGGACTTTTTTCATTGCAGGATGCCCTTGATAAATACTGCTTAAAGCTTCAGTCCTAAAAGCAATTGCCCATGTAAATATTTCCCTGAAATCAGTGAAAGCCTTCATAAAATAAAATGAGAAAACTATAGGTAGTTGCAGGATCAGGGCTTAGAAAGGCATCAACAAAGATAAAGACATTCTTATACCAATAAGCAGAGATTAAACAAAAACAAACAGTCCTCCCACTTTCACCCTGCCCCCCCTTCATGAGATGGAAGTAAGTAGACACATAATGAGCTCCTACTTAATGAAAGGAAAATTTGGGATTTGGAAATTAGTAGGTTAAATAAAAATTGTTTAACTGTGGAATCAAAACCTATGCAGCCATAAAAAGTTCTAGAGGAACAGAAAATTGCAAGGAATCGAATGATTCTTGAGAAGTGTCTTATATCAGACCTCCCAGATGGTGAGTTTTAAAGGTAGGTTTAGGAAACTAATATCCACGTTCATCTCTTATTCTAAAATATCTTCTAAATCCTAGAATTACACATTCTATACACTGAAATTGAGATCTGTATACTGGTATTGAGAAAATAAATGCTTACTGTGGGTTTTTCTGTAGCTTTTACTGAATCCTCTGAATACTGAAACCAAAAAAATCCCATGTCCTTCACTTCTCAGTATTTGAAGTATGGTTAGTAATCAAAATCAGCTGTTGCCCATGGCTGCTCTTCCATGACGCACCTTTCTCCTCCTATCCATGCCAGATTTTGCGCAGTGAATACACCCCTTGCACATTTTGACATAAAAGCTATTTTAAATAGTTTTCTGTATACATCCTTGAAACATTGAAACTCTGCTGCTGGTGTTGCCTTCTTGTCTATGAGGGAGGATAGACTGCGTTTTGTTGTAGTGAAACAGTTAAAGTTTTAAGTTATTTGCCTGCCTATTCACTGTGTGGTTTAGAATTTACGGTCTTGAAGAAAACACTAGCAACAAAACAACCAGATCTACTTTGGATCCATTAAATGATCAAAACTCCTGCTGGGAGTATTGCTGTTTCTTGTTTTGCTGGTAGTCTTTTGCATGATTCCCAGCCCACATGAGCAAAGGATATCCTGGCTGATGTACTTCTCTTCAGCTTCAGGTATAACAACCAGGACCCTTTATTCTGTGCAAATACAGAAAAGTGAGCTAACCAGGATTTTCTGCATCCAAGCTTGTTTTCATGTTGAACACATTCTATTCCTTTCTTTTGTTCAATAGTTAAACATTTCTTCTATATAACCACCCAGGATATTTCCATGTTTATGTTTATTATGGCAGCAGTACTTTGCGCTGCTTACTGACAGGGCCAGTTGCCTAAAGTTTACTTGTTGCCTAAGTAAACTATCCTCTAGAAAACTGGAATATAGTCTAAATTTTTTGCTCATTATTATGTTCCAGTGTTGTCTGGTTGTTATGGTTTTGTCTACTCAGCTAATCTAATTGCCTTGTTTTCCTTTTTTAAGGTTATTTAGTTTTCCTTATAATGACAAACTCACCTTTCTTTTCCTTCAGAGCTTTATTCTACCTATTTTCTTGGTGAAGTTCTTTGGTTTTGCTTTCACATATTGTGGCTAGAAATAGAGAGATACTCAAAATACCTTCTAAGTAGCAACTGAACTTAATGTTCTTTGCAATGCTTAGTTTTCTGACAGCTTTTTACTGAGCTCTATTTTTTCTACTTGCATTATCAGCCTGATCTAGCCATTTGATCTAACTTCTAATTTTCCTTAATCATAGTGTTTTCTTCTTTCAGAATCATATTAAAACTAGTTCCTGTTTTCCACCTATTCATCTTGAGTAGGTATTTTCTGCTCTCCCAATTACTCTGAACATTACCTCAAAACTTTGTAGCAAATGGGAGGATAATGCCATCTGCCCACCTCAGGTGACTTAGATATTCTCCCTTGATACTGCTATGCTCAGTTTCTTCTTCAAGCTTTAAAGAAACCTTTGTGAAGGTGTAAAGGGAGTTGGTAATATAATTGAAAAGGACATTTTTACTTACCTTGTCAAATGTAAATTTCAACTCAACTGCATTATAAATGTTTTTGAAGAGAGTAAATCTATAATAATGTAAAGTGTACCTTTGGAAGTGAAAATAAGATTTCAGAGGCTGACATGTAAATCTTGCTTCAGGAACTGAAACTGCAGGTTCAATTTAGTTAGGCTGGAGACTCATGGATAAATGTATAACCTAAATTCTTCTGTTGAAGTTCCAGCTGTGGAGAGGGACATCAGGAATTCTGCACTTCCAGTAGTGAGATTTTGTAATCTTTAACAAAGAATATTACTGCCCATTTTAGAGACCATCCTGACTGTAACAGTGAGCTGTGCACTCATGCAGCTGTGGTCAAAGAAGGAGGGACAAGGCAAATGAACAGCTCAGAGACCAGCACAGCTACATTTTGATGCCACTTTTACCTATGCTGTTCTTTCTATCAGTTTTCTGTAAGAAAGCCTTCCCCACTTCAGCAAGCATTTATGCATCCATTAATTCAGTGGGATGGTACTGAAAGCCACCAAAGTAAGGATAAAGTCTGGACTTGACTGAGCAAAAAAAGGATGTTACCAAAGTATAACTGTCTTATATATATGTTCTGCAAACAGCTAAGGAAAAGGTGATGAGCACAAGAAATTCTCAGCAAATTCTGTTGTTAAACAACTTTGAAACAGCGCTGAATAAACTGGGACTGTGAACTGGGTTGAGAATAACCCTAGTGTTTGATGTTGAAGCTAGCTCACTGTAGATTATAATAATAAAAGACTGTAACAGGAATAATTTTGCCTCTGTGCTTTGTGGCCATTTGAATGGCAAGAGTAATGACAGAAAAACTTATTGTAGGAAACTGCTAACATGGCCATACTCTTATGTTATTGATTTCTTTCAGCATCTATTCTTCAGTTAATATTGCATTTAAGACACAAATAGGAAGTTTCCTTCCTTAAAAGTGCTGTATCATTTCTTCTTCTTTAACTGAAATTCCAGCCAGAGTTAAGGAAATACCCTCATAAACCACTTCTCCTTTCTCTCCCTCAAAACAATTGGATATGCACAAACAGCTACATGTATAATTCATGGCCAGATTTGTACTAGTCTTTTCTTCTTTGCCCTGTTGTGTTCAGGTACGTGGGCTCTGAGGCAATGCCATTGTGTAGAGATGATCAAACTGATAGATATCCAGCCACTGCTGGTAGGTAACTATACTGGCAAATTAATATTACTGAATTTAACTGTGTGATGAAAATCCGGTTAATCAGTTTTTGTTTTATTTTACATGTGTGACAGAATTACAATTTTATCTCTCATCTTCTTAAGACAGACCAAAAAGACTACCATTTGCCTTCTTTCTGCAGCATGGCCTACTGATTACGTTCATAAATATTAACTCACTAGATAATGAAAGAAATTTGTTAATGCTAATAAACTCACAAAATCTTAGTGTTAATATTCAGAGCCCACTACTTTGTTGAGGTACAAACACTGTGACATATTTTCCTGCTGAAAGTTATGTGGCAACATACTGAAGACTTTAAAGTAGTGTTTGCCTTATTGAATATTCTTACTTTCAACTAAAAAATTAATTTTGAAGACAGGCAAATTTCACATAGAGACATAGGTGTGACAATCATTTTTCTAGGCAATTATAGCCTTCTTATTTTTAACTTGTACATTCCTTTCCACATTAGGACCATTGCTTTTGAAAGACTTGCTCTGTACAATACAGCTTATAATTAATGCTCTTAATAATGACTTACTAATAGTAATCTTTAATTCCATATTCACCCAGAACTCTCATTTAAGATAAATGGGAGTTTCTCTTCATCAATCCCACTAGAATCAGTCATTGTTTGTTAATTAATATGTTTTTATTTAGTGTATATTTGCTGAAAACTGTTGAGTAGTTTGGGCTTACCCTAATATCACTCTTCCAGCTCCTTTTCTGTAGTGTCTACTAAGTGCACAATGTTTGTTGTACCTGAATTGAAATGGAAATGCTGGAAAGCCAACTCTATCACTGAAGGACATGCACTTGATTCTGCTAGGCTGTCTTTTGGTTCTATTTATCGCAGTTTTATTGTGGTTCCTGTTCTAAAGGTTTTTTAAGACTGATATCAGAATTTAAGTAATTATAAAAGAAACTGAATTTTGACCTGTTGTACGTTAGAAATGGTATTAATTTAATTTTTTAAATTTATTTTGTTACTGCTGAATGTGGCATGTTGTGAAATAAGTTTGAATACACATCAAAAGGCAAGACTGATTGCTCATTTCAGTACTGAAAGTGGCAAATATGCTAATTTTTGTGAGATTTCCAGTTAACTGCTGAGCATGGCAAAACATGTGTTTGGAGCCTTGCACTCTATAAGTGTTCTCTGAAAGACTTCTCAGCTTCCAATCTCCTCTTTAGCAGATATTTGTCAATGTTAGGCTGAAAAATATCTTTTCAGACTCAAACATGCAAAACTATAATTCAGAAATGACTCCTCAAAATAAATTACACAATTTTAAGTAAAAAATTATATTCATTGGAATTTTTGGTAATATAAGGTGGTTTGGTTTTTTATTTTTGGTTTGTGTTTTTTTTTTCACTAACAGCAATGCTCTCTGTTTTAACTTGTTTTTGTAAAAATAATGCGAAATATGAATCTTATGAAATTATTGAAATATTTCAAAGGCCACATAATTACTGCACTGGAAATCCACTCTTCCTACGCTCAAAGCAAAAGTAGAAATGTATTGCCAAAAGAGTATACTGATTTGTTGAGTGTGTTTTACTGAAGGTACATTTGCTAGCCCCATGAACAGCATGCCAACAGCATCCCAAAGCAAGAACATGGTCAGGCTTACTGCTGCTTACAGCCATTGAAACACATTTGAGCACAAAATGGATATGGTGACTTTAAAAAACTGCTCTTAACAACTGATGTGAAATATTTTTTGTTACTTTTTTCTCATATAGCTATCCTTGATGTGCCATTCTTGTTTCTGATGGAAATGTCACCTACTGCTGTCAGCTAACCCAATATGCTCCCCTTGTATGAAAGCATACTTTGTGGCCAGATCCTAAGCTGGCTCAAAATGATGTTGCTGCCTTGATTTCACAAAACTCGTGTTGTGAGGCTGAACCTGAGATGCCTACTTTGAAATCTTCCCCCCTTGCCCTCTTTATCATTCTGAGACTGAGGAAAGCAATAGAAAGCACATTTCTTAGGCTGAATCTGGTTTTGTATGTGTCTTTACAGAAGCTATAACCCTTCACAGACTTAAAATAACTTGTCCAACACATTAGCCTCCCTGATGTGACTACCTCACCAAACCACCTTATGCCACCGTCTTTGTTTCCTCTGTTCTTGCAGTGTATGGGCTGGGGGGTGCATACCTTGGTACAGTTTGTTTTCAAAATGAGGGAGGATTGAAACACACAAAAAGAGGTTAGGAGTAAGCAGTGCTGTCATCTGGTGGTGAAATTGTTACCACTTTAAACAAACTGATTGTGCTTTTCAACCAATGGCTTTCACTTTTTTGAGGAAGTTGATGTAGTCCCCTTGGCATAGAGTCACAATTCTTTCATATAGAAATAAGCAAAACCATTGGTTTTATCCAAAATTGCTGAACCTTTTGAACTCTATTTTTGAAGAATAGCACACCAGAGAGAGTCTCATCGGCTTACTACATTCAGGTCTTTTTCTTCTTTAGCTTGTGATGCCAAAACATGAAAAAAGTTATTGGAAAGCATGTTATAAATATTATTCATGTGCAAATTCTACTTGTCCAATGGAATGAAGAAATGAGGACAAAAAGACATACCCCTCCCTCAGAAATATCAGTATACTCAAACGCCAAAATACTATTTTCCCCTTTATAATTTTACCACCAGTACTTTTTTCCACATAATATTTGATGTCCATATCCTTACATACAAGGAAAATATACTTTTTAGATCTAGCTTTTTAGATCTAGCTTTTTTAGATCTAGTTTTGCTGTCTGTAACTGAACAGGAGGAATATTACTGTCATCATTGCATCTCAAATTATACAGTGCCTGCTCACCTGGGAAACCAGAAAAAAATGTGTAGGAAGCAGTGAGAAACTTTTTACTTCACACTTCCTCTTCATACTTTTTAAGGCTGACCTCTCTGAGTTCTCTTAACCCTCAAAGTGAGATACAAGTGAGAAAATTATATTGTCACATGAAACAATTAGAAATCAAAGAAGAAACCAGATTTTTTTGAAACTGTTCAGGGCTTTACTAAAGTAGCCATCACATGAGTGTTCTTTCTTCTTTTGGTTCATTCATTCTGACTTTCACCCACTTAACTTTTCTCATCCACGCATAAAGGCAGTACACTAACCTATTGTTTCTCTCCAATGTTCAATCTATATTCCAAACTTTACTTATGGATAACAAAATAGACTCTATGGATCTTCATACTGCATTAATCTTTTGTCTCTTCTAAGCACTTTCATCTGACTTAAATAGTTAAAAATACTGAGATTAAAATAAAAACTTTCATGGCTGCAAGCATTTTCGTTATTCCCAATACCTGTATCATGTCTGCAAAGCATTCCCAATCCCTGTATCATCCTGTATTATATGAATTCTATATTTTGAAGTAGATTTCTTTCTGATGCATGATATTTGTTAGAAAGTCTTGAATCTCTGAATAAAATACATAATTCTAGTTATGGATTTCCCATGCTGCTATAATGGTAATTTGTATGAATCTGTGTTAGTTGTTGCAGTTGACAAGTACAGAGGAACTTTTAATGCTGCAGGTTTTTTATTTCTACAAGGACTGAACAAACTGTACTGATGGAAGTTCATTAACAGAAGATTTTTAACTAAAACCCAGATTATTGTGCTTGCCATTCTCAAAACTGATTTTCCTTGACTACGTTTGTGATACCCTCTACTGCATTTAATAGCATCTTATTAACTGACCTAATTTGAATAACTTCTGGAGATAGAGACAAGTAGCTAAGTAAATCTATCAGGACCTAGCTCTTTAAGCATAGCTAGCCATACAGAAAAGTTTCTTTCCATTCTTCAGATGCAGGAGTCACATTCACTGTCCTGTAATAACACTAACAATAAAGAGGAACTGGAACATTAAAGATTTATTGTATTCAGAGGTGTCATGAATCAGTGAGAGAGTGGACAGGGTCACTGTATGGAGTCAAAGTGACGATATTAGCTAGGGTTTGATAATTTGATTGTGGTCCATTCTTATGCTTGTGTGGCCTATTAACTGTAGTGGTTGGTTTTATTCAGTTTAGATTTTCAGCTTAAACTTGAACTTAAATCAAAGGGATAGTTTTTGTGAAAATACTTCCCGTAGTTTGCTTTGCTTAACTTTATAGGCTGTTTTTATAGTGCAATGTTTAAAACTTGAGTCTTTCCTGCCAGTGAAGACCACAAAGTCATTGAGACTCATTGTTATTTTAAAACATGACAAGCTGGCCTTAAGACCTTAGGGATCCTTTCTTCAGAAGTCAAGCTGGTGATGGATAAGGAGCCATCAGAGCTGTGTGTATCTTAACTGCAGGAGTTCAATTAAGAAGCCAAGAGTGTCTCAGGTATAGCAGCACAAATAGAAGTGCTTGCTTTTGATAACGTTTCTGTAGCTGCTCAGTGCAGGTAGTTGGCTTCCCCCAACTCATTTCTGATTGCACAAGGAGGTTAGCACAGAGGAATACCTGAAAGGACTGAGCTCCATCAGTGTTCAGTGACTGCTAGAGAATGCCACAATGGGGAAACGCTATCAAAATTCCTGCGTCTGCACGGAGAATTGACAGGAAATGGCTAGCTGTAAGATCTAGCCTCTGACAGCCACAGCCCTGAGAGCTCTGCTGCCTTTTTCTCCCTGAGAGAAACTCTGTTCTGCTGCTTATTCTGTGCAGAGAAAGTTTTCTCACCCAGCACTGGTTTCTGCAAAGTCTGTTCTGCATTTTTTTGCTCCCACACTCCTCTTGCTTTTCAGAATGTTTGGCAGTGTGATGGAGAATTTCCAATTGCTCCCATCCTACCCCACACTTAACAATTATCAGCTATTTTTAGACACTGAGATATCAAAATACAGAAGCAGCAGTCATTGTTGAAGACATGGCCTTTGTCAAAGGACTTTAAAATATTTCTTCTTCAGTCTCTTCACCCTTGAAAGAGCATTCACACGTTCCTGATGAATATGATGTCAAAGGTTAAATAAGATGAAAAATAGTGCATTAGAGTCACATGAGAATTTTTTCTTAACTTAAAAGCCACTGTAAGGCATCTACTAAACACAGCTGTGAGTTGCCAGACTAGATGTCTTTTGCTTTGTATTCTTTCTTTATGCATATTAATGGAGAAGGTCTCATCTAGTCAGATCAAAGTCCCAATAAGAAAAATATTCGCATTTAAAAATTAATTACTGTGTTTAGTTTAAGTAATTAATTGACATAATCACACACTCTTTCATAACCTAAACATTAAAGTGAATAGCTACAATTTTTTGGTGATAAGTTTTAAGATAGAACAGAAGTATATAATTGCTAAATTAAATTGAAATTTCATTTTATTATTAAATAATTTCACAAATTTGCTTTTCTCAGAGTTTCATAGAAAAAGCAGGACAAACAAACAACTGATGTTCATTTGTAATAGAAGTTAAAAAGGATTAATTCATCAGTAAAAATGTTTTTTTTTCCTAACCCTTAAAATCTATTTGAAAGTCCTCAGAAATAGAGCTAAAATAATCTGTGTTGCCACTGTGTTTCTTATCTTAAAATGGAAATAGACTTTTTTAGAACTTGCAGAACATTTCAATAATTAAAATGTTCATAATTAGATGCTTATTTTCTGGGACAGTGGCTGAAAAGAACATGAAGCCACATAAACAGTTTCAAAGATATGTTTTGTTCAGGACTAATGATGGGTGATGTGATCCCATCAGAGTGAGAAATTTTACTTCAGAAGTTACTGAAAACACTAGAACAAATTGGCATCCCATATAAATGGCAAACTGTAATGAAGTCTATTGAGTTTGTCCAGTATACTATGACCATATTTAAGCACATTATTTTATAGCAGAGATTTAAATATTTATTAATATGGAGTGAATTTTCATCAAAGTTGCAATTATAATAGTCAGTTTTCACATCCAAAAATCCATAAAATTGAAACACAGAAAGTGTTATTAGACTGCTAATTCAAATTCCTCTGAAATCACAGACTTCGTATTCCATTTACTTTTTATTCTAGTACTCAGCTTTGAGTCCAAGAATGTGTGTGATAAAAGTGTATCTTGGATTTGGCTCTCTTACATCTCTCTCAGGAAGTCATCGACCCTTAGTTTGAAGAAAACAGCAGTTAGACCATTTCCTTCTCAGTATTTCACTGTTTATTCACATCATTTCCAATGTGAGCTTGTCTAACATTATCCCGTGGCCAGTGGCTCTCGCCACGCTTTCTGTGCTAGCTGAAAGACCCTGCCACATTCAGCATCTCACAGAAATGTCACAGTTTTCAATTTGACGACAAGTATATAGCTGAGTTTCTTTAAACTTCTGCTGAAACACCCTTTTCTTGGTCTTCAATTACTTCCATAGTTCTTTTCTGCATCCTTTCAAATCTTTCAATAGTGTTTTAAAAATGTTTAGGTAGAAATATTTTTAGGATTCTATTATTGATCTCTCTTGAGCCATAAATAAAAGCAGAGTAAAGCCAAGCTCCTATTCATTACTTTCTTTATGCTATTTTCTCTTCCTTGCTATAGCATCACCTGGACACTATTGTCGAGTCGATGGTTTGTTACAAATTCCTTACAGAATCATTGCTTCTGGTGCTTTCTCCATTCAGTCTTCTCCAGTGCTGCACCCTGTATTTCTTTCTACAGCATATGCAGATGTGTATTTGGCTGAATAAGAACACATCTTATTTCAGTGGGCTCGCTACTCTAAGAAATATTTATCCTCTTTTGTTGTTTTTTCATTAGTCCCAAATCACTGATGGAAATATTTAGTAGTACAAAACTGAAGAGCCCCTCTTTTTGATGCTGAGCCTTTGCTGACTACTTTATTATGCATGTTCGTTAGCCAATTCTTAAGCCAGTTAAAACACGCTTTGTTGATATTGTGTAGTGCTATATTTTTAATTAGAATATTGAATGATACTAAGTCAAAAGGCATGCAAACATGGAATCTATTATACCTAGATCGTTACCTTTGGCAACCTAACTTGAAATCTCATCAAAGAGCAGAAGTAGATTTGTTTGACAAGGCTTATTTTGCACAGAACTATGTTGACTGGCATTAATTATATTCCTACCTCTTAATAATTAATTAATTAAATATCTTTTTAGTTTTCCAATTATTTCTGCCAACGCTGATGCTCCTCTAAGCAGCTTGGGGGTACAGGTATCACCTACTTGCCCTCAGTGTAATACCAATACAAGATGTAACACTGCTACTTACTGGAATATCATTGACATTGTTCATGCCTCCCCTAAGTATGCCTTCTTTCATACTTCTGGAATGCTAGGTGTTCTCCTACTAATGGAAAAAATAATATATAAATCTCATCAGCAAATGTGGAAGTAAAAGAGTTTATATAAATAAACTACTAAAGGACTTGTTATGCCATTGTGCAATATATTAGAAATGAAAGTAAAATGAGTGTGAATGTGGGAAAAGATGTTACACAACTCTACCGCAGTTTTGCAACATGATGATGTGTGCTCAAATTAGAAAAAGCAATTGAAGAAGTTTGAGTATGCATCTGTAATCTGAAAGGCTGTTCTTGTTTGTACAACTGGCTTGTCAGTGAGTTATAAAATAGAAAAAGGTACAGTCAGTTACATGTGCATTGGGATACTTTGGGATTACAAAATCCATCTCAAAGGACAGATTAGTTTTTATTCTAGCTTTGTTCTGGTGGAATTATAATGTTTGAGTTTGGGCTGGAAACATTTGGCTCCCTGCATACTTGATGCTTCTGGTTCTGAATAGGCTTTAATTTCACCATTATTAAGAAAGCCAGATAATAGACAAAAGCAGTGCTAGAAGGGAATGGATATTGTATTTACAGTTGAACTTTATACTCTCATTCACTCCTCAATCTGAAATAATTAACATTTAAAGTACGGGACCACAGCCACTGCAAAAGAATGCCTGGGAGGAGAACCAGCCTTTAATCTGTGCAAATTTGTCACCTTGGTACACCCTAAACACGCAACTATCAAAAGAGCCTGTATAACTTCAGGAGCACGTGGCAGGAGAGGTCAGGTCAGTGACTATACTGAGAGCTAGAGCAATGGGCTAGTAGGGCAACACTAAGTCCTGGGCTGAGTCAGCATCTGGATTGTCAGGTGGTCACTGGGTGCCCATTTCCCAGAAATTGGGCACGTCAACAAGCAAGGTCATCCATCTCACGACCCTCTTCTCCCCCAGAAAAAACACCAAAACCAAACCAACAAACAAAAAGAAAGCCATGGAGATATTTAGTAGAAAGAAGTCTGCTGAGAATGGGAGATATGCTTTGTCAAATCACACAGCTCAATCTGAGTCAGAGATGAGAACCCAGGTTCCACAGAGGCTCCTGATTCTTGGATGCTCTACCCTGAAAACTATGTCAGGGTCTTCCTTTACAGCTGTTGTGCTTTAAACACACGATTAAATGTGTTTAATTCATTGGCCCTCAGAGAGGGGAAAAAAACAGAAGGTAACTCTATATTCAGACTGTTGTTGCAGTAAAAGGTGCGTCAGCATCAACATTGCAGGTTCTTGGTCCAAAGAAGATTTAATTATTTTATATATAGGAGGACTCAATTGGAGAGTTACAGAGGCCTTCATCTTAGAATTTTACATAGCCTGTAACAAAATTTTCTTACAGATTATGAGAAGTCCTCAAAAGACAAGGATTTAGAAAATTAGTCTCCAAACCCTGCTGGAGGATACCAAACTGGGATTACTGGGCAAAATAAGGATGCTTTTAATTTCTCCTCCTGGCTATTTCTAGATTTCTTTTCCTTCCCCAGATGCTCAGGGCCTTGTTCAGTCAAGTTTTGAAATGGAGGTTCCACAATCTCTAGGCAACCTGTGCCAGTGTCTATCCACTCTTTTTATACCATTAAAAAGAAACTGAAAATCAAGTCAATATTTAATGTTTGTAACTATGGCAATAGTTATTTATAGGAATTTATTTCACCTAAAATTTTCTGAAAACCTAAACTGAAACTTAGTTCGATACTACTGGGAGAAGATAATAGAAGTAATCCAGCATTCAAGTGGAAGCTAAACAGATTGTGCTTGGTATTTAACACTGCTACATAGAATTACTAAGTCTTTAATTAATTAATTAATTAATTTCTGCTACTATTTCACATGTTACATGAACAGTTTTAACAGTAATTTCTAATTTTTGAGAGTTTGACTTGCAATCTTAGTATTCCTTTAGCATACCAAGTTTTTCCCTGCCCCCATTTATTGTACACTCTCAGGATGATTATAAAAAAAGGATTCCAGTTCTGCTTTGTCTTTACAAAGTGGTTTGACTTTCAAAAGTGCTTTATTTATTATTAGGATTGACTTCTAAGACTTATTTAGATATATAAAAAGGATCAGGGATTGCAATTTAGGTACTTTTTGAAAATCAGGCCATAGATAACATCAGTGGTTCTGTTTTGTAATGACTGCAACTGGCACAGTAAAGGGGTGGAAAGGTTTGTAAAATCATAGCAACAGATCCCATCAGTAAAGTACGAGATTCTTTTCCTGTTTGTGGAGATTCAGGACAGTACTGACAGGATATAAGCACTTAAAGAATATCATTGAAAGGTAGCACTCCTGATCAAGTTGATTTTTAACTTAGACAGCAGTTAGCTGATTATCTTTCACAGATCCTCCCTTTGCCTGGTGGGATGGTCTTTCAGTGGTTTACTAGAAAATCAGGCTGCACAGAGATTTCCATCTGCCACTAGCAATCTGAAGTGCAGAGAAAGCAGGAAGCAAACCACTGACTTTTCAGCAACATTCTGTGGCAGAACCCACTTCCTTACTAAAATTCATTAAAACAAAATTTTAAACCAAGGTTGTATAGACTTTGGACACAGCAGATTTCTCATGTTTCCCATTTAATTTGAAGACATGATTTTCTGGATTGCATACTTCAGGTAGGCATATAAAGTTTCTAAGACAACAGTTCACTTTGTGTGGGTTTGTTCAGTAACCCTGAAGGACAGCACAAGCAGAGAGTGCTTCTGAAACAGCAGCAGAAAACAAGGGTGCATGGCAAAGCCCTCCTCTGGCCATAAAATGGGACATATTTTCTTTCCCTCAGCACATTGCATTATGCCCAATATCAAGAGTCTGGTTAAACTGGCACGCAGTAGATTTTATGTTTAAATTCTAATTAAAGAAACTGCTTGAGTTTCTAACATTGAATATAAGCTTAAGTCTGAAGGAGTAAATAGATATATGAATGATTTGGGACAATTTTACATATATCTTTACACATGATAAATCAAGGCTTAAATTAGCAGTACATTAATCACTTTCTAAAACCAACACAAAGATCTCAATTAAAACAAGTAATATCATGATTTAAGTAAATCCTAAATGGACATGTAGTTTTTAAAACCTTACATAGGATGCACATCTTTCTAACATAATATTGGAAAATCTAAACAGTATATTTAAATTTTTATATCAATATTTTGATGGACTATTATTTAATAACTTTAAGGCTTACATCAAAGTAATTAATATTATATTCATTACTGCATGACTTAATCTTTTTTGTATGACTAGAAAATTAGTTTAAAGAAACATAATTAAAATAATCCTAGACATGCCACCCTAACATGATTAAAAATAAAGTAGATATTGCAATATTGTAAAAAAATATAGCTAATTTAAATGCAAGCCCCTTTTATGGGCTATTTGTCTCTGCTTATGTATGTTAGGGGAATTAAAAAGAAGTTTGTATAAATGACTGATTTTTTTTTTTTTTTGAGAAAAAAGGTCTGCAAAACGAGTCTTGCTAGTATTTGACTAATATTAAGCATTACACAGAGGCCACTTGAGAAAAATTTATTATGAGAAATTTGTGACCAGTCATGCCACAGGAAGAGGAGAAAGCCACAGGGCTGAAATGACAGTAAGGTTTGTGTATGCAGTGCTCCTCTGGTAGTTAAATTGCAGGAATGTAACATTGATCTGAAACGGGAGCTGTTTGAAGTAGCAACTGTCAATCTCTGTATTCAAAAGATAGCCGAAAGTAGTACTCAATTAGCCATTTTGGCATGACCACTCAGTTTATAAAGTCCTACCAACTCAAAAAGTGATCTGTCCTCAAGAGGCACTTCAAGAAGACTTTGCGGTTTGATAATAGTGAACAGTCATCCAAGGCTATAGCTTGGACTCTTTATTTTATTGTTTGGGGATTTATTCCAAAAGTACAGCAATGCCTCATTTGACTGACTGTACTTATTACAAGGTGAGCCAAGTGTGGATTTAGGTATGAGTGAATGTCTGCTGGTGCTGCTATTACTTAAATTGGTTGGATTATGCTTTTCTTTATGCCTTTGTTTACTCTTTGAAGTAAAAAAGAGTTACTAAACTGTGATATTAATATTTGAGTACATATATGCCTGTAGATTGATTATAATGATCAGTAATTTTAACAGAGATCATACTTTAACAAGGAGAGAAAAATTTGTATCATAATTCTGGTCTTTCCTCAGGATTGTTTATCTTTTCTAATTCTATTTTTCTGTGATAATTATTCAGAAGGTTTGTTCAGCTGTGTTAGGGGTAAACAACACACATATAAGAAATGTGTAAGGTGTAAACCTGAAAAATAAAGATTAAAGGTTAATAATAATTCAAGTGTTATTAAAGCTGAATCTATTGTTTTGATGTTTAAGCAATCATACATGCAAATACTGGCACTAGTAACTTGAAACTAAACAATTATTTCCATTCCTTCCCAGGTACAAACACACTTGGAAAATCAGTCTAGGTACCACATACAGCAAAGCCAGAGGCACCAGGTGAAGCAGTACCTGACCCTCGATACCAAGCTGTCCAGCCAGACGCTCTCCCTGTCACACTCCCACACAATCCAGCCTGTGGGAGTGAGCTCCATTTTAAGAAACGGACACATGCCTCCCGTCAGCGACACTGGCACACCAGAAAGCCCTGTTACCAAGCTGCTGGCCCTTGGCGGAGAACATGAAAATGTGGTAGGGCAGAGCTGCTGAAAGGAAAGGGGAAATGGGTTTTGGGTTCTGCTACAAAAACATTACATAACCACCTTGCATTGTCAGTGAGCAAATGATCGTGGAATCATGAAATGGTTTGGGTTGGGAGCAACCTCAAAGACCACTGACTTCCACCCCTCCTATCATGGGCAGGGACACTTTTCACTACACCAGGTTGCTCAAAGCCCCATCCAGCCTGGTCTTGAACACTGCCAGGGATGGGCCTGACTTTCTTTACTTTCATAAGGCCTTTGGTTGCAGCACATGTTCCCTTAATCCTTTTGGATTACATGAATGATTCCCTTGAATCCCTGTTAATAGCTTTTTACATGATCAGGCTTCTGAATTTCTGCCAGTTAAAATGTACTATTGCATCTTTTTATCTACGTGTCATATATTGCTGTACATTTTTTGAATATGCACTTTGCAATGCAAAACTTTTTTTTTTTTAAATGAGAGTTATTTCTGTCTGAAATCATTATCCTAGCTGCATAACAAAGTTAAATGCTAATTACCTTAAAGATGTAACTGAAAGAATCACTCATTCATTTTTCAGTTAGCTGATACATTTATATATGGGTTATCTTGGTTAACTTGACATAGATATGCTAACTTTAGTACCACCATTGATTTTAATAGAGATAGAGCTATTATAAGATGTCAGATTCTCAGCCAGTGTGAGATGTAGATCATTATGGCCTTTAATACTTCAATAGATTTCAAAAGACACTGCTTATTAGGTAAAAGGGGAATTCCTATAGAAATGAGAAATGGTTATGCTGTATCACACCTTGGGCTTTAACAGAACAGAAAAATCTTACAAATACACTGTGACTCATTTGAACATTTGGATGTAATGCAGCTAAGCATGAGGGAACTGGAAAAAATAATCCTGATACTTCCTGGAGAGCTCATCTGGGGCCCCTCCATTCCTTCTGCATTGACAACTGACATTTTATGTCAGGTTTATGGATTACTGATGCCACTAGTCTGCACAGATTATTATAATAGATGGCCTTTGTGTAGGCCTCTGTGATCAGCTCTGTGCAGCGTGCTGGAACCATTCTCAGGCTGATTTTGGGAATCATGCCAGGAATAGCTGGTGCTTGCCCTTGTACCATTCTATCACCTGGAGAGCAAGATGGCTGCTTGTAAACCATCCTCCTGAACTATGCCTGGTGACAACTGGGAGAGTTGTAGTTGGCACTGACCAAAATCCTCACAGGCATTTTACCAATGATTTGAATAATCCCATCCCAGAGCCTCAGGAAATAACTGACACGGTGTAATTTCCTAGGGCAGATGTGCCCTCTGGCTCAGCATAGGCTATAGTTATATTAGTAAATAACGTAGAGCCAACACACAGGTTAGTGCAGTGAACTGTAGTCATTCACATTGTCTAATTGCTGGGAATTTCTTGGCATCTTTTTGGTCCTGACAACACTCTGCTGGGTAAGTCTGGGCACAATTGCTAGGACAGCGCGTCTTGTATTTAGAAAGGGAGAGGAGTGCACGTATAAGCTGTGCTGGGCCACGTGGCATAAGAGCCTGTGTTGAAAAGTCTTTCATTGCATAGGACCCTCTTGAAAAGCCTCAGAGCACAAGCCAACTGCTCCTGCACACGGTAGAGTTAACAGTGACACATTCATTGAGGGCTCTTTCCCAAAGTTATTTTGTGAATGGAACCAGACTAAAATTATCACTGAGAACTCATGCTGTACCTTGTCCAAATCTATATACGTCTGCAAATCATTCACTGTTTCATCCCACCTGTTCCATCTGCTTCAGTAGTTTTTCTTTCAACTTAGAACACAAGTGGGACCAGAAGGCTCTCTGGAGAAGTATCCAGTGTATTGCCAAATCATAGAATCATAGAATAGTTAGGGTTGGAAAGGACCTTAAGATCATCAAGTTCCAACCCCCCTGACATGGGCAGGGACACCTCACACTAAATCATATCACCCAAGGCTCCATCCAACCTGGTCTTCTTGAACACTACCAGGGATGGAGCATTCACAACATCCCTGGGCAACCCATTCCAGTGCCTCACCACCCTTACAGGAAAGAATTTCCTCCTTATATCCAATCTAAACTTCCCCTGTTTAAATTTTAACCCCTTACCCCTTGTCCTATCATTACAGTCCCTAATGAAGAGTCCCTCCCTAGCATCTCTAAAACCCCCTTCAACACAAACCTCTGCCTCCTGAATCTTGAGAGAGGTGTGTAATGCCACATCTTGAGTGACTCATGCTGTTGCAGAACCACAGGTTCCTTTCAGCCTTCCTGCACCAGTGCAACAAACCCTGTGGGTTTGACACATTTGATGAAGGTGACAGATCACAGCTACAACTTAGGAATGCCCTCCTTGTCATCTGATCTTGGCGTTGTAATAACGGCTTAAAAAGGGGGAATGGGCTGGTGTTTGGGAGGAAAGAAGTGATTTGCTAAGCCACAAGAACTGTTTCCACAAGAAGCAGAAAATATGAATATTGTGTAAAAGTACCTCAAATATTTGAATTTTAAGATATAAACTACTGAAATTCAGTTTTACTGATGTAATAAATAATCAAGAATAATTCTTCTGTATTTTCAAAGTAACATTTTTCCATTATTATTTGTAATGATTAGTCTTAAAAATTTTATTTTATCAGATGGAAGAGGTAATTGAAGACATAATCAATATGGAATCAAGTTTTAATGATGAAGGGATAGGCTGTTCTGAAACTCCTCTACTAATGCAAAGAACTGTAAGTATTCAGCGGAGTTTCATCTTGCTATTTATGAAAGGATTGCATTGAGTGATTTAAGCACATGATACAATTCAGAAGATAAAGCAGTACTGTCAGTGGACTTTTCTCCTTTCTCTACGGTTGCTTGTCTTCAAGAAATATTACAGGAAAGGGTTCAATTGTGGTGGGACACAACTGTTTTAAGTGGTCTGATTAGCATTTGGGTTTCTAGCACAGCATCAGGTGTGGTGCATAACCCATTGGAAGTACTAATTCCCATGCAGGACTATGGGTAAGAGAAGTCTCCGAACCCTAGAAGGTTGTTTAAAGTCTTGCTTAAACATCTTTCTACCTTATCTAAAAAAAAAAATCAAAGCTTCCCCATGTAATAGGTTTTACAGTACAGTAGTTTTTCCAGTGCCCTATGCTGAAGCAAGGGTGGCTCTATTTGTTGATTTCATAAAGGCAAATTGCACTTAGGTGAACAATTTCAGGGACTAAGAAGAGAAATGTAACTTTTCAGATTAAATGCTTTCTAGCAATAAATATAACACATTGTTAATCCTCTGTCATTACAAAAAGACATTACAGAATCATTACAAAGATTACTTACATTTCCATATATGTTACACATTTGCAGAGGAAGAATGGACCTTTTCTGGACTGAACACACAGAGCTTATTGTTTGTGAAAATCACAAAAATGACCTTTATAAAAGGGATGTTTTTTGTCCTCTCAATCCTAATTTATCATCGGAACCATTTTTCCGCAGATTTTGTACTCAGGGTCTTAAAATGGTTACTGATAGGGAAACTTCACTCTGGTGAAGGCAGGATTTTCAAAGGCTTTGACAGTCTACAAAATTAATTTCAGAATACAGAGTCAGATGCTTGCTCTTAATCACCCTCTGGAGGAACATCTTTTTCTGACTACAGAACATCACTGGCTACCAAAATACCTTAGGAGATAAGATCTCTACACCTCTGTGTTGCCCACTAAACAGTTCAGCATTAATGGCAATTAATAATTCCATGAATGCCTGGCATTTGTATGCCACTTACAGAACTAATACAGTCAGATTGATTTATATGTATCTCAGTACAGAACATAGCAAAGAAATGGTCCCTGGGGAGTGAATTAATATTTTGGCTCAAATTAACATGAGGCAGGGGAGGATCCTTCCAGGTGGGCTACTGTGGGATAGTGATGAGAGGCATGAATTCTGGGTTTTGGATTGCAGTCATACTCCCTCAACACCCTTTAAAACTGGATGATGTTAATCTATGCTAATTCCAGCCTCATTAGCCTTTATCTTCAGCCGTGAAGGACATATCTTTCTGAAAAGTATTGAATACCCTACTCTTGACAAGCAAGGAAATATGCAATGACTTTTAGGCCTAGCTGGTATCTTATTTGCAAAGTTTTGACCCTCTTGCAATGCCTGTGGGCCAGATATTTATATTTTTGTTTGTGCTGAGGATATCACCAGGCTGTTAGGTAAGCCAGGGTGTGTATTTCCAAATCTCTCTGTGCAATACTATGCAAACTAAAGCCAGCCTTCAAAAAGTCATGCGGACTGCACCAGTGTGGAAGCAATCAAGAAGTGTCTTTACCTCTTCTGTCTTCTCTTTTGGCAATACGTACTCAAATATATATGAAAGAAATGGGCATAAGGAGGTGATGTTTGGCATTTAGGTCATAACTCACAGTTTTATGGCATCTTTCAGGCAACATCCTAAATCTGCCTGTAAAATTTTGATCATAATTAGTGCTATAGAGAAAGATAGAGAGGCAGTAGAAAATATGCTTTTAAGATCCAGTTTTTCATTATCACACTAAGTGTAATGACATTTTCTTTATCTAAGTTAAAAATGTGTATGTACAACAGCGTTGGATGAGGAAACATTATGAGGAATGAGAGAGAAGAGGAACTGGGTTTGTGCTGTACTCGAACAAAGACTCATAATACCTCTTAGCTACTTCTGCACAAGATGCCTGGCTGTGGCGGTTACCATCAACATAGTGAGACTGAAATTAGAAGTGAAACTGAGCTGGTTGTGTACCTGGCTGATTCAGTGTTTGCATTCTCTTTACACTTCTCCAGTTATTTTTCCCTCCTTGCCATTGTCTTGGATTTGCCCAAGTGAAAAAAAAAAAAAAAAAAAATCTGACAAAATCTGACTCCCTTCTCTTTCAAAATGTGGTACAAGGTTTGGGTGCTTTTTCTGCAAAATCTTTTCTTCAACAAGCCAAACTCATGAAGATGTTTTCTCAACAGAGAGTGGCTGAAGTAAGGTACTTTGCACTGCTATTTGTTGTGTCGTGTAGTGAATTAATGTTTGCTTTAGCTAGATGCACCCGTATACCATTTTAATGGCACATTAAATGAAGACACTGAATTCTGTGAGACCACTCATGTGAATAATTGCTCAGAGGCTCATTGTCTGACCCTGAATTAATGAATTACAGTCATGTATTAGTAGAATCAGAGAAGTGAAAGCCAGAACATTCCTCCATCTCTCATTAAAATAATTATAGCTTCTGAAGAGTAGATTATCTGACTTTTATTGTGTTTGGACCCAAATTCATAATTTCATAAAACTTTCTGGCTATGGGTTGGCAACTTAAAAATTGCTCAAAGTAGGGAGTCATCTGGCTGTGTTTCTATTGCTTTTAGCAGCACTCTAGTGGTAGAAACCTACTTTTTATAATAATTTTTTAGAAGTTCAGTTAAAATATGAGTTGGTCCTCCCTATATACAAGATGTCTTAATTCTTCTGAAAATGTTTATAAACCCAGTTATATCTTTGTCCAGAAAAATGTAGCTGAAATAAAATTGTAAATATTTTTATGAGCTATCATTTGATGACAACTGTTTGTTCACCATGGAAAAGGCAAGATTAATAAAAAAAACTTCTTGAAGATGACACCAATTTAAAGTCACTTTTCACTGTTATAATAATTTAGTTTTATGAAACTGTTTACTAACAGACAGCAACATTTTTTTCTATATTATCATATATGAGGTCAGGTTTCTTTCTGACCTCATAGGAATAATTAAAAAAATGAAACAAAGAAGACATGAGTGAGTTTTAGAAGTGAGTTAATGTCATGTATGTGACAGACATTTAAAGAGTAAATATTTTTAATTTTCATCAGATTTTCATTCTTATTCAAAATCCTCACAGTCTATTCAACATTCTGTAGTGAATTTAAAGTTTATTAACTTCCCAATGTTCAGAACATAGGAAATATAGATGTACAGGTCTGTTAATGTAAAGCACATATGACACTATCATTAAAAGTTAAAAGCAAGTTCTAAAAAGCTATGGTCTACATTCTTTTTAGTATCTGAAAAAGGAAAGTTTAAGAAATGCTGTATTAAGGCAGATATGGAGAGCATCAGCCACAGCGGAGAGAGCCAGAAAAGAGCAGAATTGAAAAATAGGTTCTCTGTGTTTTTCAGGGTGTGATTTGACAGTGTGTGACATACTGAACCTTTACCCGTTACTAAACGTTGGCGTGTTTTGCTAATATATGTATACAGCCCTAGGAGTCACCAGAAAACCTAGGAATTTTGCAAACACAACAGTAATCTCTATGAAAACTTTTGGCGTTTTACCAGTACATTCATTCAGAAATAACTGTGGTCACCCAGATAATCACTGTACAGCTGCTGGGATAACGTCCTCTACTTGACATGCAGTCCACTAAAGCATCAAAAGCATTAGGAGACTGACTGGCTTGGAATGAGAATAACCTGAGAAGATATTAATGTTCTGCAAGGGCAGAGGCTTCTCTGGAACCATGCTGGGCAGGACCAGAAAGAAAATAATTTAATTTTGAGAACATTTCCAAGGATTCTAAGTTTCTGGGGGCTTTTTTTTCTGGTGCACCAGAAAACAAGAGCTTTCTGAAGTAATCTTGAAGAAGCCTGGGGAGATTGCTAGTGGTGAGACCTAATGAGTAGTGAGTGCAGAGTAGTGCTTGTGGCAGCGCACTACCATAAAACTGGACTTCAGGTCACCAGCAGTGGTCCAACTGTTGAGTCAGTTGGGCTCACTGTTGCTGGAGTTCTGGATACCGAATGACTAAACAAAATGGAGCAGTTCCTTTCAGATTGCTTGGGAGAAAATTGAAAGCTTCTCCAAGGAGAACCTTTTTCTTGAGATTTTAATGTGTGAAACACTAAACAGAGCTAAGGAAAGAATGTTTCTATGTTGATTTATTTGTTATATTTAAGAAATATTCGATTTGATTATCCCACTGAATGAGCTTGACAATGGGAATGTTTCCTGAAAGCAGTGGCTTCTGTCCAATAAAAAACAGATTTTATTTTTATATATGAATAATTTTTCTTACTCAGGGAATAGAATAGCCTTGGTAGTCCTAGACAAAGCTGGAGCAGATATCTGTTAAAGCAAGTTAATTTTAGAAAAATTCTCCAGAATAGTTTCCAAAATGGTTCTTTCCTTTAAGAGTAAAAAATACCTGAAAATTTGAAACAGCATTAATTCCTCCAACAGTTCCAGCTCAAACTGCATACTGAAATCATTACGGTATCATTGGTGTTTTGAAGTTCACATCACCTCAGAGACTGAGAACTGCCACAAGCAATGAATCTGTTGTTGAGAACTTCTCTCATTTGGGAAGCTAAACAAATTTCTTCAGTCCTCCTTTGAATCTGACTTGATGTACATAGTATTTATATTCTGGGAAAAGAAGAATTACATCACTAACAGGGAGGAGAAGCAAAAGCACCTGGGCATGCTGAAAGGCAGGGGTTTTTCTAGCTTTTAGGCAGCAGGGCTGAGCCAGGGTTGCAGCCAGGCATGAGGAATGGTGGCAAAGTGGGTAGGGCAGTGCTGTGTGAAGGCATTGCCTTGCAGTAAGTCACCTGTTAAAGGATCCTGTGAAGCTTCACTGCTGCATTTTCATTACTTCATTTTATACATTCATAGTCCCTATTTCATTAAATTGGGAGCTGTGGTCTGCTTCCAGTCTGCTTTGGAGTCTAGTCAGTTGGGATTGCTCCACTTCTGTCACTCTTTCAGGAAAACAGCTTATGGAGAAAATCCTCACTTGCCCTGTGGCTCACTTGTATTTCCTGAGCTCGTTTGGCATTTGAAGAAATCTTGCGTTGTACAGGAATGAATGTGAGGTTAGATCAGGACAGGACAGGGTAGATGCTTTCCTTCTCTAAATTTCATGATTTTCTTAACTACAGCTGGTATAAAGTCCTGATTAAATCTGTTAACTCCCCATTTGATTTTATGGAGAAGCTGTTTATTGATAAAAGCACAGTGCACTCTGCCTGCAAAGTCTCACTGCTATTACAAGGTCTTTGAGGTCACAGTTTCTCATCATGGCATTAATAATTTGCATTTGTATCAATTATTTGTCAAATACTGATGGTTAGTATCTGGTGCATGACAAAAACTGCTGTCTGACCCATTCCCAGAAATCATAAAGAAAAAAGTAGGTATCCTTCAATGTATTTTGTTCAATAATTGCTGTGATTATTCAATCATGAAGTAAAACCAGGTTTCTATTAGAGGTGGATATAGCACTGCTGATCTAGGCAGCCCACTGCTGCATAAACATGAGTATTTTTTATTTAGTGAATACTGATGTCATTTGGCAAGCTTTATAAGTTTATAAAATCTGCTAAAGTTCAAAACCATTTTAGAGAAATGGCTAGAGTAAACATTAACAACCTCATTTGCTTAGGTTGGGTAACTTGAAAAGACTTCACAACATCAATGAAAATGCTTTGACAATCACATTCTACACTAGATTAGTCTTAAAGTCCAAGGAAGAATCAAAGTTCACCTAAGTATATAATTTCTGCCTAGCACTCCCTGGTATCCATTCTAAGTTTAATGAAAAAGAAAAATGAAGGAGAAGGAACAGTTGGTAGCTATTGAGGAAATAATAGACTCCTCAAAAATAAAACTGGTGAGCAAAAATTTTCCTTGTCTTTCTTCAATAGTATAAAGGTGCTAGATAGGAGATTGTGTCTTCCAGTTACAGAGAACTAAAAATGAAATGCACAAACTGAGAACTTCTCAGGCCTGTTTTCAGCAGCTGAAGGTGTCTTTTGCTAGCACTGCCACTGCTGTTTTGAATGCCATGCAGTTGCCAGATGAGGGTTTGTTTTCAGTATTTCACACAATACAATAGTTTGAGGATGAAAGGGGCAAAGTACAGCTATCTTGTGTGTTCTAAGTACTCCAAATAGATTGGGTGTGAGTGTTTGCAATTTACCTCCTTCTGTAGAAAAGGTCTTTACAGCATAGAGAATACAATAGAAAAGGTCTTTACAGCATGGAGAATACAATACTTTGGGTCAGAATAACTGTGGTCCACTTTTACATTGCTGCAGCACTCAGAAGCTGTGCAAAATGCTCAACTAGCTCAGCTCTGTTTCTAACACTGCAAAAGCACTATGTCTAATAACTTTTCTCTGTTTTGGGGGTAAATCTCTGTGGCTGAAGGGAGCCTAAGACTCAAGCTTCAAGCAACTGGAGTAAATTTTTTCATAACTGTGAAATGAAGGCAAAGTTCCTTATTCCTCTTCAGTTTTCTCTTTTGGAAAGGTAAATAGACATAAATGGAAGTATTAGTTTACAGTTGTTTGTATGTAAGCACCTCTTACAAGCAAGGTCTTTACCTTAGAGCTGAACACACATTGAATGGAGGTAAGAGAAAAAGGTATATAAATGAAGTTTCTAATTCTTCTAATATGTACTTCTCATTAATTCTAAGTCCCTGAGCAGCAGGATCTGCAAGCACATTCCTGCTGTTTGGGGCCATCAGGCAGTCAACATAAAGCCCTGCTGCACATCCTTTGCTTCATGTCTCCTGTTGTCTGCATACAATATTGCAATACAAGACCTGAAGTCCTTAGTAGATGACAGATAATAAAGAAGGCTACATTAAACTCCTTGGGGTCTGTAGAGTACAGGTTATGATTGCTTCTGGAGCTAAACTTGACGAATTTCTGCCAATCGCATTTACATAGGGTAAATAGAAGACTTCTTTGCTTAGGGCAACAGCAGTGGCACTTACATCATTCTCCAGGCACAGTCAAGCTTCTTACTGCAACACAAAGCTAACTTGCAGAAAATACAAATATTCCTTAATGACCATTTTGAGAAAAAAAGACCACCTGAAAATTGAAAATACATTTTTTTTCTTAACCCCTGCTTCTCCATTAATTAAGGCCTTTTATGACCTTCGTTATATGTGTACAGTAGTTTATGGAGTAGTTAACTATGCGTTTATATTTACACTAGAAATAAACACTTGGGAATATATCTAAAATCAACCTCTAGAGAAAGGAATTCCAACCAAAATGAAACTCTGCATGGTGCAAATTAATCTACCTGAACACACTACATCACAGAAATCAGTAAAAACCTTACTACAGTGTATTCAGATGCTTAGGTGATACGTGGAATGTATGAAGATATGATATAAATACTGGTAATAGAGATGTTATCATCTATATTTCAGAGAAAATGACCCATATTCTAATCTTGCAACCCCCCCTGGTTTTCATTTGCCCCTCAGCCTCTATTTTTGATTTTTCTTGTGGTTTTGTACCGATGTTTGTTCATTGTCTTTACAGGAAGAATTTGATATATGCATTTACCTATGGTAGCCAGAGAAATAGAAGTAAGTTGGATGGAACCACAAATTAGTGCATTAGCTGGTGCTACTAGTGAAATAGTCTTAGTAAAACAGCTATCAGAGCTGTGGTTTAATTGTCATCTTTGGGTTTCAGACCCTGAAGGTTAGTAGGGCAGTACTCTTGTGATGTTTGATTTCCATCTGCAAGCTGGATGACAGTATCACAGCATTACTTCTGGTTCATGCCTGTTGTTAGTTTTGTAGCCAACAAAGCCAAGAACAGTTGAAACATATAATTAAGAAAGATAACTGAAGGAACAGAACTGTCCTGCAAAAGGCTGATTCTCCAGAAAATTCCTTTGCTTGGTCATATTTGATCAGACATTTATCTGGACAATGGAATTCTGTGTATATGATCAGGGCAGGAACGTACTTTAACTGGGAATATGAACAGAGTTCATTTTTCTCTGATGAATAATGAACCAGCTTGATGATCATTATTTGAAGATAAAAAATGAACCATTTTCATGCATAATATATAATATGTAATATAATATATTTGAACATTAAGTCTTTGGTTGAGGAATGTGTAGTTATGAACCATGTTAAAGATAAATATAGGAAGATACAATTTGTTCAAAGGAAAACAAGTCTGAAAGGGAAGCATTTGCTTTTCTGCTCTTCTCTTTAGACAATAAAAAGAGGAACTGGAACATTTGGGTATTGGTTATTACTAAAGAACGCTTATTTTCAAATAGAAGCATTTTGTATTGCAACTAGAAAAGGACCTAAAACATTTAGTTGCGAATGGAATCTTCCTGTTCTTCTCTAAAACCAGTGTACTACAACTTTTTTGGCAGTTGACAGTGTAAATACATATTTACAAAGAAAAAGGATATCATAGGTTATGTTTAACTTTCTTCAAGCAGCATAGCAGTTGCAAAGGAAAGCCAGAGATTGAACCCCAATCATCTGAGTATGACTAGTATTGAGCCACAAGATTATGCATCCTGTCTGCAATACCTTTGAATTAGATGAAAAGTCACCAGTTTATTGAAGCACACATTGAAGATACAAGAATTATGCCTGTTTTCCCATTGTCAAAAACTGGAAACACACAGTATATCAGATATTACTATTTAGAAGATGGATTTACAGTGACTGGGATATCATACACTTATTGATGAACTCACTATTTGGCTAAATTTGGTTCCCATTTTGAAGTTAATTTGAAAACTTCAGATACTAAAAAAAGGTTTTTTTTTAACCTGTCATGAACAAGCAGGAAAGGAATGACAAGAAATTAAGTATGTGGTTTCTATGTTTTGTATTCCAGTAATACAAATGCTGAGCAAGGTTTTACTTAATTTTTAAAAGGAACTGTAGACACAGCTCCAAATTTAGATTTCTACGTTTGGAAATCTGTGCAGTAATAGTGTAAAAACTTTGTAAAATCCCTGCTTTGATTTTTTAACTAAAATGAATAAACAAGAACTATATTCAAATGGATGGGTGCTAACATTTTTTGCGGCTAAGAAGGAGAAGCACCCTAATTTTACAGAACTGCTGTTGGAAGTGATGCTATCAGTTAGGTTCATGCGAACATGATTTAAGTGGGATATATTTACGGGTGGGAAAGAATAAAGTGTTGTTTAAAAACTCACATGAGAACACTTCATTCTAGATGCAGCCTGAGCAAGTACTAATTTTTACTAAGCACAGAAACAAATTTTCTCTTGCAGATATAGTGCTCAACCTTTCAGGTTAGGTAACTACATAGTTTCTTCTTGTGATAAATAGAGCAGCATGCATTATGCTTCCCTGCTATTTCAGTTTGCCAAGTCTGTAGGTGCAGTCCAGGCAATCTGATCACGTGTATTAGTGCAAGTGTGATTCTCAGAACTGTCTGTTTGGCAGAACTACTCTGGATGTATGCCATACTTCTATTACTACAGGAAATATAAGCATGTAGACACCTCAGTGAGTTGCATGTCTTCAGTTATTAACCCTGTAAAAGATGGTAGCAAAGGAAGGACTATTCCTGCAGCTTGTTGCACGCTTGCCTTCTTCTTCATGGGCTCTTCTGACCTGGGCAGAATGAAAACCTCTGGTAGCAGCAACCTGGGGGGGGGGGGGGGTGGGGGGTGTCTTGATCCCTCTGATCATACACTAAGGGTTGAGAATGTGACTGTGAGGAAACAAGACTCTGGGACAAATGATAGCTGGAAATAAGCCTCCACTAACAAGACAGCTAGCAGACAGGAAAAGTTGAAATTTAAAATTAAACAGGGGAAGCTCAGGTTAGGTATAAGAAAGAAGTTCTTTACTGTGAGGGTGGTGAGGCACTGGAACAGATTACCTCATGAAACTGTGGCTGCTCCATCCCTGACAATTTTCAAGGCCAGGTTGGATATAGTCTTGGGTGACATGGTTTAGTGTGAGGTGTCCCTGCCTATGGCAGGGGGGTGGGAACTAGATGATCTTAAGGTCCTTTCCAACCCTAACTATTCTATGATTCTATGACAGTCCATCCTGCTGCCTGTCCCAAGGTCCCTCAAGGGAAAGCAGACTAGCTGATGAATTGTTTTGATCTGTCAGGACAGTCCAGATGCCTCTGGTAAAAAGCTCTTGCTGTTCTAGGGTTTAGCCATTTTAGGCAACCAGAACATGTCAGGTGTCTGATCTTTAAAAAAGTACATACCCTCCATCAATTCCAATGAATGACATCCTTTTGGATGTATGGAGAGTTGTTTGCTACTGGAATTAGTCTTTTGAGCTAGTCCTGCATATCCAGGGTTTGTTGGTTGTAGCCTTCTATTATGAATGTGTATTAATAAAATGCAATGCAGACTGCATAGAAAAATCTGAACAAGGCTCCTTTCAGGTTAAGGGGGAAGCTAAAGAGATGATAAAGAATTTGTTAAAAGATAAGTTATTAATGAAATGCTCCAAGAATCAATCAGCCTCAGTTTATTTAATATTTTCATTAGTGACCTTGATACAAAAAAAATACATTTATGCTCATGAAATTTACAGAGGTAGCAAAAGTAGAAACTATTGCCAATACAAAGGAAGGTATCATAGAGGAAGAATGACTGTGATGACAGAATAGTATAAATGGAAGGAATGTAATAGTACTGAGTGCAAGGTCATTCATTTAAATACTAATAACAGGAATGTCTGCAGTAAGCTGAGAGCTCATTAACTGGAAATGACAGAGAAAGATCTGGTTACATTAGTTGGTCAGAGGATGACTATAAGCCGTCAAAATGATGAGACTACAAAAAGGAGATAAATATCGTCCTCGGATCCATCAAGAGAGAGATTTCCAAGAGACAGAAGGAAATATACCCTGCAGAATTTACTGGATACAAAACTTTTAGAATGCTGTAAACAAATAAAGGTGTCCACTCTTCAGTAAAACTAACCCGAAGCAGGAAAGATAGAGAGGCCCATTAGGACACATCATAGCATGGGAAGTCTGGCTAAAGAGGCATTGCCAGTTCAACTTGCAAACCAAGGACTTAAGAGATCTATGGTCACTCAAAATAATCACATAGGGATGTTATGAGATAAAATAAAATTTGTCTGTGAATGGCAATAAAAAGAAAGTTTTTTAACAATAAGTTGCAGTCTTTCCACTTTTGGAACATACTCCAAATAAAGATATTGGAGATATGAAATCTAATTGATTTTAGACAGAGCATTAACGGTTTATGAAGTGGATTATGCGATGATATGTTAAATGAACACAATATCCAGGAACTGTTTTCCAGACTGGGCATATTTCCACATTCAGCAAAATTTTTAAATTAAATAAAATCTAGCTGACTTAGGAAGAGGGGTAGGGTGTTATTTTCTAGCTGTGCAACATTGACAGTGATAAAGCCATGATCCTTACAGACTTGAATGTTACTATAAGACAAACATGTCATGAGAAAATTAGCCAAAATGAAAAAATATAGTATGTGATCATGTAAGTGACACTACTGTGACATTGAGATATCTAGGAACTATAGGTGAACAGGCACAGACAACCTGTATCCAAATATTTTATTACCATATTGAGAATCTTTCCCTTTCATTCCTGGAAGATATAGAAATGTTGTTTGGTTTAAGTCTTCCTTGAAATTACATATTTACCAATGGCTGCCATGCTGCGTGATTACAGCTGTCCATTGCTAAACATCCATGCAGGTAACGAACCCTTAATGTTTTCCAGACAATGATGCCTGCATAGCAGTTCAGACCCAAGTATTGAATATAATAAGCTTCTCTGTACGAGACCTTTATAGTACTTGTCTTGGAAATTGCCAGCAAGCACATGGTCACAGGCTCTTGTGAGATGCTGCTGATCTGAAGCCAGGTACTTACTCAGGTTCTTCAGCTGAAGTTGTCATTTATAATTGGTCTAAATTCTAAGTTGAGCATCTTTCCAGACTGAGCCCCATGAATGGAAATTCTCATGTTCCAGTCTCTGCACACAGGCATTGAAGATCCCTTGACAGTTTATACAAAAGGAGGGACGTTAACCCCAGTGTCCTTGCCAAATGCTAACTTTGTTAATTACAGTCTGCTTTCTTTAATTCTCCTTGCAGTTTTAATTAGATATGGTATTATTCTCTTCCTGTACCACATTGTCACTGGTTATTCCCATTTAACCATTCACTGTGTTAAAGGTTGTTAATCTTTTGTCCAAAGCTAGCTGTATTTTAGAACTAGAAAAAAAAAGCTAATTATATACTGCTATTTTTAATATGTGTGTCCTCACCCCTTCTGAGCCACTTGTATCTACATTCTCAGACACACATACATAAATATGAGTATCATGAACGGAAAGGCTGGAAATTATGTGACTTACCAGGACTTCTCAGAACAACACAGGTGCGACCTAATGCAGTTCATGACACCTGCAGGGTAAATAGATTATTTCCCAGAACTTTTCATACCTAAATGTTTCCATATCTCTAAATTGAAAGCAAGAACATGCTTTTGACATAGTGTAATCATCTGAAGTTTAATATGCTTTGGGGTTCATCAGGTGTGACAGTTCTGCATACTTGTAATATTATCATTGTACACATATGATATAATCACAAATTGCAAATAAATTGTACTTTTAGTAAGATTGTATCAGATTTTGTAAGATAATGTCAATGTACTTATTTATCTTGTAATGTAGAACTGGAAGCTACTTGAAGCCTGAATGCTGCAAAGACTATCCCTGTTTACATGACATTGTAAGAAATACATTGCATTATGTCTATATGCCATGTCCAAACATCTAGATGAACTTTGATACACAATCTATATAATATATTATGCTATATATTTTAATTTTATACTTTCAGAATTAGTTATTTCCCAGATGTCTGTATTTGTAAAAAAGCTTCCTGCTATAACAGACAAGAAAAGTATCTCTCCTAATGTTGTATCAAAATTGGACAATTTTTATTTTAAGATTGTTCTCAGTGTTCAGTCATGTTAGCAAGGAAATTGCTTGGGATCTTCCATGGTTGTTATCAATGCAGGGCAAATTCAGTTTCAACAAAGGACTTTGATATATTTTTTTATTTTTAAAACTCTCCCATAATCAGAAATGTGAATATTTTTCAAGAATAATCCAGTCTGGTTTGCTTTGTTCTTATGTGATTTTAAAATGAGAGTGTATTTGCAAATTTTCACATTCAGTGCACAGTGAGGTGTCATGAGGAGGTACATGCAGGAGAAACCCTGCAACAGTCACACCTGGCTTTCTTTAGAGTTAAGAAAATGCAGGTGATACACTACACTTCACTCTAAGTGTCCAAGACAGGTCAGATTAATCACCTCCTATTTCTTCTTCTGATCCCGAATCCTGACATTGACAGTTATTCCTTGTGCACTAATTCATAGCAGATATTTCAATGTGTCACCATAGCTGTAGGAAAGAAGTGACTGTCAAGGTAGTCTAATTTACTGGTGCTTTATACCCAATTTGCCCTACTGCAAGTGTGAAAATGCTATGCTGGCTAACTGAGAATGAGGACAGTGCGTCAAATGGAGATCACCAGTGGCTCTACTCTATCCATAAAGAAACCACTTATCCATTATAGTGGCCACTACAATATACCTGAGATTTCTGCTAAATACACAGAAGAAAGTAGTGTGATTAGCACAACTTTTTTTGAGCAGAATCATCCAGACAAATGCTGAAGGGAGACAGCAAACCCAGACCTGGAAGGGATAAAGGTATCAATAACAGAAACTTTTTCTGTGTGTGTCCTTTTTATGGCCAGCTGAGTAAATTGTTTATTCTGTTTTCCAATCCTTCAGCACGGTGACTGAGGTGATGACAGCCTTAAGAGTCAAACCATTCACTATTCCTCAAAAGTATCTTAAGTATGGATTATTAAAACCAGTTCTACTAGTCATACCTGTGATTCTGACACTTAGAAATTAATGCTTTCAAGATAGGGAAATGAGTGAGAGTTTTGCATGCAGTCTGTGACAGAGCTGTTGCATAGGGTTATTCTCCAATGTCCAAGTTCTGAAGAATAATTTAGGACAGTTAGCATTAGATCAAATTTCTCCTTAATGGTATGACAGAATGATGCTGGTTTTGACACTCTTAGTGATTAGAATCCTGGACTCCTTTGCTCTTCAACATTGCTTCCCAAGGGACTCTGTCAGTCTCCTAAACAGGCCAAAATCTGCCCTCCAAAAGTTCAAGATAACAGTTCTGCTGACCCTCTTCCTTACTTCTCCAAGAGTTGGAAGAGCTATCATCTCATGATCACTGTGCCCATGACAGCCTCCAAACACCACATCACCCACAATTCCTTTTCTGTTCATAAATAACAGGTACAATGTAGTTGTACTATGCTTGGAAGAAAGAAAATGCAAAGGTGAAGCTGCAGTGAATTCAGTATTACTTGTCAGTTTACCACTCTGGAATGAAACTAAGGCGCTTAATGTGAGAATGCGCTTAGAATTCAAATCCTACATATTAAACATAGCTTGTTCTTGAGTAATACTCCACTGAATTCCAAGCATTCTTTTAAAAAGTATTTTCATTGAGAGATCAAATATGTAAGCAGGTTTTCAAAATTGACTTGGTGTTGTGATTTCTAAAGGTATTTAAGAATTGACAGCTCTCTTAAGTAATAAACCTCTATCTTAAAAATTAATGTTACTTATATGTATGAAAAAAAGAATCCTGATTGCTTCAGTTCATTGCAGTTTATACAAGTGAGAATTTAAAACAATCTGGGTTCTCAGATAATTTAGTAAAATTATAATCAGAGTCTAAAAAAAGCTGGTTCCCAGCAGAACTATGGGTGGCGTCTCAGCGAGCTGTCTGAAAAATTCCGGGGTATTTCAGGATCCATGGGTGCAGAGCATATCTGTAAAAACATATTTTTTTGTCTATGAAAAACAATTTTCTTAAAGAAAATGCTGTTTCATATCAGTATTCTTACCCCCAATTTTTATCACTTTTTCTTCCTTTTTATTTTTCCTTTTTGCTTGGCCAGGAGGCACCAAACTCACTTTCTCTGCCCTTGTGTGGTGGCTGCAAAAGAAAAACTTTCAGCACAAACATTATACGCATGATAAAATGAAAAAGATGTGTTGCTGTTATTGGCACAGAAGGCAATAAGAATGCAAAATTTTTTTTGCATGAATCTCCATTTGGACTTCATTATACAGCTGTTTGCACATGAAATTATATGTGCATAAGACAATGGTCAATGCTGAAAGTTTGGTTATATGGTCATAGAAATTGTGCAAAGCCTGAACTGTTGTTCTTTACTGAACTTTTATGAATTTTACAGTTATTTCAGATATGTAAAATTATTCAAGTAAAAGTAATATTTGGATAATTATCTGGAATCAACAGACACATACTTCAGCCCTACTTCTCTTTAAGCACATTCTATAGGTTTATTTAAATAATGTTATATTACATTTCTGAAGGTAATGGTATACATGATCTTACATGTTACGGATCATAAAACTATTAGGTTATCCTGTCTATCCTAACAACAGCACGATTTCTTTCCTTAAAGCAGTTTCTTTGATATTCTGTCCACTCTAATTTTAACTATTACATCTAACTGGGTCACTGAATCTTCATACTGCTAAACCAGGCGCAGTGTGAAGTAGCAATTCAGAGTTTAGTGTTGTGGTTAAAAATTCACTGGTGAGTAGGTCAAAACCAGCAAGGTTATTTTCACTTTCATCCGAATTGATGTTTGAAGTGCATTTGTGCTAATCCTGTTATTGGAAAATAAGGTATGGAAGTAATCGAAAAACAGACACTGGGGCCATATCCTGCCATCATTCTGCATCTGAAACCCACAGAAATGGCACTTAGAAAGCTGCTTATGTAACAGTGGCAGGCTATGACCCTTTGTTTTCAATTTTACTTAATACTACATAAACTTCCCCTTTTGACACATATACACAGTTCCTTCTAATTAACACGACTCATATTCAAAGAAATTTGCTCCGTGTATTTATGTTCTTTAAAACTTTCAAGTTCTTACCTTATTTAATATTTTTTTTCTTTCCTCCCCTTACTCCTCAAGCTATCTAGCAGCATTTTGGATATATATAACAGTGACCAGGGAATGGCACCAGCTAACATGGGTCTCACAAATGCTTGCCCAGCTAATCTACCAGTAAAAAGGGAACTCACAGGTAAAAGAAGTCTGAGATTTTAGTATTTTATAATTGCAGAAGAGATGGTTTGTCTCTTAGAAGTTGAATAAATCTTACCTATGAAATAGATGTCCATAACTGAATTCCTGAGAATTTTGCAGTTTGTAGTTTCATTTAAGGAAAAGAACAAAGACCGAAGAGAAACGATTTATTCTGTTCTCTTTAGAAATTCAGAAAACATGTTTGTTCCCTGATTTTTAGGAACTTCATGCTTCTAATAAAACTAATTATTTTGAGAAACATAGTGGATTCTTCCACATTTGGCTCCTGATCGATGGTATAAATAAATTATCATCCATTAAATTTGTTCCAGGGTAGAACAAATGGTTCTTTTAAAGCCTTACAATAAGGCTATTCAAGGTAAATCTATATTAATGGATTAACAACTTTAAAAGTTACATTCAATTAATCCAAAGAATGCTAACAACCATGTACAGTTTATTAGTGTCGCTCAGTGGAAACAGTGAGTTTGTTCAATATCTTACAAATCTGATTAACTCTTGCATTATGGGATATACAAATTCATACTCACATTAGTGTTTTGTAAGTTTTATCCTGATGTAAAATACAGTAAATTGGAGAAAAGTACCCCACCATGTCATTTCTATATTCTTAAATAAAAAATGTGCAATAGAAAATCCTTAACCTGCCAAACTTACTCAAAATTTAGTACCAGTAGAATATAGATTAGCTTATGATCTTGTATAATAACAAAAAGAGTAATGAAGTAAAAAGACTGGAAAGCTGATCTTTGCGACAAGAGGCCATTTTGAAAATGTGAAAGTACTGAAAGTGCAACTTCAGAACTGTTTTAATAAATGCTACTTTCTGTCAGAAGCAGATACACGAGCAATGGCAAAGGAGAGACAAAAAAAGGATAACCATAATCTCAGTAAGTATATGTTCATCTTCCACCTAATTAAATGGAATGTATGAGGAATACAAAAATAAAATACATTAGCTGCCATGTCTCTGCTCTTCTTCTACATCAGCAACTTACCAGGGTAATCAAATTGAACTCCGTCTGCAAACACAGCCAACCACAGAGATTTCTTCCTTGAAATTAATTTTTTGCAAATTTTGACTTTCAAAATACTTGCTTATTGTAATTAATTTCTTTACGTATCATCTCCTGCTACTAGTTTTTATTCTAAAGTTGTACATGTAACCTGCACACTCTACTTTATGTTGTCTCTAAGAATTACAGTGCAAAACAGACAAGAAAGGAGGCAGATGGTGAAAAAACCAGCAGTGAAAATCCACTCTTCACACCTTATTTGCTGAAGCACCCAAGTGAGAGGCTGTATCTCTCTAAGGGTGATGGGAAGCAAAAATATTTGCAGAGGATATCAAGCAATCTCTAGACACTTAGTTGAGCACTTACACTTGGGGAAATTGTAAGTCACCAAAGGAGATCAGGGCAGGACACACAGTGCTGACTTTGCTCTGATACACAAGCCCCTCAGCTGCTGTAGGCTGGGATACACTTCTCTTTCCTTTATGAAGAACAGTGCGGCCATGCACACATATTAGCTATTGCAGTTCTAGAGGAATAGTTTCCTGCACTTTAGGCTTAGAACATAGTGAAATTCATAGTTCAGTGTCTAAATATTAAAAATGAGCACTGTTCAAGTCATCTGCAAATTCCACTAAGGTGAAACTCCCTTGTGTGGAAACAGAGTGGAAAATGGATACCTAAACATCAGAATAAAAAAAAAAGAAGTGTTAGTTCATGTTTAGACAATATGTGACTATTTCATTTTCTAGGAGTCTAGTTGTAAATGGGGGAGAAACCTTTAGGTAGGGTAAAATAAAAAAATAGTACTAATCATGGAGTTTGTCCTGTGAGTAAGTCAGAGGCAGGTAAGAGATCGTGTTGGAACTTTTATTTGAGGAAGATTTTTTCTGTACATCGACTGACTTGTTTTTATCTAATTAAAATGTTTTATGTTCAATTTCTCCAAGAATATTTCACCATAAAAATAGTAACTCTTTCTTTTTAACAGTTGAGAGGAGAAGAAGGTATAATATTAATTATCGAATCAAGGAGCTTGGCACACTCATCCCCAAGTCTAATGATCCGTGAGTTCAACAGCTTTTCCTATAATAAAGTTTATAGTTTAAATATAGGGGTGGTGGAGGGGGAAGGAGGGAAGGAGGGGAAATAGGAAGAATGGGGAAAAGACAGTTGCATACACTAACTATAGGACTGAGTAATGGGAATCAAAGTCTTCCATGCTGGGTCGCTGGCTCAGATCAGGCTGTTAAAGCAACAAGCCTCTGACAGATTTCTGGGTCCTGTTGGAAAAACTTATGTGAAAGGATAATAAAATGAAAGTAGTTGCAGGTGTTTCTCACACCAGGAAAAAAACCACCACCAACAAGCCCGAAAAAACAAAATCTAAACAAAACGTAAAATAGGAAAAAAATAAGATAAGCCAAACAACAGAAAGTCCATCACTCTGCTCCTAGGAGCAATTGTGCGGTGTCTCTGCCGAAGGAAGGAGTGATGCTTTCAGCCCTTGACATGGGCCCTCTAGTGGGATAAAACAAAATGCGTGTTGTCACTGCATACCCTTTGCCTAAACACACAAAAAAAAATCAGCTTGAGTCTGTAGATTGAGCACTTTTCAGAAGTCCTCCACTCAGCGCAGGGAAAACACCATTCCTAAAATGCAAGGATAAAAATAATAATTGCTATAATTGCTACAATATTATAATTTTATAGTAATGCTTATACTTACAGTAATAGAAAATGCATGTTGCTTAAGCGATACCTGCATTCCCTTAAAGCTTATATTTGTCATCAATATGAAAAAAGCCTATTGCAGGATTAGCAATACCAATTCAGAGTGATATTTAATGCTGATCCTTAGCCTTGTATTTCTCATGTTACTCAGGGAAATCTTAAAACCATGCACTAGCATGACTCTAACTTGAATAAAATTGGTTATACAAGATTTTGTCTTTACCATTTGCATGTCAATAAAGACTTGCATGATACTTCAAATGAAAATATCTATTGATATTTCAGCCTTTGTGGGTTTTTTTTCTTTTTCTTGGGACTAAGAAACTTCTGAGTGTATTAAGGATTTCTACAACAATATAAAGCTGTGTGAGACTTACGTAAGTGCAAGGTTGGAATAACAAGCCACTGGAGTGAAATCATCAGAGAGAAAGTTAACATAAATCCATTTTAGAGAACTCTCAAATTTGGCTCCTTCAACAGCATCCACCCAAGCTTAGATAAATGGGCATGTTCTTGTTATCAATATAGAATTAGGTATCGCTGCTGAGTTAAAATAAAAAGGGCTTTAAGTACCTAAATAAATTTTTGGCCACATGTGATCCATTGCAAACACAGAGTGGTAGAAGACTTTTAATTTTACTGGTGCATTTTTCAGTATTCAAGACCATTTGGGCAAGTGATTGAAAGATTTCTCAGAAAAACAGTGGATGGCACTGTTGGTTTGCAGCTATAAAGCAATACTGAAAGCAAGTTATACTGCAATTAGAAATGGACATGAGGTATAAAATCCAGTTGTGATTTATGATTGCCTACAGAGGTGAGTCAGTTACATGCTTTGGTCTGGATTCAGCTTTAGGTTGTGAACTTACTCAAAATATTAATGCCTACAGCAATCACTTAAGTTCTTAAAATGAATGATCCGAACTTAAATTTTGCTCCAGTAAGTGTATGATGGATTTTACCCCCAGATTTTGATGGTGGCATTGATGAAAAAGCTTCAGGTATAGAACCTGAAAACACCGCCTTTTCTTGTTTCAGTCTGAAAACCCATGACTGAAATAATCAGCGTGACAGCCCCAAAGTGGCTCATGTTTACAAAAGCAGGAGGTGAACTTAAGTGTCTCATGTTCTGAGGACTGCTGTCTTCAAAAGGCTGGTAATCAGTACTCCTTTTGAAAATAGGTTCATTTAGAATCTTTCAAGCTGGTGTTTAAAAAAAAAAGAGGCATCAAAAGGTGCAGGATGCTTTTGAAGAAGTAGCTCATAACTTTTCTGTATCTTGGTGTCAGCTTACATTAATCCAAAGAAGTGTAAACACTTTTTAAAAATATATATTAGTATGTTGAAGTACATTAATTTGTTATGTTGTTTTGTTGGCTGAGCAGATCAATATTATTATTTCTTTCTGGTGTGGTCCTGTGTTGCCAAATCATAACTCAGTGTCCTTACCCTCTCTTTCAGCTCTTGCTTTTTCCTTCATAACACCTTACTGTGCCCCCAATCTGCCCCCTTCTTCTTTGAAAGAAAGAGATGTATCATCTCTTACAATACCTTATCTGTAACATTTTACCACACATAGCATTTTCACCTTATATATTGATTTTAGAAGATTCGTCTTTTAGTGGGAACTTAGCTGTAAAAGGAGAAACCTTACTGATGCTTGGACTAATGACAGTGAAGCAAATCAGCTTTTGTATTGAAGAGCAAATACTACTATAACTAAGCCATTGTGGTTAGCATGCCTGTCCCTGATGGCTTGCTTCAAGAAGATTACATTCAGACTCAGGAACAGAAAAGGACATTTTTGATGCTATTTGGAAACCTTTTATGATTTATATTTCTTAGAAGTGGTGTGTGGGGTTTTTATTTCACTTCTGTTTTGTTAGTTATATAGTGAACTTGTTTGGCTCCTGCAGAGATTCCACAGGGACTTTCTTTTGACTGGCTTAAACCCCTATTCTTCTCACTTTTTTTCTTCTTTTTTTTTTTTTTTTTTAATTTAATGATGAAAAGTGTGGATTGCATTGCTTAAATGAATGGGTGTTTCAAGTTCACTTCATCAGCATTAGAAAATGGAGATAAGTATGAGTTGCAAAGAACTTTGACTCTTTTGTTTAATTTCAATGCTTAGATATCCAAGAGGTAGATGATTCAGAAATGCAAAACAGTTATACAGAATAATTCAAAAATAGAATTAAAAAAAGGACTTAAAATACGCAGTCATATTTTGCTGAAAAGCATATAACCTGCTCCTTTAAATATATCTACCTTTCCATTCACTGTTCCTTTGTGTTCAGCCTTTCAGAATCCACCTTTTAAGTGGTTAACTGGACTTCACGTTGTGATAGAGTCTGGAAATGCCTACACAAGAACTGTCTTATGACTAGAATTGTCAGAAATACTAAGAAGAAAAAATATTTCCTTTAAGATTTCCAATCATTGTACAGAACTGGGATGTTAAGAGAACCACTGAGGATTTGGGCAGAAGTAGTGGGTTGCTCTCACTCTCTCTTCTCTGCTGTCTGCATCTGCCAGTGCCTGACTTTCTCTCTGTTGTTTGTGGACAGATCTGTTAGTGGCCAGCAAAACCCATATTTCTTGCAGAGGAAAAGCTTGTGTATATATACATATATATATATATATTGCTATTATAAAGAGGAAACTTGATGCTTCTTTCCAGAGAATCACTTTGTAATTGTGCAGGTCATCAAAGCAAGTGCAAAGTCCTTCAAGCTTAGCTTATAGCTAATTTCTCGAGAATAGGGAAAGAAACGGTCTACAAATGTAGTTTCAACTTCACAAATGTATTTGTTATCAGTAACTGCTCTGTGGCTGGAAATCTCAGTGACTATCACCCTTTCCCAAACTTTTTTTGTTTAGTTTTAGTCTTAGATGATCAGGTGCTCATCTCTCTGGAGTTCAACTTGTGTAAACCAGTGAAGTTCCTTTGTCTTCAATGGAAATGAGTTGAAGATCAGTCTAATGGCTATGCTTCTTTTCTCTTAAATGAGAAACTCTCCTAGGTGACAGTTACATGTTTTTGTCTGAGCATTTGCGATTTGTAGAGAGATTTAGCTGGCGAAATTTGGAGGAGCTAGGGTTCAGAGACTAATAAACCACAGTTTGGGGGTTTTTACTTATTTGCTCCTTTTCCATGCAAAATCATGTTATGTGTGGTAGACCTCTCCTAATTAACCCAGATTTCACATGCATAGCTTGCTAAACATTTCAAAATGTTGCATCACATGCACACGCAACGAGACAGTCTTCATTTGCAGAGATCATTGCTGATGACTAGACCTGCAAAACTTCTTACTGCTCTCATACTATTGTTTCTCATGTAGAGTTTCCGATGTGTTTCAGTGTTTACTGGATGGAGCCTCATATAAAAAAACCCAAGCAAGCAAAGAAACAAACCCTTCCCCCCCACTCCCCCAAAAAGAAAGGAACTAATAGGCAGTGAAAGAGTGAAATGAAAAAAAGGATTCCTTCTGTCTCCAAAGAGAGAGATCTATATCTAACTTTGTATGTTCAAAACAGTTATGAATGCAACTATTTGTCTGGTTTTATAATGTAGTTTCCAGTCAAAAGACTAGCAACTGCCAGCGGTTGCTCAGTTTTTAAATGTTCTCAAATGGGTTTGTACGCCTTGTCATTTCAAATTTTGCCTCTATTATATACTGAGCAAGCACAAAATATGAATCTTTAAAAATAAAACCCCACGATTTCATCATGCCACTTTCATAACTTTTTGGATATTTTTATTTACATCCAATTTAGAATTCAGTATTTTCAGAGAAATAACAACTGATCAGGGAATTTTCAAATTCTTCCTATGCACTTGCTGTACTTGTATTTAATCCATCTTCAGATCCTGAGTTAGCCAATGTATACAGAAGAGCTGTATACATTGCAGACTATTGCTATATAGGCAACTCCCCTGTTCTATTCCCCCCATTTGACTTCATCCTCACTAGTTATACTGCTACTCTCCCAACCCTGCACATCTGCACACAGCCTCTGTTTCTCCACAGCACTGTCCAGTGACTGCTGTAGATGCTCTGGGATAGAATGGCTAGAGGGTGTCTGCAGTGCAGAACCAGCACAGACATCTTCAGTATTTTCTTTTGATCCTTGTATAAATGAGAGACACAGAGCGAAAAAGATGTTGACTTCTAAGGTCACCATCTGATCTTTTGCTGTGTTGCCTTCAGATACTGAAAGACTTAACTTCAATATTCCTCATTTAACAAGACAACAACCAGTATATGTATATATAAGTAGATATGTAGAAAATATGCAGGGTACATGCATATGCACATGTACACACACATAAAATAACAGTCTCTTAAATTATAGCAGTAGCCACAGCATCCTAGAGCCCTATGACAGTACTGCCTCTAAAATTTGTAAATATTACTACAAGAGATGTCTATCCATATATATCTCATGCAGAAGCTGCTGAGATCTGTCTCTGTGGCAATTTGAATCCAGGAATTAACCCTCCAGTGGAGACTAATTTGAACCTGTGAGAAAAACAAAACATTACCATATATGTAAAGAATAAAAATATAGAGGTAACAGGGTCTAAAAGTAAGCAATATCAGAAAGTTTTTCAATGAATGTATTCCATCACAAAAAGATTCCAAATACAGAATGAATATTCATGAATACAAAGTCATGAATATATGGCTTATTCATAAGTAAATGAGAAAAATTAACAAAAAATATCTTTGAATTTGATTTTGAATTCATAATATTTTGTAACTGACATGATTTTTTTTTTTTGTGAAATAACTCTTAAATATTTGCCAAATAGATGATATATCCATATTTTTCTCCTGCTGCTATATGTCTTAATTATTTCCATTTTGCCAGCTATGGCTTAATTTTTAATTTCATAGTGATATACTTTATATTCAGAAAATCAGTCCAAAACTTGCTTAGTTTTGTCTTAATTACATGCTAGGAGGAGCTGACCCCCTTGCCTAGACAGACTGTATTTCTCTGAAGTTTATTCTGAAAGTATTCTTCTTACTGTAGCACTTTTCAAAGTTGCCATGCAAATGTCCTAAATCAGTCGTTTCCACTTGAAATCAAACAAAACCCTACTGTAACTCCAAGCTATATATAGCACATATAGATCTTATCTGAGATGACAGTGGAGATTCCCAGTTTGAAATGTTGTTGTTCTCCAAAATTAAGCTGCTCCTATTTGTTCGGGACTACTCTGTTGTAGAGAGGCACCTCACTGCCTTCAAACTCCAGTATAATGAAAGCATAAATATGGACCTTTCATTATTATACCTTACTTTCCAAAGATGTCTGAAGAAATCAAGGTTATAATGTGATGGCAGTCAAAGGTTTGTCCAGAAAATAAATATCATGTGCTCTAAAAACTTCCTCAACTTTTACAGTTTGAATATAGGTATCCCACATGTGAGGAGAAAGTCCTCTCCTAGAAGGGAGGTCATGGGATGCTGTCAGGAAAATGTTCTGTCCTCTCACCTGGGCAAGAAGTACAGGGAGGGGGAGGAGGCAGAGAGACTGCCAAGAGATGATGCAGCTGTCATAAGGGAGACAGGTTCTGCTCTTGGTTCCCAGACCTACCTCATCTTTAATGGTTTTTGACCAGGGAATGTCTACATGAGGCCACTTTGGCAAGCAGCCTCTGATGTTTTGGCTTTGCAGACAGCAGGGTCTGAGACAATAATTATTTCCTCTCTGACCTCCTCACCTTCTAATCACAAAAGCTGTGCATTCCTGGCTTATATCACTGAGACAAGGGAAAGTCCCAGTGTGCTGCCCAAAGAGGACAGAGGTGAAAATCTGAGCCTTCTCTGATCAAAAAGCTGGTTCTCCCAAATCTCTAGCAAATATTTTAAATTCTAGGATGTGGTTTAACACTAATGTTTTATCACAAATAATTTTGCATATTCTTCTGAGCATCTTTAAAGCTATCAGATCCATAAAGTTTTATCACTAGTATCACTCGATCTAAGCTGTCTTGCAGTGAAGTGGATAGTTTGGATAAACTCTTTTCTCTGTATATTTAACACAGCAGGCTCATCCTGTACCACAAAATACTATTCTTTATTAGAAATTAAACATTTTCAACAAATTTCATCCTTGTTCCAAGGCCTCCAAGACCTTACATAAAGGAATACAACGGAAAGTTAATAAATGTGTACGTGAAAGTCCTTGAAAGAGATCCATTTGAACAAGTGTATTGCTGTTAGTAAGGCTGCTTGTACGGTGGAATTAAACCACGATTTCCTGAATGATGGACAGGTGTAATGTTTGTTTTTTTTTTTGCAAGGCTTTTCTATGGAGTCAGGGTCTGCATGTAGCTGTGGGTTTTAACTTGGTTTAGATTGTTTCAAGATTTTTGAACGGGATTTCTGTCATTCCATAGACATTACAGTTATGCAAGTGTGATTTGTCATCAATGAGGAGTCACATTCAGCACAGACCATTTTTTTCTCCACAAGCATAAAAGCAACCTCATTAGCAAGTCAGGTAAAAGGAGTAGTATATTCAAAATGATCTTTAAAAATTTAGGCTTAAGTCCTCAGTGATGTATATTTCCTAGTTCATTAATGCAGAAATACTGCACATAGATTTTAATCTTAGAGTTAATAATAAAAGCAATTTTCACTAAAAATATAAAAACTGTAATGGTAGAATCATGATATTGCATTTAGCTCTCCCACAAAAAGTCACTTTATTACTTTCTTTTGACACTTATTTTCATTCTGGGATTAATTTTACTATATAAGGGCTTCTTAACTATTCTATTAAAATTTCCATTCAGAAGCAATAATATCTAAGAGTGAATAATAGTCATGTAAATCATTATTTCATATTAATGTAAAAGATTTTGTAAGTTCTTATGAATTCTGCTGACATGCACAATTGTGAAAAGGTTATCTCTACATTCTGCAGTGATATGCGCTGGAACAAAGGAACTATTTTAAAAGCATCAGTGGAGTACATCAAGTGGCTACAAAAAGAACAACAGAGAGCCAGAGAATTAGAACACAGGCAAAAGAAATTAGAGCATGCTAACAGAAGACTTCTACTTCGAATTCAGGTTTGTATAAGAGCATTGCCATGAACTACAAAGCTTTCTCAGTACTTATCCCTCATCAAATTTTATTAACCTATATCCTTTTCCACCAAATGGCATTTATTAAAAATAAATTGACTTTCCCTATTTATTGCTGTGTGTATTGGGGAGGGGGTACTTTTTAGATTTCTAGGAAATTCATTTGATAATTAGACCTTATATAAAGGAATACCTGGAAAGTTAATGAAGTTAATAAAGTGTTTGTAGAAACAAGTTCCTTATTGTCCTGGTTTCTTATGCATTAGAGCCAAGGAAAGACAAAAAAGGAAGCAAAAAAAGTACGTCCATGCAGCAAAAAAAAAAAAAAAAAAAAATCGATACTGGACACAAAATTCCCTTCAGCATTTTCATTTTCCCTCTGTAATCATTTCAAATGTCATACTTTCTTGGGTATAGTGTGCCATGTTATATCTGCCTGTGACATGAAACAGCAGAATATAGCCCTGCATGGCTTGAAATGCAGGATCTGATTATAGACACATTTGAAGAAGAGATGGATAGACACAAAATCAATCATCTTCTATGTGATGTTTTACATATATATGTGTATATAATAAGCATCATCAAGTAAAGTATCTTCTGTTTCTCTGGACAACTGTGAATAACTAATTAGAAAGTTGCAACATTTTCCTGTCACCTTTATTGGGCTCAGTATGCAATAGTTTTAGAGAGGTTGTCTTATCTTTAATGTTCCTATAGGACAGTTGCTTAACAACGGGAGGAGAAATAAAAACGCTTTTTAGTAGCAAATTTACATAGATTAGCAATTTCATGTTTTAAAATTAACCTCACAACTGGAACAAAAATATCATTAAGTTGCATGTATGATATGTATACTTATTGCAGTAGTTCTGAAGACACAGTTTTGTCTTTTAAATTAATTTTCCAATTGTTTTTGTTTGAAATATTAGGAACTAGAGATCCAGGCACGTGCACATGGCCTTCCAGTCATATCTTCACTCAGTGCTGTTGATTTAGCTGCACAGGTCATCAAGCAACAATCTTATCCAGAAGAGAGCTCTGTAGACTACTCTCAACAAATGCCTCTAGTACATGAGCAAAATTCTGATGTTTGTGATGGATCTACAGCCTTTTCCGATCCACTTTCACACTTCACAGATTTATCCTTCAGTGCAGCTTTAAAAGAAGAGCAACGACTAGAAGAAATTTTACTGGATGATACAGTGTCTCCATTTGGAACAGACCCACTCTTGTCCTCCACATCCCCAGCTGCATCAAAAGAGAGCAGCAGGAGAAGCAGCTTTAGCACAGATGATGGAGATGATTTATAAAATCAGAAAGGTCCTCATACTTCTCTAAAAGACTTAGTTGTACTTAAGCATGGTGTTTGTGCTTATTTTATACGCGAATGAGAGCCACTGTGAAGATAAGTTACTACATGACAAGGGTGCTAAATCAGCCCTTACTTCACAGGAAAATGAGATGGACATGAACTCATATCACTTTGCTCCAAATTTACACCCTCTGTTCACAGATGACATTTGCACAAATCTTTCTTCATTGGGAAGGTTTTTACTGTCATTCCATGACGTTTTACAGCACTATAAAAATGGTTGCCACAAAAGGAATACCCATGTTAACAAAAGTGTATTCAAACTCCCTTTTCAATCTGTGTTCACTTTTCTCTGCTATAAACATGAGTTTCAGTAATTTGCTTAATTCTTTTTTCTATATAACTAAAAATTCTACAAAACATGAAGCAACAGGGAACTATTTAAGCTGGGAACTGTAGAGCTTTTACAGGTTTTAAAATCTGAAAGAAACAGATGGTAATGCTTTCACACAAGTGAAGTGAGCATGAAATTTAAACTGTGTAGGCTTCTCTTTAAAAGCAGAAAATCTATTAAGCTTTCCATGGAATTCTATTTTTTTTAAATTTCATTTGTAGAAAAAACCCCAGACTTATAATATATATTTTAATAATACAGAAGAAAAATGGAAACTAACATAATGACAGAGACTAAAACGAACTAAGACAGCAAAGGGCATGACATTTCAGCAGAAAGACTGCATGGGTGCACAAGACTCCACAAAGATACTCCGGGTTACAATTAACACAATTTAAAACAAGCACTGCTAGTCACAGTGCTATGTCAGCTGCTTATTCCAAGAATATTAAAACTGTGTCCCTTTTTGTGTGGAAGAGACCAGAATTCAGAGGCACAGCAGTGGGCTTCTAGGCAATGCTTTCAGTGTCCTTTGGCAGTACAGTAAGGTTTATCCAAAGGGACTCTACTTTACCCATACATTTGCCTTTTATCCATATGAAAATAGAGGGAAATTACAAGATTCCCATTGCATACACTTGAAACAAAGATAATTTAATTTCAGATTTGACTTTGGATTCACTACAGAAAAGTTGAAAAGGAAGACTTTTCAAACTGAAGGAGATATTCAGAAGTGTTGATGTGATGCACTGCTGCTTGTAACTAGCTTGCTGGGAGGGGGCGTTCAGAAAATGTGTTTTGATGACTCAGTAAAGGCTTGGCAGCTAAAAGGCAGATAGAATGCATATCATTTCTGTGCATACTGAAATTCTGGAGAGTGATACATCTTCCTGGAGGACATTAAGTGCATTCATTCTAATTGTAATATTAAGACATGGGAAAATAAGCTGGGACAGGTTCTTCGTAGCTCTTCCTCAACCAAAGCCAAAAGATCACATTAGGGAGTTCTTTAACAATTCAAAATATGTTTCAAAAGTGTGCATTAATTTTGCTGTCACTGAGCCTGCCTCACACCCCTGAAGCGTCATGGGATTGGAAATAGTAAGAAGAGATTAAAGCGGATTGTTGTTTTCATGAACATTTTAAATGTATTTAAGCATATTATCTAAGAGCAGAACAATTGTTTCTTCCTTTTGCCTCTTTTGTTATTGATACCTCCTCCTCACAGTCCTTGTGAGGTTTGTGTTACACCAGGGCCGTAGCCCATTCTTGACCAACCATGCTAGTGTCATGATAGTTTCTTAACTGGGAATTTAGCAGTGGGATAATAAATTACATCTGGATGGCTATGAAAGATGATGGAGTATGCAATTTCACAAGAATATATGTTTTTTAGGAAAATCAAGGATTTCTATAAGCCTGTGCAAATTACTCAGATGTAAACTGAACAGAACAGTACTGATCTTCTTGTTGTTTATGATTAATGTTGCTTCCCAGACAGGCCAGCACCTGACCCTCAGAACAGACTACTGTACGCTTCCATTGCATGGTTAAAAATAATAACAGCAAACAAGGTTCTTGTAATTTTCTCTTCTTTAGTAGCGTGGAGGAAATGGATGGAAAAACAAATGGATATTGACCAAAGGTAACTGAACATAAGATTGATCAGCATTTTAATTGGCTGCTTCTGTAATTTAAGGTCATTAAAAGAGGAACCACTTACTTTTACCAAAGACTATTTAATATTGACATTTGAATATAAGATATGATGAGTTTAAAGTAACATTTATGCTCACATTATGTCTAGTGTAGGATGTGTGTTGTCCATTTCAGCGGATGGAAAGAAGGGATACTTGGTTGATATCAAATGCCATTTGTCCTTGTACTGCAGTTTCTACTACATTAGTTTTAAATACACCAGTGTGGGTTGCTCATAACAGAGAAAAAGAAATTAAATATGAATGTATTACATGATTTTCCCATTGAACTTTTACATGGGAGTTAGACCATACTTCTGAACTATATTGACTTTAAATAACAACCTGAATTTCATCACTTTTATAAGCACTGTTCTAAAAAAAACATTATAGTACATCCATTAAATTTTTAAAGTTGATTTTCATTCTTCTGACAATTGCTTCAGTCTGAAGCACCAGACTTTTATTTTTCCTGCATGAGAAACTTAACAGAAGACAGTGAATGCTCCTTTTGCAATATGTTGTATTAACGTGTATTGCATCTAAACATATTCAAGCTGTCTTCGTTCATACAAAGCTCCCCACCCCCCTTGCCCAAAACACTAAATGTATTCACACCTGTGCGTGTGTATTATGGCAACGTTGTTTCACTACCATTATGACTTTTCTAGTAGGAAGCCATCATAAATTAGTATTTTAACCATAACCTGTATTACAGCATCACCCTTGAAATTAAATGGTGGTACAGGGTGTAAGAAACAGTAATCTAGGACATTCAAGGTGTGAATAGGTGGTATTAAAGTTATTTAGGTATGTGTGCTGGTAACCGTATCCCAGACTTCTTGGAGTAAGCACTCTCTCTCCCATCCCAGGTTTGGTAAGGCTGCTGTTAATGTGAGAGGACTGTTAAGAGCAGAGCAGAGCAAAGCACAGTCCTGTCAGTTTTCACAGAGGAAAGTGATTTCATGGCTACAGGGCCAAATCCTGACATCCTTCCTCATGCAGAATTTCTCTGCTGTCCATGAGGGCTTTATTGAAATGTGGTGCAAGCAAAACATACTTTTTAGCTGTTTCCTACAGAGATCTGTTTAATGAAATCTCATGAAAGAGATGCATAATATGTCTGTAGCTCTGGGCCTGGACAAGAATTTAAAGACTTAACAGAGCCTGACCTCAAGAAGGGCAGGGGGCGAGGGGAACAGGCTATTTTTGTCAAGATGTATTAAATGAGGAGTTCCTGCTTGTTTTCAGTAGCAGCTGTTTCAAAGCTGGTGGGCATACTCTTACAGAATACACAAAACAGCAGACTGATACTTACACAAAAGGAAAGGGTGCTGAAGTATTAACATTCTGTTTAATTCATGAAATGGATATAGACACTATACTAAGAACAGAAAACTAAATTATTTCATTGTGCATGGCGTGAACAGTGTGAAAAGCTACAGTAAGTGCAAACAGTTTTAACAAACAGGAACACAGTTGCTTTATATAGTAAAATAACTATAATTCAGTCATTTAATCTTAATAAGAACATTGTTATAATACATTTTGACTTTAATAAGGCTGTATATATGACTGGAGGATGTAAAATTATTGTAATTTAAAATTATGTTAAGTCTCTTAGATAAGTAAAAGCATTTACATTGCTATTATGAGACTGTAGAATATTTTTATAATAATTGCTATTTTTCATTGTTAACCATATAGTATCTTGTTTTCTAAGTCATTGTATGCAGACAGAATGTACTTTATCATGTACTGTACATGCAATCTTTTTAAAATTACATTTTCTACATAGTAGTATTTTATATCTATTATATGAATACAATTAAAGGACTGAAATTAAAACACCTCTTTATATGTCCCTTGTGATACTTCACTATCCAATCCCTCAAAGAATGCCATCACAAGACAATATAATAACATCCGCTAAGAACATCTGAGATACCTAACAGGCAAAACACTTCACAACTGCTAAACATTTAGTCCATTATGATACATCATGATCCAGTAGTCTCCCATTAATAAAAATAATTGATACATTCTTTAATATGGTCTCCTGCCATCTGCTTATGCCTGCTGCTAAGGCTTTGATTTATAGAAAGTGTTTTCAGAATGTTGCAAAATTGCTAGCAGGCATGATGATATCAGTTAAATCACTAAGATGCTGTACAAAAACCTTGTAATGTACTAGATGTTCCCCAGACAATCTAGGATAAACAGAATATTGTATTTTAAGATGTAAAACATTTTCTAAAGCTGATAATTAGGTAGCATTTGGCACTAAAAGATACTCTTACTTAATGAAATAAGTAAGGATTTGGATTAAATTTTGAATTCCTAATATAAAAAGTGCTGCTTTCTTTAGAACACATTTGGTGCTTTCTGTGCATGAAATAATTCAAAAGTAGTTGTGTAGTAATATATATTTTTCAGCTATTTGTAATAGTTCCTTGTTTCATGTAAAATATTGCTCATTGTTTGTATACATCAGATAAACATTCTATTTGTAACAAAGATGTTCTCCAGGCTCTTTATTTCATGAAATCATTAAGACACCCCTATCAGTATCAAAACAGAATTTTATTATAAATATTATTTAAAGTTCAATGATTAACTATGGAAAGAAGCTTTGCTTTTTTTACATATTTATTATGCACTTAGGATTTGATCATAAAAGGTACTCAGCTTCTTTGTGAGGGACTAAGGGCCCTCAGTTCACTTTGAAGAAAGGCAATGCTAAGCCTGTTGCAGACTCAGACACTTAATGATTAAATAAACAGCATCAGAAAACAAAATCAAAAGTTATTTCAGGGATTTAAATAAGCACTATGTGATACACTGCTTGATTAAAAGTAGTGATATTTGCAATCGGCAGACAGATTTAATGTCAGCATCATTGGTACTGTCAACCAATGGGAGATTAGAGGAAAATGTATGAAATTGTGATAATAATCAGACCAAAAGTCTAATTATAAAGGAGGCTGCATCAGTGAAGTATGGTAAGGCTTATTGGTTAAATCACTGGTACCCATCAAGATAAATATATATCAGTTTCATTAATTGGCAACCACAAGACAAGTGTTCTATATACAGGGTGGTGATGATTTTGATATAATCCACCACATTGTGGTTAAGTATATGATTCATGTAATAAGAAAAAGGTGCCTCCAGGCTATTGTTCCTAACATGGATTAAAATTTACATATTGCTTCTCCTTATGTCAAAACATCTGGTGCCTGCAAATGCTAACGTTTCGTTAAAAAGTTTCACAAGATAGAAAAAGTGGATTGGAAACACTCTATGTGAATCATTCAAGCATTGTAACGGAATAAGAAGCTGAATTATGAACAGGCAGATTGAACAATAGTATAGTCAAAGAAATTCATATGCTTATGAGTTTGATAGGCAACAATTTGTATGAGGGGAAATGCCCCAAATCAGAAGAAATGCCTTTTTTTTTCAAATGTCTTTGAGATATGTCATATTAGTTACTTTCCAAACTGCATTTTTCCCCCAGATAAGATCCCTGTACCTAAGTATATGTACTCAAGCGCTAAGATCACGGCTAACACATTCAAAATACAAACATTCCTAGACAGGTGTGTTTTCGAAAGAGGAAACATTCAAAAAGCAGTGGCTCCCCCAAAGTGCTTTTGCATTTTAAAAAAAATTGCTCCCTGAATTAGAAATCTACCTTCTCTTTTAGGCATGTTACATTTTTGTGCTCTATGTCACCCCTGATGGTACCCCAGGGATGTCCCAACACCGTGTGCCAGTGCAACACAGATGGCAGTGATGGCAATCACTCTTTTCTGCACCCAGTCCCACCACCAGCAGAGTCAAATTAGAAAGCCTCTCCACCTATCCCCAGTCACACTTTCCACATGGATTTCTTCCTCAGAGATGGATGAGGTCTTCCTGCCTCAAATCCAGAGCGTGCTCACTTTGTAACTCCTAACAGGTTCAAAATCTTCAAGTACAAAACTGACATTACACAACCCAGTGCCTGCGATAGCAAGCAAGGATTTGGCAATGTGCTTGAGCTCCTCTGCAGACCTCCCAGGCTTCCTCCCACCGATCCTGAGAGATTTAAAGAAGAGCGCAGCCAAAGCTCATTTCAGGCCAAGCAATCTCATTACTTCAAACCCTGTTAGTACATTAATTTAGTAAATGGTGATTAACAAAAGGTTTGTTGTTTTTTTTTAAAGCATTTTACATAAACATGAATTTGTACCTTGTATTTACTTGTAATGGGCTTGCCTTCAGTTACCAAATGATTCCAATTTATTTGTTTAATGTACAGATTTTGGAAAAAAAAATCTGTTAGCTAAGTGCTTTACATACTCTCCCAGGAGTAGGCTGAGTTAAAGGAAATATGTTGTGGTTTTGTTTGTTTGGTGTTTATTTTTTTTTAATAAGGTGTCATTAAAAATTCTTAATATAATGTTTTTTATCAATTAGTTGATCTGTGGCATGGATACCTTTCCTCATCATTAGGGAAAGAACCTCACCAAGAAAAAGTTCTGCATGGCTACAGGGCCATTTAGAAACTAAAGCGAATACCAAAAGTCACTGCAGAAATAGCATTCCATCATTTCTACTGGAAAACTGTTTCTACTGCAGCACAGCCAACATAAACAGCCAGCTTGCTATAAAAACAAACTGACACAAAGCAATTTAGTCTTCCTGCAAAGTAAGCATGGTCAACCATAAGTGTGGACTGGAGAAGTGACTTCTGCAATAAACACTCAAGGGGCATTGTCTTCACTTGGGAATTTACACTCTAAATTGTACTAAATTTGACTTGCTATTTTGCACTGGGTAGAGCATCCTTTGGGCAAGAGAAAGCAAAGTCTGAGAGAACTGAGTTTAAGGAGCATGGTCAACAAAAGAACATACACTTTTATCTAAAAATGTCACAAATAGGGTCTGGCACATTCAGAGGAAAATCTCTGCTCAAGGGCAAAAGTAGTGGGTACTAGACTGGGCTCTGGCAGACCCTGTCCTTTCCTGGTTTCCTTTGGTTCCCTTAGGCCTCCCAAAAACTAGATAGCTGTTGTCTCCAAGCACTTCAGTGTTGCCAGGAGGTTGCATGTGGCTTGCTCTTGATAACCTTACTTGTGGGACCAAGTTTGCTTTCCCAAGGACTTTCTTCTAAACAAGGGAGCTTATGCTTGAACTTCCAAAACTATCCTTTTCATAGGCCAATAACGATATGGTTATTACCGCACCTATCAGCCTTATGTCCTATTTTGGCAGTGTAGAAAGGCAAAGGGCAAAGTGAGTACATTTCACGCAAAAATATTTGCAAAAATGTGCCTAATTGGCCTTTTCAAAGCCCATTTCCTGAAGCGGATGTCTAGAGTCTGAATACAGGGCATGCTTTACTTTGTTTTGGGGAACTAAATCCTTAAGTGAATGGAGAGCGATTTGGGACCATTCACAGACAGTTCCTGTGAGACTATAACTTTCTTATTCTTTCTGTCTTTGCTTAACTGTATTGTTAAAGTGCTTGTGCTAGTTGCTGGTACTAGCCAGAGAATTTAAAAGCAGAGAGACAGTGATCTAATTGACAGCTATTGCCCAAATCAGATTTATGTGTATACTCTGAAATATGGACTCAGATTCTACGTACTGAAATAATTGAGATCCTCAGTGCCCTCCTCAAATTCAATCTGCTGGTATGTGGAACTAAGGTGTTACTCAGAGAGTGGCACGAGGGACTGATCTTGTAGAAAGCACTGCAATTGTATCGTGCTTTCCAAAGCTTAGGGACCTGTTTTTTTTTTTTTCCTTTATGAAGTAACTTCATAAACATCAGTTTTCTAGTCCATTATTGGAGCACATCTGCTAGCAGAAGGCTGTGGAAGTTCTGTTCTTATTTAGCACAAGGTCCTGGGGTATCTTTCTTGTCTATAAAATACAGGGATACTTCTGTCTGTATTATAAATAATAATACATGTATGTGGTTCATGATTCTAATGATGTAATTCAGTTTCAGGTTTTTACTGCCATTCATAAACTGCTTCAGCAGACTTCTTGTAATTTATGATATGAATAGAGCCCCTTAAATTACATCCTAGATTCTGCCATGTATTGCCTTATGAAAGAAAATGGCTTTGTATCCAATATCACTGTAAGAGGAGTGCTAAAGGGAGAATGAACCAAAAGTCAAGTGCCCTTTGTTGAGAGCGAATAGTGTCTTTACAGTGTGCAGTATGTGGAACTGAACACTTGAAAACAATTACTGTAATCCTCAACTTAATTGTTTGCTTTGAAACTACGTGGAGTTTCCTAGCACTGGTTTGAAATAAGCTTGTCAGAGTCACAAGAAATGTGAGGCCGCCTTTCAGTATGCTGTACTTTTTGTCCCCACAGCTTCTAACTGTGAGAACATCAGGGCTCAAAATAACTGCTGCAAAATTTTGATGTTGTCTAATCTGACTCAGGAGCTCCTTCCTTTTGCCAGGCTCTGGCGGCCATGACAGAGCAGAGCTCCCTGGATGAAAAGATTGGTCCTAAAGCTCTCATTGCCTGGGGTAGTTATGGCATTTGTACAGGAGCCAAATACGCTTGGCTGTAGAGTGAGTTTGCACCAGCAGTTCGGAGTATTTGCTGTCCTGAGCCAGATAGGAGTTGTCTCTTCTGCCCTTTGTTAGGCAAAAGGATTAATCCCAATACACCCATTAGGAGGTGGATGACAGCATGGTAGACTATGGCCACAGCTTTTTTTCTCTTTATTTGTCTTCCTCCTATAAAACCCTCTAAGAAGGACAAGAACTGCAGGTAGTGAGGGGGAGGAACAGGAACTCTTCAAAACTAAGCAGAGAGAACTGGCCAATTTAGCACTGAGTTATTTTAATTCAGGTGCTTTCTTCCTCTGCAATGTGAAAGCCTTCCTTGAGCGGAGGACTCCTGGGGGCAGTGGCTGGAGGGGATCCATCACTGCCTTGGCTCCATCAAAGCTCTTCTGGGGACAGGGAGTCAGTGTGGAGGCACTGAACCTCACTGAGGGACAGGTCATGTAGTTTCCCATCACAGAAATGTTTTTATTCCTCCCTATTACTGCTAAAAAGAAACAGAAATGAAGTTGTACTTCCAGAACCAGCCAAACTTCTGATTTCACAAGAGCAAGCACATTCAGTTGTTTGCTGTGTTTCAGCAACAAAAGCCATTTGTATTAGACAGCAAAGCTGGATTCAGAAGAAACAATATAATTAGTACATTAGCCAAAACACTTCAAATGTTAATAGGATTTTTAGTAGGCTAGTAGGTTATTTTTAATACTTGTGGGTACCTCTGATTTTTTTTCAGAGTTATTTAAATAGAGTTTGACCTTGATTGTTCCGTCTGAAGAAAGGTGAGGTTAGAGCTGTTCTCTTGCAGAAAGTGCAAAACCGAACTTTGCTGGGTTTATATGTGTAGGGAAACTGTTGCAATTTTCAAAGCAGCTCAGAGGAGACCTGAAGAAAAGACTTGTTCTGAACTTCCCACAAGTTTGTACGTGCTTCGTCTTGGACTTAACTCTGAGTATTAAATCTACTGATATCTGAAGAGCAGGAAATGCAGGAGACATAGCGTGTGAAAATTTCTCAGCTTTTTAGATAGTCCTCTAATTGTATTATAGTTGCACCTAATTATTTATATAGAACAGCATACCAACTCATAGGAATGTTATCTATACTACTTTTTATCATGTTTACTGTTTTATTTCTTTAATGTTTTGGGTTTTTTTTTTGTGTGTGCAATTTAATTCTAGTGTCACTGTGTAATTTCCATCAACAAAAGAAATGAAATGTATACAGCAGAAAATTGATCCTGTTTTGAAACACTCAGACCTGTCAGGTATCTATTAATCTATATATACTCCAGGTAGGAAGTAGAAAACATCTAAGTTTTCAAATCCTTTGTATTTAATATTTACCTATGGGCATGTGTAAAAAAATTCTAATAAATCCACAGCTACTTACAATTTACAGAATGGGACTAATGCTGGTAGTTGATCCTAAACTGACACAAACCAGATATTCTCTTAATGTTACTCCAAGGAATTTTAAACTGACTCTGTTAAAGCCAAGGTTATTTGCCTTGGGGATGCCTAATGGAAGGGTTATTATAACACTGTCCACAAATAGGTGTCTTGAGAGAGCCAGGGCCATAATACTTCATTGACAGCTAATAGATTGTGCTATTGCTGTATCATAGTCATCTTTGAGGCCAAAGGTCACACCTCTTCCTTAATATTTAAATAAAGATACTTGACTAGAGCAGAAAACAGCTTATTGCCAGTGATGGCTGCTGCTCAATTTACAAGAACCTTTACAAAGTCATGCTAATTCCTGGCCTCCTTAGAATGCACAATAACCTTTCATAAATCCATCTTTTCCAGATGTCCTTGGAAATGACAGTTATAAAACTACAAATGATTTGTAATGCAAAATGGGACTGACAGACTTGGAGATTAGTTCTCAATATTCTAAAATGACTAAAGACTATATCTAACAAAAGACCTAAAATGCATCAATAAGTGTCTGCCAAAACAGCTCATGAGTATCTTAAACATGTTCAGTAACGGATGGAAAATAAGAAATACTCATGATTGTTATATGACAAGCAGCCACTTTCCCTTTAAAGGTCTCAGAGCAGAACTTTGTTTCTGTGGGTCAGTCTGGAAGTCAGACTTTTAATTTTTCATGCTTTGAATACAGCATTTTATTTGTCTGTATCATCCTGTCCATGAGCAAGACAGTTTATGAATCAAACAATTGCTTATGAGATCAAATTCTACTTAGACTTATACTAGTCACAGTTCAAATGGATTATAAAGTGTTTTTCAATTTAAAAAATGCTACCAAAAATACATTTGGTTAAAATAAGAAATACTTTTTTGACATTTATTGAAAGTATCCTTTTCAAGATATTGCAAGTATATATGATGTTTCTAGGTTTCACTGGAAATAGACACTATAACTTGTATTTACAAACAGTTTTGATTTCTGCTACTCTACTTTACAATTCAGGAAAAAATACAAAATTTTTTAATATACCTGTATAAGCTATCTACGAAATCTTCAATGTTTCCAAAAGCCCACAGAAATCAAGAGAAATAACAGATGTTTATAGAGTTGTGTAGAAATATATTCTTCTAGCTAAGGCAAAAAGTGTTTTCTAATACTAAAAATAAAAAAGGACCACACCCCAAGGCATATCTGCACCCCTGCACTCAGAAACCCCTGCAGGGACTCTCTGGTAGGGAAAGCATTAAGGTGATGGCAACAGCTCATAGAACTGGCAGGACCTGCTGTGGGAGAGCATCCCGCATGTGTTCACCACCCCCCTCTTCTTTAATTTTCTATACCTACTTTCAATGTGCTTGCTTTCACTTTTGTTCTCAGACCGTTTGTCTAAAAGATTTTTACCCTGAGAAATGTTATTTTTGGAACTTGGAAGCATTCATTGAGTTAATAAAGTATTTGATGAAAAAAAAGAAATGTTATCCATCGTGCTAAGAAAGTGTGTTATTATGAAACGGTCATTTTGTTCATCTTTTCATACTTTTAAAGCTACCTGGGAAAATGATAATATATATTAGAACCAATCACATAGCTTAATTGGTCACAAATGTGTTCCCAGCTTTTGTTCATTTGGGAATTATTTCACAGTCCTGGTTTCTCCAAAGGCATTTGTAATTCCCAAGCTTTATATTGATTATCAAAACATATTTCAACCAATTGTCTGTTCACACACATTTTACCTCACCTGTATAGAATTTCTTTCCTGGCAATGATTGTTTACCAAGATATAATGATGTCGTTTCTGCTCCCAGCCTGAATTAGTGAAAGTTACTGATCAGTCACTCCCTAGCTTATGAAAAAAAAGCTGTTCATGTGGATATTAAGGAATGGCATTAATAAAGAAATCCATGTGGAAAAAAGAGCTCTTCAGTTCTTGATCTAATGTTTGTGAGCCATGCTCTTTTCCTCTTAGCTCTATTTTTTTTATTTTCTTAAGAAAGTCTTTTTTTGTATTCTTGAGCTCAAACACCAGCTCTGTAATGTCATTTGCCATGATAAGTCAAGAAAGCCAGGGAATAAAGTCATGGTGCTCACTGCACCCCTGTGTAGTAATAAATTTGCCACTTCTTTTCCTTTTACAGGGTAGGTTGACCCAAATTGGGAAGTCTTTATCAGCTTCACTATTTGTTCATTCTCACAGAATGCCTTTCCTCCTTTTCCTCTGGGACCTTTCAGCTTGCTTCCACACATAATTTATTGCAAGCCATAGCTATCAATTGAAGCAAATTTTTTCTCTCTACAACACCACATTCCCTTACCATGGGATGCCCTGCAGCTGTCAGTCTCTCCCTCCCAGCACCTGGGGCACCTCTGCGCTTGGCACCCAGCACATGGCTTTGCAACAAGGTGCACAGGACTCTAGCTCAAAATCACTGTAACAAGACGTAGGGGAATTAAGCACCTCAGGGTAGGGAACCAAGAACCAACCAATCAACAGTGGAGAAACCTGGTAGAAAAAGGGCAGAACTTCTACAATTCTGTGTGTGCACGAGTGCTGCACTTTATTTTGTTCTTCTTGCAGCGATTAGCTTTTCCTTGGCATGAGGCATTAGTGACATTTAGATGAAAATACAAAACAAGATTTAACCACCAAGCCTTCCTCACCAAGAGTGGCTCAGTCAATCAAGGGAAAAGACCTAGCTTTGAGATACTTATTTCCCTTGTTTACTGTCAGGCTTAGCACTTTTTCAATCTGTGTCACTGATGGACACTTTAAATAATGCATCTATCTTTTCCCAACTGATGTTTGTTTTGTTGTTTTGGGGTTTGTTTTGTTTTGGTTGGTTTTTTTTTTTTTTGGTTAGTTGTGTGGGGTTTTGGTATGTTTGGGGTTTTTTGTTTTCTGTTTTTTTTTTTTTCTTTTTTGTGGGTTTGTTTGTGTTTGTTGGTTTGTTTTTTTTTTAAATTTGGTTTTGTTTCTAATAGAACATGAAACTGTATCAGTCAGGAGATATTATTAAAAAAATTCAACACTGGATAATAGCCTAGTGGTAAGAGCAGCCTAGCTTCTTTGACAGCAAAAGACCCTAGATCAGGCTTCTCTTTCAGATCAACTGCCATGAAGGTTTCAGACATCCCAGAAGAACCCCCAGAGCACTGCTCTTTGAATTACTGTGTACAGTCTTCTTGTCAAGCTCACCTGGCGTAACTTAGATGTGCACTAAAAGATACATGCTAAATTGGCACTGGTGGGTTAAGTGGACGGAGGAATGGTTTTGACGGGATCTGATGCTTTGATTGTCTAAGGACCACCATGACTTTGGTAGTTATATGTTCATGAAAATGTGTGTATAGGTGTAACCTTTTTTACAAAGCAGCTATAGGAATGTGAGATGTATTTACGACTCAGTTGTTTGTTGTCACCCTCTGGGTTTCATAGCAGCTCCCTCTGATAGTGGACTCCAATGCTAGGAAAAGCAAGTTCATTTGAGTCAAGCACTGCAGAGTCTGTAGTGAAGGTGAACAGCAAGAGCCTCAGAAATAGCAGCTACAGATACCTTGCAAGCAAATGTCTCACTACTATGTTGCAAGTAGGTGAAGCATGTAAGTGGGAGACAGATGAGCAGAGGTTTGTGAATGCCATGAAATGCTGCCAAGATATTTGAAGAGAAATTTATGTGCCAAGATAACACCAACATAAATTCAATCGTTGCTGAGATACTCTTTCACATTTACACTGGAATATTTGTGTCTGGTGGTTTGTAATGGTGGCAAAAGGATCAAAATGTTTCCTAGGTGCTTTCCCTGATAATTCAAATAATGATGATGGTTAACCTAATTCCCAACAAAAAGTATACTCCTAAACATATTCCTCTCCTGTGAAGGATATAGGAACAGAGTTTCTCTGCCTCTACAGATGTTTAAGAAAAGTATGTTCAGAAAATAGGGAAAAGACTTCTCTGATATCTTGAGTTTACAAAGTCCTATCTGTTTGTATTATCAGAAAATGAAAAATAAAAAGTGAGAAAAAATATCACAGTGAGAAGATCCTGTAGTTTGGGATCCCTTGTCTCCAGAAATCAATCTTTTGACTTGCCAGATATATTTGGAGATAAAAAGAAAGGGAGGGAATATTGGATGGCTACATATGAAATGGTTTTACTCCACCAACCTGTCCCAAACCAATAATTCAATTTCAGTGAGAAAATTGAAACCATGTGTCTCTCTTCATAGGAATGATTGGTAAATCGCGTTCAGTTAACCATTTTCTTCCTATCATTTCTAATATGGTGCTCTTCTTCAAATTTCTTACCTTTTTGCAGGACTAGCAATGAATCTTTTCATGTTTAAAAGATCAGCACATATTTTTATGCACAAAGATCACAGTGCCAAACACATTTCTTCAGCAGACCACCTCCAGCAATAGTCTAAATAATATTTAGAGAGGAGTCCACCTACAGGGGAAAAGGAGCTCAGACACCTATCTGATCAGAGATGATGAGGCAAAGATGATGAAGTTATTCACTAAAGTAGCCCCCACAGTTCTTCTGCCATGAGCAATATATTCAAGGAACTGATTGATAAGGCTTGTTTTCATGCAATAAACGTCTAAAGGATGAGGAAAGATAAAGGGAGATGCACCATGTACAAGCAAATGTGATTGGAGCACAACACCAGAGAGAGATAATACATCATTTAAACTGTATCAATAACTTGTTTTTTGTCTTCCAAAAAAGAAGCAATTAAAGAAAAAACAAAGAAGAAGAAAGGTGAATTCAGAAAGAAGGAATTAAGCTTTTTCTCCCTTTTCAATCACGTCATTGCTAACTTAAACTACTTTGTACTTATCCTTTCGCTAGTGATGTCATATTGTCACCTAGAAAACAAAGCTATATGAACAAATTTTATGCTATTAGAGTCTATTGAAAAAGGTAAATGCTCTCCCAGCATTTAACCCAGCAAAATTCCAGTTGTCCCAATTCACGGGCTTGCTGAAATACTAACACACAAGTAACAAACAGGTTTCCTCAACAAATTGCTGAGAGCTGTCGGTAAAATTCCTGACAGAACTGTGAATAACCTACATGATGAATGGGGTCAAGAAATCTCATCATCTTCATATATCTGAGAAAAGCTTAATTGATTTGAATGAAGAAATTAAAGGTGTATGAAGGGGATTAAGGCAAAAGTTGAAAATAAAAATAGATCTGCAAAATGTTAGATCTCTCCTATCCTCAAAAGAGATCAATTAAATCTTTATAAGCAAAAAAGGCACTGAAAAGGTCTCCTGTGTGGCTAGCAAAAGTCTGCAGTGTAATATTTTGGAAATGCCATAATTTAAGGAGAATACAATGCGTTATTTTTATATGCTGCAGAACCTCACAACTGCACCTCCCTCTCCTGTTAAAAATGCTACCCAACTAGCTTAATACTCACAACTCTTTGACACAGTGTCCTGGATTTTAACACTTTCTGCCTATTTTATTTTCCATGTCTGCAGCAGTTCCGAAAGTCAAACCTCTTTGTGCTATTAATCTCCATAAATCAGAAAGGAATGATCGATTCCTTTATAAATTATGTGTACTATACAGGAGGCTGCTGGTAAACACTGTGATAGTAAACAGGCCTTCTCTTTCTACGTATATTTTTGAGAACCCTGCACAAAGAGTTTAAATTTCCGATGAACTGCTTGCTCTATCTGTAATTAGCATTAACACTAAAAACACTATTTGCTATTCATATTTGCTCATCTCCTTATCTTAGATTAACCACTGTTTAATATGTGGTTAAAATTATTCTGCACATCATCAACTGATCTATGTGAAACAGCACAGAGAACAAAAGAAGCATAATCTTCCGTGAAGCTTCAGTCAAGTGAAACTGTACATAATCCAGAAACAGTTTCTTTTTGATAACCTGCACTTAATACACACTGCATGTCTCCCCTCTTTCTGCCCCTGCATATTTTGAATCTGCTTATTAAGACAAAAACATAACTCTGATTTTTTTTTTTGCTAAATTTCATGAACTTTGGGCCTAATTGTGCAAACTCTTAGCACCGGTCACGATGGTTGAGCTGTCCCATAGCCACGACTCTGTGCTAACAACCATGATACCAACGGGACCACTTGCGGTAACATTACATCCAGGAAGAAAGAAGACTTTGTGAGATGAGGCTTTGAATAGTGATTGTAGCTGCAAATGACTCGAGACAAATAGTCAACGTTTGGGCTGCTAAGATGAAATAGAAATAGCAAAAATAAACAAGATACTTTCCATAAAGAAGTAAGGGGATGTTCATATACTGAATTATTAAGGTGTGACATTAAAGGGTAGACTTTTCTTAGAAAGAACACAAATAGTGTCACTGAATCCTGCGTTTTTTTTCCCAATAACTCACCTAAGTAAAGTCTAAGACGGCTCAACCAAGAGGTGCAGTAAAACAAAACCAATTTTCTGTACCTTGAAATATTTTATATTTATTAAGGAAAAACAACAACAACAACGAAGTCTCCTGGGATTTAGCGCAACTTGTAACACCGTGTACCCCAGCGCACTGCTGCACAGCACAGTAAATTAAAGCCTGAAACCGAGAGACAGGCGGCTCTGCCCGGTTAGCCGCACCGCCCTCGGCCAGGAGCAAGGCGCCGGTGATCAGGGAAGCGCAGCGCCCCCCTCCCCGCTGTGGCCCCGGTCCCGCTGCGCCCGGAGCCCCGCTCGGCGGGGAGCTGGGAGCGAGTAGCAGCGGCGGGAGGCGCTGGGCGAGGACAATAACGCCGCTCCAGGGCAGGGTCCGGTGTGTCCGCCACTAGAGGTCTCTCTCGTTACAGGTTTCCGCTCCTGGGCTCGTTAATTATTTTACTCAAAGGAACAATTCTGCCTTTTAGATTGGAATGCCTCACTTTAAGTGGTGTGCTAGAGAAAGATATAATGCCTCCTTAGCTTGTTCTCCTGCTGATGAGTAGATGTTGGGTTGACTGAATGAATCATCCTGGATATTTTAATACACAATGGATATACTTTAGCAAAGAAGTTTGAGCTTTCACCTTGGCTTCCCAAAGGTTGAAAATTTGACCAGATAAAACAATATGCTATCATAAAAAGTGCCTTGCTGTCGAGAGACAGACAGCATGATACTTCAAACTCTCCTGAGGACACCTAGGATCTCGTATATACTTAGATCCTGTAATTGCAAATGTGACATTCATTTCTATTTCTTTTTAGAATAAAAAAAAAAAAAAGAAAAAATAAAAAGGCATATTTTCCTACCTGACTTGATAGTAAAGTTGTAGTGTATAACCACCTCCACTTTGTCATGCAATTTTCTTTTAATTAAAAATGCGATATTAACTGTGGTAGTCATCTTTTTATATAATCTTATTATAAAAAAAAAAACAAAACAAACAAAACCAAACACATCAAACTTCGTTTACCATAATCTTACTGTTTTCAACTCCTTTAGGGTGTTGTTTCTCTTATACTTGCTACACAGATGAAACACAACATCATCCAACTTACGTAAAGTTATGTTCTTCTGATTAATAAAAGCAAAGGACATTAAGAAAATTGAACAAAATGCAAACAGAATCCCATCCCCATAAACAAGGCAAACCGTATCTGAATAAAGTACAGTAAAGAACATTGATATCAGCTAGATGTCAATCTGAATATCTGTGAGATAGAAAGAATTCTCCAGTATCCAAGGACAGTTCAGGAAAACAGGTGGAGAACATCTTCTTAGCACAAGGAGTTGCATGTAAGAGGTAAAGAAAAATGTACTGATGCAAATCAATGCCAATATCGTGCTGAAGGAAGTCAGAATAAAGGAGGAGATCCCCCTGTTAAACAGAGAAGTAGGCATTGTGCAACACTAAGGGAAAACAAAGGGATTTGAATTAGTATTAGGAGGGTGATAAAACCTGGCCAAAATTAGAAGATGAAAAAAAGATAGAAAATTATAGAAAAAGATACCATAGCAAAAATCATCGTCAATTGAGCAAGAAAGCACTGTAAGGAAATGTACGGGGCCATAATCATACCATCAGCTTGTGCTGAAAGAATTCAGGCTGAAGCCTATTTCCTACTAACAAACTCTGGAATTACAGCATGAATACATACTCCCTGCAATATCTTATTGGGATTGTTAAAATGATACTGTAGGTCTAGGTTCTGATTTCACTTACACTACTTTCACTGTAGTGTAGCTGGAAATCTCAGTGGAGTTACCACTTCTTTACTGTCCTGTGAGATCACACACAGTGTCTTAAAAAGCAAAGATGTTCTCGGTATTCCTTTTATGATTCCAAATTACTTGTTCAGTAAGAAAAATTTTTTCTCCTAAAGATTTTACAGGGCCTGATTTTCCATTTCCAGCTCCCTGACTGTTCTCACCATTCCAGAGTAAGTATAATTTTGCATCTTGTCACTCAGTTTGCCTAAACACATAAAGCTATGAAAGTGCTAGGTAGTAGAAAATCATACAGTCATAATTCTTACTATAATTATGTTATTCAAAAGTTTAATAGGCCAAACCTTGGACCATGATACTCCTACTACTTGACTTACAGAGAGCCAGACACCCTGACTATGTCAGATAGGCTGATACATATTGTGAGTCTACTGGTCTACCTCAAGGAAGCTGCTGGAACCTGCTGAGACACCATTGTTTCACCTATGAGAGGGGAATGGCAATTGTGCAGTCGCCAACTTGTGTGTTCAAATTCTGTTGTTCAAGGAAAGAAAGATGTAGGTTTTTGAAGTCAGAGAGAAGAATGCTGAGGGTAAAACCAGTAGCCCACAGGATAGTGAAATCCCCAATCAAAGAGCTTTCCTGCAAGCAATAAGCGTCTTCTTGACTCAGAGTGAAGAGGTAAGTCCCTTCTTCCAGGACTAGTGTAAATCCTGGGAGGCCAAGAAGTCCTCTAAGCCCAGCAGCTGCAAATGTCTTTCCATTATGTAGGAGGAACATGGGGTAAGAAGGTTTCTTCATCCTCTTCTACATGAGGAGGCCATTTTTATTTCAAAATGCTGGTAGGCTTTCAATGCAGTTAATTTTTCCATCCTTTACAGCAGTTCCACACAGATTGCTGTAGCCTGAGGGCTGTCATTACTGCTAGGGCTTACAAAAGGGGAAAGAAAGACCAGCTTCATTATTCATTTGCACTGAAGGGAGAAGGAATGAATCCAGAGAGACAGAGTGGTCACACGCAGAACCCAGTTTTCCCGATTTGCAGTGTATACACTGGGCTATGCTGCCTTTGGCATGTGCCAGAGGTAAGAAATGCATTAAGTACAAGTGTCTGCCCAATCAGCTTTGTAGCTCCTACCTGTCTCCTGGGGCAGGGCAGCCCCAGTACTGCTTTGGAGTAGGGACCGCAAAGTGACAGCTAAGGCTGAAAGCCCTTGCCTTGCCTGTCTGGGGAAGCATCCCAGCCTAGTAAACGATGGGGAAGGGCTGCCTCATCCTTAGCTGGAGCTGGATACAGTTGTAGCAGTGATACAGAGCAGCATCTTCTTCAGCTTGTGACCCAGAGTACATGACACAGAGTACGTGCCCCCCTTAGTTTCTCCCGTAAATCCATTGCAGCTATCTGCTGCATTAAATAGACCCATGACCCCAATATTTTTAGTTCATCTTTTCCTGGACTCTGGCTTGGCTATTGCTATAAATTAGGAAAATGAGAAAGGACTGCATTACATCTGCAAGTGTCCTTGTTCTGCAGACCCCTCACCTGGTGTCGGTAGTAGCTACAGCTTTCAGTTAGACTACTCCTGTGATTCTGGGGGGGAAGGGAATTGGTTGGTTTTTTTCTTATTTTTACATTCATGTAGGACAAAAAATACACGGTGAGAGTGGGAAGTTTACAGGTGATGTTCTTTAGCAGCAGTGCTAGACAAATTGTTATCTTATGTGACTTCTTTGGGGAGATGTTTCTCTGCATGTAGGACCTCACAATGACTTTGCCGGAGATTTCTGGGGAAAGCTGAGTGCTTTCTGATCCAAGCCGGTAGCCTACTCACTGCTGCACAGACTAGTAGAGTTGCTGGTCTTGCACTGGTTTGGCAGGATCAGATCAGTTATCTATCAATGATTTATTGAGATATGGGTCAAGCTTTACATTTGCCAGCTTCGAAAAGAGAAAGCCTATGTATATAGTGACTTTTTGCCTGGGAAACAATAGTTGAAATAGGTCATGTGTAACCATCAAAGGTCCAGGATCCAATACCCATGGAAAGCTTGAGAACTTGAGAGAGTATGTATTGTCATCCCATTTGCTGAAAGTATCAAATTTTTTCACTAAGGTAGATTTTTCATTGTCATTCATTATTAATGGAAGCTACCCCTTCTGCCTATGCAAACTGGAGTATAGCCTTCTGGTCACAGTTACAGATATTGCAGCCGATTATAAGGCTTTTGAACTTTGTCTGTAACCCTACTTGGCCAGGGCATACCAACTATCTGTCAGTTTAGGTATAGGCCCGCACAGGTAGTTCAGAATAGTACTTCAACTCCGTTTCACTGTGAGTTTAAAGCAACAAAATTCTCATGATAACAGTAATTCTGTCTTAAAGGAAATATTTGGAAATGGCTTCTTTCCCAGTATGAACTGCACTACGGAGACTCCTTAGCCATCACATTTGCATTGTTTTCATGTTTGGGATATTACCAGTCTATTGGGTTGACCTTAAATTTCAGTTTATGAGGAAAGAGAATCAGACAAAAGCAACCTCTGAATTGCTATAGAAACATCTCTTTTTGGTCTGATTTCAACCTCAAAAAATATAAAGAATGCCAGCACACTTATTCAAAGTGTGGTTGTACGCCTGTGCATTTGTTGGGACTAAGCATTCTAAAACCTCTTTGTCGGTAGCCATCTGATACATAAATGGCTTTGTTTACAGCAAAATGCTGGCATAAATAAATAGGAATATTGAACCAGAACAATTGCCTTTAGCAGCCAGTGCTGTAAATCATACACAAGCTGTCACCGTGAGTTGAAACACGTCTGCATATTTAGTACCATGTTTAGCTTGCCTAATCAGAACAATATGTAAACCGTTAGTGCACATGACAGCTTGCCAAGCCAAAAATTATTTACAAGTTGCATTTTGTGTTTCTGGAAATTTTCAACAAAGATTTGAGAGGAGAGGAGAGGAGAGGAGAGGAGAGGGGAGGGGAGGGGAGGGGAGGGGAGGGAGGGAGGGAGGGAAGGGAAGGGAAGGGAAGGGAAGGGAAGGGAAGGAAAGGAAAGGAAAGGAAAGGAAAGGAAAGGAAAGGAAAGGAAAGGAAAGGAAAGGAAAGGAAAGGAAAGGAAAGGAAAGGAAAGGAAAGGAAAGGAAAGGAAAGGAAAGGAAAGGAAAGGAAAGGAAAGGAAAGGAAAGGAAAGGAAAGGAAAGGAAAGGAAAGGAAAGGAAAGGAAAGGAAAGGAAAGGAAAATAAAGGAAAGGAAAGGAAAGGAAAGGAAAAAATGTTTTTAAATACTGAGTTGTATGTTGGGTATAGTAATCAAGCAAACATGTTTTTCTTGACGATGCAATAGTGTGGGCCAGATCCCCAGTTGATATAAATCAGAACAGCCATTGAAACTGTTCAGATTTATTCCAGCTATAATTTTCCCTGTTAAATTTTTACTTTCTGTTAAATTCAGAGGAATATAAACAAATAATTTAAAACCACATGTATATTTTAGCTTGATTCCATTTATCGTACTATGGCACCTTAAGAATATTTATTCTGACCCTAACAGTCCTTTCAGCCTGCATGTGGTTAAAGACTTTAAAGAATAAGTATGCTGGAGCATATTCTCAGCTGGGTGGACTGGATGTTTGATTTGAATTACTGTTTCTTCAGTTTGTATTTCCAAGTCTCTGCTTACAAGAAACAGTAAAGTTCCTTTATTTAACTGAGAGTAACAGGAATCGCGGGCTGCCCAAGTTATCATGAAGGCTTGTTTCTCTCTGTACAGCCCTCACCTTAAACACTGTCCCTGACAAGGCATTAGTAGTACATGCATTTATCTGGATGCCCCTTGCATTGCTGTTGATGGGAACACTTTATAGTGAAATTACTCCAGTAGGACAAGATTGAGTCTCTAGCATGAGTGTGGGACAGTGATAACGAATAAGGGTGGTACTATCAGTAATGCCTGAGGCAAAGTGTGTCTGTATTAGGTTTTGATGACCTTTAGGGTCTACGTTAAATGCCTTATTTGCTGCCTGTATCATCAGAAGAATAAGGCCTTTGGTTCAGGAAAGGGCTGTTCTCTTGAAAGGCACAGTGAGGCTGCAGCCCAGCCACTTTTGAAGCTATGCAGGGAAACCAGGCAAGAGATGTCCACAGTTCCTGCTCTGGCTAAGCAGCAACTGCTGAACAGGGAGTGCCAAGACCGTCAAATCCAGGAGTGACAGGATGAATGATATGCAGTAGTTCAGCCTTTGGAAGAGCAGCATGTGTTCCTCTATACAGCCACCCAGGTCAACCAGAAGAAAGGAGCATTTGGGCTTCAGTTTTGTCTGCCTGGTGTTGGAGCTTGGAGAGAAGTGCAAGTGAGGGAGATGAAATCTTTCCTGCTGTCATCAGCTGGCACAAAGACCAGGAATTTGTCTCTAAACAAAATAATATAATGAAGTACACAATTTCCACTCCTATGTGACCTGAAGAAAATTGAAATAACGACTCTCATTTTCATATGATAAACCTTCATCTATTTTTATGGACTATTAAGAGCATGGAATTGTAGTACAGATTCCTGCTTTGAGTATTTGCTCTTTACAAATCAGATTTTCTTTTGTTTCTGAGCATGCTTTCCAGCAGAGAATCCTTTGTAAATGCCTAATTGCTTTGTAAGCCACACACTATTTGATGGTGGTCTATGAAGAACAATAAAAATAGACTCACAATAGCCTTCTTTAAATTATGCTTGGCACTTGACCATGAACATGCATGTATTCTGAGCTTTCCATTTATTAAAAGTCCAGCACTTTTTATTGAGCAAATTAATGGTTCAAAATCATAATGAAATACCACAATTACAGATGATCTTACCTAGAAAAACATGGCAGTAAATCTAACGAGAATGAACTGTTCTCTCTCCATTTTGCATACGCTGCTGACATCCATATGTGGTGTTACAAAAACTGTCTTTGGCCTTTTTAGAAAAATCTTAATGTGCATTTAAATGAAAACATAAGTGGGCTACAATCCTCTGAAGTACTTTATTCAATTAACTCTTTTTTTTCTTTCCTCTGTAGAAAGATTTGAATTATTTTATACTGTTTTGCTCCCTGAAAGTCTCTAGCATGATCACTACGGTGATGCCATTTGCGCCACTACCGGTACATTTGCATCGTATTTTTCATTTACAACTTCTTGATTCAGATTTTTATGATGAAACTATTGGGAGTCCAGTCCTGTAAAACAACCCTATACCCATGTCCTAGAAAAACACATATATGTATGCTTAACTTGACTGCTGAGAGCAGTACTGGTAGTGAAATTAAGTGTGGCTGCACATGCAGTACTGTAACTTTCTCTGCTTCAGTAGCCCTGCTAGCTGCAATGGAACAACTAAGTGCATAGAATTAAGGTTGGGCATACTGTGTAGGTTCAAGGCTGAAGTTTTCTGTGGATGAAATAGTAGGATCAACTGCAACTGATCTTAAGAAAAAAAAAAGAAAGCAAATTGTTTCAGCTATTATTATGTCACATAAATGAAAGATATAGGACTGGTGTGATATTAGATACCTTTTGTATCTTATGAACCTAAAAAATATTTTTAAATTAAATTTTGCAGGTCATTAGTCTTTAAAAAGCAGAGAGGTGTTGAGGGCTATTTTGAAAATGCCAGATAACTAATATTTTTTCTAACCGGTCATTCATACACGCACACACCCACAACCTAATTTTAAAAATAATAAATTTCATAACTGCTCACAGATTGTTCTGTATGTGCAGCAGCCAAATAGACATGAAATGCTGAAACAGATTTAATGGACCAGTTGTAGTCCGTTGGGGTTAAAAATATCCTGTCTACAGGAATTTAAATATGCATTTAAATAATAGCCCATAATAATTCAAAGGACTCCTGTGCTGTATGGAAGAAATAGAATAGTTGATACTAGCAAGTCAGCCAGGTTATCATAAAGATATTTGGAGGGCCCCGTAGCATGCGGGTTCATAGGGTAAGGAATGATGCCATGGACAGAAGTGGTCCTTACTTACCCAGGCTGTCCTCTTGGCTTGCAGAGAGGTGATTCAGCAGCCAGATTTTGAGCCTCTTGCTCACATTCCTCTGTGGTTATTAATTCACACAATGAGTCCTATTAAAACCAAAGGGACTCCTCAGGAGAATAGCGTTTCTTGCTTGTGGGCAATGGGTCTTGACTTGACTCCAAGTCTTTATTTGACTCCAAGCAAATGAGATGTTGCAAAACTGTGCTGCCCAGCTGTGGTAAAGTGTTTTGGCAAAGTGGCATATAGTCTTGGCAAATGGGACATGCTGAAAGGCATCCACTCCAGTACACCACTTCCAAAGTAGCACATGCTTTATCATCTCTGTTTACCAAAAAGACTGTCTTCAGTCGGACAAATGTATAAAAAAAGGAGGTCATATTCCTTGCCAGCGTTCTGGGATGCGTTTTTTGTATTTTAACCTTGGTATATTATATTATTTAATGGCACCAGTGAGCTTCTATGCGTATTCAAGTCCTGATCTTGCTGGTGTAAACTCATACAAACAACTTGATTATAAATGGGCTAGTTGCAATAGTAAAGTTATTAATGAGTTTAAGTTCATGAAGAAATGTGCCTGTAGGACTACTGCCTTAATTACATGTCCTTTTTTTTTTTTGTTTAATATTTAAAATTGATTTAAGTAGTCTTTGTCATTATGATTAAACACAGGTGAAGAGAAGCATTTTTGGATACTTCTCTTCCTTTCATCTTTATTAAAGCTTTTCTTTTATTGAACTGGAAAAATATTAAACTTTTCACCTTAGACAGCAGGTTGAAGTATGACGGTGTAATCCAGATGGGAAACACAAGAAGACTTGGGTAAAAGAAAATGAAGTGCAAAGGGGCTCAAGCTGACAAAGTTGACAATGCTGTGATACTACCTTTGACTCAGAACTGAACTGTTTGTTTTTGCAATGAACACAAGTTTCCATTATAACATTTGTCTGTATGAAAAACTATGGCAAGACTTTGGTTTCCATGGTGACACTTCTCTTTTTCATACATATTTATCATTAAAAAGCAGGAAGCCCACCCTTTTCTCTCTGAGAATGTTACTTTTAGCACTTAATAATTGAAGCCAAAGCTGATTTATTTTTTATGCCAGCATGGCTTACATACATTCCTCTTTCAGTGAAAACTCCTGCAGTATTGCACTAATTTATTGTAAGTAGTTTATTCCACACATTACTTCAGGAAAACATTTCCAGGTCTTAAAATTGGAAAGCAACCTGCTTTTCCTCCCCCCAAGTTTCAATTGGCACCACAGGGTATCAGGGCTAAGCTTACAAACTATTTCAAAGCACATACTGCTCTACACATAAAGAATTCGGCTTCATTAACATGAAATGCAAGAGATGCAACATTTCTGGTTCTTGCCAGTGAACAGAGAGTGCTTGAAAGAGTAAAACATTTTGTGAAATCAACCCTTTAACAGGAATGCTGTGGGTTTACCTGGCTGGCAGTCTTTTGCATTTACACAGTTATTTTTGTCTCTTCCACAAAAGAGCTGGAGGTAGTAAATAAGCTAGAATGGCCACTGTGTTAGTTTTTCTGCTCTTTAAATCCATATTTCAGCTGGAAATTTCCTAACATTTCTCAAGTGAAAAAAGTTAGAAACTCAATCCAAAACAATTTTTCCATTCTCAGGTTCCCAAGCTGATGCCTTTTATTAGCAGAGATTTTTATGGTAGAGGAAAGGTACCCTGGTGAAATATGTTGTCTAATTAGTTTTGAATCTAAAAACACCAAGGATATGTGACATAATTAAATATACACATGCTACTTCAACCTAAACAATTCTTTCAGAAATTGTGATAACATCAGGATGATACATTAAGAAATGTATTAAGTGGCAATGAGCAAGGTCTGTACATTATAAATACTATCTGGAGTGGGTCAGTCACCTAAGATGCTTAGTGTGTCCTTAGTATTTACAGTATTTTACATGTTTTCCAGTGTTTCCCAACATAACTGAAAAAAGGACCCTGTAAATCCATTTCAAACTGGTGGCACAAATCCAGGCTGAGATGTTTGGCCAGACGTATGCTATGATTTGAGATACCATCACCATGTAGTTACAATGATGAGCATGGTATAAAAATACAGGCATTTTTTAATTTAATGGCTAGGAATCTTTACAGCATTACTCAAAAGTCAACACGCATTGTAAGTGCAATGCAACTGGAAATGAGTATCAGCAAACTGAGGATTAAAAAGTCCATAGGAAATATTGCTACATGTGAAAACTCATGGGTATTTCCATCACTGTTTGCTATCTGGCCTAAGTCTAGGCTACTTATCTGACTGGCAGAGCTGAGCTGAGCTGAGTGATGACCTAGCCACTACCAGCATAAGAGCTGCAGTGATGTGCATATTGAGGGCTCCTCAGCATGATCGAAGGGGGCATAGCCATTATAGCAAGTTCTCCGGCCAAGGGTCTGTTTCACTATCTCATGTCAACTACTTCAGATCTCTAAGGATGGGAGTTACAGGCGGATGAATGGAAAGCAGCAACACAGTACTGACATGTCTGTGCTGCACGGATGGAACCATGATGCCAGCATGGATGTGAAGAGAGAGGGACACCTTTGTTTTCCTCTTTAAACATCTCCTTCCAGGTGTAGGATGCTGGCAGGGGGGGAGGTGTTCTCTGTGAGTGGACTTTCTGAGGACCCTGTTCCCTGACTATGCATCTTCTCTGACAGACTGGTTTCTCCTTGTTTGGGAGACCAGATATTCTCATTTCTCATTTAAGAATTTTTTTCATTTGGGATTTTTTTTTCATTTTAATTTGTGGGGGGTATGAGCAGAATGTGTATGCTGTTATGCATTTAGGAGTAAAGAAATAAAAACTATTAGAAATGTAGAACAGTCAGCTTTATATTACAGTAAATGGACAGCTAGATAGCTAAATAGATGCACATACAGATATATGTACTGCCTACCTATATTAGTGTCAGTGAAGCAGTAAGAAATATCAATAAATGTATTAACGTAGGACAGACCAAACATATATATATATGTACTTTCAAATATATATGCACATATATATATATAATTTCACATAATACGTGAAATCAACATTTGAGTTTTTTGAAACCCGTATCTAGGTTAAATTTTATAAAATATTTTTGAGCTATTCAAAGTTCTAAATTTAACTCTCTCCTTCCTTCGTATTCATATAATCCAATAGAGGCAATTGATTTTTTTTTTTCTGGTAACTTGATTGCTCACACCACATGCAGCTGTTTCAGCCTAGGCCTTGGTCTTTTCTTCTGTATTTATTTATCTTCCATTGTAGAGCAGAGGTGGTCTTTCATATATGCACTAATAATGTTTACATTTCTAAAATGGAACACAGACTTTCACTTGAGGTAAAAGATCATGAGGTCAAGGAAACTCAGAGATTAGATCTTCTGCCTAAGCAGACTGCAATGTAGTAAAACTTTGGAGATCTTGATCGGTAATGCCAATACCCTCCTTCAGAGCCAGAGGCCAAGGCCTTTTGTGCACTGGTGTTTTTGCTAAAATTGCCTTCTAAAATTTCTTTTAATTACCCACTCACACCAGTGAAAACTCATGCAAGCTAACTAGCAATTGGGAGCACCAGTGTGCTTCAGCCTATTGCTATATCCTCAGCATGATCCAGCCCTGATAGAAAGGGATGCTGATCTGCCCCTCTCACACTTCTTGCCCGTTGCTAATGGAAGTGTATTGGTGTCAGTGAAACAACAAGACATGCTAATAAACTCACTAGTAGCGTAGTCAGGTCAAACACGTGATGGCGACTTTTAGTAGAACAAATGTACCTATCAACAGCTTTGAAATAAAGAAAGTGAAATTCAACATCTTGTAGACGGGGCTGTTTGGGTAGCAATGTCCCTAAACAATTAAGTCTGACATGCTGCAGAAAATCTCTAGAGGTAGGTTAACTCATGAATTTTGAATTAATTGGTGGTTACATATAATTCATTCAGATATGGTGAGACTAAATTAGTAAAAATACTTGGGATAATGTTCAAGCAGATTTACCTAGAAAAAACTTTTTGCCCTGCATGAACATTGAGCGTCATCCCCATAATGTGCATGTTGTTTCCATAAGCAGTCTAAGCATACCTTTTGTTTTTCTCTCAACCCCTTAGCATGCTTCGGGATGGAAACGTGTAGGCCTTGTTCAACCCGGTTTAAATTTTGTGCCTGTGCCTAAGTCAAGAAGTTGAGTTTAACTTTCTCTCAGTTGTATCTGTAATAGCTTAAGACTATAAGAGAGGCAGAGTAAATGGGAGAGGCAGCATCTGTTGTCAAAGAATCTAAGACAGTTGAAAGATGGTGTGGAATAATTTCTTCTGGTTTTACTTGCTTTCTGTTTTCTGAAAAAAACCTCATGGATTTATAAAAAAAAAAATCAGAAAAAAATTGCCTAAATTAGCAGCTTTTTGACTGAAGTATTTTGACATTTTTGATCTGAAATACTGTTTCTAGATTGTCAGCCAGAAACAAAAGTTTGTTTTGGGCAATATCAATCTGCTTTATATTTCAAGTGCCTCATGGGAACATTAGTTCTCAGACTCTTACACCCTCCTTGTTCCCTTAGTCATGCTTCACAGTCAGATTCTCATGGTCAGCAGTGGTCACTCCCTAGTAATGAATTAGTACAATGCTCAAGGGGGAGAGTATGTAAATTTCCCTATTTACAAAAAGCCCCTGTTGCTGGGTTTTGTGCAGGAATTTTTGTTGCAATGCTGAGAAATCAAAACATTTCCTTTCCTCTGTTAAGTCTGCAAAACTACTGGCCTGTTCCCCTGCAAGTCCTTTCTCCTTCTTTGCAGAAAGGTCCTTCTTTGTCTTACAAGGTGCTGTGTGTTTTATGTGGTCTCTTTATATCCCTGAAATCCAAAAGCACCTTTCTTTTGTACTGAAATACAGGTAGGGGATACTGTGTATGGATATTCCAGCTGTGTAACTCTCTACAGCTGGAGGTGTCATCCAAATTTGTAGCCATTTATTGTCTAAACAAGAAAAAGTGGCTTCTGTAAATGGTGAATGAAATGGAGACTATTAACCTTCCTGGAACAAAGTCCATAGGTGCAGAATGTGTGCAACCCACTGGATATGAGAAAGATAGGATTGATGCCTGAGCAGAATCGGAGGCATTTATTTAGTTGCAACCATGATGAAAATGGAGCTAAAATCAGTCACTGCAAACCCAGACTACTTCAGGCTAGAGTTGTGATTCCAGCCAGCTTCTAAAAATAACATGAAAGCTGTGGTGAAAACTGATAAAAGCTTGGAAATACCAAGCAACAGCTGGTCACCGGGCTTGATTCACTGCTATGTTAAAGCCACTTTAAACATCTTTGTCAGGGCAAAGGGTCTTTAAAGTGAGTGTGAATTGTATGGTTAAATACTTGCAGCTGATTTACCATAACTTGTGTTGCTGTATAAGGTTATGGAAGTATATGTTGTCTAGTCCTATTTTCCTGAGCTGTGAGGGTCTAAGGAACTTATGGGTGTGCAGCATAGCTGCAGCTAGAATACACAGAATGTAGCATGACGTAGAAGGCTCAATCTTGAAACAAAAGCTCACACTTCTTGGTATATGAGGTTGCAATATCAAGTTATATCAACGTTTAAATTAAATTATTTGTAGTAAGTAAAAATCAAAAATGCTCATAGCAAATTTAGACCTCATTCTATGTAGGTTTCTGTACCTGTCTACAATAGTAAGCACAATTACAGAAGTAAAATTTTGAGACATATGTCATACTCTTCAGAGAGCTCTTTGTTTAAAGATAGTAAAAACTTAAAGTTCACTCTGTTAATGCCATCTAATTATATTATCTCACCTTAGTTTTAACACCATTATGCAAAATGCCCAGACACTCTTTCTCTGGGTTACAGCTAATCCAGCTGAATCTGTTTTAAATAGCTGTAATTGATGATTTTCTAGATCAAGGGTCTTACTCAGATCAATGGCAGTAGCTTGTGTATATTGATTACTAGCCATGCTTATGAAAATATCATTTGTTACCTCGGGAATGATAGTGGAATGAACAAGCTAACTCAAAATTAGAAGGGGATCAATGTGTTGCATGTAGATAAAAAGAAGCATGTTACCTGAGAGAGCATCAATTTTTCATGGACTGTGGACAAAACACAAAAGAAAAAGGAATTCACTAGGTCAGACACCTAATTACTGAGGTCTTGTATTATTTTTTTCCAGCAAAAGAGTGAACCAAGTTTATTTTTCAGTCACAAAGAAGGAGAAAGTTCTCTAAACCATGCTGAAATATATGGGACATATACATTAAAAGTGAAGATACATGCTTTGGTATTACAATCATACTCAATGGTTTAGCAACAGAGACTAGTGTTACGGTCTAGTAATAAGTACTCCTGGGCAGACATGCTAATCCACTCAGGAGTAAACTGAGTTACATGCAAATAAATATCCAAAATGTGTTCAGGCCTCCAGGAGAAGCTCACTTCTCCCCCTTTCCTCAGATATATCAGATTAGGAGTAAAATATACAATTGAATCATAGAATAATTTGGGAAGGATCTGAATGACCACGAGTTCCAACGCTCTGCCATGGACAGGCACACCTTTCACTAGACCAGGTTGTTCAAAGCCCTGTCCAACCTGGTCTTGAACACTTCCAGTGATGGGGCATCCACAGTTTCTTGGGGCAACCTGTCCCAGTCCCTAACCACCCTCACAGTAAAGAATTTGTTCCTAATATCTAATCTAAATGGTCTTGAACCTGATATTCTCCTACAGCAAGTGGTTATTTATTCTCCCAGTCCCTGCCTTTGCCTCTGCAACTTGAGCAGTGTGGCTGGACCACTTGCTGGTGAAGAATATATATTTGTTATATATATATATAAATATTTGTTGAGTAACTCAGACTTCTCCATATCCTGGGTAACTACGTCTCCAGTTTCTTTCCAAAGAGGGCCCACGTTTTCCCTACTCTTTCTTTTATCACTGAGGTACCTATAGAAGCTTTCCTTGTTGCCCTTGATGTCCCTGGCCAGATTCTAACCTGATCCCGTCTGCTTGGGCAATTTCTTTCCATTCCTTCCAGGCTACCTTGCTTTCATATTCTGTGGGCTTCTTTTCTGCGCCTGAGTTTGTCCAGGAGCTTCTTGTATGTCATATTGGAATCGTATTCACAAACATGCTCACAAACAAGAACATATTTCAGAATATTTCTCCCCTTACACTGGGCTTGCCGCCAAGCAGATCATGGCAGATCATGGACGATCAGACTTTTTGCTGTTAAGTGTGCAACAGAAGAAAGATTCAGTCCGCAGCTCATCAGTGCTTATTGCAGTTTCAGGGAGGACAGGATGTTCTACAAGAGAAAGAGACATAAGGGACAAAGAACATGCTGTACAGAGCTGCTCTGCTGAAGTGCAGAGCAACCCAGAGGCAGAGGAAATGAGTTTGCCAAGCAGAGGTGCTGCAGGTGTCTTGGAGCAATGATGAAGTATCCTATTTTTGCAGAAAGGTCCATGCTTCCAGCTGGCTCTGGGCGGTCCCTGGGAAAACCCACTGCTTCCCCTGTAGTGAAAAGGAGAGGAGAGAGGAGAAACCTCCTTTACCTGGGGAATGATCTTATGGAAACATCCCAAGGCAAATTCTGTAATGTTTTGGGACTGTGGCCTTTTGACTGTCTTGGTTGTACTTTCCAGTGTGCAGATGGCAAACACCCATGTGTTAGGATATGCTACTAGACTCAGGAGAAGGTGATTACTCCTCCTTTTCTGGCACTGAGTACTAGTCTACAGGGATTTAGCTCATCCCCAAAAATCACGATTCCCTAATGCACTCTAGACCTACCTAGTAGGATGTGTAGGAAGTTACTCAAGTCTAAAGTAACATAACTTTTATGTGGTGCTTTAATGTTGAGAAAAAATAAGGCAGGTGTAATCAGTGAAAAAGAGTGGTGAACTGAAAAAGAGTCTAAATTGTTAGCCTGGTTTTAATTGATTTTCTACCTGATCTCTACCCTGTGAAATTTCCATAACGCTTTTTTCACAATGTGGTGCTGTGAAATGTATGGGATATACTGGCAAAGATGTGTTTTCTGATTTCAACATGTTCCATTTTTTTTTCCACTCCAAATAGAGAAAGGGAAGGGGAAGGGAAAGGGAAAGGGAAGGATAAAGAAGAACGGAAAGAGGAGCGGAAGGAAAGGGAAAGAAAGGGAGGGGAAAGAAAGGGAATGTTTCCAGAGTGAAATTAGAAAAATTGACTGTTCTCTGAGCCAAAGGTACAAGATAAAAATAGAAAATACTTTCTGAATTCCATATTTTTATTTGATTTGAAATTATGTGTTTTATTAAAATCAGGAGAAATTTCATATTTTGAGTCATGTTAGCTTGAAGGATTTCCACTCCGTGAGCTGATATAATCTTAAAGAACCTGTATCCCTTCTCAGATTTGCTTTTGACAGTGACAGACTAAATACAGAAAACAAATGAATACAGGTTTTCTACTTTATTAGAGAAGAGTACCATGTAGCCCCAGAGTTTGCAGACTATTCACTACCACTTCAAATAAACAAAAAATCTTCCACAGTGATAATTCCCTAAAATATTTTTGGATGGATGAAGCAATTCAGCTACATTCATCCACTCTCGAAGGGCACGCGAAGTTGAAAACACAAGTACTACTGTGGCTCAGAGAATTTACAGCTTAAAGTAAACATTTAGTTCCAATGTTAATCCTTTATTTGTTTTTAAAAATTGAAGAAAGTCATAACTCAGAAGATTTGGAATCTGGGTGTATATAAAATGTGAGATCCTCATCAGAAAAGAGAGAAGTGGTGATATTAGTCAGCTAAGCTGGATTCATACCGTTTTCTGCTTATCCTGATGCTGTTTTTCCTTTGCTTCCAAACATGAGACACATGTTAGCTTTCTGCTTTGTTTCAAGAAAAATTATTAAATATAGATGCTGCCTAGCTTGCAGAAAGGAAAGATTGTCTCAGAGAATTAGCACCCTTATTATATGGTTCAGATTTTAAATAAAAGTTAACAACTAACAAATAAGACTGTCATGCTATTGTATATGAACCACAGGGCAATTTTTACATTTATAAACACTGATTAGCGTTTCACTTCAATTTGTTAATTTAATTAGGTATTTTCAGAAATTTTAAATATTGTTTCAGTAGAACTCCTGTATTTAAAGCTTTTATGTGAAGGTCATATGGGCAGATCTTGTTTTGCCAGGTGGACTGTCTGCAGTGTACAGAGTCTTGATAAAAACCAGCTGCAACTGCCTGATACTGGTTAAGACTCAAAAATCAGACTGTGCAAACAAATATATCTTGGCCCTAGATACTTGCCACATCTGCCAACAATTAGTTATATATCAGGACTAGAAAGGGGCACAGAATAAGCAAGATCTGATTTCAGAATAAGCAAATAAACAAGTACCTCTGCATCATTATTGATCAAGTAGATGTGGAATTACCAAAGTCATAGGCTTAGGTTCAGAGCTGTCAATCCTTGAGGTTTAGCTAAAAGTATTAGGTAACAAAAGATCTGATTGACAAATACTTTACAGATGCTTGCGGAGCATGTTATCCCACCTGCTTCCCTGCTCAAGAGTGCCACCCAAACACTAGCCAGGGTGCTTCTGGGGAACAGATGCTAAGGGTAAGCTGGCTGTGGGAGCAGAAAGAGCTACTTTGAAGAGTCATCTCTGAAGAGCTTCTTATCACAGTTGTTGGTCTTTCTACAGATAGTGGTATGAGTACACTGCCAGTGTCATGAAATATCCCTCTGTTCAAAATTAGGCAAGAATCTGAAACAAATGAAGACTAACATTTTGGACTGAAAGGTAGTTTTTAACCCAAAGTGTTTTATGAGGATTGAAGGAGGGAGGGAAGCTGAGAAGCAGTGAAAATACTGAAGTTTCCTGGCTTGCAAAGTTAAGTTGCTGTGTAAAGAAACCATGAATCCTGACTCTCGTCTTGCAGGCAAACCATTTCAAGTTTTGAAGAGTTTCCAAAATATTTTGACCTGTTTCTGGAGAGCATGAAAATGAAACAATGTTGAGTTTCTGTAACAAAGCATTTAATGACAGTAAAATTGACAAATAATTGGTCACATTTATTTTACTATATAGACAAAGCAAGACTTTCTGATATCATGTTTCACTTGAAAGATTGTATTCAATTAAAATCAAAGCAGGAAAAGAATTTTATTACCTGAATGTAACATGGGATATGATATAATGGCCTTCATTCAAACTTCCAGTCATTAAAGTTCTCTAACTGGTGACCAGGGAGGACTTCAGATTGAGGTCCAACAGCTGCAAAATATGAATAAAAGCTATAGCTTAATTGAATCAATGATTATAGATCTTAATACAAAAAAGGCATGAGAAAATCAGGCATGTGGAAAAATAAGTTTTTTTCTCTAACGTATTACATTTTATTTTTAATATTTCTTCAGCTGAGTTGTGCTGGATAAAAGATAGCAAGACACGCACACTGTCAGGCCTCTCTGATACCCTGATTTTATTCTAATGAGCCCTCAGATGTTTGGCAACAGCAGTAACCTGACAACAACAAAGAGTGAGCTACAGCTGCTTTGCACAATGCACTTTCTGTAGTGGACCAGGTCAAGAGCTCAATTATACCAGAGCAGATCAAGAGTAAATATCCTTCTGAGGCCTGATCTGAATAGCATATGGGAAAAGGCATTTTTGTGTCTATTGAATGGGAATTAACAAGCATGTTTTTTCCATTGCTAGATTGATAATGGTCATATAGTCACATTTTCAAGGACCCTGATTGCATATTCCACTGAAATCATCTTCAAGATTTCCACTGATTCTGGCCAGCTTTTAGTCAGGCTTGCAGACAGCAAACAGACAGAGGTGAGTAGAGTAAAAGTTCTTTTTCCTAAGCTTTGGGGAAATCAGTTTTATTCAGAGTATCTCTGAATTAGGACACAGGCCTTAAAGGGGCTTCAAAAATAATTTCCTGTCCAATTGCACAATGTCAGAGGCAATGCAGAAGCTCATAATGACCCATTTAGATTTTATCAGATAACCATGTTTAAGGATTGCAATAACTTTGTTTTCTCATGGATCAGAAAGAAGAACATCTCCTGGTCAATAATACTCAGTCGTATCCAAAAGGAAAACTAAGAACTTTCTCAGAAACACAAGGTTTGGAAAAGAGGATACCCTGGGTATCTGTGCTCAAAGTTCAGAACTCACAAGCAGATGAAGCAGTGTAGACCTGAATTCTCATCTTCTCTCACAGTGCCTTAAAACTCACATATATACAATGGAATATTTTGTTTGAGTTAATTAAAAACCACTCTTTTAATCTTATTAACTATATTTAACCAACCCAGTTGAAAATTGCTTAAAAAATCAGAAATTAACAAGGAGCTCATTAAAAAGTGAATTAGCGTTTCACTGATTTGAGTTTAATATGATTACATTCATACAGTATGGAAAAATTACCACTTTATTAGAAGTCATTTGTGTACTTAACTGCTGTATGAATTCACCTTTGATGTAGTGGAATAGCATTTATATCAACTCTTAAGTATTATAAGGTAATTAGTCTTGCTCTGTACTGCTTCTAAACATTGAGTTATTAGGTGCAGGTGATATGATACAAGTCTTATGATTTGTGGCATAAAGTTTCCATGTATCTACTGGGATATGTTTCCATAATGGCTTATCCTAATTCCAGGGAAAGTATTACTTTAGGAAAAGTCTCACAAACCTAAACTCAAAAGCCTGGTTTTTCTCCCTAATCAGTTGAAGAACCTAGAAACTGTCTGCAAGAAGCTTGGCATGGTGTTTCTTCCAGGAAACTCGTGGTTGATTGACAGTGTGCTCAGAAGCTGTGCTGACATCTGAATGCCCCAGGGAAAAGGAAGTTCTTCTCTGACTTTTATGTCCTAAAATAAAAGTACAGTAAGAAAAAAATAAAAGAGTGTAAATATATATTGCATATATCTAGCGGACATAGCAGCCTTCCAATATCCGAAGGTGGCCTTCAAGGATACTGGAGAGGGACTCTTCGTCAGGGATTGTAGTGATAAAACAAGAGCTAATGGGTTCAAACTTAGACAGGGGAAGTTCAGGCTGAATATAAGGAAAAAAGTTCTTTACTGTAAGGGTGATGAGGCACTGGAACAGGTTGCCCAAGGAAGTGGTCAATGCTCCATCCCTGGCAGTGTTCAGGGCCAGGTTGAACAGAACCTTGGGCAACATGTTCTTTCCAACCCAAGCCATTCTATTATGCTGTGATGATTCTATGATTCTATAATGTGTGATCAGCTTTGCATTCTGGTCCTTCCTGATGCTTGAAAATGGAATATTTTTAAACCATATTTCAGAGTCATCAATTCTTCTCTTATTCAGGGAATCCAAGTCATGCTAGAGCAAAGTGTTCCAGACTGATGTACTACTGGGAAAAGATTGAATAGATTCTGCAGATTCTCTTCTGGGATTGTCAGTCTAAAAATACATATTATTATAAATGACACAAACAAAAAACAATTTCTAGTACAGAGATGTTGTATACTTTTCCTTTGAACAGTATTCCAGTGGCTTAAAGGGATATTCCCCTTCATGTCTATGGTTAGCAACTTCGAAAGGTGCTTAACAAAGACTCTTAAACTTGGGTGAAGTTCATGCAGAAGAGCACTCTTTCCAGATAATCTTCCAAACGCATATTTCAGTCTTAATTTGCAAGGGATTGGGACACTAGAAGCTGATTTCCATGCTAATTCACTTTTTGTTTCCCTTAAAATGTAATCTAAACATTGCTAGATTTCATTTGCATCATATTAATTTTACCAAGTGCCTGCTTTATAAAGACGTGTGATTGTGAATGGTAACTCGTTCCCACAACCATGCAAAAAAAATGAATTTTTAAAAACTTTCAGTCCTCAGCAACATTTCTCCAGTTTCAGAAAGACAATTTACAGGGGAATCCCCTAAACTGTTATTTCTCATCAGAGCCAACATTTCCTTTTTCTTTCCAGGACCTATATTTTTAAAAGCAAGTAAAAGCACGATCGGCTGCAACTACCATCATATTCTACATTTCACCTAAGTCTGGTATCATTTTAAATGGTGCTTTTGTCCCATTCTTGTAAGAGGAAACACCAGGTTTATTATCTATCTAGGTGAGTCTACCTCCTAGATTCTGTAAAACTTCTATTGGTCCATCTAGGCACTTAGGCTCATATGTCTCTGAGCATCTCTTTTAGCTATCTAAAAAGAAGTAAAGAGCCCTAGTTTCTTTTGTCCTTTTTTTCCCAGTCCTGAAGTGGTTGATGAGTTTGTGTGTGTGTCTGTGTGCATTATTCAGCTATGGATGTATAGCTGTGTAAAATAATGGGTTCATCAAGGACAGTTGAATTGGAAAATTATGTGCAATTTCTTCTAAAACCAATATTTATTTACATGATTATTGTGAATCCTGTGATCACAGGATCTTTCATGATAACTTAAGAGCTCAGTTTCCAGTGCTTACAACCTCTCTTCCAAAGGAGAAGCATAATCACTCAGAAATCTATTGCCAACTTACTGGAGGAGTCTGCAACTGTCAGGATGGGGATTTATTTTGTCTTAGGATAGGGAGTGCCAGTATGTAGAGTAGATCACCAGTTGTCTTCACAGGGAACCTCCTTGACTAAAAAGATGGGCTGCTGCCTTCTTTAGTAAGAGACCGTTTATGGAGAAACCCTGTCAGTTTCTGCCTGGCTCTTAAGGTTTAGAATAGCAAAGCCCACGGAGTTACTGTGTGCCTCATTCTATGGCAGGTTCAAACTCAAGGTTTAACATGAAGTTCAAATTTCTGGTAATAATAAATGGCATGCATGTATATATATATAATACTACAAAAATGTTAAGTCACCAGTGGTGAGTATTCTGAGGATGAAGATTAACTAACTGAAAGGCATATTCCTTCAGTAGTGAGATATGCTACAGAAGAAGCAAATGCTTGTGTCTTTCTGTGAGTTTCTCTCTTGGTAACATTTTCAGGTACAAGAAAAAAAATCTTTGTGTAAAGAATTAAAAGCTGTCTCCACACACACGCACCCTTCTTGACTGTCCAAATCATTTTTTCCTATTTAAATACGGAAAAGCAAAGCTGTGAATACATTATAAAAGAAGGTGCTGAAAGAAGATTAAAAAAGTGTGTCACCTTTTGCATTCATGGCTTCTATTACAGGGGGCCCTGGAAAGACTGTAGCACACAGCTCTGTAATCTTTTCCCTAGACATAAAATAGTAAGGAAGGCATAGATTAGAACTGAACATGCTTAGATTCTTGTCGCTTGCATACAAATGTAAGTGGATGACATAGCATTGCTTAAAGTAAATCTGTTACAGAGTTAACTCTACTGTGTCATACTGATTTCAGTTCTACTTGTTAGTGGTTTAGTGAAAATAACAGTGCATTAAATGGAAATAAGACAATGCCATGGTTTTGGAGCATCAGTGAAATTCATCAACCTAAGTCCATCTTTCCAATACCTTCTCTGACTTGTACTAAAACTTTGCTTTTTCAGGTGACTTCTGTGAAGAATTCTTATAGTGTTCCCGGAATATACTCCTGTATGATATTCCAAGCTCCTTAATAGGGAAATTATAGTACCTGTCAAATTGATGTTTAAACACTACTGTGCTTCTGTGGGATAGTTTTCACTTGCTTTGATATTTTTTGTTTCCAAAGGGAAAGACATATTTGTATAAAGTTGAGCTAAAGATATTTATTATCACAGTATGTTAAGTAAAACAACCACAGCATATAAAGACTGACTATTGCCTGAATATTTTGCAATCAATTTACAGTCTCAGAATGAAATAGCATTTTTTCCTCTTTTAAATTCTTTGCAAAACCGTTTGTAATAACATTGTTTTCTGAAAAGCAAATGCTGAAAATTACTAGCGTGGCAATGTACTATTAATGTAACTAAGCTCAAAATGAGTCACATGTTTAGCTCTTTCTTCAGTTGTGGGCTGCTTTGTTTAGAACACGGATGATATCTGACTGCTGTGTCTGTGAAACCAGCTCTCTGAAGCTGCCCACTTTTCTTTGGAAGCCTCACTAGTTTTTCAGCTTGGCTGGGCTGAAGGTAAAAATCTTTACAGGTTGGTGCTTGGACAGTTAAATGACTATTTCACCAAGATGTGGTGAAGAGGAAGTAGTGGTGGATGTTAAATGTTCATTGCTCAAGGTACAGTGCTGCTTGTTCTGAATTTGCTTTGCTTGTTCTGGGCCTGTCACCTTCTATATATCTGATTTGGGACTCAGGAGGTTTTGTTCTGCTCTTCAATCTCATTATCATAAGTATGGAGTCATTTGAACAACCTGGAGCTTTATTTTATAGATACAGGCTATTTAATTCTGTCTAATTCTTTTCTTCGTCTAAAAGGCATTAACAAGGGTTCACATTGGAAAATATACAAAATTAAGAGGTGTTGCAAGTGACTATGAGGGCAGAAAAATAATATGGGGGCTGTGGAGGTAGGAAATATGCAGCGAAAATAAGTTCACATAGGTGAGAATCAACACAGAAAAATACAAAATAGCTATTATGAGATTACGATAATATGAAACAGAGTTATTCAGCAGGAGGGTAATACTTGAAAAGCTGCTGGATCACAAGGACCTACTGTGAGGTAGTACAGCAAACTGGTTGAACTTACAACGTGGCACAATGGAAAAATCCAAAACATTTTGCAGTGAAACTTTTTTTGATAAAAGAAAATCCTTATTTGCCCTTTTACGTGTGCAAAGTCACTACCTCTTATTAAGTGTTTTGTTCTATCCCAATTAAAACCTAAGATTTTTCACTACAGAGGAACTTTTTGATATTCTACATAAGGGAAGGAATAAAACATGCCACATTGCTCTTCCTGCGAGCATGTGCAGGTGTTGGTCTTCTAGAGAGTTTTTAACTGCTTTGTTTGCTTATGCAATAAAGGTCTAATAAAAAAAAGTGCTAGTTTATCACTTTCTAAAGTCCAGTCTGAATCAGCATAAAGCAGATTGTTTAAACATTATCTTGGTGCTTTGAATATAAGGAGCAATATACAGCCAGCCCTGCATGATCCTTCTATAGTCTCTATATATTATCTAACAAATCTTAGAGATGACCTTATAGAACGGATTTGTTAATTTAAATTTATTTTTTTAATTTTAATCTTAACAGAGAAAATGGTCTTGTCAACTGGTTTAGTTTTGCCAGACCTGATCAGATTTACAGCTGCAGTCACATGAGACTTCCTGACACAAGAAAAAGTGAATACTTCCCTTCAGTATAATCTATTTGGGCCCACAATGGAGAACTAGAAATCAGGTCAGCAATAAAAAATGTCAAGCTGTTTCAAATAAAGGAGTCTATGAATGTAATGATCAAAATGAGGTCACTGAATTATCTGATTCTGAAAACAATTGTATTTGTTTGCATGCACTGGAGCTTGAGAGTCATAGATACTGAGATAAGAGCAGGAATGAATATTCCTGGAGTCCATGAGAAGCCCTTGAACTTGTAGGTGCTGTGATCTTTGATTTTGGAATATTTTCCTTGGAAGTGATACTTCAAGGATTGACATCAGAACTTCTAATCAAAATGACTGATTGTTTCTTTGACAAAATTCTGTTTGTTTCTCATTCCACAGACACTACTTCTGAGAATTTCTTTATGGATCCTGTCAAGAATGCAGTTATTTTTGAGGCATCCATGGGTGCTGTGTACTCTGGGAGCAATGCTTTTCCTATGCCTTAATTAGTCTGAAAAGCACCGGGGGGGGGGGGGGGGGAAGGTTGTTAATTAAACACTCACAGAAACATATTTTCAGCCTTTTAATTCCCCATCAGTGCAAGTGAAACTGTCTGTCACAGCTGTCATGATTCATGTACTCCATTATTTTTAAAATGGTGTGTGACTTCTGACATTGTGGCACTTGTGTGCTTCTGTGAGTAGGTAGGCGGGAGAGAAATTTAACTACTTTTACTGAGTTTTAGCTGTTAACTTTTGATGAGACACTTTTTGCATTGTGAATGTAGAGACAACTGAGAAATCTCACCAATTGTCTTTGATTTGTTCATAGTCCTATGATAAAGTAAAACTCAGCTGTTCCCATTGGAGCGGTTCCTGCATGCAGGGATAGTCTTCTTCAGATGACAGCAGTGGAAAAGGCTGGGGCAAATGTTCCCAATACCATAGCCCCAGGTTTTCCACTAGCTGCTGAAAGGCAGGGAAGCATGTCTTATGTATGGAGCTGCTGTGTATCTTCTCTGGGTATATCACCTTTTAAAATATAAAAGTGCTTTCTGTACATAAAGGAAAATGCCTTGAGAAAGCACAGAGGCTCACTGAACCAGGTATTCCTGACTATTCATATTTTGGATCCTGCGTTTGTTCCTCAGCACAGCTGCGAATGATGCACGTTAGCAAATCAGACCTTCAAAAAAGGAGTTGAAGGGAGTAATGGTGCATGAATGGGCCAGTGGCATGAACTTCTGTAGTTACCATAGGTTAGTGGATACACAGGAATTTGTTACCCTTTGGTAACTTGTTTGTACATCTAGGAAATTAAGTTTTCATTTAACTATTTTAATTTAAAGGCACTCCTCTGAGCTCCATATTATTATCTAAAACTAAGAGCAGAACTGCAGTCCCAGTGCCCATTAAATGTAGAATTTTTTTTTTTTTTCCTCATGGGGACTGTAATGAGGTATTACTTATTTTTCAGATGGGTCAGTGCAAAGACCAGTGATCATTTCCCTGGACCTAATTTTGGGCCCAATTTGAGGCCAATTAAAAGGCCAAATCTGATTTTGATTTTCTTGTTTTGTTTTCTTAGTATAACTTTGATGACTCTAGTAGAGTGCTTCCTAATTTAAATGAGAAAGGAATGAAGTTAAGAGTTCTGCTAAAGGAAATAGATTGGAATTACCCAGCTTGTTAGCTACTTTCTCTGTTCTGAAGACCTTGCCTTCACTGACTTCTAAGCAGCTTGGCTTTATTCTAAGTCCTTCTTTCAACAGTCGTGTTGCTTGCCAAGGTCCCTCAACTTTCATGGAATTGATTTGCTCTATCACATACCAGAACAGAGAAACAAGTAAATTAAATGTTTTATTAAGTGATCAAAGCATGAAGCTGAAAGTCTTATTGCTAGCTTACTTGCAGGTCACCTCCAAAGGAGAGGAACAAGCACTTTAAGAAGGAGCACATGAAGTACAGTGATTACCTTAGTGAATGTAAAGCCTTTTACTACAACACATTCTTCCTTTTTATTTAATTTTCAGTGTGTTAAACAGCCTTAATTACAGTGGAGGTGACCTACTCAGGGCAAAATAGTGAAATCACTGCTTTTGGACATGAAAATTAAGGGTTTAGATTAGAAGAAAGAACCACTTCCATCAATACTAAAAAACACATTAATTGAAGACGTTGGTATTTTCATAAAATCATATCTGATACTTTTGCGATCTAGAGAAGAATAGCTCTAGTGTGACTTTAACTAGCCTTGAATGTCTCAGGTAATCCAGGGCATTTCAGACAGCAGTAGACACTTGTATGGTGGCAGCTATGATAAGTATTACCAAAGATACACCTACATCAGTGAGAGAGATGTATAGACTTACACAGGAATCCATTACACTCTTGTAATTGCAGCTTCAACTGATAAACACATAGGATGGCTCCTATGACTGGAGTGTTGGAATGGAAGGTTACAGGCTTTTTAGAAAAGACAGGGCTGGCAGGCGGGGAGGGGGGGTTGTCCTTTATGTTAGGGATAGGCTGGAGAGTATGGAACTCTGTCTGGGGACAGGTGAGCAGTCCACAGAGAGTCTGTGGGTCAGGGTTAAAGGGAATATAGCTATGGGAGACATTACTGTGGGGATCTGTTACAGACCGCCTGGTCAAGGAGAACCTGCGGATGAAGCACTCCATAGACAGATCGGAACAGCCTCACGCTCACAGGCCCTTGTTCTCATGGGTGACTTCAACCACCCTGATATCTGTTGGAAGGATGGTACGGCCCGGCACAAGCAATCCAGGAGGCTCCCCGATTGTGTAGAAGACAACTTCCTTCTGCAAGTAACAGAGGAGCCGACAAGAAGAAGTGCCATGCTTGACCTCGTGCTCACCAACAGGGAAGGGCTCGTTGGAAATGTGACTCTCCAGGGCAGCCTTGGATGCAGCAATCATGAGGTGGTCGAATTTGAGATCCTCAGGACAGTGAGAAGAGCATGCAGCAAGCTCACTGCCCTGGAATTCAAAAGAGCAGACTCTGGCCTCTTCAGGAACCTGCTTAGTAAGGTTCCATGGGATACAGCCCTAGAGGGCATGGGGGCCCCAAGACTGTTGGTTGGTATTCAAGGATCACCTGCTGCAAGCTCAGGAGTGTTGCATCCCAACCAGAAGGAAGTGCAGCAGGAGGGCCAGGAGACCTCCTTGGATGGATAAGGAGCTGCTGAGGAAAACTCAAATAAAAAAAGAGGCTTATAATAAGTGGAAGCAAGGACAGGTGGCATGGGAAGAGTACAGGGATGTTGTCTGGGAAGCTAGGGACCAGGTTAGGAAAGCTAAGGCTCAGTTAGAATTAAACATTGCTAGGGATATTAAAGATAACAGGAAGGGATTCTATAGTTACATTGGAAATAAAAGACAGACTAGGGACAATGTACGCCCTCTCTGGAGGTTTTCAGGAGAACTGGTTACACAGGATTTGGAGAAGGCTGAGGTTCTGAATGACTTCTTTGCCTCAGTCTTCACTGCCAAATGCTCTGACCAAACCACCCAAGTCTTGGAAGGCAGATGCATGGACTGTGAGAATGAAGACCTTGTACCCACTGTAGGAGAGGAACAGGTTCAAGACCATCTTAAGAACCTGAACGTGCACAAGTCCATGGGACATGATGAAATCCAACTGTGGGTCGTGAAGGAGCTGGCAAATGAAGTTTGTGAGACCTCACCTGGAGTATTGTGTGCAGTTCTGGTGTCCTCAACATGAAAAGGACATGGAACTGTTGGAACAAGTCCAGAGGAGGGCCACGAGGATGATCAGGGGACTGGAACACCTCCTGTATGAAGACATGCTGGGGAAGTTGGGGCTGCTCAGGCTGGAGAAGAGAAGGCTGCATGGAGACCTCATAGCAGCCTTCCAGTATCTGAAGGGGGCCTGTAGGGATGGTGGGGAGGGACTCTTCATTAGGGACTGTAGTGATAGGACAAGGGGTAATGGGTTCAAACTTAAACAGGGGAATTTTAGGATGGATATGAGGAGGAAGTTCTTTCCTGTAAGGGTGGTGGGGCACTGGAATAGGTTGCCCAGGGAGGTTGTGAATGCTCCATCCCTGGTAGTGTTCAAGGCCAGGTTGGACAGAGCCTTGGGTAACGTGATGTAGTGTGAGGTGTCCCTGCTCATGGCAAGGGGGGTGGAACTAGATGATCTTAAGGTCCTTTCCAACCCTAACTACTCTGATTCTATGATTCTAACTGCACACATTACTCCAAGTGAGGTCTTCTGAGAGCAGAGTAGAGGGGCAGGATCACCTCCTTCGATCTGCTGGTCACGCTCCTTTTGATGCAGCCTAGGATACAGTTGGCTTTCTGGGCTACGAGCGCACACTGAAGTCGGCTCATGTTCATTTTCTCATCGACCAACACCCCCAAGTCCTTCTCTGCAGGGCTGCTCTGAATCTCTTTCCTACCCAACCTGTAGCTGTGCCTGGAATTGCACCGACTTACTTCAATCCTCATATGGAGTCCATGGACAAAACTATAGCCAGCTACACTCTCTAATAAAAAAAAATCCTGTACTTGAAATAACAAAACAAAAGAAGAGTAAACTACACCTACCTATAGGTGCAGTTACAGCAATTCAGCCCCAAATTATATCAAGTTGGGTTTGGCACAGCATCCTTAAGGGAGTTTTTCCAGAGATTTCTAATGATATTTAATCAGAAATCTTCCTGAAAATTTTTTACTATTTGTGTGAAATATTAAAAAAAAAGTAGAAATAGTATTACAGAAAACTTTTAAAAAGTATTATTTTTTAATAAGCAGATATCCCAGGGGAAGAATTCATGTGGAGTAAAGAATCAAATTATTTCAAAGTTTACTAGCTTCTGTAAAATCAGTTTGCTTTCTATTTTTCTATATTTCTATATACAGTGAAATTATAGTAAGGTTACATTTGTTATAATTCGTATCTTTTGTCACTGAAGGTTACTTTTAAACAAAATGTATTATTAAAAAAAAAACCCAAATGTCAGCTTCTGACAAATAAGCATCCTTCTCCAATTATTACATGTGAATGTGCATATGACAGTACCAAATAATAATAGTCAACTACTTTTCTGATACTTTTACACCCAGCATATGCTATATGGATTACTTTTGTTATTAATAATCCTCACAAAGATGTTCACATGCTACCTCTTATGTATACTTATTTATTATATTCAAAATTTTATAAAATTTTTCAAAATAGGTCTAGGTACCCAAGTATAAAATAAGAATGTAATTTAATAAAATTTCTTATGATATGACAATGATAAAAATTTATATTCTTATATGTATCAAATAGAGTTAGCCAAAAGAATATCACAAGTTATAACAAAGTAAAGCAAAAAAAAAAAAAAATCCTATTTTCATTCAAACTTTTATTTGTTATCCTAAGCTTTATCTTTGTAATGTATTATTTCTTCCTTTTTTATATATATATTCTCAAATTTTCAGCACTTGAAGAACTAAAATTTTGCTTTCCCCCAATGAATTACAGCCATCCTTTATGCTACATATTTTGAACTCTTAAATATTCTGTATTTTGATTGGATTGCCATTCCACCTTTGTCTGAAAGGTTATTGAGGCTGTCAACAAGAAAAGTACTAGAATTACCAGCCAATCAAATTACAGAATGCTTAAAAGGTCAACGTAGTACAGCACACTAACATAATTCACAGAATATATGAGGCATTAAAATCCTAATACCTCATTCTCGTAACAAAGGTTGTAATGAGAGAAAGAAATGGCACAACATGAATTCATTCACGTGACAGCGATTATAACAAGAACCTGAAATGCAATAAACTTAACCCATTCTTGTTGCTAAGACCGTTACTTAGGTTTGTTTCAAGCTACCTCAAAAACTACATGGAAGGTAAACGTCAAGATAGTTGGATAGTAAGTTTTGTTTATACATCAACTCAAATTAATTGTTAATTTTGAATTTGTTGTCTATAGTATATTATGTTAAAAAATAATCCAACCCAACTGTCCTGGATGAATGGTACTTACTTCCACCTGGGGTTAAAGTGTGACACTAACCCAAACCAGGCATTGCTACTAAGAGAACTTTTAAATGTTGCTTTTTTATTCATCAAGGGATTTCTTGATATCACAAGTGGAGAAATGTTATATCTGTTTATGTTTTGATAGTAGTAACTGCAAGTTGTGTTGTTTAATCAGCTACCCTATACAATAGCAACTTAAAAATGCCGTTTATAAACTTACAGATTTTTTGCAGAGGAAAATTCATGTGTTGCAAGGTTTCACGGGAATGTGACTTGCTTTTATAGGAGTCTTTAGTATCTGTGTCACTGCAGTTATTAGAACATGTAAAATCATAACAAGTCTTTTTTTCCTGATAGAACATTCAGCTTTAGATCACAAATCTTGTCAAGGCAAAGAAGGCTGGCAATGACAAGCAACCCAACCCTTAATTTTCCTGCATTTTGGGGAGGGGAGCGTTATGGTGAAAAATGTTTTTATTTTAAATTTCTTTTCCTCAGTGCAAGGTGTAGCATAGTCCTTTAAATAGTACTATCTACAGAGAGGAAATAAAAACAGATTTAACCTACAGACCTTTGGTTAACTTCTTCCTAAACTAAATATAAAATGTTACCTCATCTTGCTCGGATTAAAAGGGGAAAGGAGGAACTCCCCCCGTTGCCACACATTCCCTTATTGAGAATCTCTTCTATATAAAAGAAGAGTCTGCATATAAAAGACAATCCAGAGACATCTTTGAAGGTTCTCTTTCAAAGCGTCTCTACTTCCCTGAGCGTCTGGGGATTTCTGTTATTAATTGAAGTTAATTTTCTAGGATATCAGTTTGCCATGCACGTGGGAAAGATTGATAGCCTCTTCGATTCTCAAGAGTGTTGAAAATGACACTGTTCCATCACCGGGTGTCTTCACTTTTATCATCACAAATCAAATTATAAACATCGGGGCAACCTTGCTGGAATCTGGCTTCGGGAGATTTCCATAAGATTAATTAGGCGGCCAAAGCAAAGATGGTAAAATCTAAGGGGGGGGGAGGAGGCCGGGGGAAGTGGGGGAGAGAGGCACCATTCATTCCTTGTAGAATGGGAAGTCAATTCAACAATGGGTAATTAGCGTGGGCCATGGATTCTCAAAGGCACTGAGGACACTGGACTCTTTCTCTCACTCTGATGTTTAGTGCAGTATTGTGGACCCCTCATTTAATTAGTGCACTTTGATACCCACAGGAGCTTGAAGCTCCAGGGCATGCTAAACACAGACTGACACCAGCAAGCTTCTGCCTCCTTCCAGTCTAATTAGAGACACAATGAGCTGCAAAGACAATGTTTTACTCCAAGATTTCTTCTGCAGATACCTCTGGCAGGAAACAATCGTTTATTTTGTGTCTATATTGGTATTCAGATTAAATTGTTAGCATGCAAAAGATGAGCTAAGGGCACATATCTATTAAAAATGCTTAACAGAGTTCAGAAATGATGGAAGCAATTTGTGGAAAAAATGTATTTTCCGCTTTTGATTTTTTTTTTTTTTTTTTTTTTGTTTGTTTTTGTTCTCTTATCTAATTAGAAGTAAATGATTTGAGTAAGAAAACCAAAATAGACTGGACTCCAAAGCATCTCATATCCCCCTTTGCATTAATAATTTCTACCTCTCAGACAAGAGAATTTTTAACTTAATTGTTTGTAGAAGTGGAAGGGAGGGAAGAAAAAGAAAAAAGAAATAAAACAAGATCTTCTGTTCCAATTGTCTGTTGAAATGAATACCCACCTGCCTGAACAGGTCATTGTGCAGAGAAAATGTTACTCACATTTACAGCTCTTTAAAGAAGCAACTGCCAAAAGTTTGTGGCAGTGACTGTGTGTGTGGTGTGTGGGTATATATATATTTATAAAGTTACTTGTGATGGACAGTTCTATGCTGATTGGAAGAATATAAATATCCCAAGGGAAACTGCATATTGAAAATTAATCTCAGCATACACAAAACATTTGTATGTGCTGCTTAACAATAGGTTGGAGAACTGGTACTCCCAAAAATTCAACATCTTCTGTATTTATAGTATCATTATTTTCCTCTTTCTCAGGTAATTAAAGAGAAACAAACTAACATGTATCAATATGTTAACTCTCATATTAAAATGCTACTCTGCTGGTTAAATTATTGTTATCTGGACAGATCTACAGTATAAGTGGATATAAGGGAAGAAGGAATGCCTGTGAAAACAGGAAAAAGAAACCTAAAAAAAAGCCCATAGTTTCTATTCAAATTTTAGGGCAAGATCTATGAATCTACCCAACTGTGGGCAGATTGGGCTGAGGGAGAACCAGGGAAGCAGTCTTAACCTGTTTCCTGATGTCAGGTATAAGACTCTTGCTGCTCTTACCTGTGCTTACTTCAGTGACCCATTGCAAGCTGCTTCTGCTGCCTGGGGTTCACAGAAGGGTTACAGAGGTCTTGCTACCCTCCTGTATTCCTCTGCAAAATCTGTTCCAATGAAAAGAGACTTCAACAGCCCCACAATCTGTAACCCTTTAGATATTAAAGATGAGCTAAAACCATGTATCTATTAAAATGCCCAAAGAGGTCTGTTCAGTAAAGCTAAATCCAGTTGATGGCTTGGGTGATCACGAGTGGTGTTCCCCAGGGTTCAGTGTTGGGGCCAGCTCTGTTTAATAACTTTATCAGTAGTCTGGATAAGGGTATCGAGTGCACCTTCAGTAAGTCTGAAGACAATGCTAAGTTGGACAGGAGTGTTGATCTGCTTGAGGGAAGGAAGGCTCAACAGAGAGATCTGGCTAGGGCCAGTTGTAAGAAGTTCAGCAATGATCAGTGCTGGATCCTGCACTTGCATCACAACAACCCCATGCAATGCTACAGGCTTTCAGAAGAGTGGTCTGAAAGCTGCCTGGTGGTAAAGGTTCTTTGGGTGTTGGTTAATGGCCACTGAACGTGATCCAGCTTGTGCCCAGGCAGCCAAGAAGGCCAACAGCATCCTGGACTTTATCAGCAATAGTGTGGCAGCAGGGCCAGGGCAGTGATCATATCCCTGTACTGGGCACTGGTGAGGCCACACCTTGAAGCCTGTGCTCAGTTCTGGGCCCCTCACTGCAAGAGAAACATTGAGGTGCTGGAGCAGGTCCAGAGAGCAATGAAGGTTTAAGGTACTGGAGCACAAGTCCTGTAAGGAGTGGCTGAGGGAACTGGGGTTGCTTAGCCTGGAGAAGAGAAGAGTCAGGAGGACCTTATTGCTCTTTACAACTACCTGAAAGGAGGATGGAGAGAGGAGACGGCTGGTCTCTTCTCTCAAGTAACAAGTTATAGGATGAGAGGAAACAGCCTCAAGTTGCACCAGGGCAGGTTTAGATGGATATTAGGAAAAATTTCTTCACAGATAGGGTTGTCAAGCCTTGGAACAGGCTGCCCAGAGAAGTGGTTGAGTCACCATCCCCGTAAGTATTAAAAAGATCTGTAAATGTGGCATTTAGGACCATGGTCTAGTGATGGATTTGGCAGTGCTAGGTTAACTGTTAGACTTGATGAGCTTAAAGGTTTTTTCTAACTTAAACAATTCTATGGTCAACATGTCATAAAGTCTAGCAGGAGGGAAAAGCAGACTCTGGCCTTGACCTAACATTTCCTGGGCAAATTTGGACAGATTTCTGGTCAGCATAACCAGAGCACTGAACAGAGATTTTGGCTCAGTTGAGACTCCCATCCCAAACTCAGAGGCTGGTACCTAAATGTAAGGAACACATTAACTATAAAATATTTGATTGATAAAACTTACAATGCCTGCTTCATTTCACAGATATTTAATCAAAGTATCTCAAGCAAATTTGTGATGGTCCAATACTGTATACTGAGGTAAGCTGGAAACCATATATCAAAGTGCAATATATAGAAATATTCTAGGAAAAGAGTTAAGTAAACTTGGTTTTATGATAGTAACTGCTATATTAGGTTCAGGTCACTGGCTTAAGTTGTGGCCTGCTATCACTCACAGCACTGAGTGTCAGCTGTCTCATGTATGCTTTTGGCACTTTATACCACCTAGCACTTTCCCAGGTATCTCCAGACACTACCTAGGCAAGAGCATAGGTCAGAGACCACTCATGAACTTTGTACTCTCCAAACTGCTTCATGCTCTAATCCAGCACATTAAGGTGTGCAGAGAAATCATCAATTTGGGCTAACAACCCACTAGTCAGACAGACTACAGAGAAAAACTTGCATTATTTAATGAACTTTTAAGTGAGGAAAACACTCCCCAAATAATCATCATGTCATATGGCTGTGACATTCAGTAATCCTGGAGGAGATCCAGAAGCTATGTATTGGAAGTGGAGTCAGCAGGCACCGTTTGACCCAAGGACCTGTGGCCAGGCCCTCATCCATGCTGTTTTCTCTTTCTGACTGAGACATGGAGAAGACAGGATATGATCTATCCATTACAAAGGCTGTGAAAAATTACTTCAGTTCCTAGTGAGGACTGCTGTTCCCGTCACTTGACATACCTTTTCTCATATGGAAACAATCAGATAGGGTTGTTGTTGGACAGTGTTGAAGCGCAAGTTACTTCTCATTTAACAGTTTTGCAACAGGCACATGTTGGGCTCAGGACCACCTGGCTGGCTTACCGTTGTGGGAGGGAGTTCCCAAAGGATGTCACCAAAGATATAACCACATGAAATTGTTAATTTTCCTTTGAGATATTATTTCAATTATCTTCTTTACTTGCAATCCACTCTGATACTCCTGGCCCTGGAGAACTTGCAGCAGACAAGGCTGAGTAGCTCTGGTATTGGGGTTGTGACTGATGATCTTTGAGGGCCTTCCCTAAAGAGGCTAAACTATGCTACTTTCAGTTGTCCATTTCATAGACCAGGGTTTCTCCAAAGACCAAGAAGGGGTCACAGAAAGACTGAAGTGTGAAATAGATAGGAAAGGACAAATTAATTTCCCTTTCCACTGCGTCCAGCATAAGATGGACTTGACAGCAAATGACAGTAAATCCTTCTGTACTCCAGAGCTCATCTTTCAGAGCCCCAGTTATGGACATAGGGCTATTAAGCAACATCTAGATTTGTGGGTTTTTTTCAGATGAGATGAAATTTTACCACTCTGTTTCCATCTTTGAACAGAGAAAGAAATAGCGGTGACTGTATGCAGTGAATATCTTGCAGTAATAATCCTTTACTATATCTAGACTTACTTTAAAAGCATGATCTGTTCTCCCCAAGGCTACTTATTCCCTATCTGAAACATTAAAGTAACTGCTGAATAATTAGCCGTTGATACCTTGGAAATTAATGTTTAAAATGCAGAGGAAAAAAAAAAATCGTACATTTTCTTCAAGGAAAAAAAAATCAAGCTTTAAGTTGAAAGAAACTGCATAATCCTTTCAAATGTCCCCCACTTCCCAAGAAAACAAAACAGATGATATTATTACTATTTACCATATACACTGTGATTTTTGTTATTTTTGGTGTATTTTTAAAAGCAATAAAGCAATTAATTAGGAAGGACTGTGATTTTGATATATATTGTCCATATGCTGCTTTTTGACAAAACATGCACCTGATACATTAAAACTACAACAGGTGGGGGGACTAAAAGAGAATGGAGAAAGTGAGCAATAATTAGGTTTTAAATATTTGATATTATTGAAAAATAATGAAGTTTTAAATAAGTGGACATTGGTAGTAGTAAACAATGAAACCCAAGGAGCTTTCTCAGGTGCACGTGAGCTTTTCAGCCATTCATTCCTGTGTAATTAGAGCTGTCATTTTGAATACACCTGTCTGGAAAAAAAAAAAAATAATCAGTGAAATCTTGGATTCCTGAGTATGCACAGCTTCAGAGCCCTTGCTGTTTCTTATTGGTTTGTACAGTCACAAGAAAATTAAAACAACATATATAGTCAGAATCTGTAAAAATCACCTCAGATTTCTTGTGCCCCTTCTTGGGAATACAGTAAATTATGGTGTGGGGAGTGGAATGACTAGCTGTGGTTGGAAGCTGGAACTTCATAAATTGGTTTTCTCACTAGAGATAATCTTCCTGTAACTACATCCTTTGGGTCTATTAGTAAAAGCCAGCTCTGAAAACTCCATCTCCTTAGAAGAGAGATATCCCAAAAGCAGGATTTTCAGGGTGTTCTAACAGCTTGTACTTGCCAGCAGTAGCTGGAGTTGTGGGAGAGAGAAGACCTGATCACTTCATACCATGATGTACAAAGGGGAATTCCTAGACATATAGTTGTCCAATATGAATAACTAGGCTCGGATCAGTAACTGGTTCAAGATTTTGTCAAAGATGAACATGGGCCAAAATCCAGGAACTACTTAATTACATAAACTTGCTATTAAAAATGCTTTAAATCATCTCTGAAGAAAAAACCTGACTGACCTGTGCTATGGGGCTTCTGCATTACTTTAGGTATTTGTAAATCAATACTCAAAGAACAGTACCAGCAAGAACCAAAGATACAACAGGAAGAAGCTCTCATGCTCTTCTTTCTTGCTCCTTATTGTTTCCCTTATTTCCATATGACTATTTTCTCTGCCCCCCCTTTTTCTTTCTCTCTCTATCTGTTCTTTTTGTTCAGAAATTCATCTCATTCCCTCTTGAATTCAACGATGCTTCTAGCTTCAGGGGCCCTTTATAGTAATTTATTCCATACACTTCTAATCCTTCTGTGTAACATAGTTTTGCTGTAGCATTTCTTTTCTTGTTCCCAACTTTCTGATTTTTAGATCATGTCTTCTAACTTCTATGGTCTTGCAAGTGTAAAGAGCTTGCTTGGATCAATTTTATCAGTCCTCTTCATAATTTTTAGAACTTCAATTGGGTTACATGAAGTCTCCTCTTTTCCACTGAGAATATGCTCAACTTTCTCAGTCTTTCCTCATAACTTAAATCGTTGATATCTGGTATCATTTGTATAATTGCTCTACACTGCTCCCCTGAAGAGCAATTAAACCTTTACAAAGATATATTGGCCAGCACTGTATAAAATACTCAAGGTAAGGGTCTGAAAAGTAAAAATTATTCTTAAATAAGAATAATTCAAATTCTCTTGATTTAAATGGAAATTCCTCTTGCATTGCTATTCAAATTCCAGTTCAATTTGCTATATTTTTAATTTCAGCTACATAATGGGACGAAAAATGATTAAAAATTATTTCTTCAGTATAATAGGTAAAATGAGGGGGGAGAAACACTTTGCTGCTAGAAAGATGATATAGCAAGGAAAAGGAAGGGCAAATTAGAGAACAAAAAAGTTATGACCCAATTGCACATGATACTAAGGCCTTATCTGCCCTTCCCAACCCTTCAATGGATCACAGAAAAAAAAGAAAGAAAGTGTCCAAATTACAAAACCACAGAAAGAGTGTGCTTCTAGAGCTTGGCACTGTCTGTACCCCATCCTGGTTGTCCAGTGCATTTCACCTTAGCTATAGAGACAAATAGTTGTGTTCAAACCTGGCTTTAGTCACTGCACTGACTCAAATTCTTCTCAGTAAGCAAAACCAGTACCTTTCCCAGTAAGAACATTTTGAGTTTTTTTTCCTTTTTTTCTCTCTTTTTATCTGTGAGGCTTAGACTTGCTCACAGCCATCCTTATTTTACTGCGTTGAGTACGTGTCACCAGTGGCAGGGACTGAATCTCCTAGCACAGTGGCACACTTACATGTTTCTTATTTGTCAAATATAAGAATCTCACTTTAAATAACCACACATGCTACAATGTTGTCCCAAAGTAGAAAGCACATTTTAAAATGTTTATTCATAATTTTTTTCCTAACTTAAAATTGTTTAAAGCTTTTAAAAACACTTCTACTAATCACCATTTTCTAAAATATAAAGTAAAATACTTATTTTTCAAAGCCCTTCATTGACCCACATTCCTTTATAACACTGAAAAAGTTGAGTGGCCTTAGAGGACTACACTCAAACATTTTATACATTCATAAGCTCTTTATTGTTTTCATATTTATGGGAGATGAAGAAAACTCTTCTTTAAATGTTTTCCTCAGATGCCTGGAAAATGTTTCAGTACAAATTCAGTAAGCCATTGACCAGTTAACAGTGTAATACTGTATATATTGCTGTTCTCCTGGTTCAACTTTGAGATACTGTTGTAGATAATGGCCTGAACAAGCAATAGTATTGGCATTGATGTTTTGTACCACTCCCTAATATGGGATGCTTTTTATTACCTTCAGTGTTGTGTTCTTGTATTCCTACTATCTAATGGACCAATTTTTGTGCTACAGTAAATAGGAACACAGAAAGGTATTTGTCATATTAAGAATATTTACAACTAAATAAACGGTATCTTGTCTAGATATATCTGTACAGAAACAACTCATGTCAGAGGGATGGGTGCTCTGCCCTGTAGTAGAATCCAAGCCAGGATCTGTAGGCTTCTTTATACTATCCTGTGAAGAAGGCATTGTAGTGATTATCCCAGAGAGATAAAAGGATATGTAAAGAAAGAATTCCCTAAAGAACAGTGAAAAGCATTGCAAAACAATTCCCTGTGTAGTCCTAAATATTTCCCAAATGATTTTTTTCACTTAAAAATAGGAGAAATTCATTAAAATAAAACTGTTTTCAGGAAACTGAAATCTTTATGGTAGCATGATGTTGTTACTATTTCTATACCAACCACAGTCTTATTCAATGCTTTCTTATATGAAGTCCCATCTTCTATTTTCCTACAAGTAATCTAGGGCTTTTTATTAGCTGCAAGTTATTTGTTACCCACAGGTTGCACACGCACAACTAGCTACACTGATGAATTTTCTCATCCCTCCCCCAAAAATCATAATTAATTTGTCATCCTACACTTGCTATTATAAATGCCCCAGCAATTTGTTATCATGCAAACCAAGAGTCTTTCCTTTTTTTATGCCACTGATGTCTACCAACAGCGATGATACTGTCTTACAGAATATTCTCCGTATATGCATCTGTTCTGTCACAGTTAACTTTATTCCTGGCAGAAAAGTCAGGGTAAGAAAAGCACACCTAAAAAAAGTGTTTTCTAATGAGTCTCCATTTGCTGAGCTGTTTGTCCTCACTGCCATCACTGATGTCCACCAACCATTCTGTGATTTGATGTGCTCTGTCAGCCAAAGTTTACCACAAGCTCTGCAAAGTCCTGTTCATGCTGCACATTTCCTTTTGCTCGTAATTCACTTAAACTCTGTCTCTTTACATATCTCACTTATCTCTTTTTCCTCTTCCTCTTCTTCCTCTCTAAAGGCCATTCTCAGCTTTCTCTCATTGACCTCCTTGCTGCTTCTCATTTTCTGCATTTAGAATTAACCATGTTTCATCGATACATCTCTTACAGTCATTTATCCTCTTGAGGACCTGAGCTTCTCTTCCCAGCTTCTCCACATTCAACTTAATTGTTAAACATCCATCACATATGCAGTCCTCTTTGTCTCTCATTGTTCACAGGTGAATGCAAACCACATCTCCAGCTGCTGATGGCAGGACTATGCACGTTTCAGAACACTCCGTTTTTCACACAAAAGCAGACACAAAGATAAACTGATGGACACCTTTTGTTAGCATGATACAACAATTTTATAGAAATCATGCAAATAAAAGAAAACCTTATGAATCTGGTGGTGAAAACTAACTTGGAGTGACTGGCACAACACTGTCCATCTGCATGTGAAGCTCCTTACTGAGAGCATAGCCCAGTTTAAGAATGCCTAGTTTAGCACCCAGATATAGACAGAGCTTTTCCACAGACTCAAAACCAACTACATTCCTATGAAATCCTGTTGAGATGAAACTGATGAAAATCATTACCAGGTATAACAGGAGAAAATTCAATTATAAAATTTGTGAATATTTTATATTATTTGATGTATCTGAATTTTCAAATGTCCAAAGTTGAACATTTTTTTAACCTAGACTCCTGTGCTGACCTTGATCATCACTTCTAGGAATAGCTTTTGTTATATATATGACAATGACAAGATACATTGATAAGCTTTATCCATTAGAGGTTTTTCTCCTTACTTTCCTTGAAGACATCATGATATCATAGCAGTGTGTAAAGATTTATCATTAAGATATATGTGCTAATAAGAGGAATTATCATAGAGTCACAGAATCATAGAATAGTGTGGTTTGGAAGGGACCTTCAAAGGTCATCTAGTTCAGCCCCTCTGCAATAATCAGGGACATCTTCAACTAGATCAGGTTGCTCAGAACCACATCCAGCCTGGACTTGGATGTCTGTAGGGATGGAGCATCCACCACTTCTCTGGGCGACCTGTGCCAGTGTTTATCACCTTCATTGTTTTTTGTTCAGCGTATTTTGTTTGTTGTTTTTTTGTTGTTTTGTTTTTTTTTTTTCCTCATATCTTTCCTGAATCTCTCTTCTTTCAGTTTAAAGCTATTATCTTACTGGGTTCTGTCCACATTGGTCCAGAATACAAAATCAGTTTTTCTACTACTGTTTCCAAAGGTGTTGTTCTAATATTCCCTGTTGACTGGAATACAGTAACTTTTATATAGTCGGGTCTACTCTGACCTCAGAAATTCTCCATCTGGCTAGTTACTAAAATTTTACTGTCCTTTCCAATAGACTGGATAGTACTGAGACTAATTTTATAAGTCAGATATGTTTTGCCACTAATCTGTGTATTGTATCTTTATATTTTTCTACTCTATACTTTTTTATTAGTTTGTTCTAACATATTTTCATCAAAAAATCTAAAAAATTATTCCTCCCAAGTACTGTGGTCTGTCCTTCTAATATTCCTTATTAATGCTGCAGTTTGGAGTTGTGCACAGTAAGGATGAATCCAGTTGTGATTCACAACTGATGCTAACTGGTAGCCCCTGCCCACCAAAGAAGGTCTTAGTAGAGGAGAAAAGAGAACAAGCATTGCTTTCATGTCAAAAAGATTCCAAAGTTTTGCTGTGTGAAAAAGGATGATAACAAGGATGGGCAGAAATTTGTCTCAGTATTCATTTTGCCTTCCAGATTATTCACTGCACTGAAAAATGCTGGTTCTAGTTGTGATCTCTGAAGTACCACTAATGAATAGCCTCATTTCACTGAGAACATTTATTCCTACTTTTGCCTTCCCATTTTGAAAGCAGTTTTTAATACATGGCAGAACTATATTTCTAAACCTGTGGTTATCGGGTTTCTTAACTGACTCTTATGAGGTACTTTATCCAAAAGCTTTTGAGAATCAAATGTCAATTTGTTTTACTTGTTCAAATTTTAAGAGAGTGTTTAGCATTTGTAATGTTTTTATTACAATTTAGACAATTTCATTATGTTGCAGGAAAACTGAACTGCCTTATAGAGAGATTCTTTTAAAATTAAGATTATATAATTCCTATTAATTATTTTTATTTATTGTGCATATTACATTGAGAGAATGACCTTTATCCCTTCAACACATTTCTCATTGGCTGATATTTGCCTAGGATTAAATCATGAAACATTGTCAAAAGTAACTGAAAGGATAGTGAGAAGTGATACGAAAACTCAGCCAATGACAGTGTCAGCCTCTTGGTCTGCCAACACCTAAGAAATAAATGCAATATACTCATAGAAGAGATTAATACAGCAGATATTACTGGGCTATCTGCAGCCTTTGAAATTTTCAAAGTTTATCTTGTGTATGCTGCATGACATCACATTTAAAGAAGGAAAATTCATATTCCTAAAGACACTCTATAATAAGGAAGTTGTCGATATGAAGAATAAGAACTCCTGTGAAAAATAATTTGCTTTCTGTAGTATTTATTTTTAGAGTAATGTCTTCTCTATGCAATTTCTCCAACAAAAATGCCTTGACTGTTTAAACAAAAAAAATTAGTTAGAGGGCTGGTTTTCTGTTATTCATTTGAATGAGCATTCTCTGCTTGTTGATCTGTCCTCAGAGTACAAAAAAAAAATTCTCAGATTCGCACAGTCAAGAAAAATTTTAGAGTGTTTAAGTTCAAGTCATTAAGATTTCTGGAAGAGAAAAATACAGATGCTACCTTTTCAAGCTGAGAGGACTTATATACAGAGTAATCATTTACTTCTTTTTCTTATGACTTAGGATTCCTGGGACTCCTGAAAGATAGGAAGGTAGGTAGGTAGGTAGGTAGGTAGGTATGTAGGTACGTAGGTAGGGAGGTAGGTAGATAGGTAGGTAGGTAGGTAGGTAGATAGGTAGGTAGGTAGGTAGGTAGATAGGTAGGTAGGTAGGTAGGTAGGTAGGTAGGTAGATAGGTAGGTAGGTAGGTAGGTAGATAGGTAGGTAGGTAGTTAGGTAGGTAGATAGGTAGGTAGGTAGGTAGGTAGGTAGATAGGTAGATGATTGATAGATAGATAGATAGATAGATAGATAGATAGATAGATAGATAGATAGATTAGCTTGACTTTTAAACTTCTGTTGATTCTTTCTTTTGCTTTCTTCCTTCTCCTTCTCATACATTGTTCTTTCATTCTTTTGTTCTTTCATTCTTCACTTTCCTCCCCTTTTTTCTTATTCTCCTTTTCTTTGGCTCTTTCTTTTACTTTCTTTCTCTTTTCCCTGCTCTTCTTCACAGAGACTATATTTGAGGTTTAATGGTGTTCTTCTTGTAGTTCCAATTCAAAATATAGAACCTCCCCCAAACAACAGACTATTTCAAAGAAAGTTCGGGAAAAGGACTTTTTCACTGTGCTTTAAGACACAGAATTTACTTTTCTCTCTTCCCTCTCCCCCTGTATTTTTTTCTGCCTTCAGACTATTCCACTGTTCTTGGAAGAGATATTGCAAAATATCCAAGTTAAATATTAGAAATACTTTGCTTCTCCACCTAATTGCTCAGTTTTCATTTGCTGAGCTTTCCTGCTGGCATGAAAAACTAAAGTTAACTGTGTGGTAAGATGCCATTTATGTTAAGGTGTAAGATAAAATTGAACACTGTGGTCAGCTTTGGACCCCTCACTACAAAACAGACATTGAGGTGCTGGAGTGTGTCCAAAGAAGGGTAATTGAGCTGGTGAAGGATCTACAACACAAATCCTATGAGAAGCAGCTGAGGGAACTGGGATGGTTTAGCCTGGAGAAGTGTCAGGGCAGACCTTATCACTCTCTACAACTACCTGACAGAAGGCTGTAGTGAGGTGGGGGCAGTCTACTCTCAAGTAACAAGTGACAAAGTGAGAGGAAACAGCCTCAAGTTGCACCAGGGGAGGTTTAGATTGGATATTAGGAAAAATTTCTTCACAGATAGGGCTGTCAAGCCTTGGAACAGGCTGCCCAGAGAAGTGGTTGAGTCACCATCCCTGGAAGCATTTAAAAGATATGTAGATGTGGCACTTAGGAACATGGTTTAGTGATGGTCTTGGCAGTGCTAGGTTAACAGTTGGACTCAATTATCTTAAAGGTCTTTTCCAATTTAAACAATACTATGATTCTATGATTTTTTGAGAGGCCATGTATTTAAAGGTATACAAGTGTCTAAATATTTCAATAGACCATACAAGAATTTCAAAAATTCTAGAAACAACACTTGCACTTCTCATTATTTAGATGCTTTTGAAAATATTGCCCAATGTTTTTAATTAATATATCAGAACCATCATAGGCTTTTGAACATCCACTTGGGTTATTCCTTCCTCCTATGTCTTCTGTGTCATGTGGTACTGCACAGTAACTATCTATTATGCAATTTCCTATCCTCCCATGAGGTCTATCTCTAAGGGATAGTATGGATTTTAAGTATATAGGAATACTTTTTTAATAAAGCAACTTGTCCGTTCTGACTCCAGTGTGACTAGGGAGAAGTGTGACATGGGAGAGAAGCCTGTTCTCTTTAAGTACAACAATTGCACGTTTGAATTTTCAGAAAATATGTATTATTATATTAATTAATGGTTAAAAGAGCTGAATCTTGATTTGAGAAATATTTTCTCACATGATATGCTATCAATATTACAGTAATGATGGGTCTTTGCTTAGTTATTGTGTATGTATGTCATAAGATCTATTTTCTTATTTTATACTCTAAAAAGAGTTTAGGAGATGGAAGAATCATCATCCCTATTTCAGTAAAAACAGGATCCTTGGAAATGTTCAACAATTTCCTAATGTCAAGCAGAATAAATCATGATATGCACTGATCTCTGGTATCTGCTGTTGGTTTTGCGTAATGTGTTAGTAGCCTTTCCCTCATTACTCCCTGGGTTTTGTCAGAGGGTGAAACCAATCAGCTGCTGAGAAAGCAGAATCCAGGCCCACCATAAGGAGCTGTGCGCCTTATCTCCAGTGCTGTACCTTAAACACAACACAACAGCAAGGAATGGCAAATTTAGCTCTCTGGGTCTGAACAACTTTAGTGTTGGAACTGCTTGAGGTCTGGCTGATTAATATGTTTATTTTGCATGACAAATACTTATTACAAGAGAAAATGGGAAATTATTTTAAGCTGGTTTATGCTCAGGGACTCCTTATTTGGGACCAAAACTCCTTTTTCACCTTTGCTTGATATGTATGCTCATTTCACATACCCAAAACACTCAGATGTCCATTCGTTTCAGTGACAGATGCATACCTTGCCATGTCTTAGAAGTGCCTATGTTCTTACCAGGATGTTTATCCAGGCTTGGTTCTTTTGATTTGAAAGAACCTTACAGTGCTTGAATTGGTCAAATTGCTCCAGAATAAGTGACTGTAGGACTCTGACTTGGAGTGCGAAGAGCCTTCCAGTTTTGTAGGAACAGTGGGTTTAGAAAGAGCTAAAGAGAGATTCTGCAGCTGACACAGAGCCACAAAGCATAAACGGCGACTCTTATGGAAAAAACAGCGGGCTATAAATAAGCCAGTTACAAACTAGGGATTGTGACTTTGTTACTGTGCTCAGGAACTTAACAAAAATTCAGTTGCTTTTACTAGTATATAGTGTGATCCAGAATTGAGGCACTGCTATGCAGTACAGATTTCATCCAGGAGATTCTGGGTCCTGCTGTCTTAGCCTGTGATGCTCTGAAATTTTGAAATTGTCTCTGTGAAACTGCATCCTATTTACAAAAATGACTGAAGACACATAGGCATTTAGCACACACTGATCTTTTAGGGAAAAGAGGATTGTTCTAATAAAACAGAAATTAAAACCTTACAGCAATTTGTGGAAGAATCACCTGTCATCTTAGAACAGGGCATATAATAGACAATCTGCTTCAAGACCTCTGTCACTTCCCCCGAATTTAAATTCAAAGGTAAAATATAACAATGTTATTTCTTCTTTCTATTCATAACAAAAATAAGAAAAGATGGTTATTACATGTATTACTTTAGCAATTTTAATCTACGCTTTCCATTTTTTCTTCCATATCTAGTGGCCTTTTGTATGTCCAGTGATTTTGATGTAGATACCACTTAACATATAATGCAAGAAACATACATTGTGCCAAAATCATTTAGTTTTTATTACAACTTTTTTCTTCCAATTTTCTACTTATAATGAGTGCATAAAAGACGCCTTTTCACCCTATTGTTTTTAGTCTAAAAGCCATTTTATTCTTAATAAAAGGAATAATAAGTGCCAGTTGTAAAATACTCTGTCAATCACTCCAGCACTTACAATTGTGTAACACCTTTCTTTAGGACCTCTTGGAGTGCTTTTGAAAAGATAAAAACAAATAAAATAAAATTACAATTACATTTAAATGCAGAATTAAACTAATCTCTTTTAGATCACTTGAATTTTGTTACTAAAGGTTGAAAAGAGACAATATGCCCCTGAACACCCTGCAAGTAGCTGAAAGCTGCAGTAGCCTTATCCATGCTGGTCTTTGAATGAGCTGTTTCAGAAGACCCTCATTAAAAGCCGCTTAAATTGTAGCAGAAAACATCTTTTGCCATGATTCTCTAAAGCTGATATTGTTCATCTTACTTTATATCCATTTTCTTATTTTTCTGCTACATATTGTTTTGTCTGTGTGCGCTTTTAAAGCACTGGAAGAATCAGCTCTTGAGATAAAAAGGTAAAATTTGGATTATTCAATAAAACTCATATTCAGGTTAATTGGAAGGGGTGAGGGGTGAAAATTAGGTGGGATGAAAGCTCAGTATGATAGGATTAGTGCTTAGGTTGCATACTATGGATATTTAATTTAGGTTTTGAGATGACTGTGGTTTATAAATTCAGGAAAACAAAAAATGAGTCAGACATTACCCAAGGAAGTAAAATGGTGTCTTTCTTTATAGTCACTAGTTAAACATGTTTGAGACACCTAAATTAGATACCTTTAGGTATGTAATGTCTTTTCAAGAGGATCAGTACAGATGGTTTTCTTACAATCCATACTGCGGGTCCTCAGGAAGGCACATTAGTGGGTCATGATGTGTTTTTTTTTTTTGCAGTTATTTTAGGTAGCAGAGGTCTCATTAGAAGGAGCTCATAATCCATAGGTTTCTGAAACTCTTTGTTAAATGTGCAAAGGTTAGGTGACTAAACATAGTCATGCAGGTGACATAACAACTGTGCTTTTTGTGGGTTTATTTTGTTTTTACTAGCAGACAAATCTGTTCCTCAAGATATGCTGCTTTCTTCTTTAAGTGCTACTTGAGATTGCAAAGAAGTGACAATCTTCTTAATTTAATGGTAAAAAAACTTGGTGAAACAGATTATACCCATTTTCTCCCTCATGCTTTAAAGCGCAGCAAGTCTGAGAGGAATTTTTTTCACTGCTCTTTCAATGAAACACATAAAACACTGAGGAAGGTTATTAAAACTCATTCACTCTTGGAACAGGAGGAAGCCATCTAGTCAAATCCCATGAGCCAGCCCATGCAGTGCCTGCTGTATGGTTGATCATCTGCAGTAACCATAAATAAATAGTGAGATGTTGATAAGAACTGACAGTGTTTGGAGGAGGAGTAAATGAAACTGATCCTAACCTACTAGCAATAAAATATTAAACAGAGTCAGAGTGGAGTCCAGCTGACTTGACCTCATGCCAGATGAGATGTCTTAGGACTTTCTGCCTGACCTCCAGTGTTCAAAATGGCACAAGTATTCTGTAGGTCCTGTGGAGAATTTTGCCATAAAAATGTTTCAAGGCACCTCAAAAAGCAGCTGATCCCTATATTTAGGCAACAGAATGGTGCTGTTAACTCATGGGAGTTTCCACCTCCAGATGCCTACATTAAATAGCTTTGTTTAGGTATCTTGGTGCCATCTTGGGAGCTTAATTCAGTTGCATAAACAGAGATGCATGTTACTTCAAGCGTTTTCAGATGGCACTAAGTCCTGTATTTATGCAACTGAAAGAAGTCCTACATTTCTGTTGATTATGATGACAATCTGGAAACCTGCCTTCTATGCTGTAGGCACTGAATGCTGATTTAGGTGTCCTCATCTCAAAAAGAGTAAGACTCCCAGTAGCAAAGACATATTATCAGGTGGAGAGGGCAGTGTGCTGGAGGTACAGCCAGGCACACCCTTCTGAGCTCTGGGATGCAGTCCTCCCTTTGTCGCTGACAGAGTATCCTTCAACAGCTTCTCCCCTCAGCTGCAGAGTCTCATTCCCATGTGATATCCTCTGCTATGCCAGCACAACCAGTCGTGGGGCTCTGAAGTAAATGAGAAAAGGAACTGATCCATTTCTGGTGGGTCATTTTTCACTTGGTCCTGGTCCCTGGCTCTGTTCACCATGCAGCTGTACAAACAGTGGTGCCAGCACGGAGAAGGGGAGGAGGGAGTGAATGAATGGTGGACAGCAGGAACCAAGTCTAAGCAGGCTTAAACAGCCCTGCCTCTGCTTGTGTAAGCACAGCCTCAGCAGCTCTCTGATCATGCCTCTGCTCTAAATGATTTCCTTTTGAAACTTTCCTTTTGCCTGTTTACCTACTGAGGCAGATCAGTCACTTGGCACCTGCGTTTGCTTCCTGCATTTCTGCTTCTGTTTTTTCTCATGGTCAGTGACTGAGCAGTACCATTACTCTGGCAGCAATAAAAACCTGTCATTGGAATTCCTCCAAAAAAGAGCCAGTTAATGCTCTCTATTTGGCATATGTTGGGGGTTTGCTGTTGTTATTCTTTGCCATCATTTTTTTCTTTTATACAGTTGGTGTTTAAGGTAGCAGTTGCGTGGGAAATGCACATTGTAAGATGTCAGCACAGCGATGAAATCAGCTTCTATCTTCCATGTAAACGGGCTCATTGTGTCATCAGTTCATTTTCATTATTTCCTTTGGCTCCTAAAAGGGACTAATTGTCCATACCAGCATAATGAGTCTGTAAGAAGATGCAAATTATTTTATGACTTATTGCAGTGGAGCATTTGGAAAGATATACAGGACTTTTAGAGAAGGAGTCAATGAGTTTTAAATGTGCTTGAAAGTAAACATCCACTTCATTCCTTTGTAAACAGGATATTACTAAAAAGCACTAATGCCCATTGCTTATTCAGCACTATTGCATCAAAATGTTAATTCTTTCAGATCTTGCCTACACAAAATGTGATACCAAAACTTGCCTCAAACTTAATGAACCACAGTAGATTAGGAACCAAATTTCCTGCAGAAATATTGTCTGTTTTTAAAGTGGGGGAATTAAATGCTCTACAGCCTCTTTAACCAGAAAAAGGTTAAAATATGTCTTTAAGGGCATTTTTAAAGATTGCAAAGTTCTTCTACATGTATGTTTACTATTCCAGAAATACTTTGGAGCTGTGAATGTACATATATTAAAAATACTCAGTTTGCAAGCTAAAGGTCTGCTTATGTTTAAATAACAATTTTTTTCTACTTTATGTACAGCAATCTTCAGATTAGACCTCAGATGAAACAAAGAAGGTAAAAGCTGATTAGAAAAGTCAGCCAGTGGAGAAGAAAAGCAATGATTTGAAAAAAATAAAAAAATATATGTGATACAGATGCAAAAAACTCAAACTCAGACTCCAATCCCTAGGATACTTATTACAACAAAGAGCCAACATAATACTTTAAAGATGCATCTGCACTGTTTTTAACATAGAGACATAAAGGATTATTTTCTTTTTAAAAGTACTATATCATATTTGTAATTCTATACAACTTCACAGTATAAGTAAAATTTTTAAAACTTAAAACACGCCATTTTTATTAATGGTCCATTTTAAAACCACCAAACATTTTGATGTCAATTACTAAAACAAGGTTTAACGCTGTCAAAAAGCATTACTGCTAAAAACAGTCATCTTCTCGGTGTTTTCATCTGCAAAGCATTACGGTTTATAAAACAATTTTAACTTGGAATACGTAAGTCTCTATATGAAGGTTTCCATATGTTAAAAAATTTATTTGTGTATTTGATTTTAAATTGCTTTGAAAAACAGACAGTTGAGGTTTATAGAAAGGAATCTTTCTTTTAGGAAATAAATGTCTCAAAAGTACAGGGCACTAGCAGTAAAAACATTCTTACCACAAATCAGAAACACATTGAGAAGTGTTTGTCAAGTACACCTTCTGAAACCAGAATTTGTTTCTATTTGCTGGAAAATTGAAAAATCTGTTGTATCTTGGCATGCTTGTTTGGCACTCTCCCAGGCTGTTCATGCAGTAGTGGCATTATTGTGCAATTAGGCTTTCAGGACTTGTAAAGCTTTCAAGATTCTCTTCCATTTAATTTCTAAAATGCAATGTATCTGCCAATGATCTGCACAGAACCAGGCAGTACTGTTGTTTTATGAAGTGAAAAGCAAGAGTATGTATTCTGTGATGTTTTATTTTTAATAAATTTGAGGTATTTTTAAGAAATGAAGACAATTAATCAGCATCTCAGCTTCTGCATGGCACCAAGCCAGAAGCCACCAAGCAGACAGCTGAAGTTTAGAGATTGTTTTTGCAAGGCTAATTTAAGGTGAACTTAGATGGATTCAAGATTTATAAGCACTACAAAGTCTTGACTGGAGCAAAGTTCAACTAAGTAATCCACAGCTCACTCTGCAGACAAAGTGCTGCAGCCCAAACTTCCCTGTGATTTAGTCTACAGTCAATGAGAATTTTCGAAACAGTCAGAAGGAGTGAGTTTCACTGTTTCACTTCAAAGGTCTCCTAATAACTGAGAGGATTATACTTTTTTAACCAGTTAAGAAGGTTAGATGATTTTGAGTGAGTAGCTTTACATCCATCAATAATTCTAAGTTGAAAGTTTAAAGATATCATATGCATGTACATCCTTTAACTCCTGATGGGTTGCAGCACAGCAATGCACCTGTTTTGTAAGCGCACCCAAACTGCTAAATAAGTGATAGCTGTTTTTAAATTGCTTTACTGAAGGGAAGTTATTGTTAAGGAGATTAATTAAAATGCTTTACCGAAACATTCAGTAAAATTAAGATCCTTTAAACTGCTTCCAAGAGACTTCCCTCTTTCCCCGCTAAATAAATATATAATGTCCATTTAAACTCATTCTAATGTGAGCTGTGCAGACTTTGATGTTAGTACCTTTTACCTCTAGCATGCTAATGCCATATGTATATTTTATCAAATTAGAAGTTTCAAATGCTCAGTCCCAGTGACAAAGGTACTGCTGAAGTAAAAAAGCTGAGGATTGTCAAACTAAAATGAAAAAGGTACACGCAGGAAATGGCTATAAATTTCTTCTTTTTACAGGGGAAGACAGGAAATTATACATCATAATAGTAAAAGAACTATCCTTTATCATATCAAGTGGTTCTTCTTAAGTTCTTTTTGTTCACATTTGCCATTATTAGTGCAGTCAGAGAGCCCAGTTAATAAAGAATTACTTCTGCATTATATGGTTGTGCCTCAAATCTTCTGCAAAGAAGTCAGGGTAACACATGTGCTGTGAATTCCTAAAGAATGGCTGACAATTTATTGTGAGTTTTACATTGCCCATATTAACATTAGCCTACTGAACTACCCCTAAAACTTTGTCCCTAGAAAGGGATGAAGAAGTGAAGAAAAGGCCATATAGAACTTCATATGCCAAATGAAAAATCCCATTAGTATTATTATTAAATATAAAAACAACCATCATCATATTAATGCAGTACCTAGGATTCATAATACTTTTTGCCTAAATAAAATATAAGATAAAATTGGGAAAGGTAATTACAATTTTGATTGATAGAAGGACCACCCATATCTTCTATCTACCCAGCAGGATATAATAAAAATACTTAATTTAAAGGGGTGGGAAATGAGTCAAATCTGCTATGGTGACTTTGAGAAATTACTGAACACAGGAAAAAAATTCTCTTGGAATGTCTTAGGCACAACTGCATCCTGCTTTCGTCAGTATCAGAAACTTTCCTAATAATCTCATATGCAAGAAACAGTGAAAAACATTTCTGAAAAATGGGAGCTATGTTTTTAAAAATCAGAATATTAAAAATATCTGATGGAATATGGAATATATCACCAGCTTTCCTTAGCCATCAAAAAAGAACGGAACGATGTTGATTTTTTTTGTTTGCTTTGTACATATAAGGTGTCAGGGCACTGACTCTCTTATTGACGTGTGTTAGTGAAAGGCTAACAGATATTTGACTGAGAACTATGACCATATAATAATTCAAATAAAACTTTAAATGATAATTTCATTAGAAATGCAGCTTTTCTTTCTTTTAATCACCCAGAGCTACCCTTTAACAAAGTTGCATACTGGGAAGGTGAAAGAAAGTTTTCATGTTCCTGCTTAGAAAAAGTAGTTTTGTACTGTGCTATGGCTCCAAAAATGTGATTAGAGATACATATCTGAAACAGCTTTGACAGTAATTGCATAAAAGATGTTTCCAAGTATTTATATTAAATATCTTCTTGCAGTTAGACTTGCAAAGTCATGCTCTGTTTTATTTGTTCACTCTATGAATCTTGCATTTTTTACTTTAGTGTCTTCTTATATCTTGGTACTTAAGGTGTCTTTGTGGATTTTTTGCTCTTAGTCTTTCATTGCTCCCAAGTTTTCTGTAGTTTACTGAAATAAATACACTGAAGATTGTGAGACACAATGATTTGCAGCCTAAGTACTATGGGCAAACAGTAGCCCTGGATGATTTCCATTGAACTAATAGAGGATACAGTTCAGTGAGAATAGGCAGATTTTTTGCCTGGTCTGACACTTTGCTGGACTGACACCTTTTCATTTTGAAGTGTACCTGCTTGCATTGAAGTGTAGAGTATACTCCTTGGGGCCTGCTTTTTGAGAGCTATGTTTTACCCTGGAGAAGTTGCTCATAGTTTACATTTTTTGATAATTAGATGTGTCTCTTTCTAGAACCTCTAAAGGGAATTTGAGGTTTCATTTTCCTTAACAATGTGCGCAAAAATAAACTGAGTTGGTAGCTGGGAAAATGGGGTGCATGGGGAAAACAACAAAAAAGAGAAATAAAACTGGCTGGGTGGACAAATCTGGAAGTGGTGACTTAATATACATAGCTTAATACGTCATAAGTGCCACTGGCTATATTTGATTAATTTCATCATTAATTTACGCATGGTTATTTATGTGTTTTTCAGTTTCACCAGGACAAAGAGAGCACTTCATGTATTGAGAATTCAGATACGATGGCTGGATCAGTTGTTGGCCCATGCTGAAGGATCTCTTCTGTGCAGGATGCCCAATGGGGTGTGGCTTCTCAAGGGTGCACTTCAATCACTCCTAGAGAGGGGAGTTTTAGGCTGGGTGAATGGGAGTCCCTGTGAGCAACACTAATAAATTTTGCCCATCAGAGGAGTGGATAGTGTGATTTTTTTCATCTGAGGTTTCTTAGGCATTCCAAAGTGTTGCTTTTTTATCAGTAGGTGGTTGAGCCTGCTTGGTATTGCGGCTGCTTCGTTAACAAATGCCTGACTACATCACACAAGTGGTGTGGGTTTTGTATTATTAACGCAGTCCTGCATGGTGCTAAGCAAGACAGCCAGTGGGAATTGGTAATGCTGGGCACTTCATGAGACGTGCTCAGCACCTTCCAGCCCCGAGTCCTAAATAATGGTCTGGAATTAAAGCAGCATATTAAATTTCACAGTTGTCTTCATAATCAGGTAGGGGCAAAGGTCATGATATATCCACCAATGCCTTGACAGTCGCAAAGCTTCATCTATATGTATGAAAAGCAACAAAATGTAGTTTAAGAAATGTACTTTAAAAAATTAATCTAAGGACTGTAAAAGCACTCAAAAGTCTTTTAATATGCATTCTTTTGCAAAGCTGGTTCTATAAAACATAGATAGATAAGAACAGAATGCATATAATAATTTATCTATGGCATGTTAATCTGAAACGAGAAAGTTTTTAATCTTTTTAAAGCAAATGAAACAAAGAATTTTAATCTATGGGAGATGAATGTCAATCATTTCACAAGGAATTGAGATTATACTGTGGTATATAATAAGTGATAAATGCTCTAAATAATGTTCTTTCTGTTAAAAATACTTTTCTATTTAGAATGAACAGGTGGGCAAATAATCAATTACAGGCATACAGTATGCACACTTCCCTGTTATTAATGTTATGTTTATAATTTACTGACAAAACAGTAGTAGGATTTTTTCTGGTTATTAGGATATTTTCAGGTAATTTCTGTGATGACAATTCTGAAGTCCTTTTGTAGGCAAAATTCTCACTGAAACCAATAAATGTGTTTTTAGGAAAGATATTACCAGGATTTTAAATATAACTATATAACTTTATATCACCTAAAATCATAGTGATAAAAATCACTTCAGGCCTTCTGGGAGATAAGTAGTGGTCTGTTATATGAACTCAGTCTGGAGCAAGTACCCCTCACATATGATCCAGTTGCTGACCAAGATCAGAAATGGACAGAGTCATGGGGAATTTGTCCCGATGTATGTAATGATCATTCCAAGTTGCTGACTACACTGCTGAAATGCAGTATAGTATTTTGGGCTCTTAAGTGCTATTCCAAATTTAATACCAGACATGGAGTCTCCCTCTCTGGAGACATTAAAAAACCTGCCTGGGTGCCTTCCTGTGTAACCTGCTCTAGATGACCCTGCCTTGGCAGAGGGGTTGTACTAAATGATCTCCAGAGGTCCCTTCCAGCCCTAATGATTCTGTGATGCACTGTGGCCAATGCTAAGAGGTTCAACAAGGCTCAGTGCTGGCTCACGTAATTGGGCCACAACAACCCCATGCAATAATACAGGCTTCTGGCAGAGTGGCTGGAAAGCGGCTCAGGAGAAAAGGACCTGGGGCTGCTGATTGACAGAGCTGAACATGAGCAGCTTGTGTCCAGGCAGCCAAGAAGACCAATGGCATCCTGGCCTGTATCAGAAGCAGCATAGCCAGTAGGGACATGGAAGTACTCAGCACTGGTGAAGCTGCACCTTGAATCCTGTGTTCAGTTCTGGGCCCCTTACTACAAGGAAGACGTTGAGGTGCTGGAGCGGGTCCAGAGAAGGACAACAGAGCTGGTGAAGGGTCTGGAGCACAAGACCTATAAGGAGCAGTTGAGGGAACTGTGATTGTTTATCCTGGAGAAGGGAAGGCTCAGGCAGGACCTTATCACTTTCTACACCTACTTGAAAGAAAGTTGTAGTGAGGTGGGGGTCGGTCTCTTCTCCCAGGAAACAAGCAATAGGACAAGAGGTAAAAGCCTCAAGCTGCACCAGGGGAGGTTTAGACTGAATATTAGGAAAATTTCTTCACAGAAAGGGTGCTCAGGCATTGGAACAGGCTGCCCAGGGAAGCGGTTAAATCACCATCCCTGTAAGTGTGCAGAAACCATGTAGAGGCCTTCAGTTTTGTGGTTTACTGGTGGTCTTGGTAGTCCTGGGGTAATGGCTATACTTGATCTTAAAGGTCTTTTCCAACCTAACTAATTCCATGATTCTATGATGCTATGATACTGTGATTCAGTGAAATGAATGTGGAATGAGAAAAAGTTTTGTTACCCTTTTCGAAAAACATATCTCAATTCCTTTTATAATGTTACATGGTGAACCATAAAAAAAAAGAAATCTTTAACAAGAGGCTATAAGCTTTTTCCTCCCAAAATAAAATTGTTGGGTGTCATACAATACACTTGAAAACCTTTTTAAATGTTGTTAATGTCTTTCTCTCTAGCTTTTATCTTTTTCACCTGTCTCAAGCACTGTGGCTGCCTTACATCAGGTGAGACTGAGTTCACCTAGAGGGTTCACTGATGCCTAGGACAGCTAGTATTTCATACCCATCCATCTCTACAAACAATCCACAAAAATTTGAAACAGAAAGAAAACCTGCTGCTGCCATTCAGCAAGAAGTCTATTACAAATCCCTAGGTGGCATGGAAAGCATTTAGACTCATTTCATTCACATGTCAGGTAAAGACTTTCATTTAGAAGTGAGATGAATGCTGAATAATGGATCTTTTGAATAATGTAATTAAGAATTCATTAAAGCAGTCCTTAAAATAAAATCTCCAAAATGCAATGCATGTATATTTTCCTCCTGTAACATACTAGAGAGTCAAATGAATGGAACATAATGTAATACTAATGTTTACAAAAATTTCACATTTAAAGTAGATGAACTCTCGGTGTAATACAATATATAATTTTTGATGGCTTCTGAGTGGGAACAATTAGGATTCTTGAAAGAGATTTGTGTCCTTGTTAGGAGGAAAATTAATGTATCCAGACTAGTGATAATCTCTCTAAGTCTGGCTTTTGCAATATGTGTTTACTTGAAAATCTTGACTCCACTGAAAGGGAAATTCTCACACTGATATTTTTGTTTCCTTCAGCATGGCCTTGTGCCCCAGCTTTCTAATTTCCAGCAAAACAGCTCTCTTCTGTGAAATGTCCTCCAAGACTTTTTCTATTTTCCTCTTATCCCATCTGGTCATTGAGGAGATTTTGTCTTAATTGGACAGCAAACAGGAAAGTTCAGAATGTGCTTACAAGCTGCTATTCAAACAGGCACTGAATTATACAGCCCGCATCCATCTAGGGACGGCCTAACAGAGTCACATGAATGCTCTGGGAGTATATTTCCCATTCTTGTCAGTGGAAAACCTAGGGTGAGAAGTGAAGAGAGCAGGACCAAGTCAGACTCCTCCTTGCATCTTCCTCCATGCAGTCAATGAACAGAACAATATCCAGCATCTGGATTTTGAAGCAAAGCCTTGGCTTTTTTTCCATGCTCAGCTTGAATTTGAAGGTGAACTTGGACTATTAGAGGGTAAAGACTTGCTGCAATTTGTGCACTTGTATATGTGCAGAGGGACAGGACTGGTTTCATGGGCCTTGACCTCTGACATTTAAGTGGGCCAAGGAAATGATACATTTTTAAGGATTTAATGATGACAGAAGCCCTTGATTATGCATAAGTGACTAAAATCGGGCTGGAAGTTAAATGTCTGACTAAGAATCAAAGCACACAAGACATTTATGTCAGTGTTGAATGGCTTAGACTACATGCCTAACTTTTATACAGCCAGGGTTACTTCAGATGAATTTCATTTGTCTTCAAACAAGAAAAAAAATGGGTGATGAATGGATTGAAGAAGCTGTTATGTTGACAGAAAGAGTAGAATCTCAAGATAAAATGTGGAAGGATAACTGACTTTACTACATTTAGAATGATCTAATGCAAATGTACTTCTGGTACTCAAATGACATTTTGGGTTGGTTGTTTTGTTTTTTTTGAAGAAAACATAGTTTATAGAAAGCAGGCTCAGGTAGAGCCAGGAAGACTTAATTCACCTGTTCTTTGTTAGACATACTCAGCAAAACATTAGAAGTTCTCAATAACTCAGAGAATAGTGACCTGCATTCTCAAGAGTGAAGTATCATTGCCCAACAAATATTTTCACCTATTCTCAGACCCAGTTTTGAAGATCTGTCACTACTTTACCACAAAAAAACATATAATCACAATTCTACAGGCCTCCCATGATGGAGATGGTGACAATCATTTATCTTACTCCTTTTGCTCTTTACAGAAACCTATGCAGAGATGTGGGAGGCAAATCCATCCTGCCATCAGTACTTGTAGTGATGCTGATGAAAAACCTGCCACTTCGACAACCTCTACCTATTTTGTCCATTGAGTTTCTCAGACTTGAGAAATCCCTGTATAAAGATGAAACATGGTCTCAATACACTGGTCACCTAGGTAGCACATATGGGGAAAAGAACAGACTAATTCAACAGCCCACAGCCACGTGCTTGTTTTTAAACAACCAAACTTGGCAAACAGAAATTTTATCACACTTATTGCTGGAAAAAAACCTGAGAAGTTTCAAGTACACAAAGCTTTTTCTGGGCCTCCAGAATAAAGGTCCCCCAAAATAAACACAGCATCAGCTGACATTATTACCAGGCTGCTTTACCATATATGGCTCTCTGAATGTTTTTGAAAACTTATTCTGTTGTTTACAAGGAAGATGGTTGTCGTTCTCACAGGATGAAGATCCTTGGAAATTCTCAGTCCATGTACTGGTGTATGAACCCTCCTGAACCTTACTTTCATCCATACCTTAAAGTTTCTGTCATTTATCTATTGATTGTGTTTGGCATTGACCCCCAAGTTTAACGTAACCTATTTTATCCACATCGCAAGAGACTAGGAGTGCTCAGGGAAATAACAGTTACATCCCAGCAGATATGTGGAAATTTCCAGCAGTCACTTTTGAAATATTTAACTCAGTATCTTGCAATTACCAGACCATATGCAGGTTTCCTACCTGCACAGCCAGTCACTGAACTCCTCTTTGTCCCTGCTGCTTTCCTAGAGGAGCATACAAGCACATGCAATGCTAAATTCACCACATTTTGTAAAGCATCTCATGAAGTTATTCTGAGAGAAGATACTACAGAAGTGAAAGTGATCTCTTGGCAATGTCACTTCTGGTGGGCAGAACAATTGTTCACTAAGGGGAAGAACAGAGGTATCAGAAAGGAGGTAGAAAGATGCCAACACAACCGCTTCCAAATTGCAATTCTAAGTAAGACAAAGCAGGTCATTTCTTTAAATCATTCTTTTCACAGAGAAGTCTCTGTAACTGCTTTGTAAGAACCTTAAGGTTATTACATTGCTATGTGGGAACCTGTGCAGCCTTCAGCTCAGACCACATGGGCCTAATGGATGTTTCTGCCCTGAAGGGGAGAGTCCATCGTTTCATTAGGAACTCTGAAAAAAGGCCGTATTCAATGGCAGTCCCCCAACATCACTTGTAGTTAATCAATTGCCATATGTGCCAATCAGCCTAGGTAGAGCTACAGGCAACTCTTTCTATTTATGGCTAAGAGACTGGGAATAGTCTATGCAGCTGGGAAGCCAGGCAGACCCAAAGATTTTCCACAAGCTGGCAGTCAAGGATGCAATTTATTGAGGGAGAAACCCCAGAGCAAGAAATTAAAAAAAAATAAAATAAGGCAGTGATATGTTTTACATTACAGAATTTCTCTTGGCATGGGTATCAGCTTCTGAATATTTCAGCAACATTGCATCTCATCTCTCATCTGCATATCCATTGAGAAGTGTTCAGCAGAAATTACCCTTTGTTCTGCAGCACAGAATTAAACTGACTTGCAACTCACTTCCATAAGTTGGGCCCTGAAAACTGAATATACTTTGTAATGATTTTTAGAATGATCTAACCTTAACTCAAAGTAAACTGTAGGATTATCATATGAAACTTTTCAAATGTCCAGATTAATCACACATGACAATCAATCTTTTATTCTATCCAATAGGGACAATCTGTTTTATGCATTTTTGAGGGTAAGGGGGTTATTTAGGAACTGAATTCTATGATTTGTGACACTGTTTTGAATTACACATCATCTTATCCTCAGAAACCATGGAAAATAAGATGTAGTGCTGTCTCCTCCATACTTTTGCCTTCCTCTCATGCATGTATGTACATCTATGTGTATATTTATGTTTACATATGCATACCTATATAAAGGAATATATTCTTGACTATTTACTCATCTAGGAAATAGGAAGTATAAAACATATTTGTTATTGTCTTCATGTTGTGATACAGAATAATTTAGAGTGAAGTGCTAATACCCAGAATGAGGCACTTCCAAATGTCCACATCAGCACACTGCCAATTGCAAAAATATAAGCTAAATGCTGCTTGTACTTAAAATTGCTCTTGTTTTAGATATATGGACAGTTCCATAGGCACCAATTTCTCCATACACTGAGGACTGAAACTTTAGCTTTTAGGTTATACTCTCTAATGAACTTATTATTAAGCAAATTATAAAATAATGTTTCCCTAGAGTTTTAAAGACCATTTTAATTCCCCAGTATCCCAGATTCTTCTTCCACAACTCTAGCCTGTGTTAAGAGACAGGAGACTACCTTGCCTGACCAAGTCATGGCTTGAACACTTCTGAAAAGAGGCTGGGCAATGAGGATATTCACGTATTATATATCATGGAATTCTATAATTCTATAGATATAATTCTATACATTCCATGCTCTAAAGAATAATCTTCATGTGGTTTGACTGGCTGATTTCTATTATTTTCTTTATTTAAATATATGCTGAGTTAACAAGGTAAAGAAACCTCTACCCAAATTTAAATTGTTTGTCTTGTACAATAAAAAAGACTACTTCAGTCTTTTTACAGTTTACAAATCACTGATAATTTTGAATCAAGTGCTAAGGTCTATATAATCTGCATAAATAGTGGTATATTGAAAGATTCAGACCAACACATCACATAAGAATGTACTGCTCTTGAGCCATGTGAATAGTCCCATCATGGAAACAAACTATTCTGAAAATGCTAAAGGTTCATTGTGACAAAGACTTGTGAATCACAATAGAGAGGGTGGAACTTTTGCTGGATAATTAACACCTGGCAAAGAACATCTCTGCTACATTTAAGGCCGTTTTGCTCTCATTCAGGTGATACACTTCTGGTATAGGAAGTGTGGTCTACTGCAACAAGGTCCTTAAAGAACAAATGAAGAAATATTTAAATATTTGATGTAGGTAATATGATGAGTATTGGCAAGGAAATAAAATTGTTACTCCTAGATGAGGGTCTAAAACCCTTAATAATCTTACAAACACTGTTTTCTCCTGCTTTTTTTCCCATAACCTCATTTTTTACCCTTCTTCTTTTCTCAGTTGTTGAAAGAAAAATACAAAAGAAATGTTCATATAGATAACCAGTAGGATGCCAGAAAGGGTCTTTTTCAGTCAGAAATGGTGTGGTGCCCTCTGGATAATCAATTGTCCCTGCAACACTTGAGGATTTTTCATGCACTGAGATGCAAACTGAGCAATTTCTTCATTTTCTCCCCTATATAGTTTGTTAATGCTGGAAAGGCAATTGGACAGTGGGGCCTCCTCCTTCTTGGCACTATTTCAAAAGCAACTTGAAATGCCCTGACAGCAGCTCTCCTCACAAAGTAATGTTAAGGTTGTGACACGGACCAACAAAAGGCTGACACACTGTCGTTAGCTTACCCTGTTGTGCTTAGGTAATGGTGAAGCCTCAGATCTGTGTGTGATGTTAGCATTATATGTTCTTCAATAACAAGGAGCCATAGGATGAATTGAATGCAGAATACAATCTTTAACTTTGAATTTCTAAGTTTAGGCCAGCTTCTTTCTTTAATATTAAAGACTGCATTAATTATACAAAGCCATTGATTATAAACATATTATTTTCTCAGAGATGGCTAGTATTTAAGTGTAATGTTTTCAAAATTAGTATTAGTGGCAATAAAGTCACTGAAGTGTTCTTTCACGCAGTTATTCTGATGTATTAAAAATCCTGGCCATAAGCTGGCATCCACAGTCAAATTTCACACCTGTCCAGCAGTGTTCAAAACTAGGATTTTGTTCTAAATACATTTCTGGTTTTAACTAACCGAAAACCCACTATGAATTTTTTCCCTTATAAATTTCATGGGACAGTTAATCCAGATCTGGAATTCTGGGGCTGAGTTTCACCACAGCCATGGTAAAATAATAAAAATAATTAGAGAAATACAGCACAAGCAATACCCTCATATTTTTATAAAATTGGCTAATATCAATCGCTGTGTAAACCACTCCTGCAGTTTCCAGTGTCTGTAAAAAGAGAACTCACATATTTCTTTGTAAAGCCAAAGAAAAATTGGCTTCTCAAAGATAACAAATTCAGTATTTTTACACTCTCCAGTTACTTTAAATCAAAGTATTAACTGTGCTTCTCTTCTTACATTCACTGTGTTAGTGTGTTAAGGTTTTATTTTCCCAAAAATTCTTTAACTCTGTTATTTTTAATGTAATTATATAAACATTCTCAAGAAATGCAATTTTGCAAGCTTTTAGCTGAACTGGTTGCTTTGAGACTAGGTTGACTTAAAGACTTTAATTTTCAGGATCCGATAATGATAGCTAAACAGCACACCAGCACGTTGTTTTTCAAAAAGGGGAAGGATGCCATTCATTTCACTGCCAGATCTTAGGTGATTTAATAGTCATTTGAGGTCCTGTGTCTGTGAAGAAAAAGCTCAGATCTTTCAGAATCACTTCCTTGGAACTTTTCTTTCTTCACCTGTTAACATTGCCTTATGTGAATGAGGTATAAGCTTTAATTCCTGGAGTAGGTACTCATTGTTCAGAAAATTTGTCGGCAGAACAAGTAAAATTTGCTTTGTGAACTCCGTACGGGAACCAAATGACAAGCTCTGTCTTCTCCACAAGGGGAAATAGCTGGCTATCCAGTTCCTGAGACAACATTTTTCACCCCTTCTTTTCATCTCTTTACCCCTTTCTTCAGAAGTCTTGCCCAAACTATAGCAAGCATTTTTCATCTTTGACTCTTGATCCTAAAGCAATTGAGAATAAATGCTGTTAAAAAGAATACCACAGAGTATCCTGTAGGATTCAGTCCATTAAGATAGGGTCATCCTTGGGGATATGAGGGAAATTTCATATTGTCAGTGGCAGATATTAGGTTGGAATTTAACAAATATTGACATCTGCATCTGTGCAAGTTCTGTTTGGCTTCCTTTATAGTCAGTGGAGAGAAACTCGCACTTTGGGGTGCAATTAATGTCATTCTTGTGGAGAGGTCTCAGGTAAGTGAAGTGAATTCCTCCCTTCCAACACCCTCTGTGATGAGTTCAGATTAATTCAGATCCCACCTGACTTAGGTAGATAGATAATTTCTAACAAGTTATATTGTCTGCCCTAAAATCACAAGCATTAAGTAGGAACTTCTGAAGTTACCAGAGAAGCAAACTTCGAAAGAATTATTATTTTTCATTTAAATAACCTTGAAGTTCCATAAATTGCATGCTTTAACAGTACCAGTATGCAATAATAGTTCCTTATATAACTTGGCCCCCTCAGATAACTGAGACAATATCTGACATGGATATGGTCAGAAGCACAGGGGTTATTAACGTACATGAAGCATAGCACAGAGGTTTTGGGAAAAGGCCTTGTTGGGAAAAAGAAAAAAAAATTGGTCTCTATCATATTCATTGTTTCTTATAATCATCTCTGCTAAAGTGCAGAATCTTGCTTGTTTGTTTTAGAAATAACCCCTGGTTCGTGCATAAGAAAATATATTAAGTATTCTAAAAATTACTCCTTTTCTTTTCTGTATAGCAGAGAGTCAGGGGTCAAATTCTCAGCTGCTGTAATCCCCATTGGAGTTATTCTCATTCATTATTGAAGTGGGCTAGATCCTGGGCTTACATAAGCTGGCGTAACCATATTGAAGTCAGTGGAAATGTGCTGATTTTTAGTAGATGAAAACCTGGTCCTTGAAATGCAGTAATTTTGACTAAGCTGAGTGCTCCAGGCCAAATTATTTTCAGTATTTAGCAATGTCTGGCATTTTCTTTACGAGTCTATCTTATCACCGTTCAGCATGCCTAGAAAGAAAAATCCCTGCAGTAGTGTTATAACAGTGAGTGGCAAAACAACAGCCTCAGTGTCTGCTTTCACTCTTTGCCCAAAACGATGTATATAGTAGTCTGTTTGAGGATGATGTTTTGCCTTACAAAACATCTCCTCTGTTGTTTTGTAACAGCAGCAGAGTCCCTGGTACAATTTTTATTAATCTTTTTTAACATTAAGAAGCACTACAGTGTGCAGATCATCTCAGTGGAATAATGCACTGGTGCAGAGGAGCACTAAATCAAATGATAAATTGAGTGTAACATCGATTATGTTAGCTATGCATAGAAATATATACATTTGATGGTCATTATGACACATGAATGTTCAAGATGAAAAGTGAAAAATACATTTCAAGTTCTGTATATGTGAAAAACCGACAATGATCTGTAATTTGCGTCTAACATTAAATTCTATAAATCTGCTGGTGTTTTCAGCATTGAAAGCCTGATTCTAAATGGAAAGGTCATTATCATTATTAAGTTTTATAAGAAAATCAGTACGTGTACTAGTATCTATTTAATAACTGAGACATCATGAATGTCAGACTTAGCACACTTTGCTGGGTGCTAATAACTCTTTAAGTGTACCCTTGACTCAAGTCGAAGGCAGTATTGGAATTTTTATATTATCTGAACTGCCTGGTAGCATTTAAAGGTACTTCCATAATAGCCAGGTAAAAATATAGTGACTTCACACAACTTTACCTAATTTTGCTCCAGTTTCAAAGGTTAAGCTAAACTTCTTGCAACACCCCCCCTCTTCCTGCTTGTCTGAGAAGGATGTGCAGGCAGCTGAGTCACAACGGACCTGTCCTACTTAACCATTGCCTCATTTTTTATTGGATCATATTGTGCTTCCTGAGAAAAGTATGTGTCAGTAATGACAACAAAATGAAGCCTTTTGTACCCAAAATAAGTGCTGGGCAAAATGATATTTGCATCAGTGTCAAAATTGCTTTTTCAAATGTCTTGGTGTAATGGTGCTACCTAAATATAAAATATGTATTCATTCAGCATTTTTAAAATTTTTATAATTCTTGCATTATATTATCTCTAATTCAAGTACAGTGGTAAGTTGATACAGCTTGTTTCTTTTCCTATTATATATTTAAATTAAAAATTGAAGATGCAGTTTCTATTAATGAGTTTTGTAGGGGTCTTTCAGTATTATATCCCTAGGCAAGTTTCTTACTAGATATGAAGCCCTCATAAGAGGTGCTTGTGCACTTGGTTAATTCATAAATGGTGTTGAGTGCTGCATATTTACACAATTCTTGTTAAATCATGGAAGTCTGCTATTTCTCTGTACAATGTATTGCCAGTCGTGATGCCCATACTATGCACCTAATCACACAACTCTACAAATCCCATGTTTTCCAGGTATTCTCATCTACACAATATTCACCTCCTATGGTAAAGGTCAAGGTCCCTTGGCAAAATTTATATCAGCTCTGAAGCAAAATAGGCAAAGAACATTCAGTTTGCTGAAAAAATAAAATAAAAAGAAAAGCAAATGAGTAGCCAAAAACACAAGAAAGTTTTGTATCACTGAAGAGAGCTTTTAGCAGTTACTACTAATTCAGTATTGATCTACATAAGAGATGACAGTACAAATGTATTGATATCTGTAGATGTTTACTCAAACTTTAGTATGATTTGAGGTAAGGTTAATTACAAAAGCCTGTGAAGGTTGCAATACTATGTCCTGACTGATAAAATGTAAGTCTATTGTAAGAAATATCAGTGAATAAAAATTCAGAATTTTCTTTCCACTACTTTGTGCAGATTAGGAGCAATGATTTTATAACAAAACGAAAAGCACTGACCACTTGGCAACAAGCATATTGGTTGAGAATTCACCAATATTTGAGAGTGCAGTTAACAAACTGGTTTGTCAGGATATAGAAGAAAGAGAACAGAAATAAGCAAAACTACTGCTATAATACCCTTCCTTGAAACCCACACTGTTGTTATCTATGTATTGCAATATAAAGCTGGACCTTATTTATTTCTGTGCAAATAAGATGAAAATTGTAAACAAATTGCACAACATTCATTTGAAAGACACAACTTGTTCCATATTGTTACGGTTGATACTATAAAATCAACTTTGTTGCCCTACAGGGATAAAAACACATGGATAATCTTTTCCTTAATGGCAGTAGGCCTTCAATTTACTTTTCATCCAGGAGCCAGAAGAAATTATCTGTCTCTCTAACCTTGTGGACAAAGACTTTTACTGCAGAGGCAGATACCTGAGGTTCTCACTTCTAATCTGCAAAATATGTTAAGTTTTCATAAATATGTGGGGTTTGTTGTTGTTTTTTTTTTCCATAAATGATTCTTAAGGCACAAAAAGAAAGTCAAGTTGCTTGGTTGATTCCTAGTTTCTAAAGCTTCTTCTTTTTTTTTTGTTGTCATTCCCTTGTTTTTATGTTATTATGGTACAAGGAATTCAAGGAAATACCCCAGCAGTATTCAAATGAAGAAGATTTACATGGCCAAGATTTCGAGTCATTATGTACCAACGGGCCAGACCATCCTGCCACCCTGGAAGTATATTTCCAAGTTATGTCATTTGTCTCTCCTTTTGTTAAAATGTTTAATTTTGAACTTGGTTTTAATATGGGCTCAATGTTTTCTCCTGGTCTAAATAAACACAGCAGAAATTTCACATAATGTAGGTTTCTTGCTACTCCACCTTTCAGTCACTTGTCAAACAATGGAATGCTCAATGTGGTCAGCTTGGTTGTAAGCTGTGCTAAAAAAAGAAGTCCTAGCACTGACAGCACTAAGCTTAAAAAGAAAAAAAAAATTGCATTAGATGCTTTACTTTGAAGATGTAAAACATAAGCAAGACCAGTTAAAAAGTAAAACAAAAAATAATAAAAAAAAAAGCCAAAACTGATAAATTAAATTGAAGTAGATCCAACTCCTTGTGTCAGAATACGTGAAAGCCAACTAAATTGTAGGACTGTACTCAGTTAAAGTCTTAAGGATGGGCCTAACTGAGCTTGTGAACAACAGTATTAACTCAGGTGACTGCTCAATTTCTTGGAGAGTCATGTGTGAATAAGGTACTTCACCAAATCAAGGACATTGTGCAAGAAGAATACAGTGTCAGTGTATAACAACCATGTTCCCCAGGAAGGAACTTTTGTCTGTGAAAAAGAAGTGTTGTTACCAAGGCTGAATACGATCGGGCTGCACAGTGTTCTTTGTTTCAACCCACTAGGGTGCTGTCTTTTCCCATGTTATTATTATTGCATGCTCTGCTGTAATTTAACATCCCAGAAAGCTAATAGTTCTCCTTAAATTGTAGCCTGCATACCATTACTGATAGTTACAGTAGAGTGCAAAGTCTATTTGCACACTAAACATCCTATAGTGGGTTTTTTTGCAAATCAAAGAACATCAATGGAAAAACACTTTATGCCAAATGTCTCAAAAGTACTGGATCAAGTTCAGCCTTTGAGGTATGCAGTAGAAAATCTCTTCACAATTGATGGGTGATGCTTCTGCTTATATCAGTAATGAGGTGCCAGATATAGTCTATTGCATAAATAGCACCACATATGCTTCAAAAATAGGCACAGCACAGTCCTTATTGCATCCACTTTGTGCCACGACCTCAATAGCATAAAGAAACTTAAAGCACCTCCGTGTAGGAGTAGTAATACACAATGTATATCTGGCACTACACGGACAGCTTTAGACCCCCATCAGAAAATATAGTTTAATAGGGAAAATAGGTAAAAATGCTGTTTTCCTGCTTTACTGCTACTCCTTGGCACTGCTGTAGTACAGTTTAATTCTACAGGCATGTGTGGAAAGCTGTAATGGTCTAAAGTTAGCTTATAGTTTGTTGTACACACAGTACTCTGTGATTCCAGAGTGCTCCAGTTATACATGTCCAAGCAGTGCAGCAGGGACACTTGCTTTGGTTCTTCTGCTAATACCATCTGACACAGTGCCCTGGGGGGCCTGCTGGGCGGCTGGGTATTCCTGAACTCTTAAATGGTCAAGCTTCAGTTTTACATGTCACCATACGGATGGAAGATTAAGAAAAACATAACAAGGTTTGCACTCAGAAAAATAAAAAGGAGATGACATCCTGCTTAACTGCTTTCACAGAGATCCAACAGAGAAATGAACACAAACTAGAAACTTCTAGGACAAAAGCAAAACTATGGTCTTTACACTGACAGAATCAGGCCATGATCCTGCCCCAAATCTTCATCAAAACAGAAATATGTGGTATCGTAACTCTGAATGATTATTCACATTACAGTATAGGACTGACATGAACACTAAGCAATTGAGACTGATGGTCAGGGGAAGGGTTCATTGGCTGCTCAGATCAGTTGTCCAGGTACTGTAATCTGGGACTGGGACACAAGGAGCTGTACTTCAAATAATATCAGCTATGTTTCTATACAGCTTTGAAATTTACCATGTGATCTAGATGTAACTGACAGTAAAAAAAACCCTGCCTTTATGTCTTCACTTTCAGTGGTCCTCCAGCCTCTATTCCAAGTTAAATTGTCAGTTGTATACTGAATGTCTTAACAGTCCTGAAATGTCCCTGAAAAAAAGTCACATGTTAACTCTTCTGGTTATTGGTGCTGCCATAGCTAAACTGTTCTATTACCTCTGCTTAGGGTACATCCAGGTTTTCAATTTAGTGTCCTGTGGAGAGTTTTCCTGGTTCTGGTTTGCTTTGTACTTATACCTGGAGATTTGCAGTATGCACTAGAAACGCTGCTGGTAGACTCTGAACAGTTTCCCTCTTGGTGAAACCACAGCTGAAGCCCTGCAAGGCCCTCCAGCATTGTTCTTCCTGCACATGCACAGTGTGCCTGGGCCAGGCACATGCCCTGAATTTCTGTGAAAGTATTATGCAAGCATAAGGTCCTAGAGCCAGAACACAACTTCCTAAATCAAAGCCTAGAGCTTTCCTCTCTGCACTACACTGTATGACAACATAAACAAGTCCATAAAGATGTTTCAAGTTCCTCAGCACTTCAGTTTGCAGTGTAGACAGTGTGATTGCGTCTGGGAATGGACTGACAATTACCATCATTGCTATTGTATCACCTCTGCCTGCAATTATCTAGTGCCTCCTTTTGGGAAGGGCAAGGGGGGAATGACATTGCAGCTGCCCTTCCCTATTTTGCCAGCCTATAAAAACTTGCTGATAACCAGAAGTGAGTCTACCTTTGCTCATTCTCACTGGCTAGCCCCTGATGGTTAAGACACAGGGGAATTTGTCTTAAACTTGGTCAATATTTTCTATGTGACCAAGCAAGACAATGTGACTATGCTAATATTAGCAAATTGTGTGAAGCAAAAGGAGCAGATCTCTAGACTAAAACAACTGATTCTTAAGACCTAAATTCTTTATTATACACCTGTGTGTTGTTTTTTTTTGCTTCAGATTAGCCCTAATTTGGTCACATGAATTGACTGCTCTTTTGTGGCTCGAGAACATTGGGTGTGCTCTTAGATGTATCTCAGGGTACCATGTAAACATATATATTTTTTGAAGTACCTCACATGAATGGTGAGGTAGCCAGAATTTTGCGTAAACCACTGGGTTAGGCAGTCTATAAATGCAAAAAACATTATCCCTTCAGCCATGACTCTTGAGCACCATGGGGAACGTCTGGATCAGCACAAAACGGTGACTAGCACTTTGACTAGTTAGAAGATTATGAATCAGAGACTTTGGTAATGCAAACGACAGCAGATAAATGGAAAAATAATCTCAAAATATTTCTTCTCTAGACACAATCTCCAGTTATCTCAGACCGTTTGTTTTGACAACACTAAAACCTGGGAAAAAATAAAACAGAGGGAGTGAATGCTAAATCAAATATTTAAAGAAGGATCTTGCATCTTCCCATGTGTATTTTCTTCTCCAAACATTCCCTGATTTAGCCAACTTTTGGAAACTCTCAGTTACCAGTACTGGATTATGGAAAATTTAATCCAATCTGACTGATAATCCATTCCAAAAATGCACATTTTTTTCCAACAAATAATGGAGATGGGAATATTCATATGCCTGAATGTCCCAGAATATAACCAATCAGTCTATTGAAGCATAAAATTAATTAGATAAAGTTTGAATTTGTCCAGGAAAGCATTTAATTCTGAAGATGAATCAAGAGAGACAAAAAATGGAGCAGGAAAATTCTTGGCCCTCCTCAAGTCAATGGGAGCTTTCAGAGAAACCAGGACTTCATCCTGTATGTTTTGTTTTTCTTCAGATGTCAGTTACCTGCATACAACATAAATACGATGTGGTCAGAGAAGCGTACAGTGAATGGCTGAAACAGTTAACAAAATCAATAAATGTGGGGAAAGTAGATGAAAACATAAACCAGACTGAGCTATTTTTTCCAGACCAAGATTTTTAAGTCTTCTGTATTTTGTCATTTGTTAAACCACAAATAGCTATAAACAGAGCTGCAGTTCAGAGAGTCTTTGTTTCTAACATAAACAAGGTATAGGGCATAGCTCTGTATGTCAGCCAAACATGACTGTAAGTTACAAAAATGATATATATGTATAAAAGAAGTGTCAAACCCTAATTGAAAAATTGTATTTGGACGTGGATAAATATAAGGAACACACTTAGCTCTAGAAAGGCAGTAAGTATTTCACAGAAAATAACTCAGACTAAATTAATGCATACATTATACTGCATCTGTGAAATTATTCAATTTATCAAAACACAGAAGCTGGGGAAGTTTGCATCATTTAGGTATCACTATTCCTAATGGTGTGTATGCCCTAACTGAGAAGGCTTATAGTTATGAAACTTATACTGAACATATGCAATTTTTAAATTAACGAGATCTAGGAGCAGAATAGCAAGCAGACTGTATTAAATTGGATCAAAAGTATAGAATAAACTTTTCTTTAACAGACAAGCTTTGCACAGTCATTAACAGGAATAATATTTTTCATCTAAAATGGCTGCATTTCTTAATAACCAGGTCATATCATAAACCCAAAAATCTGTAAAATGCTCATTTAAACACTGATTTTTCACTTTATTTACCTTTACTTAATATTTTTTTAACATCATGAACGCTTTCTTTCAAATCATTGCTTCAAATTCTTTTAGATTTTGTTATTTAGACCTAAAAAGAAATAAAGCTCTCAGATAAGTATGTTTGCCTTCCAGTGTTTTGGTGTGACAGGCTCCTTTAGCTGCACGTGGGTCACAGCAGTCACTGTGGTAAACAATGTTCCAAACTTCCAAAGCCTGCAGAGGTCAGTATAGCAACATCAACAAGAAATTATATAGCTTCACTGAATAGATTAGCAGTCACAAATATTTATTGTTAAAACTCAAAAATCATGTGTGGTTCTGGCTGTTAACGTAACTGTGGCATTGCTATGTCATGTAATGGTTACTCCTGCAACCTTCATATGTCACAGATACTAAAAGTTTTAAAGACATATTTCTGCATTTGCATTTCTTAATTATAGAAGGGTTAAATATCTTTTTCTTCAGAGTGTTTGAGAAAAGTTGGATAGGCATTATGGAAAACTTAAGCACACTCTTTGGAAGCTGTCTTTTCTGTGTTGCCCTGTCAATGACCTCCACTGTGACATTGAAGGAATACCCTCGTTGTGGGTGAGAAGTAATTTGCTTCAATAGCTGTTCTGCCCCAGACACGCATAAAAAGGAGACTGTAAACATATATCCGCGTTTGCTTTGGCGCTGACAGAGCTGACACCATCGAAGTCATTTGGAGCAGAACTTTCAGATGTTTGTGACACACTAGGCCAGGATGAATAATCCAAACACTAAATGTCAAGCTCCAAGCTCAGCGCAATGAAATCTCCAAAACTGAAAGGAAATGACAGATGAATAGTGCTAATCATATGAACAATACCATATTAATTTTATTTACCCTGTTGGCCAGCTTTTCTTGACCTGCCCTCTTGGGGCTCTATAAAGCAGTTACATTAGTGTTTCACTGCACATTCTCAATTGTATATTAAAGAATAAGCAGATGTTCAGATATTACCTTGGGGTCCACAGAGGAAGATTTTGAGAGACACGAGTTTGGATTAGATATATGTGATTTACTTCCTTCATAGTACTCCACATAGTTGAGGCAAAAGCAGATACATGACACCCACACCACAGAATTACCCCTCCCAAGAAAAGCTGTTTATAAGTAAAGTATTTTTTCTTTCATAAGTCTGCAAAAGTTCAGGGTGAGCTTTTTTGTCACATCAATACACAGCATGTATTCTTGTCTCAGCTGTCCCATAACAATAGTTTTGCAAGGTGGACATCGAGATGTTGAAAGTGGTTCTGCATTCATTTTTTCCCTTTCCCTATGGACATTCATATAATTCACATAATCATATGTTTACACCTTCATGGTTTCTCAAAAGAAAATGTGATTTGCTCAAAGCTGAGTAGCTTCAGCAAAAACATATGAAAGAGAGAAACCATCTTGAATGTGAGTGATGGGTCAGATGTTCTGCTGCTTCGACTTATGCACCTCTACAGATCTGTGGCAGTGGGAGGACTACATTTGGCCTTTCTTGGCCTTAAGAGACCCACTCTGAAGTGCATCTATACAATTGCATAGAAATTATATAGAGTTGATGCTTGCATAAGTTTAAGGTAAGAAAGTAAAATGATAAATGTTTAAATATGTCTAATTTCACTTATTGTCTCTGCAAGCCTATGTTATTGTACTAGTAAAGATTCATTAAATTAGTAGTGTTTGCATACAAGTTATTTGCTCTCAGGTTTTAGTTATCATGTTCTGCTACATAAGAAAGCCATGGATTTGGGTATCCAAAGCATCAGGAATATTTAATTTAACCTCATCTATTCCCAATCAAAAACTGTCCCTGAGGAGCTGATAAGAACGAGTTGTTAGAAATTTAATGGGTATGAGGAAGCTCACAGAGCAAAAGTTTTAATGTATATATTAAATCCCAACTTCTACTAAAATGGCTTGCTGCTTGTAGCAGCAATATCATGATACTGAATCAAGTACCTGCTCCATGCGGCTCCTGCAAAACCAAGTCTAAGGATTTCTTTCTCTGCCACATTTATAACAATCTTTCTTAGAAAGACAAAGAAATACCATCCACAACCTATCTCCTGATATTGTCAATAATTTTTCCCTTATACATTTTCAAAAGAATTGTATTTTGCTGCTTAAAACAGGAGACAGAAATGTGTATACTGTATATTAATTTTTTTTTTTTTAAATCACCTTAGTTTTTTACTAAAAACACATTGGAAAAGTAGAGGAAGCTTAAATAGATCAATTCACAGACTTTTATTTTTTAATATGTGTGCTGAAAGGAAAAGCAAAAACTTTTCTAAAGTAATCATAAACTAGCTTCCTTTTTGACATTCTACTCATGTATGGTGGATCTCAGACCAGCTAAGCAACAGCATAGATAAAGGAATTTTGGTCTGAACCTGGGATAAAGTACAGTGACTTGAAATTCAAACAAGAAAGGTAAAAGTGAACAGGCTATAGCTGGTAATATAGATCTTATCCTCACAACCTTGCTTTTTATTCATTTATTTCTCCCTGTGCGCAATGGATGCAGAGTGAAGATAAAGGAGATCATCTGAGCTGAAGTGCTTCATCCTCACTTTGCACAGACATGCATGACTGTTCCTAGTTCTAATTAGTTAAACTCAGTCCTGTAAAACAAATGAGACTTAAAACATTTGTGATTTCAGTAGGTTCAAAGTGTAGAAGAGAACATCAAAACCTTATTTCTCTATTCATCGTCATCACTGTATTTCTCATAGTGTCAATGGCTTGCATCAAATATTAGAGGACTGATAATTCCTGTCAGTTTGTTTTTCAGGTCTTTTTCTTTCCCTAAACATTACCAGTAACATTGTGATACTTTAAGTTAGTCTTCCAATTGTCCCTTACCTCTTCTCTGAAACTCAGGATTCATGGGGATAGGACAGAATCCTCTAGAAAATCTGCAGCTCCACGAGTGCATCTTTATTTTCTTTAAAGCAAAGTATATTTGCTGAGTCAACAATGAAAGACTGAACTGTTGGTAATACAAGGCTGGAACATGTGCATTCAAATATTTTCAAGAAATAGTAGTGCCCTAACTTACCAGTAGGCTGCCATTGCCTAGCAAAAAAAAAAGCACTACATTCACCCTGTCTTCAGTGAGTCTGTAGCAGAAATTCCATTGTCTTTAGAAGAAGGATGAGATGAGAACACGTTTTCCAATTCCCTGGAAAGATCTTTGGTAGAAGATGAAAACATAATCATCATGTAGCCTTACTTCTTCCTAAAACTTGCCAAAACAATCTCCCCTTTCCACACTTTCCACGCTTAAGCCTAAGAATCTGCCAAGGAAAAAAAAGAGACGAAAACAGCCAATGAAGGCAATAAGTACTGTTAATATAATAAACAGCCGAATGCATTCAGTAGCTCTCAGTCTCTAGAAAACACAATTGTGTGACTTCCACAGACATTTGGTTAAATAAAATATAATTTTATTATATTTAATAAAATCAAATACTTGTGCAATGGATGTGTAGCTGTATGTGTAGCACCCTGGGCCACATGGCAGAAATCATCATACTCTCAATATTACAGGGAAGGTGAACATTTGCTACACTATGCAGAAGATATCCTCATTATCTATAATTACAAAACTTATTTTCCACCTGCTGGCCTAATCTGTTTGGGGTTTTTCTTCATTTTTAAAATTGTCCATTGCTCTCAATTAACTTCTTTCTGGAATCACCAACCAGGTAAAATTAGAGCACATTTTAAGTTTAAAATAACATAGGTGGATCTTTTTAAACTTTTTCTTTTTTTTTTAATTTATTTTGGTTGAGATTTATTCCCTGAGGCCAAATCCCCTCTGCTGTTACTCATGAGAGTAGTTCTGTACACTTCAGTGGGGAAGCTTTTCAGAGGACCGCAAGCTTTGACCCTAACGGGATGTACCAAACCTCTTCTAAATATGCACATAAGATACGTGAGACGAATCCTCACTGAGGGAAATGAGCAGTGTTCTTAAGTCAACGAAGCTAAAACCGTTTACAGACAGTGAATATTTTTCCCCTTTTTTTTCAGATTTCACAAGTCTTCACCAAATATTTATCACATATGCAATGCTACATTTTCGCTAATTACATTTCTATCATTTCTATTCCTTTATTTAAGGAACTCACCACTATATAATCAATACCAGTGACTCAGTCCTTGCTACTATGACAGGAGCAAATTTTACCTCAAATTTTGAGAGAAATAATTTGGGTAGTCTATATGACATGACATATCTTTAATTGTTTCATTGTTAAGTAAGAAATTAAGAAACAAGCCATTAAAAGAATATGATAAAAGATATAATTAGCTGCAAAACAATACAGCTCTAAGCTTTAAAATGTTCTGCTGGAGCTCTGGAGCTGGAGACAGTCATGTCCTTGTGATATTTCAGTGACAATTTCTATTTTAAGTGTCAAAAAACAACTCTGCTATCTGGAGCAAGTAGTGTAGTATTCTCTCCTTTTAATATTCTAATCGTGAGGTGTAAAGTGAAATGGTTGCACAGTGTAATGGTGGTAAAGAAGCTGAGTGTCAATGAGACGGGAAAGGTGACAGACACGGAATGAGTCCCCAAGGTGCTCTCCAAGTGCATTGGATAAAGATTCCCCTGGGAAATTTTTCTCATTAGTTCTCAGACACAGTTCAGTAATTCAATAGCACTAGGTTACCATTAGTCACAAGACCAAAATATGTTACTTTCCATGCTTTAGCTCCTTAATTTGTATATGTCATTTTACGAGAGAAAATTATGAGATTGTCTATCATTCAAAGTTTGTATGTTGTTTACATACTGTAGGATGATCCATGACAAGAAGACTCTGACAATCCTATTACAAAAGAGCATACAAATTACAGACACTTTTTAATATTTGAAATTGTATTAATGAATGATTGCATTGTACAAACATGAGAAAGACATTGCAGATTGATTTCCTATGCTAGTATCTGAAAAATTAATTACAGTTTGAGAGGTAAACCTAAAATTATCAACAAGTGAAAAATGAGGAAAAAAACCCACCTGCTAGATTGTTTATGTGGATAGTGCCAGGTTAAAATAATTTTTCTCTGCTTAAAGATGAAATGTGTATGTATTCAGTTAATCTGATGGGGAAAAGTAGCTAAAAAGTTTGATGGTTAGCTAATTTTATGTGTAATTACTCTGTGAAAATGTTAAACTGAATAGGTTATTCTCGACATTTTTTTTTCCATGCAATAAAAAATGTACTTACTTCTATGCCATCAAAGTTAACTACACTCCCACTCAGCACTCAAAGGGATAATGGCTGGAGGTGTTGTCTCTCTCATTACCCACCAGGGTGGAAAGAAAGGAGTATCCATCCCCAATGGTCATTTAAAACCTCATTGTTATATTAAAAAAAGTAGTGAAGACAAAATCCAGAAAACATGAAAATGAGACACACAAGCATTACATGTTTTACCTGTAAAGGATTAGCTTATCTTTTTATGTATTCATGTATGGGCTCCAGAATGTTCCACTTTAGTTTTCCCTCCTGATTAATGTATTTAGCACTCATCATTGCACCTTGCTCTCATATTTAAAAGACAGAAGCTACAGGTAATTACTGTGCCTAAAGTAGTTCAGGAAGTGCAGATATTTTAGCTTTCAAAAAAAAAAGGGATGCATTCTCTGTAAGGTTTTCAGTATATTTCTTTTTTTTTTTTATAGAGCTTGTGCCTGTTGTGTTTTTTGGTCTTATTTCTTTCCCTCCATGCCCTTCCCCATGAACAGTGTACAGCATTTAATATGAGAAACAGAAAAATGTTTGCAAATAATTGTCTCTCTTGAACAAAAAATATTGAAATCTGTCAGTCAGTAGGTGCTTCATTTTCAACCCGTCAGCCTGGTGAGAGCTTGATCTTTTACTGCAGTCAGATCAAAATCATGCACCTGAGGTGTCTCATTTAACCTACAAAATCAACTTATTAGTAGAATTCCTTAACAAGAGGAATTATGTCCCCAACAAAATTATGTCCTATGCAGTAAATAGGACTCACTGTTTTATGACTAGATTCTGATATGCTTATTGTTGTACTGCAAAAAGGCCATATGTTAAGTGCTGTGGTATCTGTGCCAAATAAATCATTGAGAGCCAGTTCCCATTAATCTTACTCAAGTATGTTATTGTGCTGAAGTTGGATGTTTTACTCCCATGATTAAGGTGAGAATGGTGCTTCAGAGTGCCAGTTTTCTAGAAGTGTGAACTCACCTGTTTCATGTATATTATTTTCTATGAAGCTATGTGCTGCCGTCTCCAAAAGAAGCTCTTTTAGTTGAAAATGTTTCTATAACTCTTTAACACTAAGCTCTCTCCAAACTAATGATCAGGCTCTAAATAAATATGCCAGATACTTACGGTATTATTTATGTGCTATACACAAGCTCATCATTGACTTATGAATTGTAAATATTTATAAGTGGCTCATATTAAAGTAGTTGTCAACTGCAGCTATAGTACTTCACCTTCTGTCACTCCCAGGTATCAAGGGGGCTGATTCAATCACTCTCTTGTCAGGCTACCTTTCTTCTCCTGAATACCCAAATCCCTAAACACAACAAAATATAAATGAATGAAAAGTGCTAATGATGCACCATTACCAAGAGGTATCAAGTTTTTTAAGGTCCTTTGCTGACTAAATTTTAAATTAGCACAATTATTCAGAGCATTCCCCAAGGCTCCATTCATTATGCTTAGCCGCTGAGCTGAGGCACACTGCAAACGAAATATATATTACTGTCCACACGTCTGTCTGCATTCCTGGAGTAAGAACACATGTAATATCTACTTGAAATGGGAAAGCTCAGAGTTCATCATATAAAATGTTTCTGTGCATGGAAAGGCATACAAATGTGCATGTATTGTAGCACTGATGATATTACTGTGTTTTTATTCGTGCTCTGCTACGTAAAATGTATTTATTATCCTCAAAGACCCCGAATAACATAGGCAGGCACTTAAAGACTGACTATTTTATTGAAAATGTTGATTAAGCTACTTCTTAACACAGCAATTTTAATTTCAAGTGAAATAAAAAGACTGCTGAAGCCAGGAATCAGAATGTGTCTGGTATTGCCTAAGCCTCCCAGAAGCTCACGATGCACAGTGGATTTTTTTTCCTTTGACCCTGTCATCAGGAAACAGGTCTGAGTGGACACTTCTCTTCTAAATGTATTGGGCAGCCTAGATATCAGATCTTTTTAAATTCCCACTAATAATGACCTGTGGTACATCTACCATGTATGTCAAAATTTGCTTTTCTCCATGCAGTGAATGAAGAGTCTTAAGTCCTTGTTCATTAAGATATTTAACAGTTCTCTGAAGACTAAGGAAGGTAACATTGACATGACAGATCCTTACTGGATTGTCCACAAAGATCAATTTAATGCACGCAGCAAAATTCATGGTGCTATTCCTTGCAAAACACTGTTGTATTTTTTAGCAGAATAGTAAAACAACCAGTCCTTTACACCCGCACTACAGGTTAATAGAAAAAGAAGAAAAAGGTTTTCCTTCTCATGTATCACTGCCTACATGCAAGTGATATACACATGGGCTCACCAAACTACAAATTTGACAGCTCTTCCAGTAAAATGCAGTGCCCATTTTTCCTCATGTAGATGAAAACAGGTATATTCGTAAGAGAAAATTATTTCTGCATGTATCTAGCTGTGAAGTCCTGAGCTGCTTTTTTAGCCCAATGACATCACCACACACAAGTTGGGCCCCACAGCACAGATGTGCTTTCATGTGCAGTGATATCACTTTCACTAAAACACTAAAGGCATGACTTTCAAGCAGTTTTAAAATTCAGATCAGTTCTGCTCATATTTAATCTAGACATGTTGGTTTAACACCAAGCCAAGCCAGACCTTTTAATGTTCAGTGGCCATGATATAAAATTCTTCACCGTGTTGCACCAATAAATTCAGATGTGCAGTGTAATTTGCTATAGTCACAGTGACTGTGATGAAATTTAAGAAACAGTTTAAAGCAACCCTTCTTTTCGTGTCTTACCACAGTACTTCAGCACTTTGAATATTAATTTTCTTTCCCCCACAACAAATAGGTGTGAGGACAGGGTATTTTATTGCTGCTTATTTTGATCAGGTTGAGATCAGATTAAAGGTAGGCTGCAAAACACCATTGGACAATTCGTGAATTAGGAACAGTTCCACTGTGGAGTTATTTAGGAGTTGCTTAAAACAAACAGTAGAAAGAAAGTGCCACTTGACATTGACAGCAAGTATCTCTGTTCATTTTGCATTGTCAATAGCTCCAGTGGTAGCACTATTCTTTTGACAGCTAAAAGCAGATGTGTGGGTTAAGTATGGGAGCAATTCAAATGTCCATAGTAAACTGCAGGGGGGCAGAGAGAGCTCAGAGAACAGCAGCTTTAAAGTAATTGACTAATACAGTAAGGATATTAAAGTCATTTAGTGCCAAAAGGGAACACACTGATCCTTGACCCTGAGCCACTTTGGAGTAATCTAGTATTCAATCCAGCGTGTAATGACTGCCAGGCCTGTCAATCCTCCGGGCTCTCCAGTCAAATGCCTGTGGCTACTATTGGCTTATGGTAAAAGGACAAAAATGCAAGGAAATGCCTCTCAATCAAGCTATGATGTGATAATGTTATTGCTCCAATGTATTCTATATTGTCCCTGCATAGTTTAATCTGTTGAGATCCATGTCAAAAATTGCCCTTGTTCCCCAGAGGTCTTTACTCAACCTTTTAGTAATACAAGTGGATTTGAAAGGAGAGGGGTAACTCACTTGATGAATTGCTTCCAGTTAATATAAAAAATAAGAGGTCAACTGTGGCTTAAAGGCTAACCGTGGAAGGTATAAATTAGAATAAGCGTGCTAATAATCTGATTAGTAAATCCTTGCTTTTCATTTACCCCGGTGGGTAAAATATTTTACAATAAATAATATTGACACAGAAATCTATTTGCATGGGTGACACAACTCCTATGAAGTTTAGATGCTGAGAGGACTTTTGGCTGGGAATCAATAAGAACAAAAGGCTCACTTGCTTCACTTGTCCTTAAAACTTCTGCAACTACTGGGAATCTTGTATTTTAAATTAGGCACCTCACATTTGAAAAATATAATTATTGCTACAGGCTGAGTAGTCCACTTGAGCTTGAAAGAAGGAAATTGCCATTTTTTGTTATTTTGATTTTGCTAATTAAAACAGGGAAAACTGACCCACATAGATTCTCTAAAGTTAAAAAGTCAGAATGGGATAATAATTATGCAAATTTCAATGCATGGCTCTAAAAAGGATCTTTATATTTCATTATATGATCTCCGCTGTTTCCTGACCCCACTTTGTGTGTGCTGTACATAAATTTTGAGAAGGGGGAGGCTCAGGTGATAGTGATGCTCCCATTATTTTTAGAGAACTGGGAGGTTATGTAACAGGCACTTTGACTAATTTTGTACTGTATGATTCCACGAAGCTCTCCACAGGGATGATACAGTAAAAAAAGGAAAGAAAGAGAGAACATCTCCTGAGAAATATCTTGCTTATAACTTTGAGATAACTTCAGTGTCAAAAACAAATGACTTTCTCCAAAATTCTGCCTGTCCTCTCTCAGTTCAGTGCTCCAAAGTCATTATTCAATGTAAGGTTCTATTTATAAAACCATTTTCCAGCCTGTACATACTCTTTACACTTGAAAAATTATGATGTTGTGGACAGTTTTAGGGGGTGAATCAGAAAGGGAGGAAAATTGTCCTTTTGTGCTCACTGAATTCCCTGGCCATGGGGGTGGAAGCACATGCAACGTGAACTGTGATCCCATCAGGAGACTGCTGGCTGTGTTCCAGCGGGTCTCTTCATAGGAGGTTTTATCACAAGCTGGTGTTTTCACAGGAGAAAAAACACCAACCAAACAAAACCAAACAAAAAGAAAGTCTACAAGCAAGCTAACCTGAAGCAGGGTACGACGAAAGTGTTGTTGCTCCGTAACAGCAGTTGGTGAGCTTCAGTGTCACGTAAACGGCTGTAGCCAATATTTGGCAAAGCAGGGTCTTCGCAGAATCCCACAGGAGCAAGTTCTTTCTTTTCTTGGGGTGCTCTTGGTACAGTAGTGACTGTCCAAAAACTGTGCTCACTGCTACCAATGCTCTCTCTCAGCACTCTCATCACTTTTCACAGACACAGATTGCTGCGTCGCTTTCCCGCTTATGTGATAGCCCTTACATCAGTGTGGGCACTCAATGAATACTTCATCTGGGGTGAATTCAGCTGTGTGATTTAAATGATTTTCTCTACTTTACATTTCCAAAAGGAAGGTAAACATGAACCCGCATTGGTTTGTGCCAACCTCAGCAGTGCAAGCAGTGCCACAGCAGCACCTACCAGCTGGTATGGAAGATGCTTGAATCAATGTTCACCCTCTAGAGGGGAAGGGAGCATACAGTCACCATTAGCCACCTGGGACTTGGGGGCCCTGTCCATTCCACATTCAGCTTCCTCCTGCTATGTTGGTGACGGAGAACTTAACACAAGCCCTGGTTATTCAGGGACAGAAGAAAAAGAAGAGCCCTAAGCCTCCCTTGACGCAAGTACAGGACAGTCTCTGTGATATGACACACTCACTGCCGGGGACCTGTTTACCGCATCTATAAGTGGTAGACTTGTCCTTCTCCATTCATCACCAGGAGTGACATTTTCCCCTTCTTCATTACTATTGAGGAAGAAGGAATGGGTGACATCTTCCACAGCTACTCAGCCTGAATGGGGATTACAAAGATCAGCTCCCCTTTGCAGTGTTTGATGAGACCATCAAGATTTCATGGTCCCATCCTTCATTTTCCTTCCATAAGAGCTGTGCCTGGTTTCAACATGAAAGCATGGGTAACTTATTTTTAATAAGGGTGAATTTGTGTGAACACAGAAGGAAACACTTATGAGAAAAAATGTCAAAGACCTTTGCTCTGAGATTCACACGTTAAATGTAGACAGGTATGAAATTTTTTTTTTTTTTTTTGGAGAGAAGTGTGTTCTGTGTGTATTTTCACTGGCTACTCACCATCAGGACTTCAATCTGTGGACCATTTCCTGTCACTCCTGGGAAGTGCTCAGAATGGTTATGTTTAGAGCAATGATATTTAGTGAGATATGCTTTTAAACTACAAGGAGAAGAGAGGGAAACTTTTAGAAAGTGCAAGAAAATTCATGCTGTTCCTTAACCTACTTGAAACCAGAAATGCCTTAGAGCTAATAGGTCAGGCATTGCTGGGATGCCCATGAACCATTTCAAAATGCTTGTATCTCAGCTCTAATACATCCTCCTTTGTTTCTGTTCCAGTTTGATTGTGTTTTTATTTAAATTTCAGACTTTAAGTGCAACTCTAAAGCTACCTGGACCCCTAAGGGTTTGGATGTTTTTTAAGTGAATACTTAGTCATACCCCCTGCTGCCTCCCTCTTATTAAATTAGTGTTGTTCTGCAGCCTATGAGAGGAAGAAAGCTTGTCTTTTGCACTCCCCTTTTAGGTGCATTTGAAACCATTAGTACCATTTTGTAAACAGATTTTGAGATGACAGTGCAATCTTTTCAAAGCAGGGCTTCAAACACAGACACACATACGCAAATGCATGCGTGCATGCATTCCACTTTTATGACTCTGGAATAAAAATGCAAATGAATTTATTAGCTTAAGCATGGCACCAAATAGAAATTTATGCACATACATTTAAAAAACAGACCCCTTGAAAATAAAGCAGTTGCAGCCTATTAATTTTCTTTTTTGACAGTTTTTAAAATTCGCCTAAAAAAATGAAACAGCATGAATACTGTCAATATATCACAACAGCCACATTAGGTTTTGTGATATACATCATAATATAAAGAGCACTATTAGAGCACAACCTGGGAACCATTAAATCATTCTAAATCACTGTTACATTCCATTAGTGTCAATGGTGAAACCACATAATAGGCTTTATTACAAACTTCACCTTGGTAGGCCATTGTCTCTAATAACCACTTCTCTATGATGTGGTATCATACCCAGAAATCCAGGGAGATAATAAAGGCTCCCTTATTTCTTTTTTATTGGATGGGTAAAGTTAAATTTAGCTGTAAGTAAAAAAAAATCTTGAAGCTTTGTTCACTAACTGCGAGTTGCTGCTATTTGGACAAAAAAAAAATTAGGCAGACTCAGGAGAACAGTTTGAAATAAATTTAAATCCTGGTAAATGCTTGAGGCCAAGGTAAGATAGGCAGTCCCAGCAATTACAATGTCATTTTTGAAATGCAGCTCAGTGCATTTATGCCCTTCTTTACACTTTTGTTCAGATACCAAGCATTGATTATAGAAACATTATAGGAATTAAATCTGTGTTCTTGTCTCTTCAACCCTTATATATGCGGTATCCATTAGGAAATGAAGAAAAGAATGAAAATGAAGAAGGAAAGAGAAAAGGAAGGAAGAAGGAAGGAAGGAAGAGAGAAAAGAAGGAAGGAAGGAAGAGAGAAAGGGAGGAAGGGAGGAAGGGAGGAAGGGGAAGGAAGGAAGGAAGGAAGGAAAGAAGGGAGGAAGGGAGGAAGGGAAGAAGGAAGGAAGGAAGGAAGGGAAGAAAGGAAGGGAGGAAGGGAGAAGGAAGGGAGGGAGGGAGGGAGGAAGGAAAGAAGGGAGGAAGGAAGGAAGGAAGGAAGGAAGGAAGGAAGGAAGGAAGGAAGGAAGGAAGGCAGGCAGGCAGGCAGGCAGGCAACCTCTGTGTTTGATGGAGCTGAGGGTTCTCAGTCCTGCCTGGTTACAGGTCTGTAAGCAGTTTTGAAGGAGCCCTGCCCTTTTGAAGGAGGATTTAACTGGAGCAAGGTCATCAACCTCAAATTTTGAAATTTATTTCACACAGGCACCTTGTATTTCCTGTAAGAACTTTGATGAATTTGGTAAATTCATGTCTCCATCCTCACAGCATTTCAGCTTCGTTGTCTTGCAGAAGCACAGTTGTGACTTCAGTTTGCCCAACACTGCAGCCTCCCACCATCATTATTCAGATACTGGTGTTTCTGAAATAATTTCTTATGGTGACGTGTAATGTATAGTGCTCGTCTTTATAATTCTTTCATGTGAGCTCAGTGCAAGAGTTGGAGTAACTGGAAGGTAGATGTGAAGAGACAAGTGAATACACCAGCCTCATACTGCAGCTGAGTTAATGAACTGTATCCCTTTGTCCACCTGACTGAGTTCTAAGGGCTGATGGCATTTTATCCTTAAATTTTCCTGTAGGGGCTGATTAGGGATGGGTGTAAATATGAAAGAGCCCTTACTTCACAAAACTTACAAGTCAAAGGCTTTTACTAAGAGTCTTTTCTGATTGGAACAGTTGTTATAAAAAAGAACATATCCCCCCTCCTATGAAGTAAATGGCAATAAAACAAAATACAATAACCATTTATATCCTCTGTTAACCCTATAAACTTAAAGATTTTTTCTTTATTCCACCTATTTTAGAATTTAACTAGTTTCTCTGATCAAATTCTCCTTTATATGTCCATTAATGTCCATTATTTCATTCCTCTCCTTTCCTGCAACCTTTGTTTTTCTGCATCTTGCTCAAATACGCCAGTTTTGAGATGATGACCCAGTTCAGAATTCTCTGGTATATTCCATATCTTTATGGCATTTTTGCACTTACCTTTTCCTTCTAAATGGCAGTTTTATGTAGCAGCTGATAGAGAATGCAAGTCTCTTGCATGTAGTGAGAACAGTCAAGGTTTGTGTTGTGTTTCCTTGCACTCATTCCCATTAAACTTCATATTCCTACTTTAAACATTTATTTTAACTTCTACTGTATCATTGTAACTTTCTTATCAGAATAATATCTTGTTATGCATGAAATACTGTTTTAGAAGTGTTACTCTGGTTTATTTGTCTACATAGTATGAATTTGCTAGTCTCCCAGGCAAACTGTACTGCAAGCTACAGAAATTCTGTATCTCCAGTGAGTAAGATCTGAAGCTAGAATCTAAAACTCACTCTGAACTTGGAATATCCCTGAAGGTAGCCAGATCATTCACTGGAAACAAAGGAAAAAATATGTGAGAAAGGGATACTATAAAAGGATAAAAAGGTATGTCGAAGGAGACAAAAATGACAATAATTCTGGGTGGCACAGAATGATTAATTACAAGTTTACTAGTAAACTGTAGTGACTGATAAATCCTTGCATTCATTTATTTCATTTAGGGTAACCTGACTCCAATGTCACATTCTTCAGCTTTGGATGAAGTCAGATGTTTTTGGAAGAGGGACAGAAAAGTGGGGAAAGGAGGTTAAAGATGACAGGAGACAAGAGAGCTAGGAAATGCAATTAGCCTTTTGGATACTTTTATCAAAGTCTAAGCCTCCTTTGATATTGCTTGTTTAAAGTTTGGCATGACAGACAACAACCCTGTTCTCAATGTCAGCATTACGTATTCTGCCCTTCTTACTGGTGTTTCTCATAACTTGAAAAATGCTAGGTTTTTTGTTCCATTGTCTAAAATGAGCCCTAAGAAAGGGTTAAAAAGATGCTCATGTGAAAAATAATGAATAAAAATTTAAAAATATGGAAAACAAAACTTTGCCTATGATGCTTTCTAGGGCTTACAAGAAAGAATGCTTAAAAATGGTTTTAATTTGTCTACTGAAGAAAGCATCTTAGCTGTATCACCCTTGACCTTGTTTACTATTTCCAGTGTACATTATAATCTTTTTTTCTATAACTATTTGCAGTGCCATTGGTGTTGACAAAGCTGCAAGCGATTTCTGATTGTTGATAGAACAAGATAGTCTGTGAAAGCTTGAGCTTCTTTTTGAGCTCTTTATTTTTTTATCCCATCATCTCTGGTTTGTTTTTTTCTTCTTTTGAAACTAATATGGTCTAGGCATTTAAATATTTAGAAAGGCTGATTTGGGGGTGTATATAACCTGTAAAAGCTATATAAGGGCAATAATGGCAGTGTGCTTAGCCTTGGCTTTAATTTTCCTGTGGTGTTAACTTGGCACCTGAGGCAACTTTGTCCTCTTGAGAAGTGTCAAAATATATCATGTATTAGTATCAAAGTTAAAATAAATTCATTACTAATTTTAAGAAAGAGCTGACTCAATGCTTTAGATGATTAACGCAGAGCACTAGATATAGCTTGTTACCATGCACAGCACCCAGCTTATACACTAAATTTAAACAAGAAGATAAGGAGAAAAGCTTTAATTTTCTACTTTTTTTTTATTATTATTATTATTTTCCTTCAATGCTGTGATTTTAACTCTCCTTCAGATGGTTTCTTTCATTCCTGACATTAAATGGTGGAACAATGGACAGATTTGCTCTCCTCAGTTTAATTTAAAACCCATTTCTGTTTTTGCTCCCTCCTCCAAAATGTTGTCATTCATAAGTGTATATGACACTGAAATGTTAGTCCTTACTCAGTATACGCACAGGTGGAAAAGAAAGACAACAAAACATCTGTAAGACATGAATGCTTCCAGGAAAAGGATTATGGATGCTAAGTATCTTATGCTATTGTAGTGCTTCCAGGAAAAGGATTATGGATGCTAAGTATCTCATGCTATTGTACCTTGTGACAAAATACTGCTTATGTTCTGACTGAACAACACAAACTTTTATTAGCATCCTTACACCTATGCTCTTCTGTTTTTCTGGTAGTTTATGATGTAAAGGACACAACCTCTGGTTGAAATAGAGTCACTCTTTCTTCTCTCATAATATCTATACTTTCTCTGCTCTCGTACAGTGTTGCTCAGATAATAGGCCATAGTCTGTGGCCACATCTTTAATACAGACTAAAATAATTTTCAAATGTCATTTAAGGAAGCAAAATAGGCTGGACTAAAATGGGTCCAGGACTGAAACAGCACACAATAAAACTATTTGTATTCTTTTCCTTAGACCTCACTGAGGCTGAAGATCCTTGCTCCTGCTTCTTGTATGCAGTTCCTAAAAAAAACCATCACCAGCTATCTGTTCTGTATCTAACATGCTGCCTTGACAGACTAAGGAATTAAAAAAAGGAAATGTCTCTTCGGAAATTAGTGCATGATACTATGTCCGTATGGTGCAACCTGGGAAAAGAAGCAGTAAGATTTTAATGACAGATCTTTTTTATGGAAATATTTGAGAGCTTGGTGTGTTATGAAATATATGCAAGCATTTGCTGCTGCATGGTTTATAATACCCTGAAGCAAGTTGTAAGCCTTATCAGCATCTGGGAAGATCAGAACTTTGCGTTTGGGTTTTGATTAATCAAATATATTATGAAATCTTTGCTATGCCTGATTTTTTTAGAGAGTCTGTTTTTGATATTAATATGTCTCTACAGATTAGATACAGATCAGTTGTTTCATGAAAATAATTCTCTTATCTTTTTCCTCTTGTACAAAAAAATATGTTTTTAAAAATAAAAACCATCAGATAAATATTTAAACACAGATTTCCTTCATGTGGGTGTCTCTTCCATGCTATTTCACTTATAGGTCTTTGTACAAATGAGATACTTTGAAATGTAGGACATTTAAGAGTCTCTAACTTTTTTAAACAATCACTAGAGGCCTGCAGACTGCTTCCTAGGAGGAGACAGCTGGTTGTATTTCATTCAGTGTCTTTATGGCTGTGTGTTAGAAGCCTGAGTGTTAAACCACGGATCTCATCCTATTAACCCAGTCATATAACCTTGAGCTATGCAGACTTGCAGATGACAACACACAGTACCTCTAACGTGTATCAGCCAGGGTGTGATGTTTTTATCAGGTACAATTAATGTCTGAAAGAATCTGCATTAAACAGGCAAGTATGCATAGTTTGACTCAAAAGCACCTACAGTAATTTTTCCAGTTGCATCCCCCCAACACTGTATTGGGGGTCTGCAGTAATTACATTATAATCCTCTTTCATCCCTTTGGATAAGGCTAATAAACTGTTGTTTTTTTTTAATTTCACTAAACTGGGGAAAACTGATGTGTTAATGTTATAAATGTGCATATCAAAAAGGACTGTCAAAATGACTGTCTCAAGTATTTTTTTGTTCTCTCTCGCTGTTCATGATAACTCAATAATTCATTTATTTTAAAGCAACAAAAAAAAGTGCAAATGACTCTTTAGATAAAATTGAACATTCAAGATTTAATATTTTAACTTGAAGGACACAGCTTTCCTCTTCAGAAAGCAGGCCTATTATGCAAGTGCAATCTTTTTCAAGCAAACTGGCAAAGCTTTTCACCACACAGGCTAGAGGTCCAATCCTGCCAGCTGCTGAGCAGCCTGAGCTCAGGATGAAGCTGGCTGGCAGGGACCCAGCACTTTCCAGGATCAAGTCCATAATGCATAAGCACACCAGCTACTTTGATACCAGCGACCTTAAACGTTTTGGTCTATGGTGTCAATGATCCATGAACTAAGACAGATTTACTGTACACAAGTGACAGTAGTGGTTTAAGAAGAATAAGTAAGGAAGTTGTGTCAGCCTTCGCTTTGACTCTCCTTGCTCACAAGGTGTACCTTAAGCCCTGGGTTTGCCTATGTACCACAAGATCTCTTTTTTTTCTGTTGAGATCTCTTGTTTCCCTGTGTATAATCTACCTTCGCAAAATTTCTTCCCGACAAGTAATAATTTTGCTGAGTAAACGATCAGTAGCTTAGTAATTATAATAATTGTACTGACAGGCTTGTATAGTTGTTATTACACTCCCCACTATGTGAATATTTATAAGGGGTACATTTAGAATATACTGGTGTCCTGAGGCTTCGGGATCAGTTGTGTGCAATGCCCCACATCTGTGCATGCACAGAGATCAGCAGTTGGATGTCCCTGATTTTTGATCTGCAAGCCTGGCATATGACCCAGAAAGCACTACACATACTACTCTCTTCTTGTCCTACATTCTTCTTTTCCACTTCCTGCATCATAAAAGTTAGTTTGTTGGGTTCTTTTTTTCTTTTTATTCTACACAGCAGTCATTTTCATTGCCATTCCGTGAGCAGAGAGCTTCCTCAGCAAATGGAATTGTTTTCCGTTTTGCTCCAGTTATGTTAGGGTCCCCCTGTTCCAGAGGGGACATGGGAGTGCTGCCAGAGGGCTTTCAAATCTGGAACTATGTAGTCATTTCTCTGTTGGGTCTGCCTGCCACTCTGGGCTAACTCCTACCAAGTGACAAGATCCCCAGTAGGGGTTTAGAAGGGAAAGCTGCTCAATGCAAAACATATCTGGCCTCCTCCACACGTCATTCCTGAGCCTCCCCCTTACTATTATCCTGTTTTTTTTTTCTCTCCCATACACATAAATACTGCACATGCATGTACATACACACATGTGCATGGAGACATGCAGTTCCATGTCAATGAGTGGATAGCCTGGAGGTAAACAACTGGTCTTAGACCACTTTTTAAGATATTCTTAATGGTTTCCAGAGTACATACTGTAAACCTGTGATTGTGCGGGCAACAAATGTACAAATGCATATTCCTTTTCTGTACTCTGAAAGAAAAGCAGATAATTTTGTGGCACAGAGTTGGCAGATAGATAAACAGTCCCAATTTAAAAATACATAAGATGATGAATAGAGTTCCAGAAATGAACCATAGTTTATCTTGTTAATTCTTACTGTGTCTGAGTAGTGATGGAAGGAACAGTGCCAGAACTCAAGAATATGATGAATAAGAAAGAGCAAAATGACAACCAAAGGCCCTGGTGACCAGAAAACAAGCTACAGTTTGTCCCCCAGAGAAAGACAGTGATGGGTTGAACTTGCCATTAGAGGGAAGATTAAGTGTCCTTGGTTCCTCAGTTAGTTAATTATACACTCAAATCTTCCCAGTATATCACATAAGCCAGGCGTTTTGCTTTTGAATATCTGTATACTGACTGCTTGGATTGCTTATTGGTTATTTCTCTTGACAACTCAAACCTGAACATTAAATCCCATTGGCAACAACTATCTGTCAAGAGCAAAAAAAATAAGAGTTGTGTATTTAGTTTTCATTATAGAAGTGCTTGTAGTTGAAAAAATATGTACCTGTCAAGTTCTCGACATCTCGCTGGGGATGCAAGCAATGCTGTTGTGATTTCAAAACCTGGCTGACAAATTCACGTTCCAGTAGTAAAGACAAATCAAGGTTTTTTTCCTTTTTTTCTTTTTTTTTCTTTTTGCTTTTTTCACCGCTTTGACAGTCATACATAACAATTTGAGACCTAAGTGACACTTTGATGCACTATTCCATTATTAAGTGGAATAGTCACTATAGAATAGATGACGGGCCTGTACTCAAGGCATTGTGAATTAAACAGCTTTCAACAATGGGGAAAATCGAATGGCCTAAAGAATTCTGAAACATAAAAAAATAATGATTAAAAATGTGTTTCAGAATCAGCAAGACATATAATTTAAAATAATGGCAGGTACTGAAATTCAAACTAAAGAAAACAAAGTATATTTTAAAAGAACCTTTAAAGTTCAGAGGAAACATTAAATAATTAGCAAACATCACTAAACCCACAATTACAAATTTTAAATATGACTCTTTGATGAATCTTAGAAAATTAGCATGACATAAAAAATCCTACAAAATTTTAAGATATGAAGGCCTAAAACCTTTCTCATGTGGCAATACTTTAACAATATATTAATTGACTAGTTTTGTGCTGGCATTTCCTGTGCCTGAAGGTAGAGTTTTCAACCAAAGTATCATTGACTTAAAGTACTTAAATTAATTCTTTTGTCAATAACTATACAGCTAATCAATACACCTGGAATTAAACAACTGTTTTTGGCCAGAAGGCATGCAAATCCCTGGTCTCTTTTTGTTACAATTCATTAATCAGTCAGCCACTCCCAATAAAAGGTCTCCCTGTTTGAATCAGAAAGTTTGATACACAAAACTGCTCAGAGTGGCAAGTAGAATAAGGAAAACTAAAGAAAGGTTTCCAAACTGATATTTTTACTGAGAAAATAAAATTTCAAAAGCTACATTGATAACAATTCATGCTATATTTTTAGTTAATAAAACTTAAGTAGATATTTTTTCCTATTAAGATAAAACTCAAAAATGTAATACTTCTTATACCCCAGAGCATAATTCTTCATATATTATCTTTTAGGTTTAAGATTTTTAAAGGCTAAGAAATTGCTTTTCAAACATTGATCCAGTGAGATTACTGGAAAAAAAAAAAGAAAAAACACCAAGCAATGAAAATTCTATTAATCCACAAAGTTCTAAAATATTTGCTACAATACTTATCTCTGTGCAGTTCTGACAACTATATCAAACTGATCTCTATCTCCAAATAGGATGTGGATTACAATTTCAGTGCTTAGTACTCCAAATCTTATATTTTTTTTCTTATTCTGCACTAGAAAGACAAAATTGAATTAGTCCTTTATCCTTTTCAACCAGTAATCCTACAATGCATATAAAGCCACATTAGGACTGTAGTGTGCTTCATAAAATGGCATAGGGCATGACTCATATTTCTGATCAAAAAAACCTCAAAAAATCCTAAAAAAAAAACTTTCTGATTTGGTTATGATATGTTAAAAGATAAAGATGGTTTGAGCAAGTTACTAAAAAAGATTTCTTCAATATCCTACTTTTTCATTCCAAGGCACTAAGGGAGCAAAAAAGAAATGTAATTATATGACATAAAATAAGGATTTTCTTAGTTAAAATTCCTGGCCCTTCACTGATTGCAGTAAATTATAAATTATGCAGTCAATGTAGGCCAACAAAAGAAGACATCTTCAAATCTCAGTCAAAGGTAATTACTTAAGTCGGCTGAATGTTCCCTTTTCATAGAGTGTGATCTCTCTTTGACAGCTCACACTGACAGATGACCTTCTCAGCGACGTTCTTATCCTTCGGATCATGAGCAGTGTGCCTCTCTCCCTGAATATCTCTATATATTTGTGACACTAAGCTTTCAAATACAGCTATTGACAAATCAGAACATCAGTCTAAGTGCTGGTCTTCCTATCACTCACAATAAAGTAGCTATCACTTGTGGTGTTGTAGAGCAAGCACATCTCTGAAAAATGAGTTCTCACCAAGTGCTAATTTGACACAGCTCGCTTGCCTTCCCATAATTGCTCTGTCATTGTCAGTTGGCAGTTCGGGCTCATTCCTGGAAGCTGTGCCGTACAATTGGATACAATTACTCCCATTTACCACCACTATTATGCCACTGATGTTGCCCAGTTCGCATATTGACATGCCTCATTAAACCTGGATGCAGGCCATTAATGAACATTGTTAGCATTTCTCTTAAACTTTTTGCCTCTAATAAACAGTCAGTGTTCCATGAAGGAGCACTGCCATCCTTGTGATATGATATTTATTATCTTATGGGGGAAGGGGACTCTGCAAATGGAAACTATCCAGATGCTGTGAGAGAGATATATGGCTAGATCAGTGTAGAATAGCCCTGATCAGGAGGACCTTTTCCATCAGGGGCATCCTACCATTAACCAGGTGACCTCTCCTATCCAAGAGAAGACAGGAAGGATAAACACAATAACCTCGGGGCAGCCCAGTTGGTGCAGGTTTCTCAAGGTTGCCCTGGCTCCTGTGGCTTCACTCAGCCCCCTCCTACCCCCAGGTGGTGCTGCGGGACGCAGCAAAGAGCATTTTGCCCTGGGTCCTCAATCCATTATGTCCAGCCACTCCGACGTGCATTTTTATTCAGAGATAATTATGTGTTGATCAGAGAAGTCAGCGGCTGTCACCCATATGGCAGGCACACCTGCAGTGTGACATAGGTGGTAACGATGGCATGCTCTTGAGCTGTCATGACAGGGACAGGGACTTTATTATGTATATGTCACCATTTCTCTTAGGGAAATTATCCTTTTCCGTACAATGACAATAATGAACCTTACAACACTTTCATAAACCCTGTTTCCAGGCCCTTTTCTTGACCTTCATTAAAACTCTGCCTAACAAATTCAATGCTTTATGAACAAAATGCAAACTTTCCAAGCAAATGTAAGTGAGCTTTTGGAGCTTCTTGTTAACCACTTTGCACTGTTAAGCCCCTTGGAGAGTCAAGGACCCTGCAGAGCACATCTGCTCCTTCATGAGGACCACGATCATGTACAGAAAGACTATGAGAAGGACTAACTAGCTTTTAAGTTTAGAAATCTGGCTGGGTCTTAAAGAGTTTTAGGAGAAATATTGTATATTTGAGTGTTAAAGGGAACCCTTTTATTTAATATAGAATAGAATATTTTCAGTTGGAAGGTACCTACAATGATCATCAAGTCCAATTGCCTGACCAATACAGTGTTCAACAAAGCTTATTTTATTAAGGACATTATCCAAATGCCTTTTAATCTCTGACATGATTGGGGTATCAACCACCCCTCTAGAAAGCCTGTTCCAGAGTAATATAATACAGAATTATATTACTCTAGAATTACTCTCACTCTCCTCTTGCCTTTCTTTGCTTCATTCTTTACATATTTCCTTCTGCTATCTGGTTCATGGCACAACAGAGTCTCTGTGGAACTGAAAGCAAAGAAGAGCAGACAGAAAGGCATTCTGTATCCAGAGAGAAGGAAGAAGAAAGAAAGGGAAGTGAGTTCATGCTATTTCTCTCAGGCATCTGCGAAAGTCATATCTAAGTATCAAAAGGCGAAACTGAAAGTCTCTTATAATAATGTCTATTATTTAGGTGGTCTTTTAACGCAAAACCTTCCAATTACAGTGTTTTCAGTTAAAATTAACGATCAGGGCATTAGAAAAATTATGTTACCAAATTGGTGATATCATTGCCTATTTTACAGCTAAGTTTTATTTTCTTAAAGATTCAAGAATTTGAATATGCAGTGTAAGTTGACATTCTCTGGGTTATCTTTCACACAGCTATTCATGTGAGTGCATGTGTGTAATAAGCCTGCTTGCTATGGTTGCTATGGTTGTGCTTAACATATTTCTCCCGTTTTGATATATGCAATTCTACTATCTGCAACATTATTTCAATAGCAAGAGGGTACTTCAGAGTAGAAATAATTTCTTACATGTGAATGCTGTCTATGTGTCTAGAGAGAACAGAGGGTGAAGGGAATATAGCTTTAAATTTGCATTTTAAATTTAAAGGGATTTGGCAAAAGTTGCTAGCAAAGAAAAAATTAAAATTTGGGAGAGTTGCAAATTTATGAACTTTCTCAGTTTCTTTCAAATGTAAATATTGTACTGTTGAAAGTGCTTGCCGGCATGTATATGAATTCTGGAATAACATGACCTTTGTTCCAGCTGTGGTCTAAATAACCATGTAGAATGCAGAAGTGTATAAAAAAAAAAATCTGAAAATTTTAACTGAATAAATTTTTTATACTTAGTAGATTACTATTTTGTCCACATGGGTTTGGATAGTTTTCTCCCTGATAGCCACAAGTTACCTTGACAAATACTAAGGCTAGGAAATTAAATTGGTGTTAGGATCATAGAATCATAGAATACTTAGGGTTGGAAAGGACCTTAAGATCATCTAGTTCCAACCCCCCTCCCATGGGCAGGGACACCTTACGCTAAACCATATCACCCAAGGCCTCGTCCAACCTGGTCTTGAACACTGCCAGGGATGCAGCATTCACAACTTCCCTGAGCAACCCATTCCAGTGCCTCACCACCCTAACAGGAAAGAATTTCCTCTTATATTCAATCTCAACTTCCCCTTTTTAAGTTTTAACCCATTACCCCTTGTCCTATCACTACAGTCTCTAATGAAGAGTCCCCATCCCCTGCATCCCTGTAGCCCCCCTTCAGATACTGGAAGGCTGCTATGAGGTCTCTATGCAGCCTTCTCTTCTCCAGGCTGAACAGCACCAACTTCCTCAGCCTGTCTTCATACAGGAGGTGCTCCAGTCCCCTGATCATCCTCGTGGCCCTCCTCTGGACTTGTTCTAACAGTTCCATGTCTTTTTTATGTTGAGGACACCAGAACTGCACACAATACTCCAGGTGAGGTCTCACAGGAGCAGAGTAGAGGGGCAGGATCACCTCCTCTGACCTGCTGGTCACACTCCTTTTGATGCAGCTCAGGATACAGTTGACTTTCTGGGCTGCAAGCGCATACTGCCAGACCATGTTCATTTTCTCATCAACCAACACCCCCAAGTCCTTCTGTGCAAGGCTGCTCTGAATCTCTTTTCTGCCCAACCTGTAGCTATGTCTGGGATTGCTCCGACCCAGGTGTAGGACCTTGCACTCGGCATGGTTAAACTTCATGAGGTTGGCATCAGCCCACCTCACAAGTGTGTCAAGGTCCCTCTGGATGGCATTCCTTCCCTCCAGCCTGTCAACTGAACCACACAGCTTGGTGTCATCAGCAAACTTGCTGAGGGTGCACTCAATCCCGCTGTCCATGTCAGCGACAAAGATGTTAAACAAGACCGGTCCCAACACTGATCCCTGAGGGTCACCACTCGTTACTGGTCTCCAGCTGGACATTGAGCCATTGACCACATCTCTTTGTGTGCAGCCATCCAGCCAGTTCTTTATCCACCAAGTGGTCCATCCATCACATTGATGTCTCTCCAATTCAGAGACAAGGATGTCGTGTGGGACAGTGTCGAACGCTTTACACAAGTCCAGGTAGATGACATCAACTGCTCTACCCCTGTCCATCAGTTCTGTAGCCCCATCATAGAAGGCCACCAAATTGGTCAGGCAGGATTTCCCCTTAGTGAAGCCATGCTGGCTGTCACCAACCTTGTTGATTTTCATGTGCCTTAGCATGCCTTCCAGGAGAATCTGCTCCAAGATTTTGCCAGGCACAGAGGTGAGACTGAGTTCTCGGGTATATTTTTAATGAGTTATAGTTTAATTAATCAGTTAACCACCACAATTACAAATAGCAATATCATGATGCTACATTTAAAAGTGGAAACATACTATGCCTTATGAGCCACTAAAGACCCTAAACTTCTCGTTGGTGTCATGGTCAGTATTTTAAGAGGCTGTAGAAGTATTGCACACTCACTAGAGAAGAAATTAGTGGAGTATTGCAGGTAACTGAAAGTTCATTAAAATGTAGGCCATCAAAAAGCAATTGTCAGAGCTGGTACTACTCAGGGTATAAAAGTTCACTGTTTTGAGAAAAAGTTCTGTTTTGAGAAACAGAAATAAAACTTACTAAACAAGAGTGGTCAAATCTCAGTTTATATACGGAAATAATTTCACAAATAGACTAACAGTGGACTGCTCTGGGTTACACTGCCCAACATACATGTATCACTGTCAAATGAATATATATATAAGCTCTCCCATCTTCCATTCAAATATTAATTGAATCCGATTTAATTCATTAAAAATAATCAGACTGCAGAACAGAATATTATAGTTGCTGAAAGTATGATTTGCACATCAAATTAAGCTGGTACACATAACTTCTTTATCTCAGATATGGATGTGTTACTAAAATTGTCAGTGAAGCAGTAATATAACATAATTTTTTTCCAAATGTTTTTTGAGTTGGGAGTAGAATATTTGCTAACTGGGAGGTAAATGGTCTTGTCTTGTGATGATAAAATTCTGACTTTTCCAAATCTGATCACTGTTCTTCAGTCTTTGTGAGGGAAAACCCCTCACAAACATCTAAGGTTAGATAAGATCCAAAGCTAACAAAAATAAATGAAACACTGTGGTTTTTCTTCTCTTCCCATCTGAGTAGGAATGTACAACATGGCAAGAGCCATATGGGTCACAGGGTCTCATCTGCATGTAGCAAACCATGATGTAATAAATAATCCGAGAGTGTTTCTACTTTCACATTTCCTGTGAACAACACAGCACCCATCCATCTCCTAGGCACATATGAACTGGTGAGGGCAAAAAAATCCAAACGCCTCAAAAATTTAATGTCAAAAGAAAAGAAGAAAAGCAACTAAGGTAGCCATTACTGCTTTTGATTCCTGAAAGAGTAAGGAATTAATTATGAGGTCCTATGTAGTAAATCCATGTGAGAAACTGCTGGATATACATTTTGATATCCATTTTGTTCTATGGCAGTAGCAGGGTGCCTTCATCTCAATAGCTTATGTTTTATATTCCATATATCCATTTATCCATTTCTATTCCATATGTCCATTTTATATTCCATGTATCAATTTATCATGTTTCAGAGGATACTGATGACCTGCTTGAGAAGAGAAAAGGAAAAAACAAACAAGCCAGGACTTCATTGCTAAGACTTTTTGTTTTGTTGTTTGTTGGTTGCTTGATTGTTGGTTTTTTTTGTTGTTGCTTTTGGGGGTTTTTTGTGGTGTTTTTTTTTGTTTGTGGGGTGAGGGTTTTTTTTGTTGTTGCTTTTTAAAACTACTGTCTCGCATTAGTAGCTTCTTTAATCATAGTATTCTTTAAATAGAAGAAAGAATTACTGACAACTGGTGCTGTCATACTTATGAAGGCTTCCATGCTTCTTCTTTACTTAGAGGTTCTTCTGTCATCCATGGCAGCTTCAAACAGTTTAACCTTATGTCCTGGGTTCAGAGTAAGGTAAGTGACGGTGATGTTCAGAATATTTATTGGAAATACAGCCTCCTAATTAGAACTGTTGTTCTTGCAGGCAATAAATAAATAAATTTTAAAAAGACCTGAAACAGCTATGTCTTCTGGTTCCAAGGGGAGCAGGCTAGCATAGGTTATTGTGCTATTGAGGCATTTCCAGCACAAATCAACATTTGAAGCAAACAAGCAAATAAAACAGGAAATATATGTACCTTCATAGAGATTCTCTGTTGTTCATTCTGCTCAGGTAGTCTCTTATTTCTTTTCCAGATAAAGTCTACCCAGGGACAGCACTTTCAGTCTCCCAAATAGAGTGTTGCATACTTTATTAGGAACTTCAAAATCAGACAGGAGGAAAATCCGGGAGGAAGCACACTGGCTGGTAAATTAAAGTCTTAATTTTACAAGGTCTTACCCTCAAATGCAGGTTATCCTAATGACAATAGGTTTTTGCGGAGCAATTGTGGTACATCCTAAAGACATAATGAATCAGGTCCATACAGGACAACTTAGCAGAGCGGTATTTGTATACACTGGACAATTACTCACATCAGGAACTGAAAAAAACCAAAAGAGCTGATCAAGCTTCCAAGTGTGATTCTGTGCAGTACTGCTTCATTGGAAGTGTATCTCCATCATGAAATGGACTGATATGTAGGGTTACATGAGCTAAGAGGGATTTTGATGGAAGGTCCATAGGAGGTTGTGCAATGTTGTGCTGGTTTCCAGCTTCATGCCAGATGTAGGCTCTTAGAATTTTAGTGATTTTAGTCATTTTGCATCCAGTCCTGAGCTGGCTCATGTCCAGTCAGCACTGAGTAGCTCTGACCCATACTTCAGCAGTTATCTGGCCTCTTTCTGGCTGAGAGTTGGACCAGGGGGTCAGTGGCTCCTCTGTGCATGAAGCTCACTGCAGTTTCAGTACCTCAAAGACAAATCTAGCTGGACTCCACAGGAATCTTTGTGCTCACCTTCCTGTGCTTGAAACTCACTTTTAGTGACTAGGTAGGGATTGTTATGCAGGTTTTTTTCTGCAGAATAAATTAAATTAAAAAATCCCCAAATAATTTAGTTTCAATGGCAAAGCAGTCTGATCTCCCTGATGCTTTACTACATTGAATGATTTTACCTCATATTTTTCATATATGTGCAAATATATATATATGTATATATCAGCACGTAGAGTTAGCTTGTTCATGTATTTTACTAATTTGTTTACATTTCAGCTTATTCACATATTTATTTTCAAACAGAATTCAGAAACTTCTTTTAAAAAGCTATAATCTTATTTCAGTGGTGGATTGTTCTGCAACAGATACTTGTAACCACTACCAATACCTACTGAAAATACCCAACCTAAAGAAATGGGCTCATGTATTTGTGTTCCCAAGCAAGTTTTTCTTCTTTTTTTTTCAAAAATCAGCAGTAGTGCTCTATTATGTGTGCTGTCATACGTGAGGACACAGTAACCCTCTATATATTAGAAATTAAATGAGCTCTGCTGAAGCAAAAATAAAACAGCAAATGGAGATATTTGGAGCCTGAAACGAGGAGATGCTCATCAGCAGTCGACTCAACAGTTTCCTAGTTTACTTTCAGAATCATAGTATCCTCCTAGGTGAAAGTACCCTGCTGATCTTAAACAGAGCCCCTATTCATGGCCAAAATAACTGCATAAGGCAGTGGATTTTCTGTTGTATTTGGATTTCAAGACAGGAATGTTGCTATCTGATAATAAATACAATACAAGTTCTTTGTTTCTGCAGGGACTGCAAATTATGAAGGGCTCTGTTACTGGTCTGTTCAGTGTTATTGTTTAAAGACCTAAAACATGTATTGACGAGTCTTTAATGGCTTCTGTATCTACATTTCCCTGCAGAAATTCATGTAATTGGCAAAGTTGAAGATTTTTGTGCCTGATGTTGCATAATTTTTGTTTTCCTGAAGCATACCACAGTGCTCATTTTTGTGAAACAAGGGTTTATTGTCTGAGGTCATGAGTCATTTGAAGGAAATATTTGCTTTACAGCATCATTCCAAATGTGTTTTGACATGCTCAAAGACAGTACATAGTGAAGAATGGCTGTTTCAGCTTTCCACCAGTCTAACAGCCCAAAATGCTTTTCAATTACCAGAGACTTCAGCTTGTTCTCAGTGAACTCAATTATATATTACAGAAAAGATAAGTAAATAAAACTTAGGTCTTCAGATAAACAAATAACTCACTGGCTCTAATGAAGACACAGCCTCCAGTCTTTGTATGAATGATAGACAGCATAGATAAGACTCTCCTAATTTCAGCTGAGATGGCAATTTAAGAATTCCTCAGTTTTCCCAGCCTCCTGCTGGCCCTCCAGAAAACCTTAGGACTCCTGTCAAACTTATTCCATACCTGCTAGCTCCATATAGATGCTCCAGATGAACTATAACCCATAAACCCTCCAGCTCAGCTAGCCACCCAAGAACCCATTCACAATCAGACGAAAGGAACAGGTACTTTAATGCTATAATCCTTTGTCATATTATATATGCCTTTGTCATATTATATATGACAGCAAAACAGTACTGTGAGAGAACCTTACTTTCCATTTACTCTACTGAGAGGGATTTGATTGACTTCCTCTTGCAACAGAAACATATAGACAAAGTCCAACACCCCATTTCTAATACTCTCCTGGAAAGTTTTACCATTATTAAGAATACCTACACTCTTGTTTCTTGAAGTCTTGGTTTCTGTTAGGTCATGCACCCTTTCAGGTTGCAAAAATGGTGGTTATAATACTGATCTCAAACCTAAATTCTGTGCTGTTATAATCAGAGCACTTTCAAAATTGTAATTTAATAACTATCACAGCACTTCCGTGACACAGAATATTACATGTGAGTAGTTATTTCCATTTTGTTCCTAAACACTAGTGAGTGCAAGGGGATACAGAACATTCCATTAATTTTTGCAAATGTGATACCTGCCAGTGTCTGGGTTTTTGTGTGCATTGATCTGTTGCAGGAAAAGAAGGAATTCCTTCTTGTCTAGCCCACCAAGTGCCACTACTGTGTTTTTATAACAATAGCTTTACTGTAAATGAGCGTTTCATACCTCTACACCCATAGACTGGCAGAGACCAGCACTCCGATTTGACAAACCAGATAACTGAGATGTCACAGAAAGTCTCAGAATTTGGAGCAGCTCCTACATTTCTCATATGATAGACTGAAATGTAAACCACTTCATACTGCATTTCAAAAACATATGCCAATTATATGTGTTTGACTAAGCTGTCTTTAAGTACTGTTTCAGACTTAGATCAATATTCCCCTTGTGGGGCAGAAATTTCAGCACCTCGCTGCTATCTTCTGAACAGCTGCAAACCACAGAACAAATGTACATTGTTTCCTCCTCCAGATAGCCATCTGCCTGATGGATGCTCATGTCTGCTACTTCTCTGAGTCCGGTGGCTGGAATCTATGCCATGAGTTAGAAGATCTTATCTGCATACCCCAGTGACACGTAAGGCAGAAGAAATAAAAGTATTCACAATTAGACCATATAAAAACTTGTACACATAAAGGCCTAGAGCAAGGCTTTCCTGGTAGCTCTTGTTCTGGTATCTTACTTACTTAAAATGTTTGATTTTAATGACATCTTAATCTTGTTTTGGTAATTACATATGTGTGGATGTGAGGCTCCTACTCAAGACACTTTTTTTGCCAGCCAAAGTTACCAGTTGCTAGTGCCCTGAATGTCTCAGCTTTGCCTCTGTTTATTGCATACTTTTGTTCAACTTTTTGTTAATTGTTAAGATGATCAGATTAAGGTTTGTTTTTCTTTCTGTAAGTCTTATAGTATTTAGCACATATAAACTGTGAAACGTCAGAACTTCTACAATATAAGCAATATCTGATGCATTTGTTTTCATGCATTATATTTCACAGCAATGAGCTCTGTTTTCCAAAATAGTATGAGCTTTAACAACAACGGACGGTGAGCTCTCATAATGCTTTAATTTTCTTTCATTCTTTTTTTTTTTTTAATGTTTGGATGCTGCAGTCCAACATTTATTGTGACACTGAAAGTGTGTGGTGCTGGGTCTCAGGATGGGAGAAGTACTACTTTAATAATATTCATAGGTACTTTAGCATGCAATCACTGTTGACTGAAGATCTTTTGCATGAAGAATTCTCTCTTTGTGCAACAGTTAGAAAAATAAAGATTGTTGTTGTAGGTGGAGTTTTGGGATGGTCCCAAAACACAGGTACGGAATACTAATATTGCTGGTGGTGTTGCAAAGTAAATGTAAAGAAAGCCACCTTTCTTCTCCATAAATTTTCATTAAAAAACACACCAAACATATTTTATACAAATACTCCAAAAAGGTTTCAGATTTCTAGGTGCCAGATATGGCACACTTCATGCCAGACAGATTTTTATACTGAAGTCGTATAGAGAGTGATTAGTTAACATCTTTTTAATGATGAATTAATGAGCAGTAAAAGCATTGTAATTCCAGTATGCACAGAACCTTGTGTTTAAAGGCACAGGTTCAGTGAGAGTTGTTCTGCGACCTTTGTGGAGCCAGTAAAGGTTGGGTTCAGCACAGGCAACGTCCAATCAGTCTTTCAAGGTTAACTACACATGCCAGCCTGGGAAATGAAACAATTACTAACAAATTTTATAGGTATATTCTGTCAAATTTAAAAGGCGATCAGAAGTCTAAATGAAAATTATGCCTGAGGAAAGCATAAAAAAAAGAAAAAAAAGAAAGAAAGAAAGAAAGAAGAAAAGAAACGAGGAAGGGCTTTTCCCCCCACTCCCCCTTCAGACTTCATTCTGAACTAGGTACTGAGAATATTGGAGACAGCCCTCACTGTCTGAGGGAAAAACCCACAATGGCAAGGGTAGGAGTGCTCAGGAAGGATGACATCAGTAATCAGCTGGGCAACACTGGCACAGTAAGTGTGAATGATTCATTATACTGTAATTAACATTTAATTAACTTTACCCTGCTTTCTTTATTTTAGAAAATTAAATAAACTTCATTTTATGCTACCCGCTAAACCAATGAGCAGAAGCTAGAGTTATGCTCTAATTAAACTCAGCAATATGGCACAACTGTGTGTAGAGCATAATGAAGAAATGTTTCTTTGCAACTTTCTTATTTTTTTTTACGCTTTGATTGATTTTTTTTTTCCAAATATTTCCCATTGACTGAAGAACACTGAAATCCCACAAAATATTTTCTTAGTCTTGCATTTTGTCAGGAAAAACAACAAATGTGTTTCTCACATAAGAAAATAATTTTCCGAAATCACAATGTCCGTTCATTTCTCATTTCCCTCTTCCCCATGTAATTGTAAATACCTATAAAGAAATAATAACAACCAGAACAGGAACCTGAAATTAACAGATTCAAAGTTGCTGTTTTAAAGGTTTGGGTAGGGAGCAAAGAAATCTGGTATTGCTCTTAGCAAATTAAGGAAAATTGTATTTCTGCCTGTTTGTGGGCTGGTTCTTGGTCAATCAATTCCACCCAGTGAATGCTTCAAGATCTTTCAAAATTGTGTTTTTTCATCTGGTAGCAAAATAAACTAAATGCTTAGGTTGAAATCTTGCTATATTGGAGTCAGCGGAATTTTGCCATTGACTTCAACTCTGGAGGAGAGGGGATACATGCTATTAAAACAGATTGAAACATGATCTTTTCCCACTTTAAAAAAATCTCCTTAATTAGAAATCAATTTTGTTTCACTGAATATATTCAGCTTTGATAATGTCACTGAATGACTGCATACAGGATGAAGTTCCCAAAGAGAAGGAATTGAACCTAATCTTCATTAAAAAGTTTAGCACTCGGCTTTAGTTTTCCCAAAACAGCTCCGCATCTCTAGGCTTGTGAATATTTTTGAAAACTACTCACTTATTTTCTGCCCTAAAATCCCAAATAAATTAAAATTTAAAAAATATTAGGAACAAGAAAATTCTTGTTTTCCAGCCAGCTCTACAATCTGCATTTCTACAGGCTATAATCTGAATCTACCTTACTGTATGTTAAGTGAAGAACTAGTTGTCTAGCTATGTCTAGGAAACAGAAAACTTTGCAACTGGTGATGGAAGAAAGCCCTTTCCTTTTTAAATTGATTTTCCTTCTCCACCAGCATTCAGGATTCCTTGTTCTTCCAGTTACCTATAACAAATCAGTACTTCAGTACGCCTGGATTCCTTTTCTGCTCTTCTCGTCTATCTGCTATACTGGTCCTCTCTGCAGGCATAACTGTAATGAAATTACAGACTGTTTCATATGCCTGGACAAAGCAGATAATCTTCTGATCTCTCAAAACAGATATTCTTAGTTGAATCTCCAATCCAACTAAGACAGAAGTAGGAGGAGTAGAAGGGAAGAAAAGAATATTAAAAGTTGCAGAAGGATGGCTAATTAGTAAAGTCAGGGCAATTCAGAGGCAGAAAATGGCATTTGAAAGAAGCAATGGGAATAGGAGGAAAACATACTGATTTCTGTGGAATATGAGCTGACTCATAAGAGAAGCTGTTCAAATAGCAGGTGGAGCACAGACATAGGGGAGAGAAAGAGAAATTTTTGCTGATGGCAAACTCCTTATTTTTCATTTCATTTGCAAGGAAAAAGATGGCAATGATATGTGAAAAAAAAAGGCACAGGTCGTTGATGAGCTGGGTCTTTTTTTTCCAACATATTCACTTACTATCATCAGCTGCTTGACAAAGGGAAAATCACACAATTCAGCAAGTGAAATAAAAAATTTCTATTTAACTTCTGTATCATTATTGCTCAGTTACAACATCTGCAGTAAGATGAAAAAGCAAATGCATTTTAACAATGTTTTTTATTTACAAATTTAAAAAACAAATGAAAATTGTTATCCCTTTCTACATGATTACCTATATATTCCTTCTTCTCCCTAGGGATATCAGGCTTGAATTTCCACTTACCAGCTCTGCATTCCTTTCTGTATTGCTCTGTTGTATAGATTAACCTGTCAGACCTAACCCAAAGGTCTTGACCTCTACTCTCTTTTAGGTACTTCTTCAGGATTTTCTCTGCAATGGCATCTACACAAAGTCCATGGTGGACAGGTTGTGGTGCAGTTAGGGAGAGCTAATTTTAATTAATTAATCAATTAATTAATGCTTTGGAACATTCAAGTTATGTAATGTCTCCCTAAGTAACCTCATCTTATTTTCATTGCCGTCTTCTTGTCTATTCCCCTCTTTCTTTTTGTGTCAGATTTACTTGCTGTATCTTGTTTTAAATTAGATTCTTCAGGGCAAGGATGCTGTCAGACCTGGCTTGTACAGTAGCAGGCATGTTTGGGCCTCCTCCTGACTTGAGCTTTTGGACACAACTGTAATTAATTATCATTTACAATTGAGCCATAGTGATATTAACTGCCTTGTTCAAGGTGTTAAAGCAAGTCTGCAGCACAGTTCCAAATGAAACCCAGATGGCATCTTTCTCTTCTCTAACCACAAGACCACTGCTTGTTCTGTGGGACTGCTACACTGAAATAAATGTTCAAAGATATCACAAAATTTCCCCAAGAAGGACGATGGTATTTTTTATTTCCCCAGGCTTCTCAGAGAAAAAAGCCTCAGATACCTTTTATGTTAAAATACAGATCTCCTTTTTTAATCTACAATTTCAGAAGCCTCTGGTTCCCATAAAATTACTTCTTGCCTATTCTCAATAAAATCTCTTTGTTTTGTTCTATCCAAACAAATTTCAGTACGGACTGGAGATGCAAAAGATGTAGAAGACTGCAGAGAATGTAATATAATGGCTGGGCCCTGAAGAGGAAACTAGCAGCTGCTAGGATAGGTATACTGTAATGTAGGGATGTCATAGGTAAAAGTGGTTGCTCTTAGATACATCCTCGCAACATTTGAGACCATAACCACTCATGGGAGACATTCCTAATTCAGGAACTAATTCTTATCTGTTAGTAATTCAGTTCTTTTACACCTTCAAGAGCTTAAAGTTATATCAGGTGATAAACGCTCAGCAAAGATAGAAATCTTCCATGCTTCAGCTCTGAATTCACTGAGATATGTATCTGAATCAACTAAAGTGTAATCTTTCCAAATCATGGGCTACCAACTGCCGTGATCAGATCTTTCTTGTTGTTTCTACTGTCAACAACAAGCTAGAGACAGTGACATTGCTATAGTGTTCTTACTAATTAGTTGACAGGAGCCATACTTGACAAAGGCTTATCAACAAATAAGAGTATACATAGAATCATAGAATCACAGAATAGTTAGGGTTGGAAAGGACCTTAAGATCATCTAGTTCCAACCCCCCTGCCATGGGCAGGGACACCTCACACTAAACCATCTCACCCAAGGCTTCTTCCAACCTGGCCTTGAACACTGCCAGGGATGGAGCATTCACAACTTCCCTGGGCAACCCATTCCAGTGCCTCACCACCCTAAAAGTAAAGAACTTCCTTCTTATATCCAATCTAAACTTTCCCTGTTTAAGTTTTAACCCATTACCCCTTGTCCTGTTGCTACAGTCCCTAATGAAGATACTGGAAGGCTGCTATGAGGTCTCCACACAGCCTTCTCTTCTCCAGGCTGAACAGCCCCAACTTCCCCAGCCTGTCTTCATACAGGAGGTGCTCCAGTCCCCTGATCATCCTCGTGGCCCTCCTCTGGACTTGTTCCAACAGTTCCATGTCCTTTTGATGTTGAGGACACCAGAACTGCACACAATACTCCAAGTGAGGTCTCACAAGAGCAGAGTAGAGGGGCAGGATCACCTCCTTCGACCTGCTGGTCATGCTTAGCTTGATAGAGGAAAGAAAATATAATCAAAGGCTTATGGGTCAAGGTAAGGAAAGCGAGAGATCACTCACTAGTTAGCATCACAGGCAAAACCAGGCTCAACTTGGAGAAATTAATTTATTACCTATGAAATCAGAGTATGATAATGAGAAATAAAAACAAAGTCTTAAAACACCTTCCAGCTACCCTCTTCTTCCTGGGCTTAACTTCACTCCTGTTTTCTCTACCTAGTCCCTTCTAGTACCACAGGCGGATGGGGAATGGGGGTTGTGGTCAGTTTATCCCATGTTGTTTCTGCTGCTCCTTCCTCCTTACACTCTTCCTCTGCTCCATTGTGGGGTGCAGAGTCCTCTGCAGTCCTCTATGAACAGGCAGTCCTCTATGAACTTCTAAAATGTGAGTCCTTCCCACTAGCTGCAGTTCTTCATGAGCTGCTCCACTGTGGGTCCCTTCCATGGGTGCAGCCCTTCAGGAACAGACTGCTCCACTGTGGGTCCCTCATGGAGTCACCAGTTCTGCAGCAAACCTGCTCCAGCGTGGGCTCCTCTCTCCATAGGGCCACACACAAGGAGCATGATCCAGTGTTGGTTTCCCACAGGGTCACAGCTTCCTTTGGGCATCCCTCTGTTCCCACATGGGCTCCCTTATGTGCTGCAGGCAGAGATCTGCAGAGATCTCCTCCACCATGGACCTCCATGTGCTGCAGGGGCACCATGGTCTGCACCACAGGCTGCAGGGGAATCTCTGCTCTGGTGCCTGGAGAACTTCCTCCACCTTCACCTGCACTGACCTGGGTGCCTGCAGAGCTGTTTCTTTCACACCTTCTCAGTCTTTTCTCTGCTGCTGTTGTTGCACTGCAGTTTTTTCCCACCTTCTTAACCACGTTATCCTAGAGGTGCTACCACTGTAGCTGATGGACTCAGCTTTGACCATCAAGTGGAAGGTCCATCTTGGATCTGGCTGACATATTGGCTCCATCAGACACAGGAGAAGCTTCCAGCAGCTTCTCACAAAAGCTATCCTTCTACCCTCCCTGCTACCCAAACTTTGACTTGCAAACCCAGTACACCTCTCAGTCTTTTTAAAAAAATCAAGTACTTTTGAATTTCAGTACAGATAATGCTCTCTCAGGATAATATTTACCTGAAAGACCACTGAGAGTGGAAAAACCCTCTACTGTATATATATATCACTCCTTCTAATCCTTAAGTGGTTTCTAGAAAGTTACAAAAAGGCAAATCTGTCCATAGATTATGGTAATTTGATTCTGGATTTTTTTTAACCTGGATTTCTGAGGAATGGATGTTATCTCATCAGGTTCCACATGTCTGCACTTCTTTGCCTGTCTGCTCCTCTCCAGTAATCCTCTAATCTTCTGGCAATTTCAGTTTCAGCCACATTTGAGAATGGATTAGAATCATGAAAGTATGTGATTTCTATAAGATTTATGAAAACAAGTGACTGGGTAGAAGAGATGGAGTTACTAACACTATCTTCAGAGAAGACAGCTTTACCATAAAAGAGCACAGTTTTGTTAGACACCTGAGAATGTAGTCTGCATTTGTGGTTTCTCTCTCACAGAGATTCCCTAGTATTCAATAAGGCAAAAGCCATAATTGAAGTTTTTCCAGTGCCTAATTTTCCCTGTGGATTCTCTATGCTGTAATCTTAATGTAATTCACTTAAGAATTATCAATCAACCACAAGACACAAATCTAGATTCAACCAACCCATTTATTAACTTTTGTGATGCTTGTTATGCATATTTGTCACCCTTGTTCTTTCTTAGATTTGCTACTTTTCAGATAGCTGTCATGTACTTTTTTATTTCAGTCTCCTTTGATTGATGAATATGTTTACTCTCCTCTCAAATGGAACTTTGCTTCAGATATATTGGCCCTACATTTTCTGTGTTGTGCTGACATTTGGAGCAGATTTCAATCGGTTGCTCCTTTTAGGCATCATGTATGTTCCAGCTTCCCAGTTCATGCCCCATTCACTGTTCCACACTAACTAGCACAAGAATTGAAGTATTTGCTTTGTAAAGAAGCTGGACACTTAACGCTATTTTAAACCTGACTCTTGCTCACCTTCTGCCTTCAGTTTCTACCTTTGGGTTTGCCAGATGTAATTTAAAACTTGATTGCAAGTAGAGTAGATACAGTCCCTCCTGCTTTGATGTGAAAACTGCTTTTTGAGTGATGGAAATTGCAGCTGTGAGTTAAACAGCCAAATTCTCTGCATCTCATGGCAAGTGAGATTGCTGGAAATTGTCATGTTTGGAGCCAATCAAAATAATTCAGGAGATGTGGCTTAAACCAGCACTCTTTTAGGGAGTCAGACCTAGGTTCACAAGAAGACACTGACACTAACTGCCACTGAACATTCAGTAACTAACTGCAAGTTGAATTCTCAGGTTGCTTGCTAAGGTTTCACACTTAGGGCTCAAGCTGCTGAAATTATCACCTGTAAATTTCTTCATGGATGCAAGGACTGGTTAGGTACGCTTAGAAGAATTTGCATCCTGGTAATCCATTTTCCATTTCATTTTTAAATAAGAGCTTTCTACCCAGCTTGATATCAACAGTGATTTCAGCATTAGACTGCATTAAAGCTCTGGATCCTTAATTTGGAACCCAGTATTTCAGCATATGTAACAGGGTACTTCAAAAGACTGAGAACTGCAACGTCGAACATTAGTCTCCTGTGAGGATTTAACTGTGAGTGCTAAACAGGAAGATGCCCAGGAGTGACATCTGCAGTGGCATTTGGATACTTCCAGATGAAAAAATTCCTGAATGATCTTTACAGGACCCCTCTATCTATTCTTCCAGCATCCTATACATTTGCTGACATTCAGAATTCTCTTCCTGCAGATGGACCAGTCAAGATTTTGGGGTTTTTTGTTTGTTTTTTTTTTTATAATGCATTTGAATAGCACTTAAACATGAAGTTACGGAACCTTACAAAACCCAATTATCCCTCTGCTCCCTAGCCTATATGGAGCTACACTTCGTGTTGTCATAGCTGACATTTTGAAGGCTTTAGGTTAAGCAGTACCTACGCCAGCTGCATTAAGTGACTGAAAAAGGAACAAAAAATCAGACAAAAAAAATCCATTCTTGAATCATAACAAGTTGTCATTACTTAATTAAACCATAGTAACTATTCACCTATGAGCTTAACTAGTTCAAATCACAAAGTGATTCAGAGTTTTAAATTGTACTGAGAGCTGTCAGTGTCAATTGTGTCTTTGTTATTGTTTAAGCTGCAATAGCTTTCTATTACATGATCCTTCCCTTGGGCATGGCATTGCTCACCTATCCTGTACCTATCCTTCATGAAGTGATTTCCTAAGTCCACATTTGGTGTCTAAATTCATAGTTAGACACTAAAAATAATATCTACAGTCGCAGGACTGCTGAGGAAGAGGAGGAGCAAAAAGCAGCAAGTTAACAAGATCAAGCTAGTTAGTAAGAAACCCAGTTGTATCTGCAGTGCCACCACCTTCTCAGCCTAGGCACTGACTCCAGAGCCAGCTTGAGACTGGCAGTCACAGTTCTGAAGTTCTCCTGCCGTAAAACACAGTTTTCCACTGGATAGCAAACTTACACAGCAATTTCTTGTGAAAGTAGGACTGCAGATGGTAGCACAGCCATTAGACTTTTATGTAATCTTCCTTGTGCCTCTAACTTCACTTAGTACTCCTCTGATCTTGCCTCCCGCCACTGCCCAAGATTTTCATAGGAAATATCTATGGTTACCGTGCATTTTTTAATGCTCGAATATTTTCAAGGTTTTCCCTGAATTGGGCTAACATGGAGTTTGGTGGACTCTGATTTATTAATTCATTAATTTTGAATTTTAGATAAGCATTGTGGAGCAACATATTTAGCCCACCCAAGGTGGCCACAATTCTGCACATGAACAATTGGAATACTTAAGGTATAAGCATGAATGTTCTGGCTAACACCTAGCAGTCTAATTATTTTCAGAAGTAACAGGTTTTAATGGTTCTCACTTTGTGTGTAAATGCCTAAATTCTGCATAAGTTGCACTTCAGGTGCTCACCTCTTTTCTTAGATCTATTTGCTTTGGAAAATTGATACTTCCATCATGCTTGTCTTTTATTGCCAAAAGCCAACAACTTTTTTCTTGAATAGGTGCTGTATTGTCCAAACATATCTGTGTTTCAGCACCTTGCTGTCTTCTTGGGAATCGGACAGATACCAGGTGCAAGCAGGGTCAAAGCATATCTTCAGTATTAGGTACTCTCTTCTGTATATTTAAAAAAATCCCTCTCATATTTTCCTGGATTTCAAATTGAAATAGAGGTTCAAGCAGATCGTTAGCCAGCACCAATATTTTGTCAGAATGCAGAAACACAGAATTAATACTTTGAAAAACCTCTTGGTGGAAGTGCGTTGAAAAGTACTTTGGTACTGTAACAGGGGTGGCAGGGGAGAAGGATTTGTTGTCATGACACCTTCACCTGTGAAAATATCTGTTATGTCTGTAAAATGGACAAGACCACTATCTTTAATCCCTTCAAAAATTTGCCTTTGGTGCCCAAGAGCAATTAGTGAATCTCACATATTTTCCATGGCTGAGATAACAAAGACATCATTAGAAATAAGATGGATTCCAGTAGTGACCGCAGTGACGCTACCTGGCACTCCTAGACAATGCTGCCCCCTTGGAAGCCTTGCCCTAGTAATTACTTCTCCTTTTTGTCAACCTATATGAAATCTATCACTTTTAATGTGTATTTATCTCCAAGTCAGTAAGTCTGTTTTAGGTAGCATTTTGTGTAATATCTTATTTCAGTCCATTATCTATGGTACTCCACCCTATCTATGTAGACCTCACTCTTACAATTTTTTCCATGTTGACTGACCTTTTCTAAATGCAGAGCCCCTTGGACTCCAGCACCATTCCATATGGAAGTAAGACGACATCTGCATGGATTACTGGTGAGATCTGGGTCAGTAATTACAACATAGAAACTGATTAGTTATTTTAAAGCATTGACTATTTTTAATAAGCTAACTTTAATTATTAATTGGAATCTCCCTAAATATTCACATATTGATTCCCTTGTATGCCTGAATATTATGCCTAGAATCCATGTAAAGTTAATTGGCCAGAATTTTCCCAGTTATTCCTTCCTGTCGTATAGGGTTATTTTTAGTCTCTGAATCCCTAGCTTGATTAACATTATCTGCAAAAGTTCAAAAAGTCCTTTGGATAGTTCCTTAAAATATTCAGGTGCACCATTTCTAAATTTCCAGATGCATCTTACTTAATTATGTCTAATAGCTGTTGGAAAGCAGAGAAATTATTATAGGACACATTAAGAGACCATTATCAAAGGTGGACAAGTCAGTGAACTGCAACTTGGAGGGTCAAGTACTGGCCCTACAATTAGAATCTGTATATTTTTTGCAGTATTAACTAAGCATATGACTGATTTTATCTTTTAACATTATCCAGCCCCAGTCAGATATCCAGGCCTTGTTGTGTTTGGTACAATACAGGTGAGGGAACAGCTCTCCTCAACAGGTTCAAGCTCGTCCATAAAGTTGGCATGTAACAAATATGGCAGGTAGGGAATCTTTACAGCCATGAAAAGGTTATCTATCTCCTTCAGAAAAAAAGCCTTTATTGAACCAAGGCTGAAACTCTGGTAGGATGCCGAAGTCTTCTGATTTGTTGAAAAGGACTATCTTAGCGGTTCCTGACATAAATGGAGTTCACTTCTGGTTTCAGTCAACAAGGAACGTGCTCCAGGATAGTCATCTCTGGTGGTGACAAATGGAATCCATGAAGGAATACTGCAAAAATCACCATGAGACATGTATGTTCCTCCCTTTGAGCGATGGCCAGCCAAAGGTCATAACCCCTGCAGATGAACAGCAGACAGCACAATGACCTTTAGTGCAAGGAAAAGACAAACACAGGGGCGATGGTTTTTCATCTCTAATTGCTGAGTGCGTATTTGGGAAAAATCCATATAAGGAAGATCATCTGTCTTCTCTGCTTTACCACACTCCACACATGGATGCAATTGTATTCTCACAGCAGGTTGCAAGACTGAGCCTGTAAATATATTTAGTAAGTTACAGGCAGACATAAACTAAAACCATGTGTATTTGCTTTTAAGGCAATCAGCTTCAGTAGTGTTGTCAGCACCTCTGAGAGTCTGCCCCAGGTGTAGACGACCTTATTCTCTATAAACACATTCAGTGAAATAATTCTGATGTTATCCATTTATGAGGATGTTAAGAGATATGACACCACCCAGTTCTTAGGTGTGCACTGAGGAATTTTTGGAACCTGATTACAGAGCAAGTGCTTTCACTGAAAAATCTTGAAGCAATTTTTGTGGGATAAATTTTTGTGTTATGTTATAAGTGAAGGTTTATTCATGAAGAGACACATTCAGCTACAAGCAGTAAGCAAGTGTAAAGAGTTTTCACTGCTTCAGATGTCAAAATAAAACCTTATTAGGACAGGCACTAGCTTCTGTATGGCAGGAAATTTCATCTTGAAAATCAGAGCTGAAAACTAGCAATCTAGATTCAAATGCTCAAAAGTAGTTTCAGAACATGAATACCCACAGCTTTCCTATGGGTTACTCTTCTATAGATATCAGCAGATGGCACTGAGAAAGGTTTGGGTTTATGAAGCAATGAAGACAACGTTGTATTTCAGGAAGAACATAGGCATCTAATTTTATCAGAGCATTTCATGAGGTCCCTTCCCACTGATACAGGTTTATTAGTATCTAACAGCACATGTGGGATTTTTAACAATTGCTTTTAAGCATATAATGTTCTCCAGTTGCAAATAGCCCAGAGGAACCCAGATTTTTCAACTTCTTACAAATTAACCACATATTTAATATAGAAGGAAACTTCCCCTTAAAAAATGGAAAGACTGTTCTTTTTTTACTGTGGACTTCTCTTCACCACAGAAATATGTCATTATGCTTTGTCACAGCCAAAACAGCCTTGACTCTAGGAATTTTAATTAATTTAATTTATTGACAAGAAACACAAACTTTGCATTATTGAATTGGATAATGAGAAAAAAGCATAAACAAATAAAGAAACACCTAAGCAAACAGCTTCCCTTTCAGCAGGCTCATCTTCAGTCAAACACCATTCCCAGCCTCAGATCCCCTTACTTTCTTACATTTAGTCTACCTCAGCTCCTTTGGTGAGGTGTTGAGAGGCAGAGGAGGTTGGAGGCGCTGTGTGATGGCTGCTTTCAGCAGATCCTAGGTTCTTAACTGTGTCGCTCTGCTCCAGAGTAATTTGCCCAGGGCAGCTGTACCTCATTGGCTGTCCCTGCCCCAGCACAGGCCACCCATACCTGAAGTCGCTCAGGGGGTGAGCTCCTCTTCCAAAATCCTCCTTCCAAGAGTGCATCCTGAGCTGTGTCTCCATCAATGCCCTCTTCTATGCATCTCCTCCATTTCTTCTTCCCTACAGCAGCAGACGGTATTTCTTAAGCATGTTTTAGCAGAGGTGCCATGTGCTCCTCTTACTGGCTGGACCTTTGGCACACGATGGGGTGCTAGCACTTGTTTCAGGGCAGCTGGACCTAGCTGTGGACAGCACAAGGCAGTTTGTGGCCTACTCCCACAGAGGCCATTCTGCAGCCGCTTGTCAAAGCCCTCCAACTTCTACCCAGTACTCCAATAAAGAAGGCAAATATATATATTTCTAAGAACATTTAAAGAAGTTAGAAAAACTTGAAGAAAAGGAGTGAGAGGAGACATCTGAAAAACCTGGAGAAAACAGGACTATAAGAATGAATTTCTGATCAAGGGTCTTGAAGGTCAAGGGGGACAGCATGTAAGTACCTAAATGAAGTTCCAGTTTGGTGAATAGAAGACCTGAACCACAGTCACAGCTCAAATGATGAGTTTGGGACAAAGAAATATGCAGCTAAGAATTCAATGGATCATCAGCATGGAAATCGAACTTGGAATTATGGCCCACCAACCATTATATTTTTCTTTCCAGCCTCCCTGGTGCTACTCATTTCACCACAGATGAAGGGTTAAATTCTCAAGAAGGGCTTAACACTGTGACTTCTACTTTTCCAGGAAACTGCCAGCCAGCTGCCTTTCCTTATTCCCCAACTCACATTATGCCATTATGCCACTGGAATAAAACTGAACCAGAAGCTAGATGATATAAAACGATGAGAAGAGTAATGGAGCTGTAAGGATTTTCCCTGTTTATGATTGTTTATTCAGCCCTTTCTTGCCTGTGAACTGTGTCTTACAGTGAAGTAGTAAAATGATGTAATCTCTTTTTACAGATAAATTGCAAAGAGACAAAAGAAAATAAACAAAATACAAGGACCCGGTCTAATATCACTTGATAATGAGGGTGTGCAGACGAGACGTTTTCTCAAAACATTATTTCATCTGAACTTACATTCTTCATGAAAGATAAAACTGCAAAGCTGTCTGCAAGTCAGAAGTTCTCATCTCATCGCATCCCTTGTAGTTGCTGTTCTATTAAAAATAGGAAGGTGAGGGATTAAGCAAGAGAGAATATTTAAAAGCTCGGTATCATCCATTGGTTAGGGTACCCTTCCACTGCAGGAAAGATCTTATGTTATTATATCACAGCTTGAAGAAAGTACAGGAAGAAGAAGAATTTGAATATATGCCTGATATAAATCTATATTTTCCAATCTCTTATTGAAGGGGAAGGAGAATCTTATTGCCTTTTGTCATATAGGCATGCTCTGAAAATGCTTATTCTGATAGATCTGCCAAGTAAAAAGAGTGGAGAAACATGATTTGTGAATCTCTGAGCATGAATTGGAGCTTTAAGGAATTCAGCACTTTGTTCATATACAGCTATTGAAACTTGAATATCTAAAGGGCTGGAGAAAACTTAGTCTGTCATAGACACCCCTGAATTGGGGGAATTTTAAGTGCTAATGATGAGTAAGTATTAAACTACATGCTCGGAGACTCATTAAGGCCTCTAAGTCACTCTTGCAAATCTGTCCCAAAGTGCTAGGTACAACAGCCAGCCATAGCGTACAAGTAAAACGGAGTTTTTAAGGGAGCTAGTATATAGACAGAAAAGGGATTACTTAGTGAAGAAGACAGATGGAGTGAATGATTGAATGACATTTACTAAACAGGAGAGGAAAGTGATAGGGAAAAGGGACAGTTGTAATGAACACAAACATATAGTAGATAGACGAATGGTGTGCCAGATTTAAAGGACATATGGTGTAAGGGACAGCTGAAGTGTATGAGTGACATGCCCTAGATATAAGGTTGGGAATGTTGTGCATGAGTGACAGCTGGCTTAGCTATCATGGGTGACATGTCCTCCGCAGAGGAATAGAGTGCTGGATACAAGTGACAGCTAGTGTGTACTTTATGAGTGAAATATCTTTGTTACAGCAGGCAAATATGAGGAAAAATTAGTTGGAGTGCCTAAGCAACATGTTCCTGACCAAAGAAGGAAGAGTTAGGTGCAACACAAAGCTGCAATGCCTAGGTAACGTGACCTAGAAGGAGAAGACAGCAGTAAGTGGGACAAGTGCAATAGGACTAGACTGGCTTAAATGACGCTGGCAGGAAGGAGATGTCATAAGTGTAATGCGTGACTGGAGCGTACAACTGATAGGCCACTAGCTGAGAATACAGTGGCCAAAGCTGATAGAGTTGGCAGCTGACTGCAGCCAGCACGATGTAACCATAGTCCTTGATTTTTCCAGGGTTTTCCTGAAGTGCATCAAATACTCGGGGCAGACCATCATGGAGTTTTCTATAATAAACACTGTAGACTCTTCCTGCTGGCATCATTAGCAGAGGATTTTTAATGGTGTCACTGTATTTTGTCCTTATTTGGACAATTGGAGTAAAGGTGTCATTGAAACATTCTGAAGTCATCCACTCTGTACTTTTTGGAAGTCATCTCTCACCTTTTTGTTCTTTCTCCCCCAGGTGATATTCTGCTGCAAAGGTAGATCACTGGAGACACGAGTTTTCAGTCTTTGGGGATTCTTCATATTAATTTCCTCACTCAACAGCAGACTTCTGAAGACACATACTTGGTAGCTGCTCTGTGATCATGAGACAGGAAGCCCTGATCATGATCAATGTTACTGGAAAACAGCCCTTATTTTTCTGAGACACTCCTTTTTTCTCTCTCTTTGAGTGTCCAGCCTGTGTAAGCGCACTGATATATATGCTCTCTTGTCTTATATTTTATATATCCAAAATTACATACATATATACATATTTACATATATATGTTTGTGTATCATCACTGTAACAGTCATTTAAACTATAGGGCAATTTGCCATACTGTGAATTATTAGATTATCACAGTCAGCAAAAGATGATAGAAGTTCAAAAATTATCAATCAGGGATCCAGACCCATAAGCTAGGCTTAAAATCTGTGGAATGTAAATAACAAATAAATACAAAATGAAGCTACTTATTCATCCAGCTGTGAGGGTATTCTTAGACTTGCAGTCTTTATGCTGCCTTCTATTCTATAAGGGCTAGGAACTTTTTTCTTTTTAATGAAAACACTAATCTCCCATGAATTCCATGACTTCAGGAGCTAGAGATTAAGAAAAATATGAAATATCATGAGATGTACAATAAAATCCCTATGATAGAATCACCTTAACTGGCAATAGTGATGTGGAAGGCCAACTTTAATTTAACCTTGGAGTGTTATGCAACACAGTCCCACAACGCAGGTCACATCTGTGAAGCAGAACCTGGCTCTCAAGGATACTCAACTTCTCTTTTATCGAATATGCTTCATAAGTGTATTGCAGCTTTGACCTCTGTGCAAACTTATGAAAACAAATACTGTGAAGTATAACATTGTAGACTGCTGTATAGGAACAGACAGGTTTTTAAATGCTTAATCAACCCGTCTGCCTACACAAATTTCACCAAGCGCTGTTACTAGTGACCATCTTATACACTTATTGAAGAATTATGCTTGTTCTTACAGCTTGGAATAGCTTTTATCTTGAACTTAATAGACTCTTTGAACATAAGGCTTAAGTGTAGAGAAATAAATGAAGCTCTGACTGTTTTCTTCCAAGTGGACAGGAAACGGCCAGATCCCGGGCTGCCTGCCCAGGTCCACGTATTCGGTGATCAGAATAGCTAAGTAACAATGAAGCACTGGTAGTGTTTTGTTGACATAGTTATCAATGGGCTCTTTGGAGCTCAAAGATGCCTGCTAGCAGC